>NC_055685.1:13242161-15642161 GCF_017639745.1 Melanotaenia boesemani
ACAATCTGGCATATACATTTTTCTAAAAATGCACTGTCCCTATTTTTGTACATAAATAAAAATGTAGTTAAAAAATAAAAAATAAAATAAAAAAAAAACAATAAATGCCCAGCATTGGTCAGTAACATTCTACTACACTCAGTAAAACCTAACAAAACAGGCTTTGTTCCCTTTTTTAATACATGTGAGATGTAAAGATATCAGAAGTTTATTTTTTGGCCATCAACCAAAACCCTAGCACTGGTAAGTCTGTTGACACTTGTTTCCTCGTATACATACGTACATACATACATGAATGAATGGATGAATGAAACTGAACAGAATGAGACAGTGACTGTCCACCCTGATGTTTTTAACATGGCTTCTGGCCTGTTAAAGTTATTACCATTGTTGGGCTTGCAAGTGCAGTGATTTCAGAACTGAAAGGACAAATGAGCATGAACTGGCAAAACATATAAATGTGAATACATGGCAAAATATTAAATTCAAATTACTTACGTGGCAAAGAAGAATGCAGCGTGTGATGTTGTGATAGTAACAGTGATCTGAACAACTCTATAGGGAAAACAATGTAGAAGGGAGAAAGAAAATATGAAAGAAGTTAACAGGAGTCACTTTTAAATTATGTTCTTGCACACATACATATTTATTGTATGATTAAAGTTTACTCACCAACTACAAAACAACATTATTTCCTTGCAGAAATTCACAATTTTAACACACTTGTACATGAAAATTAAATAGTCAGCGCACAAATAAAACAATGAGAAAGAAATTAGAAATTTTGTTTGGATTTGTGTCATTTCTTCATAGAAATTATGTCAAGTCCATTCACACATGTAATCCAATCACACCATTTACTGATGAGATTTTAATTCATTTCCTTGAAGTTCACACCTTGGCAGCTGTGAACAGATATACTTGACTATATATACAAAATAAAGAGCTCGGATAAACACTGATGTGTTAAGATGGGTAGTTGTTAGATGTCTGTACAGTTAAGCTGTAAGAACTATCAGTTAAATCAATCCAATATGATGCACTTAAATGTTGATGTTTAGCCTTTATGCAGAGAATATTAACAATTTGTCAGAGTATTCTCCTAAAAAACCACAGTACTACATAAAGATACAAAGTTAAAATCAATAATAAATTGAAAAGAACACATTTTACTTTATGAAAGTATGTCATTAACATGAACAAACGAGGAGAAAATATTTTCTTGTATTCAAAATGAGAAGGATTAATATCTCAAATTTAAATTAAAACACTGTATACAATGCTGCTCTCTGGTGCGCCAGACACAGCACATCAGCTCTCTGTACAGTTTATCAGCGCGCACAGACTCATGGCACAGTGCGTGTGACAGGTTTTGGACTGTCGGCAACTTTACTTAAAATCATCACTCGTCATAAATTCTGACAGCTTAGTAAAAACCGTTTATTGCAATTAAATCACAGTAAAATCTAAGTTTAATTTGAGTTCATACCATGTTAATGGTTAGTAATTGTCATACAGCAAATCTACGGATCTTGGCGGAAGTTGAATGGCAGGTTAATGCAGTTTAAACTTAGCAACAGATGGGTTGACTTCTCCACGAAGTGTCAGTAGCAGTCCTTGAGATGTGGAGTAATGGGTTCACTTGCGTTACTCGATACTCGCGCAAGTAAAGGGGGGGGGGGGGGGGGGGGGGGGGGGGGGGGGGGGGGGGGGGGGGGGGGGAAGCATGCGGTCGAACTTGGGCCTGTATAGCCAAAGACCTAGTTACCTAGATAGGTAAATAAATAGCTAACTAACTAAGCGCAAGCTTGAATGTGTGAGCAATTTACTGACATTGCTTGCACGAGCTATTCACTATCTTAAACACTCTCTAGAGATTAGTTGTGTTCAAATCTTTATCGAGGTTCAAATAAGCAATGTAGCAAAATTCCCCAGTGTCAACTTACTATACTTCCTTAATAATAGTAGTTTAATACATTTTACATGATAGATAGTCAAATTGGCAGCTACTCACCAGCAGCTGCAGCCGCTCATTCCTGGTCCACTGGCTGTTATGAGGAAAATTCAAAAGACCGATGGCGCCCGGTGGGAAGGTAACGTTAGCCTACCCATGATCCTCAGCGAGAGACAGTTAGGTGATGCAAGATTAAACTTTATGCACAATCTACATGTTATTTTTTTAATTGTTATTGTTGTTTAATTTACTTGTCCTAGTTCATTTTTTGTAGGCATTAGGGTTGCCAACTCCCAAAAGTAAAAGGAATCCCACCCCTTTCTTTTAATTTATAAAAGAATATTATGGAATTTCATTTATTATTTATTTATTTATTCTTTTATTTATTTATTATATTAATTATATAATATTATATTATATTATATTATATTATATTATATTATATTATATTATATTATATTATATTATATTTGAAACGTCATGTGCATTCACCTATTTCTGTAAGTGTTGCTCAAAACCTGTAAACTGTCTGTAAAAAAAAGAAAGAAAAAAGAATTTCCTCTAAAAAAAAATAAACATGCAGTAGGCCTGTACATTTTCTTGTAGTGAAATTCTGCTTAGTAAATCCAGTAAATCCTCTACATTTTAAATCATGGATCTGTCTTCAATGTTTTTCAGGCAAGGACCCCCAAACTGATGAAGAAATTAAGCAGATGCCCTGCAAAAAGCAGAAAAAAATTGTCATAATATTTCAGATATATTATTTATGTTTCATGGATAAATGAACAATGTTATTGTGCATTTAAAGCTGTTAAAATAATACAGTTTCAAATATGATTATTTCTCATGTCAAATCAACCAGAATTTCTGCTATCCCCCTCTACAGAACCCCATTGAAAACCTCTGTTTTAGATTGTTTTTCCATTCTTTTAATGAGGCTTTTATCAGCCCTTTTTGGTTTTAAAGGAGTTTTCTAAGTTAGTTTTTTTTCTATATTCATTGTGCCCAATCGTATCACTCTTCTTACCGTGCGTTCACACCGGACGCTGAAGAAATTGTTTGCGTGTACAAACTCAATGTAAAGTCAATGTACAGCCGCGGAAAAATGTGAGTTTGCTTGTTTATTGAGTTTGATATAAGGGATAGGCTCCAGCCCACCTACCGCAACCCAATTGGATTAAGCCATACAGAAAATGAATGAATGAATGAACAACACCTCAGTAGACAAATAATGGCATTTACAAAGATTTCCTAGTACACATGGCATATATTAATAATAATAATAGCAGTCCAAAGTATTTATGACCAACATGCAGCCACCAGCTACTTTTAAGCAGTATGAAGTACAATTACAGTAGCTAAAAGACTGCTGAAATTCTAAACATGTTAAAAACAAAATTTAAAAGGCTGATCTGGGGCCCATGTTGTTTAACCCATGTGGGGCCTAAACCCGGTACCAGCCTATGCCTACATTGCCCACGTTCATTCTCCATGGGGCCCATTTAGTAGGCCCACATGGGTTTACTATGTGGGCCCATTTTACTGAAACCATATGGTTCTAAAATAATGTTACCCAGTTACAGCCAATGCCCGCTGAGCCCATAAAGATCCCTTATTGAGCCCATTTAGTCAACCCACGTGGGCTTCCAATCTGGGGCCCATGTAGCTATACCCATGTGAGGCCTAAATAATGCAACCCAATACTAGCCTATGCCTTGATTGCCCAATTATATCCTCCATGGGGCCCATTTAGTAGGCCCACATGGGTTTACAATGTGGGCCCATGTTACTGAAACCATATGGTTCCAAACTAATGTTACCCAGTTACAGCCCATGCCCGCTGAGCCCATAAAGTTCCCTTACTGAGCCCATTTAGTCAACCCAGGTGGGCTTCCAATCTGGGGCCCATGTAGCTATACCCATGTGGGGCCTAAATAATGCAACCCAATACTAGCCTATGCCTTGATTGCCCAATTATATCCTCCATGGGGCCCATTGAGTTGCCCCACATGGGTTTACTATGTGGGCCCATTTTACTAAAACCATATGGGTCCCAATAATGTTACCCAGTTACAGCCCATGCCCGTTGACCCCATATAAATCCCGTATTGGGCCCATTTAGTCAACCCACATGGGCTTCCAATCTAGGGCCCATGTTGCTAAACCCATGTGGGGCCCAAATAATGCAACCCAATACTATCCTATACATTCATTGCCCAATTATATCCTTCATGGGGCCCATTGAGTTGCCCCACATGGGTTTACTATGTGGGCCCATGTTACTGAAACCATATGGGTCCCAATAATGTTACCCAGTTACAGCCCATGCCCATTGAGCCCACATAGATCCCTTATTGAGCCCATTTAGTCAACCCACATGGGCTTCCAATCTAGGGCCCATGTTGCTATACCCATGTGGGGCCTAAATAATGCAACCCAATACTATCCTATACATTCATTGCCCAATTATATCCTTCATGGGGCCCATTGAGTTGCCCCACATGGGTTTACCATGTGGGCCCATGTTACTGGAACCATATGGGTCCCAATAATGTTACCCAGTTAAAGCCCATGCCCATTGAGCCCACATAGATCCCTTATTGAGCCCATTTAGTCAACCCACATGGGCTTCCAATCTAGGGCCCATGTTGCTAAACCCATGTGGGGCCTAAATAATGCAACCCAATACTATCCTATACATTCATTTCCCAATTATATCCTTCATGGGGCCCATTGAGTTGCCCCACATGGGTTTACTATGTGGGCCCATGTTACTGGAACCATATGGGTCCCAATAATGTTACCCAGTTAAAGCCCATGCCCGTTGACCCCATATAAATCCCGTATTGGGCCCATTTAGTCAACCCACGTGGGCTTCCAATCTAGGGCCCATGTTGCTAAACCCATGTGGGGCCCAAATAATGCAACCCAATACTATCCTATACATTCATTGCCCAATTATATCCTTCATGGGGCCCATTGAGTTGCCCCACATGGGTTTACTATGTGGGCCCATGTTACTGGAACCATATGGGTCCCAATAATGTTACCCAGTTAAAGCCCATGCCCGTTGACCCCATATAAATCCCTTATTGAGCCCATTTAGTCAACCCATGTGGGCTTCCAATCTGGGGCCCATGTAGCTATACCCATGTGAGGCCTAAATAATGCAACCCAATACTAGCCTATGCCTTGATTGCCCAATTATATCCTCCATGGGGCCCATTTAGTAGGCCCACATGGGTTTACAATGTGGGCCCATGTTACTGAAACCATATGGTTCCAAACTAATGTTACCCAGTTACAGCCCATGCCCGCTGAGCCCATAAAGTTCCCTTATTGAGCCCATTTAGTCAACCCACATGGGCTTCCAATCTAGGGCCCATGTTGCTATACCCATGTGGGGCCTAAATAATGCAACCCAATACTATCCTATACATTCATTGCCCAATTATATCCTTCATGGGGCCCATTGAGTTGCCCCACATGGGTTTACTATGTGGGCCCATGTTACTGGAACCATATGGGTCCCAATAATGTTACCCAGTTACAGCCCATGCCCGCTGAGTCCACATAGATCCCTTATTGAGCCCATTTAGTCAACCCACATGGGCTTCCAATCTAGGGCCCATGTTGCTATACCCATGTGGGGCCTAAATAATGCAACCCACTACTAGCCTATGCCTTGATTGCCCAATTATATCCTCCATGGGGCCCATTGAGTTGCCCCACATGGGTTTACTATGTGGGCCCATGTTACTGGAACCATATGGGTCCCAATAATGTTACCCAGTTACAGCCCATGCCCGCTGAGTCCACATAGATCCCTTATTGAGCCCATTTAGTCAACCCACATGGGCTTCCAATCTAGGGCCCATGTTGCTATACCCATGTGGGGCCTAAATAATGCAACCCAATACTAGCCTATGCCTTGATTGCCCAATTATATCCTCCATGGGGCCCATTGAGTTGCCCCACATGGGTTTACTATGTGGGCCCATGTTACTGGAACCATATGGGTCCCAATAATGTTACCCAGTTACAGCCCATGCCCGTTGACCCCATATAAATCCTGTATTGGACCCATTTAGTCAACCCACGTGGGCTTCCAATCTGGGGCCCATGTAGCCATACCCACGTGGGGCTCATAAAATTTGCCCAGTTGGAGCTCATGCCCTGATGGTACCCAAGTTACCCATTTATAACCCATATGGGGCCAAAAAGACATGTTGGCTGGGAAAATGCTTCCAATAAATAGTGGAAATATTTCACATAATTTTTGTAATATAAAATTGTGAATACTTTACATTTTTGTCATCTACAGTACATAATGTGATCAAAATAATAAAAGAATCTGGACACATCTCTGTGTAGCACATGCTCAAATGGGTTGCCTGTGATATTTGGGACCTCAGACTGAATTAAAAACAGGCTTAATTCTGTCATGGAAATCACTGCAGGGGCTCAGGAACTGCAGGAATTGGTGCAAGAACACAGCTCAATAACTAGCATGTTAATCCTCTGTCATGGAAAGAGGAAGCCACATGAGAATGTGATCCAGAAATGCAGCCATCCCTGGGCCAAAGTTAAAAAAGCAAAGTGGAAAACTTCTGTGATCAGATTAATTAAATCAACCATCCAGCTTGTTATGAGCACTCAGTTAAAACGCCTGCATCTCTGTTGGTATGGGATTGCATTAGTGGAAATGGCAACTTGCACATCTAAAAAGGCAGCATCAGTGCTATATATACACAAGTTTTAGTGCAACATGCTCCATCTAGACATCCTCTTTGTAGGCAAGTCCTTGTGTATTTCAGCAACACAGTGCTGAACTGCATACTGTATCTTTTACAACAGAATGGCTGTGTGAGAGCAGGCGCTCGACTGACCTGCTCTCAGTCCAGATCTTTCACTAACTGATGTGGCACATCAAGAATGCAAAATATGACAAAGAAGACCCAGAACTGTTGAGTAGCTGGAATCAGAAAAGACTGGGACAACAACCCTCTTCCAAAGACCCAGCAGTTGGTCTCCTCAGTTCCCAGATGTTTACACACTGTTGTTAAAAAGAGGAGAGGTTGTACAGTGGTAAACATGATGCTGCTTCCAGTTTCGTTTAGATGTTCTGTGGCAATCAACTTCTATGCTAATCATTTTCAAGAATGTCTCATTTTTAACATTTGACTTTTTCTCTTTTTCTTTGTATAGTCAATAAATATCAGTTTATAAGATTTGCAAATCATTGTACGGAAGCTGAGAGTGGCCATGCTTGACAAATCTTTAAATATTGTCATCTCAAGATAAGGTCAGGATAATGGAATAATTGATCGTGTTGTATACCATGGTCTGGGTGAATACTCAATTCTGATTGGCTGTAGGGTGTCCATTAAAAAGTGATAATGGACACCTATAAAAGAAGTTCCGGTCAAATAGCCTTATTGCTGTAAATGATCTCGCTGAGTAAAGGCTAGTTGGTAGCCGTGGCGACAGAAACTCAGACGCCAGGCTGGAGACACGCCAGATTATATCTGTGATGGTACATTGCTGTGAAAGCAGCCTGTAGGCTTATTGGGCTCTGTCAGTCTAGGAGAGACGAGAATGGAGCAACATTTTGTCGTCCTGCAACGTTCCAACCAGCAGAGATCAGGGTCCACAAATGTTAAATCTCCGCCCTTCAAACGCCACTATGGACATGTCGTCTGTCTTTCTGTCTTGATTACCTTACTTACTTACTTACTTGCTTGATACAGAGTGAGTGGTAGATAACATAAAAACAATTTAGGATAGACTTACTAGCTTGATACACATTTAATGATCAGAGTGAATGGTGGATAATATTTCGTACATTAAAAACGATTTAGGAAACTTTCTGTAGACTTTGACTGTTTAAAATTTAAAATCATCCTCTGGACACACACAAGCTGTAAGAGCTGCACCCGCCCTCTGAAATGATACAGTGTCACGTAACATAACTATGGCTGACCAAGCTGCAGGTTCTGTGTTAGAGCTGTTACCTTGGCAACGTGTCACAACAAAATAGTCCACTCAGCTGCTTCTTATGAAAAACTTATGATTTTAACGGTAAAAAAAAATAGCATTAATGCATTCATAATTTATTTAATATTTATTTCTTTCGGAAATGACCATAGTATAAGTGGGATAATGCCCTTCAAGGTGTCCATTATTATTAATCAATGGACGACGCAGAGGCGTGAACCGTCCGATGCAAAGCTGTCTCGTTGGGCATTATCCCTTACGTAACAGTTTCATTATCTTAAAATACTATGATGATACACAATATTACCATACAATTACCACATTTACAGATAACGGCATCAAAAATAAATAATTCCAGGAATGGCTGCTCTTGGCTTCCCTATCATTGCATTCTGTTTTAAGTTTACAACTTGTACAGTGACCCAACACTTTTGTGGCTGGGATTTTATAAATAGTGTCTAAAAGATATTTTAGAAAACTTTGATCTGATAAATATAAACACAAGAACAAAACAGGGACTTTTTGAACATTTTATAGAACACATCAAAACAGAAAAGAACTTTAAAAATGAATAAATAAATAAAAAAGACACCTTTAGAAAATGCAATGTCATAAAAACTACAAGTCCCCCCCCCCCCCCACACACACACACACTCACAAACAAAAACAACAACAAAATGCAATAGAAAAAATATTTCCAACAGCAAATACTTTTTATAATAGGCCTGTACTGTTTTGTGAAATATTGTTTTGTTTTCTGTTTTCTGTGATTTTTTAAAATATTTTCTAAAAGCAGATATTTTGAATCTGTTGTTTATTTACTGATCTATCTACTGTGGGGTGTTTCTGGATTTCTTGCTGGTTTTGGTCCACTGGTTTTGGTTTTTGTGTTCTGAACCTCAGACTCAGAAAATTATTTTCATTAAAATTACAGTCAGATTTCTGCTTTGCCTCGAGCTCGCTGCTTTAATGAAACTGCCCACTGTGCAAGTGTGTTTTTATCTGATCACACTGGACTCCAGAGACCCCCCTCCCGCCCTGCTTCGCTCCGCGCGGTGATCGGCATTGATACAGCAGCGCCGGTAGGGGCGGGGCAGCACTGCAGCAGTGCGCCTCTCGAGCTGTCTCCGGTAATGTTCCATAGATACTCACGCCCCTCTCCGCCCCTGCCGCGAGACAGGTGGTTGGACTATATGCTTTCATCCTCGAGCGCTCCCTATTAGAATAACAGAGTGAAAAAAAAATCTGTTGACAGCAGGAGAGGGTCGGTTGGCGCGAGCGCGTCCCCGATGGACTTCCAGCGTGTGACCTCGGCGATCACCGGGCGGACAGCAGGAGAGGGGGGCAGCAGCCGGAACGCACGAGGAGAGCCCCGCCGATCCACTACCAAATGTTTTGCAGCGAATTCCTCGAGATGCTGTTCACGGGAGCGGCTCTACCGACAGAGGAATGAGATGCGCAAGTAGAAATTTGTCACGATCTTCATCTGAGAGGCGGCAGGAAAATTCTGACAATCCTCCGGTCTTGGGAAGTTCCCTTGGGGTGGCCGGGAGGGTGGATTTCATTATGGCTTCAGGCGCCGGTAAGGCTGCACAGCCCCCCGGGCAGGGCTCAGCCGTGAACGGGACTGCGGCAGAGTTTTCCAACATCGAGCAGGAGCTGTATGACTACCAGATGCACAGCAAGATGTGCAAGAAGATCGCTCAGCTCACCAAGGTAAGACCTGCCGCTGACACCAGGGAGCCGCGCCGCCTGATGCCACTCTGTTGGTCTGGTTATGATCTGATGGCTGCCTGCCTCAGTTACAGTACCTGCCATGAAACATCCGGCGATACTTCCCAACATCATTCATCACAGCCAGAATCTAAATGTTCATGGACATGAGAGAAAACAGCTAATATGAGAAGGGATAACAACTCGAAACCACATCAGCTTAATGATTCCAGCTGAAATGTGCTTTGAAGACGTGAAATAAGATTCTTTCTTGGAATAGTCATTAGGGGGGGAATAAAAAAAACTTAGGTCAGCTTCTCCTGTCTTCGTGACTGACTGTAATCTGACATGCTGTAGATTACAGAGAGCTTTAGGTGTAGGCTGCAGATCTCCAGCAAGCTGAGAGCCAAACAAGCAGCAATCATGGCTGATATGCTGATCAGATCATTTATGAATCATCTTTACAAGCACTCACAGGTTATTTGGGCTTTTCAGATTGCACATTTCATTCAGTTAGAGCTCAAAATGACTATCAAACAAAAAAAAAACATACAAAGGAATCAATTAACAGAAATAAGCAAGATGAAAAGAAACAACTCTCACACTAACTAGCTCTGATCTGCTGGTTGTCTATGTGCCATTAAAATGAATGCATTTTCTAAAAAAGGATAACCAACGTTTGATGCTGTTTATCTTCTTCCATATCAGCATGCAGGCTGCTTGACAGCTGCAGCAGCTCTATCTGCTCCAGCTTCTCGTATGTTATAGCTTTGCTATGTGGGGATCCTCCTTCTCTGTGCTTCACAATAATGCTTACAGAGGCAGGGCATGACCCACTGCTTGTTGAGCTATGACAATTACTGATGACAGTGCACTTTCTTTATGGGTACACCTCTGTGTAGCCTGGAAGTGCATGTGTGTCTCCAACAATATGCATGTGTGTTGTTTACAGGGTCCTTGAACAGGCATACACAAACAAAGATGACACAGATGGGAGGTCAGAATTTACGTCTGCGCTTGTTAGTGGCATTTGTGCCGACCCCTGTACTTCAACCCTGTTCCCTCTCTCCATCATAATACTCCTCCTCCTCCTCCTCCTCCTAAGAAGTCTGGATTAGTTTTCTCTCTCTTGAAAGTTCATGCACCCCATGTCAAACCTGCTTTAGCTCTGATGACCACAGTGAAAATACTTGAAACCCAGAGTGCTGCTGAAATGTAAGAATCATCAAATCTGATATTTGGTGTAAGCGTTTCCTCTGAGCTTCGGGATGCTTGTCTTGTGACACATGGTTTATTTGAGTGTTTTGGGGCAGGGTGTAGAGAAGGGAGGAAGTGGGAAATGGGTCAGCTGTGGTAACCTTATATATTTTATAACCTCACTTAGTTGTGCACGAACATGGGCATGGACGTACACACAAATACACTTATCCTCAATGCACCTCCTCACGTCTGCCCATCCCTCACGCTTCCTATCACCCATCCTCCCTTATGCTTGACTAAAACAACTCCCTTCCCTCTTTTCCCTCTTCATCCACCTCCATCCCTGCCCTCCCCTTCCCCTCCATCCCGGCTGAATGGGTGCTGCTAAAGATAAACCAGTTGGAGTGTGTTTACACGGCAAAGCAGGCCAAAAGGAAGAAAACGGAGCTGACCATGTCAGGCCAGCTGTTGTGAATGTTCACACAAGCCTGCTCGTGAACAGGCATGCGCACCCTCACATGAATACAAAGAGAAGAGCAGTCTCCTTGACACGGCTCACAGAGATCAGCAGTGGCATATTAAAGTGTGAGCTTATACACAAACACCCAGACTCTTGACTGGCAGCTTTAATTCTATCTTTGGATTTCCTGTGCTTACCACGTGCACTGTCACAGTGTTCCCTGCTTTGTAATCCAGCACGCTCAGTACCCTCTTTGATATGTGTGGAGGTATGTGTGTGTGTGTGTGTGTGTGTGTGTGTGCCTCTTTGCCTAACCTCTTCTATGTGCAGCAACCAGTCAGTCTACATCTCACTCCTTCTTCACCTGCTCTAAACAGATCACTCATTTCATGCCTTGCTGACTATGAAGTTATTGTCAATAAGCAAGGGCAGCGGCTTGTGAGGCTACATGAATAACACCATCGACCAGCAGGATCAATATGAGGATCTGAAGTCCGGATTTAGAGGAAGAAGCGGCCGCTCTGACCAGGCTGCCATGCCCACTGCCTTCAGATTTACACCTAAAATAAAAGCTGAATCAGAGGCAACACAATGACAGGTGGGATAAGTGTTTAGATATAGTACTTAAAAAGTAAGAAAATGTATAAAAAAAATATCAATACCTTGAGAGAGGAATCCTCTGTTTAGATAAAAAGTTTCATTTGAAACTATAATAATGTGTCATAATTTTATGTATGAATAAATATTCTGCATTATTTAAGTCAAAAGTCAGGTCAGAATACTATAGGTATATTTGTTTAGATAATTACACCCATTATGACAAACAAGATGCAGTACACATATAATATAAAACAACTTATCTATTAAAGAAATGTTAGAAAAACCCAAAATAATTATGATAAATTATTAAAAATATTCAGAATCCACAAAACAGGAAAATCAGCCAGTTACGTCAAAACAAATTTAAAATAAATAACCTTTTAATTTAAGCCAGAATAAAACAAAATCAGTGTGCTAAATATATTTGTTCAGTTCAGCAATAGCAGCAGAAACAAAGATGTTTTTATAGCACTTTGTTCTTTACCTTGAGACTAAAAACAAGAAGGAGTGTAAAAAAAAGTTCAGTATTCTCCTCTGAACTGTAACAGAGCAGTAATAATAATAATTAAAAGGTAAGATTATAAAATGGCAGAAAATCAAGAAACTCCAAATTGTATTTTAGTCCAGTAATTGGGTAAAGTTACTGTTTGCCACTGGTCACAAGCATTGTTAGACTCCTGTGATGGCGTTATTTTTAAGTTGTTTCCTCAACTTTGACCTCAACCATCCCTGACCTCATAGTGTGGGTGATTTAAAACCCATAAAGAGCAGAAAAAAACTAATGCACCTTCAAATGTCTCTTTTATTCCATCATTCCACATTTTATGACACATGCTGGTGCAGATGTTGACCATTATGAAAAAAATGGTCTGTTTAGTTTTCGAGATCAATAAGGTGAGGTTCATACAACATTTAAAACGATCTGATTAAATCTAATCCGAGTCATATTTCAGTCCACCTCTAAACAAATCAAGGATTTTCAATAAAGGAGATTTTTTTAAAAATTAATCTGGAAATAACAGGAACTGGATAAGGTCTGGGCCTGTATGGGGGGGGTTGGTGGTTAGCACTGTCAGACCACAGCAAGAAGGTTCCTGATTCAGACCTCAGCTGGTTCCTTTCTGTGTGGAGTTTGCATGTTCTCTCCAAAGTTCCTCCAGCTTTTCCCCACAGTCCAAAACCTGCCTCTGGCATGATAGCAGCTGGGACAGGATCCCACCACCCCTGCATTGGAATAAATGTTATAAACTGTAGTTATAGCACTTTTCTAGTCATATGTTGATCACTCGAAGCAGTTTTAAACTACATGTCACATTCACCCATTCACACACACACACTCATACAGCAATTCTATTGTTACATACTGCTTTTTTAACCTGTCACACACATTCATACCCCAATAGACACATCAGGAGGCAGCGTGAGGTTCAGGTTGGTAGATGACTGCTTTTCCTCCTGAGGCTGGATAAGAGGTAATAGCCAGTGAAAGAATGGATGGAATTGGTCTGGTGTGTGTGCACACAGCCAGAGTGAAGCAAAGTTAAGCAAGAAACATTTCACGTTGTGAAAATGACCCTGAAACAGCTAATTTAATCCATCAACTGGACACACAATCAAGAGTCGGTAAGTTTCTTCATGTTAGTTACCCTTGAATATCACATTTTAACTCTGAACATGTTAAGAACAAGATGCCATTTTATTTGATTTATAACTCTAGCGGGGTAAACGTGAAGGTGGTGAAGACCTGACAGAGGTTTAAATGGGCGATCAGGCACCTTTGTGATTAATGCCTAAAGAGAACATGATGGCAGCTGTAATGTTATAGCTGTGGATTAATCATTTTTTTCTCCATAGACTTGAATAATTCATAATTGAATGATACAGTAAAACCATCTAAAATTACAAAAGACTGAAAAAAAAAGTCCAAAATCGACCTCTATAAATCTGTGTTGCAGTTTATAATTAATTTAGATTTTTATCTTTTAGATCTTTCAGTCACTTCTCAGATTTACACTGATTTGTTTGTTTGTTGATGGTCTGTAGATGTTTTTCATGGCTTGGTCTACATTTTTTTTAACAATTAAAAAAATAAAAAAAAATAAAAGGGGGAATATGTTGAGGCTGTTTTTCTTTTGTAGATGCTACGCTCCAAACTTTGTCTAGAGAAGGATCTTTTACCTTTTGAAATGATGACATCCTTGTGTAAGAAGTGATCTTTGATGTTTGGAGCCAGCCTGCAGCCTCCAACCCTCAAGGCCAAATTGCAATTAGTGCAGTGACAGTTGTTACATTTTAGTATTTAATTATTTCTCATACAAATAGTTGCTATTAACTATTTAATTGTCTATGCTAATATCCAACTGATAATATAATTATTTGCCTAAATTTTCTAAAGATAAAAGCAATATATTAGAAGTGAATACAAGTTAATATGTAAATATATATTTATATATCTTTGCATTTTAAATGAAAACCTGAGGTGGCAGAGGACAGTGAACATTATGAACTGGTGGAAATCCGCATGGAAATATGTTTTCACCCTGCTGTTTTCAAACATGATAATTAAGCACCATGATGACAAATATATCAAATAATTGCTTTTACATAATTTATTAATAATTTGCAATACGGAAAGTGAGCCAGGTGGGATCAGCTCATGTCAGTGGCTGAACTCACTGATGTTTTTGCAAATGAAAAGAGTACAAATCTCAGCAGCCTGCTTCCAAAATCTCTTGGAAACCGAGCCGTCCCTGAACAGCGCAGGCAGCATGTTAATGAACAGAGTTTAAGATTGAGATGTTTAACCATCACAGATGGGGTGTAATGGTCAGATGGGCTTCACAATCCCTTAGAGTCCCAGCGTCCAGGTGGAAACTGCTCGTCTGTATCATTACCAGGTTTTATGTTCAGTGTGAGGCTTCGTCAACTCCAATGCCGCCAGCAGCCATCACCCTCCACAACAAGACATTATCATCTTCTTATTAATTAGTAGTGTTTTAATAAATACAAACAAACAAACAAAAATATCTACTACAGCATTGCAATTTCCCTGTGGGCTTAATAAAGTATTTTTCATTTTCATTCATTTTAGAAGAACCTTCGTTAAGCCGTCCTCACTTCTTCTCTCTTATTTTCTTTTCTGTCCTTTCAAACCGGCTGATGAGGACGGCCAAGAACGCCTCACCAACAGCCCTCTCAGAGCGTGGCCTAATTTCAGTGCTCCCTTCATTCCTCTGTGTCATGAGTCATAGTTAGTGAGCCAAAGTTCATGCGCCATGACGTGATTGAATAGCCAGCGTGACAAACTGTACATGTGTGTCAGGATTCAAAGAGGAGTTTAATAAGAAGAGCTAGATTATATACAAAAAACCCCAAAACATAACATGTTAGATCATTTGAGATTGTTAAGGCAGTGTGAAAGTGTGGACAAAGGAGGGTTGTGACACACACAAACAGGGAATGTCCAGCAGTGCTGTGCCAGCTGTGTGCTGCAGACAGCGAGGCGTCTGGATAAAATATGAGCCCATGTATCTCCCGTGTAAACCCGTGTGTGTGCATGCACGAAGACACACACAGCCTCTGCAAGTTGGTAAGTGAGACGTCAGGGTCACCAGAACCAGATGATGACACTGTCAACGTGGCGTAGAGGTTAAAGTGAGTAGTGGGGGGAAACAGACCGTATTTCATACAGTATGCCAGCCATGCACTGTAATAGGTAGGTGGGAGAGAGACGACATACATGAGGGCAGGCGTCACTGCTTAAAGTCGGGACTGTCCCACCACATAATTCTAGGGTTACTGCAGATGAACATAGTTTGTTAGGTTTCTGTTAACCTTTACTCTTTATGATTATGTATTAATGAGTTTCACACCCAGTTTAATTTATTTTAATGGTATTGGCTTGAAATTTTGGATCTATGATATGTGTTTATGGGCTTGTATTGGTATTGGTTGCTGTTGTGATGTAAC
The DNA here is from genome assembly GCF_017639745.1 of Melanotaenia boesemani. Taxonomy (NCBI): domain Eukaryota; kingdom Metazoa; phylum Chordata; class Actinopteri; order Atheriniformes; family Melanotaeniidae; genus Melanotaenia; species Melanotaenia boesemani. The sequence goes on from NC_055685.1 coordinate 13,258,055, forward strand.
TCACTTAAATAAATTCAAAGAGATATAAAAAATGAATTAACATTTTCTAAATTCTCCCTAAAATGTCTCACCCAAGCCATACAAAGCAGACTGAACAAAGCGCAAGTCACACTGAGATAAACAAGTATAGAGGAGTTACTGGTTTGGTCCCGGAAGCAGGAATTTCAGCCCCCATTTAACAGTTTAACATAAAAATAATTTTCAAAATAGTGACCCAACTCCAACTTCTAAATTTAACATGGTGTGTCAGTGCAAAAGAGGTGGTTAAAACTGCAATGATGAACTGTATTTGCTAAATTAGTCGCACATAGCACCGACCAACCTGTCTGTGAACAAGTGTTGCATGAGCAATAAATACCTAGATAGTGATGTGTGTTTATCACCTGGTATTGTTAATGTTTGCCAACCAGGTCCGTGGAATATAAATGTTGCTAATCAAACATCAAAACCTCACATATGGTGATCTGCATAAAAGAATTATACTAGAGAATTCATGCTTTATATGTCTTCTTGTATAAACTAATTGGACTCTGCAGCATGTAAGATGTAGCATGTGGTCCTTTACATTCTACCTTTCAAGTCATCTTTGTTGATTCTTTCCATAAATTCTGCAAAGTCTCCTCAAAACAAAAATCCATGATCTTCCTCTTCTGCGTAGCTGATACTCTCAGTCTGTACAGTTACAGAATATTTTGGGCTACAAATGGTTGGCCAGAGAGTGGACCAACACACTGGTGAAGATGGCAAAATTGACAGCTTCAAGGCCAAATGGACACACAAAGTACAAATTAAAATGTAAAATGTGTTCTAAAATATAATGTGTTCTTCAAGGAGAGAGCACAGTTGATTCTTCATTGTCTGTTTTTGTCCCTGCCACTCTCCAGGTGATTTACTCTCTGAACATGAAGAATGAGGAGCAAGAAACAGCCTTGCAGGCCTTGAGCCACGCTCACCACGATGAATTGCACCGCATCCTGATGGAGACGTGTCACGAAGGGGAGGGGTCTGCATTAAGGACACGTCTACTAGAGCTACAGGAATCTCTGGATGAGCAGCAACGAGTTGGAGCCCAGGTGTGTGAATGTGTGAGTGGTGCTTAAGTGGTGCCATGGACGGTAGTAACAGTATGATTTAATGTGTAAACTCCCAGCTGCCATGTCCATGATCCACAACAGTTTCCCAGTTTAAGGTAGTTTGTAGATTACTAGGCCTATGTTGTGCATTTTGTGCCTTTTTTAGATTTTTTTAAACAGCACACATGCATTTTCCATGCCAGCCCACATGGGGCTGGGCAGGACAAACAATCATCCACACTCACAAAATCAAATACAAAATCTTAAAACGGGTCTAACACACCCAGATGATGTGATCAGAGACTGAATAACTCCTGCTTGTAAGACTCAGAAAGGCCTGGTGCTCCACATATGCTCTAAAGTCCCATCTTTTTCTTTTTTTTTTTTAAGATAAGTGCACATAAACATTAATACAGCCAAGTTTCCTGTAAAGCTGCTCAGATTCTCATATTTTCCTTTTGTCAGACAGCTAAACGCATCAGGGATTTTGACTGAAAAGCATCCCATTAAGATATGTCATCTTGCAGTTGCATGAAGCATTTCCTTACTGTCATTCTGCTCTAATAAAGTCTTGATTTAATAACCACAGCCTCATATAACAAAGTTGTCAGGCAAGCAGCTTAAAGATAATTTCTTTGCAGCGATTTCATCTATACTTACAGGTGCAATGATGTCCCACAGAGAAAGTTAGAAAGGGCCGAAAGTCTTGTACATTTTATCGTACAGCTGTAGCGTTGTTACAGTGTTGTACATTCATCAGTCAATAGCTTGATTCGCTTCCCATGCATGTATCCATGGATACATAGTGGTCCATTCAAATAGTGAGATTATGCTAAAACTATATATTTAAAGCTAGAATGTAAAAATGACTTTTTTTTTTTTTTTAGACAATCCACAATTTTTAAGATTTTTTTCACGCTAGTCTGGAGGTTGTCCTGCCGAAGTAATTTCTTATGGTACATTTCAAAATCAGTTATATTAATTATCCATGGCAACAGAAGAGTTGCTTACTAGTGAGATTAACTGATTGAGCTCTCCAAAACCAAGTTAATGAGCAAAAACACACCAAATCCCACGAGTTGAAGAGGAATCAAAGAGGATGCAGGACAGGAGTACAGCAGAGAGGGAAACCAGAAGAAACTGAAACCATTTCTTCCAACTGTTCTAATGGGAAATCTGAGGTTGCTAGCTTAAAAAATGGATGAGCTTGAAGTGCTAAGAAGGACACGGAAGGAATACAGAGAATGCAGTATTGTATGTTTCACAGAGACATGGCTGCAGGAACATATCCTGGACTGTAATGCAGAGCTCCCCGGTCCCACGAGGGCCACAGCCCTGTAGGTTTTCCATGTCTTCCTGCTCCAACACACCTGACCTAAATCCACGAGTCATTGTGCAGAACTTGATAGGCTGTTGGTGCAGGAAATATGCTCAGTATTGCTTGAATGTCACAACACTGTAAAGCAATTGGCCTTTTATGGCCAATTTTCTGGTCTTTTTCAAAGTTTATACACACTGATTACACTTTTGGGATGATGCAGGAAAGGGTATTTGTGGTATGTATGTGTCACAATAAAAGTACACGAACTCTGAGGTGTTATAATGTTTGAATAATGTGTCTTAAATGTTGCCATGTGAGATAATGTGTAAGTTCAATGTGGAGTTCATCCTGTTATTCTCTGTGCCCCCAGGTTCAGGCAGATTTTGAATGCTTCCGCATGCAGGCGGAGGAGAGGGAGCGTGAGACCGAAGCAGAACTGAGGAAAGAGTTCGAGGACAAGCTCCAAGCTGCAGAGGAAGAGCTCCAGGAGGCCAAAACTCAGATCAGTGCTGCCCAAGAGGAGAGCCTGAGACTGAGCACAGAACTGGAGAAAGCTAGGGAGCAGATCCAGGAACTGAACGGCAAATGTGAGGAGCTTCAGAAAGCAGCTGACAAGGAGAAAAAGAAGAAAGAGGAGGAGAAACAAAGAGAGGACGAGGAGAAAGAAAAACAAGAGGAGGAAAGAAGAACTGAAAAGCATGAGGACTTGGAAAGAGTGAACGCCCTCCTAAAGGAACTGAAGGCACTCAGGCAGGAGAGGGATGGAGCAGAAGAGGAGAAGAGGCAGGCAGTGAAAGAGGAGCGGGAGCAGTGGGGGCAGAAGGTGAACGATCTAAATGAAGAGAAAGAGCAATTGAGGAAGAAAATCGAGGCAGAATGGAGAGAGGAGCGACAAAGGTGGGAGGAGAGGGAAGAGGAGGAGAAGAAGGGAATGCACAGCGCTCTAAGAGAAAGAGTGAAGCGGGCTGAAGCAGAGGTGGAAAGTAACCTGGAGAAGCTGGCGGAGAGCAAGAGAAACACAGTGAAGCTGCAAGAGAGGATACAGGTGCACCTCTGTTTTTACCCATCCGAAAGCTAGAATCCAGAGCTGTGAGAAGGGAGGTGAAATGTTGCATCTTCCTGTTCTTAATGCCCCCAGCTAATGATTGTGTTAAGGGGGTGGGGGGTCATGCTTGTCTAACCACAGGCTGCCCTCTCTTAGTGCAATTCCCTCCGCCAAATATCTGCTAATGAGTAGTTTGAGCAGGATAGATTCGCTGCACCACTACCATTACCACCTCACGCATGAGCATTGAGAAGCCCTGGGAGAGCTGGCACAGAGCTGACATAAGCCCTAACAGCAGACCATTAAAGACTCACTGCTGGGCAAGACAGCTCCCTGACTCACCACATTTCATCCCTCATGTTTTTCTTCTGTACTGCCTGCTTGTCTGACTTGCATCCCTTTTTTTCCTTCTTCTAATCTGTCAAATTTGCCACTGGCTTCTCTTTTTCCTCATCCATCCTTCTTGTTTCTTTTCTATTCCCCTGTGCTTTCTCTCAACGCATAACACTCCCCTGCACCGCCCTCCCGGCCTTTTATGCCTCCCCCCAGGACCTGGAAGAAGAGCTGGAGTTGGATCGGAAGCGTGTGTCTGAGGCTGAAGGCGTGGTTAAACGGGCGGAGGAGGAGCTAGCGGTCGCCAAGGAGAGACTGCTGCTGCAGGAGGACGAGCTGCAAAGCAGAGCAGGTAGTTCTTCCGTCCGCCGAAGGTAGTTTCCAGAAAAAGTAAAGTCAGCTGAAGCCAGTGCAGTTTTATCATCCATTCAGACTAATTAAGTTTTCACCTCATGCCACTATCATATAAACAGATAAAAGCAACATACTCACATTCCTCATCCTCCAAAAAAGGCAAACAGCTTCATCAAATTGTCACGGTGCCCAGTCAGCTAAAAAGCTGTGATTGTTATAAAGTGCATGAGAAGGGATTTTGTTTTAGGCCCTTCCCCATTAGAGCTACAAACTGTGAAGCTTCAGTAACTCTGTTGCTTTTGCTCCAATTCTTCTTATTTAAATTTTTGTGTGTGTGTGTGTTTTTTTCTGCAGGAAAAAACCCCAGAAGACCTAAAAAAAAATATATTCATGGCATATTCCCGATTTCCTTCCACTGCTTAGATCCCAAACTCAGACTTAGCTTGACGTTTTTATCATAGTTACATGTTTTATTTTAAAATGTTTTGTCATCATATTCTAAAAAAACTATCTTTAAAATCAGAAACTGCAAAAGCAATTCAGGCAAAACTGACTGAGAATCTTCCAGATCATTTTATATCAAATTAAGTTTGTCTCTCATACCTGGTTGCATAGATTCATACAGATTTTAGCTGGTACTGTTGCAGATAATGAATCACTGGATTCATACAAATTAGTTTATGATTGAATGTTGAATTGAAAACTGATTATCACAGGGGAAAAAAAATCAGTGTATATAGCTCTATTTTGTCATTTTTAAGCATTTTTTTTCTTTGATAAAATAATTTAATATCATTATCTTCACAAATCTTTATCTACATGCTGTCAAAATTAATTTGAACTTTTTGTGGATGTAATAACCGTATGACATGCAGAGTTCAGATACATAAAGGGATAAATCCACAGTGGCATCTAATCTAATTGATCAATTAGACTCCTGACAAACACGTGTACAGCATTATTACCACATGACAGAGCATACAAGAACTAACCTGAGAGCTTAAACTACCACATAACCAAACCGATTACTTGGTATTTATATTCCCAAATACTCAGATCTACCTTGTTGGCAGTTTGGCCACAGGTAGATGGAACTGATTCTTATTTAATACACAACAAATAAGGTGTAAAAAGTGGCCCAAACACAGCGCAGCACAAACATGCCTTTTAATACACCAGTCAAGCAAAATAAATAAAATAAAATAAAAAGTCATTATTTCACTGTCAAATATCATCTGCATAAACTCTGAGATTCATCGTCTGTCCATTTGTCTTTGCTTTGTTTTAAAGGACAATGTTAAGAACTGTTGCTTGTTTGGACAAAAATTAAGAGATAAAACAAAAACAGAATTTCCAACTTCCAACTATAGAAAAAAATAAAGAAGACCAGTCAGATATTCTAACTGGGATATAAGACTTTAAACAAAGTAGTGACAGAGCATTATTAACTCAATAATATTTCCTAATTAAAGAAAACTTTATAACTGCTGGTAAGAATCTCTGTATTAAAACAGGAGGAAAAGAGTTTTGAATTCCCACCTTGAGGTACAGTATATGTAGCATCAATGAAAGTGACAGAAATCCCCTGCAGATCTAAACTACTGAGTTATTTTCAAACCTGGAGGTCTCAAACAAATGTGCTGATTCTAGTATTTCTAATTCCCGCTATCTGCTTTGACCTCAATTTTTATTTTTATTTTTTTAAATTTTGCACTTGAATGAAAAAATAACTGATCAGTTATCTTGTGCGTGAGCTGTGTTTTAACTTTTGTATGTGCTTTCTTCTCGGTATTAATCATATGATGTGTGTCTGTCAGAAGAGCTCCTGAATCGTGGGGGCTGTGAGGTGTGTGTGTGTGCTGAAGTAGAGGAGCTGAGGAGCCAGGTGAGTCGTCTGCAGAGCAGGAACAGAGAGCTGGAGCTGCAGAGCAGCGGCAGGAACAGTGACCACGCCCGGCAGATACGTCAGGTAACACACACCAGATGAACAAATTCAGAATGGAGAAAAACAGATTCATATGTTTGCCAAATTCTGGGTGAATACTTTGTTTGCGTCTCCATAGCACGCTGAAGCTCTGTCCAGTTTGCGTTCGGAGATGGTGAGAGCCCAGACCGAGGAGCTGCGCCGCATCCAAAAGCACGCAGATGATGAAAGGGACAAACTGCAGAGGGAGATGGAAAAAGAGAAGGAGAGCCTGCAGAAGGAGAGGGAGCAAGAAAAGGAACGTTTTGAAAAGGACAGAAACAGAATGCGCAGAGAAAAAGATGAGGAGAAGCAAGTACTGCACAAAGAAGTGGAGGAACTCAAAGAACGTCTGAGGAGTGAAAAAGAGGAAGAGGTGGACCGGCTCCGCAAAGAACTAGAGGTGGAGAGGGTTCGAGTTCGGTCCCAGTTGGACAAAAGCATTGAACAGGTAGAGGCGGAGAGAGCCAATGTGCAGCAGAAGCTGGAGGAGGAGAAGAGGAGGTTGGTGGAGAAGGCTGAGGAGGACAGGAGGCGACTGAAGGAGCAGGTGCGGAAGGCGATAGAGGAGGTCATGAGGAGGCATGCAGCAGAGTTAAACAGCATCCAGGAAGCTCTGAGCTCAGAGAGGAAGACCAACCAAGAGGTCAGCACCTATCTGCACACCACACAAAGGAATGGGTTTATTACAAATATGCTACATTTACAGGATAAAGAGATTTCGTGAAGTATGAGGTACTTTGTAGATGCCAAGATCTTGCAGCATCTTGCAGCTGACATAGTGAGCCAGCTGCCATTCAGGCTGGAGCCACCAGAAGACCGATCTAAAATAACTCAAACCTCAAAAAATGTAATCGTAGCATACATGAACGTATAGTTAACTTTAAATTGCTTCATTATTGCATCAGACACCTTCACTTTTTTTCAACCTCAGAACATCTTGTAATGCTACTTGTATTGCATGCTAGGTGGTTGTGAGCTCCTCCATCCAGATTTCTGATGATTTTCCAAACTGGGAGCATCCTCACTGCCATCTGCTGGATGTAAAACACTGGCTACTCATTTGTCATTCTCAAACCTGACTTTAAAAAGTAGAAAATACTAAATATAAATGTAATTTCAAGGTGAAAAATTGGGAAAATTTTATCCAGAGCAGTAACATGTCAAAAGCTGAAACTCTAATCTTTGAATAATTCAGGATAATTATTCTATATTTAATAATTAAAACTGTATATGTATAATGTTTTTCAGAGGTAAGATTTTACACTCTAATTAATGAGAACACAATTCTCATTCTCAATCCAATGTGGACTTTATTAAGAAAGTTAAAAGCAGCCTGCTGTTCAGCATTTCAGCTGAATAATAGAGGATTAATTATTACTTCCAGCTTCAGTCAGACGTTGAATGTCATCGTACGGGGTGCAGGAACAAACTGCTACAAGTAAAAATGTTTCCTTTCATGCTTTGGCACAGCTATCCCCGCTCTCTGAGTGTGCGGTGCACTTAATCTGTGCTGTTTTAAAAACGTAGACATCCAGTTAATCACATAGAAATCATAGAAACCTTTTGATCCACAGACCTGAATGAAAGTACACCTGTTTTCATTACTAAGGTTTTACATATCAGGACATAAAAAAACACCAGGTCTTTGCCAGGTCTTAAAATGAGGTAAATAGAACCTAAATAAAAAACACTTGAGTTTCCACCACAACATTTCACTCAGGTTGAGGTCTCGACTTGGACCATTGCAACACCTTTATTCTTTTCTTTTTCAGCCATTCTGTTCTGTAGGTTTTCTTCTGTACTTAGGATCGTTGGCCCAGTTCAGCCAATGCTGTCATCAGTTGGCTTCATAGTTGACTCTAGAATACTTTGGTATACAGATGAGTTCATGACCCACTTAGTGGCTGCAAGGTACCCAGAGGCTCCAAAAACAAGGCCAGATTATCACTGTGGCACCACTGTATTGTTGAAAGTTGGTTTGAGGTGTGTGCTCTGACATGCTGTGTTTGGTTTTCACCAAATGTGGACCTGCACATCATGACCAGAGGTTGCCATCTTGATTTTATATTTCCTAAAGAAAATTGTTCCAGAAGTCTTTTTGTTTGTTCAGATGCAACTTAGCAAACGTGGACCAAGCTGTCATGTTCTTTTTATATAGAATAATCTTTCTCGTGGCTGTCAGTCTTTATACAATTGTACTCTCATGAACTTTAACGTTTAACATGATAACTGAGGCTGTAGAGTCTGAAATGTAGCTCTGGTAGTTTCGCATATAATTTTGTGATCATTGTCCGACTGTTTGGAAATAACCCTCCCAGATGTACCGGCAGCCGCAGTAGCTGATGGTGCTTAACGTCCTCACGCTTTGCGGTGATCAGTTACCGTGTATATTAGATGAGCAGCACCTGGTTGATATTTATCCTCTGAATTCCTGTGGGAGTAGTAAAGCCGAACTTAGTTTTTCACACAATTCTCCTGCAATCTTGATTTTTGTTAAATAAATCATGGCATGGTGTAATATGCTCTGATAAATATTAGCCTAATTTTAAGACCCAGTACCAGATGATTTCTAATTATGTTCTAATGAGTAAAACCGTTGAATTTAGATGTGTGTATTTTTATATCTAAACAACATGACCAGACCAGCAGTCTTATTTTAAAAAGATAAAAATATAGATTTTTTTGTTTTAAGGTAAAGATGCAGAACATTTGTGAGAAACCATCACTTAGTGTTTCATACATTTTTTCTCTCTTATCTACTTTATGCTCATGTAACCCCTGAGGGCTCCCCCACCCACGCATAGTGCTGTGAGCATAATTAATGGATAAATCTTGCTCTCAGTGTAAATGTATCTTTAAAAAAGATTTTATCATATAAATGTCTGGCCTTTTAGCCTTGCCATTATGTGTACATGATTTGGACTACGTATTTATAAGGCTTATTATTATGATAAGATCATATCAGAATGGTTGGGTGAAGTAAAAAAAAAAGGTTTATTGTGTTTTTGATGAGGGGACATATTCTTCAAGGTGTGTGCACGTTTGGAAGAAGAGAGGAGAGCTACAGCGGCGTTACGCAGTGGGCTGGAGCAGGAAAGAGACGAGCTGAGGTCAAAACTGAAGGATGCCACCGCTGAGGTCAGAAGTGGCAAAGTGTGTCTTATTACTTCATAAATATGAAAGTATTTATAAATAATCTGCTTTGACGTCCTTAAGCTGGGAAGAGAAAGGGAAATGTTTCTGTGCTTTCAGATTTCTCGGCTGGAGGAAGTGACCCAGCAGAATGGCAAGAAAGAAAAGACGGCCCCCGGAGCTTCTCCCTCATGCAAACCTCAGTGCTCTCGTCTGGAGGAGGAGCTTCAGGAGGCCCAGAGTCGACTGGCTCGGGTTCAAGAGGAGGCAGAGAAGCAGCGTGACAGACAGCAGAAAGAGATAACGTCCCTGAAGGCCGACAAGCATCGACTGGAGGAAAAAGTCCTGGAACAGAGCCGGATGAACACGGAGAAGAGCCTTCTAGAGCAGAGCCAGCGGCACACAGAAGACCGGATCAGGTAGAGGAGCTATAAGACCTGCTTAGTCTCAAGTGTGATTTTAATCTCCCTTTGCCCTCAGCTTCAGTGATCAATGTTATGGCTTTACAGACATGAAATCAAAAATATGCCCAGACATTAGTTGACATAATGAACATATGTGAGCAATTAAAAAACATTAGTACATGCAGTTCTGTGCAGAAGTCTTGAGCCATCCTGTATTTCTTCATATTTTGCTTCCAAGAAGTCAGATATTCTTGAATTTGTTTAAAATGGCCTCAAAGAATATTTCTCTGCTTTCTGAAGGTCTTTCAAAGTTTTTTCTTTGAACATTTGCTGTTTTTTTTCTAACTCATTTTCATTCCAGTCATTGTACATGATCATTGTCAGAGGAATTTATTTTTCGTGAAGGCACTTCACACTGAGATATGAATAATTCAAACATAAAACGGTACTCAGTTTAAAGGATGTACCAGACATAACAGAAAACTTTATAAAGAACTAATTTTAGACCTTTAGGCCCTTTGTTACTAGAAGCTTTTCACAATTTGTTACCATTTCTTAGGAAGATAACATAGTTAAAGAGAAATAAGTTAGTATTCTTACAACAAGTTCATTCACTAAGATCTGTTGGCCAAAAAACCTGGCAAATCTCAGCATTGTGTGCAGTGTGTCCCTAAAATATTGGAAGACACTGGAGAAATAGAAGACAGAAGAAGTGGCCGTTCTATAAAACTTTTTACAACAGACGAACAACGTCTGAAAGTGATATCCTCAAGAAGTAGGAAAAAGTCCTGGAAAGGCCTGACACAAGACCTGAGAGATGGATCTGGACCTTCAGTTGATCTATCTGCTGATCACTGAAGCCTCATCAGAAATAGTCTCCATGGAAGGATGGCTGTCAAGAAGTCATCCTTAAGAAAGGAAGAGAGGGAGAAAGGCAGAACAATGTTAAATGGCACAAGAACTGGACTCAATATGAAAAGTCAGCCAACATTCACAGAAGAGCTTCGAAATATCCTTCAAGAAGCCTGGAGGAATATTCCTGAAGACTGCTTAAAGAAATTAGAAGAAAGCTTGTCTAAAAGTTCAGGCTACAGCCAGTTGTACATACTGTTTATCCATTGCACATATTTCAATGAATGGCTGCACTTGTTTTCTGTTTTCTTGGCGGTATATAAAGAAATGAGAGGTTGCTCGAGACTTTTTCATGGTTCTGTAAATGAAAATCAGTATTATGGTTCACATAGACATTAGTTGTTGCAGAAGATCAATTTTTCTGTCCTGTGCCACTAATTATTCTGTATAGTTAGCCTTTATTGACCATTATGTATTGACTGCAATCCACATGTATGCAGTACACACAGCACAAACAACCATTTACATTTTAAATTATGAAATGTTAATGAGTCTAATTACACTAGAATACCATTCATTTTCTAACAAATTCTAAACAACTGTAAAGCATTAGAGACACAAAAGCCTGTTAGCTTTGAAAATACAAGTTTCTACTTCAGAAACAACAGCCTAAGACTTCTTAATCTCTTTAAATGGTAATAATAAACAAGATTTAGTGCTTATATGTTTTATGCAATCTAGTTGTTAATAAGTAATCAGGCTACCGCCATTAACATTAAGCCAAAATTAATAATCCTCTTTCAAAGAGGCAGAAACATGGGAAAACAAGAGCAACGAAGAGGTAGCAGAGCGTAGCAAGAAATAAATAGTCATTTTGCATGTAGGTTAACTCTGTCTCGTCTCACTCCTCGTTCTGCTACATCCCCCCAGGGCAGAGTGTGAGGAGCGGCTCAGAGCGGAGTTCAGGATAGAGATGAATGCTGCCGTGGCTGAGAGTGAACAGAGGTGGGCGGGCCGAGAACAGGAGATGCAGACCCAAATATCTGAGCTGCAGGGTCAGCTGACTGAGCTGCAGGTGAGCCCACTGCTAAAAATGCAAACATATAAAACTTAGATTTTTCTATTAAATCATCCAGCTTTGTGGAATTAAAAAAATAAATCTCTCAGAAGTCTGTGATTTTTTTTGTTGCAGCTGCATGAGCTTGCAAATTCCAAAACAGTAGCAACAGCTACACTAAATTTATTCTGAACCTTAAAATCTTTCACTCACCATTTGTCACCAATACAGGCAGAGAAAAATAAGGCAGGACATGGAGATGATTGCCACGGCAACCCTGAAATTGACAGGCTGAGAAAGGAGGTTCAAGACACCAAGGAGATAAATAAGAAACTGAGGGAGCTGCTGCAGGTGCACACACATATACACCATGCACACATATTTTCAAAAATCGTATGTGGGCTACTTCGTAGATTTTCTCTGTGATGAATAATTTAGCAGCTTTGATGAAAGCGTTCCTGCGAAGAGGCAACATAATGTTTTTTCTTTGAGTGTTCAGCTCTATAGATTCAGACACAGTGCTGTGGGCTTAAAGAATGCAGCTGGTGCAAAAATAAAACTAAATGTGTCCCATTGTGTTGAAGGAGCCCCAAACCCAGTCTTTAGCTGAAGAGAGACACGGTCACGCCATGGCACTGCAGGCATTGGAGAGGCAAGCAAAAGAAGATCTGCTGTCTGAGAGGAACAGGCTTCAGACAATGCACCACCTGGAGCTCGGTAACACACACACATAAACTTAAATACACCAGAGCACAAGGACATGGAGCAAAAAACACAAAAACAGCTGCATGAACAAAATGAGAGTGCACACACAAGTACACACACACACACGCAGAGCAATATACAAATTGAGATTACAAATTCAACACTGAAGTCGCTATTGCCATGGATACACTTCACCATGGCAACAGCAGAGGGGTACCTGTAACAGTGGGCCGAATTGATTTTGTTTTCTGTCTGTGGTTTTGTGTGTGTGTGTGATATCAGATAAGCAGCGTGCAGAGTTGACCCAACAGCACACAGAGTGGAGCAGACAGATGACCCAGAGACACATGCAGCAGATAGAGGACCTACAAGCCCAACTACAAGCACACACACAGATGATGGCTCTGCAACAGGTGATACACACGCTGCAACAACCACAGCGTCGAATATTAATCCCACTGTCTGCACAGACACGAGGACTTTCTTTATCCGTGTGTTCTGGCCTGTACTCTGCTGATTTAATCTGCTTCTGTTTGCACATAAAAGCAAATCACAGCAGTAGAGATATGACATTATTTTTCATATCAATGAAAACCTCCAAGGCTGCGGAGATGAGCCAGCTGTGGGTACTGCTACTGTGTGCAGCAGAACAAAACCACATTAAAGGTTGAAATCTTAACCTTGACACAAATATTGACCATGAAAATTCCCCTTTATCTCCTTTATCTGTTTGCATTTGTGTGTATGTGTGTGTGAAGGACCTGAAGCAGCAGAACCAATATCAGGTCTTTGAGCGGCAGCTGGATGAGAGTCGCTGTGCTGTCCTGGAGCTTCAGAGAGAAAATGCAACGCTAAAGAAACAATTAAAGGAGCGGTAAGTAGTTATGTATTACTCCGACATCAATATCATCCTCCTGAGGTGCAGCTATTGATTCATTTATTACTGACTCGTGTGATGACACTGTGTGAGACAGAGAACTCTGGTCCTCATAAGCTGCAGTCCTGCAGTTTTAGATGTTTCCCTGCTGCAACACATCTGACTCAAATCAATGGATCAATTACAGGCTTGTGCAGAACGTTTGAAATGAGTCAGGTGTGTTGTAGTAGAGAAACCTGCATGTCAGTAACTTTAGTAACTTAACCCATGAGAGTCTGATGTGACATATTTGTCACATACAGTTTCTGAGACATTTTGCTTCAATTTATGGTATAAATTTAGCTCAAAATCCTGCTGAACACAATCTGATACTTGTCTTCTGTCCCCTTATAGATGCCCAGAAGCAGAAAACCATATTATAATATTTTTAATAGATCACATGGATAAATAATAGATAATAGATAAATGGTAGATATCCCTCCCAAAAAATGTTAATTTTTATTTATTACATTTTGTTACAGGGCCAAATAAAGACCTCATATTTAAAAACTTTTGACTTTTCTTACAATTTTTTCATGGGTCTGGCCTTAATGGGTTAAGGACCAGAGTTGGAAACCCCTGCTGTAGAGGTTTATGGGGGATGAAGCCAAACCTCAGCTTACACTGGAGAATAGGCAGGGTTAATTCAATTCAGTTCAATTCAGCTTTATTTGTTATAGCTCCAGTTTTACACGAATCTGTCATCCAATCTGTATTCTTACAAGCCAGCACAATATAAATAATAGTCTAGTTAATGAAAACCAACAGATTGCATCAAATTTAGACTTTGATTCAGTCCCCCATCCTGAGCCTGCACGGGGTGGCGGTTGACAGTGGAAAGGAAAAACCCCCTTTTAACGGGAAGGAAAAACTTCCAGCAGAACCCGGCTCAGGGAGGGCGGTCATCAGCCTCGACCGGTTGGGGTGGGGAGGACAGGAAAGAGAGACTAAACAGTCACCACAACTTTTAGCAAGGAAGACCTGCTGAGAGAGGAGAAATATGTTAATGATGCTATTAATATTATGAGTTTTTATATGGAAAATAAGGAGCAGAGAGATGAAAAAGAAGTACTCAGTGCATCATGGGACATCCCTCAGCATGGCAGCATAACTAAGGAATGACTAACCACCCCTAGGTAAAAGATTATTCAAAAATGAAGGTTTTAAGTTACTACAAAGAAGGAGCTTGATACTTTTCTATCCTCAAAGTAAATATAATGTCTGCCTCCCAAACCCAATCTGGGAGCTGGTTCCATAAGAGAGACCTCCCATTCGACTCTTAGAGATTCTGGGAATCACAAGTAAACCTGCAGTCCGAGAGCAAAGTGCTCTGTTGGGAATTTATGGAACTATGAGATCTTTGATATGCAATGGAGCTTGGTCATGGAGAGCTGCCGCTGCCTGTACAGTACCATTAATGACCGCTGAGTGGTGGGTGGCTTCAAAACTTCTCTAGCTCCCTTTAAAACAATGTCAGTTTCTATCGTAAAAATATTTAATCCATACATTTTTCCTACTAGTTGTTTACAGAGCATGTATCATTCACTTAAATAAAAAATGTTTCTGTATTAATAATTTAATTTTACACTTAAAATATTTCTGCTAGAGATCATAAAAAAAAATAAAAAAAAACATTAGTCTCTGTTTTTCTGTACTCTCACCTGCAGGAAGTATAGATGGAATAATAAGCACAAGGAATGTTATTTAGTATCTTACAGGGTGACCCTTCAGCTACACTGGGCTCTTTATCCTTTTACTGCAGACCATGGTTTGTACTATGGGGGAGCTAAGGCAAGCTTGGCTCCCCTAAAAATACTCACCTAAGACATCAAGGGAAAGCACTAAAAATAGTCCACATTCTGGTTTTATATCATTTTCCACAATGTTTTTGATCTTTACTTAAATTAAAAGAATATCATTAGTTTGTCAGCGTTGTGTGGTTATTCGTTTCCCAAACATATTTCTTTCTCTGTTTGACACGATTTTGCATTGATTCTTTCTGTAGCCGTCCATGCATACCGGTGCTGCTCTCTAATTATTGTATTGACGAAGCCATGCATACTGCTCATTTATGGTGAATGAGTCAGTAGCTCGTTTGTACTAAATTCATAAGCACACATATCATCAAAATAGCTGAGCTGGACAGCTTAGTTGGCAGGGCATCCTTCTCCCATGTCTGAGACCTGAGTTCAAATCCCACAGGGGATGAATATTAACACCTTCCAGACCCTTAACACCACTGCGTGACCACCTTCAGGTGTTGCTTTGGAGAAAAGTGTCTGCTAAATGACTGTGGAATAAAAACACCCAATGTTAAATAGGACTGAGGTCCATCCTGTTTATCAGCATACCTTAGGCTAATAAATGTGCATTAATAGTGGCCACAGCAGCCTGGGATATAAAACAGTTTTTATTCGTTTTAAGGCCCATTAGGAAGTATGAGGACGGCGTCGTATGACAACATTTAAAATGGACGTCCCTATATTGCGTCCATTTAAAATGCAGGCGATCCATTCTCTTTTAATTACGCTGGCTCATACAGAAGCTGTTGTTTTTGTACCATGGATAACAGATTTTTGTTTGTTATGTGCAGTGAGCCGTCTGAGCAGTAACTACTTCATTTGATTGCTTTTTGTAGTTGTTAAAAGAACTTTCCAACCCTTATTCAATTTTACATTTTTGTCCCCTCAAGTTAAATGAAATGTCAGGAAAATGATTGGAAACTGCAAATGGACAGAGAAGGAGAGTAACAAACAGAGAAGGACGCAAACCACAGGCAGCTGCTTTACTTCAGTGTGTGGTCATTGTTCAGCTATTTATAGTGATTTCTAGTTCTTTAAGGCCTGTGTATGATAAGGCAGAACGTGTTAGACTACATGTGAATAGCTGCTCTGTTGCTTTTTGGTAAACTATTGTAATTCTTGCATGATTTCTATATGAGATGTTTCAGATTGTATCAGCTGCATGTAGTAGTAGCAGAATGTTTTTGCCAGTAACCCCTGTTTTTGATCAAGCTGGCATGGATTTATACATATATATATATATATATAAAATAAAAAAAATTGTCCCCTCGCCCTCTGTGGGCGGTCTCTCATCCATCCAAGCTCGGGTTCTCTACCAGAGGCCCGGGAGCTTGAGGGTTCTGCGCAGTATCTTTGCTGTTCCTAGGACTGCACTCTTCTGGACCGAGATGTCTGAGGTTTGTCCTGGGATCTGCTGTAGCCACTCTTCCAGTTTGGGGGTTACTGCCCCGAGTGCTCCGATGACCACGGACCCACTGTTGCCTTCACTTTCCAGGCCTTCTCAAGTTCTTCTTTCAGGCCTTGGTATTTCTCCAGTTTCTCATGTTCCTTTTTCCTGATGTTGCAATCGCTTGGTATTGCGATGTCAACCATAACGGCTTTCCTCTGCTGTTTGTCCATCACCACAATGTCCGGCTGGTTTGCAGTTACCATTTTGTCGGTCTGGATCTGGAAGTCCCACAGGATCTTAGCTCGGTTATTCTCTACCACCTTCAGAGGTGTTTCCCACCTTGACCTCGGGGCTTCTAGTCTGTACTCTGCACAGATGTTCCTGTACACTAAACCAGCCACTTGGTTATGATGCTACTTGTAAGCTTTCCCTGCCAGCATCTTACACCCTGCAGTTATGTGCTGGATTGTCTCAGGGGCCTCTTTGCACAGTCTACACCTGGAGTCTTGTCTTGTATGGTAGATCTGGGCCTCTATTGCTCTGGTGCTCAAGGCCTGCTCCTGTGCAGCTACCATCAGTGCCTCTGTGCTGTCTTTCAGTCCAGCCCTTTCTAGCCATTGGTAGGATTTCTCGATATCAGCCACTTCAGTTATCTGTCGGTGGTACATCCCATGGAGGGGCTTTTCTTCCCATGATGGTTCCTCCATCACCACATGATTTGTTTTCCACTGCCTGAGACATTCACCGAGCACTTCGTCCGTTGAGGCCATCTTCCTGATGTATTCAAGGATGTTGGATGTTTCATCCTGGATAGTGGCTCTGACACTCACTGACACATATATATATATATATATATATATATGTGTGTGTGTGTGTGTATGTATGTGTGTAATTCAAACCTTGCTGTAGACCTACAGGTCAACTACGCAGTAAGAAATTACTTCTGCCAAGGCTCAACTTTGCTAGAGGCTGTAGTTTGAGGAGCATGGCCACAGTCTTAAGAAAAACATAACTTACAGAACTTTTCACCTATCCTGCATATGCATTTGTCAGCTTTTCTTATTTTAAATTGCTAACTTGTGTGTGTGTGTAAAATGGTTCAGATTAGAGTAAAAGTACAGTCTAGGGTTGGTATTCTCTCCACAGTGTAAACTCTTTGTCACTCTTGTTCTTAACAATTCTCACACTCGTCTTGTCCAGAAGACCAAATTCAAATCCCAGTTACTGCACATGTTCTTGTTTGTTTAGCTGTATTAAAGATGACATGCCCAATATCTCCATCCTTGTGTGCATATAAATCTCAAGAATTATATATATATATGTGTGTGTGTGTGTGTGTGTGTGTGTGTGTGTGTGTGTGTATTGCTCTTGTTCAGGTCAGTGCAGAAAAATCCTGAAACTGAAGAAAAAGAAGAAGACAGTGCCGAACATAGGAAAAAGAGAGATGCACAGCTGGAGGAAGAAGCACAACGTCTGAAGGAGGAAGTAGAAAAACTGAGGGTGGAAATGGAGAAACTCGAGGAGTCGCAGAAACACTGGGAGGAGAAGAAAGATGATGATGTGAAAGAAGAGGAAGTGGACGAGGAGAAGAAGAAGGAGCGAGAGGAGGAAAAGAGGAGAGAGGAGGTGGAGGAGATCAGAAGGGAGCACAAGAGGGAGCTGCAGAGTTTGGTTTCTGAATACAGCAGCGCCCAGAATCACCTGCAAGCTCGAATAGTGGCTCTGGAGAACGAGTGAGTAGAGGACAAACGCAGCACACACACACACAGAAACTTTAAAATGAAAACACTGAGACTGATGAAGCATCAGGTGTTGGTGTGTGAGAAAAGGTGTGTGTTTGTGTATTTGATTTAACTGCAGACTGCGTGAGCGGGAGGAACGGTGTAGGAGGAGGGAGCCCCGATGTGACGACCTGCAGCTGGGGAGACTCCAGGAGAGACTGACGGAGAGAGACCAGCTTATTAAACGATTAGTGGTGGGAACACATACATGCACACTACAAACCTTACCTATTTTCTCTTGGAAATGCTTCTTTTATTACATCATAAGTCTGTGTTGTCTATGTTAGAACTATGTTGTTATATTATCATCAAATCCTATCAAAACTCTAAAAATAGCATTAAATATATCTATTTTGTACAATCAAAGTCTAATTAGGTTAATTATGTACTAATTATCTGTGCCATGATACTCAAATGTTATCTAAAAACTATTAAAGAGGACATAAAACTAAACTCACAAATTTCTGCTCCTAGATCATTTTTACACATCCTTCCCTGGTTGCAGGAACATTCCCCAAAAGTTTGATTACACCGATGTTTGATTCACCAAGAATATTTTATAGTTCCCAGAACATTCTCCAAGGCTCTCCTAACTTTTAGATCTGCAACCTTTGCAGATCTAAAAGTTGCACATTGAATGTAAAGTCCTTCATGCTGGCAGCACACAGCCTGCATGTTTCCCTACTTATGCTATTTAATACTTCAGTATTAAATAGCATAAGTATAGTATTAAATCCCAGCTGTTGGGATGAGAATCAGCACCTCTAAATCCGAGAACCATGATCCTCAGCTGGAAAATGGTGGAGTTTCTGCTTCAGGTTGGGAATGAGGTCCTGCCCCAAGTGGAGGAGCTCAAGTATCTTGGGATCCTGTTCACAAGCGGGGGAAGGATGGAGCAGGAGATTGACAGGTGGATTGGTGCTGCCTTGGCTGTGATGCAGGCACGGCATCGGTCTGTCATGGTGAAGATGGTGTTGAACCAAAAGGTGTAGCTTATAATTTACTGGTCGATCTACATTCCTACCCTCACCTATGGTCACGAGCTGTGGGTAGTGACCAACAGAACGAGATCACGAATACAAGCAGACAAAATGAGTTTCCTCCTCCCTTAGAGGTGAGAAGCTCAATGATCCGGGAGGGGTTCAGAGTAAAGCTACTGCTCAACTGCATCCACTGGAGCCAAATAAAGTAGCTCGGGCATCTGGTTGCCTCCTGGACGCCTCCCTGATGAGGTGTTTCGGGCACGTTCCACCAGGAGGAAACCCTGGGGAAGACCCAGGAGGGACTACATCTCTCAAATTGTCTGGGAACACATCAGGATCCCCTGGATGAGCTAGAAGAAGTTGCTGGGAAGAGGGAAGTCTGGTGTTTCCTGCTTAGGCAGCTGCCCCCGCAACCCCACCCCGGATAAGCAATAAGGTCATAAGGTCACACAGAACCTTATGGTGTCAGCATCAAGAAGCAATACCATAGATAGAGGGTAGAGACCACCCAGTGAGTCATAATTCCAGCAGGTTTATTACCATCCATCCATCTGTCTGTCCATCCGTCCGTCCATCCATCCATCTGTCTGTCTGTTTGTCCGTCCATCCATCCATCCATCCATCCATCATCCATCCGTCTGTCCGTCCGTCCATCCTTCCATCCGTCCGTCCATCCATCCGTCTGTCCGTCCGTCCATCCATCTGTCCGTCCGTCCGTCCATCCTTCCATCCGTCCGTCCGTCCATCCTTCCATCCATCCGTCCGTCTGTCCGTCCGTCCATCCATCCTTTCATCCATCCATCCATTCATCCATCCATCCATCCATATTGCCTAAATTTCCTAAATTGCCTACCCAAATTTCCCTGAGGGCTCTCCGAAGGGATTAATAAAGTATTTCTATTCTATTCTATTCTAAATAATTTTAAGGTATTATCACTTCCAAAACAGTCAACATATTTGAGGTTTATAATTTAACCTGTGATAGTAAAGCCAGTCACATATTTGTCATTACTTAAAGTTCTCATGTCCCTGAATTCCTCCACATCTTGTGTGTTGAACTCTATTAATGTCTTGGTGCTTGTGACGAATGCCATGTAACTGCAATGTCCTCTATTTCATTTCCTTCAGGGAAATTTGTTGCAGAGCCTCTGCTTCATGACTTGTCTCTATCTAGTAAGGGCAACCCCCCCCCCAAAAAAAAGAATAAACACAATCAACACACCTAATTCACAATCAAACTTCCATCAGTAGTAAGATGCAAAGATCCCAAATGGTCCATTCTTGACACATTTAGACACAAATTGGAACAGCCTTTTTATTAATCATCTGTGTTCATACATGTAGGAGAAATTAGCATTTTAAAAAATGTTCTCTAACAGACTTTTTTGTGTGCGCCATGTGTGTGACATGAGGCACCTTCGCAATCAAGTACACCCTCCAGTCACAACACAAATAAAACACCACCAATTGTGACTTAGGAGAGTGAAAGTCCTTCCTCATCCTCCTTCCCTGCAGGAAGAGAGGCATCAGCTGCAGCTCCACCCTCCTGTTGCCGGGGACAACAGCACCCTCAGGCTCAGTGACAGCAAGTCCCGCCCCGGGAGTGTCACGCCAACCATGAGGGTGAGTTTTTCAGTTTGGGTCATACGCATAATATAGGCATCAAAATGTGCCTCTTTGTAGGCGAACTTCTGTGTGACACAAGGTCACCCACTCCACATCACTGTCGTTAATACACGCCACCTCCATCGCACCGCTTTTACTTACATTACATCTGGTCAGTAAAGATAAAGACCTGCCCATGAGGACTTTATGAGGTGTGTAACTAGTGGTCACTGAAATACAAAATATAACCTGCAGATATTTGGTTGAATAAACTATCTGACAATAAAGAACAAGGCTGATAACCTTCTTTGTGTTTATGCTTCTGTGAGACAGCTGTGGCCCAAAGGATGTGTCCAGGTTGTCTGTCTCTTTGTACATGCAGGTATCTGACCTATTCTTGTGAACAGGATTTCTTCAGAGTGACTTAAGGAAATCATTTTCAGCTAGGGCAGAAAAGTTCACTTGGGCTTAGTGATGAATTGATTTGGATTTGATGGTCAAAATTCACCATAATTCCTGCTGGAAAAGATGGCTGGATGACAGATGGAACAGATGGAGTTTTCTTTCTTTCACAATTGGAGCTCCATCCTCTCATTCACTGTTGATCTGGCTTAACCAGCACAGCTTGTGATCCGTGGTAGAGTAAACATGAATATCTGAGCTGGAATGTTATGTTTACAAACACCAGCTTATTTTCCTGTGGTACAGTTTAAAGATAGCAGATTTTTCAAGCTAAAATGAAGATTAAACTTCAGATTACTGGGAGAGAGAGTTGGAAATAAAACATGGAGTACTTAACCAATCAAAAGTATTTAATTTAATTTAGCTTTATTTATATAGCGCCACACACCAAAGTCATCTCAAGGCTCATTTACAGATTCAGTCAAATTCAATACAATGCATCGTAGTCCCATTATAATCCAAATAAAACAAATCCATTGTATGGTCGACATTAGTCCAATTTATAAGTGAGTTAATATAAGTTAATTCATAAACAATATAATAAATTACTCTCTTGACTAATAAAAAACTAGTTAGGTTTAAACCAACAGATTGCATCAAATCTTCACCTAAATTAAGTCCTCCATCCCGAGTATGCATGGGATGTTACGCTAAACAGAACCAGTCTCAGGAAGGCACCCACCTCAACCAACTGGGGGTGCAGAGGACAGGAAAGAGGGGTCAACAGGACCATAACTCTAAGTTCAGACACCTGCTGAAAAAGAAAAAGAGGCACAAGATAATATCATATATTTATACATGAAGAAAAAAGCAGTAGAGAGCGAAATGGAGGGAAGTGCTCAGTGCATCATGGGACCTCACCCAGCAGTCTAATCTTATAGCAGCATAAGTAACGGGATGGCTATGTGTTGTCCAAGCAGCCATAACTATAAGCTTTAACAAAATGGAAAGTTTTAAGCCTAATCTTAATGGTAGAGAGTGTCTCTGCTTCCTGAATCCAAACTGAGAGCTAGTTTCATAAAAGAGGGGCTTGATAACCAAAGACTGCCTCCCATTCTACTTTAATAAACTCTAGGAGCCACAAGTAAACCTGCAGTCTGAGCGTGAAGTGCTCTGTTGGGAAAAAATAACACATTTTAGGTGATCACTAAGAGTTCAATATGTGAATAGAAGCATTTGAGATTCTATCCTGGATTATACAGAGAGCTAATGAGAAGCTAAAACTGGAGAAATACCCTGCCTCCTGATAACCTGGTTAGTTCTGGTTAGTCTTAAAAGAACTACCTTCACCTCTAGGGGTGAAAATTCTCCCCTGGATGCTTGCTTAGCTCCTCATTCCTGTAATGGAAATGCTACTGTATGGTTCCTCCCAATACCTCCCATTACAGAGCAAAATGCAAATATATGACTAGTGAAAGTAAACCATATGGAATTTATTCTAGCTGATGTAAATTGTTGAGTGGAGGTTTAAAAAAAAACAAAAACAAAAAAAACAAACATTTTGGTCTAATAATGAAACGTGTATCAGCCAGTTTGTCTGGCTTATCAAAACAATAACCAGCGCTGATGGTTTGGCTATAATGTCGTTTTAAGTGTTTTCATGATTTTCTTTTAACTGTATCACAAATTGTTTTTCATCTATTTTGGTCAAAAACAAACAGTGTTTGTTGCATCATATGACAGCAATCTGAGACCAGGTTTTATGTTTTGAGGATGCCGCCTGCTACAGAAGCGTCAGCGTTCTGATTCATGTCATCACTAAAAGAAAATAGTGAGAGGAGCTGAATGATGGACGTGCTGTTTTCATTCTGGTTTTTAAGCATCTCTTTCTTGTTTGATCTTCGGACAGAGGAAGCCTGTGGAGTCTCCTCCTCGTGTCACCAGCATCCCCAGCACTGCTGCCTATGACAGGAGCATCTTCCTTCCCCACTCCTCCTCCTTATCTTCCTCCTCCTCCTCCGTCCATCAGCGCTCCTCCTCAACCCTCCCCCACCCTTCCACCTCCCATCCTCACACCTCCCCTCACTACTCCACCTCCTCTCTTCCACACAAGCACACCTCCCTCTCCCTAAACCAACATTCCTCCCCCTCCCTCCCTCGCTCCACCAGATCGAGGACCTCCTGCATCCCTCCCACCCCGGCACCAACTGCTCCGCTTCCCGTCTGCCCTTCACCTCAGACGGGCATCCGATACGTGTCCCCCTCCTGCCAGGAGGCACATGCACACTTGCAGGCCCAATCAATCAGGTTTGGATATTTAAATATTTGGGCTAGAAATACTCTGAATATATGTTGTCCGTCATTATGTGTTTCTTGTGTTTTGCAGGGGCCCATACCTGGAACAGAGGGGGATAGAAGGGCTGAAGCAGGAGTGGTTTACCAAATACTTCTCCTTCTGAGCACAAGCACACACGAAACACACACACATACAGCAGCTGCAAATGCATCTCATATACAGCTCATTGCTTCTACTACAGAGACATATGACTTCCCACTAACATACACACAAAACTTTTAAAGCACACATACAGACATCAACAGATTCATGGGCTCATCACCAGCAAGGCCATCTCAAACATTGCCTCAAAGCTCAACCAAAAAGTGCTTCTCAACACATGCCTGACCTCTTCTCAGAACATAAAGTCTGCCTGATCTTGTCTGTATAATTTCAGATGTCTCCATATCCCTTTTTAAAAGGCAGTCTTCCTTTTTTTACTGCAACTTTTGCTCTAATCTCATCAGTTATTCTAGGCATTTTTTAATAAACCAAGTGTCTTTGAGTATGGAAGTGTTCAACATATTCAGTCAAGATCCACATCAAAATGACACATGCGACTCACCATACCAAAATGAAGCTTGTTTCGATGCAAAAATGTATAATAATCTTAAATGAGAAATTGAATAAACATATTTTGTTTTTGTAAGTGCTTCTTTTTTCATTCAGTCAAGTTAAGGTGTGTGTGTTTCTGCTGCTTAGGTTTCTAGAAGAAAAACAAACCAATGGTGGTTTCCAAAGTTAATCCTTATGACTAAACTGATAAAAAGACTAAATGAACCAGTTTGATGTGAGGATAAAGTTTGTGATTTGTCTAGTATGTGTGTGGAGAAATCTTTTGAAGTTCTTTTACAATTTTAAAGGTCCCATATTATACATTTTTTCAACAATTACATATGGGTGTCAGAGGTCCAACGACATTGTTTTCAAAGTGTAATACCCCAAATTCAGCCTTGGTCCTTAATTTCAGCCATTCCAAATGTGGTTCTAGTGAGCTCTAATGAGAACGGGCTGTTTCTGTGTCTGAACCTTTAAATGATCCTGAGTGGTGCCTTTCCTCACCCCTCAGTGGGAAAGAATCTGGCTTTCGCTGGTGTCTGCTGTGATTTTAGAGGGTACGCTCAATCAAATTCAGTTTGGATTAATTAAAGTTATTTCATTTCTTTGTTGCAAAATCCAATAAATATCCAAAATGAGTAGAATACTGTAAAATCTGTTGATTTACAATTTTAAAGCCTCTAATATCATTAAATTGAGATTTTATTGTTATTGAGCAAGTAAACAGAAATATTTTATTTGCAAATCAACACATTGAGAACCCTCAATTGATGCATTATGCTATTTTAAAGTATTTATATGTAGAATATTTCAATTTGGAGTCCCAGAGCAGAAACCAGCATGTGTGGATGAGGTACGCAATTTGCCCCTGATCTGATTAAACTGGTTAACTGGAGTCTCTATGGTCTGTGCTAATGTGGTCTGCCCTGTTTTCTAAATCAGTATGGTTTACTATTAGAGGGCTTGTTCCTTGAGCCATTGATCCTTCTTATCCTTAAACACTTAAATAGTTCCTAGGTTAATTATTCAACTAGTTGATTAGTTCATGAAAATCACTGGGTCCGCTCCTTTACTGTCAGCTGGGGGATGACCCATGGAGAAGTGGGGGAGGAGTTTGCCGCTTAAATGGAAGGGAGGTGTTTTTACCAGTGGAAAAGGGGTTTATCAAAACAAAGGAGGCATGGATCTTTTGTAAAGAAGTTGCTTAAAAAAGTTACAAAAGTGATCATTTTAATAAATAATATTTTTATTTATAATGCACTTTACATTTTAGAAAAAATCTCAAAGTGCTACAAGTTCAAATCAAAAGAAACATAAAAACACACCAATTCGTAAACTAGTAAAATACGCTAAAATTATATAAAAGCCTTTCTGAATAAAAAAGTTTTTAGGTGTTTTTTAAAAGACTCCACTGTCTGTGGCACCCTCAGGTGTTCAGGCAGGGCATTCCATAGCAGTGGAGCGGCAGCCTGGCAGAACCGGTCCCCCTTTGTGTTTGGTCCTGGGTGGGCAAAGGTGGTTTGAGTCAGTGGACCAGAGGTGGCGAGTGGTGGTGTGTCGAGATAGTAGCTCTTTCAAGTAGCCAGGGGCATGGCCATTCAGACAGTGGAAGGTGAGCAGGCAGATCTTAAACTCTATCCTCTGTTGGACAGGGAGCCAATGCAGGGACTGCAAAACAGGGGTGATGTGGTCGTATTTGCACCTCCTCATCAGGATGCGAACAGCGCAGTTCTGGATATGATGAAGCTTCTGCAAGCTCCTGCCCGGGATCCCGACGAGGAGGGCATTACAGTAATCCAGCCTGGAAGAAACAAAGGCGTGGACTAGCTTTTCAGCATCACCGAGGGAAAGGGAGGGGTGAAGTCTGGAAATTTTTTTCCAGATGTTTTTGAGATGGAAAAATGATGTTTTACAGAGATATTGAAGGTGGTGGTCAAATCTGACCCAAGGTTTGTCACGGAGGTGGACAGAGGGATGGGGTGTTTGGAAAATGAAATAGCTGTGGTGGAAGAGGATTTGACCTGATGTGGGGTGCCAATGAGGATTGCCTCAGTTTTGGTGCTGTTGAGCTGTAGAACGTTTTCTGTCATCCACACCTTTATCTCCTCCAGGCAGGAAGGGAGTGGATAAGGTGGCCGTCAGTGAGGTGGGGGTCAGTCTGCAAGTAGAGCTGAGTATCATCGGCATAACAATGGAAAGAAATTCCATGCTTGCCGATGATGTGACCCAGGGGGAACATATAGATGTTAAACAGAGTTGGGCCCAGGACAGACCCCTGAGGGACCCCACAGGTGACAGCGTGAGGCCTCGACCTGGCATCCCCCAGGGCCAAATACTCAGCCCTACCTGTGAGGAATGACTGGAACCACTCAAGGACAGTTCCAGTCAGACCAATGGTATGCTACAGGCGGTGAAGAAGTACATGGTGGTCCACTGTATCAAAAGCCGCCGTTAGATCGAGGACCAGAAGAGACAGGAACCTCTTGTCAGCTGCCATCAGCAGATCACTTGCAACTCTGGCCAGGGCTGTGCTATGTGATGAACTAAAACCAGACTAAAACTTTTCATAAAGGTCACTGGTCTTCAGGTGGGCCTCAAGTTGGGTAACCACCACCTTTTCCAGGACCGTTGAAACAAAAGGCAAGTTAGAGATGGGCCTGTAATTTGACAAGGTGTTTGGGTCTAGACCAGATTTTGTAAGTAATGGCCTAACGAGCTGTTTTTAGGGTTGATGGAACCAAACCAGATTTGAGGGAAGAGTTTACTGTCACAGTTACAAGAGGGCTTATGGACGAGTGATGTCTCAACAACGTTGTGGGGAGACGGTCCAGCAGACAGGTGGAGGACCCCATCCTGCAGATCGTGCATTCTACCTGCTCCACTGTGACCTCAAACTCCACAAACCTGAACATTGGCTCAGCTGTCTCGGTAGGGGGTGCAGAGGTGGGGTGGGCCAAAGAGCTACAGATAGTGTGTACTTTAGTGGCAAAGAATTGACTGAATTCATTGCACTGCTTCTCTGAGGCAGAGGTGATGGAAGGCACTTTTGGCTTTAGGTGGTGATTTATGGAGGAAAATAGCTGGAGTTGCCAGGAGCACTATTTATTAGATTGGAGTAGTAAAGAGAGCAGGCAGTTTTAAGTGATTTTACATAATGTTTTTTGTGCTCATGGTTAGCAACTTCATGGCCGGTCAGGGAAGCCTCTGCAGTTCTTCTGTGTACCAGGGAGCAGACCGTGTGAAGTAAACAGTTCTAGTTTTCAAGGGGGCATGTTTGTCCAAAATACTCCCATGTGCACTGTTATAGTATTCAACCCAGTCATTAATGGACCTGAAAACAGTGGAGAGATTTTTTAAATCTTCAGACAATGTGAATGGGTTGATTTGAGCAATGCTTCCAAAGTGGATTTTACGTTTTGGCTTAGAAAATGGGGCCGATGTTATGTCCAGTGCAATGGCCTTAAGGTCTGACACACCCATGTTATAGCCCTGCAGATTGTGAAAAGGAATGGAGTTTGTGATGACCAAGTCCAATTTATGGCCCTTTGTGTGGTGTGGGGACCCCAATATGCTGTTGTAAACCAAGACAGTCTAACATTTGCAGGAATTCAACTCCCAAGGGAGAAGAAGGGGAGTCCACATGTATGTTAAAGTCTCCCATAACAATAAAATTTGTAGAGGTTGAACAAATGGACATAAGCATATCAGACATTTGTGATTTTTCACGCTTTTGTTTCAGGCTGTGTTCTGCAAAGTGCAACCATGTCAATCGGTGGTCTCATGACTTTAGCTACAGCTTAAAGCAGCTGAACAGAATCATAATATAGGCAGAAGCTGTTTGAGGAACCATTTTAATGCGTGGTTATCTACTGAACATAAAGGCCACACATCAACATCGTTTATCAAGTTGAAAAAAATTTCTAATTGTGTCTGCAAACCCCCTCTGATTTGTTTGTTGCACCCATGTATTTAATAAGGGCATTCTTACTGAACAAGCCGAGTAGGTCATCCAGTTGATGTCCTGACTGATCGCCCCGTTAAATGGCGTAAAAAACTCTGCCCACGCAGCTAGACCCTCGGTTGCCCAGGTAGTAAACGGTGCAGACCCACTATTACCAAGATGACAAACTAAACAGGGACTTGTAAACATATTAAGCATAGTAAAAGAGCAGGTGTCGCTAAACAAAATGTGGTTTTACATACATACAAACAAAAAAACAAAACAGTCCTGAGTGTGAGCTTCCTTACATGTTGAATGAATTCAGGGCTCACATATTACTGAAACATGGGGCAGTTTTGCAGTGCCTCTGTGGCAGAGCTGTACTGGAGAACGTTGTCATAGAAACAAGTGAGCTCTTCTCGCATGTTCTTGCAGATCCTCCCTCCCTTTCCCCGGTACTTCATGGAAAGCAGCTTTGAGCACAGGTAGTGCAGCCACAGCACATTAGTATGGGGGTGGTAATTGCTCCAGTTGTTTCTGTAATTTAAGAAAAAATAAATAAAATCAGCATAAGATCAATAAATTACTGTAAATGATCATGTCCACTGGAGCAACAGTGGCATTTTAGGGACCCCCCCCCCCCACTTGTTTATTTTTATCCAAACACACAGGAGCCATATATACATGGAGTTCTTCTGAACTGCAAGCTACTCATCCGGTTCTGAATGAAAGTGAGATAAACAGTCCTGTACAAAAACCTTCAGTTTGTTTGATATGACGACCTTAATTCTTTAACACAGCCATTTTTTCCAAGTAATCTTCAGGAGTAGTTCTCCGGACTTCTTGAAGGACTTTCCAAACTCTCGTTGGGGTGTTTTGCTGCCTTTGTTCTGCTCTTTCCAGATGATCCCACACTACTTCAGAAACATTGAGCTTGGGCTCTGGGGAGGGTTTTTCCACTTCATCAGACCTGCTGACACCAATTTTCAGTCCAGTTCTTGTGTCATTTGACATACCTCAGCCTTTTCTCTACCTTAAGAATAACTTCTTGACAGTCACATTTCCAATGAGACCATTTCTGGTGAGGCTTCAGGGAACAGTAGACAGATCAACTGATGAACCAGGTCAGGTATTTTCTGTTTTTTTTCCCCCGTTTCTTTAGGTTTTAACATTCAGATATGACTCATTTGCTGTGTCATTCAATACCTATTGTCACTTTTATATGGACACACACACTGCATAAAATTCCAAGATATGCCACACTTTAAAGCAAACAGCTCTTTAGAATCACCTTGTTGGTACAAAAATGACATTGTGTCTCAAAATGTGTTAGACATTTTTCATCGAAGCAATACAGATATTATGCATCTTTACAACTGTCTGTAAGTAACAGTATCAAAAGTTCCAAATTAAAAATTTGTACTGTGTCGTCCATCAATTCTGTGTAGAAACAAAACTGGCTCATTGCTTTAGTTTGCCTTTTTTTTAGCTTAAATGCTTCAAAGTCAAAAACATGAACATTTATCTGAAAAAGGAGTTTAAAGTCACCACTTCCCAAAGAAAAAAAGTTTCAAAGTTCTTCAGGAAGCCTGGAGAGCCATTTCTAAAGAGGGCATTAAAAGATGGCAAGGTTTGCAACGTTCTTTCGGAGCGAGTTTGCAGTAATGCTGCAATGCTCAGACAAATCTGATCTTTCATAACAAATTCCATTCCCTGCCAGAGGTGGCGCTGCATCAACAATTACTGAAGGAGAAGACCAGACACCACAGAAAAAGAAAACTGACTCATCTATTGGTTAATGCAGCAAAACGCCCATTTCCACCACATAACAGTAAAACATGGAGCTGCATCAAGTTAGTAGTCTCAGGGTGACCATATTTCTATAAGAACTTTTACTACGATCTTCTACGTCTGACCGTGAGCCATTTCTCCCGTCCCACATGTGTATGTTTTGGTTGTTTACCCACAATCCCGTGTGCTGAACCCAAATTGCACCTTGCAGTCTGCTTCCTGTATTTGGTCTGCTGTCTATAAACCAGCTACAAAAATTTTCTACAAATACGGACTTCTTAAGGGGCTCAAGTGGAGTATGTAGGCTCTGTTCACCCCTTTTTATTCTCCTCTATAGTATCTGCTGAAATCATAATTATTAAAGTTCATGTTTTGGTTTAAAGTTGTGGAATAAGAACCTACAACCGCTACAAGGATAAGTAATTCCTCAATAAGGATTAAATACATGTGATAAATGTGTTTCATATTTGAGTGACTCTGAAAGTCCAAGCCCAAGAGGCCAGAGCAGAATCTACACAGTATCAGGCAGAAGATTTCAGTGTGGAGAGAAAACTAGTTTGTGATTTCGTCACTGACCCGTTCTCCTGTCTCATCAGCCGGTACATATCAAACTGGTAGTCTCCCTGGCCCATGAAAAGCTCTTCATCGTTTGAAATATCACAGGACACCGTCAGATCATCTGGTGTGAAAATATACATTACACAGTTTATGGTTTAAACAAGGCCTTGTAATATGAACAGATAAGTTACTGAGAGGTTACGGGAGGTAAAGACAGAAAAATATAAACTGACCAATTTCCAGCCTAGAGATAGAATAGTCAATGATGCGGACCAGCACCCCTTTAGTTGCCACACTGTGAACCGTTCCATTGAGAAGAAAGCTGCCCGTCTTCTGCGTGGTTGTTTTCACCAACACGTTACCCCAGTGGAGGTCCCTGCCGTAAATGGAGAAAATATTTTACTGTTACAACACAGAGGGCGTCCATCACACTGCTGTAAACATCAAACACCAAATACATCCCCACTAGTAATGCAGGGGATGAGGAAAGTTTGCATTACAATACAAAAGATGTGCAGTTAAGGCCTGGTACACACATAAGGATTTTTTTTAATCTTATGAGATTT
This sequence comes from Melanotaenia boesemani, assembly GCF_017639745.1. Classification (NCBI taxonomy): domain Eukaryota; kingdom Metazoa; phylum Chordata; class Actinopteri; order Atheriniformes; family Melanotaeniidae; genus Melanotaenia; species Melanotaenia boesemani. Next base: position 13,288,924 of record NC_055685.1, read on the forward strand.
TTTTTTTCTGGTCACACACACATAATGCTGTCTTATAAACTATAAATGTTTAAAAGCGTTGCTATGGGTTCTTGGTAACTTGGATGGGCATCCTTTCTGTTCTATAATTTTATAAACTTTATATAGATGATTTGTGCTGCTCAGCATTTCCAAGTATTGAAGCATGTGGTTCAATCAGGACTGTAGATTTTAAACAACATGTACTCCACCTGTGTTCAAAGCGGAGCTCCTGCTCAGCAACAGCCAAGGCAGCAGTGACCTGATGAAGGATGCTCTTCGCCACCCCTAAAGATGCCAACTTAACACAAGAATGGATTGAATTAAAGGCTGCACCAGTCAAACTATCCCGACTAACGGCTCTGTCATTCTGTGCCTACCGTTCCATTGCTGTTCTCCAAGTCAACCCCTCCAAACTCAAACTCCAGAATTATGAACAACTGATCTTTTTTAAAGAAATCTAGGCAAAGACACAAAAAGAGAGAACCGATTATACAGATCAACACACAACATAGACCTCAAAATCCTCACGGATGTATGGGGCTTTTCACGCTGCGCATGCGTTAATTACATAACAACTGTAACACGTTATTTTTGACAGTCAAAAAACTCAAATGATGCATTTAAAATACATTTTTTCCTATCCCCACTTACCTGGCCTGTCATTCTCAGAGACTTTGCTTTGATCAAATGTGTCCCAAGCGTTCAGAAAATCTGGTGGATAGCAGCCTTGAACGCAGTGGAGGCTGAAAGGGAACGGACACACATCAAGTCACATTAACTCTGTTGAGACAAAAACCTGAAATAAGACACAATCCAAAGAAAAACTTACTCAATGAGTCCAATAAAACCTTGAGTCTGGTTCTGCTGCTTCTCTTTTAGGCTGCTCAGCTCCCTGGTAGAAAGGAAAAAGGCACTTCAATGCTGCTCATTAGCACAGCCCAGCTGGACTGCAATGGCTTCCAAGTTTCATCTTCATGTGTCACTAGACCGAAACACTCAGCCCTCATAACCCTGCTGTCCCAGCAAACACACTCATGTGCCGTGCAGTCTGAAGCTGTACTACCTACTTTGAGATAATAATCTCATGAAGAATCTCTCCAAAGGTTTTCTGATCCTCTCCATTCACCTTCTCAGTGCCCTCTACTGGAATAACCTGAGAACAAAATTCACAAGTTAACAGGGAGCTCACACATTTATTTTACATCTTTATTTACTTTATTACTTTATCTGTGTGGCTTCTTGTTATAAAGCTAGTTTAAGCATTTATATTTTATAGAACAATTTTCCAAATTTATATCCAAAGAGGGATCATGCAGTTTCTGTGTTAGTCTGAGTAGTGATCTGTCTCATACTATGAGAATGTAAAAGCACTTCCACACAGAAAATACATAAAATTTCCTTCAGTTTGTTATTTTGACTAAATCAAGTCTAAACCTTCTCACATAATTTACCCATCTTTTCCAGCACTGTCCAAAAACATCCATCTTTATCTTTATAGAGTAGGTTACATTTTCCTTATTATAAATCGCTGTTGACACCTCAAACCAGTCATCTATGATCACTCTAGCGAACGTTATTTTTTTGGTCTTTTTTTTTTCTGCCACCAACAGTACATTCCACATATCTAATAATACCTTTTATTCCTGGAGGAATGCAGCCCAAATAAACCACTTTGAAGTCAAGAGGTATCCATGTATTAAAACTCATCTGCATAGCCTTTTGAATTTCTCTCTAGTAGTTTATTATATTTGGACTGACCCAAAATACATGATAGTGATTTGCTATTTCACAGCTACATTCCTCCAACATAGAGATTTAGTGTTTTGGTACTGTGCTTTTATAAAATGGGCGGCAATGAAGCTGGCAAGATTTTTTCCATCCAAATTCTCTCCACATGTATGATTTTGTGCCTTTAAAAATTTCAGCATTTTCAGCTGGGAGATTTGGGTCAAGCCACAGATGAGCCCAAATACTTAAAACTTCTTTTCTCTTCCCCATAATCGATTATATTTAAACTGATTTGGTCAGGTTTTGTTTTCTCAAACTTGACTCTGCCACCACAGGACAGAAACTATGTACTTAAGTCAAATACATTCATGAGTATAATTATTTTATAGCGTCATATGTCGCGGATTTATGAGTCACTTTATAAAATAAATTGTTAAAATTTGTTTTCTTTTTCTTGCTTCGAACAGATATGTTTAGCATTTGGCTATAAGGAAATTGAGCATGAAATGACTTCAGAGAGTGAAATTTGCTGTGGTTTCAGCATAGAGATACTATCCTCAAGTTAGGAGTCTGGGTCTTTGTGAAGCCGTTTGTTAAACCAATGCATGACAAACTTTTTATAAAGCTTCTAAATGAATTTTGTATTGGGAAGTCAGTCAGCAACGCTTCTCATCAAGAGGGAAGTCACAGACTTAGGATTTTAAAATATTTCTGATGTAGGTGGGTTTATCAGGTTGTCAAATCTCAGGCAACACCATACCTCTGACAGAGAGTAATACAGATATAAATATACGTACTTTGAGTGCCACCATTTCTCCAGCTGCCTTAGTGGTGGAGAAGACCTCACCGAAGGTCCCCTCTCCGATCTTCGCGCACTGTTTCATACGATGATGGGGAATACACTCTTCCCATGGCAGAGGGTGCTGCTGGCCGCACTCGGCATACACCTTCTCTGCATCAGACAGATCTGGCTCTTCACACACATCTGCAGACTGCAGACACACAGACAGCTGAAATGCACTGCAAGGTTGTCATGAGGTCAGTGGTGGCTAGTGTTTACAGGTGTGTCATTGTACCAAGGAGTATTGGCTCAGCAGCTGTGACTTGAAATTTTGGGAAAGTGGTGTGCGGCTTGGCGAGGAAAAGAGATCCCTGCTGAGATCTATTAACTTCGGCCTTCTGGGAGAAGTTTGTGCTGACAGGTTTAAATTCCTTGGAGTTAGTTGCACTAAAGATGGGAAACAAGCAGAGAAACAGGTGGAGTAAACTGAAGACAAGTAGTCTTTAAATCTGTGTCAAAACCATTGACGCACATCCTTACCCATCCCCTTGCGGTGAACAGAGAGGGCAGCTTTGAGTCGGCTCCAGGTGTGTGTGTTGGGTGAGAGATTAGCCAACAGAGATGACATGTTGAGCCGATTCACTCTGACTGGGGTCAAGAAATTCATTGTAGGTCCTGCCAACTCCTACATACGGGATGCACAATACAGATTTTAAACTTTAATAACTTAGTTCATATTCTGAGATCATGCCAACTGGTTGTTTGGAGGGTGAAACGATGGCCTGGAAAAGCTGCATGATGCTATTTAGCTAAATCAAAACACCTGACTGAACATCTCAGCTAATTAGGTTTATTGCAGACAGGTTTGTGAGCTGACTGGGTAGAGGATTTTGGAGGTAAAGATGTGATAATATATTGTATTTGTGATTTTTACTAAGCTTTGGCAAAGAAATATATATGTATTTTGGGTTTTCCTGTTGATCCAACATACAAGGATGTCTCTGACTAAAAGGGCTGCAGCTAGTGATTACTAGATTTATAAAAAAAAAAAAAAAAAAAAAAAAAAAACTAATATCAGTTATGACTTTGAGGTTTTTGCGGATGATGTTCTCACCGCTGGCTGTTTTGACATCAGCTCGCTGATGCTGCAGTCCGCAGCCTTAGCGCCACCCATCTGCGCTGTCCTGTTCCAGAATGCATCGCCACCTTTGTTCTTCCATCGACTCGTGCTTATCCCGCTCACGCATACCTTCCTTGTAGTCCCAGATCGATCTGCAAAGGAGCTCCTTCTTTTCTTTTCTTTAGGAGCAAGAGACAGGTTTTTTCTTGTGGGGACAGCTATTTGGGAGTTTTTCTCAACTTCAGTGCCAGAGCTTATTTTACTCTCTGAACTAACTGAGTCGCCAACTTTCAATGAGGCTTCGTTTTCGCTGCAGTCACTCTCAGACAGACGGCCAGTCATCCTTACGTCATCGCTGGCTGAGTCTGACACGTCTGTAGATGATTTCAGTGAAGCATCTTTGGGCTTCAGAACTTCTTTCAGTTGTGACAGAGTTTTCTTCTTTGCTTGTACAATAAGTTTGTCTGTCAAACATTTCTCCTTCAGTATTAAGGTGAGAGCTGCCGTTTCATCTGGATCAGTGGACTTTGTCTTGGCCAGTGGACTCTTGTTGGTTTTTGACTCTTCCAGGGATGTCGTCACGGTCTTTGTAGATCCTCCTGAACATCTGACATATTTCTTTTCATTCTGGCTACTTTTTTGATCAACAGACTTATCGTGACAAGCTACACATCCCTCTTTTAAGTACTGAGCTGTAATTTGAGAGGAAGACAATCTCTGTAACTGAACTCTGCATTTTTTCCCCTTTATTATTTTAGCTTCATCTTCAGAAAACCCTGTTACCTCACTGCTACTAACAGATAATTGTGCTCTCATGATAACATCACAGCTCTGGTCTGTTTGGTGGGTGGAGCCATCACAAATATCTGATTCAGACTCCTCCGCAGGTGCTTCTATTTTAAAGTGTTTGGCTGACTGCTTACAGTCAGCTGATGCTGAAACGTCTGCTCTGTCAGCCACTGAAGCTTGTGAATAATCGCTTTTATTGTTTGCCACAGAAATTTGATGATTAAATGATTTTTCTGAAGATAGGACGAAAACAACACTTTGACTCTCATCCACGGGGTCTATAATTTTCCAGTTTCCAGAGCTTGAAAACTCCAAACAGGATAAGTAGGTTGTTTGACTGCAAAGCTGCATCAAAGTGGTGTGGTCTAATCTCCTCAACTGAACTGTGCTGCGATGGCTCAAGCATTCCTCCTTTAGAGCCTCTCTTAGCAACTCTAAACTTCCTGCTGTCGACACAAAATTACTGCTGCTTTCGTCGTCTGCAGACAGCACAGTTGTGGTGGGTAATTCCTTCCTGTTCTTATTCTCAGAGTCTCCACTGCAGCTACCTCTCTTGGGCTCTGTAAATAAATCAAAAGAGAGGTCTTCATTGTGATGCACGCTCGCTGTTCTCTGCAGCCTCTCCTCAGAATTGAGTTTACAGGCTGATTTGGACTGCTGCAGTGAAACCAGGTTTTCTTGAAAGGTGTTCAAAACACCTATACATGATGGAGGAGTGGTGACCTCATCGTGGGTGGGACAGATTTTAATTTGTCCTTGTTTACTGAAGGGTCCTGCTGAGGGCGTGGAACAGAAGATGGGTTTACTGGGGCAGGGTCCGAGAATGTCATCTGCTGACTCGTTGAAGGACATCACTTGGAAGGGGTCGGTAGAGAAGCTGGAAATCCCGGTAGAGTTAACCAAGCTCTGTGAACTGGACAGCCCAAATGCTGGAGGGACCCTCCTTCTCCTCAAGGGCCGGTGAATCCTGCTGGAGCGAAATTCTCCAGAGGTAAATTCATCCGAAGAGTGGAGTATACTTGCTATGGCTTTATGGAGTTTGGCGGGTGCTGCACGTCTGCGACGGGTTACAAAGCGGCCGGAAGATGGGACATGAACACTGAGGAAGTGAAGAAAAATAAAAATAAAGCAAGTGTTCACAGCATTTATGTTTCACACACACACTTCAGTACTTTAAAAGGGGCATTAATAACCTGACTGGGTACTTACTTAGAGTCTTCTTTCTTTTTAGCCGAGACTTTTTGGTCTTTTAGTGCTGATGTTTCTTCCTCCTCACTTTCACTGGGGACAGCAACCCCCTGGCCTCTCATCCTTTTAAGAACTGGTTCAGACACAAGCAGGCTTTTCCTGTCAACACAAAGATTATTTCAAAAATACACTAGTAGACAAAATTTAAGTGTTGTCTGGAAAACACACACACACAATCCCAAAGACATGACCAGACCAGCGCATTTGAAGGTCAGCTATAGTCAATACAACACAAGACACTTGAAGGATAAAGGCAGTGTGGTTAAAGATGCATGGCTGCCAAACCAAAGGATATCTAAGAAGCATAAAATCCTTTGTAAAGTCTTAAAAAATGTAAACTTTTCTCTTTTGCTTTCCTCCTTAAAGATCTAAATATGCAAGTGAAGACTACAGCTTTTGTAATGAAGAATGGATATTCTTAGAAATGAAGAAAATCTGCCTGTATGTAAAACAGTGCCATGTAAAACTAAATTTGTTTGCAGACAGTTTTAACAAAATGGAAAAAAGTCATCCATGCACAGACTTGGTCATCTTTTGCCGCTGGGGAGAAGAGGGCTTCATGATGTTGTCCTCATTGCAGCTGGACGTTGTCAGGCACAATACGGCCTTTCTCTTGGCAGGATGGAAAAATTGGCAAACACTAGTTTTCTTTGCCCTGAGGTAAAGCAAGCAAAAATATGAGAAAAAAAGCATAATCATATAAATAATTCAAATTAGTACAAATGATGCAAATCTCAAAGATCCAACGTAACAGTAACAAAATGCTACAAAGTCTTTCAGTGTGATGAAATGTCACTGTTCATACAAAGAAAAATAGTATAAATTAAAGCATTTTGAGCTCCATGTTTATTCACATACTTGGTTGCCCTGCTTTGTGCAGCAGGTAGTGGTTTGGATGGAGAAGGGATGATATTCTCCTCATCACTCATGTTTTCTATAACACTATGCTTCTCAGTCAGATATAGCATGGCTTTTTTCTTGGCAAGACGAGACACTCTACAGCCACTAGCCACAGAGCTCTTCCCTCTGGAATATAGAAACAAAAGAAGACAAAAATGAAGCGTGTGTGTGTAGGTCAAGAAATGCTTAAAATTTTTAACAAATGCACAACTCTTAGTATTTGACCGGATCAGTTATTTCTGGATGTGATATCCACTGGCCTCTAATTATTTTCTTTAAACATTAATCATCATCATCATACAGATTTTGTGAGTGCTGATTTGTAGACAATAGTTGTGCTTTGTCTTAGGTTTAAAAATATAATCAAGTAATCGCAGACAACGTAACGTGGTTTACACAACACACGTTTTCAAAATGTAATCTGGCCTGATTATAAATTTACAGTATTTCTTTTGTAATCTACTTGTGTAATAGCACAGAGAAATAATATGTTATAGAACTAGACAGGTTTATACGTGAAGAAATGTAGGAGTATAAAAATGTCAATTAAGACTAATGGTTCCCATAGAAATTTGTGCATACCTTTTACGTTTTGGGGGTTCAAATACAGACATGTCGTCTGTTGACGTGCTGCTATCAAAGACCCGCTTACGATTTTCAGGTGAAATCCACGCAGAAACCTTTCGCATTTGTCTACCGTACGTTTTCAGGATAACCGGTTTGAACGGCTTCATGTTTCTAAGTTCAACTACAATCGAGGTAATGAGCTAACCCAGTCTTAACACGCGTCTAACGTTCCTAGCCAAAACGATAGGTATAGATGGACCTTGATTAACTGTTGATACCGGCACCCAAACTACCTCCACACGCATACAGTTTATTAAAAAACGCTCAACAAAACGCAACCCAAATGGTAGTTTTAGTCCATCTGAAAAGACAGCGGTGAATTTGTATGTTGTCTTTCGCTATTCTCTGATCGGAGACTTCACCAGGGCCCGCTTCTTGTTCAAAATGTTGGACGCTGGTGATTGGTTAATAATTTGAGTGTCTCTCGGCACAGCGCCTCCTGGTGGTTTGGAGTAATTACAGCCTGGAGCTGGAGGAGAGGAGAGGAGGAAACGGGCGAGGGCTGGCAAGAGCACAGGCTTGGAAAAGAGTGGCCATCTAATGTAAAAAAATAGTCCAAATTTAGTCAAATCCAACAGCCAGTTATATATCTTTAATCAACAGTTGTTTAATTAGGATGATCCTGCATTATATGGCTTTAATTAATGCTGCACAAACACTTAACTGAAAAGAAGAAAACCTGCATTAGACAGATATTTCTTTATTTCAGGCCTTGACAGAAAAAAATAGCGAGTTAACATAACAACAACAACAACAGTAATAATAACACAACACTGACAGAAAATATGTGCACAGAATGTGTATAGAGAATATGTAAACAAATTATACAGCAAATATGTGAAAGAAAAGTACAAAAAAAATAATTTAGGGGTGGCCTGTGCCCCTTGGGCCATGCCCTGTGTCAGATAGATGACATGAAAACATTCAGAAAAAATTATGGTATTTAACTTTTGCTTGTGTTAACCCTTTCCTATGACCTAAGATTACATGCTTATAACATGGTGACAAATATGAACAAAAGTATACATTTATGTCTGCATATTTTTATAAGAGAAAGTTCAGCTGTAGTTTACCAAATGTCTTAAATGTAACTTAACTAATATTTGGTTTCTGTCACAGCTGTAGCAGCAGAACATTAGTGGATTGTGGAAAAGCCTGAAACCTATCTCAGACTTCTCAAGTCTCCACTCACAGGTTGAGGGCGACCTGAATGGGTCAACAATCTAAACCTACATTTCAATTTCAAGCACCCATTCCTCCCCCTGTGTGGCTGCATTCAAACACCTGAACTACCCTCACACAACCTTTCATACCTCTAGCTCATTCTTCTATCAAAGTGCTCCACAGCTCCTTGGACTGAGCCATACCAGTGCCAAAGACACTGGTACCACACAGCAGCTACAGGCTGGTGGCTCTCACGTCCCATCTGATGAAGACACTGGAGAGACTGATCCTGGGACAGCTCCGCTCCATTATGGGACACTCCGTGGATCAACTTCAGTCCACCTACTGGCCTGGCATCAGAGTGGAAGAAGCAGTTATCTTCCTGCTACCACTGTACTCTGGCTAACCTGGAGAAGCCCGGCAGCACTCTGAGAAACATGTTTTTTTTTTATTTCTCCAGTGCCTTCAACACCATCTAGCTGGTCATCCTAAGAACCAAACTGGAGCGGGCTGGGGTTGACCTTCATCTGGCAGAGTGGATTCTGCACATTCTATCTCACAAATCGACCCCAGTTTATGAGATAGTGCAGAACGTTCAGTGAACTGGTTAACATCTAGGGAACGGACACTGAGAGAGGGGACTCTTACAAGTACCTGGGTGTTGACCTAAACAGTAAACTGGACTGGACTCACATCATGTATGCACTGTACAAGAAGGGTCTATCTTCTGAGGAGGCTGCGGTCAAGTGAAGGGGGCACTCCTGAGGACCTTCAATGATTCTGTGGTGGTATCAGCCATCCTGTATGGTATGAGCATCACAGAGAGGGAGAAGAAGAAGCTGGACAAAGTCATCAGGTAGTCCAACTCTGTCCTGGGTCGGTCTCTGAACTCAGTGCAGGATGTAGGAGACAAAAGGGTCCTGGCAAAACTGACATCCATGCTGGACCATGAGTGCCACCCCCTGCAGGACTCCCTGTGTGCTCTGGAGAGCAGCTTCAGTGACAGACAGATCCACTCTTGCTGTGTGAAACAGAGATGCAGCAGGCCTTTCTTCTCTGCTGCTGTCAGACTTTACAATGAACACACGAAATTACATATTTATAAACATGCTTATGTACATATTCATATATTGTACATAATCAACCTGTCAGACCATATACTGTACATATTATTATTTTTTTATTTGTGTGTGGGTGTTTTCTTTTTGATATCACCTGTGTGCTTCTGCTTACTGCACCTGCACGTTTTCAACAAAGCAATTTGCCCACTGAGGGACGAATAAAGGTATTCTTCTTCTTCTTCTTCTTCTGCTTCTTCTTCTTCTTCTTCTTCTTCTGCTTCATCATCATCATCTTCTTCTTCTTCTTCTTCTTCTTCTTCTGCTTCATCTTCTTCTTCTTCTTCGTCAATTAAATAAATTAAAGTGGAAGATACAAATTTCAGAGAGGGGTAATGCAATGTTTAGACTACTTTCTACACTGAACTGGTTTTGAGAACTGATTTAGTTTATTCTTTTATATGCTGAAATATAAATTCTGTCTTTAGATATACATTGTACAGTTTGTGAGTATACCCGAGTAGTGACGAAGAAAATAATCACTTCTAACCACCAGATGTCATCATTATACAGGACTAGTTCTCCTGCTGCACATCACAGAGCATTAGCATTTATTCAACACTGATTATGGTGAAGATTTTTGTGTTTTTATGTTTATCACAGCAACAAACATTATGGGAACAGGTAGAAGACACTGTGCCTTTGTATTTCATCTCTTTTTTATTAGACAAACTACAAACTCCATTTCCAGACAATATGGGAAATGTTTAAAAATGCAGCATAAGCTTAAATCTGTCATTTGTTTTTGTGTTCAAACGTTTAAACGGATAGATTCTTTTGTTACATTACTCTTTCCTTTAATTATATTGTTCATCATTACAGATGATACTAATCGGAATTTGTTCATTCTTTCTGATGACAAGATTTCATCTGTTTATTAGTTAGTTTTGGTTGTCTGGTTCTTTTCTTCTTGATGTGTCAAACATTTCCAGCAGGAGACATATCTAGACTGCATGCAGGCCATACAAGCATGCTGATAGTCATGCAGAACAGGACGTGACATTGTTCTGCTGAAATGCCCTCAGAAATCAGGAAAAGGTCTCACCTTCATGGTATCACATATCTTTGAAAAATTCCAATATACACTTCTGTATATATTTTACCTGAACAAATGCAAGTCATTTGGCTGTGGCAGTATTTCTGCAACAGTTTTCAAAGGTTTTTCTATGCTTAGTTGGCTGCATCGATCATGGTAGTGTTACATTGTCTGTAGTGCTGCCTGAGACCTTGAAGGTCTCATAAGTCCAGAAGTGGCTCCCATCTTTGGGTTTAACACACCGAGAATTCCCAAAATCCCTAAATGTTTTCACAATTTCATGAACTGTCGATGTTTAATAACCAAACTTCTTATCGCTGCAAGCTTGCACCGTATGTATTCAGCACTGACCTCTGAGGTTGATAAAAAGTGATGACCCACCAGCCCTTGCTTGGAAATACTCAATTACTCCCATATTGCATGTTTTTTTTTTTTTTTTTTGTGGCTGGAAATAACGTTTAAATTAGTTTCTATTTTCTAAATACAGTTAAATTGTTCTGCGACGGACTAGTGACCTGTCCAGGGTGTACCCTGCCTCTCACCTGCAAAAATGCTGGGATAGGCTCCAGCTTCCCTGCAACCCTTAATTGGACAAAACGGTACAGATAATGGATGGATGGACAATTAAGTTGGTTGGAAGTCACTGAAAATCAGTTCTTTTGTATTTATGAGTGTTAAATAAATACTGAAACAAATAGGAAATGTAGTATTTGTTACAATAAATAAATAAATATAAGTCACATGTTTTCTGGTTGTTTGAATTTTTACTAAAAAACAGACCAGACTTTAATGGATCTCAGTAAAAATATAATATACTATAATAATAATAACAAGCTTGTACCCTTTCTTTTCAAGCTTGCTGTAAAGCTTGTGTCACAGCATCTAAAAGGTCTCTGACATTGATACCCTTTGATCAAGCATTTCTGGTTCTATTTAGTCTCATTCTTACTGTAAACAGTTCTCATGGTGTGCAACACTATGGGGATGATGTTTAATTTATTTGAGTATTCTGACATTCTCTTCTGGGAGCAGGTTATGCAAGCAGGTTGGTCCAGTATGTGTACCTTCGTGTTTCAAAAATTTTCCAGATATCCCTAAAAACATGTTTTTAAAGCAGTATGTGTTACTCTAGAGCTTCAGTGCTGACGTGTTTCATCATTTACATCATTACTGCCATAACATGATCTTTGGAGGCACTGATACAAGCCTGTGCTATCACAGAAACTACCCTGGTCTAAATTACATTTGGTCCAGAGCATAGCGCCTCCACTTGTTCCAGAAACAAAATTCTGTAACAATTGATGCACAGCAAAGTGTAAACTGGCATTTATGAATGTTTCCCACAGAATTGAGAATTCTTTATTTTCATGCATACACATAATGAGAAATACATTTGGTTATGCTTAGTATCAAAGAGAATGTATAAATATACAAAATATACACACTATAAGTAATAAACAGTATACAGACTACAAACAATATTCACATTAAAAGCACACATGCAGCTTAAATGTGTGCAACTGTGCAGCTGCAGTTGTAAAAGCAATGAAAGTGCAGAATAGTAATAGTAATACTTTGCTCCTGTGTTTATATCAGCTATTGATGAGTGATAATTCTGATCAGTGTCTTTGCATAATTTGCCTCCGTGTACTGAAATTCACAGATTACTTTAACAATTAAATGATATATAGATGTAAAAATAAGCTCTTTTCCTCTACAGTCATTGATTTCAAACTGTTAAAGGATTTTACTGTCACGATGCTCCTTTTGTACCAAATTACATTTACTCAATGTCAACATCACCTGTTTGAAATAAACTTAAAAATATAAACTTCACTCTATAAAGTGCCTCATCCCAGTTTCTTTCCTTTTTTATTGAATAAATGTGTATTAACAAAAATACAGGTGATATATTTTTTTGTCATAGCCCTGATCAGTTAACCTTTAAATTGGGGTGTGCATAATTATTTCTGTAAAGAGCATCATGGACTTTGGTTTTACTGTAATAAAAACAAGCACGAGTCCACCATAGCTCATCATCCCATATCTCATCATCCTTTGGTGTATTTATACCTCCAACTTCCTCATCACCCTGTTGGCTTTGTAGTCTCTTTGTTTCCTGCTGTTTGTCTCGATGTTTGAAGTTTTTGTTTGTTTCATTTTGTTGTATTCCCATGCTCTTCAGTGTCATATTTGTTTATTGCCTTCATCTCTCTGCTTTCATTTGGACCTACAGTAAGTATTTGTTAAAACAACAACAAAAGCAAAACAAAAAATAAATAAATAAAAAAATAAAAAAAAAACAAACAAACAAACAAAAAAAAAAACAACCTGAGTTTTTTCTTTTCCTTAAAGGAAAATTTAAAAAGCCTGTTATTTCTCTGTAACTGAAAAAATAAAAATATTTTTTAAAACCTATATTTTAGGTTAAACCTTCAGATTTTAATGCAAGTGACTGACTGTCCTTTAATTTTTACATAATTTTTTAAGAGTTTCAAGAGTTATGATGTAATACTCCAGCCACATCATGTTTAATCAGGTGTGAACGATTCAAGCAACAATATGTGAGAAAAATGCAACGACAGCTGAAAATACACAGGAAACAATGAAACCCGCTGTCCTCCGAGCCACCATAGTCCAGAACTGCATCCTTTAAGCAGTGTCCAGAAGTATAAAGTGTTACGTGTTCAGAAACATGTCCAAAGTAAAGGAGGCTGAAACACATCAACAAAGAGCTGCAAAAAAGAATAAGACACCTGCATGATCGAGGAAAGTTTGGGGTTAGTTAGTCCTTTTTGGGTTTAAGAGGTAAAATAAATTCCTGGACCTGTTGCCAGATTCTGAAAGATATGTTCTTGAAGATTGTGGTGCAGATGTCTTTAGCTTTCTTTAAGATCATGCGCTCCATCTACTCCGCTCCCTGGCTAAAAGGGCTTAAAGATGACCGAACAATGACCTGACGCCGTTCTTCAGCTGACTCAAAAGCCTTTGGAAACATTGTGCTTGATTGTGAGGTTTACGGTGAGGGATGAATGTAAACATCAATATCTTCTCCTCAAAAGATTGACTGAAGCCATGAATTTAATCCTTAGGAATTTTCTTTTCTTCGCACTGTTTGTTCATTAATCTTTCTTAAAGTATGTTTACCTTTACTTATGATGTGCTTTTAAAAAGTTGATTAAATATCATTAATAAAATGTTGCCAGTTACAGCTGACCAGCTGACAGAAAAGGGTAGATTGTATGACCCCCCCCCCAAAAAAAGAACATTAAACCCATCCCACAATAAAAAGGCCAAAATACACAACTTTGGATTTTTTAGACCAAAGACATAAAATAAAGTTTTACTTTTTTTTTTACTTTCATGATATCATGATACTAACTTTAAATCTATGCTCAAACTAGAAGATAAGAAACTTTAAAAGTTGCACAAAAATCAGTCTTCATAATAATAACCTGTCATTATATCATGAAAGCCATACTTTCACCCACAGAAAGTAGTAAGAAACACACTTGTAAGAAAAGTCAGACTAAATTATTCTCACATTTCCAACTACTAAATTTGATCAGACATCATACAACATGGATATACCCATTGGTTGTGACAATACCTTTAAGAATGACATCTGGTTGTTTATGACCTCTTTCCTGCTACTAAAATGTCCAGGGTGGAAATGGTTAAAGACAACTCCATAATGGCCAATAATAAACTATTATTAATAATTAAAGCATTCTGGAACAGTGGCCCGCTGACATTTATGTAACGCCATTCTTCAGCAGAGAAAGAACAGGACTGATGTGACTTGTTTTTCTCCAAGAGGAAATTTTATTGGTGGGAAATTCATTCTCTGCAATGTCTCTATAATCTGGCTTTTTGCCATCATTCACACAGAAATTCCATTAGGCCACATGCTTTGTTACTTAATTATATTTCTTTATATTATTGAAACAATGCCACATAATAAAGGATAATGGATATTTTGCAGACATCTTCATGTTTTAAAACTGATTTTCAGTGACTTTTGTGTTTTAAAAAGAAACTTAATCAGCTATTAAAAAAGTCTAAACTTTATACCACCTTTACATGCACAACATGTATATAATTCTGGACCCATCAATAATTAGTAAATGCATGGAATCCTGCACCAGGATTTTCCATGAAAAGGGCTTGTAGATGCCTCGGAGTCTAATTATTTAAAATAAATTATTACACTTTAAAGAAAATCATCTGCAAGTAGTGTAGATTAAAAATTGCTTTCCTTAAACTGGTCACAAAGATTTTAGTCAAAAAGCAGACTTACTGATGAAAAAGAAGTCTCCAAGATGTTAGAGCACCATTATGGGATAAGCAATTACTTCAAAGGTGCATAGAAAAAGACAATTTTGAAGTAGTTCTCTATGTAGTCATCGCTGGATCCAGGTGAAAACATATCATTAAAAACACAACTCACACACACTCTCATTCACTACCAGGTGTTACAGCCATGCTTTCATTTACTTGATGCTGGAGTTGTGCTTGCTGTTCGTGTTTCTCACAGGTTGTTTTTCTCATTGATCCCTCCTGATGATTTGTTTTCTTACAAAGTCCATGTCTTCTGTTAAGTTTCCACACAGTCGTAGCAGTAGCAAAAAGAAGTATAATATTCAACTATCAAGGGGGCTTGGCTTAATTTCCTTTATATCAAAATAACTCCCGCTTGGCAAAGCAGATTTATTCAGCAAAACATTTTTCATTTCATTTATTAGTTTATTTGATAGGAACGATGCATATAATTGAACATCATTTTTTGCAGGTGCATCACCAAATCTTACCGAAGGCCAAAGAAGATTTAAGAGTTGTTTGTTCTCTGAATTTATTCATTGTTTTCACGTTACAATAGTAGTAGCCTACTGTATTTGTTCATATTAGTTTTATTAATGTTTATTAATTGTGGTTATTATGAGTAGATAAAGCTCTGTAAAGAGGTGAAGATTTCAGGGATTAAATCCAATTTGTGGGAAAGAAAGAAAGAAAGAAAGAAAGAAAGAAAGAAAGAAAGAAAGAAAGAAAGAAAGAAAGAAAGAAAGAAAGAAAGAAAGAAAGAAAGGAGCGTTCGCTTCCGGAGCAGCGTCCCTCGGTTCCCCCTGTCGGAGACCAGCGGCATCTGGGAGGGAGGAGAAAAAGAACCAGGAGAGAAAACGGAGGGGAGGAGAAAAAGACAGCAGCAAGCCCACTTAGGAGGACGTGGATCCGCTGGACAGGAGGTGAGTGATGTGGTATGCTGAGAATGTTTGCATATACACAGAAAGTTGTGGTTAGTACCTTTCGCTTTTAGCCCGAAAATGAAAAACGCGAGTAACTTTATTTCATATTACGCCGCATTGCTCCGCCATCTGAGGGGCCCCGCTGTGTTGCAAACAAGTCGGGAAGGTGGGGGAGAGGAAAGAGAATGGGAGGCTGCGGCGACGGATGGGGATATTTCCAGGACCCTGTCTAGGCTGCGTTGAGTTAATGAACACGCATTTTGTTGTGTCACTGCAACGTTGAGCAAGCTCGTGTTAGAGAATGCAACCTAACAAACACAGCCGCGTGGTCGCGAGCGAACAGCCGTTGGTGGTCGCCCCTGTGTTTAAACGTTAGCTACCTCAACTCAACCGCTTTGTCAGGGACACGTCAGAATAAGGATAAAACACAAGTGTAAAAGAACATTTCTGAAGCCTCACGACTCTTGTAACGTGTTCAGTGTTCATTTAAGGGCCTGTGCTCAGGGAAATGGGACTGACTGCTCACCAGTCACCCATTTATCAAAGCTTTACCAAACACTAAGCAAAACAAAATTGCTTCATGCCCTGCGTCCTTGTACACTTTAAAATACTGTGGACATTCACTGAGTATTACTAGCAAATGTCATAGGATGTCAAGGTGTCTAGTAATGCTTACAAAAACCTTGAAAAATACGTATGTTTTTCTGAGGTTTGCCTTAGAGAAACAATACTAATACTACTTCCAGTGTTTATAAACGTATAATACGTATATGTGATACATTGAACTTTTTTTGTTTCAAGGATACGCTAGACATGTCAAATGTATGTTACATGAAATTGGAAAAGTGAAAACCAGCTAATATTTCTCTGCTTTTGCTTCAGTAGTTACTTAAAACTACAACTCTGTTACTAGTAACACAATTTTGTTTTCCAAATGCAAAATGTATGTGAACATACAACTGTAGTTAGAAAAATAGGTAGAATTAGGACTAGGACTAGAACAGGAGTTTGCATGTTCTCCCCGTGTATGCATGGGTTCTCCCCGGGTACTCCGGCTTCCTCCCACTGTCCAAAGACATACATGTTAGGTTAAATGGTCACTTGAAATTCTCCCTAGGAGTGAATGTGAGGGTGAGTGGTTGTTTTTTTCTCTGTATTGGCCCTGTGACTGGTGACCGGTCCAGGTGTACCCTTGCTCTCACCTGCTAATTGCTGAAGATAGGCTCCAGCTTCCTGTGACCCTGAATTGGACTTAGCGGTACAGAAAATGAATTAATAAAGAAAGGGTGGTAGAATTAGGATGAGAATATACTTCCTTTTTCACTACATATTCATGCATCTGAGTCAGTGGACTCCAACGTGAGCGTAACTGTTCCCATACTTGCTTGTCTACTATGCTTGTTACCTGAGGAACCTACTAGGGGCCACATTAGAAAACTCACACTGGATAGAGTTGCCTAATTTGTATGGAGTAAACAAAACGAGAACCATAGTGAAAATAGAAAAGGTTAGCATTTGGTTAAATTTGAGATCAGAAAATATAAGGCTCTTAAACCAAGTGTGGCTTTTTTGTCTTGTCTTTGCAATTTTCTGCCACTTTTACCACCTTATATCCTGTCAAAGCGGTCAGTACATTACCCTTACTAGTTACAAATGACATTTCAAACAAATGTAAAATACATGAGGCAGTCGTGATTAACATATTAACTTACTAATCACACTATTGGTGTTTCTGTCAAGTATGCCTGGTCTGCAATCCAGTGGGATAATTCAACAGCACCCACACCAAACTCTGCCCTTATCCATTTAGACTGGTAAGGGTTGCATGTTAGTGGGCATGATTTATAAATGAACAACCTAAACAACTTGGATTGGTTGGAGTTGGATGGTCTGACTATAGCTTCCAAAGTTTCTTGGTATAATATGCATTGTGTTGCTTCTTTTTGTTTTGCCTTCTTGTTTTCTGGACAATACTTTTTAGCAAAGCAACAAATTTGAGCTAAACACTGTCAATGTGTAACTTAGAAAGGGTTCTTTATTTGTAAATGAGTCCTATTCATTTTGCAGTTTGCACTCAAAGTTTGGTGGCCGCTTTTGATTGGTTTGAATGTTGACTGAGTTATTCTCTGCTGCTATGACCTGCAATGAATGTAGAGATGCACCATATCAAACCTGAAGAAACATCCCCAGCCAGTAGGGGATTGTTCAGCTTGACTGCCCTGTTTTTAACATCTGTTAGAAGGGCATTGTGCTTTGCTACTTAAAATTAGTTCAAGTTGCCACATCTTAACAGGATAACTATTAAACTGTAAACCAATTATGCATTTAAAGTAATCTGTCCAGCACTTAACTAACTAATCAGTAGACTGATCGTATAATTTTCTTGTCCTGTCTAGTGAATCTCCAGTCCTCCACACATGACTGTTCAGTCCCATGTAGGTCTCTGTGTAAGGCTACAATTTAAGCAATAAAAAGACTCATTGTGAAATAAACAAGCATAAAGGAGTGTATTCTCTTGACTTCTGCATATGACGTGAAATAGTCTGAGGGTATAGGCCATGCAAGCCCCTGAGCGTGAAGTCAAGGCTTGTATCGGTGCTTGGTGCTGGTTGGATGTGGCTAGATAATCATTTCCAGCTTTTGTCTGCTAGTTTCTGTCAGGCGTTTGAGATAATGTGCCTGTTTGTTTCTGCAAACATGGAACCACTTAATTGCTCATGTTTGGATTTTGATCATGTAGAAAGCAATGCGAGTGACTTTCCTGTTATTATTTTTGTGAGGTAGGAAGATGACACATTGTTGAGGTATGTTGTGTACAAGTTATTGTCTTTTCTCAAAAATCGCTGAATAACCTTTACATGAGTTGTTATTGTGTGGAAGAGAGTAAATTCTTGAGTAACAGTTTATGTGAGACGAAATTTGAGTTTCTGTGGATACAGAAGAAGTACTGAAGTTGTTGACAATAACATGAATTGTTAAAGAAGTGGCTTTCTGTCTCGTCATGCCTGTTTTCTTGTCTCTTTCTCCTGTTTACACTTTCACAGAGGGTTTGTTGCATCACATTTGCATGTATGTATGTGCTTCCATCATGGATGTACACGAGGGTTGTGCATTGTCAAAAAGCAATACATGAAAGCTGGATGCATTGACTGACAACTTTTTATTAAACAATTTAACATGTGCTTTTAATTACCAATTTAGCCCGTGACTGTGGTGACTTCTTTTCATTTTTGAAGGTTTTTGGTGTGGCCTTGGTTTGGTGAGTTCATTAGTATGAGCCACAAACTTAAATGTATCACTAGCAGCTCCACCGTTGTAGAAATGCTGCACTGTCATCCTCCTCCTTGCTTTCCTTTCTATCCCTCAGCCTCCTTACTCCTGCCTCTTGTGCTTAATCCAGACCTGCCCCCAGCCTACAGTGTGTGTGTATCAATATGATGTCATTGCTAATTGCTCAAGGCTTTTGAACTGTTAAGTTGGTTTATATTCTGTCCCTCTTCCTATTTTCTGTCCCCTCTCCTCACTTCATCCCTCTTTCCTCCATTTACTCTCTCCCCCTTTCTCTCTCTGTGTAGCATTTCTGCACAACATCAGGAGTTGCTGAGTATGGAAAAAGTGACTTGGACATTTATGGGCTGAGTTTTGGGCCAAGCACTGCAGACTATTCCAGTGTGCCTCTTTGTTTAGCCTCAGTGTTATGAAATTGCCTCAGTTTTAATAATGTCTCATCTAGGGCTGGGCGATATGGCCTAAAAATAAAATCTCCGATTTTTTATAACCAAATCCGATTTCCGATTTTAGTCGATTTTTTTTTTCTTTTCATTTACAAAACATAAATAAACTTATTAAAAACATTTGTTTATATAGATGAATGGCAGCAAAAATAAAGCATATAAAGTTATAGCTTTTCCACCATATAAACGACTTCATATCTTACATAGAAATATGCGACACATTGCATCCGTGATCTCTTTCCATCTGGATCTTTATCATACAGGATCCACTGCAGAAATAATTCCCCTGATGAAGGTTGTCTCTTAACTAGGGTTTGTGGGTAAAGTTGACTTCTGCATCTCATAGAGAGCAACATTTCTCACTGCAGTTATACGCACAGCTAAATCCCAGGCGTGAGTGAAGGGTCACTTCACTGAAAATCTGTCAGACAAACACTGTTCTGGTGTGGAGGGAAGGCTAAGTCTGCTGCTAACTAACTATAGAAAAAAATCCTGATTTTCATAAAAATTAATCTCCAGAAATGGAAAATTCGATTTATCGATTTTATTGATTAATCGCCCAGCCCTATCCTCATCCTGTGCATAAACAATTTCTATTACTTTTGATGAGCAACATAAAGGAGAGAGACAGATGTGTACATACATCTGCATGAATTACAATTGCAAGTTGTCACCACTTAAAGACGATAAAGCACAACAAACTCTCTAAAACTCCTTGTGATATCTGTTCAGATCAAATGTAATTTTGCTGGCCAGGCTATAAAAGTGTGTTGTTGCATGTTAGGTGTTTGGGACTTCTTGCCTTGCAGCAGTAACATGTTAGTCTGTGTGTGGTCCAGGTTGTGTACAGCAGCTGATGAGAAAAGATGGTAAAACAGTTTGCATGTGTGTGCGTGCTTGTTTCTGCGTGGGTTTCTGTGAGTAATCAGAAAAAGAGCATGGAGATCCGTTATCACCGCCCTTCTTCCTCCGTAAAACAATACTGCTGGTCCACCCTTGACCAAACAAATGTGTTTGTGTGTGTGTGCACACATATTTCTCTAAGTAGAGTCCAACCAGATTGGACTGATGAATGATGAATTGAGGACAAAAGAGAGTAGATTCATTCCAGGCTGTCAAATTGACAAGATGACCCACACTAAATTTTGTTTGTCATTTCATGTGTCATAGTGGTGGTCTGGGTAACCATACGTGTGTGTTGTCAATCTCTTTCTCAATCTCATTCTCTCCACTCTCTTTTTCAGCTCCCTATCAATGCCTTTCAATAGGGTTATTGTGCCCACTGTCAGCCAGGCTGGTGTGTTTGTGTGTGTGTGTGTATGCATTGTTGTTGCAGGGAGCAGACAGCCGTGAGGTGTGTTTGAACAGAGAAGGAGCACAGAGGCCCTGTTCATCCTGCAGGCTGTGAAACTGAATGATAGGGCCCCTACTTTCTCTTTCAGTTCGTCCCTCTGTCTGTTGGTCTGTCTCGCCTTTTTCCTCTTTTGACAGATTTGCACACACGTGCACGTTCCCCACCGCATAATTTTTTTTTACTAGGCTCTACATTGCATCTTTGCTGTTTTGGTGTGTCTGTGTCATGCAATGTGTCCGCTTCGGATCGTCTGTCTTCTCACTTGTCAAGTCTGACATGTAAATAGGTCATAAGTATGTAAGTTAGTCTGCCTGCAAATTACCTGTGGAAGCAGGTGAGGATTTTAAAGAAATGGCAAACACACACAGATTTTCATTCCCACTCAATGCACACATGCTAATGCTTTCTCACCCACTCTTTGTTTATATGTTTCCGTTTCTGGTGTTTTCTTTTCCACATCACTGCTCTTTCACATGTACCACGTCTCCAAGTTCAGCTGCCCCTTAATCTGACCTTCCTCTCTTTCTTTCACTCTGACCTCCAAACACATGCACATACAGTAGATGTGAAAGGCAGCATATTAAGAACAAAGGCTTTAAAGCAATGGAGCCTCTTTTAAGTGTTAAGTCTAAGTGTTTCTTCTGTGATGTTGACCGAGAGTGTTGTACACTTCTCTGGTCCTCCATCTTTACTGCAAGGATCACTTGAGAAGATGGGCAGGTGTTCCTGCATCATTGGATCATTATAATACAGCAGAGAAAATATTTGCTGTACAGTAATCATAGACCTGAAACATTCATTGATTGTTCCTTGAATTATTTGAGAAATCGGACTACATCATTAAACACTTAACGGGTTGCCATTCTTGGCTTTTTCCTCACAATTTTCTTTGAACTCACACTGTGGATATCTGTTATTGCTGGTCCTTAGCCGTCTAAAAATGGTCACGATGCTGTTAATACTTAAGAGCTAATTCGTGGCTTTGATGTGGTGGCCACGGCCTACATTTAATGTGCCATTCCTACTACAGCTTTTGTGGTGCATACTTTGATATTGTATATTGCTGTTACTAGATACTAGATAGTTATGCAGATTAAGGCTGCTCAATATGGCAAAATATATAATGCTGTTTTCTGTATTACCATTAATATGTCTGTGCACATTTATGCACTTTTTTTGAAGCTGTATTTATATGTATTTACTGTTGTTTTTACATTACACATCATGACATAAGCAACATAATGTCTTCGCATTTTCTTGGGTGCTGCAAAGCTGATGTTTTCACTCTGTTAACTCTCTTGGTAAAATTGGCACATGCACAATAGAGGAAGTTCTTCCACCACCTGCAGTGGGAACATTCAGACTGAAGATGCAATATATTTTAGTTGGTCCTCCCTTAAAAGAATATGAAAACGATTAAATGTAACAAAATTGCTGAGGTAGCAACAGCGTCACTCAGCAGGCTTAGCTTTTGTGCACATTGATTCAGTGGAGGAGTTTATGGAGTCTTTGGGAGGGCTGTTCCCCAAAGATGGAGAAAGAGTGGCTGAGAAGATGTACTGCATGCAGTTCTGCAGTAAAGTAGAAGAGAGTAAAGGACATTGCTATTTTGAATAGCAATGTCTGTAGTAAATGGCGTGTATTTTGACCTGATAGCCAGACAGATTGGTTGTTGTCTCATTTCAGTGTGCTGAGTAGCTGACCGTTTCCCCTGTCATTAGATCAACTAAAAAAACTTTTCACTAAGATCGCCATGAATTGAATTTAAATGTATGTTTTAGATCATTTTAATGCAAAGTCCTGTGATGGATGTAGTAAAAAACCATAAAAGGTACCCCCAAAATGTAGATGTTTGGAGAAAAAAACTAGCTAATTCGTTGTGTACTTTGGTCTGAAAATCCACCCATGAAGATCTATGATGCTGGCCATATGGCCCAGTCTTCATCAGTGACTTGCCAGTAATATATATTAAGGCTTTGCTTACTGCAAAAACATGTTAACTCTGTAATAGATTTGCTTTATGATGAAGTTAACCTTTCCACCACTTTGTTTTGAGTTTGAATGGCATGTTGACAGATGTATGTCAGAGAGGCTGGAGCTAATGCAAACATTTACTCGTTTTATCTTGTGTAAAGCTTTTTCAGTAACACTTCAATTCTCTGTGAAAAGGCATGCTGGTGCATTTCCGAAAAAAGTTTTGTATTTAGATATTTGTGTTACTGGAAGTGGTGATGTTTCTACTTTCTGGTAAGGTGGCCCACCTCCTCAATAAAACACCATGAAACAAGCCTCACACAGGCTTGCTGCTTCCTGGTTTTCCTTATGTTGTAACAATTGACCCTGATGCAGAAAGTCTGGGAATTGTATGAAACACATTCCTGTTTGGTGAACACACAGGATGACAGGTGGAAGGAATGTTGAATCACTTGCAGTCTTTGCGGTGACTTGGGATTCTGACCAGATTAGTTTCTTGCATTTGCATCATATCCTGTGGTGGGAATTAAAAAGAGTTAAGATCTTTGGTAAGAATTTGAATTTGTGCCAGCCGATTCATAAAACCACAACAGCATCAACATGTCATAAGGGTTTTACAGACCAGAGTTTAAACGAATTGAAGAGTGTCACTTTTTCTTAACCGCACTGTACTAGAATTTGCTTCTTGGCTTTGCACTGATTTGGGGGGAGGAAAAAAGAAATGGTGGGTAGGCAGAGTCTTGGCACTGTGTGTGTTTGTTCCAGACAGTGGTGGTGCAGTGTTGGCTCATAGTAGTGGTTAGATAGCTTTATCATTCCTGCCCAAAACCAGTGTCCAGTGAAAGGAGTATGTTTTGTTAACATTAGGGTAGCAACAATAACTTCCTGTTACAAGTAGGGAGAAGCACAGAGGGAAAAGGAGAGAGCCACTGTGTAAAAGAAGGACATAACATGAGCAAGAAAAAAATGGGGGGTTAAAGTATTGGAAAGAATCATTGCAGTGGTGTCTGTGGTTCTGTTGGCAGAGATGGGACATTCCTTTTCTCATGAGTCATTCACTCTAATCCACTATCTTGATATTGTGCTCCTATGGCAGTACCCTTTTCTTCTTGTCGCTTAATTTCTGAGTTTCCTCTCCTTTTACTAGTTTCCCCTATTAAATACAGTCGTATTTAGCTAAGAAGTCAGCTTAACCGGGATGTGTAATTAAGATTATCTTGTGACATTATCATAGAGCAATATGCCACAGGCTCTACAATGAAATGAGAGAAAACAAGACCATGCTGAAGTCATGGACACACACACACAGTCTAAAGTGCTGTGCCGTTTCTGTCTATACTTTCCTGTCCTCTCGGATGTCCTGTCACATCTCAGCTATATATAGGCTGCAGTCTCTGCTGCCTCTTCCCTCGCCTTGGATCTGACAGGCCATTTTTGCATGCGCATGTCTGTCTGCCTGTTTGTGTGTCTTCACTGAAAGTGGAAGAAGACCTGTGTATGTTTACTGCAAAAGAAAAGACAAATGCATGGCAGTGTTTTCAATGGAGCAGGGAGACATGCAGTTCAGAATCACTATTCATTTTATTTTGAGAACCCTTCTTTTGCTGAAGGATATTAAAAAAAAGAAAAAAATATAGGAGCTTGCAGATTCTTTGTGTAAATACAACCCTGACCCTCCGGGAAAAAAAGGCTGGGAACCACTAGTCTAAAGCCCATCTCACATGCTTTTGTTAATGTTTTAATGTTGTAGCATTCAAGCATTCAGATCTCTTCATCTAGTCTCTGAAAGTGACACAAATAACCACAAAACACTCACAATATTTGCCATTTGTGCAAGACTGGACAGGATATGAAGTGTGGTTAAAAAATACTCTTTAGAGTCATATCTCTGATAGTTTATGTCAGTGTACAAGCCAGGCAGTGGTTGTGTAAAACACGGTGTCCGTGAATGGAACCCTAACCTTTTTATATATATTTATATTTTACCTGTTTTAAACTTACTGAACAGTCAAATCTTATAGTATGGGGATTGAAATCAACTTGAGGAAAATGTTACGTTTACTTCAAGATGCCCTGTCTGCACCATCACTGCCATTTGTCAGAATAGAAGATGCATTATCACACAACACTGTCACGTCCTTCTAAAGTTAACTTTTTCTCATCTCATTGTGCTGTAAGAATTCATACCAAGCTAACAAGCCTGCAGCAATGTGTTGAACAAAACATCAGGGCCTGGGGCTGTTGAAAATATTTTTCTCAAAGCTGAAACTTCAGCTAAAGCCTTGTTCTTTTGGCTCTGAAGTTGAGAAAATTGACACTAGGTGCTGCAGCTTTCACTGAAGGTAAAACAAAGGAGGTGGAAAGTTTGGATAAATGCTGCTATTTATTGGTTTAGTAACGCAACCTGTGATTCCTCTGAACAGCTGATCATATGTCACAATAAGCCACCACTGCTGTGTGTGTTTTTCCGTTAATGTGACTGAAGCAGTTTACACTTGTCATGTTGACAGTGTTATTAGGTCCAACCTAATTAGATTTTTGTCTCAAAATGTAGTTTCCACCAGAGTTATGGAGGCAGTGTATGTGTGAAAAGGGCTTTAACTTTTAACAATGAGTCTGAGAAAGATCTGCAGTTTTGTTAGATCAAAGTCGCTCAGTCTGCACAACCGACTCGTGTGTTTCTCTGAGGCATGCATCTAAGGCTAAAATTGACTTCCCTCATTTTAGTATGTTTCACTTGTAGTTAGTGGATTATGGTGGACTCTTTCTCCCCCTCCCTCGGCTTCTCCTCAGCCACAGGAAAGAGAGGCTGGGTAAAGCAGAAGGGGGATGGAATGAGATATAGGGGAAGGGGGAGGGGTTATAGCACACATGGTCTTAAGTTTCCTAAATCCAGGATTTTTTTTTCCCTTAAATCTTTTGGCTTTAAATTGTGTGACATACAGAAAAAAAACTTTTTTTTGTATAGGCAAAGATTTCCAGGTGTGTTAGAAAACTCTGTAACCACGTTTACCCACAATCTGCATATTTTGTCTGTTTAAGAGATTAATGATTGTTTACTAGAGTGGAAGCCATAACTCCTCTGCCTTCAGTTCGGTTTCAGTAAAAAAAAAAAAAAGTGTTGATATTGTAACTCAAAACTCTTTGTTTTCTGTCACAGCTGATACTTCCCTTTGTGTTTTATTTACCATTTCATTGTTGCATGTCATAGTTTGCTCAGGGTCACTAGGTCAAGTGTGTTTATACACTTAAATGGTAATTGTTGACTCATTTCTAATGTGTGTATGTAGGTATGTTTTGTCTGCACCTTTTCTCTTTGTTGTTGCCCCCAGTCGCCCTCACCCACCCAGACATGCCAGAGATTCTTTGGCACACCCTGAAATTCCTCACTCCTTTCCTTTCTTTTGTGGTCATTTTTCCCCCCTAAATGTCCACCCATAGAAACCACAACAGCAGTAAATTATAAGTTATATGTGTGTATTACTTTCAGGCATTCATTCATTCACACACACATGACATGCAGTGAGCCTTGAATTGTACTGTAAACCCCAACTCCACAAGCAGAATTATAGCGGCACTATTTCTGGCTCTGCTTCTCCATCACTGTACACTGCTACTTGCCTAAGTGTATGCATGTGTGTTTGTCTGTACACAATACTGTTTGTTTAGGCTGAAGTCTCATTCTGAGTGTTACTTTGTCTCGTGTTATTTCCCGCTTTTGACTAAACAAGGATACCCCCCTCCCCCCATCTGCCCCTAAAGCTTCCGCCTTAAACTCTGGAACCAGTTTCTTGATGGTTGTGTTTGTCCCAGTTTCTTCCTTGTTTTTATACATGCATGCACACACACAGATACACACAACAAATCTGCAGTCGTGGATTTAAATGAACTGAAGGGCTCCTAAACGAGTCTGCAGCGCAGCCCTTTGTAAACCTTTTACAGCTTTATACACAAACAAAAGGAATTGAAATCATTTCTCAACGATACAGGGAGCTGCTGTAGTACAGATAAATTTGCATTCTATTCCAGCCTTTGGTCAGGAATAGAACAGTAGAGTGAACAGAAATTTTTGCAACAGTTCATTATTATAGATAACAAAGTCAGAATATGGTGACCGAGATTTAGAGTGCCATTGTGGTTGAAGTGTAAAGAGCCGTGCAGCTATGGCAGAATGTCTTTCACCAGCGTTGCTAACATGTTGTGGAAGTAGTTGTCCTTTAACTGTAAAGAGCCTCCTGTTTTCCACAGCCAAAAGAAACAAAGCCAAGAATGGTCTGGGAAGATTGCCTGCTATCGTGCAGCTGGCCTACACTTTCATGTACTAATCCAAAAGTTAGAAAAACACCCAGATGCATTTCTTATTTTGCATGATATCCATTTTGTTTTTGATTGTCTGGCCTCCCAACTGCTGAAGTTTTGCTTTCTTGTGTATCATTTTTGTAACAGATGGAGTTTTTCTTGAGCTGAGGGGGGAGAACTCAGGATGGGGAGGGGGCTATAAAACAGGGTGGTGAAGAGAAAGGGGTAGGTTTCATGAGTTTACAGACCTTTTTTACTTTTAATGAGAAAAGACAGCAGTTCTCTACAAAACAAAGGAGAGGCAAAAGAAGAGAGGGAGATGACAAATGTAGAGGTGGTTGGAAGGGGGGAAGAAATGGGGCTAAAAAGTGATAGAAATACGTAAAAGTCAAGTGGGATTAGCAGAAGGAAGGATGAGAAGCCTACCACACTGTTGGCAGGCTTCCACTTGGCTTGTGAATGTAAAGCTTATCCCTCTTTTCCTCTCTTGGTCCAGAATCCAGAAAAGAAGGTAAATAACTATGGTTACACAAAGCATGTAAAGGGAAACGGAGACATGGGTGGAGTGTTTGCAGCTGCTACCTTCATTCTTCCTGGGTCCAGACAAACGGCATAAACGTATGTCACGGTACACATGAACAACATAGCTATAAAGTTAGTGGGCTGCCCAGTGGGTCAGATGTCAAAGGTCATTGTATTATTGTGTGACACAATGTAGATCTTATCCCCCCCCCCCCCCTCAAAAAGCACCAAGTGTGTTTTCTTTGCCAGGGCATTTAACTGTTTACAAGCAAGTCGATGAGGAAGGCTGACCCTAATGTTTACTGTGTTTAATGTGTGGTATTATATTTTGAGTAAGTGTCTGTCTCTGTGTGTTGCTGCCATTGCTGCCCTGCCCCCAAAGGGGCTCTATAATTATACCGAGACGTCCTCATCTGCAGCAGAAGCCTGCAGAGATGCCTTTGAAAGAAGCCCTATAGTTTCTCATCCCATGCAATTTAAAGCCATATCCAGATCTAGTTGGGAGTAAAAGTTAGAGTTTTTGTTAATACTGGCTGTGCTGCTTCAGCTTTATAGCTCCAACCAAGTTCAGAAATTTCTTTTTATTTTCTTTTTATTTATTTTTTTGTTTAGCTTTTTGTTTTATATCTGTCTTTGGGGGTAGAAAATGATATGGTGTCTTCAATGCAGTCTACAGTTAACATTTGGACAGTGACACTTTTTTGTTTTGTTGGCTGCTCAAGCACATTGGGCTTGCAATGGAATATTCACTGTGAGGTTAAAGTGGTAACTCTGAGGGGGAACTCCACTGATTTTTACACATCAAAGTGTGTTTACAGGCCTAGGGGAGGACTGTTGCATATGTGAGAAATATTGTATAGAGTGCTTTGTGGTTCTAGAGGGAATAGTGTGAAGTTTGATCATTTCACTTGGATTTTCTTAAGTGATGCATGGCTGGTGCCAGAAATGGCTGTTTTCATATTTGTATCATAAGAAAGAGATAAGCTTAGACCTCCTTCCTGATCTGAATTTTAGGCCCCTTTTGGTTGCTTATTTGGATTTCTGAATGTCTATAAGGAAAAATTATGTGGTTTCTTGTAGGGCTGCACATTTTTAAGAGAAACACTATGTTGAGTGTGTTAAGTCCAGTCAACAGCAACATTTCAGAGGAAATGATTCATCCATTTTAGTGTGCACACCCCTTTTAAACAAATACTTTCTCACACAAATTTAAACGTATTCTTTGGTATGCAGACTTGTTGGAGCAAGATTCCGGGAACCAAACATGTTGTCATTTTAATCCTGGAGTGCAGCATTTTAGCCCCTGTCTTTGTGTTGATGCTTGAATGATTAATTTAAGTTTCATATCAGATGATTTATATGCATTAAGTTGCAGACCAGTCTCTGGCTTCTGTTCTGTTTAACAACAGTGATTACCAAGATCCATTGCTACCACAGGTTTCTAAACTTTTACTTCTGGCAAGTTATGCCTCACTGATCCGGCTTGAGCCTACCTACAATATCTTAAAGCATTAGAAAAAAGAAAAACATTACTGTAACATTACAGCTGGTTAAAATTATACAGCTGCTCCTCACACATTTAACTCTTTTACTACAGTTGGTGTAACATGGACTGTTGCCAGACAAACCAGATGTTTGTTGTTAAGTCAGTGAACAGTGCTGTCTTATTATTATGTCAGTAACACTTAACTATAGTCAGTCACATAAACCTGTGGAAAAGTAAAGTTATATAAGCTTGGGGTCTTTTTATTCATTGTATGTTAGTAAATTCCGTACATTTTTATTCAGTGTGTGTTTCATGACATTTGTTGCTTTATACTTCTTCCTGCTTGTTTAATTGCCTTTCATTTATTAGTCTAGGATGCAGATATGTCCACAGACTTAATAGCATTGATATCAATCCATAATAATGGTTGAACCATATTTGTCATCCTTGATATGTTAACACTTTCCCCATTTTCCATTCTGGATTGTTTCCATATGTCTAACTTTGATAGTAACCTGTTGTCTAGGACTTGTGTAAAAAGCCAACTGTAGATAAAGTTAGGACCTGATTTATTTATAAAAGTATTTTTGATACAGCTAGGGAAGCTGGTCAAAACAGCACTAAGCTAGCTAATGGTTTTCTTTGCACAAACTGCCATTTACTTCCCACACGATGCCAATGCTTACTCGACTACCGGATTTTTTTATGACAGTGTTAGCAGACAGCAGAGCATGTATCCTGGCGTTTTTCACGTGACAGTGTCAATGCAGTATAACCAGAAGCCCTGGATGAATTAGGAGCCAAGCAGCTGCTAAAGGAAAGAAACACTACCTTTAGGTCTGGGGATGGGGATCTCTACAGCATGGCCCAAGCCAGCCTGAAGAGAGGCATCAGGAAGGAAGAATTGAGGACCGTCTGGACAGCAACAACAGCAGGCAGGTGTGGCAGGGAGTCCAGCAACTCACCAACTACAGGACAAACCTCTGTGCTGCTGAAGGTGACATTCGTTTGTGGATTATATCTCTGCGTTTAACACAGACTGGTGATTTGGGTCTCCCACATGCTACCTGCATGTGGATCAGGAGCTTCCTTTCTGGTCAAAGTCAGAGGGGGAGAGTGGGCCCACACACATCCTCAGCCTCAGCACTGGCTCCCCAAAGGGCTGTGCGACGATCCCCCTGCTCTACTCCCTCTACACCCGTGACTGCACTCCCACTCACCACAGTAACACCATCATCAAATTTGTGGATGATACCACGGTGGTGGGACTCATCTTGAGGGGGGATGAGACCACCTACAAGACTGACTGTGTGGTGTGGGAACAACAATCTGCTGCTCAACACCTTCAAAACCAAGAAAGTCATTATTGACTTCCGGAGGAAACGAGAGGACATAATGCACTGAGCTTCGATGCGGACTGTGTAGAGATGGTGGTGGACTTCCGCTTGCTGGGGGTCTACATTGAGGAGGACCTGACCTGTAGCGTGAACACCTCTTAGCTACTGAAAAAGGCACAGCAGAGACTGCACTTCCTCTGGGTATTAAAGAAGAACAAAATTTCACAGAGACAGCTGGTATCCTTCTATCGGTGCTCCACTGAGAATATCTTAATGTATTGCATTTGCACGTGGAACAGCGATTGCACGGTAACTCATAGGAAAGCGCTCAAAAGGGTCATCAGAACAGCTCAAAAGATCATCAGCTGCCCTCTCCAAACACTAGAAGAACTACACAATTCCCATAGCCTTAAAAAAAGCACAGACTATCATTAAGAACAATTCACACTCTGGACACTCTCTGTTAGAACTGTTGCCATCAGGCAGATGTTACAGAACAATAAAAACCAGGACAAACAGATTCAAACACAGTTTTTATCCAACTGCAATCATTACAGTCAAAACTACAAAACACATATAATGTGCAATATATACATTTAAGGCAGTGGTTCCCAGCCTGTTTTCCTCGGGGACCCCCTTCATGTAAATACTAAAAAGGCACCCTGTGCTGAAACCATGCTTGGTTTTATGCTTTCAAAAGTAAGATTCTTACCATTAATAATATATTGTCTGAGTCCTGTCCTTTGATTAAGCCAAAGTTAAATTAACAAGATATAGCCTTAATTTTCTTTGTTAAAATAGGGACAATGTGTGGACATTAATTACAATGGCTCTGAATGTTCAAAGCCTCATGGACCCCTTGTGCTTTTTGGACCCCAGGTTGGGAACCACTGCATTAAAGGATGACTGCAATAACAGAAAATACGACTGTGTATGAGTGATGGGTCTCTGCTTGTGCTTGGTTTTTGTTTTTTTTAATTGCTTCTATTTTTACATTTTATACGAATTTTATATATGAAGTATCTGGTTGGATGGCACTTTTAAATGTTATTGTACTTGTAACAATGACAATAAAGACATTAGATTCTATTCTAGTGTGTGAAAGTACTCCGGCTTCTACAGGTGGCTTAATTTGCTTGGAAAGTCTGATACATTTGGGGAGGTGTCGATGAACAAATAAACTGGTGTGGATCAAAGAGGTGAACTCTGTGCAGTCTGAAATAGTAGCTTAACTATGTGTCTCTTGACACAGAAAATGGAGCAATACCACCGGAAATCGCGGGGGCAGTGCTGAGCAGAATAGCTGTCATGCGACCAGCGAAAGAAACAAACCAGAGAAGAAGAGGAACAGGAGGGAGAATAAAAAAAGAAAAAAAAAACAAAACAGAAGAGTAATGAAGATGAGGACAACTTGTCGAAATTGTATGATTTTTTTGAAGAAAGGCTATGGGAGTGTTTAGGGCGTGTTGGGAAATTTGGAAACAGTTTATTGCGGTGAATTACCGCCGCCAACCATCTGCAACTGACGTTGGCTTGTGGGAGTGAACTCTGAGCTTAGTATTGCCCACTAGTGGAGAAATAGAATTAACAACCATGGCAACATGAAAGATGCCTGGAAGTATAGGGACGGCGACGTATGACAACTCTTGAAACGGGCGTCCCTATTTGCATACATAAGGGAGCATAAATGGGCCTTAATACAAAAACGTGTGTTTTACCCTAACTGTTGTGTAGGAATGGTTCTGTTGCTACTGTTTAACCACTTGGACTAGCAGGTCCAAATTGGTGGTGCTCATGAAATTATATCTGTGCATATATAAGGGCTTGCTAAGGAATACTCTCTCTTGATAGGTTTGCACTGCTGTATTCATTTATATCACTTGCACGTGCACAGTGTTTTCCATATTTCACACCTACATTGTGTTAATAATGTGATTAATAGCATTCTAAATAATGGTGGATTCATTTGTACTTTTCTCTTCAAAAGGGTCACTGTCAACTGTTACGAAAATCCATGTGATGGGTTCAGTTTTTAATGTTTTCACAAGTTTATGCTTTAAAGTCAATTCAAGTATTCTTCCAGCTCCTTTCAGGCATAAGTGAGATTTTATGGTTCAGTCTGACTATATTGTTGTGTTGGTGAGAACTGTCCATGACTCCTAAATGCATTATATATTATGTGTATAATTGTGTGCATGTATGTGTGTGTTGGGTTGTTTGAAAGCAGAGTAAGGGGAAGTTTACAAGTCTCCTGTGGTATTAAGTTTATGATTGTTCCAGTCAGCATATGGTTGGCAAGACTTCACGAAAGAAAGAAATATGAGCTCTAAACAAAATGAACTTTATGCTCCCTCATTCTTAAGGTATATGTACAAACACACACCCAGGCTGAGTATTAATGTTTGACTGAGGTTGTGAATAATTAATGCTTTAATTTGTCCCTCTGATATCTTGCATACCTCTTTCTCTCCCTCTGCTCAGCCCTCCGTCATTCTCTGCCATTAATTCTGTTTTATGTTTGTCTCTCCCTTAAGGACGCTGCTGCTTCAGTGAGGTCCTTGTGATTGGATGAAGAAACGCTGATGACCAGTATGGACCTACTGCATCCTGGTGTTGCCCACAGTCCTTAGTTCTCTGGTGAGTAGCATCTGTGAAAGAGTTTCTTTCAAGTTAGTATGTCTTTAACATAAAAATAGACTCTTGTAAACAGGCTTTTAGAAATAGCTTTTTTTTCTTGTTATGAGTCAAAATGGAACTAATGTTATGCTGTCATTCTTCATAAAAATGCATTTGGTGTTATCCATGACTAGAAATGGAGCTAACCTTGATGGACAAAACTGAAAGAAAAAGCTATAATGAGTTTCTTTTCATTTTTATAAATTAATTTATCTTCTTTTTTGTCCATATGAGCTAAATTGAAGCTTTAGTGTATATGTTAACTTTTAATTTGCTGCACTCACACGATATTAAGTGCAGGTGAGCAACACCTTTCTGTGTGCCATAGTCCTGTGATAAAACATTAAAGAAGTAAAGAACTCTTGCATCTCTTATATCAGTGCTTGTTTTGTTCAGCAGTTCAGAAGGACTTTTTAAATCGACCCTATCTGTTGCCAGCCTGTAAAATAACTTCAGAATCTTCTCATGTTTTATTGGACTTTTAGTTACTTGTTAAGTAAGTCTGCTCACGCACACTTACTCACTCAAGATGATCCTGCCATTGTTTTTAGTTTATAATCTGTTGTTATAATTGTATTTTTTGTGGTGTTTGGCATACCCTCACTGCCTGACAGTGTTTTGATGCTTCCATAGAAACCGGCTGTATTTGGGTTTCACTTGGATGAATGTGGTCTCTAAGGACCAGTCGAGAAGTAGCTGAGATTCTTTTCATTCTTCCTCTAATCATCCTTTTACTCACTTAATTTTTTTTCCTCTGTGGCACTCAGATCTGCAGCTCAGTCTACTGAACTCTGAACTGTGACCAGTGCCAGCGACTGACTCCCTGCCAGGTATGAAATACACACATAGGCAAATATGCGTTGACAAATGACCTGTTGGTGCCAAAATGAACCTCCCCTTATTCTTTCAGGTTGTAGCAGCAAGTGTAAATGCAAACAGTGTAACAATGCAGAATATATAAATCAATATACAATGACAGAGACCCGGCTACCTGTTACAGCTAGAGATCTTGGTGGATACACAATTTAGCAGTAATGAAGTTTGCCAGAATTTCCATCCCCTGTATTAAGCCTATATAAGTTACATGTATTAAACCCAGACTAATGTGTAAAAACAGAAAAATTATGATAAAGAAAAAATTGTACTGACTGTACTGCAGCACAAGGAGGGGGGTTCTCCTTAATTATCTCTCTGCCATTGTTGTGTCTGCGTCACCTTCTCCCAGACCTGTCCCCTCAAAGCGCTAAATATGGGGCAAGCACTGTAGCTACATGTACAAATTTGCAAACAAAACATTATTTTTTTTGTTAGAGGACAATATAAAGGTGGAATTAGACTTATTATGAATCAACTGGGTGACATAAGATTGTCTTGCTAATTTATTTATTGTTGTGCCCTCCTACAGATTTGTTTAGCTGTTTTTACTTTTTCTCTAAGGTGATTTTTGGTGCCCTTAGGAGGACAGAAAGAATTTCAGCTTAATTTTTAGTCTCACGTGTGTCTGATTTTTGAGAAGTGATCCTAATTCTGTGCAGCGTAACTCAACATAGTTTCTTCTGCATGTAAACGTGTCGATTCAAATGAACTAATCTTCCATTTATTTCCTGTTGTAGATATACTGTCTTCTGCTACAATGATGTCAGTGGATGTGACCAATCGTAATGGCCCTGCTGCCACGCCTCCCACCTCACTCAGCCTTCGTTCCTCACACAATCAGCTCCTCAGCAGTGATGTCATCAAACAGGGCTCCGCCACACCTCCCAAGTGTCGCAAGAAGTATGCACTTACCAGTATCCAGGCTGCCATGGGCCTTGGAGAAGCAGTGTCACCTTCATCATCACCATCATTGTCCCCATCACAGTCTGCGACCCCTAACAATCCCAAACTAGCCAAGAATGGAGTTAACCAGCTCCGTAAAGCTGGTCAGGACCACAACAAAAACACAAGTGGCCCTGACCCAATGGACCTTGAGTGTAATACAGAAGCTATAGCAGATGACCTAAATGTAAACACCATAGAAGAACACAACAGTTACTCTCTCACTAACAATGACCGAGACGACCGGGACCTGCAGCCGCATCCTGGTAGTGATGCAGAGTGTGAGCAGGAAACTGAATCAGACATAGATTGTAACATTAACACCACTGTGGAGCTCAAACTGAATAGCAGCACAGCCGATTTGGACTTTGACTTTAATGTTGAGACAGAGGAGACTGATGACATCAGCATTCTGTCTGAGAAGGAAATCATGTCTAAGATGAAAATTGAGGAGGATGTGGTGGTGGAGGAGCACGAAGATGAGGAGAAGAAACCTTTGCTGATGCAAAGTGAATCCCAGGTGAAGAGTCATAAAGTTTCTCCAAGCTGCGAGCTCATCTCTGACCTCCACTCCAGCCTCAAGCTCCTCCAATCAAGCAAGAACTCTGGGGTGCCTCCTCCTCCTTCCTCACAAAGGCAAGGCAGCCCAGAGGATACTCCCCTGCTGTCTGTGGCCTCCTGCCCCTCCTCTTCCTCCTCCTCTCCTGAGACAAAGAAGGACAGAAGAACTGGTGCAAAGACAGACTGTGCTTTGAACCGCATCCAGATTTTGAACCCCAGCGATGAAGAGTTGAGCTGGACCACCCTCTCCCAGGAAAGCAACTCACCTGAGGAGACAGGTACACATGTGCACACAAATCCATACTGGTTTTGTTTTTTTGCAGTAAACTTGTCTGCCATTTACTGGTGTTTGGCTTGGCCTTAATGTGAGCTTATGTCACCTACTCTACTTTTATGTGTGTAATATAGCGGTTTCTCCATCCTCTCAGCTGATGACATGTTTCCATTTTGGGCAACTCTGCCTGTGTGTGTGTGTATTTACAGAACTTAGATCTCAGGCACTGCTGGAGCAAAATAACAAATGCTCACAGCTTTCAGTAAATCTCCCAGATGCTCCCCCTGGTCAGGAAGTGGTCTTGTAATCTCATGGGTGGTTAGCAAGTCATATTCACTCTGTCATGTGCATGTCTGTGTATGTGAACAGGCCTTGCTAGCAAATCATGAGTAAATACAAAATCTGTAACTGAAAGGATCTCTTTACAACGCAGTTCTCTGGATATTTCATCTTTAATTTCTGATTCCTGAAACCTCAGCTGTGGTGGCAGCCTGTGCCTTCCTAAACACATTTGTTGCGTATGTCGGCACACAATCTGATAAAGTCATTGTGTTTCCTTGTCAGCATCATGTTAAACTCAGAGCCTAAAGATTAATTGGGCAGTTAAACTCTCTGCCTTGTGCTTTGGTGTTTGGACATATGAAATGCTTCCATCTTCTGCAGAGCAGCAGCCTTGACCTCTGACACATTCTCAGCTATAAACCAATCTCTCTCTTGCAGATGTGATGCTCTTCGTTGTTGAGCATTGGTGCTGTTTTTTTCTGCTGCTCTAGCTCCCTGATGACTCACTGCCCTGTTGAACATCTGCATGTTTCATCTCTACATGTTTTCATCGCAGTTAGTTGGTAGCTGTAGTTTCTAAATGTTCATCTGTTTCACTGTTCTGCTGTCCACACTCAATGAATACATGTTTTAAGGATAGTTTTAGCCTTTATTTCCTCTTAAACTTTAAAATGTACTCTGTGGTTTGTCCACAGTGTCATTTTAAAAATGTAAAATCTCAGTACGTTTACTTATGATCCCTTTTGGAGAACAAAAAAAGTATATATTATAAGAACTGTGGTTTCTGATTCAGATCAAAGCATTAATTGAAGAGTTAATGACATCACACTGGTGTAATTCATGTTGAATAAGTGTATATCCCGCACATAGTTGTCCATATTACTGCCCTCGTCTGTCTGACCTTGGTCCTGTTTACAATCAGTTGTTGAGGTGCTACCATAAGGAGCACATTAGAGTAGTTGCTCCTGTTATGGTGTTCACATGAAGGACATCATTCCTCTTGGTCAGTATCCACAGAAAGAGATACGATCTGCTTGTACACATAGAATCAAGGCAGTGAAACGCTGTGTGTTCAGAACAATTACTCAGTAGCCTCACACACACTCTGTGATGACAACATTTACATCAAGCATACCTCAGCAGAGCCTCATGTGCTTACAGAGGTTGTGGAGGGTAAAACACTCCTGTTCCTCTTCCACACTGACAGAGCTGTGTTGTTTTCTCAGGTGTGTGTTAGATTCCTGTGTGGATGTTGTGGGTTAGAGGGTCAATATGACACTGCTTTCACACAGGGAAGCTAAAACTTGCACACTTACGCCCACATCCAGATAGAAACAGACAAATAGCCTCATGTAGAAGTAAAGAATGACATTTAACAAGGTCTTTTGTGTTCTCACAGATAGACATTTAAGATGAAGTTTAGTACAAACAAGTGCAAATCAGCAACATGTAATTATATTTAATGTTAATAATAAGGCACTATTTGTATAAAACTTTATTTAACAATGTTACAAAGTTCTTTAGAAAATGACATGAGGTGATTTAGGTCAGGTCCATTTTCAGAAAACTACAGTAAAAAAAAAATTAAATAAAATCCTGATAAACATGTCACATGTCACAAAAACTATGCAATATAGAGAAGAGGGGACCAAGGACTGACCCATTTGGTGTAGCACAACTCAGCTGAGCCGTTGTGGTGATTAAGACATTCAGAGTGATGGAAAATCATAAGCTTAATTAAAGAGTCTGGCCCTTAGTTTTAAGCCAAGACTTAAAGGATGTTCTGTCTGCAATCACCAGTAGGTCCATAGTTGCTATGACAAGTGTTGTCACTGTGCTACTTTGAAACCAGGCTGGAAGCTGGTAAAAACTTTATATAAAACTTTTATATATACTTTATAAAACTTTTATATATAATATCAAGTTTACAGACATAACTTTCTTCATAACCTTAGATAAAACGCAAAGTTTGGAGATTGGATAGTTGCTTAAAAAGAGTAGGTTTGTTTTGCAGCAGATGAACAATAATATGTACAAACTCTGGGAAATAATTGGATACCAAAGAAGTATTAACCATTTTTTTATTAAATAAGATCATTCCTAAGCTCACAGGAGCTGTCTTTGTGGTGTTTGTCAGTCAGATGTAAATCAGTTTATCTTTCTTACTGCTAACTACATTCTTAATGTTAATTTAGTCCACAGTACATCTCTGTCCTCTTCCTTGTTTCACTTTCTGGCTACCTTTTTGCACATTTCCCATCCTCTCCTCTTTATTCTCCTTCCCCTTGAAATGATACTGAATGAAAAATTAGCTTGTTGTCATGACATTAAAGAGGGGCTAAACCAGATGTGGAAAGCAGGAATATGATTGATAAACAAGCATTTGATAAACATTCCTGGGCCAAATTATCAGTCTCTTACCAAGAGACGCACATATTTAGGCAGGAGAAGGAGGGCAGGCTTCATTTGGGCTGTTAATGCTCCAGATAGAGAAAATGGCTTGCACAAGTCTCTCTCCCTTTCTCCACATCTGTCCCTCCGTTTTTCTCTCCCTGTTCTTCACATCTTACCTTCACTTCTCTCAAGTACTGTTTCTCCTCATCTTTTCGGCTTTTCTTCTCACATCACGCTTTCTCAGATTCTCTACCTAAACATGTCTGAAATTCCCCCTCTTCTTTCTTGCACTCTCCTTGCTATCTCTACACCCCTTTCTTGCGGTGCACCCCCCCCCCCCCCACCAACCCACTCCCTTCCTCTTTCCCCACTCTGCTCCATCTCCCTCTCTTTCTATCTGTCTGGGGTTCTCAGTTTGATTACAGCAGCAGGTTTTGCTGTATGAGAGGCAGCTAGCTAACTATGATGCTGGGGAAAGATTATATGCTGGCCATTGTGATTGTCAATTACGAGGGTAGGTGCATCTGTCGAGGTCGTCTTGAGACTTTACTGTGGGGTCTGAGTTTGAGCACTGTGTGAGTGTGTGTCTGCAAGTGTGATTGTGCAAAATCAAATTCATGTGTGTTTGTCTCTTCCAACACAGGCATTAAGTTTTATCTTTGAAACAGTATCATCTTTTGTGCATGCTGTCTGTCTGCTTGTTTTGAGGGCATGCATGCATTTGTATGGGTATGATAGTGTGTATGTGTGTTTTCAGAAGGATCGTGTGCATGTGTGTGTTTTGCTCCAGAATCTCGGAGCCCTCCCCTCCCCCTCCGCTAAACTGTATTCTGGCATGGAGCTGCATGCTAACTGAGACTGTCACAAGCTAACTGCTACATAGCTCCAGTGTGGCACATATTTATCAGCTGCATAGGTGCACTTTAACTGCAGTCGACATCAGCGCGAGCATGCTAAGTTTTTTTAATGACAGTTCCTTACTTGCTAGATTGCTTGGAGAGAGTAATGCTGCTGTTGTCGCCTCATGGTATAACCACCAAACCTTGCCAGACAGCACATCAAAACAGCTACATCTCTCCTCTCTTTTTCTCTCTGTGTCTCCTTATTTATGTATGCACGTGCTTAAATCTATTGCTTGTACTCACCTCCTGCAGGCATCCATTCTGAGTCACCATCTTTCCCCTTGCTTACAATAGGGGCATTCAGATTCTCTCTTTTCTAAATTTATTTGCTTTGACCTATTTTTCATTTTGCTCATAAAAGACTACAACTCACATAAGGTACTGCTTCACAACTTCTTATTCAGAAGCAGTGTTGGGGTCTCTGATATCTCCATGAGTTGTATGTACATATTTTGCCAAGTTTTCTGTTATTTCAGGTCTCTTAGATAGAGTAAACTGAAGTCCTAATAACTCATTTGTGTGTGTGTGTGTGCATGTGTGTGTTTATGTTTTTGCAATTCCATCTTACTTTAGATCAGCCCTAGTCGTCATGATGACATATGGCCTGCTGTCATGGCAACAGGTACATCTTTCATCAGCACGGTCAGTAGTTCAAGAACTCTTTGCAATGAAGAGCTCAGAACCACATACGCACATCACCTGCTGATCGGTACCTCAGAGCTTATATCACTTTTATGAGTTTTGCTACAACCCTTGATGTAGTTAGGGACCTTCTTTACTACCTCTGCCACGACATCAGCTTCATGCACACAAAGATCCCATCAATAGTTCTCTGAGTGTGTGTGCTTGAGCAGGACTGACTGCCAGGAAACTGCAGTGTTCAGATGAGATGACATTTTGTGCATGAGTGAGTGAAGATATAAATTCTCTGATTCCATCTCTGCACAAGATCTATGTTTGTGTGTGTTTTCACTGCAACAACACAGCTGTGGTTCCTGTAACTGTATTAGTGTCAAATATATTATGATAACAGTAAAGCTCTGTAAGTATGTGTTGTATTTTGTGAGGGGAGGGAAGTTTACATTTGACTCAAATACTGTATATACATACTATTGCTCTTCCAATACTAGAATTTCAAGGGTCGGGGGGTGGGGTGGGTTGGGCAGGAAAAAACTATGCTTTGATACCAATTTTGATACCACAGGAGGCAAAATGAAAAATGATTAGACATAATTAAAAAAAAAATAGGATTCACTTTACAGCAACATTTCACTTTACCCATCATGTCACACGCCAGCAACTTGAATGTGCACTTTGGCTTGGAAAAGAAAGCCAAAAGGATATTGTCAGAGGAAATGAAAGAGAGAGAAGGCCAGAACAGCGGATAAAACAAGAGTCATCATCAGACTTTTACTGGCTGGAGAGAGCTTAGAGAAGAGACAGGATGCAAGATGGATGCTGAATTTGTTGTCATTAGGGGGCTTTGAAATAACACCCCATTTTTTCAGACTATTAAATGTTACCCATAAATCTAGGTAATGGCAGCTTTTCGCTG
Source organism: Melanotaenia boesemani (assembly GCF_017639745.1). Classification (NCBI taxonomy): domain Eukaryota; kingdom Metazoa; phylum Chordata; class Actinopteri; order Atheriniformes; family Melanotaeniidae; genus Melanotaenia; species Melanotaenia boesemani. The sequence goes on from NC_055685.1 coordinate 13,329,846, forward strand.
AATTTTATTGTCATTTCAGATTATTTTCTTGATGATTTTTGCCTTTAAAACTTTTAAGCACCCCTTCTGAAATACCCTTTTAAAGAATAAATGCTACGATGGAGTGATGTGTTGGATTCCTAACATGAGAACATCTTGATTTGTCAGCATTTATGCTTATATCAAATCAGCTATGAAGAGTTGAGACTTTCTTGTTTGTTGCATCATTACGAACAGTTAGCTATCCATCCATTTCCAAATTTTAAGTCATCGGGTTGGAATAAACTTTTGACTGAGCTGATTTAAAAGACAGAAAACAATAGAGAGAAAATAAAACAGAACAATAAATTATAGACCCCACAATAAACCACACATCTATTGAAACAAAACAGCAGATTTGTCTGAAACAAGGTTCCAAGAAGAAGTTAATGCAATCACAGCACCCAGGGAGAAATAATGAGTCTTCACTTGTGTCATGTTGCATGAATATTGATATTCTTATATTCTGCCTGGGCTTGCTCATTGGGGCTATGTAGCTGATCTGTGTCTGAGAGAAGTGCTTGTGTGCTACATGCTTTTCTGTACCATGTTGTATCCCTATATGATAACTTTAATTTAAGACTGTTAAAGCTGTGTGGTTGTGTGTGGGTGTGTTGCATAAATGCAGCAGCATATTTTTCTCAGCCGTTGTCTGTAGACAGAGACATGGTCTGTTAAAGAGACAGCTGCAGCAGATGCTTATAATCCTTGGAAGCTGCTGGTTTCACTCATTGTGGATCAAGTTTCATTTAACAAAGAGCAATGGATTATATTAAGTAGTCAATATGCTATGCAGTCAGAAGTGTGTTTATACATTCATTTTTATTTTTAGGCAAAATAATCTTTTTTATGCAGGTGCAGCTGATGCAGATTAGGGAGGTGCAGACTTTTGCTCTTAACACTGGGCTACTGCACATAATTACACTTTCAATTTCGAGTATAATTGTGTATGTTAGTTTAATGAGTTCCTCTTTTCCCAATTTATGAATAAACCTTTTTGTTCAACACTCCATCAGATATCTGGAGTGAACAGTCATTCCAGACTGACCCAGACCTGCCTCCAGGATGGAAGAAGATCACAGACATGGCTGGTATCTACTACTGGCACATTCCTACTGGCACCACCCAATGGGAGCGTCCTGCCACCCATCCTCCTCCCCCTGGACAGACCGAGTCTCTGGCCCTTGGAGATCACACGACTACAACACCACGGAAACACTCCTTGGGTTCCCTCAGCCCCTCGCCCACTCCTGACCACGAGGTGAGAGGCAGAGAAACAGAAACTCCTTTTTTATTTGCAAATTTGGCATTTTGTTTTTGTAGTAATGATTGTTTAGCTTAGGTCATGTTTGCAATGTTTGGAGTATGACTAGCCCAGCTGGAGATTTGAATTTATTTAATTATTGTACAGGGACATTGCATTTAAACCTAGTCACAAAAGTTAGTTTTTCCAGAACAGTTAATTATACACTGGGGCGTAAAATCAGATTTTTATCACCTGGTAAGTAGCTGGTACAATGTTCCCTGAGCTACTTTTGATATTGCTATCAAATCCAAAAGCCAAGTATTAGTCTCAGCTTGGGAAATGAGTCCTTTCTTTAATCCACGAGTAACCATTGATGCCTGCTGAGTCAGCCAAAGAACAAACCAGCCAATAAGTGGTGGTAGTCCAACATTTTGATAACTACTTTATTTCTGGATGTGTGTGTATGTGTGTACATGTAGTCTTGTCAGGCAGAGATCTTCTTTAGGGGGTCGACTCGTTCAGGCAGCACCACTTCCGATAGTTCGGTGGAGCCTCTCTCCTCTCATGAACCCATACTCCCCACATGTGGATTTGTCAACAGCTGCTACTTTGTAAGTTTCTTACTAAATGCATTTTCTGTTTCATTGGGCTTCATTGTCTGCTTGCACATGTGCTATTTTAAAAATATAGCAAAATTGTTTTATTTTATGTATTTCTGGATTCCTGATTAAGTTTTGCAGAGATTTGGTAGGAAGATGCATCAAGAGAGTTGTTCAAAGCCAATAAAAGAGAGAAAACCATCAATTCTTTAGTCCAGCTGCAGAGGAACACAATGCAAGAACAGTGAACCAGTCATTCAGTCAATCGTGTATAATGATGGATTAAAGTGGAATGAGGAAAGAAGATTGATAGAGAGCAGCACTGTGTAGATAAAATATTGATCCAGTGAGAATGGACTGATGTTGACAGATGGAGTTGCTGCAGTGAGATTGTAGCAAATCTATCTGTAGCACCTGACCTCCAGACTGCTAGATTATCAGCCAGTGACACCAAAGGCAAGATGGCAGACAGATTAGTAGTAATGTATGATTTCTGAATTCTCAGTTTGGAGATTGGATGGTAGATATAATCCATTTAATTCCTTCTCTTTTCCTATTCTCGTTAGCCCCGTTCCACCTCTCTGCAGGGGATACCGGATCAAGACAGTCGTTCCCAGCATCATGAAGAGGAAAACAAGGTAGGATTTTTAAACATTCCCCATATTGTTCCCTTCCTACTTCAGATTCATTTAAAAGTATGCGTGTGGAGAAGGTCAGAAAATGTATACCGTTTGCAAGTGTTTGTGGTTGCACTGTAATCCTGCACATGACCAGTTATGTCATATACAGTGAAATTAGGAAGAATTTGGACTGTGACATTAATCAGTATGATGGCTTTGATGCAAAATTGGTCATGCACACTGGGAATTTTACCTTTTACCTCTTATTAAAAGTACAGCAGTTTGTTATCAAACTTGAAAATGAACATTGGCATCACTCAATCAGAATTTTTGTGCTGCAGTAAATATCAAAAACAGTAATTCTGTCACTGTCTAAACTATTAAAACCTCTACTTTATGTCCTTGCTGTTGAAGTTTCTACTAATGAAGAATCAGTTGATTCTCAGTGGGAAGGTGAACGTTCAATAAGAGCAAAGCAATCACAGAAAACATTTCAGTTTCATACTTTTTCAGTGCAAGACATGTTTTGCTGGTTTGCTTCTTATTGCAACACCCCATGTGTGAAATTAGCTGGTCAGTTAACAACCCTGTTTTGTCTGTCCCCCCCCCTTGCTCCCCCTCCCACTTTTGACTCCCAATTCTCGACCCTCCACTATGTGTTTGTTTTGTAACGCTGTGTGTAGAAACAGGTGTGGAGTGATTTTGGCGGAAAAATTGATAGTGAAGTGTGGAAGGCAAGTATTATGCACTCTGTGACAGCCAGTCTCGTTCTTGGTCTAACCTCACCCACCCTTTGAGCATTTGCTGAAACTCACTGCCTGAGCAGAAGCATGTGTGGCTGATGCTTCACCATAAACATTCCTGCATCATCTTTGGCATTTTACGAAGCCTGAAACATAAGAATATGTCTCATTATTTGGCTGCAACAACATCCCAGAAAGCAAAAAATGTTTGGCCCAAATTTGGCCTTGACTTACGGGGTTGACTAAATGTGAGTGTGGCTGCCAAAACTCAAGGAAGGAAGTTGCTATAATCTATGTCCAGGCAGGCTTGCCATATTAGAACCACTACTGGCCCAGAAAATTCTTGCCATAATCCAGATCCAGGTCAACAACTTACATCTGGACCATATGTAGCCCACAAGAGCCTTGCCATAATCCATGCCAGGCTGGCGACTGACTCTTCTGGCTCACACAAAACCTGACAGTAAGTGCCAAAGGTTGCCCCAATTCAGCCCAAACATGTCTGCTAACTGGGATATTTAACAGGTGTCTTTTTCTTTTCTGAGTAAAATAATCCAATCTTTTCATCCTAATGGCACAGATGTGAATGTGTTTGCACACACATGCGTGTGTGTACACCTAAGGCGTGTTAACTTTCTTTTCTTGAAGTAGCATGCCCCGTTCCACATAATGCACCACCACCATTTCGTCATCCAGGAAGTTTTACTGCGCCCACACTTGGATGCATGCTGGCATCAAAATATTTACATCTGGGTTTTGCAAGGCTTTTTTTTTTCTTTTTTTTTTTAAGCCATTTTCCTGTAAGGCCTGTAACTCATGGGTTTTATAACAGTCAAGTGTTGGTGTTTCTGAACATCTGCCACTGGTTCTTGCTGGAACAAAAGTGCAAGCATCAACATCAAGATTTATGTGAAAAGCATGTCTATTTACTTATTTATGTTAGGGGTGGGAATGGGGACATGTTTTCCAATGATTAGAATGTGAAGATTGAAAGCTTACATAGAGGAATAATGTGGGAATAATTAAAAAATGGGATGCCATATTTTTTTTATATCAGGTAAAAAAAACAATGTATACAGGATACAGTTTGTATAAAAATACACCTTTTTGTCATTTAAATATTGAGCACTTGTCTGTGTGTGAGAAAAGTTACGGGTAAACCAGCACAATCCTCACACTCCAAGTTGCAGATGTGAAAAAGGATGTAAGATTAGACTTCTGTTGCCAAAGCTCACGGTGTCCACTTGTTGCATCCTGTGTGTCAGGACCTCCAGGCAGCTACAGTGAACCCTGATCCCAGTCTGAAGGAGTTTGAGGGTGCCACGCTCCGCTATGCATCTCTTAAACTGAGGTAAAATAAACACAAGCACTCATTAAACCAGGCAAACATTAAACTCCTAGCTTGAGACTGTTCTTGGGCAATTTTTTGTACTATTATGTTTTCATTTAATTTCTTTTTGTTTCTGCCAATTTATTTGTTCTTTCTCTCTTGATAGTTTTTTTTCTGTTCTACTATTTAATTAGTTCATTCATTTAATGAGGTCAGGCAGAGCACATTAAGGTGTTTTACCCAGAAGATGGCTCCATGTTGTCTGTTAGTGTCGATGATCCACCAATTGCAATTTCCTTGCCTGAATGTAATGTTTTTTTAACGACGTGCCTATACCAATTTTCTTTCAAACGACTATTATTAACAACATTCAGTAGTTTATGAAATGAGTTTTTCCTGAAAATTGGATTGTCCATGATAAAGCATCAATTACAAATACCTTGTTTTCTCTAAAACTGCAGCCAGTTGCAGCACCTTCGCTGCCTGTCAGTGCAAATGAAACATTTCTTTCTTCTAAATATAAAAAAACAGAACACTCCTGTTTATGCACCAGATTAAAGGTTCTTAAGCTTTTTCTAAAAATATGAACGTTTACTAGATAACAGATTTTTAGAAACCTTCATCTTGAAATAAAATGCAGATTTTGTGCTTTTACATATGAAAACTAGGTGTTAAGACCCTACTTGTGTCAACAATTTTTCTTGCAAGCAAACTAAATCCTTTCCTATTGCCAGTAGCAGAGTATTTACCAGAATGTCTGATATAATTGAGTTCAGTTAGATTTTAGCTAGTTTATTATTTTTGACTGGACTACAGATGTCAAACCAACACAGCAGGGCTGAGAGTGAGCTGCAATCAAGCTGCCAGCTGCCAAGACATATTTGCATGCAAGTATTTAGCTGTCTGTATGCCTGTGTGGATGATTCGTTTAATGACTAGCGTCTGTCATAGGTGTGAATAATGGCAGTTTCTGGGAACCTGCAGAGATTGGTACATCCTGTATAAAATTTTTTTAAACCTTTTTGTTCCCCACCCCCCCCAGGAACCATCCAGCTGTGGAAGAAAACGAGTCCAGCGCTGTTAACAGTGACCCAGAAGCAAAAGTAAGGGGCCTTTACTGATCACAACTTCTCTTTAAGGACTTAATTTCACATGTTCATCATTTAACAGGGAGATTTATTTGTTCACATTTTTTTGTATTTATTTTTATGCTAACTGGAAGAGAGTAGTGACTTTCTCCAGATACGTTTTCATGTCTTCTCTGATCTTTTCTTAAGATTATTCTAAGCATATTATGGGGTGTATGTTCTGTTCTGAGCCTGTTTGGGTACATGTGGTGTTTTGTTGATGTGGTGGTTATCTGTACTCTAATCTAAGGGTCAGAGACAGCTGAGCAATACTGCCCCCAAGTGATGCAATATAGCATTAAATATTCTTGTTGCGCTTCATACTGTGGCCTTGAAAACCTCCAAAGCCAAGAAAGGAGGCATTCAAGCTTTTAAGGGATCAGACTAATTAAAACAAACAAATAGAGCGAAATGCCATGGCAGTTTGCCTGCAGACTTTTTATCACATTCTGTCTCACCCTGCAGCAGATTTTACTGAGGATATATATGATGTTGCACTGATCGCTGAGCAGATTAGAGTACAAAGCTTGATGACATGTTGCTTAAAGTGGTGTCCTGAAATTTACAGCCAAAGCGACAGTGTGATGAATAGCAGACACGAATACATTCCTACAGCCAGGGCCTGTGAGCTGGCGGCACACTGACACACACATAGCAGGAAATAACCCATTGCATTATCAAGATTGGAATGGTCCCTTTGTACTGCAGGAGGGAGTTGACTTCAAACAAGTCAAGAAAACAGACTTCACATGAATAAATCTGCCCACATCTCACTGAGATTCGGCTGTTAGTGGGACTATTTTACACCTGGCAAAAAATAATAATAATAATAATAATAATAATAAGTATTTAACAGTCCCAGGATTTTCAGTTTCCCCTGCAGTTCCCCTTCCCTCTGCCACACTTCGGGGCCATCCCCACGATGCCGGATTGCCGCAAAACCGCAAAAGTATTTTAGCTAACCACCCTTTCATCCCCACGAAGCCAAGGATTAGCCTCCATGAAACCGACCATGTCTGAAGCCAGGTACCAAAGTGGATATGTTTGAGTCCTCTACCCTCTGCGGTACTGTGTGGACAGCAAAGCCGCACAACTCGAGGATATGACCTCATTGTGACGAACACGCGCCGATTCCCAATCCACACTTCCTAAAGTTTTTTTTATGCTTTGTAATCAAGCATTTTTGAAGAAGAAACTCAGCTTCTTCATTAGTACAAAGAAATGTTTCTCTTTTGCCTCGCAGTGAATCCTCAGTTATCCTTTCTTCTCTGCTTCCAGTGTGTACTTCCTGCAACACGCAGTGAGCCTTTACCTGCTCTTGCACTGTTTTGCTCTAGCTTTGGAGTGTTACTCTTTAGCACCCCCCACAGCCTGCAGTATGTACTACAGCGGTGTCATGGGGATGTTGAAGCCTTTCTACTAGTTTTTGCCACCCTTTTCACACCTGAACTGGCTTCGGTGCCATGTGGACATAGCTTTAATCACCTCACCTAGGCTATGTCCACACAGCACTGAAGCCGGTTCAGGTGTGAAAAAGGAGGCGAAAACTAGGAGAAAGGCTTCACCATCCCCACGAAACCGCTGTAGTACATACTACAAGGCTGTGGGGGTGCTATAATGAATAAAGAGTAAAGCTAGACTCACTGCGTGTTGTAGGAAGTTCACATTGGAAGAAGAGAAGATGAATGAGGATTCAGTGCAAGATTTTTGGAAGATTTGTTTGGACTGATGAAGAAGCTGATTTTCTTCATTAAAATCTGTACACAAGCCAGGACTGTCTGGAGCAGCACCACAACACAGCTGGTCACCAACGCCATGTGTTTGTCACAGGGATGTCATATCCTCCAGCGGTGTGGTTACGCTGTCCTGACGGCACACAGACAGTAGAGGTTTCGAACCTGGTTTCAGACATGATCGCTTTCATGGAGGCTAATCCCTGGCTTCGTGTGGAAGAAAGCGTGGTTTGCTAAAATGCTTTTGCGGTTTTACTGCAATTTGGCCCCTCTCTGTCCTCTCTGTTCACACCGCTGTCGTGTCAGCCACACGCACGCTTCACACACGATGGCAGCTGTTGACGAGACAGCGGTGTGGAGAGGGAATGTAATCGAGCTTTGTGGGGTTTGCCTCACTAAATAGTTTATAACAAAATAATAGATGGAGACAGGACATCAAGCATCTCTTCATCATGGTCCTTTATTAAGCTGGAACAACAAATCCCTCCAGCCTGTGCAACAGTCTTCCTCTTTATGGCAACTGAGGGGGGACATACTTCCTCCTCAACCTTAAAATATAAAAGAATTAGACGGTTTGTTACGGAAAGAATATTTATACCTCGTGGAGTATGAAATGACCGGACCAATACGAACTTTTCATGTTCTTGCAGCCTCGAGAACATGAACAAACTCATCACTTCTTGCAAAGTATGTAACAAGCTTTAGTCAAGCACAAGAAAAAAAAAAGTACTGTGTTGTAGCTCCTTTGGCCTTTTTTAGAGTATAGCCTTAATATGGATCATTTTTCCATTTTCACCATAAATTTTCATTCTGATTAAGATTTTGACCTTTTTGCTGCCAAATCATTGAGTTAAGAAAAGTTTGAATGCTCTTTTTCTGGAGCAAAACACGTTATCATCCTGAAAAATTAAACTTCACTTAAATGTGTGTTTCCATGTCCACCTGAACATTTATGGTAGAGATAGCAACTGCCTTCTACTCTGGCCCTTTAATTTCACATAAACCGTATATAATTAGTGTTTTGGGGATTTTTTTTTCTTCAGATTGTCCTCTTTACATGTTGTGCTGGACCAGCACCAAACTAATATTCCAGATTTATCTCTTTATCAAGTGCAGATCTACGATTCATCACTTTCATCCAGTCTTCCACAGTCCATTACCACTTCCCTCCAGCCCACTGCATTCTTGCTTTATGCTGTTTTAGATGTTAGTGATGATGGGTTGTTTAAGTTCAGTCTTTTTTTATGATTAACCAGCAGCTCTTTTTTGAGTGCCATATTTCCTGTCAATCAGCCAGATATGATAGCAAAGCTCTTCAGGCACGAATTTGCATATTTACAGATACAATGAAAATTTCAGTCTTAATTTAGTTGATTTCAACTGTCTTTTAGGGGTATGTCTACAAAGTCAGAATGTTAAGCTGTTAAACTGTCTGTTGTTTTTTGGCCCAGAGGCTGCTCCTTATTCACAGTTTGTCACTTGTTTGCCTCTGTATGACAGACATAGATTGCAGGCTACTTTCTGAATATGCTGCTAAAAGCAAATAAATTCGTGATGCGGGCAGCTGCATGACTTTCTCTACTTTGTCAGCAAGATGCATCTCTTCTTTGTGAAGTGAAAATTAATTGCCCTTATGGTGTCATCCTCTAAATGTTGCTAATCCAAAACTTTGAATTAATATTTAACTATTTTAAATAAATTGAGGAAAAACTTGTGTGTGTGTGTGTGTTTGTATGGCTTCCAGTGTTTTGCAGTGCGCTCTTTGGGTTGGGTGGAGATGGCCGAGGAAGACTTGGCTCCTGGAAAGAGCAGTGTTGCTGTCAACAACTGCATCCGACAGCTGTCCTACTGCAAGAATGACATTCGAGACACTGTTGGCATCTGGGGAGAGGTGAGGAGGATGATGGAGTAGGGTTATGTCATGTGTATTTTTGTGTTTGGTTTGCAAGAAAACAGGAATGTAATTTTGAAAAAGATTAGTGAGGGGAGAAGTAAGACCAGCACAATTCATAAGCAGTCCCCTGAAATCTATGTCAAGATGTGGACAAAGGAGGTAGAGCTACGTAAGAAAGTCTTTCCCTCTCTGCTGGGGTTTTATCTAATGCGAAGTGACAGAACACAGAGGAGGAGAGCTTCATCACTCTTTCAGTAACCTTTCATCTTCCTCCCCCTCGTTTTAGGGTTTGATAATTTATTTAGAGCCCTTCTAAGCCAGAGAAAACACACGGAGACACACACATCCACACACACACAGACATACACAGACACACACCCTAAAGCACCATGTGCACACACATGCAGTAGGCTTAATACTTAATAGGTAAGTACAGAAAGTTTCTGACCTGACCACTTTTTCTCTGCATCTTAAGCCCCAGGAAATAAGGACTGCATATTTTTGTGATGACCTCTCAAAGATTTGTGTGTGTGTGTGTTTGGGCCTAGGGGAAGGACATGTACCTGGTGCTGGAGAATAATATGCTGAACTTGGTTGACCCAATGGACCGCAGTGTGCTTCATTCTCAGCCAATTGCAAGTATCCGGGTCTGGGGCGTTGGCCGGGATAATGGCAGGTTAGTTTCAGTGACAACCACACATTGCCCTCCTCCACCCCTCCTGTCTTCATGATTAAACTTGTGACAATGCATACTGTGCCCGAAATCACCTTTCAGTTTTCTGTAATACTAAAATCTGTTGTTTTTTTTTTTGTTCCTTTAGATGTATGTTTTTGCATTTCTTAAAATGATTGATAAGACGATTGTGATTCTCTCATCAATGCTTTGTTAAAGGTCATGTTAACAAATGAGGGCAAGCAGATGGATGATAATGTGACAGAGAGAAGAAAGAGCTGGAAGATTAATGATGAAAGCATGCTAATGCAAGATTAATTAATCAAAGGAGAGCATCAGGGAGAGAAAGAATATCCAAACTTGAGTGACTGTAGTAGTCTTTGAAGGGTAGGATGAAACTCCAGATAAACAGTGTGGTGGTCTGTCTTGGTGACCATCAGAGGGAGCTGTGCACTGCTGCAAAAAATCGAAATTTAGGTTATCAAGCACAGCGGGGTGATGTGGATAAGAAGGGTTTGTAACAGCTGTACAATCTGAACATTCATGTGCATGCGCACAAGCACAAAGCTTGAAGAGAGGAGATGAGGCTTAAAGCTCTTGGAATATGCTTAAACTCATGAGGTATGTCTCAGAAATCACTCCCTACTTTTCTTTACACACATACAAGCACACAGGCTTGAATGTGGAAGCATCTTAAAAATCTAAGATCGGCCTGTCAGGTGAAATGAAAGCATGTTTTCTGCACTTAACTTGTTATTCTGTCAACATCTACAGATAGCAGGAGTGCCTGAGCAGTGAGAATCCCATAGCTGCAGTGGAGGGAGGAGGCAAAGAGATGGTCAGAGGGAGGGGAGGAGATGGGGAGCAAGCTGCTAGAGGGGGAGGTATGGTTAGTTCTCACTGGGTGTGGATCAGACAGGTTAAGGAGAGTGTGCAAACATGCCGTGTCAAAAGGAACTGATGGTGTGAGTGTCTTAACGACGCTCCCATCCACAGGATTACACACAGAAGATAGGAAAACAGACCACTGTGAGTATATTTGGAACAGTTCTGTTTTGTTTTTATCAATAAGTAGAAGCAGAAAAGAGGCCTGTAGAGGAGATTTATCTCTTTTTAACAGCGTATTTGACGTGTGCATGACATGATGTTACTGGAACTCGGGTGGATGTGTTGCTTTGCTTCTTGCCGATTGTGTTAATGTTCAACGCAAGTGTTTGTGTGGGAAAAAAGGGAAATAGTTTTCATATCTTTTTTTTGCATGTGATAAAATATCCAACCAGAATTCCTTCTACAGATTTAATTTATAAGAATGTAATACGATAACTTGCTGTACACGTCATTATTAAGCTCCACAATACACACTTTTTTGATTTATCTACAGGACGTTGGATGCAGTAAGATAGAGATGGTATGGAAGTCTGTCTGGTGCAGTGATTTTCCCCTCTATTGCTCACTCACTGTCACTCACACTTACACACTTTTATGCCCTTGTGAAAAACTCAAGTGATTGTGTCAGCAAACCAGCGGTACCCCAGTGCCTCCCCCTCTCGTCATGTGCTACGAAACTCATTATCGCCACAGAGATTACAGATTCCCACAGCAACCACGACACTTTGAGGAGCATTGGCATGAGAATAAGATTCTATATGAAACCTGCAATTATACTCCTCTCTTTGATTTGACTTTCTTTTCCACTTCTTTCATCTTGATTTACTTTTCACATAAATTTTCCTCTCCCAATTAATCTCTTTGATATTAATTTTAATAGTATTGCTCACTCTTGTCACTCTCACTTTGTCAATTGTGGTTTTTAGAAACTCAGTCTTTAAATTTCAGGAAACTCAAAACCTTGAGCCGCCACTTGCAGGCAGTAGCACCCACTCATGTTTTAGTTCTCTTTTTAAAATTTGAAATAAATTTTTCAACCTGTACATGAAGGTTATGAAACTGCTATTGAACACCTCCACTGTAAGATGGTTCAGTTGTTGCCAAGGAGACAAGATAAGAAGTGAATTTGGCACTCAAGTTTAATTATATATTGTGTGTGGGGAATTTTTTTTTTCACCTCTACTTCCTGTCCCACTGCAGAGCAGCAGTAGTATGATTCACTTTTTTCCTGTCCTCTACTAACTGTCCTTCTTTCCTTCTATGCTTCCTTGGATACAGAGAGAGGTAAACGCATTCCTTCCACTCATCAACCCTCCCACAGAGTCTCTCTGCCATTTGTTATTGTTTCATTTCCTCTGTCTCATTCTTCTCATCCTCAAAGAGGCTTATAAAGTACTGTATCACTTATAGAAATGTAGGAAATGAAGGTGACCTCTCCTGTCCTTAACTGTCTACAAGCTTTTTTCTAAGCATGCATGCACACAAAGGAAAATAGGAATGTTTTGAGTGTTTTTCTGACTTGGCTTAAATGTCTTGTCAACCCATAGGTCTGCGTTTTCTATTGTGTAGCATATTGAAGCGCACTGCCTGAAGGAAGCTATTCAAATTGGTTTATGATCATTTCAGAGCAACTAAAATCACATCTGTTTGCTGCCTTAGTTTAATCTAATGCAGGAATATATTCTCTGCAAAATATTCTCTATCTTCATTCCTTTCTGAGCTTGTCTCCTTCCCTTCTTTTCATTCTTCACTCTTTCTGTTCTGCAGAGTTAAATTGTTTTCAGCTCCAGTGGGTTCAGGGGAAGTTCTGTCCCGCTGTCACTCTGTTCAACTCCGTCTTGCACCATGCTGCTCTATTGATCTCTGGGGTTCATTGACTTGTGTGTGTGTGTGTGTGTGTGTGTGTGTGTGTATTTATCAGTCTAATAAAGGTCACTTCATCTTTCATCTGTTCTCAATACTCCTCAGTTTCAGAAGTGGTCTTGCTCTCCTCATTAATATCCATAGTTATTTAATAATTTATCTTCCCTGTCTTCAAATAACACATAAACTAGCCAGATGAAATATATCCTGTTGTCTTAAAATATTCTGTCTATCTGTTCACTCAGGGACTTTGCCTATGTGGCGCGGGATAAAAACACCAGGATCCTGAAATGTCATGTGTTCCGCTGTGACACACCAGCCAAAGCCATTGCCACCAGCCTGCACGAGATCTGCTCCCGGGTGAGTTGTTCAAGCCTAAGGATGTTCCAGACCCATGGCCAGCTTGTGTTTTAGCAAAAAGGCTCCAACATGTTCAAAAAATGAGCTGATGGTCTTCATCACAAGTGTGTTTCCACACAAGCTCATGTAATCCCTTTTTACCATATTCAACAAAACCTTCATTCTGTAGCAGCAATGCCTGAAAAATTACATCTACTTAAGATGTTGAAACTACCAGCTTGTGGATTTCTTTGCTTTATTATATTTACCATCCCACAGTCTGGGCATCCATTTTAATCTTTTTAAAGAGCATCTGCAGTCCTCATTGTTTTTCTCCCAAACACGGTTATCTGAAGGCTTTTTCCGCTCTGCATGTATGAATACAGATGAATATTAAACAGTGCTGGTAGACCAGTCTTCAAATTTTTATTGTTTCTGCTGTAAATAAAGAATTAATAGACTTTCCTTTTGTCCCAATAAAACACAGTTTTACAATGCTAGAACTTTGATTCAGGGATTTAAATGGTTTTATGATTTTAATGGACTCAAACTTTGGTGCTAAATTCAAATTTAAAGTACAGCTAAAAAGAAGGAAATGTGTTTTAGAGGGAAGAACCACGGCACAATCAGCCGAACTTATAGAGGATAAGGTCGGACTAATTCAGATGTGTCATACAAAAGCATAAAATGTTAAAAAGTTCAGAATTGGTCACCACATGGTTTATTGAGGGGGACCTAGACAGTGTTTGTGTTCGTTTACCAGATGTAATGGGTTAACAGCATGAAGCTATCGAGGGTGAAGATGCTCGCTGTTTCCCAGGTCTCTTTTGTATAATAATTTTCATCCACCTCTCTCTCCTGTCCTTTTGCACTTTTACATATTTCTATCTTTGCTTCTTTGCTTTCCTCCCATCACTCCGTCATGGCACACTGATCTTGCTACGTTTTTACACTCCATTTCCTCTTATTCTGCATCTTCTTTGGCTTTTCTCTCTCTTTCTTTTTCTCCAGATAATGACAGAGCGAAAGAATGCCAAAGCCATGGCAGGAGGTTCTCTACAGGACAGAATGCAGGCAGGACTTGATCTCCCTTTACAAGGTAGGCTTCATACAGGCGCATGTAATAACCCACTGTGGATTTGTGCAAGAGAAAGTAAAGACACCAACAAATAATAAAGTTATCACTGGTGCCATATTAAAAATTTGAGTTGGGATAAACCCAATCCAGTATCAGAGTTGGGCTCCAAATTGGGTTTTGCAGGTTTAAGCCAATCAAAATATGTTGATACAGAATCAGTTCATGAAATATTTCCATTAGAACTCGTATATGTAAACAATTAAATATGATTTAGTTTCTTTTACTCTAATGGGGAATGAGATGCCTTTGCTACTTAAGCATATCACTAATTTAGATATATTTTAGTCTGGAAATATAAAAAAGCAAGACAAACAACTTAAAATATGTGTACAGCCCAAGTTTTCATGGTAAAATGTTGCTTGGCTAAGAAGGGAAAATAAGATAGTGCTGCAGACAAGGTGAAAACTGAGGAGATGGGCTCATCATTCTAGCCAGTCACTCTATCTGTGAAGGATCATTCTAGAAAAGTCCGCTAGCTAAAATGCTGTAAGCCTCCGAGACGGTGCGACTCACGTGAAGAAAGTGAAGGAAGACGTGGGTTGTTGGGTTGTTTTGCTTATAGCTGCAGCTTGTTGATCGTGATGGGCTAATTTCACTAATGCACACTTAGTAATTTCAGAGGTTTGAGTGATTCAACCTCCTACGTTGCAGCTATGGGAAATACTCATCGGCTAGGTAAGCTGTCCCATTTCACGAATGGTAAGCAGACTTCGAAGTGTGCAGACTACGTAGGACACTCCGTAGGCTACGTAGTCTGCACAATTCAGTGTGTAGACCCTGAATTGGGACACGACTGTAATGTCTAAGGGCCGGGATATACTTGCTGTCCATGTAAACGTAGCAGAACTTTGATGTGTATGCTTGTGTTCATAGCAAGTATTTCCCACCTTAAATTGCGACCAGAGCAGGATGAAACAATCCAAAAACCTTTAGACCCTTTAGGCAGGAAGTTAGAGTTAAGTTAAAGATGGAACAATCAATAAAAATGCTGTCATTTGCAGACAGAGCAGAAAGATTTTTTGTTTCAACAAAGCAGCTCTTTCTCAACGTAAAGCATCTGTTGGGGCTGCAATTTCAGATTCAATACATACAGTAGCTTTCAGTAGACCACAAACTAGTTGTTTACATTATGAAATGTGATTAATCAGGATTAACTGGGTAATCCACAGCTACCCTGTGATTAATCAGATTAAACATTTTAATTGTTTGGCTGTCTTAATTCAGACTAGTTATTTGTAAGATAAGTTATAATGATAAAAACAAAATTTTTTTGTTTATGCTTCACAGTTATACCAAATCAGACAACAGGAGCTTGTGGCTGGTTTGATGTAGAAGCCAGTTTGGAGCCTGGCACATTTTTCTTAAGATCTTAAGTGGAATAGAATAAAAGCAATTAAACATGTTTTCCATGTAAACCTCAGTCTGGAATTACTATTTTCATGTAAACTTGAAAGAGAATGCTTTAATTCTGAATTATTTAATTCTAAGTAATCAATTCCGAATTAAAAAACCTCATGTAACAGATGCAATTGAGTCATAAGGTTAGTTCTTAAAGGCACACTCTGGACCTGTCACTGAAGCAAAGCTGTTTACAGTCAACGCTAAACATTGAAAAAACATTGTTTACTCATCATGTTTGGCAAATGGGCTTGAGATCATCTAAAAAAACAAACAAACAAAAAAACAGACTCACCACTGTCTTCCTCCTCCTTGGCTCATTTCCACTGAAACCTTTGAGCTTTCACTCAGTTGCAAAGTTTGCAAAACCAGTAATGCTCAAAATCTCCACAAATGACCATTAACTATTGTTTAATTTGCAGGTTTATTAGCTTTTCTCCAGTGCAAACAAACATAAATAAATCAAATATACTGGTGCAAAACATCTCATTTTTTTTTGCAGAGAAGATGTGGAAGCATGTCCTGTCGTTACTCAGTATTTTCCTTCTTGTTGGCAGTCACTGTCACTAAAAGATTACTGGCTGTGCAGAAATCGCTCATTTATATGCACACAATGACTGGAAGATGCACCAACAGATGGGCTTATTGCTTGTCAAACCAAACAGCTGCAGTCCACGTCTGCTGAAATTAATAAAACTAACAAACTTATCAAACATGAGACACAGAAGGTGCTACATGATAACCTGTTATTGTGTGTTACTGTACCAAGCTCTCCTAAAGCACCGTTCTACAATGTAAAGTTATATATATTATATTATAGTTATATAAATTTCTCCAAAGGGATTAATAAAGCATTTCTATTCTATTCTAAAATAAAGATCTATGTCCTGATATTCTGTCTCAAAAGTTAATTATTTGTGATGATCAGCTCTGTGTAGTGCATGGACGGCTGCTTTTATCTATAGGGAGAATAAATATTGGGTTTTTGAGAGAATGATGCACTTTGCTGCTTTTAAATAAAAAAATAAACACATCAGGATGAGAAAAACCTATCATGTTCATCACTAGCCTTGCTAGCATTTTTCCTAATGAAAATATAAGTTAATTAAGTTGACACTAAAATATAATTGAGGTTAACTGTAAAATAAGGTTAATACTAAAATTGCATGCTGTTACAAGCATCTGTTAAGTTTTTTCTTGAATTTTTCTCAGCAGAGTTTCCCACACCAAAGACAGAGCTGGTTCAGAAATTTCAGGTGCTCTACCTTGGGATGATGCCAGTGGCCAGACCAATAGGTTGGTACACACACACACACACACACACTCACACACACTAATGCAGCATCTAAGTAATGAAAGTACATGATTATTGTTGAAGTGGATCTTGATGTGGAAGCTTAATCACTGTCTGTTTTTAATGCCCTCTGTTCCAGGCATGGATATCCTAAATGGAGCCATAGACAGTCTCATTGGTTCTTCCAGCAAAGAGGACTGGACTCCAGTGGCTCTTAATGTGGCAGATGCTACAGTCACCATCAGCAAAGATGAGGTAAGAAAAAGCTCTGCTGCAGCCAAACGACCACCTCCAACCTCCCTTGGCTGTCTTATTTCTCCTCTTTTCAGCTTCTTACAGAAAATCTACAGCGAGGTAAAATGCATTAACAGCCTAAAAAGTATTTTTCTTACATCTGATATAATCCTCTACACAGTCTTGTTATAATAACTAAAAATGGCAGAGCATCTGGGGGCTTGTTAAGGTTATGTTAGAAAGCTTATACTGCGTTGCCAGATATTGTGAACAAAACCGGATTATACACACTGAAGGACCGTAACTGAGTGATTTGTGTCTGCCTGTTTGGTGCCGTTGTCCTCAGATGTTTCCTTATCTTGTGCAGAAGAGTGCAGCAAGCCTGCAGTGTGTTTCCATTAATTAACTCAAAAGCTTAAAATGCAAAGAAACATTCCCTGTCGATGCAGTCGACTGAACCTTTTACAGACGCTCTACTGTAATGCTGCCAGCTGCTGATCTGAGGAATGAGACAACAGCTGGACTTATGTTAAATCTGCAGGCACAGTAAAGACTTGACTTTACCGTGTCAGATTGTTCAGATGACATTAATTTCTTTCTTTTTTTTTCATGCAAGTTAAGTTGTAGATTCTGCACTTTAAATCCAGCTGCTCCACTGTGGCACTGGGACAACTAACAGACTTACTGGGCAGCTCCACTGTAAAAGAAAACAAAAGTTTGATGATTGTATTTTCCTTCAGCAAGGATGTTTTTATGATGTATAACTGCTTAAACACATTTAACATATATATTCTTTTAATAATCCAAATGTTAATGTTTGTGACTAGGACGAAGAGGAAGTGCTGGTAGAGTGTCGTGTCCGTTTCCTGTCTTTCATGGGTGTTGGTCGTGACGTGCACACATTTGCTTTTATCATGGATGCTGGCAGCCATCGTTTCGACTGTCACATCTTTTGGTGTGAGCCCAACGCTGGGAGCGTGTCTGAAGCCGTGCAGGCTGCTTGTATGGTGAGTTGCAACATGGCATTTAACTACGGTAGCTGAGAAGGAAAAAACACATCTACATTAAAAAAAAAAAAAAAAAAACTCATTAAGAAACAAAATTACATTCAGAAAACCCATTTACATTTAAAAAATATTTATATTTAATAAAACATATTCACAAATTTGAGAACAAATTTACATTTTACCAAGCAAATTTACAAAATATTAAACACTTGTACAAGGTGTCGAGACAAATCTACACGTGTCAAATACAAATCCCGAAATAAATAAACAAAGGATGGCTATTAACGGAAAGGGAATGTCTTAAATACCGGAAGTGAAGCAGTTTTTATTGATTTCACATAAAGGCCATAATTTTGTTAAATTATCAAAAACTTCATCAAACATGTTCCTTGCAGTTCTCGTCTTTAAATAACTGTTTGTACTACAAGATGAGGTCATCACTGCGTCACCTCTGGTATTTAAGACGTTCCCTTTACGTTAATAGCCGTCATTTCTTAATCAGTGGATTATCAGGAGGTTTAACAGAGTTTTCTTTCATTTCAATCACTTTCCAAATCAACTTTCCGATGGTACGCCACATGTGCACCTACTGTACAACTGGACAACTAAAACTTTAAAGGTATTATTACACAAAAAATGTTATCTTAAACGCAATTTTAAAAATGCCTCTTTCTTTAATTGCAAACGCTTCTCCAGAAGTTTTTAGAAAAACTCACGATAACAAATAGTTGATCACATTTAAAACCAGAACTGTGTTTTCTCTTGTAGTTTGGCCTTAAGGTTTCCATCCTGACCGCGTAGTGTTGTAGTGGAACCCTGTGCCAAAGATTAATGGGTTGAAGCCCATTAATCCAACTTTTGTTAACATACAGTTTGTATGCATCTCCGAAACAAGCGTCCTTTAGTATTATCTAGTGTGGACTTCCTCTTTATGTCATGCAGCATTATTTACCACTCTAATAAAATCTTATTGCAGAAGTGCACTGTGAAGGTAACCTTTGTTAAATCTGTTACACGTGTATAATTGTCTTTTTTTGTTGTTATTATATTGGCAGTAATTAGGATCCACAAAGCCATCTGTGGTGTTTCTGCTCTGATGCAGCTCATCACTGGAGGCTCCGTACGGTCCTCTGTTCAGACTAGTTGACTGCAGAACAGACTATTGATCACACATCTGAACTTTAGATATATGATCACAAATACACACACACACACACGCTCAAACTGATTGACGATGAAAGGCATCATCAGTCATTATAATTGATCACAGCCAGCATCCTGCACAAGCCCACCTTCCTTCTCTCTTTCTCTCACACACCCCTCCACAGTCGTATACTCAGCAGCTGTAATTCTTTGTTATTTACAGTATGTCTCTCTCCCGCTCCCTCATGTCTCTCAGCTGCGGTATCAGAAGTGTTTGGTGGCTCGACCGCCCTCCCAGAAGGCCTGCGGCTCATCGCCTCCCGGTGACTCCGTTTCCCGTCGGGTCTCAACTAGCGTGAAGAGAGGCGTCCTGTCTCTCATTGACACTCTTAAACAGAAGAGACCTGTTACAGAGTTACCGCAGTAACACCAAGGAAACAGCACCAGCTTCTCCACCATAGTCCCTAGTCACCATGGTAACTCATCACATCGCTGCCAAAATCCTTCACCACCACAGACCCCAGCATCCATGGAAACACAGCGGAGCCCCAGGCTTTGGGAAACCTGTTAGATTTGTTTTGTTCCCTTGTTTTTTGTGGGAAATGTCACCTTAAGAGTTCATCAGCTCTTGAGCAGCAATTCAAGCCTGTTTGCTCATAAATTAAGACTCCATTGCCACATCAAGAAGAAAGCAGCCACGAGGAACAACTAAAGGTGATAGTGTACATAAAAGTAACTCATTCCTCTCAGCACAGAGTAAGAAGAGAGCAAAAGCTGAAGATGTAGGAACGCAGGTCTGATGAGTGTGTTCATTGCTTCTCAAACTGTTGATCTCTCCATGCTCCTGATGTATTGTGTCTGTGCTGCCAGCATGACCTTCCACAGCAGGCCACACTTGCTGTCATTTACCTGGATGTCCTCTTAGTCTGTAGTGGCTGTTCCTCCCTGTGACCCTCCTTCTTGTTATCCTTAGCAGACTGTATCTTTAAAATGATGAAAAGAAGGAGTAACAAAAGCCATTCTGTCTTGTTTTTGCTTTAACAATAAGTGGATCAAAACAAGAAGCTGCTACAGATTTGAGAGCTGTGTCAGTCGAACTCCCCTCTTACCTTGTTCAACTGGTCCTGCATGAACTTTTTGTCTAAATGTGAACCGCTCTAAACAATATCAATTCACCGCTGCTGCTTTCAGAGACTGGAGGGGGGAAAAATCAGAAGGCACACCGACTGTTTCTCCTGTCTTCTTAGTTCCTTGTTTTTGTTTTGTTTTTTTTCCAGAATCAGCCCTGGATGGTCAAAACGAGCGGTGGCCTTTCACCCGAAGCATCCTTTATATCTTTCCTTTTAATGTCTTTTTTTTTTTTTTTTTTGTTATCCTGTGGAAAACAGCAGATGATAGCCATAATAGAGGAAGAGACAGGGATGGACAGTGTTGACAGTATGTCTCTCCTTTGTACTTTCCTCCCCTCTTTTCTGGTAACCATTGCTAGACTGCTGCTCCAAACACTGGAGACATCAGCATGCTGCTGCTGCTCTTAGAAACACATGCTGGAGGAAATTTGAAAGATTATTCCTTTAAATCCCACATTGGTATCAGTCTTCATGTCCACTAATAAAAGTGGATTGCCTGGAGGACAAAGAAGACTTGAGGAATGTGTTTTTCTACCTGGGTTTGGTTGTTTATTGTCTAAAGTTTGGAAGGAGAGGAAACGAGTTCAACGTCTGCCTTGGTTGTCGGAGAGAAAAGTAAACGAAGAGTTGCAATGACTGAATCTTGCAGGACTTTTCTGTCTCTGGGGTTATCCTCGCTTGAATGAGCTTTCTCTGTATCTTTCCTTCACGTCTTTGTTTTCATCAGTGCCGCAAGGTCACCTGCTTTTGGTTTGTTTTGTGTTTTGTTTTTCTCATACAAATCTCAGTTCCAGACAGCTACTGTGTATTATCACATATCTGGAAAGTTTGGTAATTACAAACGTTTGTGCAAATCCACTCCCCAGTACTGTTGATGGGGTGTCGGGCAGCAGATGAATTCGGATCTTCTGTAGCTGACTGTTTGCTAGACCCCTCGCAGCCTGCTGGGAATGATGTTGCTGAAATCTTCAGGTCATGAGTGTTATTCCTGGTTTAAAATTTTACTAAATTTATACGTAAAGAGAAATTTTAGGAATTGAAGAAAAACTCCACTGATGGACTTTCAATGTAAAAGAAAAAAATTTGTTTATATGTTGTCTTATGGAGGTTTTGCCTGTTTCAAAAATGACTGGGAAAATTTGCAAACTGCAGCTCACCTGGCATGTCATTAGTTTACAGTGATGTGATTCACCATGTGTTTGTAGCCTCAGCTGGAAAACAGGAAACTTACCTAACCAACTAGCATCAAAAATATTCCCAGAAATTAAATAAATTCCTGAAGAGCAGGACTCTCTACTTCCAGACTGTGGATGCCTACTACAGTTTCCCCCCCCCCCCCCCTCAGGGTTTGTTTCTGGGTAGAGCAACTACTTCTGCTGATTCCCAGTGACTAGCAGTGCAGCCTCCACCTTTAACAGAACAACACAGTTTGGTTTGTTGTCTTTAAATCAGCTGGTGACAAGTAGTCAGATTCGTATGTCTTTCTTCTTTTTTTTTGGTCTTTTCAATATAGCTAAAGATTGTTTAAATTTGTGCTGGACAGTTATTTTAAGTAATATTTCAGCCACTTAAATCTGCATACAGATGTTGGAACAGTAATTTAAGGTGTAGTGGTTTAGCAAACAGTCCAGTTGCTTATCTGCAGCCACATGGAAAAGTGTGTGTGTGACTATTTTAAAGAAGAAGGAATGCTTGGTTGTTCAAAAATACTGAAACAAACCCCCGATATCCATGAGGTGTACGTGCTTGTGACATCTTTGTGCGTCTTGCCTGTTTTCTCACACCTAGATCCAAAGTGGAAGTGCATAGTTTAAAGGAACTAGTTTTGTAACAGAGATTATGATGAGAAAGTTCAAGTCACATCACCTTCTTTTTCACGAGGATGTTGAAATGTGAATGCGATGAAAATGTGTGTGTACATAGTATCCATTTAATGTAATGTTTGGCATTAATCGTTTGTTATAAGCTATCTTTTCATTTTTGATTGTCTCCTGTTTTCTCGTTATGAAATGCCTTTTTTGAAAACTTAACAAATGGCCAAAGTGTAAAATACTTCTATACTTTGTTGTAGATAAGAATACGAGAGCATATAATGAAAACGGCTGAGGCAGTTGGAAATTTTCGCAGTTGTCAATTAAGTTGATAATGAATTTAACTGTGCAATTATCTATGCATTCTTTGATCCAGAGAAAAAGGAAAGTCATGAAAAAAGCCTTGCATGCCCTTTGATGGTTAAAAGAAAGACTGTATGTATTAAACAGAAATATTTTTTATTTTATTTATTCTATTTTATAAAGGTATATACTGATTTTATTAGTTGGGGCAAGTCAAGTCTCTCAAGGCTGTCATCTTCTCAGTTCCTGGTTGACTCTCAACAATTAGCTCAGCTTTGCAGAAAAAGAAAAGAAAAAAGCAGAAAATTTATGTCTTCACCTTGTACAGTATTCACACAGAGCTGAGAGTCCACTGCTGCTCTGAGCAGTCAACAGATGAGGTGTGGAGGAGGAAGAGGAAGATGGAAGCAGCAGGAGACTCCCAGTGTTCCAGTTAAGCTCACATTTAAACAACAAACACACACACTCCATTTACTACAGATGGGTGTGTTGGCTTCCATTTGCTGCTCACTGATTTGTACACTTTATCAATGTAACCAATTGTGAGAATAAACAGCATTATAAAATATAACACCTGGCTTCTGTATGTCTGTGTTCAAGGTTGCAACTACTAACTTTTAGTTGCCAGAGGTTTTTGGTTTGAGATGTCTTAAATTGAAATATTCACCTAACAGTAACACAAATGCAGAGAAAAATTTTTCATTTATCAACAAGAATAATTGGCCTGTAACAGCAGTATTATTATTATTATTATTATTATTATTACTATTATTATTTCAACAGCTGAATGATGGTCTGGTTGCTGTGTTGTGCTGAACAAATTTTCTTTGCAAAGGGGAGCTTTATGGGTATAAGGTTCCTCTTGATAGATTTTTTTTTTTTTTTTTAAATCTTTTTTTTTTTTTTTTTTTTTTATTTTGGAATTTGTTTTCTTGCTGGACCTGGACGGAGGGGACAGAGAACAAAGGAGACTAATGAAAAGAAGTAGAAAGGAAAGTACAAAAAAGGAAGAGACAAGGACAGTAGACAGAAGCAACGACCCTTCAATCCAACCTCAGACAACCAACTGCTACACCTGTACAGAAACACAACAGAGAATTTCTTACAGCTTTTAGGAGTTCATAAAACAAACAAACAAAAAAAACAAGACAACAACAACATGTATCACAACAACAACCAAAGTACCAGAAACACACACAAAAAAACCAAAACGAAAGTAGTTCTTAGTGTATAAACCCACTAGACAACTCAGTGACTGTCGGCACGCAGAGTGTGGGGAATGAGGAGTGATCAGAGATGAGTGTGATCATGCAAATGCGACCACGTCTACGGAGGCTAGAGGCAGACTATGGCAGCCCAGAGACCCGGGCGATCAGCAGCAATCCCAAGGCACGAACCCAAGCTACCCCATCATGAAGACTACCCCGGACCCACCCACAGTGTGTCAGAGGAAGGCCCTGGTGGGCCAAAATCAGCAGCCGCCATCCAGGGCGGCTAGAGAGAAAGGCCCCAGGACCCCGAGGATCCCGGCCCCTTGGGCAACCACCTCCCCCTGCCCACCCTTGTGACGCCTAGGAAACAGAGGTGTGAGAGGTCCCCATTGCCCTCACCTTCCCCACTCATGACTGTTGCCCAGCCGGAATAGCCCAGCCACCTGGCCCAGGGCCAACACTCACTGACCCAGGCCCCACCAGTGTCTACACTCCACTGCCTCGAAGTGACCCCAACCGCAGACCCCCCACAGCCCCCAACAGGGCCGGACAGAGAGCACTGTGGAGCCCAGATCCCCTCCACGGGAAACCACCAAGGACCCACAGCCAGAAGACACCTACACTAAGTGATAGAGCCAATCACAGAGAACCAGAGGGAGTGAAATTCAGCTAGCTGGTTCTTGGAGGCAGACATTATCTCAGTAATGATGTGATCTAGTAAGAGATTCCTGAACTGCTGAATACACAGATTATTTTGAGTTTTCCAGTTCACAAGGATAGTTTTCTTTGTGATGCATAAGACCATGAGGATCATGTGTTCAGAGTAACTTGCAAAGTTAATGTTCCCCAAGTCACCTAGTAGACAGAGCGTGGGGTTTGCAGGAATATTACATTTAAACCATGTTGACATGTCCACACATACCTGAAGCCAGAACCTGCAGACAGGTGTGCAGGACCACAAGGCATGGAGATAGTTGTCAGTTGTGTTTTCAGTGCAGTGTGAGCAGATATTTGATTGTGGCAGACCCATCCTGAACATCCTTTGTCCTGTATAATGAGTTCTATGCAGAATTTTGAATTGTATTAGTTGCATAATTGAATTCTTAGTTATTTTAAAGGTGTTTAAACATATTTGTGACCACTTATCTTCATTAAAGTTACTGGATACATCAGCCTCCTATTTTGAAGTTGGAAGACAGACTGATTCTTCAAGTTTAGATAATAGTCTACATGTTTTTTAATAATCACTTTGGGGCATCAAGATTCATGAATTCTGCCACCCTATAATAGGTAGCTGTGAGTTTAATTGATTAATAATATATATTTTACACATAATAAATTTAAGCTGGTGATATTCTAAAAAATCTTTGCTGCTGATTCCATATTGTGAAGTGAGAACATTAAATGAGAAGAATTTTCCATTTTCTATTATATGTTCTAACTGTTTTATTCCTTTATTTTTCCATTGAGGGAAATTAATCAGCTTTTTGTTTTGCAGGATGTCAGGGTTTTTCCAGATGGGTGTAAACTTACATGGAAAAAGTGAAGACTTGGTTATCTTAAGAAATTCCCACCAAGCCACTAAAGAGGAACTAATGTTAATGCTTTTAAAACACTTATATGGTTTGATGGTTGAGCTGATGAATACTAGGTCAGAGACAACAAGATCCTCACACAATGCTTGCTCTATATCTAACCATGGTCCAGCTAGACCGCTAGGTTTAAGCCATTTAGAGATATACTGTAGCTTGTTAGCTAAGAAATAGTGATTAAAGTTGGGTAGCTCCAATCCACCTCTGTCTTTAGTCTGTTGTAAAGTTTTTCAGACTAATACGTGATAGCTAGTAGGTATCAGTGAAAACAGGTAGTTTACTTTAGATAGAACCATCATTTTAATGGTGGCAACCCTCCCCATGAGTGATATGGGTAAGCGCCTCCACTGTGAGAGATCATCCTCTATTTTTCTTAAGAGAGGGACATAATTTAGCTTTGTTAGTTCTGATAATCTGGGAAAAATATTCAAGCCAAAATATCTAATGTTTCCAGACTGTATTGTAGTATTGGGTGTGTTTTGTAGGTCACAGTTAATGGGCATGACTATAGTCTTAGACCAGTAAATAGAATGGTCAGATATTGATGAGAATTTGTTAATAAGCGTGATTGTCTGAGGGAGAGATACTGGTGGGTTCTGGAGGAAAAGTAATACATCATCAGCATAAAGACTTATCTTGTGTTCTATATTTTTGGCATGGATTCCTTTAATCTCTTTATTTTGTCTTATGGCAGCAGCTAGGGGTTCAATAAAAATAGCAAAGAGTGATGGAGAAAGCGGGCAGCCCTGTCTGGTTCCTCTCTGCAAACAGAAGCTTGGAGAAGTTTGATCATTGGTCTTCACACATGCATTTGGGTTGTTATATAATATTTTTATCCAATCTATGAAAAATGACCCAAACCCAAATTTGTTTAACATTGCAAATAAAAATGTCCAGTTTACTCCGCCAAACGCTTTTTCTGCATCTAAGGAAATGACTGTGGATTCCAGATTACGTAGAGTAGAATAATCTATGATGTTAATTAATCTATGCATGTTAGTAGAGGAATGTCTACCTTTAATAAAGCCTGTTTGGTCAGGATGTATTATTAGAGGGGTTATTTTTTCTATTCTTCTGGCCAAAGCTTTGCTGATTATTTTAAGGTCTACATTTATTGATGAAATTGAATGGTAAATGGATGGAAGTGTCGGGTCTTTTCCTGGTTTTAATAGTAGAGTAATATTGGCTAGGTTCATATTTTAAGGTATTTTTTGTTTTTCCTTTATTTCTAATATCATATTGTAGAAGGTGGGTGCCAGCATTGTCCAGAATTCTTTGTAGAATTCTGCTGGGTAACCATCTGGACCTGGAGCTTTATTGTTGGGCATATGCTGGAGAGCTTCTTGGAGTTAATCTGAAAGAGGGGAATCCAAGATTATTTTATTTTCATGTTTAATTTTGGAAGATTGATGTTACTAAGAAATTGGTCAATATTCTCATCTTTTGTTTTTAGTTGTGATTATATAAAGTTTTATAGAAATCTCTAAAAGTGTTATTTAGCTTGTCAGGCTCATGGTTTAAATTATCATCTGGATCTTTGACAGAGGAGATGGTTGTTTTCTCCTTGTTTTCTTTTCTTTTTTTTTTTTAACTGATTAGCCAGGAACCTTCCAGATTTATTTCCATGTTCAAAGTTTTCCAAGAGAAGTCTTTGCACCAAGAATGGTTCTTTTCTATTATTTCATTAAGTTCAAGTTTAGCTTTCCTTATAGCATTTAGTGTGTGTTCTTCTGGAGAGACATGGTAAGCGTCCTCTAAGGATTTAATTCTGAGTTCCAACTCTGAAATTCTCAAAGTTTCCTTTTTTTTCTTATGAGAAGAAAAGGAAATTATTTTCCCTCTCATTACTGCTTTTCCTGCTTCCCAAAGAACACACACTGAAGTTTCTGGCAAGTTGTTTTCTGGATATAAGGACCATTCTCTTTTAAAGTAGCTGATAAACTCAGGATCTTTAAGTAATGATGTATTAAATCTCCAGTTTCTAGTTGCTGGTTTATTGTTCTTATTTCTCAGAGTGAATGATACTGGTGAGTGATCGCTGATGGTAATGGGATGGATTTTGATTTCTGACATGTCATTTATCAGCGAGCTGCTGGTTAGGAAATAATCTAATCTAAAATAGGAATGGTGAACTGAAGAGAAGAAGGTGTATTCTCTTAGTGTAGGATGGTGAGAGCGCCAAGCTTCACAAAGACCAGAATCCTTAATGTACTGTTTAACAGTTTCTGAGGATTTCCAAACTCAATGACTTCCTGTGGGACTGTGTTTGTCCAGTATAATGTTATAACCTCCTGTGATTAGTGTGTTATGAGAGGCCATAGAGTGAGGTGAAGAAGGAGTGAAAAAAGGAGGGGTCATCAGCATTTGGACCATATGTAGCATTGTTATTGTAATTGTTGATGATTACTTAGCTCATATGTGTGTGTACGTATATTTGTGTGAGTATGTGCAAATGCATGCAGTACGAGTAGGAGCGGCCTGACTTTGTGTCCCAGTCTGGCCCTGGCAGATAGAGTCCATTCTGTACATCCAACATGGAGACAGTTCTGATATTTGCTGGTCATTTTATAATCATTTTAATGCAGTGGGGCAAAATGATGTACTCGAGTTTTCACAGGTTTTTCTGTCAGTAATTTGTAATGTATTTGCATCCAGTTTCTACTCTAAAATATTTTCACATAAGATTTTCTGGTGCATTCAGTTTTGAATGCTAATAAATAAATACTCTGATTATTAATAGGACATACAACATTGAATTATTTTACATTTAAGTGATTTGCACAAGGGGTGTACTCACTTCAGATGTATACTTTAGATGAGTTAGTTTGAGGAAGTCTTGTATTTACGTGTTTCTATATGCTGATTTTCACAATAATCACAACAATAATTAAATGTCAAATATGATTTGAGTTTAGGCGACTTACTTGTTTTGAAAGGAAATTGGGAGGTTTGTACAATTTAACCGTTTAAACCTTTTATTTAGATAAAACCAAAAGTTAATTAGTCTCACTTAATATAGACCACATCATAACACACAGCCAGGAGAAAATAATCATATATGATTCAATTGAAATGAATTAGACTTTATTATCCAGCAGCAAATATTTAGATCCAGCCAGGTTAATTACAAAAAATCCCATTTCAAAGTTTTAATTCATAAACTGTATACTTTGTAAGTTAGATAAAACAATCTGCTTAATGTTAAATGTAAAAAAAAAAAAAAAGAAGAAAACGTTTCTGTCTTTTATAATTACCTTGACTGCAGCATCATTAAATGATTACAATGTGGCTGTGCTTCCTAGTTTTCTTTCTTCTTTTTCTTTTTTTTTATTATCCAGGCAGGAAGATTGAGGATGACGATGCTGACATGTTGGCTAATTGACAACTGGAGGTCTGAGACAGGGCCTGGGGGACAGAAACACCACTGTTGCTGTGTGGAGTGCTAGTGGGCCGAGGGGGAATTGGTGGTAGGACAAAATCTGCAGCCTTCACCTCTTCCTGTGTTCCCACTACATTTCCTGGTCTGGCCATCTGTCTCAGAGGTTTAGTGATGTCTTTCAGTGTCCTCTCTGCTCCTTTAGGTTGAGTGTTTTGTTTCTTGGAGGCTGCGAGGGAAGCAGGTGGGACAGGACGAGCAGTTGAGAGATGTTTGCCAACGAGTGAAGGTGACATAAAGTCTGTCTGCTGTGACTTAATCACTTGATTGCCACTGATCTTGTGTGCGAGAGCTGTGATAGGAGACAACTGGCTGGAGGGTTTTGCTGAGGAGATTAATGCCAGCGTAAGACGTGGTATTCTTCTTGGTTTACTTCTCATCTGCTGCCTCTTGTTTTGGGATTGATTCTCTTTTTTCTTTGTTGGTTTCATCTTGTGACTTTTACTTTGATGCTTTTGGGCTGTGGCAGCATTTTTGGTTTGTTTTGGGTGTCTTTTTGCCATCCGTTTACGCCTTTTCTTTTTACCACCCTTATCGTCATCCATTTCCCCAACCTTTTCCTCCTTATCCTGGAGGACTTCCTCCTCTTTGTCCTCTTCATTTGTTGAAGAATCATCTGGACGTTGTCCATTTTCAAGCTCTGCTTCTGCCAGCCTCTCTTGGCTGGAGGGGGATGAAGGCTGACTGGTAGCTGAAGCAGCTCGATTCTTCTTGCTTTTCCCCTTTTTACTGGTTTTTGATGGGTCAGGATTAATGTCACCCAAGAGGCCCTTTGCTACTGCTCTTGCAAGCACATCCTGAACGGTTTCTACCTTAGTTGGATCCGCCTGAATAAGAAAGAACATTTTGAGACATATTAATTCTAACCATTTCTGGCTGTTAGATTATTCTATCAGTGGTGCCATGTTTTACTATCCTTAGCCACTTCCAGAAAGAGGAATCAGTACCAACTATTCATGGCCAAACTGCAGGCAAGGGGTGTGTACGTCTGCTGGATGAGCACTGAAACTATTTACTGTTAGCTACACAAGGTTATGAAGGTTAACTACTGGTTTCAGAAGAGGCAGACTAGCATAGACAACAGATCATTCCTCACTTTTTGGACCCACGTTTTGGACCTTTTGGATACAGTATTTAAAATTCTATTCTAGGTTGATGTACAGGAGCCAGTTAAGTTTACTGGACCTTCCTGGTCCATCCCACTATGCCTAATTTAATTAGTACTGATTTTCGTCATGTATAGCAAAAGCTGTTCAGCACTTCACTAAATATTAAAAATGCAATTTTTTCGGTTAAGGTTGTCTTCACATTTACTTTTCTTTGGATAGTTTGAAATGCTTTAAGTCATTTTTAACTTTAATTATGCTGTCATAATGAAAGTTTGACAGCCTGTTAGATGTAATTAATAGATTAGATGCTCAAGTTCTTTTGTGTCTTGTGGACAGATGGATCATTAATCTAATGAAAACATCTACTTAAAAACTTGAGCTTGATAAGGTCAATCAGACCAATGCAGAATGATAAATTTCACTGGTCGATTACCATGAAATTTGTCCACTAATCATGGTTTCAGGATGAAAGCCCTCCTGTCTCCTCTCACTTTGTTGCATAACCATGAGGTGTTTCAGTGAAATGACTATCTTGATCAACACAGCATTACCTGAAATTGGTCAGATGTATTTGTTTTTCCAGCACTGTGGATGAAACTTGCAAATCTTCTAACTTTCCCCTCTACCCTTTATTTATTTATTTTTTATTATATTATCTTGTTAGTATATGGCTCAATGTGCTGCATCATCCAGCGGATATTTTCTGTTGCCACTCTTTGATTTCTTACAAAGCAGATTTAAAAACCCTCTCTTTCAGAGACTGTGCTGTCAGCATATGCCCTGCAGCGTCATTTTTTAACCAGTTGTGTGTGTGTGGGCAGCAGGTGAACCACTACAGAAGTATCAGTGTAATAAAATCTGCAGCCGCAGCTCTGATGTGATTTTAGCTCAGCACCAAAGTGAATGTTGATGCAGTTAGAAGTGATTATTGGATTTTGAATGACTCTACTCTGGTGGATGAGTAGTGGAGCAAGATCTGTTGCTGTGTATCCATGTCTGCTGAAAAGATACAGTTACAATGAAAACAAATCAAATCACAAATGATGTGGACAGAAGTTACTGAAAATATAAACACAAAAGCATTTGTAAACACATAATATTTGACTTGATATAATTTTCCTCTTTCCTCATAAGTTTTTACTGCCTCTCTTTTGGAGTCAGGTTTATATATATTTTCAAATAAATTTTATTAACTTCATATTAGGGCTGGGCAAAATGTCAAGCTTTTCAAATAAATATATCAAGACTTTTTCACATACAATATAAAATGAGAGATATTGTTTTACTTCTATTTATTTTTTTATTTACGTATTTTATTTATTTGACATATTTACACATTCAATAACTTACAAATCACAATTGATCTAATCACAAAACATTTAATCACATATATCTGGAACTGAAAAATCCAGTATTTCACATGATGAGCAGAGTAACTTTCAAGATCTTGAAGTTATTTTAAATGTACATACATGTACATTTCCACACGAGTATAGTAATCCTGACCACTGGAACTGACTCGCCTCATAATAATGAGCCCCGTCTATTAAGTAAAAAAGATATAAAAGATGATCCCCTTTTCTAATTTTGGTTTATTTTAAAGACACTTCACACCCTGCCAAGATGTCAGTCTTATCACAAAAACTACTATTTCCATTTCATCAAACTTTGGTTTCTTGTGCCTCGATTTTTTGGATGCAACTAAAAGAAAACATTCCTCTGAAAATTGTCAGGCTGAAAGACTGGACGAGCAGAGGAATTTCAAGAATAAACAACAACAAATGTCTAAAGAAATACTTTTAGAAACCCTGGACAACTGTTGCTGAAGACCACTTTATCAGATAACAAGAAAGCCTGACTGGAAACAAAACTGTTTCCCCCAGTTTGCACTTTCAGCTTTTTACAGCATATTTTAAAGCTTTTAAAAGCGCATCAATTTTTTTATGAGTAAAGAGAGAAAGTAAATGATGCAATAAGAATGGAGGAGGGACTAGACGAATGACAGGAAATTATCCTTCATCTTTGTTCTGAAGCACTGGAATGTATCGGTGGTTCGGGCATATTTCATCTCTAACTTGTCATGTTTTTATTGAGTATTTGAATAACACTGCCGTGTTTTCGAGGCGCAATATGCTGCATTTGTGTATGTGTGTGCTGACAAGCTGACTGACCTCCCAACAGACAGTAAAAGAGTGCCGCCTCAGCACTCCTGAAAGGCCTTGTTGCAAAGTAATCAGACGCAAACGCTCGTACTTACTTTCACCGCCAAAAAGTCGCAAGCACATCACAAAATCTCTGTTCCCCTTCAATCTCCAACATAACCTTGTCCTCTACATTTTTCTCTCTTCGCCCTTTCACTCGCCACATTTCACAAGTCTCTCTCTCTCAGCCTTTCTCACCTGCCGCGACAGTCTGGCGATGAAGCAGCCGTTGGTGAGATGAGATGGTTTGAGCCAGAAGAATTTGGAGTCTGCTGTGTCCCCTGACGGGGCTTCAGCTGGGAAAATTGGACCGTTCACCCTGAGAGAGGAGCACAAAACAGCTCATGCAGATGTTGGCAAACACTGATTCATCACTGCGACATTGGTTCAGAGAGGTGTCATCGCCTGGGAGTAGGCCTACCACATGCAACAAAAATGGCAGTTTCAGAAAATGAAACAGAGATACCATTAGTTTTTTACACACCTCTTTGAGTTCAGCTTCTGTGGCATTTTGCTTCTAAGTTTGTAAAAAAAATTGCAGTATCCATCCACCCATTTAGACACATACACATATCATCATGCAAATTATTCAGCCGTTAAAACAGGTTAGGGGAAACCGGGGTCAGTTGTAATACTTGCAATTGCTCCAATCAGAGAGAGGTTAGGAATAATCTAATTCACTCTGCACATGTTCAGTTCAGTCTGCATGTGAAAAGGTCTTACACTGAGGCAAACACAGCTAAACTTATGGGGAAAATATGATTTTGAGGTAAGAAAATAATATTTTTTGCCCAAATGATTTCTGTGACTATATAGCTTGCTTTGTAGTTGAATTCATCAAACATATATCATGCTGATTACGTGTGTATTTAGCTGTTCCTCAAGCAGGTTATTGGTGGTAATGTTTTAGTTGTTAGCTGTTAGCTAACAAGCTAACAATGAGCTGGCTAGCTCATGGATAATGCACTTGGGGCAGTTGTAACACACTTTCATGGGGTAGGTTGTAACGATTTAGAAAATGTGATTTGAATGACAACATTTTGT
Source organism: Melanotaenia boesemani (assembly GCF_017639745.1). NCBI lineage: Eukaryota > Metazoa > Chordata > Actinopteri > Atheriniformes > Melanotaeniidae > Melanotaenia > Melanotaenia boesemani. The sequence continues at coordinate 13,362,970 of NC_055685.1, forward strand.
TTTAGGACGCATTTGCACCAGGATAGTCAGGGGACTTTGTTTGTGGGGTGGGGAAATCAGAAAATCTTCACAATTTTGGTTTAATTTGCTTTTTGCATTTTACTCAAGCTGAACAAACTAATGTTAGCGATTAAGATGTTAGTGTAGTTTAAAGAGTTACGACAGAACTTTTGCAATGTTCCTAGTGACGCACCTCCCCATCAGTGGCTAATCCAGCATCCATCTTATATCCTATATGTGAGCTCTCTTCAGCCAGCAAAAGCCTATTGCATATTGTATTCTATATTTATTATTACTGTATTAAAACATGGAAACAGAAAACACCCATATGTTATGCCTGGTTTGTCCCTTTCTCTCTTTCTTTTCCTCTCTTCCTCCAATAACATCTTCTTGCGTTTCTTTGCTGAATCAGCCACTGTGCACGTTTAAAAACAGCCGGTGTGTTTATATCAGTTTGCTAGCGTGTGAAGCGAAACATGCAATGTCACGGATGAAAAAGTTGTATAGTGTGATTTCTCAGCCTCGGGGCGCTGCTGGACAACGACGGCTGGAGCATTTTTGTTTAAAAATAATATTACATTTCACCCCAAGGCATGTTACAACTGAGCCTGACAATGTGGTCAGTTGTAACATTTCATTCCTTGTGTTTGAGATCAAGCCATACATTTTCTGTTTGTGCTGCACAGGAAATTTCCATGCCATTTATTAACAGACACTTTGCTAGTTTGCATAGCCGTTTGAACACATTGGGTTAAAAGAGCTCAAAGTTAGAGATAGAAATGTCAAAACTGTTACAACTGTCCCCTGTCTCCCCTACTTGCAGAGCTTGAAAAGCTGTTGCACCTGGGTGACTGACTCCCACAAGATAGCTGTCTTCTGAACCAGTGGAAATTTTGATAAAACTAATTGAAGTAGGTTTTACTTGTTTTAGTTTTATCATCCAGAGGTCTGCAACCTGCGGCTCTTGAACCACATGTGGCTCTTTAACCCTTCTGCAATGGCTCTAGAGAAAAATGGGCATTGTAAGTAATTTTTAAGAGTCAAATAGGTTTCATTACTCTAAATGTGGTGGAACAGGTGGTAAAAATGGCTCTTTTATTATTTAAAGTCGCAGATCCCTGAAGTAGGTAATTCAAGACCAGATGGGAAGGTTGTAAAAAAAAACAACAAAAAAAAAAAAAACCCAAAACAAAACAGGTAGATTAAGGAAGACATAAAAGCATCAGAACAGAAAAGTCAAGTAATACATGTGGAAATAGAAAATGCTGAGCTGAAGAAATGAAAAACAGATTGGCAGAAAGAGGAGTCGTGATTGTGATCAAACAAGGAAAAACACGGCTGAAGGAAAATGTATTAACAAACAGAAAAGTCTGACACAAACATCACTATAATAAAAAAACAGGAAAATCAAGCAGTGAGCTAAAGAGGATCAGTTATGATGAATGGGTGAATCACAAGACAGCATTAGGTAAAAGGATGATGATTAAACCTACAATAAAATTCTTAATGCACAAATTATTTTTGGAAAATGTTTAATTTTTTAAGGTAACAAGCAACTTGTGTTGCCCTATTGATCTTTTCATCTTTTCATTTATAGATCTATTTCATGCTTTGTTGCTGGATTTTAAGCCTCCTGATCAAGTGCTCTGTCCTGGGGTATGAGAGAGCAGTCTATACTCTGTATACAGTCGACCTGTATTTTTCCTGCAATCGCAGAGCAGGTGACAAAACATATGAGTTGGTACTTGTTATAGTTGTTTAGTTTTATGGACTAATCTTTCATTAAAACAATATAATAATGATAATAACCATAAATAAAAAAATAATTCAACCCCCCCAAAAAATCAAACTGCTAATGTCTTTAACACGAATGTGAAGTAAAAACGTTTAGATTTCTTGGGGAGGACAAATAGTAGAAAATGATTTTTGTGGAGCAGTGGGCATGAAACAGAAATCTTCTCCAGCACATTGACCCTGACAGTCGGATTAGCTCCTGTCCCCACGGCAACAGCAGCTGATCCTTTGGCTGTCATCGGTCTGGTGACACTAACCTCCCACTGTCCCCTTTCAAACACACACACACTTATACAAACAGTATGCAGGAGGTTACATTGTTATTTGGGTTTGACACAGAAAGATATGTTGACTAAATGCAGTCCTGAAGTAGCTCAAATGATCCAATCAAAACTATTTTAATCATCGAGTTACAGCAAAATGCATGAATGTATGAATAACTGAATACTTAATAGACAGAGAAAGTGTGTGTGTGTGTGTGTGTGTGTGCTGCACCTGAAAGGAAGCAGTTTGGTGTGAGTGTGTGTTTTCTCTAGCACTCTTCCCACTAGCTGTTCATTTTCTTCGGGATACACTGAGCGCGTGCAGTAGACCACTGTCTGGACTTTTGGGACTGAAAAAAGCAGAGGGAAGAATTCATAGTTCTCATTTTAGTGCTGGTGTTACAGCAAAATTACATCAAGACAAGTTGTATGTTGAGAATCTGTAGTGCATTTAGCTAAAAAAAATCTTAGTGTGTATTTGTTTTCAATATGTACTCACAGGCGAGAGCGTGTGCTAGCAGTCGGGCCTGCTGGGTTGTGAGGGAATATATTTTGCTCTTGGAAACAGAACCATGAGACAAGTCTGGCAGTAGCTCCCAGTCTGTCAACAAAGTTTTACACTTCCAGTTTATTTATTGAAAATGGTTCATCTCATATTTCTTCCAAAAAAAAAAAAAAAGAAAAAAAAATCTTTTTTGGGCTTTCACTTTGTTGTGGTAACTCTTTCATCCCTTCTTTTCCTTCATTCACTTCTATTTATCTTCTGGTTAAAGTCAGTTCTCACTTGACTTTTTGCCATTTTTGTGCTTTTCAAAAATCCACAAATTCTTTAGATTTTCAGACACAATATCACACATCATGTATAACAAATATGAACCTTTTCTCACATATCTTTCCTCCATACCTCCATGTTCACTGAGCATGGTGGCCACTGGATCATTGAGGGCAGAGGAGGAACACTGAGGCAACACTATGATGACCTTTAACCTTTGAACAGCGGCGTTCCACTCATCCAGGCTGCAGAATGCCTCTGACAGGACTCGAACATCTACAATAAAATGTGAAGAAATTAAAAAAAGAAATCTGATGCAACGGCATTCAGCTGTACAGTTTTTAGCTGCTGTGATTCAGGCTATGTTACCTCCTCTTATAAAGAAAGACAAAAAATAAAAATAAAAAAATAGAGGTGTATAATAATACAATTCTATTTTAATTTTGTCAGCATTGAACCTTTTATGCAGTTCGAGTGTTTATGATGCTGAACACCTGAATCGTGTTTTCAGTTTTTGAGGGTGGGGTGTTGTGAAACTTTCAGACTAATAATAGAAGGGAACTTGGCAACGTGATATGCAGGTATCAAGTGCAAGTAAAGCTACAGACTTCATTATCCCTGCGACACATTAAGCTGTAGGCTACACCAGCTTTGTATCTGATGTACGCACAGAGGAAGGTAACTGTCAGATGAACTCAAGTTCCCCACCATCATTCCCACCTCCTCTTCTGTGTTTATCATGTGATCATTGCAACTCATCTTAACCTTTAAAGGTGCAGACCAGTTTCTGAAACTTCCATCTAAAGAAAAATCTATAAATTTTCACAATAACAGCAGCAAAGTTCTAAGAGGATTTAAACAAAGTGGGCTCTCTGAACGGCAGGCACATAAAATCTTCATGCTTACCACCTGACCAGAGTGAGGGTTCAAAAACACCAGGAGGAAATCAACCAACTGTGATGCAACAGAAATGAAGCTCAACAAAAAGCTTCACACATAACACATAGCTTCACACAGACAACCTCATGGTATGTAGCAGGGATGCAGCAGATGTGGAAAAATGGGCCTTTAGATATCTAGATATTGCATTGTTGAAGATAATGTTTTGGAAGGTGGTCAAAAAATTCCAAACAAACTGAAGTGCATTTCCCAAGTGATAAAACTGAATAAACTACACGATCGGTTAAAAGTGTTTTAATAAAAGAGTGCACATATTCTCATGAAATCATCAGATTTCTTCAAGGTCTTTGAGTCACTCACTTTTTATTTCCATTTGTCTGAGCATCTCTTGCATGTCCTCTACTTGTGAAGGTGTGTGATCTGAGCCGCACACCAACACTCGGCCGGAGCGGGCAGTAGCCACGACGGCTATATGAGCCAGGGTCACAGCCGAGAAGAAGCCCGCTACCAAAACGTCTCCTTTATCAAACAGCAGGGGCTTTAATACGCTCACTGCCACACACACACTCCTGTCCTACAAAGAGGTGCATACAAACAGACACACATTTTAGCAAGTTTTTCACATGGGCATGGAGGGAATTGTTAAATTGTTATAGACTGCTGTGATTCTGCTCAAGTTCTGTAAAAGAGAAATGTGGATTTGCTTTATTAGTGTAATTTAATCTGAACTAAATTGTCTCAGATATCATTCCTTTCTTATATTTCTATTGAATTCTATCTTTAACTTTGATCAAATTAAAAGAAAAGATGGTCAGATTAAGAAAAATACTTAAATTTATGCACAAAAAACAAACAAACAAACAAACAAACAAATAAATCACAAAATTAAGAGTGTTTTCTCCTCCTTTCTGCACTCTCTCCACCAAGGCTCACAGGTGTCTCATGCTCATCTTAGCTTATCTTATTCACATTTCAGTGCCCAAGCAGATTCCTACCTGTATGTTCAGCACATGTGTGTTGGTGAGTTGACTGAACTGGAGCACCGTGTGCAGATGCTGGGAGAAGACGAGCGTGTCTGGACAGAGAGGGTCTCTGGTGAAAGTTGAGTCCCTCAGGTTGGTCATATTCTCTGCCTCGCCCAAGCCATCACTTTTTAATGCCTCACACACTTCTTTAACGCTACAGACAGAAAAGAAAATATGTCGCTTGTTTTTGTTTGTGTGATGTAGTACATGTACATCACTGTTTTCTTGTTATCTGCTTTACAGCATTTTTAAATTAAAATTTTAGCTTCAAGTTATGTAAATGCTGCATTGTCCAGTTCCACGTGCTGGGTAAACTTTAAAATTTTATTTATGATGACAGGATATGCTCCCAGAAACTATGAAATATTTCTAGTTTTGGGTTGACCACAAAGAGGAAAAAAGTTTAAATACAGGCCCTTAATAACAAGCCTTGGGCGGCTCCTGATCTATGCCAGCAAAATTTCTGAAACAGAAGCCGGAACCTGGTCTTGAGAGTGTTGATCCATGCATAAAGTGGCAGGCATTTTGCCCTGTGCTGTTTGGTCCTGACAGAATCAGACAGATAACAGGAGACGCTCCACAGATTCTGTTTTACTCTGTACCGAGCCAGGGATGCTGCCAGCTTGATCTTCCACCTGTAACAGAAACACACCTCATCACACCCACCTTCATCACAAAAATTATAGCTTTGAATGTTCACACTTGACAACCACGCTCACTTCTGGAGACTCCTGTCCAGGTCTCTGACTTCCTGGATAGTCTCTTGTCCTTCCTGCAGGGACTGTTTTAGAGGCAGAAACTTTCTGTCCTGGAAGTCAAACAGCATCACCATCGCCAACGGCAACAAGTCACTGCACTGCAAAACATGGAGGAGTTCATTATCATTGGTAGAAAGAATCCCATTGATGGTGATCAAGATTTTTCTCTTTTGCAACTTCATTCAAAATCTAAGCTTGACCAGATGTGAGACAAACTTACTAATTTAGGTTTTAAATTTCATGCTTTTACTGAGTCCTTACTTTTGGTTTCACTAACTGTTTGGTTAAGTTTAAAGTAAAAAAAAAAAAAAAAAAAAACATGAAAATGGGAATTGTATGCTTAATTTCTAAAGAAATGAAGCAAGCAAGAAATGAAGCAAGACTCCTCTGGACAACAGACCCCTGGACATGTGCCCAGCAGCTCTGTTCAGATCTCATTTTAAGGGAGCTAACCCCCCCCCCCCCGATTCCAGTAAAATCAGAACATCAGGTGATACCAAAACTTTTCAATTAGTTTTTAAAGTTTATGTATGCAGAAGGTGGAATATGTATGTTGCAGTAAGGATGTGTTTAGAATAATAATGAGGTATGTGGTGGTTTTTATAGTCTCACTTGCAGATTAACAACCTCTCAGCCTATTCCCTGTCTAGGCATAAAGTCACCATTTACTCGTCCACACCAACACAGACACACACAAACTGAGTGTGACTCTTTATCAATGCATGTGTCATTGCACTTTGTTTTATAGTGTATTTTATATTTCATATTGTAGTCTTCAAATTGCAAAGCAGTTTTTTTTCTCTCTGGGATGCATCACTTGTCTTCTATAACCAGACAACGTGCAGATCTGAATACAAATGACCTTTAAAATGAAACTCTTCTTGTCTCACTAACATGGTCAGAGAGAACAAAAAAAAACTCACAATTTGATGAGATGTGTGGAAGCAACTGTCAGTAATGACATTTTCGAGTAAATCTTGATCTAGGAGGAAAATAATGTTAAACAAAGATAAACAAGCATTAGATAAATTTCATACATCAGCAGAGAAATCTGAGCAGGTTAGTTATTATGAGTGTTCACATTTTATCTATCATTTTCCAATATAAAGAGCAGTTTCTCCAGGGTCATTTGGTGGTGGAAAAAACAACAGTATCATGATGATAAGGTTGGTTAATCCACAGACAATTGGCTAGCAGATATGTAGCAACATTAGCATTCATACAAAGTCTTTTTCTTACCCTCCGAGGCACACAGACAAAACCCAACCTCTGTCTGGAGCTCTTTTGTTCTTTTTAAGATTTCTGAAAAATAAAGGACTGTTGGCTAAATGCTCTTCAGTGTTTACTAGTTGCTTGTAAACATTGGTAGCTAGCTATTAGCTTGTTGCTAACTTAAAAGGTGAGAACCAGCTAAAACAATGCAGTGAAGACCATATAGGATAAAGCTGTGGGTTTATGGTTTTTGTTGATTTTGTGAATCTCTCATTTACAGAGGAACTTAAAATTGGGCTCAACATGGTTTCAACAAAACGTTTTTTAGTTGGATTAGGTTATCAAAAGCTATTATATGGATCATATAAAGTTTCAGAAGAGAGGGGAGGGATTTACTCAGCTCCAAAGCAGACAACTGATGTTAGAGTTTAACATTTAGCCTTTTTTTATTCCCTTTTTTTTTTTACCCTGTCTTTATTTTTACTTCCTTCTTTCTACTACTGTATGTCTTTGTCAAGTTAAAAACTGCTTGGTTAAGGTTGGGAAAGATTTTTAGGTCAGCAACAGTGATGTTATTGCTTTAACAACAATTTTCACCTTGCCAAGACGATTGCATGTCCTAGAATTATGCTTGTAGGATGTGCAGGATCTATAGTATGCAAAGGACATCTGACTAAGCATCAGCATCTGATAAACTGGTTGTTACAATGGGCTGCTAAAAACTACATGGTTAGGTTTAGGAAAATATTGTGGTGCTAGAACAAACTCTGAAATAAGATGTGTCAAAATCTCTGCCTTCTCACTATCACTTTGAAAACATGTTGAAGACACATATTACACATTTATAAATTTAAAAGAGATGTTTAATAAGATTTAAAAAGAGAGACAAAGTAAAAAATAATAAAAAGGTGATAAGTACTTCTTGTACTGCTCTGAGTTTGAATTGGTTTCTGTGTGGGTTCAGCATTACTTTCATATTATTGTATTGTCATTGGATGATACATCAAATAAAATACTGAAATGGACAGCTTTAAAATAACTTTTTTTCAGATAAATTAAAGTCATCTCCTACATGTGAGATCCAGCGCCATAAAAAAACCTCATGGACACACACAAAGTGACCACACAGTGCTTCATAAAGTGCATTTATGGATGTGTGTATTGCATAGACCTCTTATCACTACCCACACAGACATCTGCTGCACCTCTAGCTCAAACGATGTGCATTCACATGGAGAAATTAAATATATGAGTATATACTATTAATCTACAGTCTGCAGTTAAAGACTCTATTCAGAAAGCAAATATTGGAATTGACGTGTGCTGCTGCTCCACTGCTATTCATTATAAAGATAAGGCTACCTTTCAGGGGTTGGGTAGGGTCTGAAAAGGTGGAAGCAGAGTAGATGAAAATTTTCTCGCTGACTTTAACCATCAACCTGCTTCTTTCTGGTACAGTATGCACTTCAGCTGGAAACAGAACAGAATTTGGATGCTGATGTCCTAAATTGCTCACTTGAAGAAGAGTAATCTTACACTTGAGTGTGTTGAAGGCGAGCTGGTAGGCCCGCTGCTGCGTGGCTTTGTCTCCACTCGCAGGCAGTGGCGTGTCTGTCTTTTTTTCATAATGCAGAAGTTCATGTGTGACTGGTTTCTCTGCACGAAGCTGCTGGAAAATGGCTGCTGCCTGTGAGTAGACCTGATCTGACAGAGGACGGACTGAAGGAAAGTGGACAGCGAGCGTGAGATGAGGATGGAAATTTGACAAAGGAAAAGAATTGATGCAGCAGACGGAGAAGTAAAAATAGAAATTATAAAGCATTTAATGGAGTGTTTGTTTTCACCCCATTCCTTCAAAAGCAGATAAGCCCTAGACAATGGCCATTTGATCTGCAGTTTATTTCCATTTAGCTCATGTTATAAATGTTTGTGTTCTGACAATGAGCTAAATACCAGCACACTAAAACTGCAGCAGCTTAGGGATTTTATTAACCGTACAGGTGTTTTCACTACTCCCTCATGTCAGATTACCTGCTGTAATGAAGTCCCACCCCTTAGAGACTGAAAGTCAAACTTTTGGATAAAGTTTCAGCGCTTTGTTTTTTCCTTTCTGCTTCATCTGATGCTCCCAGCTCAGCTAGCTGACTGCAACCTGAGGCCAAGCCGACTGTTTACTCTTTTATTATGTTTTCTTTCAAATGTGATTGGTTTCACATTCTGGATTGAGTCTCACCCAGACAAGGAGCCGATGGATGAAGATGAGGAGGAGAAAGTAGCCTGAAGAGGTGCTGGCTGTTGTTCTGAGGGTCTCGGTCTTGATGAGAGACGATCTTCTTCTCCATCATGGAGCTTGTACTTAAATCCTCACTGGTGCATGCTGCACAGTAAGATGGGGAACAGTGCGTATGTGTGTCCGTTGCTCATGTTACACACAAATGGCATCATGATTAGAGTAGCAAAACCAAACATGTGTTAATAACTTCTGCAGCAATTATCAGACTTTTGCTCAACACCTTGAGGTTTCTGCTTCCTCTTTGCATCATTTAATAAAATAAAAAACATATAAACAGTCACAAACATTGTGTGTTTCCAGGGTTGGACCCGAGTGTTACAAATGTAAATAAGATGCACACAGTCAGTATCATGTCTGACATGTGATCCACCCTCTGTTTTCTGTGAATGTGAGACAGTGTTGCTGTAGGTACGTCAGATGCGTAATTGGGCTCCTCGTTGTGCAATTAGGCAACTGTTCAGATACATTTGCATGAATTAATGATGTTCTGCTGTCCGTCTCTGGACAAAGGTCCACCTCTAACTGACCTGCCTAACTCATCTGTGTGCAGACTGTCGTTTCCATCACTTCAGAATTTGCTCATTACATTCATTTTCTTGCACTTACTCTAATTTTAAACAAAGTTTACAGCTGGACTCGTAGTGTGCAAGCATAACATGTAAGTGTTTGGCATCTCCTTACTTGATCTTATTAAACATCCATAAATGTTTGGGCCAACAGCTTCTAATTAAGAAGGGCAAATAAAGAGAAAGAGAGTGTAATCTGCTTGTGCTGCATTCATTAATGTTTAAACCCAAAGTTAGAGTTGATGAGAAATGTGCAGCATGTCCAATAAGGCCATGTCAGTGCAAATGGAATAAACTAATGAATATCAAACAGCAGTGATTTAATGAGTGTCAAGCAGTTTCCTACGTTCCACAGACAAAAACTCTAAGTCCACTTAAGAAGAGCCGCTCTAGAAGAAAAGGCTACAGCAGCTTAGTGTAATCTGCATAGAGCATGATGAGCTGTTTAAAATTGCATAGCAGGACTTACCGTTGCCATTCACAACCCTCCTCATGGAAACAACACTCATCTTCACAAGGAAAAGAAATGCTCAGCAAAACTTCTGAATCTTTCTAGAAAATGCAAACTGCTGTTTTCTGCTCTTTACTCTGCACTGACTGTCAGTCACTATATCGACAACCTGAAGCACTTCTCACCTCTCATCACCTCTCTGTCATGCATAGCTTTGCTCAGGAGTGTGGCCCCCTGTCCTGAGTTTGAACAGCCATGGCAACAATATGATAATGAAGGAGGCCTGACACCTGTGTGATAGATATACAGAAAAATACACCACAGGCCCTATTTTGGAGAAAAAAAAAGTATAAACTTTTCTTAACTCTGTCCAAACTCTGAAAAGATTGATCATCTACAATCTCTCAGAAGTGGATCCATGTTCTTCAATAAGAACATCAAGATGACAGGATCTGAGACAATGATGTCAAGTTTGTTTCCAACCAAAGGTAAAGATTAACAATTACAATATACACAACAACAGCAGGGGTAAGTCAGCAAAAACATTTAATTCATGTTTCAAAACCAAGTCATTCTGCCAGTGACATAAAATACAAAACTTGCTTTGTTATTGTTTAAGGAGAATAAATCAAAATGTGTAATAAAGGGCTTGTTTTTTCATGCTTTTCATGGTCATACACCCTGGAAATGTTTCTTTACAAGCAATAATTAAATGTTTTGTGAAATTTGATTTATCAGTTTTGTCTGTTTGAAGCAGTGGTTAAAGGTCTACTTTTAGCTACAGTTATTAACAGTGAGCAAAATCTTTTTCACAAAATGGACATTTCTGACCAAAGAAAACTGAATAAATAAGTTGAAACAAGCTGTGGTGTTTCAGTGAAAATCATCAGCTTCTCCTGACAGTAAACCACAAGTCCTCTTCTTCTTCTTCATGGTGGATAGCTTTTAAATAGTTTTGCCAGAAATTTTAAGGAAAATCGTTTTCAAAGCTTTATAAATATTTTACAGACATAATTTACATACACATAAACGTTGGTTCTGTCTTAACGTCCAGGAGTTTGCAGTTTGACAAATCTTTATGGAACACACATGCACTTCTGAATAATGATTGATTATCTTTTTCAAGGGATTGTTCGAGATTTGTTGAAGTTGAAGTTAATATCTATAAAAACAACAACAACAACAACAACAACAATAATAATAATAATAATTTATTTAAATAATTTTTTTTCTTAGCTCTGTATTCCAAAGGTAATCAGGACATATAGGCAGAACCTGAAGGTTTGCTGTTTTTTTTTTTTGTGTTTTTTTTTTTTGTATACCTGTAACAAATCTGGCAGCTACGTTGAAATACAGGTTGGTCCAAGAATCTGATCCACTTACAGGAAGTTGTCCGACTGAGAGGTAAAAAACAAACAAAAAAAAGGTGGATGTCTGTCATCATTAAGAAAGTGTTGTAAGTGCATATGAGTTTATCTCTGGACATGTCAGATTAAATAAATTTTCTTAAGTAGAGATACTAAAAGCTTTACAGCTCTTTTTCTACATAACGAGGCATCATCCCTATCTGAGAGACACTGCCCTCCTCTGGACATCTTGGTGTACTACAACACATCAGTCAGAAAAACAGGTGTCAGAAAGCCGGGACTAAGAAAAAGTTTATTTAAATAAATTATTATTATTATTATTATTATTATTGTTGTTGTTGTTGTTGTTGTTGTTGTTGTTGTTATTGTTATTATTATTGTTGTTGTTGTTATAGATATTACCTTCTGTGTCAATAACAACAATATTACAATTAATTCACGCATTTGGAGCTGTTAGTTGTGTAACCAAAAGGGATTTGATCATACAGACAAACTGAAATTTAGACTTGGTTTGATTACAGAATTATGATCAACTTATCCCTCCTGACTGAATTTTGCATAAAGGTAGGCATCTTAAATTCAAACTGAAGTATAAATTCATTGCCACAATAATTGACTGAGCCTATTTTCACTCATTTTCAAAATTAGCTTAAAGGGGCACACCATGGTTCTGTTAACTCCTAGTTCCCCATCACTGTGACACACCACTAAAACCAGCAGAAGAGGCAGTAACATGTTTGTGTTGCATACTTAGCTAATGATTTAACATAAAATAGTCCTCGTGTGGTAATTCAATCAAAAAGTGGTATGACGAACAAGACTGGATCTTGGCTGTGAAACACAATCCTGACTGTATTTGCATCTCACCGCTAGAGGGAGACATTTTCTGGCTTATTCCAGAGCTACAGTTCAGTCACTGTGGTAACTTATTTCAAAACCATTTTCTATCCTCTTTTTATTAAGAATATACAAATCAGACTTATATTAGTTTGTCTTTAACATAACAAGAAAAAAATAAAAAAAGACCCAACTGCACAAACTCTGATAAAGCCAGTATATGAAACAGAATTAACTATAAAGCCGCTCACATGATAGAGTTTTGTATTATCAGGTGCTTGGAAAACTAGAACTTTCCAGAAAGATCTTAGGGGGGTTTCAGTGTATGGAAAAACCACAATGAGCTTTTGGGGCAAAATGAGCCTCACGTCTCTGCGGGTGAGAGTACAGCTGGAGAGATTATCCCATCCCACACGCGTCATCAATGTCGCCTCACAACAGGGCTCCAATTGCTCCAAATGCTTTGGGTTTGTGTGCATGTGTGTGTTTGTGTGTGTATTCAATTCAATAATCAGCCCTGTTGGAGGTGATGGACTGTGCAGCCATAAGCCGACCTGGAATTTTCTCAATAAAGATTTAATCTTTGACGGGAAGCAATACAGTGACAGAGATTTTTTTCTTGTTTGCATGCTTCTCTTATGTTTGCGTGATGTCTTGTAGAATAATTATAATAAAAACAGTAATGCCCACTTACTCTGGAAACAGAGGGAAGCCACTAGCTTGTCTTGGTATGAAATTCAACAATACAGTTTTTACTTTGACTATTTGTAGTTGCACAAAATTAAGTTAGCTCTATTATTTTAGTACACTGTAGCTATTTTTTTTAAACTAGCTGACATATAAATGTTTTAATGGTTTTTGAAAGAGCATGCAAGAAATAGACTGCAGTGTTCTCTGAAGATTTAAAAGTTTATGTATAATAAGATTATGAACTTGTAGGCTGAATTTGCAAAATGTGGGGACTTAAAATGATGAATTTTTGTGTGGAAAAATGAAATTTTTTTTAGGTCAAATGTTTTTTTATTCCAAATAGTTGGAGGAAAGCAGGGGATTCCTAACTTAAGTCATTTTTAGACACTCAAAAATGTACCAAGGACAACTGCTTTTCAATTGTCTTAATGCTTTTTTCTCTTTTTCTGTTGTTTAATTTTATTCTGTCCAATAAAATAAAATAAACATAATTAACTACAAAAGTAAATTATAGTGGTTTGATCCAGCTGGAATCAGTAGATAAATTTTTGCAGCTGCAAGCATCTTATATTTACGTGAGCATTCATTCTGTTTCAGCTCAATGACGTCGGACGATGTCGGCTGGTGTGCAGCAGTTTTTAAGTAATGCTTCAAATTCTCAGTTGGATTGAGGTCTCATCTTTGACTGAACCTTTCCAAGATTTCGAATGTATCCCCTGAAACTTCATGACTATTGCTTTATCAGTGTCATTAGTCCTGCTACTGGTAAACCTCTGTTTAAGTCTAAAATCTCTGAAATAGGTTTTCCTTTCCATATATTTAACACCGTTAATCTATTCTAACCAGCTCCTCACTCTCAATCTTCAGAGGACGATGCTGCCATCTCTATGACTCACTGTGGGTGGTGTTCAAGGGGTAATGAGAGTTGATAGGTTTATGCCAGACATATTTTCATTGTTAGCCAGAAAGTTACATCGTAGTCTCCTCTGACTGGAAGACTTTCTTTTAAATGTTTATAGAGTCTCTCGCATGACTTTTGGCAAACCTTTCTGTAATTAACTATAGTAAACTTGACCTCTGGAGATAACTGGTAGCACCTCTGCATATTTAGGTGCAAAGCACATACAGTAAGCATGCACCACTTTTCAAGTTTTGATCCAGAATGGTTTTAAATAAGCGATCTTTTTAGTTTAGTTAGTCTCTAAAGCAATAAAAAAACAAAAAACAAGAGTGAATACTTTTGAGAGATCTAGAGAAGCTCATTAGGTTGGGTTTGATCTCTCACTCATCAAGAACCAATTACAATTTGTTAGACCAAAACCTCTCTCTCTCTCTTAAACACACACACACACATACACACACACACACACTACAGCTACATTTTCTACATAGGACCAAGCTTTAGCATTAGTTGCAAAGTGGAGAATGATTTGTGTAAAGTACAAGGTCATAACTTGACATGAAACCCTGCCTCTACATCACAGTTAAGTTTCTAAGAGAGATACGAAGGTGTGTGCTTGTGCGTGTCTCCAGGATAAGAACTTAGATTTCTTTTAGATTATCTGTCCAACTTGCTTGCTCCTCCCCTTTGCGTTCTGTCCACAGAATTTTGTTGATATAAAAGTAGGACTATTTAGATCATTGGATAACACTCTTGTGCCTTTTTTTTTGTCACAATCATTGGGAAACAGAGACCAAATTCTAGACTCAAGACAAGAAGCAGGCAGATGAGCTTAAGTGAAAACTGACAGAAAGCAACTCAAAAAAGCCCAAACTGAAATCCAAAGGACACTTGAAAAACAAACCTAACAAGAACTAAACCCAGGGGGGGAAAAAAAAACCTCACAAACAGTGACCGCATCCCTCCACAGCACTCAGATGGTCCCAAAAGACCAGACCAAAACAAAGAAAACTAGGGTCAGAGCAGCTTTGGGGTGCAGCTGGCAGACAGGAGAGAGGGTGCTCTGAAAGGCAGCCTAACTGATCAGGCAGGGAATCCCTAAGGCACAGATGTCAGACTCTGTCCTGCAGGTTTTAGTTGTTTCCCTGCTCCAACACCAGATTCAAATCAAATGTCTCCAACAACACAAATACCCTTTAATTTCATTCAGGTGTGTTGAAGTAGGGAAACCTCTTAAACCTGTAGGACAGCAGTCCTCGAGGACTGGAGTTTGACATCATTACTCCAAGGGGTCCAGCAAGGATCCCGTGGATTCACTGCAGCAGAGAGGACCAGCAGGATGGGTGGACCAAGAGTCTCTCAGGAGGCCTGCTGGGATGTAGGCAGAGATGGGAGATTAGACAAGGCCTGAGGGACTGATGAAGTCCTTTAGAATGTCAGCACTGGCACAGACAGGTCCACAACAGCAGGGACCTTGGTGCTGATAGTGGCTCTTCCTTCACCTCAGGTTCTACATCTAAACCCAGGAGAACTCCCACCAGTTCACTAGAAGTAATGGAGTCTGGATGAATAGATGTGCTGTTCCTGGAGCTCTTCTTTCTGGGGTGGCTATTGGAACATGTTTCCACCTTAATATCAGGTGACTGAAGACTGGCAGGCAAAGGGCAGCGAGGCTGCAGACTGACGGGCAGAGGACGGGCAGGCTGGCAACTTTTACTGAGGCAAACTGTCTGTAACCTTCCTCAGTTATCTTCTGCTACCCCAGCTTGTAGCTCAGCAACACCCGGAAATCCTAGAAACCGGGGTTTTACAGATCACAGTTCAATGACTTAAAGCAGCAGTCCCATGTGGAGGAAGGACCTGTCATAGCCACAATCCCCTGTGGCTGTGTGCACGTCCTTAAAATCCTCCTTATACCTACTGAGGTCCACTGGGTCCTGGTTGGGCCTGATTATGGTCAGAGGTCTCTAAGAGGTTAATTTAGGTTTATTCAGCATCATCATCTTCTTGTAGAAACCTAACTCTACGCGCTTCTTAAAGTTTTTTTGCACATGCTGTAAAATATTAGATGGTATTATGAATTCTTTCTTCCCTCTATTATTGTGATATTACACGTGTCAGTGGCTGCAGCACAACACCAAGACATGAACACTGTGTTTAGTAGTTAGAGAAGCCTTCTTTCCATACTTTGTTATAGTTTTTTTCTAAAAACAAACTAATAAAAAACAAAAAACCAAACAAACTTTGCTCACTGCAATCTTACTGACTTTAATCTGCAATCAGACAAGAATCTGTTTGGTCTTTCTAGTAATCATACAAGGACCTTTCTTTTCTACTACTACTTCTACTACTACTACTACTTCTACTACTGATTATGTCCCCACAACATGAGTTATACAAGTACATAGCACACACACATCCCTTGATACAATTTTACATCTAGTTCACCTCCACATACAATAGTAACACAAGTTTTCCTCTATTCTTAGTTTGCCTTGTGGTGTGTGCGTGAGACGGTTTGATTGCACCCACTTGTTGCTGATGAAAGACAACGCTGCCCCGTAGCTTTGTGTGTCTTTGTTGGGGATCATAAACGTATCAGCCGAGTGTTTCCTGGGAATCTCTGCTCTGTGTATCTCAGGTCTCTCGTTCTATTGTGTTGCAACCAGGGCAGGGACTGCGGCGCTTATTGTGGGGAGACTTTTCTTTTGTTGACACCGTGTGAGAAGCCAGCGTGTGCATGTCTGTGACTCTGTGTGTGGCTGAAAAGCTGTCATTAAAGGATCATAATATGAACTCTGGTTTATCATAACTTCAGGGGTTTTGACCATTAGTTCTATAACTTTCTGTTGTGACTTACTTTTATCTGACATGACTAGCTGAATTGTTTTAGGTGTTTAGTTATTACTTTGTACGTAGCTTTGGCTGTTTATATCTAATAAAGAAGTAGTTCAGTCTCTTAGATACTTTTAGAAGGAATAACTACAGCGTCTCTCAGGATGATCCTGGCTCCACAGTTTCTTTCTTTTGTTGTCTTATTTACTTGTAGTAAAATAAATGTTATATTTTCTTTTTAGATATTTATGCCAGGAGCATCCTGGTACACAGGTAGTTTAGTCTTTGGACACAGTCAAGCTAGTTGTTTTCTTCTTTTCCCAGTTTTCATCTTAAGTGTTGCTGCTCTAATATGATAATCTCAGTTCGTACATATTACTCTTGACCCATGTTTTATCAAAGTGTGTTTTTCAAACACACAACTCATTGCACACTGAGACAAAACCAATTAATAAAAAAAAAAAATTCCATAAAGATGAAAAAAAATTCAAGAAATGTGCAATTTTATTTAAACTTTATTTATACAGGTAGTTCCATTCAGATACACAGACCTGTTTTGGACAGACTTAAGTGGTTCCCTATGATTCCAAAGGCAGAGAAGAAGACATGGAGCAGACACAGAAACTTGTGGTGGTGTCCATAGATATCCATGGTAAAGGCTAGTAACTCACCCACGCTGCTGACCAATGGAGTCGAACGTCGCACTGGCGGCCATCTTGCCAAAGTCAGCTTGCTCACTCGTAACAACTCGTTGTTTTAATGGTGCATGAACTTTATAAATAACCAGAACTTGTTCAATTTTATAGCAACTTTTTATAATAAAGGAATATTAACAATGTAAAATTATTTGAATTATTACATTTAGTTTAAATGTGTAATATGTAATAATTCAAATTATTTTATTATAGATTATCATAACGCATTTTAATACATTTATAATACATTATTCTCATTATTCTCTTCAATGTCTGTAGCATCTTGAACACAAAAGTGACATTTATCTGTATTACAAAATAGGTACAAGATTTACAAATTTACATGAAAGAATGCAGCTTGTTAAAATCCCCACCCTGCACAGAGAACAAGACTATTGTGGAGATTTAGACATGGAGGACAGAGATAAAAACAGAGAGATGTGTGAGTGAAACAGCTTAATTAAATTTAACACTAAAGGGGCTCAGAGTTACACTGATATACAATTAAATTACCAACTTAAGATTTCACTAGACAATACACAGGGCATAGCAGAGTGAGAGAGAACTTCAAACTACACCTCAGTAATCAAAGTACAAGCTCTTGTAAAACAAATTTAAAAAGAAAAGAAAGGAAAAAAAAAAAAAAAACATGGCTTGTTTTGTTGTTTTTTTGAGCTTCTGGTGCATGTTGTTTCTCTGTAGTATAAATGTAGTCATCCTCGTAATGTGGTGCAGCCTTAGCTTAAAAACAGGGATACAATAATGTCAGCAGCATATGGTGGTGACTGTCTATACCATACTGTGTGTAACCGATGTGCTCCTCGAGCAAAAACACATCCTCCGACCTGATCCTCTTTCACACAATGTACAGGACCTCAAGCAGTCTGATGGCCTGTGATTGTCTGGAACTTGCTGATGCCTGGCGAATGAGCCACTCTGCTGCTCTGACGACCCTTGCTGTACTTTCTGATGGAGAACACAACTTTGCTGCACATTTAAGTCATTTTTCAAAGACAAGCGCTGGCATTTCAACATGTAAGAAACCAAACCGTAAATCCGTCAAGATTTCAGCAAAATAAGGGTATTTATGTTTGTGCAGATCACTCACCTTCCCTCAGGTACCACAGATGCCACAAGAGAGCAAACCTGTGGCAAGATGGCCATAAAGCATCTAGCCTTTATTATATATATATATGGTGGTGTGGTTTGTCCATGCCACTTAAGGTTGAGATGGAGCTATGGCATCATTGATTCAGGAAAGAAGAACATTGATTGTAAACATGGAAAGAAATTGGTGTTGTCAGACTTATTCATTGTGAGGCTCAGTTTCAAATGAGCTCTTTTTTTTGGCCTTTTTGGCTCCATTTGGATGAAACATCCAAACAATTAAAACTTTAGGAGAAATATCTAAACTTGTCTCCATGTGGACATGGCCTGAGTCTTCAAATAACTTTTGTTCATATTCTTGTGTGTAGTATTGTAATACTTATCTAATTCTGGGGACTATGATGGGCGGAGCTTCATCAGGGCATGGACACAATATTCTCTTTGTGTGTAACTCGACAAACTTAGCAGCTCAAACGCCTCATATTTGTTTCTCTTTTTCTTTTTTGTAAAGCAATTTTTTATTAAGAATTCAGACAGAGCGTAACAAGACATCCCCCTTATTCAGCTTAAGAACGGGTCAAATGTGAGAAGCAAGGACATGGCATTAACAGACTAACAGTTAATCAATTAACAGTGAGAAGCGTCTTAACATCTTCAGTTCCTTTCAACCAGGTTTGGATGGTAGCAGATCTAGCATGGTTAAGTCTAGCTGAAGACAGTTCCAAATATAGAATCTCTAACAGAGTGTATAACCAGTGTTTCAATGAGAGGTCATGAGGAGGTAGTCACCTCTGGACCACTAATTTCTTGGCTGCCGTCATGCAGGCCAGCCAAAGCTTGCATGATTTCTGCGTGACTGGGAATCTTGAGCTGTCCAACAATAGAAGCAAAGTAGGGTCCACAGGAAAGATAGTGCTTGTTAATTGTGATACCACATTTGTAAACTTATTCCAAAATACAAGAACTTCTGGGCAATCCCACAGAGAATACATTAAAGTGCCAACTGTGCCATATGTGCCATACAGTATGGGTGGGGAGCTAACCCCATCAGGTATCGTTTCTGCAGTGTCATATAATTATAGCAACATATGTTAAAGTGAAGATACTCCCCTTCGGTCAAATGCAATTTGTCCAAGAAAAACAAACCAAGTTGGGATTTAGATTTAGTTGATTCTTCAGTAATGTGGAGAAGCTGTCTTATATTATCTGAAGCAAGCCCACCTTTCATAAATCCTGTTAATTAGTCCACCCATCACTCTTTCAAGTCGTAGAGCAAGCACTTTGGCATACAGTTTTACATTGGTGTTCATCAGAGAAATGGGACAATAGTTGGCGCATTCCAGTCCTTCTTTGGTTTTGGTAATACAGTTATCAAGGCAGTATTCAAGTCAGTAAGAAGGCTATCCTTTTCAATAGCATAATTAAGTCAATCAAGCCATAGTGGTCCCAGAATCTCCCAGCGTATCAAGTATGATTCAGCTGGGAGCCCATCCATACCTGGTGAGCAACCCCTATTAGTAAGTTGATTAGCAAAGCTACATGCTTTTGCTCTTGAGGTGGGCTAGTTCTGAACTGCTTATTAATGATATCTTGCTGCTTCTGTGGCAAGTTTGCTGGGTTTTTGTTCAGCATTGTTTTAGAAAGCTTAACATCTCTTGTTAAGAGCCAAAACAAGATTTAAAGCATAGGATATGTTAAAAATCGGGGGTTTCTGGCAGGAGCTCAGTGTGACAAGACCATTTCACAGAGTGCCTCATCAGAAGTCCCCCCGTTTCTTTCTCCTTTTCTATTTTTTTTGTTTTGTTTTTTGATTTTTGCAGATGGAAAATGAAATTATTGTACCTATCCGTACTGCTTTTCCTTTTTCCCACAAAAGAAATGGAGATAACTCTGAGGAGTCATTTGTTTCTAGAAAGTATGACCACTTTTTTTTATGTAACCATCAAATTCAAGGTTTCTCAGGAGGGAAATATTAGAACACCATCTTGGAATAGGTTTGTATGGGCTATCTGTCTCCCATTTGATTGTTACAGGAACAGAATCACTAATACTAATTGGGTGGATCTTTGAATTTGAAGTGTTTGAAATGATAGAGTTGCTAGTGAGGATGAAGAGAGTCCAGGAGTATGAATGGTGGACTGAAGAAAAGAATGAGTATCCTAGAATTAGGATGATGTTCTCACCAGCTATCAGAAAGACCTAAATCACTCATGCATTGCTGTATTATTTCTGTGGATTGCCAGATATGTTTATTGGCTGAACTGTTAGGTCAGCCTGCTGTTGGGCGACTTGGAGAGGTTTGAAAAGGAGAAGAAAAAGCTCTGAAAGAAAGATGGATCATCTGTACTTATTGGATTGAAACATGTGTCAGCATCTGTGACAGTGTTGTTGTGGATAAATGAGGCATCTTTAGTAATCAAAATGCAAACCTTTCTTTGCTTTTTGATGTATTGAGAATAGGTAATGACTGTTATACCTGATCACATTTTGCTGAATGTTCTGCCTGTAGGAGACAAATATCAGCCTGTTGTTTAGTAGGCACAACTGTATACTGATGTCAAAGTGTGTGTATTTGCAGGAGTGCGTGGGTTGCTGTTGTGTGTACGCATGCTTGAATGAGTGTATATGAGCTATGTAATTGTGCTTGTTTATGTGTGTATGAGCACAATATAACAATGTTATTGGTTAGCAATGCAGAAAATAGAGAGACATATGACAAAATATACACTACAGAGATCATGAACCATAATTGCAGATGTAGTGAGAAAAGGGACTATAAGACCTAGACGCAGACATTTATATTATACATGACAGAGAAGGAGAGGGGTTTTATATATAAGGAGTCAGCTATTTAATTGAGTAGTCAGAAAAACCAGGGGGTGATGACCTCGCCACAGAGTAGCTGTCCATCAATGTGTAGCTTGTGGACTGTAACCAGTCTTATTTCCTTTATTGTCATCTTAATTCAGGTTTAAAAAAAAGCTGCTTGTGACACTCAGTCATTGGGGAGCTGTTAATTGAGTTCACAGTTTATGAGTTTATGCCTTTGAGGTGTATGGCTTGCTTTCCGACCAGCTCTTTGTGTTTATAGTGTTGGAATTTTGTGCTTATTGGTCATGGTCTGTTATCTTTTTGTGATTTGAGACGGTGCACACGGTGGAAGTTGATGGTCTCTACTACTGTTTCTGGGTCATTTGGAATTTGTTCCACGATGCCCTGTTAAAAGAAAATAGTCCATTGTGCTTCATGCTTGCAGATTGAGGATGTTTTCCTTGATGGCTGTATTTTCGGTATTTACAGAGGTGAGCTGAGTAGTAAGTGTGTTAATGGAGTGTGTGAGTGTGATATTTTTTTCACTGTTAAATAAGTTGTTAAAAGAGTTGAACTTAAGCCGGTAAGGCATCCGGCTGCTTGAACCTGATTGAAAAAGATAACACTCTCAAATTTAATAAAGCTGGGATAGCGATTTCGGTCTTTGAGCTGAAACAACTCATGTTGTTAAATTGAAAATATCTCTGAAAAAGTTGGGGTTTACAAGTTGCCTCAACTTAATTGTGTGAGTAAATTTGAATAGTATGTCACGACTTACGTGGTAGACTGTGATATAGGCCAAATTATATTTTATTTACAAAAATAGTGTGTTTGGCGTATAAAAGTGAACGATCAATGGTGTAAAGAGGTTGCAAGTCAGGACGCCTGTACTTTGGGTGGATGCCAGGTTGGGGCAGATGCAGTTCTCCTCCAGAAGGATGACAAAGTTTGGAAAGACCCGTTTGCTTCTTCTCTAAGAAATTCAACAATGAACTATTCTGTCAAAGGAAGCTCTGGCTTTAGTCTGGGCCCTGCAACATTTTTAAGTGTATGTGGGAGCTTTGACTCCTTTGGCAGTTTACACAGACCATAATCTGCAACTTTTTCTGAGGTCTCTGAAGTGTCACAACCAGAGAAGGCTTTGTTTCTGCAGGCATATAAGTTGGACATTCGCCAAATTAAAGGAGCAAAATACTGGTGCTTTAATGAAAAGGAGCCACCCGTTCTGCAGACCAACCAATGAGCAAAGAGCAAATTTGAACTGGGCCATCACAAGTAGTCTCAAGTTTGTCCAACTTAATATTTTGATTGTGGTTTACACTCTTAATGTAAGCTGACACAACACCTTTTTTTTTTAACAAAAACGTTTTGCAGCTGGTTGTCTTACTTTTTTTAAGTCTCCTTAATGACTTATTCTTGAGTTGGGACGTCTGTATTCCACCCATCCATTTTCTGTACTTACCTGTTTCAATCTAGGGTCACAGGGGGCTAGAATCTATCCCAGCAGCTATAGGGTGAGAGGCAGAGTATACCCTGGACAGGTCACCACAAAAAAAAAAAAAAAAAAAAAAAATTACTAAAAAAATATATAATAATAATAATAATTGTGTTTTGTCAACCTACATTAAGAGTTTAAATCAAAATCTAAATATTAAGTTAATGTTACACTGTTAACATAAGTCGTCTCACCTTTTTTTAATAGATATTCTCAGCTTAACAACATGAGTTGTTTTTGAACTCAAAGACATGAATAGACCTGAATATCAATCCAAACTTCATTAAATTTAATATTTTGAATTACCATCTAAATTTAGGTTCACACAACACCAGAACCCCTTAGCTGAGTTTACTAAAAAAAAAAAGCATTGTGGCTTGATGTCTTATGTACACTCAACTTTCCTTTTTTTTCCTTTAACAGAGTTAGGTGAGGAAAAATGATATTAAACATCCAGACAGACTGAGCTTTTCTGGGGAAAAAGGAGAAATATCCTCAACAGGATGGGTCACCTGATTGTAGTCCAGGTTGTGAGAGTTGAAAACCAGACTAAAGGCACAGAGACTCAACCACCAGATGGGAGATCCAGGTTAGAATTAGCAGCAATATAGATGTTTATCAACCCCGATACTATTCTACTTTACTTCCACTACCTTGTTTCCACTTGTGATAATAAAGAAGGACAAAGCTATATGAGATTTTTTTCCATAATGAATCAGAATCTCTAAAAGTCTCCTGTAAATGCTACAGTGTCCCTGTATTGCTTCAGACACTTAACATTTTGCATCTCCAATGTTTATTTAAAGCCTGTGAGATTAAGTTAAGGAAGCATTAAAGTCAATGCATTGAGCAACGTATCCAGTGGCCCAGCCCCCCTCCCGGCTAGCGTTTAGCTGCTGTGTTGAAACCATTTCTCTGTGTGAGCACGTCTGACTCAATCTCAGTTTCCTATACACACACACTTGCAAGTTCCCTACTGTGTGAGTGAGTGTGTGTGTGTGGGGACTTTATCTGAACTAATGCATGTGTGTCAATGTGTGTGTGTTTTTACTCTAAACAGAAATCCAGCTTCCTCACTTCTCTGTTCTGTCCTCATTCTGGTAGCAGGCTGACCGCGACAGTTTGGTGCAGCTCTCTCGCTCTCTCTCTTGCTGTCTCTTTGTCTCCATGACAACAGACTGTCACAAAGACAGCGCACTGACCACACACCTGAGATCAGGAAGAAGGAAGCGCTTGGTCCCGCCTATGCCTGGCTCTCTAAGGAATTCAGGTAGGCAAACACGCACACAGAGACAGTCTTTCACAATGTTGAATGAGAGTTGAATGCTGCAGGTTGCAGTGTTGAAACTGAACTACATGATCAAACAAGTACAGTATTTTCAAGAAAGAAAGAGATTAAAGAGTGCGTGGGCAGAGGAAAGATGCAACATGTGAAAAAGGACAACAAGGAGTGCCAGTTTAGTTAGGATCCTCACTGTTTTGCTTTCAGTTCAGCTGTGCAGCAGGAGCCTCTTTAGAAAAAGTGGGGAACTGTTGATATTAGACGTTTAAAGTTTCAGCTTTCCCTGCATGTCATCTTCACACTGACCCTAAAACAAGAAATGTGAGAAAGTGTGTCAGTGAGCTGTTATTACTTAAAGTTGTCATTATGGATGGATCAACACTACGTACGTCAAATAGTGATCACTGGAGCTTAAAGACAGCATGTCATCATGACCTCAGACATGTAAATTTGTGAGTGAGGAAAAGGTTGTTCTGTGTGTGATCATCGGTAATAAGCAGGTGGTGGACGCAGGTGATCATGTGGTGTGAGTTTTTGGATGAGGTATGAAGGAAACCCCTTTAGAGGAATGCTGTTCTGGCTGTTCGGATTGGGGTCTGGCTGTTTGGACACACACACACACACACACACACACACACACATACAGGTTGAAGAGGGGCACAGGAGGATAGCATTTCCCATCCGGAATGATAGGAGGGAGGGAGCGAGGGAGAAAGAGGGAGGGAGTGAGGAGGTGTGTTGTGAGTTTGGGCAGTTTAATTCTGGTTTGGTGAGTTTTAAGAGCAGGCAGTGTGTACACCATACACATATCGAAAGACAAAGAGATAGAAAGACAAGGGGAAGGAATGACAGGGAGAAATACTGCGAAATGAAAGCAACAGAAGAGAGGACTGAAGACTCGTGAGACAGCAGCAGCACTTTCACCTGTCATCATGCAACCTTGACTTGAGTGCCGCATCTATGGTTTGCTGTAAGGAAACTAGATTTCTGTATGTGTTGGGATGAAGGGGGCATTCTCTGAGATGATTAGTGTGTTGGTGTGCGAGAACCTTTCCCTTTCTTCTTCCTCCCTCGCTTCTCCCCCTCTTCTCGGCTCTTAGGAATGTGGGGCTTATGTCAGTGAGAGTCAGGTACAGACTCACTAATTACCACTACCCTTCCTCCCTCCATCTCTCCCTCCTTCTCTCTCTCCATAGCTCTCTCCTTCAACTCCGTCACCTTCTGCTCTCTCCTCCACTTTGAGACCTTGTGTGCTCCCCCCTTCTCCTGTCTCCTGCTGTTACGTCTACAAGTGTTGTCGTTACTGGAGCAGAGGAGAGGACAAACAGAGAGGATCTGAGTCAGAATTAAAAAGAAACACAAAAGGAGAAGAGAAACTCTGACTTGTCCTTTCCTATTGTTTGTGTGTGTTTGGTGTGTGTGTTAGTTTCAAGTATCTGAGATCTCTTCTCCTTGTCCTTTTGGGGAACCTGTCACTGGTTGACAGGAGGTGCCTTAACAGCCAGCAAGAGATCAGAGAGAAACTGAAAGACAGCGCAGAAGAGGAGAGGGAGGGAAGAGAAGATGAGAAAGTGACAAGTTGGATTGTTGCTTTGAGTGGTGGAAGAAGAACGAGAAGCAAAGCCGAGACTGCACGTCCCATCATCCCACAGGTTGGCTGGAAACTCATCACACGTGTCTTGTGTTCCTTTCCATTCTGTTTCTTAGTCTTTAACAGTTTTGCTGCAAGGATACTTGGGGGGACATAGTGTGTTTTCTCACCTGCACACACACGAAATCACACACACACACACACACACACACACACATACAAGTACACACAGTGGGTATCTGGAAGGACATTTCTTCAGCTGGTCCAGGGATCACACTGACTCAGCTGACTGCTGTAACCTTCACTGCAAGGTTACGGGATGAGGACTGGATGTTTATTTGTATGTGTGTGTGTGTGTTCAGTTGGTGTCTTGTCTAGTCATTTTGTGTGTGTGTGTGTGTTTCAGAAAACTGGTCGAGCAGGGCGTCAGTCAGCCTTGGGTGTCCTGTTGTTGTGCAAACGGGATTTTGTTGTGTGCGTGTGTGCAGCAGCAGCAGTGTGTGTCGGTGTTTGATAGTTCATATCCAGCTAATTTTTGTTTTCCAGAACAAATTTTTCATGTTTTATTATGGGATTTTTTTTATAGTTGCTGCCCTTTAATAAGATCTAAATAAGACATTTTTTTCTAAAAACAATAGAATTTGCTGAATTTGTAATAAGATTGAAATTAAAAAAGTTAAATGGAAGAGTCTGCTGTTGCTACATGTTGAGTTAGTGTATGATGAGAGTTCATCTGTGCTGTAATTTGAGAGGAAAGTTATATTTTCATTCATCAACTTCCAGTTTCTTCACAACCTCGTGTGGAGATGGAGGACAGCGATGGAAATTAATCCTCTGGCTGCATGTCTGTGTGCCACTAAAGCTTTACAGACATAAATCAATTTACACATCCCCATTGTGAAGCTCTGCCTTGCTTCAGGGCACAAAGACAAAACGTCCATTAATGATTTAATGTGTAAGTGATGACTAGGTTTAGGGTTATATTTGTTTATTTTTAGGAAATGAAAATGGGTCAAAGCAATGACCTGTCTTGCTGAAAGTTAGCACTAAGGTGTTTGTGCTCGTTTGTGACACCAAAGGTTCCTGAACAATTGTAGAGATTCGATACCTCTACTGTTTTACAAGTATTCAATGACTCACTGCCTTGTTTCTGTATCGCTTCCAGGTTTTCTGAAACTTTTACAAGAAACGTTTTGGTTTTTCTTGTCTAGCAGGCCTCGTCAGCGCACGTTGTCAGATTGCTTTAGAAGCTACAGTCTTTTTCATTTGGCTTTTGTTTAAAGATTGATCTCAGGCGTAGGTACATGGCAAGCCTGAAGGAAATTCCCAGTACTTAAGTCAGTGTATTGTCTTCTGAAGTCCTGGAAACAAGATTGGGGAATACTATAAATACTTTGACAAGGAAGGTGTGTGAAAGGTATGTGTCTGATGAGGTGATGACTCATGGGTTCCTTATGCTGTCACATACAAAATCAAGAACAGATACCACTTAAATTGTCAGTAAACGATAGTTGTCCCCTTTTCAGACAGTAGCTGTGGCTTCAGTACTGATTTTGTAAGTGAGTTCAAGAGGTGAACTATTTTCCAGGATGATACTTATCACTTAACTGACTCAATCGCATTCCAGTCTTAAAATGGAGCACAGTCATCAATGTCATAAGCTCATATCTAGGCTTTTTTCCCCACAGCATCCTGGTATCATATTTGAGCCAAGTCTAACTGCAGGAAAATGAGCTGAAACATATCAAACAATAATAAAAAAAAAGAGGATCTCTGTTGCTTCATAGAAGTATTAGGTTGATTAATATTCAGCAAACCTCAAACATAAGGAAGAGAAACAGCTTAAACTGCATGAATTATGCACGCACACACATACTATGATCGCATCACATGACTGTCACATGATCACCTCATGCTGATGGTGGGGAAGCACAGATTTAGTCTAGTGTGTATGTGACAAAGCCATAAGCTTTATCCAGCCACAGTGAGGCAGAAATCTAAAGCTGCAGCGTACAGACCCTAATGCAGCAGAGGGAGTGAGGGGAACCTGTTAGCACTATTGTGCTGTTTATGAAACACCTGTAACAAGATCTGATCTCTTCTCTCTCCCATTCTTTCTGTTTGTCACAAACACACACATACCTGGAGAGCACAATGGCCACATTCTTCCACTCTATCAACCCCCCACCATCCTCTTTAGCTCCTTTCTGATCGTGCAGCAGCAACAAGAAGGGAAGAAGAAACAGGTAGAAATCAGCATGGCACGAACAGGTGGAAAAAATAAAGGGGACAACTGAGAAATGCCTGTAATGTGCTCATTGGTAGTGGCAGATACTTTGGACTGGAAAGCTTTTTCAGCTCACTTCTCTTTTTCCAAGACTGTTAGAATGAGTTTCACAATGCAGGAAATTATTACTGACAGGAAATGTACAACCTAAAAGTGCTGTACATTAAATTTTACTACAAAGTGCACTGTTTGTCCATCCACTTTAGAACAACACACAGAACTATGGTATCATCATTTTGCTGAAATTTTTAGGTCTAGTAAAATTCCTAATTTTATGGTATATAAGCCCCATGAGTCAGTTTTAATTCAACAAACAGGTTGTAAACATAAAGGGTAGATTATGGGCATTAAAACTGCACCTTTGCTAAAATTAGACAGCATTTATCATTAAGTTATTATGGCTATAACAAACACTTAGGTGTGGTTTTGACGTATGGGTTAAAATGTTAAACAAACAGTCATCTCCTACCTTAAACACTTTGTTGACCGATCCAACAAGTGATCTGTCTGTAGACTGTGTGCCACCAACAAACTCAGATCACATCTTTGCTTTTAGCATCTAAGAATCTTCAGCCATTAAGAAATATTATGACTGGAACATCCAGGAAACAACGGCCATTTTTGTAATTTCCTGAGATTATGAACATTTTTTTTAACTACATCGTTAAAACAATTTGATTGAGACAAAACTTTAGACTTTTAGCCCTTCTACTAAAAAGTTGGAATCTGTGTTTTAGTGTTTCAATCCAAGAAGAAGCTGAAGGAGAAAAGAGAAATATTACTGCCTCCTGCTCCTGTTACTCCTTTCAGCACCCAAACACAACTTTGATTGTTTACCCTTAAAAAACTCTTTAGTAATTGCTGTACTGTCTGAGACGAGAGTAACATCTGATCTCTGAACCTTAACCTCACGAGCCAAACCAAAAACCTGAGGTTTTCGTCATCAAGTTCAGGTGGACCCATACAGGCTGTAGTCTATGTTGCCGTCACAAAACACAAAAATTTCCACTTTTGCTGACACACACATTTTCTTCATGAAGACCAGTTTTTCTCCAAGAATCACTGCACACTGGTGAGATTCATGCCAGTTGGGCATTAGTAGACCCTAACACACCTGCAGAGTGTAACATAAGTTTTAAAGTCCAGTTCGATATAATGACATCCTTGAAAATGGCCTTGAAAAACATAAAATTGTAATGCCAATGAGGTGCTGTCCAGGGTGTGCCCCTGGATGGATGAATGGATGGATGGATGGATGGATGGATGGATGGATGGATGGATGGATGGATGGATGGATGGATGAATGGATGGATGGATGGATAGATGGATGGATGGATGGATGGATGGATGAATGGATGGATGGATGGATGGATAGATGGATGATGTATCGTTCATCTCTACTGTGCTGGGCTACTGTATAAACCTTGAAGTCCAGTATGATATAAATTGAACTGTAGCATCTGCTGCATGGATATATATTTCTTGCTTTAAGATAATAAAAACACAAAAGTTTTTATGCTGATGTAGTTTTGCATAAAAAACAGTTATGGATATTATATTGCATCTCTACCCATAGATTTTAGGACCAGGAATGATCATTGCATTTAAGTTAAACCTGCAGGAATCTGTGTAAACATTTCTTTCCACACTGCAAATTCATCATCTGCTGTATCACAGACACCTACATAACCCACATTAGTAAAAATAATAGGAACATAATCAAGGCAGCACTTCCAGTAAAAACTTAGTTATGAAAACAAATATAGCGTGATCTCTAGGATGCAGGGTTGACTAAGCACCCTTATGAAGTAGCTGATTTGGTTCTTATGTTTTCAGACACTTCATTTTTTAAGTGTTTTTTTTATATAGCAAATATCAGATACTTCTCATTGATAACTCGTTTGTGTATGATATTAATAATGAAGAATTAACCATCATTCTAGACCGATTTCACAAGATTTAAGTGAGAAGTGTGCCACTGAGATGAGATGTTGTGCAACTGTCTCTCTTATGAGAGCATAGCAGGACTGTTGAGTGTGTAAACAGGTGACATCCACTCACTGCGAAGGCTGGATCAACACTCCTCCCCTGTTTTTCCTCAGTCCCCTGCCTTCCACTGTTCAACCTTTGACCCCTGTGATCCCTGCAACTTCCCCCCCGCGGTGTCATGACATTGCTGAACCCTCCATCCTCTTCTTTATCCTGCTCTCCTCCCTCCTTCCCTCCCCTGTCCTTCAACCTCCTTGTACTCTAATGCTCTTATTATGCTTCATTTCACTGTTAGTTTCGTAATCCAGCTTTTTCGGTTTAAATGAGTGAGGAAAGAGGCGTATTAAAGGGTAGGACTTTGTACCTATACATACACTGCTCTATTGTACCTTTTGTACATATTTGCAGTGAGATGATCCGCCTCCTTATTTAACAGTAATGGAAGCAGAGGCAAACAAAATTCAATTCTTTTTGCACAGTGTAAGGAAATACTGACTGATCTTTGATGGGATCGCTAGAAGGATGAAGAAACATTTGCAGGGATTTTAAAAAAACAACAACAAAAAAACTTATTCTTGAGCTGTTTTCATACACAGTTAGTAGCCTGCAGCCGGCTGAGACAACAGACTCTTCTCTGCATACCTGTTGCTACACACAATGGGCTAGTTGTCTGGACAGCAGGCCATGAAGCAAGGTGTGTGTGCACAGTGTGTGATTTGATTCTGGTGGAGAGGGCATACAGATCGGGATGGTGTATGTGTGTGGAAGTAAGTAGGTCTGAAGGACAGAAACTACACACTGTAAGGTACTCCATCTCATGATAAGGCTCCACCCCCAAAATCACACACATATATACACACACAGTGCCCCCCTACACTGTGTCAGAATGGAATGTTCCATGGGTCGAGTCTGACTATGAACTCATTCACAAAACTGGCTCAAAGAAGTTACGTGGAAGCCGTACATGCACTAAAACCACAAACATTTTATGTCCAGACAATCAAGCCCATCCTTCTTTTTCTCATTTGTTACCCCACACATCAATCCTCCCTGTTACATTCCCACACTTCCTTCTTTGTTTGTGACTAGTTTCGGTGCACAATTGGGAGACAGGTGTATTACACATACCTTTGGTTTCTCAGGATGATTTCCTTTTTACTTTGTCATTAAGCACCTATTTCCTTGTGGTTTGCATGACGCTGTTTTCTGAGTTTAGCTATTGTATGTCTGTTTAGGAGCTGGAGTTGACTGGCACTGAATTCCACCAGCTTTTCATTCAGCTCTTATCAGCTTGTTATACTTTCCCCGTCTCACTTTACTGAGTGCATGTGTGTGTGTGTCTGCTTTAAGAGTTCTAGAGAACATTTTGTCTTTCCAGGAAACAAGGCATGTTTAAGACTGCAGGTTTGCAATTGCCAAAACCTCAAATGCCTTTACATTAATGAACATGTATGCAGATATAGAAAAGATTATGTCACATGACAAGTAATCACATATTTTGTGTGCTGGGTAATTTAGCAGCATTTTAGTAGAACAGCATCCAGTCAGCATCAGTCAGGATCTGTTACTAGATAACATCCCCAATGGATGCAATTACTGATCAATAATCAGTTATACCTTTCATAGCCTGACACACTCTTTAGTGTCTGTTCAGTCTGCACAGTTTATCAGAGTAAAGTGTCTAATCTTTTTTTCATGGAACATGTATTCCATTTTTCTTATTTCCCAAAAAGTATGCTGTCATACATTATATAGATCAAATTTCTATGTGTGATATGATATAGACTGTTGAAATAAATTGCAATCTTTAAAGCTCTGGTATGGCGGGCCTGATATGCAAACCAACATTTGGATACTTCTAATGGTAGCTGTCTTTTAGAACAATCAATCATCCAATTGAGATTATTTAAAAGATTCAGTGACACAGTTACCAGTTACACTGATAACTATCACCACAAGGTCAAACTTTATAAGACTTAAAAAAACTACTAAAAACTCCAAATTGCAAACCCAATAAGAGCACATTATCCATACAGCAGAGGACACAGTGGTGACACTTTTTATTCCAGGACACAAACAATGGCAACCCAAACTGACACATGCTTTTATTATTTTTTTAAATTTAATTGTTTTGAGTGGTGAGTGATTTTTTTTTTTTGGTTAATTTTAATATTTTAATCTCATAATTATGACAGATATTTGCTGAGACAGCTTTAGTCCAAATCACAAACTTTATTAATGCTGCTGTTGTGGCACCAAATTAACTGAAGCCTATTACCAAGCAGTCTTCTACAACTGACACAATATCATCAAACTGATGTCGACACGTATGACAGTAAAAATAAAAATGCTACAGAGGGAGGTCCTCCTCACTCCTTTTCTACATGAACCTACACTCCCCTGTTTTTTTTCTTCTTCTTTGTTATTGTTATAGTTGTTGTTATAGTTATTGTTCTCAGTGTGGACAGTCCTTTACTCCTGACAAGCTTCCAAACAAGTCAGACTTGTTCAGTGATTTTTTAATTTACTGTCTTGAGCTTTAACATTTAGCATGCTAACATGGCCCATAGAGTCTGAGATTTAGGTCCAGGTTATTTGCATAAAAGGTTTTCTATATCATCTCTTTGTGGCTGCAGATAGTGGAGTCATGTCCATTATTGACCTGTTAGAGCTCAGTGCTAATTTGCGAGTTACATGGATAAACTGAATTAGATTGAATTGACTTGAATCAGATTTTTGCACTTCCTCTAAATTCTCCACATCCTGACCTGGGGTGAACTTACTGGGATGTCCACTTCTGGGAAGATTAGCCGAAGTGGACATCTTGAGAGTCTACATGTGAATCATCTTTTTAACAGCAGAATGATGGACTCTAAACTTTTTGATCTTATAACTCTTCCCAGACTGATGAACAGCAACCGTTCTAAGATCATTGCTGATGTCTTTCCTCCTTGGCATTGTCTTAACACCTGAATGCTCCACACCATCAAACAGACAAAAATTGTTTTATAGAGGTGTTCACACTTGCTGATGACCAATTAATCAAGTGCATTAGATTTGCAGCACTTGGCAGCTACTTAACCTCTTAATTTATTTTAAATTACTGTAGTCATGTGGACACTGCTTCATTCGTCAGCTTAGTTATTGTTAAACAAATGAGTTGGTGTAATAAGCCACAGGCTGCTGTTCACCAGAGATTATATTTAACTAATTTTATGTAAAACTTTAGAAAAAAAAAAAAGATTTTTCTTTCATGTAACTATCACCCCAGATGTTTTGTAGGGTGTTACACGTCATCAGTAAAGGTGGTATAAGAGGTTATGTTGTTACAGCAGTTGAAACAGGAAGTGTGTGTAAAAAACAACTTGATTTCAAACTTATTCCTATAAAAATTGTCCAAACAGACCTGTTCAGATTAAAACAGGATCTCTTTTAGTCCTTATTTCATCCACCTGTTGCTTCCACTTAATCACCTGAGCGTCAGGGTTGAGTCTCATTGTTGAGAGACTGAATGGTCATCCATGTTGACGTTACAGTGGTCACTGGATACCGACCTGATGATAAGCAGCTGCAGTGTGGTTAACAGTCATAAGCATGATTGCTTTTTCTATGGTCAAGCTACTTTAAGTCTTTTACTCATATCCCTCTCTTTCTGTCTTCCTCCTTCCATGTCTCCTTGACCTTGGCAGTGATTGTGGCACCTAAACACAGACTCCAGCACGTCTGCCACTGGTTAACGACAAGCCACGTGACTTGTGGAGTGTCAGCCGACCAAAGTCTAGGCAAAAGGGGAAACATGTTTCATCAGAGTGGAAAAAAAAATGTTGGACCTTGACGTTAGAGCCTGTGTGTGTTTGTGTGGTGGAAGGGCAGAAAAGTTCTTTTTTTGTGCTGAGTCATTTTGTTAATCAAAAAGAGGACACTATGATTGGTTGACAATAGTCACAGGATCTAAGGTGACTGTTTAATTGAGGAAATGTTACAAAAAACATTTATCGGTTAGCTCTGAGGATCTAGCTGAGTCTTTATTATAACAGGTTTATTGTTTCTGTCCCACGGACAAAATCACTGCAAAACTTCAGGATCTCTCAGATAATTTTACCCTAGTAATACTAAGACAGTCATGCACACAAACTAAGATACTCTTAGTTGAAGTTTTGACGACTCTGATGGAGGGGAGATCTTTCTGATGAGAAACAGGTGCTTTGTCCTGCTGTGGTCTTCCAGCCAGTCTAACGTGTCCTGCAGGGTTGACACACATGTTGGGACATTTCTGTAATGTTTATGTTTCCAGTACTGATGGTAGAAAGTCTAAAGTTTACATACAATACAGTGCCCCCCCCTTACCTCCCTCCCTATCTGACGTGTGACATTGTTTCTGTCAGTGCTTCTTGACATCTGTGGTAAAATATTCTCATCCCGTTATGATGGATTACCGTGAAAAACAAAAAGGTCATGTTTTGGCAAAACAGTATGATTGTAATCATGTGTTGAAGAGAAGGACGTGTCCAGGATAGATGTCTCAGTATTTTTTGTGTGAGAATTATTAATCAGAAATAACAATGGGACCTGCAGAGCCAGATCCTCGTCTCTGTCCCTGTTAATACAGAGCTGACTGCTATCTTTCTGCATTGTGTGATGCTTATCACTTGATGTTTGCTTTTACGACACTTTGTTTTGTGACTTTACTCTTTTAGCCATTTACTCTTTACTCATTTTTAGTTAAACTTTTTCTTGATTTTACTTTTAAATAGTAGCTAGTTTTCCTTCATTTAAGTCATAATGACCTGACCATGTGAAAGCCCTTCCATCACTGTATATTATATTGATCTAAGCACATAAATGTGATGTTATGTGTATGTGTTTGTTAACCTGATAGTGTCCGGGCCATAAAGTTTATGAATCTGTATGGCCTTCACTCCCACATTTTTACACTCTGCCAGAGAGCAATTTCCCAACTTGAAAACTTTGAACTAACTATCTTTGTATGAGAGAGTGCTGCCAAAAGGGTCAGAACCAGTGATTGCTTGTCCTTTATTAACAGAGTCGTTGGTTAATGTGTCACTTGTACAATGGCAACAGCACACTTACTTGCATGGACTTAGTTTGGAGTAGAGTGGCACCCCACCTGATAGCAGTGCAGACCCTGCTCTCTTGTGTTGTTTAAGGTTGTGTAGACTTCCACACATTGTTGGTATGCTGCCCTTTCTGTTCTTGCCAACAGTGTAGCGTTTCTGGTAAATATGATTGGAATGTGACAGCTTTAGTTGGGTTTGTATTGACCTTATCTTTGATGTGCTAACCACTTCGTTGCTTCTAAAGTGACTTTCAATTCCTACTTAACACAACATGAGAAGTGAAACTAAGTCATGATACCCACCGCAGTGTCGAGCTCCCATTAACACCAAAATTGACAACGCATATGGCAGATACTATCTATCTAACATGCTTTTGGACAGATTGGAGGAAAATAAGTTTGAACTTGAAGTAAAATCAAACTCTCCTTCAATGGAGTTAAATTCCTCAGGACTCATGCCCATACTTGAATGTTTATTGACCTTTAAGCACCCTTGTTCATAAATGTTCAAAACTGCAAGCAGGTCAGTGTAACACCTTGACTCCACCATGACACCACAAGTCCTTTTCTGGATGGTCTGAATGTCTACATACAGTATGTTGTTCCAAAAACCCATATTCACCATCCAGCATCATAAGCAATAAAATAGTTAAGAGATAACTCATATTACATTTAAACCTGATCCCCCATTAAACACATATTATGTTGTGTTAGGAAAGACAGTCCTTATGTAGATTTAAGGTAAATGAATGCTTTATGAGTGGGAACTTGGTAAATGATGCTGATTAAGCATTATGAATATTTTGCTGTATAAACTTTAACATACAAGACAAGACATTGGCCACTGTGACCAGAATAATAGCAGTTGGCACATCAGACCCCAACGATTTTAATTTCTACTGGCCTTTATTGGCAGTGAGGAGAGGGCAGGAATGAGGGCAGAGAGAGGGAGATAAAATGCAGCAAAAGTTCCTGGCCAACTGTGATAAGACCCCACATTGGAGGCATCTGCTCAACCAGTTGAGCTACGCACCACCAGAACTATTCCTTTTTCTAACCATTTGATGGTGGCAACACTGATGAAGCTGCATTCACTTGAATAAGCTTCCAAGATTGGAAAACCTATCTCCGGCCTATGGTCCCTCCACACCAGACACCATACACTCCCAGCATTAAAGTGCTTTAGTCAATCTGGTCATCCAGGAGTAACCACTGGACTGTATACTCCTCTGGAAAGCCTCAAGTTTATGCTCTAAATTAAGCTTAGCTAAATTAATTTAGCTCAAACCTCTCATTAAGAATTTATACTGAGAGGATCACGGCTAACAAATTAGCACCAGTGTCCTCTTCTCTAAAACTAGCAGTCATTGCTGGCAATAGGCCAACCCATCTTTCAGTTCCTCTGAGCCATTCTTCAGTTAAAACTCACCACAACCCACTCAGGGCAGGTTGTTATTTAAAGTCCTATATCAGATGGAAGCTGCCATAACATGATTGTAAAGTTGTATGAAAAAGATGCGACGGGTCAAAGGCAGTGCTCTCATAATTATATGGGGTTTTAGTGGCATGTCTATCTGTGTGATTTATTTGGTTGAAGTTAAAATATTTCAACATTCAGTCCATTGACTGCTATATTGAGTGTTTTTCTTTCTCCTTACACTCAGAAATTCAGAAACACTAGAAAAAATTCCCTTTTTTGTGTTGTGCAATCAGGATATTTGTGCTTTATAACAACCATTAAATGACTTTATATGGCAGATAAATTGTAGTTGTATGTGTAATTATACAGTTACTTACATGTCAAATAACAGAAACAAGGTAACTATTCCCTGGCTGCTGTCAATTATTCTATCCGTCACACCCTCTGCAGTTTTATCCCTTTCTTTCCCTTATGTCTGACTCCTTATCATGCAAGTAAGCGAGAGACTGAAGGAGGAAGAGAAAGGTGGGGGGGGGGTTACCTGTGCTGAGTGGCCCCACCTCTCCTCTTCTGGCCATTGAGAATGAGTAAACACCAAACCACCGCCACACTCCGCATGTCTCACTGCTGCTGCTGCCTGTCAACACCAAACGTCTGTGAATGGATAGAGACAGAAATATTTAGACAAGCGTGAAGCCAAAAGCAAGAAAACACTGACTGCCTCTCCTTGGTCTGTTCGTCAGTATCTGTGCTGGAATACAGGTAAGGTGTTAATGCCAACCTTGAGTAGTGTTTCTGTTTTTTTGTACTTAAAAACACAAGTTATTTAACTCGCTTTAAAACTGGCTTTTTTCCCTTCTCAACCTGCTCTTTGCTATTTTCTGTTATGAAAAACCATTTTTTCCTCGAAATGTTGCAAACTGACACTTCAAAGATAAATAACAAACTCCGCTGACCTTTGACCTTTTTCTTTTTGGATACTGTTTGTCTGCTATCACTTCATGTAGCAGAAATTGCTTCTGTGTGAGCCGTTTACCAGATTGACCTGTTACACCACCTAGAGCCAGGTTGATTGGAAAAAGACAACAAGCCACTTAAACCAATCAGTGATAAGAATGGAGATCAAGGTGTCCTTACAATGCAACCAGTGGAACCAGTGGAGTGGCATGACACTGTATGTGTGTGTGTTTAAGGTGGGGTACAAAAAAAAAAGCTTCAGCAACTACACAGAGAAGCTGGTATAATAACCTATATACTTCCGGGTTCCTCGTCATATAATAGGTGGACTTTTGCCCCTGTGAGGAGAGCTGTTTGTTTTGTGTGTGTGCGAGATCTGAAATCATTCATCCTCTGAAGTTATATTTAGTAGTAAAAACAAAGCTATGCATGAAAGTATGAGCAGTCTTTTTTAGGATTTGTTCCTTATTTAAGGCACAAGTTTAAAGTAGAGGGCGGAAAAGTTATATGAGCCTTGTCTGGAGTCTGATGGACTTTTCTGTGTTTGTCAACGGGGTGGGCCCAAGTGAGCACAAAGTTTTGCTAAAACTCTGAAATAAGTGGGAATGTGAAAGATGCTCAAGAAGATCATTCATAGAAAGCCACTTAGTTTTGTTTAGTTTTTTATTTCTTAGCTTTAAAGCCCCTTCTGAGCATGTATTAATCCCCTAAAATATAATCTGAAGCTATGTTTGCGAGTCAGTTGTATCTATATGCAAAAAAACAAACAAACAAACAAACAAACAAACAAACAAACAAAAAAAACAACAACAAAAAACAAAACAAAAGTACAGACATCCTGGTTTAACCACCATCACCATCCTTCTTTAATACCTGATGCAGAGGTAGCTCAGCACCATATTAATGTTTACACACATTAAGTTGCTGTTATGTCAAAATGTGCTACACTGTTGAAACAAATCAGAAATTTCCTTCTGGGGTCAATAAAATATTTTTCAAACAGACTAAATTTATCTGTCAATCTGTGCTGCCCCATCATAAAAGAATAACACACATATTTTTCAAAGGATTCACAGTTTTGTGTTGTCAACAAATTGTTTAAAGCTCATTAATCAACATATATGTGGATAAATAATCTTTAAACTAACCGAAGATTTATAGGCATGGTCTTAAACTATGCAACCTTATACAGTATATTAATGCAAGGATGATGATTTGACAGTATAAATAACCTTCAGGGTAGCATGGATTTATGGGTGTGTCCAGAACCCCACATAGAAATGACATTTTTATGTTGTGTAGATGCGCAGAAAGCATAGGTAGGACATCTCGATGGGTAGGCTGAAATGTTGTAGAATCAACAGAGTGGTTACAACTCTGGACCTCTTGAGGCAGTGTCCTGCAGGTTTTAGATGTTTCCCTGCTGCCACACACCTGATTCAAATAATGGGTTGTTAAGAGGCTTGTGCTAAACTTGACAACAAGCTGCTGAAAAATCATTTAATTTGAATAATGTGTGTTGCAGCAGGGAAACATCAAAAATCTGCAGGACACTCGCATAAGAGGTCTGGAGCTGGTGATCCCTAGGTTAGAGAGATGCAATCTACCATGCCAGCTTCCCCCTTACCACTTAGCCTCATTTTATTTCCCTGGAAGCACATCATTTGCAAATCAGCTTCAACCCCCTAAGCCACCTCCTTATTTTTATGTACGACTCCTAAATGCGACAAAGGCACATCAGTCCTGACATGAATAACGTGCACAAAATTCTATAAGTTACTCAGGATAGGACATTTTGAAGCTTTTGCCATGAAAAAAATCTCTCATAACCTTAAACCTGCTTGACTATGGTAACATGTTTTTCCTTAGAATGTGAGGTAGAGTTAGCTTGGGGTTTGTGGGGCCTAGTCAATATTACCCCAACCGGACAAGCTAGTGCTAAACTAGCAAGTGACCGCTAGTTTAGCTTAAAGCTGTGTCACTGCTGCTAGCAGGTGCCAGTTCACTTACTTTACCAAACCTGTAGCTTGCAGCTAATGTCTTTCTAGCTTGTTTTTTTATGGCTTATCCAAAATGGCTGTAAAAACTTCAGATTGGTTGCTTCAGTCTTTTACATGGAACATATAGGCTGTCTGGCTTTGTGTCTTTGAGACTGGAGGTTGTGCAGATTCACAGCAGAAACCTTCAGCCATAGCACTGATTGCTAAAGTGCTCATGATGTGTCTTGTAATATAGCGTACAATAAAAACATTGTATCGTCATGTTAACATGGTTAAAATACTTTTTTTGGATTGGAATAGATTGGATTGGCTCGCTAATCTCATTTTACAGACGCAATTTATTAGCAATTTCTATTCAATGTGGAGCAATGTCTCCATTCTATATGCCATAGTAAATCACCTTTGACTAAAAGTGTTTTTTAAGTATTTTTAATAAATTTTTCAACTAAACATTGAAAAATAGACAATAAGAAGGAAAGAAACAAAAGAAAAAAGACCCAACATAGAATAATACAAGTGTTTTTAATGAATGGAAACTAGCATTTGAATCATTTCAAGACTCCAGTTTTACTAAAAAAAGAAAGAAGAAAAACATCTTATTTTCATAAATGGGTACTATATCATTCACCTGCGCATCACTTCATCTTCTACCTTTTGTAAAAACATCACAGCTCCTGTTTAATATGTTTTGCTCGTATTACCCCCCCCCCCCCCCGCCTTTAAAATCACAGTCTTTATCAACGAGTGTGACATGGTCAAAGTCAGGAGAGGCTGTTTGAAACAAAGTCCATTATAACCTTGAGCAGGCTAGCTGATTACCCCGAGGAATGTGTTTGTCTAAGGACGCAAAGCCCCTAAAGCTAAAGCAGCTCTTCTGATTAGTGATGACTATGTATCTGAATGAGAGGCTCCTCTTTTTTATAACTGTTGCAGAGAATTTGATAAAAGTAGCTCTCAGTGACGGTGAAGAGGTTCTTTCTAGCATTGTTTCAAATCCTTACTTATGAGGCAGATTGTGGTGTTTTGAGTGACATTCGAGATAAATGTGAAGGTCTTGGAGGCAAGTTGGGGAGGGAGGAGCTCAAATTAAATGAACTGGAATCATCCCTCCTTGGTGAAGTTAGTGTGGGCTGGAAGCAGTCACTTACACACTCTGTCTGACCTGAAATTCTTCAGGCTGGTTGAACTTTTAAAGGATTTCTAGCACTAAGGGAAGCCTGTACATTTGGTCCCCCTCCTCTTTTTCTTTTTCATCATGCCTCTCTCACTCCTCTCCATCTGGTCTTCCTCCTCTTACCCCCAGCCCCCTCTATGCACACACTCTCCCTACTCTTTTCTTGATTTCATCCCTTTCTTCCCATCTTTCCTCCCCTCCCCCTCTCCGCTGCTTGTCTTTGAGCTTGGTTGAACCAGAGGAATGATGGTGACAGGTACATGGATGAGAGGAAGAAAAAAAGATGAAATTGAAGAGAAGGGGAGAATTGGGAACAGACGTTTGGACAATCATAAAGGTGTTCAGACATTGGAAAATGTGTGGACTCAAATGTAAATAATGTAATCTAAAATTCTTTAGATTCCTTCTTGTCAGTCAGCATTGTGACTTAATTCTCCATTGATCCTGTTGCAGTCAAGGCTCTTACAGCCGAGATCCACTACACGAGGACATGTGTCCTCTAAGGTCAGCCATGGTACTTACTTCACCATTGTCAAGTTAACAGTTTAATTTGCTTACCATCGGCTTTTTTGATGCACAGTGAGTGTGCAAGAAAAAAAAAACACACAAATGTCTTCTTTATGGTACTTATTCTGTGATGGATGTAATTATGATACATTATCCTGCTGGGCTTTTCAAGGATAAATGCTATCCTTGAAAATCCTTAAATGAACTTCGCATTTTTAAAGCAGTTTTTACTTCTGACTGGGAGAAATGACTTCCAGGAAAACACAGTGTCGCCTGAGTAGCACTGTGTGCTGCTAGGCGTCGTATGGCTGTGCAGAAAAAACAGCAGGACCTCGGGTCTTGTGACACGCTACTCATTTACTTATATGGATGACTTGTCATAATCAGTCATACAACCTCCTCAGCCAAGATACTGATTACCACTGCTGCTTTATTGCTAGTTTATTCTTGATTATTCATTGTTTTGCCCATGTAGCAGATTCCAGTATGCATCTGTGTGTGTGGGTGTGTGTGTGTGTGTGTGTGTGTCTGACCCTGGCCTTAATTTGGAACCAGCTTATCAGAGATATCCAACAAAGTCCAAAAGGCACTATCTTCTCTCCCCACTCTTGTGTGATTACTCTTGATTTAGCTGTGACTAATTGCGTCCCAGCTTAAACACGGAGTCAATTTGTGTGATGTGGCGTTAGCCATGAAAATTAGGCTGCTTTCATGATCAAAGACCAATCATAATCAATGCATGTGCTTGACCATTACATATACTATCCCTTTATAATGGGCTTAAAAGATAAATCAAATGACAGTCTTGTTGTCTTATTGTCAAAAAAGATGGAAAATCCCATAAACTCTTTATATTGTAGAATTAGTACAAACAATGTTTATGTTCTTATATTGCTTAGTATTTGGGTTGTCAGTTATATTTCATAGTACAGAAAGACCGTTTGTGTTTTAGTAGTACAGCTTTACCTGTAAGCGGAACTTTGTAGGAGTTGTTTAGTGTTCCGGGGGGAATTGTTTGTGTGTGATCGCTCGCTGGCCCTGGTGTGGACGTAAAACGTTCGTCTGCACTGGTGCTAGAGCGTTCAACAGTCTGTGATTGTCCCGCAGATTGTAAAGTGTTGTCATCTCCAGTAAAAGGAAGCTAAACGTTATATTCCTGGTCCGGAGTGTCTTTCATCTACACACAGCATCCAAAATATATCCTGTTAGCAAAAGCTAACAATTGGTGTCAGAAGTGGCTTCACAGTCAGGATTCAAGACGGAAAAGAACAGCCTCTTCACGTCGGACTAATCACTGGAGCAAATCCAAGGTAGTGAATCGCAATCAAACTGCAGTTAAGAAGAAAAAAATAAATAATCAAAAAGGTGCAGCCTTAGTCCTGTGGGCTACCCTCAGCGGCTAGCAACAAGTGCAAGCTACAGGACGGATGAACAGCTACACGCTGTGCAAGTGGCAAGCTGCCAAGCAAATCTACACTGCAAAAAGTGAGGAGCATGAGAAGATTTGACTGCACTGTAAAAGAAAGAAAAAAGGACTAACAAATAAACTTAATCAAAGACCATTTCAAGACAGTACATTTTGCCACAGCGGCTGGACAGTAAATAAAGTAAAAAAAAAAAAAAAAAAAAAAAAAGGAAAAATGGATGAGAATGAGGAATTACTGGGAGCTACAGCCGCATCCTTAGATCCAGGGCCTCCACCTTGGCTGCAGATGTTATTGGACCATCAGACCCAGCAGTTTAAACAGCTGCTGACACCAGTTCTCCAACATGTAACAACAGAGCAAGTAGGAGCAAATAAAGCCACATCCGCTCACCCAAGCAGCCAAGCCCCAGATGCTGCTGTTCTCCCCCACCCAACTCCTCAAGAACTGACAGAACAAACGAGCAACAGGTCAGATCCACCATTTGCAGCAGAATTAGAAGTAATTCGACAGAGGTCACGTAATTCAGGTCCTTATGCTTCAGCTACACACAACCCAGCTGTACGTCGCAGAGATGAACAAGTGCCCCAGCGCTCTGTCCCAGCCCGCACAGTTTCACATGACACTTATGACACTCATAACTACATTGGAAACCATCCTGACAGAGTGCAGCAACCTCCCTGCGAAGTCTCCAAAATCAAGCTTGCAACTTATGATGGCAAAGAGGACTGGGACTCATTTCTACTGCCCTTTGAGCGTCAGGCACGGAAGTGTGGTTGGACGGGGTTGCAGCGGGTGGATAAACTTCATGAGTGCCTACGGGGAGTTGCCATCCGTTATGTTTGCTCCCTACCCGAACACATTCGTGAAGACTACACTCTCCTTAAGGAGCAGCTCACTCAACGGTTTGGAGTAAAAGAACCACCCACAACTGTTCGCAGGAAACTGGGAGAGGTGCGCCAGGGGAAAGAGTCACCAGCAGAATTTGCAGAGGAAGTGCGACGACTAGTGAGTCTGGCATATCCTGGAACAGATTTGGCGCTACAGGATCAGCTTGCCACTGATGCCTTCTTAAAAGGACTAAAGAACCAAAAAGTAGCCTATGAGGTTATGAATCGAGACCCACAATCCCTGGCGGAGGCACAAAAGCTAGCAGAAGCTCATGAGCACAATTTCAAAGCAACTTTGGGCCGAGAGACTGAAACAAGAGCAGGAAGGGCAAGACGTATTTCCTGGGCAGATGAAGAAGAAAGCTTAACTGAGGACTTTTGTCCTGTTTCCCGACGCTTACAAGGCCCAAAGTATGTAACAGAGGAGCAGTTTAAAGTGCTCATCGACAGAGTGGAGCAGTTACATCTGAAGCTGGAACGTCTCCAGCCTGTGGTGAGGGACTGTGGAGGTGTGGCATCTGCATATGCTGGCAGAACGCAGGAACAAGAGCCTGATAGGAGATTGTCACTCCACCTACCTGCTCAAAATCCCAAAGTGCGACCACCTAGCCCAAGTCAGCTAGCCAAAATCACCTGTTTCCGCTGTGGAGAAGCAGGTCACATCGTCAGAGAGTGTTCAAGGTCGCCTAGTCCAACTCGCCAGAGGGCCATTCCCCGAACTACATCTGAAGCTGTCAAGAAGCCAGCAAACAAGGAGGAAAATCCTTTAAGCCCTCAGCTTGGACGCACTTCCAAAAGAGGTCCTAGTTTACAAATCGAAATGACAGTGAATGGCCTACCTGTTCAGGCAGTTGTTGACACTGGCGCAGAAGCCACAGTGATATCTGAAGAGGTTTACAACATGCTTCCAATGGAGGCACGGAAACCTCTTAATGAGACGTCTCTCCGTAATGCCGGAGTTGGGAGTACAATGTCTGCTTTGGGTGAACTGGAAGTGACACTGGAAATTGGGAGCCGCAAGTTCAAATGGAAAGTCTTTGTTGGTCAAATACATGACTCTCTCCTCCTTGGCCTCGATGCAATGCAAGCAGCTGAGATGACAGTTTTTGCTGGTCGCCAGGTGTTTGTAGGCAAAGAGCCAGTGCCCGCTCGTGTCGTTAAAGGAGGTGGTGAGGATTACTCTGTGGCACGTGTGCTTTTGGAAAGCAACATTACCCTGCCCCCTGAAAGTGAGTGTCTTGTGTGGGGTAGAGTTGATAAACCAAAACCCGGTCTCCCAGCTGTCCTGGAGCCATTAAACATAACTGAGGAGGTCTCATCAGGAAGTGTTGCCACCTACATGAACTCCAGAGTGCCAGTGAGGCTCTGTAATCTTTCAAGCACCAAAGCGTCCCTGCCCTGTGGGGTATGTGTTGGCATTTTGGTTGAGACTTTCCCAGATGATCTCTTTGTCATGTATTCCTCTGAAAACAAC
Organism: Melanotaenia boesemani; assembly: GCF_017639745.1. Taxonomy (NCBI): domain Eukaryota; kingdom Metazoa; phylum Chordata; class Actinopteri; order Atheriniformes; family Melanotaeniidae; genus Melanotaenia; species Melanotaenia boesemani. The sequence continues at coordinate 13,407,814 of NC_055685.1, forward strand.
GAGCAAAAAAGCATGACAGATGAGGAAAGCAATAAAACAGCTGCTACAAAAATTGGGCGCGTGACAAGAAATGCAGTAGATTTACCAAACCACCTGCAAGCCCTGTACACATCAGCTAGCGAGGCTCTTAATGAAGATCAGCAAGCAGGACTGATCGAGTTGCTTATAAAGTACCAATCTCTTTTTGCAGCCAATGATACAGACCTGGGCCACCTCTCTGCTATTAGTCACAAGATTGACACTGGAGATGCTAGGCCAGTACGTCAGCCGGTCCGACGGACACCTCTTGGGTTTCAAGATGAGGATGAAAAGCACCTTAAAGAAATGCTGGAATCAGGAGTTGTTGTGCCGTCATCCTCTGAGTGGGCGTCACCGGTCGTTCTCGTTCGTAAAAAAGATGGTGGTGTGCGATGGTGCGTGGACTATCGGCGTCTGAATGCTATTACACTAAAGGATGCATATCCGCTGCCCAAAATAGATGAGTGTCTTGACGTCTTGGGGGAGTCCACTGTCTTCTCCACTTTGGATCTCCAGTGTGGATACTGGCAGATTGCTGTGGACCCTAAAGATCGCAGCAAAACAGCATTCATCACCCGCTATGGCCTCTATGAATACACCAGGATGCCATTTGGCCTCTGCAACGCACCTGGTACATTCCAGAGAGCCATGGAACTGGTCCTTCGAGGTTTTCAGTGGAAGACACTTCTCATCTACTTGGATGACATTATCATCCTGGGAAGAGGGGTCGAGCAGAATCTGCAGCACCTGGCTGAGGTTTTTGAACGTCTCCACAGTTATGGGCTGAAGCTGAAGCCAAAAAAATGTCAGCTGTTGAAAGACAAGGTCCTTTTTCTGGGACATGTGGTCAGTGGAGAGGGGATAAGCCCTAATCCAGAACTGATAAGAGATGTACAGGAGTGGCAGCCCCCCACAAATAAACAACAGCTGCAGGCTTTCCTGGGACTATGCAATTACTATCGCCGCTTTGTACCAGCCTTTGCTGAGCTTGCTGCTCCTCTTAACGGCCTCCTTAAGAAGACAGCAGAATTCTTTTGGGGCGAACCACAACAGGCAGCTTTTGTGAAACTCAAAGAGAGACTGGTTACTGCCCCTATTCTTGCTTACCCAGCAGCTGCAGGCAAATACATCCTGGACACTGATGCTTCCAGTCACAGCATTGGCGCAGTACTGTCACAAGTCCAATGGGGGGAGGAAAGAGTTATCTCTTTTGCTAGTAATCACCTCACTCCTGCACAGCAGAGATACTGTGTAACGAGACGAGAACTGCTGGCCATTGTCAGATACACAAGACAGTTTCGTCACTTTCTCCTTGGAAAAAAGTTCCTCCTCCGAACAGACCACTGCAGTCTTGCTTGGCTCTTCCGTTTCAAACATCCAGAGGGCCAGTTAGCTCGTTGGCTTGAAGAATTGAGCCAATATGACTTTGATATTGAGCATCGCTCAGGCCAAAGGCATTTAAATGCAGATGCACTGTCAAGGAGAGATGTTGAAGGCCTAGGACGCTGTGACTGCTACCAAGCAGGCAAGCAAGTAACAGATCTCCCATGCAAAGGGTGCTCACATTGTCAAAACCTGCATGAGCGATGGGCCCGATTCGAAGAAGATGTGGATGATGTTGTGCCACTGGTCATCAGACAGATCTCTGTGCAGGAGGTTGAAAACAATGGGGAGGGACAGCAGCAAATGGAAGTTGATCCTCCCAGTTGCAAAATAAACTGGTTGCAACCCCTGAGTCACCAACAGTTGGTGACAGCCCAAAAGGAGGACCCAGTACTCTCTATTTTACATGGCTGGAAAGAATCGGGAAATCTTCCAAGCAAAGAGCAAGTTGCAATCGAATGTCCAGCAGTGAGGAAGTACTGGCTCTGCTGGCCACAAATAGAGCTTCATGAAGGGGTTCTATATTACCGCTGGGAGAGTGTTGACGGCTGCGGTCCTTCCTTGTTGTTGATGGTTCCTGCTTCGCTGCAGGAAGAGGTCATGCAAGCTTGTCATGACCCCCCACACTCTGGGCATTTTGGAGAAGCAAAGACCCTTCAACGTCTACGACAAGCTTATCACTGGTACAGCATGGGAAGTGATCTTCATAGGTACATTTTAAAATGTCCCCCATGCAAAGCCCGGAAATCAAGCAGTCCCATGCAAAGGGCCAAACTTCAAACTTACCAGGCTGGAGCACCAATGGACCGGTTGCACTTGGATGTATTGGGCCCTTTTCCCACCTCATCTACTGGAAACAAGTACATCTTGGTCATCATGGACCAGTTTACTAGGTGGGTGGAGGCATTTCCAGTCCAAGACCAAAGTGCAGAAACAACGGCCAAAACACTGGTCAACGACTTCATCTCACGTTTTGGAGCCCCCTTGGAGCTTCACACAGACCAAGGTCGTAACTTCGAAAGTGCACTGTTCAAAGAGGTCTGTCGGCTGTTTCAGATCTCCAAGACCCGCACTACACCATACCATCCTGCTTCAAATGGACAGGCGGAGCGATTTAATCGCACACTTCTTCAGATGATCCGCTGCTATGTCGACCAAGATCAGAAGAACTGGGATGAACATCTGCCCCTACTAACAGCAGCGTATCGTAGTGCCCAAAATTCTAGTACTGGTTTCTCACCCAACATGTTAATGCTGGGAAGAGAGGTGCATCAGCCACAGGATATTTGGCTTGGAGTGGCAGAACAGAAACACAGTGGGAAAGAGCCTCCAGAGTATGTGCACAATCTTGAAGAGAACCTATGTAAGGTCCATGAGGTGGCTCGACAGCATCTCCGTACTGCTCTACTCAGGCAGAAGAAGACTCACGACTTAAGAGCTCAACAGCACAACTACAATGTAGGAGACCTTGTGTACATAAGAGACAACACAAAAAAGAAGGGGTTTAGTCCTAAGTTGCAAGCCCCCTGGAAAGGGCCATGTATAGTGAAGGCCCGTTGTGGACCTGTACTGTATGAGCTCTTGACTCAACGTGGAAAGAAAGTCATGCACCACGATCAGATAAAACCTTACACCAGTGATGTGATCCCCACATGGATAAGGCGACAAAGACATCTAGCTCTGCCAGAGAACCAGGATGCAGTCTTTGAGCCCGAGGAAACTATGGTTGTCCATAAGACATTGTCTGCTGACGATATCAGTGACAATGGATCAAAGTTACCAGGATTTGTGCAACGGGACAGAAAAAACAAACGTCAAGTTGCAGCACGTAGACGGAGACTCTCCACTCGGCATCAGCAGCAGATGGAACCACATACTTCATCTGATGAGGAGATGCGACGATCAACGGTGCGAAAAACTCTTCGAGGACGGAAGATACGAACCCCAGCTCGATATCAGGATGGTTGGACTGAATGACTCTTTAAAATAATTAGGACAACTAAATAGTAATGTCAAGTTGTAGGCAGTTAAGTTCAGGTAGTTCCTGTTAGGTTATTGTGGGTAAACTTTGACCCTTCATTTGGTATGACGCCGAAGAGACTCGGTGTGGTTTAAAAGGGGGGGTAGTGTAGAATTAGTACAAACAATGTTTATGTTCTTATATTGCTTAGTATTTGGGTTGTCAGTTATATTTCATAGTACAGAAAGACCGTTTGTGTTTTAGTAGTACAGCTTTACCTGTAAGCGGAACTTTGTAGGAGTTGTTTAGTGTTCCGGGGGGAATTGTTTGTGTGTGATCGCTCGCTGGCCCTGGTGTGGACGTAAAACGTTCGTCTGCACTGGTGCTAGAGCGTTCAACAGTCTGTGATTGTCCCGCAGATTGTAAAGTGTTGTCATCTCCAGTAAAAGGAAGCTAAACGTTATATTCCTGGTCCGGAGTGTCTTTCATCTACACACAGCATCCAAAATATATCCTGTTAGCAAAAGCTAACAATATCTTTGGACTTGACATCAACTGTTGTTTTACCAGTACATTTACATTACATTGAAACATTAAATGCCAAAATCCCCTTTTTACAGATTAAAGTCGATATTCATGTCCCCATTTTAAAGGTTTCTATGTAAAGTAAGAATGTGTTATTATGTCTTCTCTATTAAACCATCTGAAGGAGTTGGTGTGAAAATAAGTGATAACTGAATAATGATTTAGAGGACAGGTCCAATGATTAAAGGAACAAGAATAAATGTTTTAGTCTATCTTTCCAGGCTCGCTGTGGGGTTTAACAGTTAACTGCTGACCTGATGTCCTGATGGCTCTGCTGTTCAGTCACCAGAACACCCGAACCATGTGAAGCGTATCCCCATTCTGATTGGCTCTCGCTAATGACTGACAGTTAATCTTTGATTTTGACTAACCTTGTTGGCTTTGAGGGAAACCTGATTTCACCAACTGGCCTCCTCATTCATCGTGTTGAGTGGTCAACATGACTAGAAAGTCAATTTACATGCCAGTTGATAAATAACCAGAAAAAATACACATAGATCAACACATATTATTACAACAACACAGTTTCTATACACAAAGTGGGTACAAATTCCCTTGAAATAGGATTAAACCATAACAGCATGAAAATGCACATAATGACTCTTTTCAAAACAGCACAATCTCAGTGTACTGGTTTATTCTTCAGTTAGTGAAAACTGTTTCTTTTATAATATTTCTTGTTACCCTAATTTTCTGTCTGCTGCTATAAGCCCTTCTAACATATTAATAGCTCTACCAGTTCAAGCATAAGCCCAGTTTAGTCAACACCCTCCCTCTTTGGTGTTATAAACATCTATCATATCATTCTAATATTTGAAATACTTATTTTTTATGTGAAATTGTCTCATGCTGCTGTCTTGACCTGGTGTTCCTGGAAGAAGAGATCTTACATCTCAGTTGGGATCCAACTGGTTGAATAAAAGAGAAATTAATAATAATATTTTTTTTAAAAAGAGGATAAATTAGCTGCTCATCTGCTTGTAGGACCAGAATGACAACCAGTTTGGTTTTCAGTTGTAACTGTTTTGTAATCAAATTACATAATCTGGGTTAGATGTAATCCATTACCCAGCCCTGATCTTTATGCTAAACAGGCTTTCTTCTTGCGTGTTTGCTCAGTCTTTAGTTTCAATAGCTGTTGAAATTTAGCATGCGGTTGACCACACACAGTTTTATCCTTCTTCCATTTTTCCTCTTTCTCTTTCTTCCTTAAATGAGTTTAGGGAGAGTTTTCAAACAGAAACTCTCCACAAACTGAGCACTCGACCTCTCATTTGGTCGTTGTTTTCCCTCCTATCTGCTCTCTTGACTGCTCAGGAAGGTGTGTGTTGTTTGCTTTAGTTAAGCTGTGCTAGGAACGTGTTCTCCGTTGTTATGTACAAAAAACACACACACACACAGACGCCTGAATATACACACACATTTACACATGGTTAGGAGTCATGTGCTGACATGACATAAATCAGTTCAGTGGTTACTCCCAGTCGGAATTTCCAAATGTCACTTTGACTGGGACATGCAAGCCTTTTCCCCTTTTCCTGCCTTTTCCCACATTACTGCATCACTAAGCAGAAAACCCTTCAAGCCATCAAAACTACATTTCCCATCATACATCGTTTTATTCTTCAGCATCACCTAATTTATTTCTTCATGGTTAAAAAAAAAACAAAAAACAAAAAAGCTTTGACGATGGTATTTTCAACTATGAATAAAAGTAAAGCTGTATTAACAGCAGGGGGGAAAGTATCTGCTAAGTACAGCACGTTGAACACTTGATTAGATAATTACTTTCCAGCTTTGTTTACATCTTCGTGTATCATAAAAGCAACTTTTAATACACGCCAAGACACAAATACTGTTCACTAAAGTACCTGTTTTAGCTCCACCCTCATCAGCCCTCATGGCTGCAGCTTTGGCTCAGTGTGTGTGTGTGTGTGTGTTAGTGTAGAGGAGGCTGGACTCTGTGCTCAGTGCCCTGCTGTACCTGTCTCTCATGGAGGTGGACTAACACTCCCAGAGCAGGCGGCCAGGCAGCGGAGCGCTGTGAAGCAACAGGGGTAGCTATCCTCTTATCTGACCTCTTTCTGCTTCTGCTTCCTCTTCTCTTTCCCACCACCATCCCTCTGCGATGACATTATCTTTCTTAATGTTTTTGCTCTGTTCCAGTCTCACTTCCCCTCTCTTTTTCCTTTTGCCTCAACTGTAGAGGGACTTGTCCTTCAATGGCACCTTTGTGCGGCTTGAAACTGTATTAGGAATCTTTTTAATCACTTATGTCTATTAATCTGTCTCAGATTTAAAGGATACCTTAGTCTGCGTTTGCATGAGTCATCTAGTGTCCCACCTGCTGCTGGTGTGTGTAACTGCAGCAGATTGAGGCTTGCATTTTAAGCGTTATTGTTTGGTTCATCCTGTTCTGCTGAGTTGTGACACTGTCATCAGTGGCTGCTGGCTGTGAATCAGTCACCTAAACACATCCACTAATATGGCAGCGTCCCGAGGCCTGTTTTCCTCAGTAAGCTGGACCACTGTCAGTCAGGGCAACAGCTAACTGAGAGGAGCATAGTTTCTTACTGTTGTGCATGTGCATAGATGTTTCTAGCTCCTTAATCTGCATTAAACTGTGGGGGTGGTGGGGTTTGCTTACTTAAAAACTTCTGAACAAATCTCCAGATTTTTCTGAGATTTTTCTCAGTGGCAGACTTAATTCGACATCAGGACATAGACAAAACAAGTACTGAGCTTTTCCTCTTTTACACTGCAAATGACTACACTTTATAAGGTTATATATTATTTGTTTATTTGTGGGAAAAACAAGAGGATTTACCAGCAGCAGTCATTCAGTGATTATGAAATTATCTATAAAAGAGCCCATGAAAGCTTTTTGGTCCCCTCATAAAACAATCCAGTCCTGAGTAACAAGCTGTCAATATGTAGTGAATCAGGTGCTTCTATTGCTCATAAACATTACCTAATGGACAATTTCCATGGCAATAACTGGAACACTAACTTCCTTCACCGCTCGCTGGCTACTCCTTCCCTTCTAAGGTCATAACCTTTGACCAGGTGAACTCTGTGTCTGAGCTCTGATTATGTTTAACCTGACAACTGCTGACTGTTCCTGTTATGCACCAGCAAAAGAAGTTAAAATCAGAGCAAAGGAATCACCTATTCAACCTAAGAGCTCATAACTTTCCATAACCACCCCCCCATTTTTTTTTTACTAACTGAAACATCATCTGTAAATCTTTATGTCCTCTGAGCAAAGGCTGTGATTTGTGTTCACTGAAGTTAATCATCTACCTGGCTGTACCTCAGGTTTCCTCCTTGCCTCTTTCACTCGCACATATGCAGGCTTGCATGCACATCCTCCATGAACAAAGTTAAAGCTTTCTCACAGCTGGTGTTGCAAACATATTCCTTGTTTTTGGCTAAAAATAATATCTTTGTTCTTTTATATTGTATTTTTCCCCTGCTGCCTTTGTTGCTTCCTGTTATATTTATTTTTGGTAAATTTTTTCAGACACACTTCAATGCCACACACACAGCAACTATTCTCATATCTTTGATTTTCACTTCACTTCTGTCACAGTCAGCACTGAGGAAGGTTGGAATATCTCTGAGTGGTCAACAGCAGGAAACAGGTCAGCTCTCTCTAAGACAAAAAAGGTTCTGACACACACCAACGATTACCAGTAAAAGGGATTTGTGTGTGTGTGTGTGTGTGTGTCACCCCTATGTGTTGACCTCAGTGTGTTACACAGCTTCATTTTTATCACCTTGCAGAGCTCCCAAAGTGAATATTGTCCTCCCTTTGTCATCAGGCTGACAAGATAAGACTGATAAGACATGGAGTTGTGTTAGCATGTCACCATGATAGGAGGAACAGAGAGAGGGCACAGTGAGCTGTCGGAGCAGGGAAATAAATCAAAACAGAGACAAATTATTACGAAAGTGATAAAATGTTGTCAGCTTTTAGCACCTTGTTGACTGATAGGTCTTATTTCCTTGTAGTAAAGGAAAACTCTAGCTTCACTGACCAGAATCACTACCTTTTCTTTTATTCTTTTGTTTGAAATTTATACGTTTATAAAGACTCATGTCATCTGGACCTGAGTCAATACCCGCTAAAGACAGAGGCGGAAATAGCAGCATGTGTTTCCTCACACTCAGCTTTTGCCCTGTTTTGACCTTCTTGTCAAAATAGTTGAAAAAGTCCACATCAACCACTAATGCAGTTTAAATGTGTCCCCTGTAAGTTTTTTTTTTCAGTCCATTTCATTCTTTCAAGTTTGTGTCATTTTTATCTTTACATGAGTAAAACTAAGCCCTCAAGCCTTGTGGGGAACTAGCAAATAAACAGGTGCCTGTGTGTGTGGGAGAGTACAATTTTGGGTCAGGTCAAATGAGTGTGCATGTTACCATGGTTGCTTGGCTTTATAGTTTTTCACCTTTGATGATGGTCTTACCTGTCTCCATCAACGTCCAGGCAATCTTGCATCACTGACAAGATGTTGTTCCTTTGCATTCAGGACATTAGGTTGGAAGAAAAGACGTAACTGTTGTATCTTTGATCGGTTGCTTTGGCGTTGTGCACTGAGGGGAGATTTGGGGATTTAAAATGCTGTGGATTTTTCCGTTCTGAATGCTGGCTGTGTTGGAAAATAACAGAGTAAGAGGTTTATGTTTTGGAAGCCGATTTCTGATTGTTCTCTGTTACTCTTTTAGGGCTTTGACCCTTAATGAAACCACACACACACACACACACACACACACACACACACACACACACACACACACACACACACACACACACACACACACACACACACAGAAATACACACATTAAAAGCTGCACCCACACACTGAATTACATTCATATCGATAAGAGGGTTGAAAGTCCAACACCGTCTGGTGGTGTGTGTGTGTGTGTGTATATGTGTGCATGGGTGTCTGTGTGCAACAAGTTCTGTATAATATAAATCAATGTTCGCAGCTTTTGTCCCAGTATGGGGTCATATTTCATAAAGAATTCCTTGTATAGCTTAACTCCAACTTTTCTTACTTCTGACACACACACACACACACACGCACACACACTGAGCATGTGACCCAGACATACTCAGTGAACCTTGAGCTCGAATTTTCAGGGTTTACAGTCCTTCATCCTCTCTGATAGGGGTCAGAGATCAGCATGGGATCTGAGGGACTCAACAAAACAAGGTTGTAAAACTGCTGATAGGGGAAGGCGCCCTGAGGATTTATGGATGCTGTATTTCCACTGCTACTTTCAGGTCACATTATGTGTCTTGGTTGGTTTGTCTGTAATCATGCATGCTGTACAAGCTGTTAATAATTTTGCTCCACCTTAGCAAGCAGGGTTTTTGTGGGCTTTTGTTGTTGAAATTGTATTTTCTGATCAATACTGTGTTTTCTTGTTTTTCTTCTTCCTATCCTTCCTTTCTCTGTCTTTCCAGCAGCTGTTGAATATCATTACTTAAATGAACTTGTCTATTTTTTTCTCTTCAGGCCCCAGATCTGATTGGATGGTTTTGTCAGAATGACAGCCGAAGATCCTGCTTCCTCCTCGACCATGAGCAATAACGCTGCCCCTTCCAAACCCTCTGGTGCCTCCCACCATTCCCTCCATGGGCAGATCAACATCCCCGAGGGTGTTGCAGGAGCTCCCAACGAGGCTGCACTGGTGGCCTTGATGGAGCGCACGGGCTACACTATGGTGCAGGAAAACGGTCAACGCAAATACGGCCCCCCTCCAGGTTGGAGTGGTCAATCTCCTCCTCGGGGATGTGAAATCTTTGTTGGCAAGATCCCACGAGACGTTTATGAGGATGAGTTGGTTCCAGTGTTTGAGTCTGTAGGACGCATCTACGAGATGCGTCTGATGATGGACTTTGATGGGAAAAACCGAGGTTACGCATTTGTGATGTACACAGAGAAGCACGAGGCCAAGAGGGCCGTGCGGGAGCTGAATAACTATGAGGTGCGGCCAGGGCGGCTGCTGGGGGTCTGCTCCTCTGTGGACAACTGCCGTCTTTTCATTGGTGGCATTCCCAAAACCAAGAAGCGTGAGGAGATCCTGGAGGAAGTCTCCAAGGTGACGGAAGGCGTGTTAGATGTGATAGTTTATGCCAGCGCTGCAGACAAGATGAAGAACCGTGGCTTTGCCTTTGTAGAGTATGAGTCACATCGTGCAGCCGCCATGGCTCGCAGGAAGTTGATGCCGGGGCGTATTCAGCTGTGGGGCCACCAGATTGCAGTAGACTGGGCGGAGCCAGAAATTGATGTAGATGAAGATGTGATGGAAACAGTGAAGATTCTCTATGTCAGAAATCTAATGATGGAAACAAGCGAGGAGACAATTAGACAGGTGGGACTTACTTGTCACCTTTTCATTTGGGGGAATCTAAGAATAAGTTGACATGCCTTTTTTGCTTAATTTCCTATCATGTTCTGCCTGACATACACAGTTTTATCTCTCTTTTTAATCAACTAATCAGATAACATTTCTCCTTTTTTTTTTTTTTTTTGTTTACTAGGTTTTTAGCCAGTGGAACCCTGGATGTGTGGAGCGTGTGAAGAAAATCCGCGATTATGCTTTTGTCCACTTTACATCCCGGGATGATGCTGTTCTTGCTATGGACAACCTCAATGGTACAGAGATAGAAGGGTCCTGCATCGAGGTGACACTTGCCAAACCAGTAGATAAAGAGCAGTACTCGCGCCAGAAGGCCTCCAAAGGTGGCGTTTCTGCCACCCCAGAAGCTACTCAGCAGAGCTACGTTTATCAGTGTGACCCCTACACATTGGCTTACTATGGTTATCCCTACAACACCCTCATTGGACCGAACAGAGACTACTTTGTGAAAGGTTAGAGTTAATTTTTTTTAATGTTCTTTTAATGATCAGGTGCAAAAGCAGAAACTCTTTGAGCCAATGTTTTGCCTAAGGCTTAATAATGACTAGAAGATGTTAGAGCAATGAAAACACAGTCATTTCATATGATTTATAAATGTCCTCAATGATGAGAAATTAATGATTTAATCTTGGATGACAAGACTTTCACAGTTTTAAAAAATCTTTAACTTGATTAGTTTGTGGCTGAAAATCAGAGACTTGTTTGTAAAAAAAACAGAAAGACAAAACAAGCTGATGGACCAATGAATGCTAATCCCGTTATCTTACATGATTGATTTAATGTGGTCTTGCGTGGGATGAGGATAATCTATTTGACTTTCAACAATCATTGTGTTTTGGTTTTCTCTCCAAAGGATCCCCAATGATACAGAACAATGGTAATCTCTCACATCCATATTCCTACCTATGCCTTTAATGAACAATAAGCTTTCTTGCCATGTGACAAACTTTACATTTTCTAACACCATCCTTTTCCTGCTGTGCTGTCACCTCCCATTTCATGCTGAGTTATTGCAAGGCCCTCACCAAAGCGCCAAACATTTAGAGTATTTCACATTGCTTGTACTTGCATAACCCTATCTGATTAATAGAATCAGGAAGGATAGTACTCAGGCGGAACAAATTGAGCAGAAGACCTCCACACAAATCCTGAGTAAATATTGCTGAACCTTTCCAGTAACAACCATCTTGTACAAGAAGCTAAACAAGTCTCTTACATAAGGATTCCTAAATTCAAAGTCAAGTGCCCCTTCAAAAGTAGTCTAAGTCATAAACCACAACTCCTGTCAACATACTACTTTAATTGTATTTTTAAGCAGGTACTATGAGAGGTCGTGGTCGTGCTGCTGCAGGTAATCGTACCCCTGGGCCGCGTGGGTCATACCTCGGAGGTTACTCTGCCGGTCGTGGTATCTACAGCCGCTACCACGAGGGCAAGACCAAGCAGCTTGAAAAGTCCTATGAGCTGATGCCCAGTCTGGAGCTTGCTGCCTCTGTCAACCCAGTTGGCATCAAACCTGGCACAAGTCAGTGAGACAGACTGAACCGTCCATGTCCTTGCCCATCTCCAAAGCCTTTTTACTAAACCTCTCTCCTTTGTGGTTTGAGGAACCCTTTTGTGAATAAGCATGATAGCTGTTGCTGGATGGTCATGTGCAGAAAGACTTCCCTCTATTTGATTTACAGAAAACATAAATAAGATTAAATATCTGTACTCCAGCATGACCAGAAAGTAGCTGCTTTATTCAATTCCTTGTTCTATCCTTTTCCTCCTCATTAGAAATTTGTCTTTTCGGGCATCCAGACACAAAACAGCGCTATGTTGAAGAAACTTAAAGGGCTGCATTGGTTGGTGCTTGTTTTAATCTAAACATTTTAAAGATTGGAGGCAATCTAGGATTTAAATTATACAATTTTGCCATTTTTTTTAGGTTTTACTGCTACTAATGCAGTAGCTCCACAGAAATGAAAGAAAACCTTTTTCCCACACAGCGCTGTTATCTGTCTGAAAATGCTTGTTCTTCCACCACTGCACTTCACACATAGACGCAGCTCCAACTATGACTTTTGAAAGATGGTTGATATTAGTTTTCCGTTTTAGAAAGCAGTAAAACACTGCAATAAAAAAACACAATTCTTTAATTCACAAAAAACTAAATTCTCTATATTGCATATGAAGCTTTCTACCTTGTTAAACTTCATCAGTTTCAGTCAAAGAGGAGCTGGCAGTCCAAACTAAACAAACAAGCTACAGATGATCTCATCCACTCATCGCTGAAAGGATAATGCCAGTGTTATGAAGATTTGTGGGTTATTTTCAACAACATGAGAGAGGTGTTACAACAAAATTGTGAGACACTTCCTCCTGCTAAATTAAATTTTGTTTTCCTGCCAGTAAGCGGAAAGAAATGTGGCTGCACTGGTGCAAAATTCTAGGCAGAAACACAACTCAAATAAGACGTGAAAAAAACAGAAGCAGGGAATGTAGTTACACATGGTTTTATGTGACTGTAGATTGATGAGTGAGTTAAGACTTTACAGAGAGAAATTCAGTATGTTCAGTATTTATCAACACTGGCCTCATCCTTCGGTCTTCAATTTTTTTTTCCAAATTTACTAATCCAAATTGTTTGTCATAATTAAATTTAACTGCCAGTCATTGCTATTAATGCCATGTACTGGGTGATCACAGGCTTGGTTTGTAAAGTGCATTTTACTGACATTGCTTCTGAAAAAAAATGACCTCAAACTGGAGTTTGGTTTTGCTCCCACTCTGTGTGGAATCACAGGATCTCCACCAGATTAAAAAGACTTTTGTGTATCTGAAACAATGACTGATGTTGTGTTTGCCGTTGTGTGTGTGTGTGTGTGTGTGTGTGCATGATGAAAGAAGGGGGTTAACACACAGTTGAGCACCATCATAATCCAAATCACACCCCAACGCCAGTTTGTGTTACTTATTTTTCTCCTGTTGCCTAAACTGTATCCTTCACCCCATCTTTAGTAGTTTTCTTCAGTACTTCAATATTCTCTTCATAGATTGCTTTCTGATCTCAGCATGACCGCATGCATGTTTCAACATGGCTGCATGTTTGTGACTTGTCTCTTGTTGTACTTTATCAGGGTCCAATCTGTTATCCAGCCTTTCATTTTTACTTTCTGTGTGCAGTGGCATTGCCTGCACTAGGTGCACAGTACCCAGTGTTCAGTGCCGCTCCTGCTGCCAAGCTGATGGAGGAGGGGAAAGTGCACACAGTGGAACATCTTATCAGCCCTCTGGCCATGCAACATCCCGAACACACCACTGCCTCTGCTGCTGCCGCTGCTGCCACAGTCCTACCCGCCGTGTCAACACCTCCACCTTTCCAGGTGTGTCTTATGACACAGAAGTATGCTTAATGTTGATAAAGCTGTAGAATATCCCCAAAATAAGCAGATGTTTAAGAAAGTGTTACTGTGTCTGTAATAAGTTATTACATTATTTGCTGGTTATTATGTTACTAGTCGATGTTTAATAAAGAATCCTCTGAAAATGTAATAACTGCAGCTGTTAATTTTCTGATAAATGAATAGGACTGCATGTCTTGGAAATAAAACATTTTTTGCAGTATTTCTGCAGTTTGCAAAATATTATAATGAATGGCATAGTTAGGGTTAGGATAAATCATGGATGTGTACACTGTAACGTTCTTAATTACAGTTGTGAGAGCCAGTTCCAGTATTATTTATTGTGCAAAATCTTTATTTAGAATATTTTTTATTTGGTTAAATATGTAAATTCATAATTCCATGTCAGTGTCTCTGTTGGATGTTGCATAGTCAAACAAATTTTAAACCATATATTCAAAACTCCTTTCAAACATTTCTCAGGGATTCAGACCTTATTTGAAACTCTAACTAACTCAGTAGGTAATATAATGGCAATATTAAGCACAGACAATAAACTCTAATTTAGAAATGTAAACAGAAAAAAAAGCCCCAAACAAATTACATTATTGGCAAGTTATTATGTTACTGGTTATATTACAGTTAGAACAGGCAGAATTATGACATTATTGACATTACATAATTGCTAATTTCTTAGTTGCTGCATATCTTAATAATAATCATTTCTCTTTCTCTATTGTTACTCAGGGCCGTCCAATCACTCCTGTGTATGCTATGGCCCATAATGTACAGCGCATCCCCACAGCCGGCGGCCTGTATGGAGCTGGTTACGTTCCCATCACAAACTACGCTGCCAACACAGCAGCGCTGGCTGCTCTTCAGAAAAACGCAGCTGTGGCAGCTGCCGCATACGGAGGCTACACCGGCTATGCCATGCCACAGGCCTTCCCCGCCACGGCCTTCCAGCTGCCCATCCACGATGTCTACCAGACATACTGATTAGGAGGCTCGCGCCAAGTAATCCAGCCTGTGACTGAATGACATCTCAGCGGTGTGTGTCCCTCAACACAGAAGCATCTCATGAACTGAAGCTCCAAGGGAGCTTGTAGAAAATATTAAGAGCAAAGGCTGTGACAAGATGACATCTTCTATTTTGTTGCTGTCATCCTCAGTTTATCCAGAAACAGATAAGATGACCATCTCACTTAGGCTGTCACTTTTTTAAATATTTTTTAGCTGTTCATATCATCATAAACATAGAATACACCTTCCTCCTCTCCACCGATAACAACAACTCTCCATAAAACACCTTCACTTTCTGCCTGAACCCTGCTGTGTTGTTGCTATGGCAACGGGGCACTGAAGGTACATTCAAGTATTTATGAAGAGAAGATGCATATTTAAAGTTTTAGTGTTCATAGGCCTCTCTAGTTTTTTTATGGTGGTATTTGTTCTCAGAAAAAGACCTTTACATCAGAAAGTGTAAAAACAAAACAGAGAGCAAAGCGAGTTTAAAGGAAGTAAATGTACAACAGGAACTACTGATAAAAGAGGATTCCACTATCTTTGGATGTAGGCTACTAATATTTTGAAGCTTTTTTTCATTATTATTATTATTATTAATAATATATAGTATTTTAGACAGTTCCACATGCTGTAGGTGATGCTGCCAGTTCATGCTGGTTGAACTGGTTGAATGTGTGTGTTTTGAACATGCTTGTTTGGTACTTTTTGGTTCATTTAGTTTAACTTTGTTTTAGACATTTTAAATGAAGGTTTTAAATGTTTCAGGTATGTCTTAGTTTGTATACTTTTGTGTTCCTGGTTTAATTTACTGAAACATTTTTTTTGTTGTTTATTATGTCGACAGCTTATTTTGACAGAATCCTTATGGGAGAAAAACATGAAAGAGAACTGTAAAGACATTATGTGCATGCATATAATCCCCATCTTAAAATACTTTGCTGGTGGGGATTAAGACTGAATAGATGTCCCTCCCCCCCCTTGTTAACGTATTTTATTGTTGTTTTTAACTTTTGTATGGTGAACAAATATGGGGAGAAATTTAACATTTTTCTATAAGGACTAGGGCACTCCCATGTTTGCCAAAACTAACCAAAACACTTTATGTACTCCTGTGTGACAACTTTGGAAAGACTCTTTGTGCCTGACTACAGTGCCTTACATCCCCATATGGTTGGTACAAGTCAATGCTTTTCACTGTGCCTTTCACTTCAATGTGCTTTGACTTACTGTACTGTGGTAGTCAGATGTGATGAGGCTGCCTTTCCATTGTTGTCTCTCTGCTGAAAGCGCCTACATTAACACTCCCAAGTCTCCTCTTCATTTGTTGTCCTCCAAACTGCCGCTGACCAAGGTGCACTTACACATATTTATAACAGGCAAAAGTTTGCCACTTTAAGATGAAGAGATATTAAATGCAGAGCATGTACTTGAGGGTGGACATGAGTCATTTGACTGTTTGGGGTTTTTTTTTCAGTGTTTTTATCTCTAAAAGTTTTTCTTTACAGATAAAGAAGAGCATATAGAATAAGCCTTTTGAATGTTTAGCTGCTACTGGCAACATTCTCCAGTGTGCTGGAAAGAATTGTAAAAATGAACTTTTTTCTAATAACCGCTTGATTACCAGTTGCAAACAGGCAAGGGGCAAAAGAAAATAACATGCACACTGAAAATCATCAGTTAACTGAACACACACTTTTGGGCTTTGTGAAGCAACAGTGCTACCCACCACACTCCTGTGTTTCCATGTTTCAAAACACCTGATTGAAATGAATGAGCCATTTAGCAGAACCTGATAAACTGTTGGATCCATTTAATTTGAATCAGGCGTGTTGAAGCTGGGAAACATCTAAAACCTCTCGGGACCGCAGTTGTCCACCCCTGCCCTAGAGCAGTACCTCACCCGGAAATATTCACGTGGCCTTGCCATGTTTGAACTGCAACCCTTGAACTCCTTTAAGTCACTCTCACCAGCAGTAACACATATATCAAAACATATAAAACTTTTTTTGTTTTTCTTGTCTTTGAGCCCAGTTTTTATTCAGTGTATTTTACATTATTTTCTAGCCAATTCTTTTATTTTGGATAGCACACATTGAAATGGCATCATGGTTGAGATAAGTTATTACGCTGAAAACTGGAAAGTATAACCATATTTGTATGAATTTTTATCTCACTTCATCTCTTGTATTTTCTCTCCACTGAAACTGGATTTTAAGTAGAGAACTAACTACTGTTAACAGCTTTTATTATGATGACAATAAGTCTGGATTTATATATTTAATATATGCATTACATTTGTTGTGTCCTGTATGAAGTGAAAAGAAAAGGTATAATATATTCAGAAATGTATTTCTTTTCCTTATTTACACCTTGTGTAGGGATAAAACTCAGAGTAACAAAAGTAGAAAAAGCATTTTCTTGACCTTTTTTTTCTGTTAACGCCAAAGTAATGAATAGTTTTTAAACAGAGAAGTTTATTTTGCTTTTGTTATCAGTTATATACTTGGTGTTATATAAATGGGAACACAAAGAACCTTTAAGTTTAGCTGCATGTAGCAGTTTCAGTAAAGATTATAGCTGGCACACTGAGGTGTTACAACCCACGGGAACTTTGAGCTGGTGCTGTTGCAACTCTGCGTGTCAGTTGTGGCTAAACTACCGAAGGTCCAACAATGATTTAGCAGCAATTAAGATTTGACATGTAAAAAGGCAAATAACTGCATCCTTGTAATTCTGCCTTCCACTCCGAACTCTTGCTTTACTTTATTTTACTTGCATTAAACTCACACTGCAGCAGCAGCGGATGAAGGTGTCACGGCTGTAGAGTGGAACTACATATGCTGAGTCTCATAATAGGGGTTATCATTTAAACTCTTCCAGATATGTGCCTTATTGACAAGATGTTGTCTTTGCTACTACTTTCTATCTTAAAAGAAAAACTGCCTCATTGGTTTGTATCTGCATTGTCATATTTATAGTGATAAACTTCAGCAAATAAAGTGTTTTTGAGAGGATGCACTGCTTTTGTCAATCATTTTGACTGTGCCCTACACTGTATAAACCATGTCATCTAGCCTTAGTTTTAGATTAAAATGGATAACAACAGAATTTGCTAAAAAGATGAGAAGCTTGCTGAATGCTTCAGAGTCAGAGAACCCATCCCTGATTCATACATCAGCTATTGTTAAGCAATGTGTCACGGCGGAGAGAGAGGAGAAGGAGCACAGTGTTTGGACAATGTTTCATAAACTCCTCTGTGGCAGGTCAACTTTACTCTAGTTACATGCCGTACCCCAGCGAGAGCTTCAGGGAGGATTTAGATCACATGATGAGGTACAATATGAACTTAGGGGAGTTCAGATTTCTACACTGTCACATTTTAGCAGATTGGTCACCCGTTTCACCATTAAAATGTAGTTACAAAGGAGATGACGTTATGTTGGGTAAATAATGCTGTAAGAATCAATCCCACACCTGTGCATGTCTTTGTTCATCATTTCAGGCATCTATATTTAAATAAAAACTAAATGCAATGATCTTTGAGTAATATTAACTTTACACATTATTCAAAATTAATACAAAGAAAGACTACATTTTACAAACTGATGCTGAGAAATATGTTTTAAAAAGTTTCACTGAGGCAACAAAGGACTGGAAATATTTTGTAATAATAAATAAACGACCAATGAAACAACCAAGGAGTAATTGTATGAAGTAGCATGAGGAAAATATCCCAGAGCACCAAAGTTTTCTAAAGTTAAGATACAAAAAACTGTGGACAAGTAGATTAACGAATATAGAATAATTTCTCAATGTAAAGCCATAAAAAGACACTTGGGGATTTCATCATCTACAGAATATGATTAAGAGATTTGGAGAGTTTGGCCAACAAGGACAGAAACCAGTACTATCATATACTAAGTGACTTTTCTTTCTTTCTTTCTTTCTTTCTTTCTTTCTTACAAACGCTCTATTTTAACATTTGTAACAAGATGTGTAACATCTTCTTTAAATCTGTGTTGGAGATTTCTGTTTTCTTCACAGCCATCTGCAGGACATCAGGAAACTCAGAGAAACTGAACACAAGTTGCTTAACACAAGAGACAGCAATGCAAATCCTCTAGTCCACACAACAGTGACAAAACAATAAAATGTCTTCAGACAATGGCTTCTTCAATCCTCCCTAAATAAGGATCAGTACCAGAGGTTACTTTTGCTTTTAATTATGAATGCAATATCTTCCAGGCTTAAATGGGCAGGGATCAACCAAAGTCACCTGCCAATAGATCAAAAACCAACACACTGGATAGTATAGAGGTGCACCATTTCAGATTGTATTAGAATATTTCATATCTGAGAACGAACTGTTAATCAAATCATATTTTATTTATGAAGCACATTTAAAACAACACAGTTGACTGAAGTGCTACACACACACACACACACACACACACGCACACACACACAAGAGAAAAGAGAAAGATATAAAAACAAGGGAAAAAAACACAAAGTGACACCTACTAAAATAACTTATTTGAAGAATGTTTACTTCAGACCCCACAGACAGTTGTCAACGTCTAAAAAAGAAAAAAGAGATGTAGGCTATTTCTGTTGTTGGGGTTTCATTATGTAATGATGCTAATATAAATTTAAGAACCTGTGGGTCATTTTTAGGTTTCAAAAAGATGGTTTCTAAAGGGATTTTTTAAGGCTCTAAGAGTAATCGTTTGTGAATGATTTGGTGTTGTTTATTTTATTGTTCTGCTTTATTACACAAACAAAAAAAAAACATGTTGACGGGTAGCTTTGTTTGTTAAATAGGACAGGCTTAAATACAAAAAATTTATCACCTTGTGCCTTTTCAGTCATTTTATAATGAAATATAATGTTTGAACTAAACACATTTGTGTTTATTATGTGACTTAATAAAGGTTGAATTGAAAAAAATGAATAGACACAGTGATATACTAAAATTGTTTAAATGCAGTTAAAAACCAAGCAAAACAGAGCAAAGGGACATGCTTATAATTGGGAAAATCAATGAAAATGTATCCAGAAAAAGCTCACTTCAGGGGCAGTTATTTAATCAATTATAGGGGTATTTCCCCCAAATATTTTCTCCAGCATTACAACCAATTAAACCCCATTCCAGTTTTATTATTCTAAATAATGGCGGAAGTCATTTACAGTAGACTTTAAGCCTGTGTGGAATAATGTTGCCATCTGGTGGTAAATACACTTCATCACAGCAGTCTGCAGCATGGCTGCTGTTCAGACCAGTCAGTGCAGGTTTTCAGTGGCAGCCATGTTAGCTCCATGGTCAGTGCAGATTACAGTTGCAATGTAAAACACACTCAGTATTTCTAAGGTTTAAATAAGAAGTCAGTTCACGAGAGAAGAAAATATTTGCGACATAGATGGTGTGTTATTAATTGCAGCATAAAATAAAGAACTATATAAAATAATAATAAAATTAATAAAATAAAATAAAATCCTAAAGACTAGAATTATAATAGGCCCACTGAAAATATACTGATAATTGTAATGCCACTTGAACCAGGAAAAATAATAGCTATGGAAAATGTTCCTACCATGCTACATTTTTCGATTAATATAATTTTGATTATTACTCATAATTATCTTAAATTCAAATTCGACTAAAAATTAATTGGTGGTATTATATTCCTGCCTTATATTTAAAAACTGCGAAAGCACATTAAAGAAACATCCTCAAAACCTAATCCAGGCTGTGATGAACTCATTTTAACTACAGCTCCCAGCATGCACTAGTCCACATCTGTGTGTGCGCTGCTGTTGCACGGCTCCTGCTGCTTTCGTAGATTTATAAACAAACCAGTTAAACTAAGAGCAGCGCTGAGGGAAATCCAGATGGTTGTGTTAGCTGCTGAAGCGCGTTGCCGCTCTTGAACGTATCCTCGGTTTATATTTGGCTTAAAGGAGACGCAACAAAGCGCACAAAATGGTTGCGCTCTAGGCCCGGGCGAATAAGTAGGTTTACTATGGCTTTAAGAGCGAGAAAATAGGGTCTGCTTCTTTAAAATTATATCAGTTTATTGTTGAATAGATAATTAAGAAAAGTTTAAAGTTTCTTATCAATAAATATAAGCATTTAATTTCCGACGAAGCCAACAGAAAAATGCAACACTGTACGATAAGGGCCGCTTGCAACCAAACCGTCTTTAAAACAGATGTGGTCAGTTTTTCCTCACTTTGCATGTAAACCTGCGTGACTTCAAGAGAAATTTGAGGTAGGCTGTAGTGTCCCTACGGTGATGGAACCGGCCGCCGATGTAAATAAAGGTGAAGAGCCGATGGAGGACAAGGCCTCGGAGCAGACCCCGGCCACCAGTGTGGCCGGTACACCGCGGAGGGGGCTCAGAGAGCGGGGAGCAGGCCGACCTAGGTCCAGCCTCTCCGCTCCTGCTACAGACGTTAACGGAGCTGCGTCGAGCCCACTGACCTCAGGACGGGTTTTAAGAGACAGGTCAACGAGGGCAGTACCTGCCTGGCTAAAGGACTCCAAGAGTGATGACGACGACGACGAACCGAGCCCAGACAGCGGTGTGACCAAGCGGAGGAAAGTTTCCAACTCCAGGCGGAAGAAAAATTTGGATTCTGCGGGTCTGGTTGAAGGTGGAGAAGGGGTCGCAGGAGACAGCCTTCAAGGCACAGAGTAAGTTTTCCGTTGGACAACCCTACCTGTTTGTTACAGTCTATAAGACCAGCACATTTGTTTATTATGAGCCTTGCAGACTGAACATGTTCCGGGGGGTTTGGTTCCTGTCAAACGCACGCCTTCAGCATGACTCGTCCCCTCTCTGTTGACAACATGGGTGGAGTAAAACTTACCTGTCCACAATTAAGCGCACACATTAAGTACTTCAACTTCTAAGGTTATGATTACTGATGCTATATTCCTCAGGAGGCAAACAAATTGTAAGATCTCACTTTTTTCTCCTCCTTCCTCTAGTTTAGAAGACCACAAGAAACCTGCCACAGATGCTCAAGGTAATCAGCCTAATTTATACATGAACAGTTATGTGCAAATTCACACAGAGCTGTTGTAAGTGTGCACTTCATGGCACATAAGAATATTTAACTCCATGCCTCGACTCCTTTGCTCCAGCTCTTCCGTCTAGACGCCCCCCAGCACAGACTGGTGCCAAGCCCCCAGCTGGCAGGGCCATCAGAGCTTCTGCCAAGCCTGTGTGTAAGACTGAACCTGGGATGGAGAATCCAGCTGGTGAGAAACCTGTAGACACTGAGCTGTTTGTGGGCGCTTTAACCCACAAATCAAATCATGCAGACATAGAAGGGCTAAAAGGGCCTGCTGAGGTTGTTAAAACTTTGTGGCATCTAATTCAGTGTAATTTTCTTTATGGATTGGTTGTGGCCAAAAAATCTTGGTCCCGTTTAATCATGACCACATCTCAATATTTTCAACACATCACAATGCAACAATGCAGAGACTAAATAAGATTGCAGTGAGACGATTGCTTTATGTCCGCATGCTGCAAATAAATTTGTATGACAATATTAATGGAAAAGAGTGTTGTTGTAATTTGAAATCTTATACTTTTCTCTGTCATGCAACAGTGGATGAAGGGGAAAACACTAAGGAAAAGTAAGTCCCTTTTTGGTTATGATCTGTGCCATTATCTGTGCCAATATTTTGTACACTTGCGGTATTTCTGCAGTTACTGGCTTTTAAGCTGTTAGCTAATGCTATGCTGGGTTGGGATAACCACAGCAATGCTATTACTAACATAGACAGCCAGTAACTTAAGCTAGGCTAAATCAAATCAATTTTATTTATAAAGCAACACAAAGTGCTTTACTTGGTAAAAACATTTTATATATATTAAAGTAAAAACAAGCCTTCACACATCAAATTAACAAAACAATTAAAAAAAATAAATAAAACACTCTATCTCTCTCACATGCAGTCACAAACATGCACAAACAGAGCACTTTACACCCCCACTCTATACGATCACGAACTCCCTAATTTCTGTCTCTTAAAATAAAAATATTAAAAGTATAAATATCTATCTGGTCTGCTGTAAGGAAACGGTGTCTTGGGGATCTGATCACAGCAGGAGTCAGCCCTGTCCTTCTTAATTTCATTAGAAACGTCTTCAGCTGTCTTCAGCGCCGCTCTGCCCTCCTCTGTAGTGTTGCCTAGCTGTGGCTACTGCTGTAGTTACTGAGGATGGAGGGTTGATTGGAGTCAGAGCTCCATCTAGTGGACAAACAGCACAACAACATAATTCTGCGCTACTTCCCACACTTAATATTTACTGTTTTATGAGTAATGAAGAATATATCAGTGTTTAATCTGTAAAACTCAGTAAAAATTGGTAAAAATGATTATTTTTGAAAATGCTATAATCGACCGATTTAATCAGCCGGCCGATCAATCGGTCGGGCTCTTATCTTTGGGGCCTCAGACAGCCCTGCATCATCAAATGTAATTCAGTACTCTAACCTATCCCCTCTGTGTCGGAGCTCATTGAAGAGGGACTTAAGTGAAGAAGATAAGTAAAATCAGTTAAAATACAAGTTGTGGCAAGACAGCATCTGCTGTTCTGCTTGATTTGCTATATTTACACATTATAGCACCTGCACAATGTAAGCTGAAGTGTAACAAACTGTAATTGAATCAGGTTTTCTTACCTCAACCTTCTTTTCCATTCTGGATTTCATATCTTTGACAGTCTATAAACTCAGTTCAGTGGACATACACATGTAATCCTCCAGCCTGTTGTCTCTTTCCAACATTTAGTAGTTCTGTAATATACTGAAACTTTTTTCATTCACCATTGTTTGAACATACATAAAAATGGCCTTCAGCTAAAGTTTTGGGGAGTCTTCGATCTAATGAAGAAGCATTAACCAAACTTTGTGATCACTCAGTGAAAAGAAAGAGGAGGAATTTGAAGAGGCACCTGAGCAAATCCTGGATGAAGAAGACCCCTCATTTCAGGACGACCCAAATGATCTCAGCTACCAGCCACAGAGTCAGAGGTACACTTGATGAAGTGCAAGCACACCACTTTACTCTGGGCTAAAAAGTTTAAGATGATGCTTGAAGTAATGTTTTGCTTTTTTATCAGCGGTGTAGAGGAGGAAGAGAGTATAAGCAGCGATGAAGATCTTCCCTTCAAAGACGACTTAAATGACCAGAGTTATGACCCAAGGGCTGAAAGGTATGTATGTGTGTATGGAAGGGATTGGAGGTGCACTGCTGTTTGCATAAACTCACTTTCTTCCCAAATATTCAGTCATAATTAGACAGTAGGACCATCATTATGTTTGCTAGTAAATTCTTTTTTTTTTTTTTTTTTAATCCAAGGGATGGCCCTAAACCAAAACGCAGAGTCCCTCCAAAACAAAAAGAAAAGAGGGAAAAGGATAAAGCGCCTAAGAAAGAAAAAGAGGTCCCTGAGATAAAAGTGGAAGGTTCAGACAACATGGAGAGTGTCCAAGAGGAAGTGAAGCTGGAAGAAGAAGTAGCTGAAGATCCAGATGGACCCAGGAAGTAAGAGCAGTATTAGACATGTAGGAAGGGCCATCAGTAAAAGCCCTTTTTTATTCCCCCACTGCATCACTTCAGCTTCCATCTAAATGTTTGTGGTTACTGAACAGACGTCTTAAATAACTTTCTTTGCTCTCGCTGTGTCAGGAGAGGCCGCCGGAAAAAAGATGACAAAACGCCACGGCTACCAAAGAGACGGTAAGAATCATGTGTTTGCTTTATAATCTTAAATTAGTAGGATTCCTTTATATAAAATCATAAAAGCTTCTTTTTCTCAGTTTTAGAACTTTTTCTATTGCTTTTCCTTAAGTATGTCATGCTGCAGAGTGAAAATACAGTAGAAATAAGCATATGAGGATGTAAACATGTTTAGCTGTAGACTAGGAGCTTTAGTGAAGAGGTGGCCATTGGGTTCATATTTTGTTTTGTTGTATTTTGTGTTTGACTCTTTCAGGAAGAAGCCCCCCGTGCAGTATGTGCGCTGTGAAATGGAAGGATGCGGGACCGTGTTGGCTCATCCTCGATACCTTCAGGTACCGCACACACTTACTTTTTGTTTGTGTCCGTCACTGAGAGTCATTCAGAGCACTTTTCCACACTCAGTTCTAGATTTCTCTGTTTTAAGGCCAATGGTGACTATGCATGTTATATTATTATCATGTATACTATTATTTTACCACAAAGTGTTTCCTCTTACCTTATTTTAGGAGGGGTGGTGCTCCCCCTTAACTTGACCCTCCCAAAATAGTCAAGTTCATTTTATCTTCTCCTCCTTATATCGCACACCCCCAATATATGCCAATATCCCCGCAATATTCTCCTGCTGGTATTCACCTTTGTTCTGAGGTGCTTGGTGTATTGAATGATTGCACTATCCTACAATGATACGGAAAAAACAACACAGAATGGCCATTTATGCATTTTATTAATTTTACACTGGCAGGCAGTGAATGGAAGCTCCATATGCAGCCACAACAATTGGTCACATTTGGATGTGGGATGGCATCCTCATTCAGCATTCCTCAACCAGGAGTTGTTGAAGCTCAACTGTCATGGTTGTGTTGGTCATTCTAGCACATACAGCACACCCAAGCTGATCACACAAGTGTTAACCTGGATTAAGGTCTGGACTCATGGCAAGCCAGTCCATCACAAAATACCTCCAGAATTTGGGAGTAGAAGAGATTATTGTGTCTCTGTGTGAGTGAACGTTATTAGGCCCCCAGATTCTGGAATCGCCACCAGCTCGCCAACGTCTATCTGGCAGTAAGGTGCCATTCAGATGGCAGTGATACATCTGTGACTGTCGTACACCTGGCAGAGTGAATACTAACAGGAGAATATTAAAGGGGGTTTTGGCACATTTTTGGGAGCACTACCCACACCTTCAGATTTGCTGCTCATTCCATGAATGTGTGATCTTTACAAGGTTTTCCTAATTGTAAAGGTGACTAGTCAGGCTTTCCAATGACATAATACAACACCAATTGGTATGATTAAAGGAGAGAAATAATTGACCAAACACAAATTGCCATATTTTTTGTGCTATGTTTGGTAAGCTGTGCTGTCTGTTCTCTTATTACTGCCCCTAAACATGAACAATAAGCAATGTTATATTTTTGTTCCCCCATATTTAGGGTACTTAGTAAAAAGTAACTGAAAATTACTTAGGAAAGTTTTATAATTTATATTATCACATCTTTTCATAATGTTTATTCATCCATTAAATCAACAGTAACAACATCAGCTAACCCATACAGAGGTGGGACTTAGTACCTCCATTATGAAAAAGACATTAAATATAAAACTGCATTTGTTTGGAAACCAAGATGGTGTGGCTAAAATACTAAAGTCAAAGCTTTGAAAATGTACATGCAAGGTGGTTACCATCCATCTTTAATATGTAATCTATATAAAAAGCACTGGTGTTTTTAATCAGTAATGTTTTAGAAATATATGTTTATATTGAAGAAAATAGAACACAGAAATATAGTATGTAAAAGGAAATGTTTTTCCATGTTTTCACTCTGAATTTTTCATCCTGCTTTTTTTCCATACCAGCACCATATAAAGTACCAGCACTTACTCAAGAAGAAGTATGTTTGTCCTCACCCTTCTTGCGGGAGGCTCTTCCGTCTACAGAAGCAGCTGCTGCGTCATGCAAAGCACCACACAGGTACACACAGATGAGGTTTGATGTTAGATCATTTTGAGTTGTAATGGAGTAGTTAGTGTGCAGCATTTCCCCTACATTAGCTCCACACCTCCAAAATGCAGAAAGTTGCATCTTTTCACATGGATGTCAAAATTTCAAAATTGAACTGACATTGCGGCCTCCAGAAGCTCTGCAGCAGTAGGCTACTCTGCTATCAGACGTCTGCTCTGCACGTGAAGTCCGTTGTGGAGTCCGTAGAGTGGAGAGGTAGCTGCAGATAAGTTGCTTTAGATAAGTTGAATTATCTAAAGTTTAGTATAAGTTGAATAAACATTCCAATACGGCGTTTCCAAAAGGTTCACGCTTGAAAACTGACCGAGCGCATGAAAACAGTACGAGCATGGTAAACACCGGGCGAATGTACGTGATTAGAGAGAGTAAACTATTAATGGAAACACATTAGTGGCATTTCTGCACTGCGAGGGAATAACACAGTATTTGTAAACAGAATCACCCTCATGAGAGCCCATCAATCCACTGTGTTTATATATATATATATATATATATATATATATATATATATATATTTGCTCTCAATTCTGTCTCTACACTCGACTAAACAGTCCTCACTCGCTCGAGACACTCTGGAAATGGAGACTGTGGTTTATGTGTCTAATCCTCTGATTAGTTGGTTTCCAGCGACAACAGTGCTATGTTAGAAAGAACTTCTCTAAAGTGTTATCAACACGTATTTTAAAAAACGCCGAACATATGTGTAAAGGGCTTTTTTACTGAATTCTTGGGAACCTAGACCACATTAGACCAGCCCCTGTAAAGTGCCACAACTTCACACAGCTACAAAATTTTGTAGGGGAAACATTGGTGTATATGTTTTTTTTTCCAATACAGACCAGAGGGATTACATCTGTGAGTTCTGTGCTCGTGCCTTCAAGAGCTCCCACAATCTGGCTGTGCATCGCATGATACACACTGGAGAGAAACCCCTACAGTTAGTACATCTCTTTTCATAGTTTCTTAGTGTTTGCTGCCTTGGTGTTTTGCAGATGTTAATTATTCTTACCTCCCTTATTCTTTGTTGTTAATAGGTGTGAGATCTGTGGCTTCACATGCCGCCAGAAGGCATCTCTGAACTGGCACATGAAGAAGCATGACGCTGATGCCACCTATCAGTTCTCCTGCTCCATTTGTGGCAAGAAATTTGAGAAGAAGGACTGCGTGGTGGCACACAAGGCTAAGAGTCACCCAGAAGTGCTAATCGCTGAGGCGCTAGCAGCCAATGCCGGTGCCCTGATCACAACCCCTGCCTCCTTGCTGGAGCTGCAGGGAAACCCAATGCAGGCAGAGGTCACCAGCATGGACGTGAGCCATGTTGGGCAAGACGGTCAGGTGGATCATCTGGGTCAGGATGGGCAACATATGGCTCAGGTGTCACAGATGAGTCATGTGACCCAGCAAGTGAGTCATCAGGTGGTTTTGCTTGGGCAAGACCAGAGCCTCCATACCATGCAGGTGCCAGTAACAATTGCCCTGTCACCTATTGACCCCCCTTCACCGGCTGAGAACCAGCAGCAGACTCACCTCCAGCTCCAGATGCCCGTCCAGTTTGTGCAGACTGCTCAGCAGGCGCAGCAGTTGACCCTTCATTCCAGCTCGGTGGTGACCCAGCATCAGCCCCAGCTCCAGCCTCTTCAGTCGTTCTCCTCCCAGCAGCAGAGCCAGGGGCAGACACAAATCCTACAGATGACCTTCCAGCCTGTCAGTCAGTCACAGACCCACATTCAGCAGATCCCCATCTTAGCAACCTCTCAGCAGCTTCAGACCCTACAGACAGCCACTCCAAGCCCTCCTCTCCTCTCCACCTCCCAGTCCCAGAATCCAGCCTCCACCAACGGAGACCGTTTTATTCTGGACAATCCTGTGCTCTCTTCTTCTTCCTCTCCGACAGGCAGCTCTCTTCAACAGACAGAAGTTGTGGGGGAGGACAGTGTGGTCTGGGATGAGACAGGACAGGGGGAAGTGCTGGCTGATGGCCCTGAGAGACATGTCCAGCAGGGCCTCATGTGAAACAAAGATTCACACAAAGCAGAAGCTAAATACCAGACACACTGTTTTGCCATGTTTGAGGTAAATGTAGGATCACAAATATGTGTACTGTTCACTCATTTTCATACTTGGTAGCTTTTTAGAATATCTGTATCAGGGAAAGATATGTTTGTGTATGTTGTCAACTTTGTACATAACAGCCCTGTAACTAGTCGTTTGAGTGTGTATATTGATAGGTTTATGTTGACATTATGCAATAGTATAGCCCAGCTCTGAGGAGTAACGTAATAAATCAAATGTCTAATATGTGGTATCAGATAAGTTGGAATATATGAATTTAATTTATGTAATGAATTAACACAACACACATTATAAAGTCACAAACTTTTTGTGTATAGGGTGAGTAAATTCAGTTCAAAACACTGGACAAACTTTTTAGTTTATCACATTTTAATGGATCTTTATTAGATAAGGTTAAAAGAAAAATATGAGCTAACATGTCAAACCCTAAAAGTAAGGATGAAAACAGATTCTTGCCATACCCGTAAACAGTCACGTGGTGCACATTTCAGATTTAGGCAGCCAGTAAACCCACATTGATGACATTAGTTCAGTTGTTAATCAAAATTGATCTAGAGTTATGAAAAAATAAAAACCTGTATACTCCCGATTCCCTCTAACATCATCCTCAGCAGCCAAACGTGGACCTTTCTCAAAGTGAATCACATTAACAGTCACTGATTTGTTAATAACCTTTGAAATGTAATGTCTTGATGAGCAAAACTACGTAGAACCTTATAACCGCTCACCTTAGATTTGTTCTAGCACAAACTATAAAAACTGTCCAGGTATAAGATGTAAATAAATGTCTTGACATTTATTCAGTGTGTCAACAGTTATTGTTCGAAAACACAGATTTGGGGTCTACCCATCATGTTTTTCTCCTATTCAACAGGAGCAACTGTACTGTTTATCAGTAGTATGTATCAATGCATTGCACTTTAAGTTTGTGTATTAAGGAAATAACCTTAGAGCAAAGCATGTCGGATATATTACTGCAGGTGCAAGTCATCTACCTGGTCCTGAACATCCACAGTTATGTCTGATATCAGGCAAATTAGTCATTAGTTTATTCTTTAAACACATGCTTAAATTCTAAACAAATCTCCATAGACTTTATTTTAGTTTCTTAAAACATCAAGACATACTGATCCGCTCTCTGTCCCTCTGTGTTGTATATTGCTTCAAAGCTCTTTTAGGAGGAATCAAAGTGTTACTCAGTCCAACTCTCCTCTTCTTCACTGGCTGCCCCTCTGACGCTTCCTCTTTAGAGTCCTGTTGGAGGTTTTGTGATCCCACAGCTTGAGCTGCCTCTGGGGTTTCTTCACTCACAGGTGGATGACAGTCACTGGGAGCAACTGGAATCTGGAGGTCACTATCATGAGCAAACTTGCATTTGATCCCAAACCTGCACCTTCCATCTTTTCTGTATGACACACATATCCTTTTGCCGCCTATCTGGGAGGGTTTGGCCTGCATTGTGAGGGGGACGTGTTTCTGCAAGGCGCTGAGTCTCTGGTCGGCCTGAGCTTTGAAGGGATTGGCGAACACACTGCTGTCAGAGCAGGTGGACAGAGACGGAGAGGGTAGCTTAGTCGGGTTCAGGGAATCTAAGGAAGGCGCAGGGAGGATGGGCTGGTAGGATGCAGAAGGTGTTTGGGGGTGGGGTGGTGATGATGGGGGATCTTGATCGTCATCTGGTTCTGATTCGCTTGAAGCTGAACCAGACTCCAGCAAAAAGTTGCGAGATTTTTTGACAGCTGCTGCCTCCTTATCACCAAAATCCTCAACGACGCTTGAATACAAAGCAAAAAGGAGTTAGAAGAGAAGAATAAAATAACTTACTACAATTTTACCTTAGCTAACGTCTACTCACTCAGCTTTGCCACTGTTTACATCGTCTACCTCTCCGTCGCTATCAGAGGAAACTCCGTAGTCAACCAGGGAGTTCATGCTGGAGGTAAGCTAGTTAGCCTAACAGATCGGTCTCAAAATATAGAGCAATAATGGAATTCCTGGATGACTATTCCTTACTGGGTGAAGATATTAAGTTATTCAAATAACCTAAAGGAATATATACGCAATTATTTTCATTTTACTTTGTAAAATTTCTTCAAAAAACACCAATGTTAGTCTACTGGATAGCTGCTGCTATTACTACTTGCTGCCTCTGTATGTTCTACGTCCCTGCACTGACACCTGCAGGACAGGCGTAGTATTACAACCAGAAATTTTAAACAGCGCTCATCATTGAAAGCACAAACTGTGAAACAAAAATACAGTTCACAACTAGAAGCAACCTGAGATTGCAGATCTCCACCAAGCCACAGGGTCACAGAGAAAAAAACTCAAAAGACCCAACAGTCCACCCAGCAGCTTCAGAAGAATAGTACATTATAAAAACAGAACAATAGAAAAACCACAACATGGTGAAACCCCAAGAGGGAAGGGTATGAAATAGTAATTGTGCACATGAATAATTTACAGGTTAGTTGTTGTCATTGAAGAATCTGATTGTTGTATGAATGAATGAATGAATGGTGGACGCCCTGCTTTTTAGATAAATGTCAGCTTAGTCAACATCTTCCTCTCATTCCTGAGTCCAGCGGGCAGCCCAGGACAGAGCTGGACATGATTTTTCTTTCTGTTTTGATCATAATTTCTTTTGGTTTGGTGTTGATGTGAAGTGTATTGGCTCCACACCAGGTAACAAAGCCCTCTGTACTCCAGTTTGTTTCCCTCTGACATAACCAACAATGGCAGTGCCATCAAAAAACTTCTGGAGATGGCATCTATGGTGTTATAACCGAAGACAGATGTGTACAGTGTGAAGAGCTAACAAAAGTGGTGGCTATACTGCAACATAAAATGTCAATGTCTCAATGACTTGTCATGTGTTCGGTGCTGTCTTGGTGTTATGATGTTAAAATGTGAAAAGTATTATGAAAATGACTGATTACAAGTTGTCATTGGACCAGAACATTTACTAGTTGATTCATGGTTTAGACACTTCTTTTGGGGCTTTATTTAATTTAATTTAATTTAATTTAATTTAATTTAATTTAATTTAATTTAATTTAATTTTTTTTTATTTATTTATTTATTTGTTGGCAGTTAATTACCTTGTTAGGTACTGGCATGTTAATTAGTTAGTAGTTAAGTGGTAATAGATTGAACAGTTGTATATGTGTGTGTAAAATTTAGAGCAGGTAAAATTAAATTCCCCTGTAAAGGTATGGTACATTTAGGTACATTCTATCATCATACAAAAATCCAGATATTCCTTATTTTTTTGTAGGTAATGTAGATTGCAGATGATTTTGGCACATTTTGGGGGGGCACAACCCACATGTTTAATTTTGTTGCTTACTTACTTGCCTACAGTTTGCCTATCGCGCAGGTGTGGGTGTGCAGGATGCTATTCTCTACCTCCTACACCGTGTCCAAGTTCATCTGGATAAGGGGAGGGGCACAGTGAGGATCCTCTTCTTGGATTTTTCATGTGCCTTCAACACAATCCAGCCCCTGATGCTTCTGGACAAACTGAGGGAAATGCAGGTGGACCCCTGCTTGGTGTCCTGGATTGGTAACTACCTCACAGAGAGACCGCAGTACGTCAGGCTAAAGGACACTACATCTGACACTGTTATTAGCAGCACAGGAGCACCCCAGGGGACGGTGCTGGCCCCCCTCCTCTTCACACTCTACACCTCAGACTTCTGTTACAACTCAGAGCTGTGTCACATCCAGAAGTTTGCAGATGACACAGCCATCGTGGGGTGTATCAGGGATGATGGAGAGGATGAGTACAGGAATCTGGTCAGTGACTTTGTCACCTGGAGTCAGATGAACCATCTTGACACCTCAAAGACTAAGGAGCTGGTTATTGACTTCAGGAAGTCCAGCCCACAACCACGTCCAGTGACCATCAGGGACGATAAGGTAGAGATTGTAGACAACTACAGGTACCTCGGGTTGTGGCTGGATAACAAGCTGGACTGGACATGCTGTACAAATCACCTGTACAAGAAGGGCCAAAGCCGTCTGTACTTCCTGCGAAGACTGAGATCTTTTTACATCTGCAGCAAACTCCTGTGGATGTTCTATCAGTCTGTGGTAGCTAGTACACTTTTTTTATGCTTTTGTCTGCTGGGGGGGGGGGGGGGTAACATGACAAAAAGGTGTGCTAACAGGCTGGAAAAACTCATCAGGCGGGTGGGCTCTGTGGTTGGCATGAAGCTGGACTCCCTGGTGACAGTGGCAGAGAGGAGAACACTAAAAAAACTACTGGCTATTGTGAATGATGCCAGTCACCCTCTGCACACTGTCATCAGTGCACAGAGAAGCCTGACCAGTAACAGGCTGCTCCTCCCCAAGAGTAGGACCAACAGGCTCAGAGACTCCTTTGTCCCCCGAGCCATCAAACTGTACAACTCATTAGGCAGGAGGGGGAGAAGGAGGGGGGAGAGGGAGGTGTGCAGTCCGCCTGATACAACACATGCACAAAAACCCATACAAACAGTTGCTATAACTTATACGTGCAATAGTGAACTGGGAATCTGTTCCACCTCTACTGTGTGCAATGCTTGTTTATATTGTTTTATTAACTTATCTTATTGTTATTATTGTTATATTTATTGCATTCTATTTGCCTCTATTTTGCTTTGTACCTGTATATATTGTGTCTTGTGCTTGTCCTGCTTTACTGCTGGTGTTGTATTGCTACTGGTACCCAAATTTCCCTGAGGGCTCTCTGAAGGGATTAATAAAGTATTTCTATTCTATTCTATTCTATTCTATACTCCACAGAAGCATAATCCGTACTATTTATTCCTTGATGTGAAGATGACAAATCAGCCTTTCCATCGATTTATAATTCAAGACCAGTTGATATTTTAGAAATAACTGATCAAACACAAATGTACTTATTTTTGGGGCAAAGTTTATATAAAAGCACCATTAACGCTGGACATGTTTTTGGCATTATCGCTTACAGTATATTTTTGCCCTTGTTTCATCAAGACTGCCAACCATTAACCTTTGTGACGTCTTACAGCATCATAATGTTCACCAGTCATTTCCTGTGGGGAAGTGAAGGACTTATGGCTCCACTGTGATATTTGTTTATACTTTATCATAAAGGAATGTACATAGACAGCGGAAGCAGCTTGAAATAATCCAGCCAGCATTCCTTCCACTTAATTTTAGCCCATCATTGCTTTAGTCCCTACCAGTAAATCAGATAAGCTCCCGAATAAGTTGATGAGCTCCTCCCTCCTCCATGGCTCTCCTCCTCCGCCTGTCCCGTTGAAATTCCTCCTGCCTGGCATCAGGTTCCAAGGGGGAAAAGGGCGGAGAGTTGGCGTCTAACTTCGTAACATAAGGACAGATGAACTGAGAGACTCATTTTACCGGAACCTTAGCGGCGAGCTCTGGCTTGGAAGTGTGACCGGGAATCCGAAGCTGTAGAGATGAGCCAGGCGTAGGGAGCATAAAAAGGGGCGAACCTGTTGCTGTCCTGTATAACAACAACAACAACGTTTCTTTTAGACTCCAAACAGTAGAGTTAGCTGGAGCTGTAATCATGGCAGGCAGACGGACCAGAAGTATGAATGGCGCGAGCCTGGATTCTGTCCGGACGTCGGCCGCCCGGACCGCTGCTATAGCCGCGCAGCTTCAGCAGGAGTGCTCCATCTTACTGGAGCTCTATGTGAGTATAGGAGCTTAATTTTTCCACTGGCTGTATAGGTCACAGTATGATCCAAGGGAGGAAAAAAAGTCTAAGAGATGTGTTTCCCTGTGTGTGGGTGTGGGGGCGAGGGGAATACAGGCAGGGAAGGAGAGAGAAATAGGGCAAGGTTAAATGGAAAATGAATAGTTTCTGTGTGAGTGAATGTTTGCATACCTGCCACTGCATGTACTTCAAAGAAGTTAATAGACTATGTGTGTTTGAGAGGACACAAAAGAGCGGTGAAAGGGGTGCGTGAAAAAGTAAGATAGAAAAAGAGAGATTGTTAACATTTCGTGGTGTATATTTGCATGCAAAAGAGACAGAAGATAATTTCCAGGAATGTACAGGGTATATATTGTTTAAATGGCAGAAATGGACGTTTTTCTGGCATGGAGTCATCAGTGTGTTGGCATGAAGCCCAGATCTTCTTTCCCCAAGCCTGTCTCTGCCTAAAACTGCTTGGTTTTCAGCCAGTTTTCTGCCTCACCTTTGTCATGTTTAGGTCCTGGGACAGTGAGAACCAGAGCAAAACGTTCAGTTCTCACCCCTAAATTAAGTCATTTAAAGACAGTTAATAGTTAATTAATCATATAAAGGAAGTTGTTTTTGTCATGTTGTGACCCCCCCCCCCCCAAAAACACAAAAAACCAAATAAACCTGGATTTAAATAAGCAAATCGGTAAGAGCCTCCCATTAGGTAATTATTGCATGGATGATTATGTTACAGGTGGCAACAAGTTATTTAATCCTATCTGATGCAGTGAGTAGCTTCTAATTACTTAAACAACCTTGTCTGAAGATGCATCTTGTGGAAAAGGTTAATCTGTTTCAGAAATATCAAATTATTGGCATGCATCAAGCAAAGAAAACATCTAAGGAGATGCTGAAACTACAAAAATTGGATAAAGAACTGCCCAAGACATTATTAAAAACTGGAGGGATTGTGGGGAACCACAATCTTCCAGGAAGAAATGTGGTTTTAAAAAAATCTTGAATGATTATGATTGTCAATTGTGAAAAGAAAAAAACATCAGTGGAGCTCAGATCAATGTTTAATAGTGGAAGTAAGAGCATTTCTACATGCACAATGTGAAGGGAACTCAAGAGATTGGGACTTAACAGCTGTGTAGCCATAAGAATACCACCTATCAGGGAAGTTAATCAGGAAAACAATACTTTCATTTGCTTGGGAGCATAAAGATTGGACTCTGGAGCAAAGTCATGTGATTTGATGAGTCCAGATTCACCCTGTTCCAGAGTGATGGGCGCATCAGGGTAAAAAGAGAGGCTGATGAAGTGATGCAGCCATCATGGCTAGTGCCTACTGTACAAGTCTGTGTGATCTCAGGTTGCTCATGTCTAGGTTCAGCAGCATATCCTTACCATAAAGTTTGTCATAAACTCAATTACCCACAATTTGATGCAGTATGAAACAGCACATTTTCTACAAATTATTTAACCAGAATTGTTGAAAAGTGGGCTACATCACATTAAGCAGAGTGATGATATTTCAGTCAGAACTGTGTTATCCTAGTTTTGCATATATCTGTCATTGCAAAAGTTAAGCGCCCTGCTAAAGATAAATATTTGTTTAAACCCAATATCTGTAACATAGTCAGTTGTTTAGATGGCATATCATAGGTTGTTTTATATCTTAATGGATTAATTAGCTTAAAAACCAAAGTTGCTAGGCTAGCTTTTCCGCTGTCCTTTATGCTAACATACTAGCTTGCTAGCTATAGCGTTGGTTTTCATTGTACAGGCATGAGGTATACCATTTTAAATGCGAAGCTCTTGGCAACTAAATTAATAAGTACTTTTCTTTTAGCATCATATAATAATTAATGATTCTGTACTGTTTTGTTTTTTTTTTCTTTACTCCTTAATTTTCTTGGACGTTTGTGCTACTTAAACATATTAATTTAAACTTTTTTCTTGTTAACTTTATGAAACCCCCTCTGGAGATGGGTTAAAAAATAAGTGCTGCTATTGAGCCAGAGGAAATGCTTATCATATAAGGAGAGAATTGTTTTCTGCTTGGTTAGTGACCATTTTATAAGGTTAAATTATTCAAAAGTGACGTCAATGTTATTTGATTAAAAAACATCTTTAAACCTCCACCCATGCTTTTAACTTGTTGACATCATTCTTTGACTATCACCATCCCACATCTCACATTTGTTTTCTTGTTTTCTCCCTGTTTTCTTCTCACTTTGCCTTGGTCCTCAAGAGAAAAAGGGAGGGTTTCTCTGCAGATGTGGCTGACGGCCGTCTGGTGTCTGTGCCTCCTTCTTCCTCCCAGCTGGAAACCAGAGACAAGCTCTGGCGTCTTCACTCTGCTTTGCTGCAGTGTTACAGCTTGCTGGAGAGAGCCATCGCTAAAGAGGAGGTGGAGCTGGGTGGTCAGGAGGAGGGTGAGTATGAGAAGCAGAGGAGGACAGTAAAGGACAGATTATCATTTCTTTTAATCAGCACTGGAGAGCTCCTCAAAGCTGCTGACAGCACTACCGTCTTGACTCCTAGCTTGGAGGGCTTGGAGGTAAGTCCTCATGTCAACAGATGTGTTAGTGAAAGAGAAAGTGCTAAAATAAGAAGCTGAGACAGAGCTGCTCTCATCTTCTCATTGACAGTTAGATGGTCCGACCACTGTGTTTGAGCTGAAGCTTTGGGTGTACAGAATCTTCAAAGAGGTGGACCACTGGACCAAGACGGCCATCAGCACCTTGCAGGAGCTGCTGTCAGGGGTTGCCAAAGCGCGACCAAGGACCATGCGATTCAGAAGCACAAGAAATACTCGGAGATGAGATGGAGATGGGAGGACAGTGAGGAACAATGTGAAAGACAAAGCATACAATGATAAAAGGGGAACAAGGTATTCAGCCAGGATCAAACTTAGGGGCTGACAGATAGAAGAAAAAAATGTAATAGTCAGCTGAGAGGGGCACAGATCCCCACTGACAGACAGAGATATACTGGGTTCCTTTAATGACAAGAGGCTTTTACAAAAAGCACCAGACTCACCAATCACAAACGTGAAAGAGGAGAGTCTTTGAGTCTATTTATTTATTGTTTTTCCTTCAAAGGTTCAAATGCAATATTTCTTTCTTTCTTCCAAAAAAAAAAAAAGGTTCTACCTACTTGTTTTAATTGTAAATACCTAACAGGCTTTAATTCTTGCATGTACCACCTGTTTGGTGTGAATGTTACTACCAGGATGTACTGCAGATAACTGATGAGACATTCAGCAAGGAGCACATTCTCATGAAAGTGGTAGCATCTCAAATACTCCTTTTTTTTTCTTTCTACTACTGTGACTCCCTATCTTGGCACATATGTTTATCTTAGGAAGGAAAAGAGGAAACAGCACCCTCAAGTGTACATATATTGCTGTTACTTAATTCCTTTGTTTCTTCCGTTTAGTCAGTAGTACTGCATTATCAATAGAATCATGATAAATGGTTTGCAATAGGAAAACGATAAAAAAAAAACAAAAAAAAAAA
Source organism: Melanotaenia boesemani (assembly GCF_017639745.1). Classification (NCBI taxonomy): domain Eukaryota; kingdom Metazoa; phylum Chordata; class Actinopteri; order Atheriniformes; family Melanotaeniidae; genus Melanotaenia; species Melanotaenia boesemani. Next base: position 13,445,677 of record NC_055685.1, read on the forward strand.
ACAGCAGCAATAATTTAAAAATACAAACTGACATGAATTCATTTCAAATAGATTTTATTTATTTAAAATATTTTAAATCCACTTAAACAAAACACTTTGCTTCATAGCACACAAACATTGCTATGGTAAACAAATGAAATAAAAATAAAACAATCCAGCCCATTTTGAGGTAGTCTGCACATCAGTCAAATGACAACAAACTTGTGAAGTCATCTATCAGAGGGGCAGCTGCAATAATCAACATAGCATTTGGTTAAATTGAGACGATGTAAAAGAGAAATTAATCAGGATTTACCCCCATGTTTTGCTCTTACCTGCCAGTCTTGAGCTGCACCTGTAATTTAATTAGCCTCAGCCAAAGACTCAGATTGTCTTTAAAAATGCATGAAGCCCCAGCGTTAAGAGAAAGAGAAGATAATGTAGATAGGATTGGATCCTGTACAGTGAAGATTTAACTAGATTAACAGTTAAATCCATGACAATTATGAGTATGAATCATGAAAACAGGATGGCATTTTCATACAGTTTTTATTTATTTAAGATGTGCCTTAATGAGCTGATCAGCTGTTGGTAGGTGCACTGGTATAAGTACGTGGTTTAGGTGATACAGGGTAGTCGAGACTGTTGTCATGCTATTATGAACTGAATGTGTACGTCTGAGTCTGCATCACTGATTTAAAAAATAAGTTTTTCAAGCTTTTTTATATTAAAAGTAAAAGGTTTTAATATTGATAATGTTGCTTGGTGGTATTTGCTCAGTTTTTGGTGCAGATGTGTCAGTCGTAAATGGACCCACACAACAGTCAAACCCACCGTTTCCTACATATCCCAACAAAGCACTGCTGTTGAGTTTCTGCTAAAAAATATTTTTATATCTGAATGAATTTTTTCTTTAACTTTAAATATTTTACACTTATCTTTCTATCTTTGGTACAAATTTTTGTTTGCTACACCAGCAGCTGCTGTGAGACCAGTGGCTTGAAGCAAACAGTAGTTAATCAAAAAAGGGCAACACCCTCATCTTTAAGATTGTGTAATTATCTCCCTGTAGCCAAAAGTATTGATTCACTTGTGAATTGTGTCAGTGTCATTGTCATTTGTTACATCTTTATGGTGGAGCAGTAACAGTCCCTGTGTGGCTTTGTGCACATTTGCCTTGCAGAGTACAATTTGAGTCTTCAATAAAGTGTCATCGCCATAGAGACTAGTCAACAAAGTTTAAGTTTTCCCTCAGCTGACATATTAATGTGGTTGTCCAAAACGTCTCCTTGGTGTCTGAAAATCAGGACCCCATCATACTTACTTTGCCTGGAATGCCAAGCTCTTTAGTTGATCCAAATCGGATAGTTACTGGTCTGAAACCGGCTTTGTTTGGAAAAAATAGTCCAATACTTTGTAGAATGACGGTCTCCATTTGGCTAAAACTTAATTATGATTTTGCTTATTTCTCATGTGAAAACATGTTTTGGATTGCACCAATTCTAAAAAGAAATGTTATTGTCATTGTTAAACCTATAAATGGAAAAAAGAAAAACAAAACAAAATTAACTATAATACTATTACTATATAATTGCTACATTGCTCTCTTCACTTTTCTAATACATATCTACTGCCGTAAATTTATCCTCAAAATACAAGTTTCTAGGTTTTCAATGTGAATAATTACCAAGAATTTATTACCCTAGGCACATAACTTTACGGCCACCCTCTGATAACTCTTTGTGCAGCCTAGTTTATTCAACATCAGTCAATGAAAATATGTCAGATTCACATAAACCTTTTGCAGTTTCTCCAGAGATCACTTAAGATGAGTGTCGCCAGTGAACGAAACCTCTACTAGTGGTAGTTCCAGATGTTAGGATGAGTAAATGTGAGTTCTTTTTAAAGACTGTTCTCCCTCTTATAGCCCAGGATGCACCCCAGTGTTATGTCCCCACTGATGCTGAATGGAGTTTAAGTCTATAAAAACCCACAACTACTGCTAAATCATTTGGGGAAGTTGCTTTCCCATTGCACTCAAAAGTCAGATTTTTGTCCAGTGTAAAATGGCTTATGCAGAGTAGAGTTTTATCTGCATTCAAATATAATCAGTGTCAAGTATAAGGAGATGCAACCCATAGGCAGCTTTTAGTTGAGTTCTGAGAAGTTGGTCCCCTTTGTGAATTTTGTTGTAGTTTGACTACATCATTCAGCACAGTGAAACAAACATTAAGTAAGAGCACCAACACATTTTGGAGTGGATGGACACGTTAAACAAGAACTATTTATCAAACTGCTACATTATTTTACTTATTTTATTATGTTATGCTGCTATGTTATGCTGCAAACAAATGGAACAAACTGCCAGTGGAGATTAAACTTTCACCAAATGTAGACATTTTTAAATCCAGGTTAAAAACATTTCTTTTCTCATGCACCTATGCATGAAATCTGCACGGTAACTTTTTTAACTTATCTTGCTTTTAATCATTTTAATGTAATTTATTATTTTATTGTGATTATGTGTTGATGCCTTTTACTATTCTAAATATCTGTAATGTCTTTGTTTTATGTAAAGCACTTTGAATTGTCCTGTACATGAAATGTGCTATACAAATAAACTGCCTTGCCTATTTGTTTCCCAGAGACGAGAGGAAGTTCTTTGACTATTTGTTTAATCTCTGTATTCTTTCAGGTTGTTGATGTTTTTGGTGAAACTGTTTTCCTGTAACATGCCTGTTAGCTTGTTTTAACTCTGGAGGAAACATTTTACTAATCTGAGCATTTGGTGAATTTCATAGTACTTTTACAGAAGTGGTTTGTGAAAGTCTGGCTACTCCTTGAAATTTGCTGCTTTTAAATTCCCTCAGTGATCAAAGCTTGCTTAGTTTTTTAAAAATGGTTTTCATACTAAAAGTTATCACGAGAACGTTATAATATTGTTTTTATTCAAAGTGTAGCTGGTGTTGCTTTGATTCAAACTTCAGGTAAAAGGGCACTTACAGTATTTACATATTACTTTAATAAAAGTCTGGTTCTTTGATCTAATTGGACAAATTTAATTGTGTATTTCTTTCCTGTTAAGACCAAATGACAAAAATAGAAAAACTTTTTCTTTTTACAGGGAGCACATGGAGTGAATTCAACCAATCTTAGCCAGGGGCAGAGCTAGAGGGGTAGTCAGGGTGGTACTGGCCACCTCTGAAATTTGATTGGACACCCTAGGTGCCACCTCGGGTACAGTGCAGAAATGTCTTTCCAGGCAACACATGGATCACCAGTATCAATACACCAGTGGTTTCCTGATTAGTCTTCAAAATATTGACATTTGGCTGTACATTTCTAGAAGAGACTTTGTTTCTGTGCAAGAACTACTAGTAAGTCTATTAACCTAATGTTAGCCAGTTCTAATCTAATTTATAGCAGCACTATATTAGTTTTAGGATAATGTTTAATTTTTAGTTTTCAGTGAGTATATTTAGAGATTGCACATCAAATCTTTTCATCAAAATTTTTATGTTGGAGGTGAAAAACTAAAGAATTCTGAAAGAATTCCTCAGTATGTAAGTTACTTAATGCTAAGCTAGAGCAACATGATCCAGATTCACTTAAACAGGAGGCTAGCAAGGTTGATAGTTGATTTTAAAGTAAGCTACAACATGAAAATGTGGACAAATGTAACCTGTAACCAGGCTTAGTTTGTATAGGAAGATATACGAAACAAGAGAAAGGAAGATATTTCTGACATTTTGGTAATGAGAAAGGACACGGTTCAGACTGAGATAGATTCCAAACCCCAATGTCAGTAGACTTTCAACATGGAGCTAACCAAGCAGGTTGACATGAGGATCCAGTCTACCACCACCAGGCCCTTTTATGCTAGACACAAAAGACAGATACACTTCTGTCCGTCTCCTGCATTGTTTATGTGCGTTATGGTGCGTTTTCAGTGGCCTTGCGGATCTTTAGCTTAATGCAGCAAAATGAGCAATACCAGCAGAAACCGCAGAGTCAGAATTAAACAGTATAGCTGACATGCAACCAGCAAAGAGAACAAACCAGATAAGAAGAAGAGGAAGACAATGAGGACAACAACTGTAGAGATGGTGGAAGCTATTGAAGGAAGTACTGTATGTGTGTGCGGTTGCAAACAATTTTATAGCATTTATACTCGTGTAGCGTCTGCGTCACCACCATAGGCTCTGCATAGCTACACGGAGGCCCGACGCTCACCTTTTCCAGACCTGATGCGCACCCCTGCTACCCAGAGGGTTACGTGGAAGTACTCCCCTATGATTGGTCAATTTGGGATTACGAGTTTCCGGATTTCTGGATCTTCTCGCTGAATTTGTGTTGTAACTCAGTTTTAAAAACCAACACCCAATGGATGAGAGGCTGATCGACGTATTTTTTCTGTTTTTATCCACAAGCTAATAAAGACATTGAACCATACTGGATGCCATTGTTGTTTTAAAACAGAAAATACATACCGGAACTGAAATGAACCACCGAAAGAACTTCGACCTGGTGCGTTAACCAACCGATACCACCCCTGCTGCCACCTTTAGATTAGGAGAAGAAACTGCAACACAACACCAAAATGACGTCTACCCCCTACGCTTGAGTGTGAGAGCAAACTCACCAGTGTCAGCTACTCCGTAACCGACCTCACGCAGATGCTGCGCAAGTGTAAATCCGCCTTTACCGCCACCAACCATTGTCTGAAACTGATGCCAGAACATAGTAGTGAACTTTGACCTCAGCACTGCCCACTAGTGGATGAATTGATTTCATATCCATGGCAACGAAAGAACACATGGAAGGACCAAGGGGCGGTGATGTATGACAATGCTTGAAACGGATGCACCTATTACCTATTACGTACGGAAGGGAGCATAAATGGGCCTTAAGCCAGAACTGCTAGGGGGAGAAGCCACTGATACCCCTACCACATCAAGCTCCACATACTGCACCCCAAAACAAGCAACTTATCTTTCTGTGGACCTTTTGTTTTTAAGTTGCTGCAAGTGTTTCCACTTTGTGATCCAGATTATCATAGTATTGACGAGGAGTACTCACAGTACAACAACTATATATAGGCTATATATATATATATATATATAGCCTATATATATATGCGTGTGTGTGTGTATGTATAGAGAGAGAGAGAGGTACACAGACAGATGATATGCATGAGTGTGACAGACTGTAAGAGAAATGAGTGTGTGTTTGTCTGTGTGCATGTGTGTGTGTCTGTGTGTACTTGCACATTTGTGTGCATGTGGTTGTATCTGTATCTGAGAGACAGATGAAAAAGAGACAGGGAGAGAGGGCAGGAAAGTGTGTGTGTGACTGTGTGTGTATGAGAGAGACAGACAGACAGAGGGAGCAGAGAGACAGCAAGCAGAGACAGAGGTGTGTGTTTGTGTGTGTGTGTGTGTGTGTGTGTGTGCCTGTGAAAGTGTGTGCAGTTGTGTGTATGTGAGAGAAGTACAGCAAGAGAGGGAATGTGTGTGTATTTATGTGAGTGAGTGAGCAAGAAAGAGAGAGAGGACATGTACATGGGTGTGTGTGTGTGTGTGTGTGTGTGTGTGCCAGAGAGAGAGAGAGAGAGAGAGAGAGAGAGATAAAGAGTGGGGGAGGGGTGTACAAGAGAAATGTGTGTATGTTTGTGTGAAAGGAAAGAGGGAATGGGTATGTGTGTGTGTGTGTGTGTGTGTGTGTGTGTGTGTGTGTGTGTTTGCGCCTGCGTAGGAGGGAATGTGTGTGTATTTGTGTGTGTTTGTACGTACGGCTGTGTGTGTGTCTGACAGAGACAGGGGGAGGGGTGTGTGTGTGCGGAGAGAGCTGGGAGCAAGCTCTGCAAATGGTGTGTATATGTGTGTGTGTGTGTGTGTGTGTGTGTGTGTTTGTGTGTGTGTGTGTGGTGTGTCTGTGTGTTGCAGCAACACAATATGTGCCAGTGCTGAATGAAAGGGAAATGAATGCACTGTGTGTGATGTAGTGCATGTGTGAACTTGTGTTACCAAAGAGGGTGTGTGTCCTTTATTGGAACTATGTTTGCGTGTGTCTGTGTGTAGTTTGTGAGGACTATATAACTCTGTGTGTGCGCGCGTGTGTGTGTTGCTGTACACGTGCAGTTTTTTTCCTGCATGTGAATGTTTGTCCTCAGCAAGGATCCTTTAGTTGTGTGTGTGTGTGTGTGTGTGTGTGTGTGTGTAAGCATGAGTGTGTGTATGTGGTCACATGTTTGTGTGTGGTGGATACACGCATACTTATTGGGCGTATTGGTGCGGGTGATGAAGTCTTCATGATGGTGTGTGCACACAAACAGAGCAGAATTACAATTAAACTGAACTCATTCTGCAGCTCTCGGATCTCAAAATTTTCCCCTCACATCCTTTTGTCTTATCTCTGCTTTGGATCATTTTAAGCTTCTTAATGATTTTGAATCCTTCTGTTGGTTTAAAGATTTGTAGCTATTTGTCAACACATTCCATCATAACAATATCTTTGACATTGTTCTAAAATAAAGTGTCTCATTTAGATTTTTGAGTTGAGGAACACAACTGTTTTTCATTGGTGTTCACTAGGATTGCAGATTAGAGCTGCAGTGGAGACGTTACTCACCTATATGTTTAAAACTTTCTGTTTATTTGGATTGTAAAGCTTTTAATTAAACATAAAGGCTGATGTCAGCTTCAGTTCAAGTCATGCCATGGATAGTAGCTCAGACGAGCAATAAACTACAAATTTGAAGGCACCAGATGTTATAAATTTATTAGGCTAAATTTCACATTTCTGTAATGAAAGACGGAACCTATTATTTCAGGTACACTTGTACCAAACTTTTAAAAAGAACATTGTATACAAAAAAAAAGGAGAAAGGGTCTGTGGTCTGTACTAATTCTCTTGTCATTGCATACAGCAAAGATCTCAAACTTTGGTCCTCAAAAGCCACTGTCCTGCAGGTTTTAGATGTTTCCCTGCTTCAACACATCTGACTCAAATTAATGACTCATTGCGCACAACCTGACAAGAAGCTATTTGATCCATTTTATTTGGATGAAGTTTGTAATTCTAATACAGGGTTGCAGAGGCAGGGGGCGGTTCCAGCTGCTACCAGGCTTTTTTTTTTTTTTTTTTTTTGTCTTTTTCCCCTGCAAGTGTGTGGTGGATACATACATATTTATTGGGCGTATTGGTGCGGGTGATGAAGTCTTGAAGCTATGCCCGGCCAGTGATCAGATACCCTGCTGGGATAATAAGCTGGCCAAAGGATGAAGTTCAGATCACAGATGTTAAAACACTGAAGCTGTTTACCATCCATGGAGGGTTCCACCCCAAATCCAGAGGCTATACACTAAGTGCAAAGATGGAGGCCGAGGACTAGTAAGCATCAGGGCCACTATCTGAGAAGAAACACCCAAGCTCCATGAAAACATCAGGAAGATGGCCCAAAGGGATGAAGCACTGAGCAATGGAACCTGGATGAGAATGAAACTGAGGAACCATCATGGGAGAACAAGCCCCTGCATGGTATGTACCACTGACAGATTGCTGAAGTGGTGAATATGTACAAGTCCTACCAATGAGAGGGCTGGACTAAAGGACAGCACAGAGGCTCCAATCATAGCAGCACAGGGGCAAGCCTTGATTACCAGGGCAATCGAGGCCCAGATCTACCACACCAGGCAGGACCTCAGGTGCAGGCTGTGCAAAGAGGCCCCTATGGAACGCCATAAACAAGTAGCCAGCATAGTGTACAGAAACATCTGTGCAGAATATGGACTAGAGACCCCTAGGTCAGAATGGGAAACACCTCCCAAAGTGTTGGAGAATGAGAGGGCTAAGATCCTGTGGGACTTCCAGATACAGACCGACAAAACGGTGGTGTCCAACTAACCGGACATAGTGGTCATGGATAAGCAGCAACGGAAAGCCGTAGAGATCAATGTAGCCATCCCCAACAATGGAAAAACCAGGAAAAAGGAACATGAGACACCGGAGAAATACCAAGGAATCAAGGAAGAACTGAAGAAAGCCTGGAAGGTAAAGGCAACAGTAGTACCAGTGGGGCCCGTGTCCCCCACACTGGAGAACTGGCTGGAGAAACATCAGATTTCTCCATCCAGAAGAATGCAGTCCTAGGAGCAGCTAACATACTGCGTAGGACCCTCAAGTTCCCAAGGCTCTGGTAGAGGACATCCTAAGTAAGAAAGATTTAAAAATTAATGGAAATGTTGTATATTTAAACTTAAAAATGCATCTTCACATTGACAAAGTAGTAGCTATAGTTACTTTAATTTAAAAAGTTGCAGTTAATATCTTCTACAGGGCTCCAGACTAACTTTTTTTTTTATGAGGAGCACAGTGGACCCTAACTTAAAATTTAAGGAGCGCAAGCAGAAAATTTAGGGGCACACACTAAAATCGCCTTGCAAAGCAAATATTACCATTTCCTCTCATTTTCACTGTATTAGTGATAAATATTTGAACAATAAATTCAGAAATGACAGTTTTTACAATTCACATTTTATTGTGCAGCAGTTGAGATAACATTAAAAAAAAAAATCACCTTACTGGCCGCACTAATACAAAACAAGCAGACATTGTCACGAATGGCGGTGGAGGTGAGGACCCAAATGCAGGCAGGAGGCAGAACTGGTGCAGGTAAAAAGGTTTATTTCCCAGGAACACAAGACAGGCAACCATAGACGACGGGGATAAACTCCAGAGAACAAAAACCAAACATGACAAAATGAGGATCTGACAAGGAATGACTGAAAACTGGGAGTACTTATACACAGGGGGAGTAACAAGACACAGGTGAAGTGGATGACTAATTAGACCAGATGAACTAACGAGGCAGAAACAGAAAACCACAGGACACAAGGGAAAAAAACTAAACATGACCAGAAAACCAAGAACATGAACACAACACACCAACACCCAGAAACCATGACAGAACCCCCCCCCCTCAAGGGCCGGATACCAGACGGCCCAACAAAGTCCACAAAAGAGAAAAACCCCAAGCCGGCCACCCAGGGTGGGCGGAGGGGGCCCGGAGGAGGGACCGACCAAAACAAGACAGGCCCCAGGACAAAGTTCAGGGGGAGCCACCTGGAGGCAGAACAGACGGCAGGATTAGGTCAGGAGGCCGGCCGGGGGGCCGGACGGACCGGGGCAGAACCTCCGGTGGACGGCCCGGAGGCCGTGCAGACAGCCGGATCAGTTCAGGCGGCCGGCCAGGGGGCCGGACGGACCGGGGCAGAACCTCCGGAGGACGACCCGGAGGCTGTGCAGACAGCAGGCTCCGGTCAGGAGGCCGGACGAACCGGGGCAGAACCTCCAGAGGACGACCCGGAGGACGCACAGACAGGTTTCCAGGCAGACGGGCAGGCTTGGACTGGCGCTCTGGAGGACGGGCAGGCTTGGACTGGCGCTCTGGAGGACGGGCAGGCTTGGACTGGCGCTCTGGAGGACGGGCAGGCTTGGACTGGAGCTCTGGCGGCGGACGGGCAGACTGGAGCTCTGGCGGCGGACGGGCAGACTGGAGCTCTGGCGGCGGACGGGCAGACTGGAGCTCTGGCGGCGGACGGGCAGACTGGAGCTCTGGCGGCGGACGGGCAGACTGGAGCTCTGGCGGCGGACGGGCAGACTGGAGCTCTGGGTCGGGCACCAGTAGTGGGTAAGGGGCGTCTCGACCCGAGACCCCCTCAGGAACAGGAATCAGAAGAGAGGCGTCACCACTGGAGACCCCCTCAGGGACAGGGACCAGGAGAGAGGCGTCACTACCGGAGACCCCCTCAGGGACAGGGACCAGGAGAGAGGCGTCACCACTGGAGACCCCCTCAGGGACAGGGACCAGAAGAGAGGCGTCACCACTGGAGACCCCCTCAGGGACAGGGACCAGAAGAGAGGCGTCACCACTGGAGACCCCCTCAGGGACAGGGACCAGAAGAGAGGCGTCACCACTGGAGACCCCCTCAGGGACAGGGACCAGAAGAGAGGCGTCACCACTGGAGACCCCCTCAGGAACTGGGACCAGAAGAGACGGGCAGGACCTGGGCACCGGCGTGGGACGCTGCAGAGCAGGGCAGGACCTCGGAGCTGGCGTGGGACGCTGCAGAGCAGGGCAGGACCTCGGAGCTGGCGTCGGACGCTGCGGCGCAGGGCAGGACCTTGGAGCCGGTGTCGGACGCTGCGGAGCAGGGCAGGACCTCGGAGCCGGCGTCGGACGCTGCGGAGCAGGGCAGAACCTTGGCGCAGACGTGGGGTGCTGAGGCACTGGAGCAGATCTGGGAGCAGGCAGGACCTCCGCAGGCTGCGCAGACAGGTTCTCCGCAGGCTGAGCTGACAGGACCTCCGCAGGCTGAGCCACTGGAGCTGGAGGTGAAACTGGAGGCGTGGGCCTGGGAGCCCGTGACGACACCCGTGACCGTGGAGCTGATGGCGTCACTCGAGACGTGGACCGAGGAGCTGGTGTCGACCTCCGAGACCTGGCCTGCCCCAGTGGTTTTGGGCTAATCGCCAGTCTGGTTCCCCAGAACGGCGACCACTCTGGATATTCCAGCGGCTCAGGCTCCGTGTCCAGTCCAAGGAGCATTCCCACCAGTTCATTTGACGACATGTACTCGATGGGCTGCCGCCCCTGGTGCCTGGACGTCCTCCTCCTCCTGGACCTTGTGGGAGGAGGATCAGGAAACCACAGGTCTGGCTCCTCCACCGTTGGGAACCAGTCAGCAACCTCAGAACCGTAAAACTGATACCAAGCCATCAAACCTGCTGGGTCCAGTTGTGGTCAGATCCTACTGTCACGAATGGCGGTGGAGGTGAGGACCCAAATGCAGGCAGGAGGCAGAACTGGTGCAGGTAAAAAGGTTTATTTCCCAGGAACACAAGACAGGCAACCATAGACGACGGGGATAAACTCCAGAGAACAAAAACCAAACATGACAAAATGAGGATCTGACAAGGAATGACTGAAAACTGGGAGTACTTATACACAGGGGGAGTAACAAGACACAGGTGAAGTGGATGACTAATTAGACCAGATGAACTAACGAGGCAGAAACAGAAAACCACAGGACACAAGGGAAAAAACTAAACATGACCAGAAAACCAAGAACATGAACACAACACACCAACACCCAGAAACCATGACAGACATAGAACTTGTCAAATCAGATCAGATTTGATGATTTGATTTTATTTTCACTTTGTAGTCGAAACAGAATGGCAACTTTGTCATCATCCCCCAACGCGCATGGTATGACTTGTCCATGTAGTTCCTGGCAATAAACAGCTTCAGGGACTGATACTCCTCTCCAGCCACTGTTCCCAATTCCTCAGTAAGAAAAGTAGATATTGGCTGTCCTAAAATTTGCTAATTAGCATAATCAGCCTAGTACATATAGTTGTAATGGATGCCGCCATAAAGAGAGATGTAGTGGGAAAGGCTAAAATTGATTTTAAAAAAAAAGAAAGACAACCTAAAAATGTTTAGAACAGCTAAATAAATTTAAGTGTCTTTTTTTTTTAAATTAGGAGTCTGGAACATATCACAACACTTTTAACTTTTTAAATCATTTTGTCCATGCTCTCCATTAATAGACATTACTCTGACGGTAAACCAGAGTATACTCCAGCAGCAGCTTTGTAAGTTTCATTTTCAGCCTGGTCATGAAACAGAGGTGAACGTCGTCTGCTCTGAATGCAGCTGCTGCTGCTGCGAGAAGGCCAAGCCTCGTATGAGGGGGTCTGCACAGCACCTGCTCCTCATTGGGAAAAGTAAACTACGTTCATTCACGTCAGTCTCCAAAAGTCTCCAATAATACCAGAAAAAGTTGCTAGATAGACTTCGTTGGTGTTTGTCTCCTTTTCTCGTATTGAAGTTAGTTTGAGTCGGCAAACCAGCAGCTAATTTGTGCATTACTGTGAACTACTGGGCGGAAGAGGGAAGCAGACATTTGTTAGTGACAAAATAAATTAATTTATAACTACTACAAGAAAAAGACCCGCAAATGTTTGGTCACCATTGCTCGAGTAAATGAAAAATTCACTCGCACTTTCAGACATTTTAGTTGCAAAATGCGACCATTTGGTCGCAGTCTGGAGCCCTGTCCTATGTCATTTTCAAATTCACCAAATTCATCTTGCAGGCCTAATTGGACCCTCTGACACTAAGCACACTATACTGGCAATGGCAAAGGTTTTTCTGGCTTGTGCCACCATCCATCCATCCATCTATGGTCAGTGGGGGTCTGGAGCCCATCCCAGCAGATATTAGGCAAGGTACAAGGGTACACCATGGACGGATCACCAGTCCATTGCACAACTACTTACAACTACTGGACAGTTGGAGAAAGCTGGAGTACCCAGATAGGATCAGCGCATGCATGAGAACATGCAAACTCCATATAGAAAGGTTTGGTGTATCTGTGTATCCAGATATAATGAACTTTTCTACAGTGCCCCCCTTTGCAGCAGTAAACATTCCCCGGAACTGGACCAGAATGTTTCCAAGATTCCAAGTTGTCAAAACATCACTTTGTCTGCTACAACTTCCCAAACCCTTGTGCCCCCGCCGTCATGTTGCTGCATATTAACTATTTACAATCACGTCATTTTATGGGGCAGCATAGCAGAATAGTGTGTAAAAAAATGATAAAAAGACTTGAGCTGACAAGGAAGCACCTTGCCAGTGATGTATTAACAGCTGCTAAATAACATAAACTATTTCACAGAAATCAGCACAAGCCAGAGAGAGAGAGCAAGAGACAGAAAAAAACTTAGGTAAAATAAAGTTGAGAGGAAAATAAATAAAAAATAAAGATGAAAATAAAATGCAGGCTGCACCACTTAAGATAAAACATCTCTGGATTTTATGCGGAAATCCACATTCTGCTTTGTGAGTTTGCATGTGCCCAGCTCATTTTGGTCCATCAGGTATTACTGTGCACATAGATAGGCTGGATGTAGGGTAATTGACGTGAACTGATCGCTCCGTTTTTATAGATGCTACATTCTGTGAGCTATTAACGGTTGTCTACACATTCACTAGCAAAAAGTTGCAGCTGAAAAAGCAGTCCTCAAAACAGCAGATTAAGAGAAAACATTAATTATACTGGCTGAGAAAAAATATGTCCGACAGTTAGTTGTTTTATATGTTTATATTAGTCGTTAACAAATCTAAACTAATCAAACTAAAACAGGAATTCATAAAGTGTCAGTAATGTAGTTTACCACACCTGAAGACTGCAGTGGACATCTGTGAATCAGATATCCACTTAATCTCTTTACTTCACAAATGAGCTCAATGTCCTGTTAGAGATTTGTGTTTCACATTTGTGTGCCCACTAACGCTGCACTGCCCATATAAATAAACATTTAATGCTCCAATGACTTGTTTAGAGGCATTTCATAATTTTATTTTATGTATTTGATCAAACAGTTTGAATTTCTTTGTGTAACAAAATGTCAGAGATAATTTAATTTAATTTAATTTAATTTAATTTAATTTAATTTAATTTAATTTAATTTAATTTAATTTATGTACACAACCTGTAAGATTGAAAAATAAAACTAAAAGAAAGTTCTGATGGGGTTGCTAAGCTAACAGCTTAACAGCAGAGCAAAGTCTGTTTGGAGGATAGCTCAGTGCTAATATTATTATTATTATTATTATTATTAATAATAATAATAATAATAATAATAATAATAATAATAATAAAAATAATAATAATAGTATAAAAAATATATTAAATGAGTTTACTTTTCCAGACTTTTCATTAATTCTTATTGTTTCATTGTTGGTTTTATTTAATTAGCAGACATTTGAATAACAGGAACCTCCTACAATTAATAACATATGTCAATATGGATGTTCTTTAATTGGGAAAATAATGACAAAGTGATTAACTGTCTGATACAATAGGGATGCTGTATGAAAATTAATAATATAGCATTTGCTCTAATTACTGTGAAACTCTTAAACAGCAGAGATTTACTCGTGTTACTGGTCTATGTAGATGTTAGCCGAACTCTCAGAGTTCTTCCCTGATTCTCCAAACTCAAAGCACTCTGACTATCATCTACTGGCTACTCACAAATACATCAACCCCTTAAACAGAAGAAGATTTCATTCTTGTATTAACTTTAGATGTCAGTTAGGTCAGTAATAAGTAGGACAAATATTTGCTCAGTTTGAAAACATTGAAAACATTCTGATTCAAACGAGTTCATACGGTCACCAAATACAGATAATTTGTTTTTTTACATGCAAACATTTTAATTTCATTGAAATTAGTTTTGCATGTGAAAAGTGGGCATGCTTACCAATTTATAAAATACAATGAAAAAATAAAATGTTTTATGTTGGTTTTTTTTCCAAACTTTATGCAAAACTCAGCTTTGCGTGATTTCTCATTTTTCATTAAACAGGCATAACATTGCACCCCAGTGACAAAACAGGAAGCTGCATGCAGATGAAACATAAAGAGAGAGCGTTGCCCTTACTGAAATCACTAATCAAATAATTACCAAAATTTTTACCAAAATATTTTTCAAGACGTTTATTGTAGGTATCGTAGTTCTTTTAAGGTCTCCAACAAAACTATCTGCCATGGACCACTTTAGTTTAGCTTTGGCCACGTTTTGACACCTCAGAAACACATTAATATCTTAAATCCATTAAATTCTCATCTTAAATCCACATGGTTTGAGGGTGCGCAGAGAGATTTCCATTCCTGTCAGGGAGAAGCAATCAGATTGTGTACATGATATTTTCCTGAGGTTTAACCCTTTAAGCCTGTTTTGCTTGTTACTTGACATTTGTCTATTTAAGTGTTTGTGGTTTGAACTTTCTTCTGTTTTCCTAAAACTGGTTTTGTTGAGCTTTGAACTGACATTCGTCTGGTTAAGTGGATGTATAACATGTGAATATTGATACAAGCATCAAACAGTTAGCGTAAAAACACTAATACGCCTCCTCTACCCGGGGCAACAGGGTTTAAGGTACTCCCTCTGTCAATCTGACTAAATATATTTTTTTATTTTCTGATCAGACTGAGGTGTTTATATTTAGTATTTTATCTAGTTGTAAACACTTATATAAACACAGCTAATGTTTTGAGTTGCATGTTTGTTTTTGTCATGGGAAGTAACTCCATGGGGGTAGACTTTTAGCATTGTCACGCATTGCCATGGAGATATTGTGTATTGTGGTACACATGCTAGAATTTGAGTTTTACCTTATCGATGAGGGAATGTTTTGTGAAATCTTTGAAGTGATGCAGTGACTTGGGAGTATTAAGTTTTCTTTTTAAGTAGTGTGAAATTTTCCTTTTGTAAAGACCAGATTCTGAAAGTTGTTCTGTTTAGTCTTGGTGATGGTAGTTGTCAAATGAAGAAATTAAAGGGATGTGGATGACCTAAAAGTTAAATTGTAAATTAGCTGTTTTTCAAATCAACCATGATCAGACAGAAAATGGTTCATCCTAAGGACCCAACTCTATACCTAAAAAAGCAACCTTGTGTATACAGGTGAGTGCAATGAGCACTGCAGTGAACTCCACATTAGGGAAACCAATGTAGCACATACACTGCTGTGATAACTGTGGTCACATTTGAGAAAAACAAGAAATAAAAACATCTTTACATAAATAATCTGGATCACGAAGTGGAAAAATCTTTACAAAAAATTCAGTAATATCTCTCTTCATTCTTATATCTTCCTATACAAAGTCAGACTGGTTACAGGCTATATTTCTCCACATTTTCATACTGTAGCTTACTTCAAAACCAACTAGCAGCCTTGCTAGCCTCTTATTTAAATTAACTGGATCTGGATGTAGCCAGCACTAAGTAAGTTGGATGCTGAGGAACTCTTTCAGCATCTTTATAGTTTATGTTTTAGCTCCAACGTGAAAATCTTGATTAAATGAGTTGACATGTGGCCCCTTAATACACTCAGTGAAAAGAAAATATGACGTGGTTTCCACACATTATCTTGAAACTAATGTAGTGTTTATCTAGATATACTTCCATATAACTAGATTAGCACTGCTGCTTAGTTTCATGCTAACATCAGGTTAAAAGTCTTACATTGTGTTAGTTGTCATACTTGCACAGGGACAAAATCTCATCTAGAAATGTGTAGCCACGTGTCAACATTTTTAAAGGGTGACTAGTTAGGTACCTACTTTAAAATTGACTTTTGAACTGGTATTGTGATACTAGCAAAACATGTAGCTCTGGAAAGACATTTTAAACCTCTTCCAGTGACCTGTCAATCACCTGAAGTGGCACCTGGGGTGTCCAATCAGATTTCAGAGCTGGCCAAAGCAACCCTTAAGACTGACAAAGTCTCAATGATGTCTTAGACCCAAATCAGTGGTTTCACAGGTTCCCACAATCTCCATCAGAACTCCGGAAGCTCATGAGAGCAAAATGTCTCCAAGAAACTAGACACAGTCCAGTACAGTTGACTCAGTCTACGTTGGATAAATAGACAATACTAGTTAAGCGCTATTTTGGTTTTATTTGACTCACAGCACTTTTACACTACATGCACCCACTGACACTCACACCACACTGCTATGGAGTCATACTAAGTACTTTAACTATCGCACATTCACGTTATCAGGGAAAGCCAGGAATCGATGCAGCGTCTCTTCCGCTGGTAGGCGACTGCTCTAACTCGCTACAGACATAAGCCCCAGCGACCATGCATGCAAAGCTTTCTTCTTGGCTAGATATTTTGAGGAATTATAATTTTAACATAAAATATTACTAATTTTTTAATTTGTCAGGCCTCATTTCAGAGCTGTGATCTAGTGATCCATCAAAAATCCAACTATTATAGCACAGAAAATGCAGCAGTATAAGTTTACTTGTCAAATACCAACTTTGATCATTACAATAGATCTCTGAAAAATAAAGCATTTGTCTTTGTTTTTTATTTGCAATTTGAAATAAAAATGAAAACAGCTCTTAAAATTCTTTCATTACTATTCTTATTCCTAAGTATGTCTAGATTTCAGTCACGCATCATTTTGTGTATGGACAAGTTTTAACAGCTGTAATTGACATTTGGAAGTTTTAAATGAGAGAAAATTGCAGTTTGTATATTTTACTGATCCTCTAACAACTTTCATGTGATTTGACCTGATTTTTATTTAAATAGACGAGATATTTTGTCTGTTTTTAGCAAAACATCTGTTGCACTTTTCTGCTATTTTTCTAGTACAGCATTAAATGCTAAATAATATGTAAACAAACATCATCCCACTGACATCACTTACACACTCACACACACTCACACACACTTATCCTGCACACACATCTGCCATTGTGACTCATTTCGGTTCACGGCAATGTAGTTAAAAGTGAATTATCCCTTTGCTGTTCACAGCTATCTTATAGTTTATGTCCATGTAATGCAGCTAGGCTCTCTAAAACTTACAAAATAATTCCCAAAATCACAAATTTACAATCAGCCAATCACATGGCAGCAACTCAATGCATTTAGGCTTACTGATGTGGTCAAGACAACTTGCTGAAGTTCAAACTGTACATCAGAAAAGAGAAGAAAAGGGATTTAAGTGACTTTGAATGTGGCATGGTTGTTGGTGTCAGACAGGCTGGTATGAATATTTCACAAACTGCTGATCTACTGGGATTTTCACACACAACCATCTCTAGGGTTTACAGAGAATAATCCGAAAAAGAGAAAATATCCAGTATGCAGCAGCTGTCTGGATGTTTATACCTTGTTGATGTCAGAGATCCGAGGAGAATGGGCAAACTGGTTAGAAATTATTGAAAGGCAACAGCAATTCAAAGATCAGCTTGTTCAACCAAGGTTTGCAGAATATCTCCTCTGAATGCAAAACATGTCAAACCTAGAAGCAAACAGACCACACTAGGCTCCACTCCTTTCACCTAAGAACAGGAAACTGGGGCTACAATCCACTCAGACTTACTCAAATTGGACAAGAGAAAATTAGAAAAATGTTATCTAGTCTAATGAGTCTCGATTTCAGCTGCAACATTCAGATGGTAGGACGGCTGGTGATAGTGCTGTAATGGTGTGGGGGATATTTTTTTTGGCACATTTTAGATCTTTGGATTGACACAGTATAAAAGCCACAGCCTACCTGAATATTGTTACTGACCATGTCCACAGTGTACCATCCTCTGATGACTACTTCCAGCAGAGAAATGCACCATGTCCCAAAGTTCAAATCATCTCAAACTGGTTTCTTGAACATGACAGTGAGTTTAATGTACTCCAGCGGACTCCACAGTCACCAGCTCTCAGTCCAATAGATAGCTTTGGGATGTGGTGGAACGGGAGATTCTCATCATGCAATAGACAAATCTGCAGCAACTGTGTTACGCTATCACGTCAATATGGAGCAGAATCTTTGAGGAATGTTTCCACCACGTTGTTAAGTCCAAGTCACCAAGAATTTAAGCAGTTCTGAAGGCAAACATGGGTCCAACCAGGTAGCAAGGTGTACTTAATAAAGTGACCAGTAAGCGTACATGCACAAACAAATAGCACATAGATATTGGCAAGTATGAGAAATATTTTGAATTGTTGCAGGAAAACTCTTTAAACACAGTAATCAGTAAACAGTAATTTAATCATTTTTATCTATATGTCTCATTAACTGAAATATACCATGAAGAGATTTTCTCACAGAACCTTGTCTGTTTTGACATATTTACTTCTGAAAGTTAAAAAGTATTATGTTTCAAAATGAGCATTTTTGGTTCAACATTTAATTTTCTGTCAATTTCATTTATTGTGCCAATGGTTTTACCCTTATTTATATATTTTTTTGCAAATGTGAATGCAAATTTTCAAGCCACACAAGCAGGACATGCAAAATTGTCCTTTTTAAATTAAATATTCAAACAGTAAAAATAGACTTCTTTTTTTTTTTTTTTTTTTTTTTTGGTGGGGGGTGATTGATTTTTTTCTCTCAAAAATCAAACGCAGCTATTATATGTGATACCGTGTATAGCAATAAACTGAGTTAAAGACAATAGTTGCTTATTTTTTTTACATAAACTGATATATAGCTACTGTTAGTTTAAAATGAAAAAAAAGTATTTTAAATCGATCTCAGAGACCTTAGATGCTGAATGTCAAATTCCTGTTCATTGAGACTGGTACTCGGTAGCCTGGTTATTTTATTAACCTGTTGATGAGATGAAGCGTGTAAAGAATTAAAAAATTTCTTTTTTTACTGTTAAAAGAAATAATTCGACTTCATGTTTAATTTAACCTCTTATATTCAAACAATTTATTGTGTGACTCGGAGAGTTAATCACTCTTATGAGAAACGCTCTACTTTTTGTTTTTTTTTTTCATCTGCTTGGTGAGCGCGTCCATTCATCAGCGGGGGTGGAGCACATCTCTATTTTATTAACAGTGTCACGCAGCTTGATAACGACGCTTTATCGAGTGAAAATTTGACGTTTTCTTTTTAATACGGTCACGTCTCCTAATTTTAGCTGACTCACAGAGCACATTAGACTGTTGAACGGACTACTTTTGGTTGCTGGTGCTCATCCAGACCCCTCCGCTCAGCTGCGGTGGGAGCGGCTGGAATAACCTTGATGTGAGCCAGTAGATCGGCCGGAGAGAAGAGCGAGAGGCTGAACCGTGAAGCGGCGGAAGATCAGCGACTGCTGGCGTGAACATGGCGGAGACCGTACGCTCGCTCTTCGAATACCGAGACCTACATAGCGACATAGAAGGTGTCAAACAGGCGCCGCCAACACGGGGGTGAGTCCGTTGCCCATGACATGCATAACTGTAAAAAAAATGTTTCACGATACTGTTTTTCTTCCCAACGGTAGACTCGGGTGGGTGTGTGCGCGCGCCTGTTAGGGTGTTTTTGATGGAACTAAAGTTATTGTGATGCGCTTTTTGTCCAGTTTGTCTCAAAGCAAACATCGGACTGACTGAAAATATGAGAGAAACTTGCTTGTTTGCTTCGCACTAGCTTGCTTTTAAACGTTAATTCCACCTTACAGTGCGGACCCAAAGAGATGTGTGCGCGCGTGCGCAAGTTTGCGTCTGTTTTGTCTGACACTGAATTCACCTATTTAACAGCCAGTGTTTTGTTGAGTGACAGGATGGCTAAAAAAGAAAAAATAATAACAAATGGACGCAATTTCACCAATGTGACATGACGTGTACTTCACAACTATTAGTTTTCTCAGGTAAACCCTCAAATCTGCAATAATAAGATTTTGTGAGTTTAACTGCCAACAATCAAAGTTTTCAAGAACGCCATGCAAATGTTCACTCCCCCAAAGATGGGAAAATGTTGGAATTAACATACTGTCAAAACTACTCTATGTGCGTGTCTGTAAGTGCGCCCTTGTGCCTCTATGAAGTGCGTGTACTCACGTTTGTGATTGTGTGAGTGCTAGAGAAAGATACACACATACACACACCTCCCTCTCTCTCTCTCTCTCTCTCTCTCTCTCACACACACACACACACACACACACACACACACACACACACGCTCACTCTCTCACACACACATAGAGAGAGGGAAGAGAGCGTGAGAGAAAGGAGCAGTTCTGTGTGTGTATGTGTTTATGGGGGTGTGTGTGAGTGTGTATACTAGAGCAGAGGAAGGAGGAGGGAGTGCGTATGTGTGTGTGTGTGTGTGTGAGGGATGGGAGGGGGAGAGAGTGTGTGCGTGACAAGAGTGTGTGCGAGTGAGACAGAGATGAGGAGAGGGAGGGGGAGCACAGTGTGCAAGGAGTGTGTGACAAAGAGAACAGGAGTGTGTATGTGTTTGTGTGAATGTGTGTGTGTGTGTGTGGTTGAGAGAATGTGTAAGTGTGTGTATGTTGGGAAGACAGGGTGTGTTTGAGAGGAGAGAAAATGTGTTTTTCAAATTGTATGCGTTTGTGTGTGTGTTTACTTTTAATGTATGTTACTGTTTGTGTGTCAGAGAGTTGGAGTGAAATAGGAAAACAACATGGATTGTATTTGTGTTAGTGCAAAAAAAGAGTGAGAAATAAAGGTGTATTTAATGTGTGAAGTAGAAGAGAGTAGA
Organism: Melanotaenia boesemani; assembly: GCF_017639745.1. Taxonomy (NCBI): domain Eukaryota; kingdom Metazoa; phylum Chordata; class Actinopteri; order Atheriniformes; family Melanotaeniidae; genus Melanotaenia; species Melanotaenia boesemani. Next base: position 13,466,754 of record NC_055685.1, read on the forward strand.
GATTGTGTGAGGCTGTGAAGGACATATGTGTGTGTGTGTGTGTGTGTGTGTGTGAGAAGGAGCATATAAAAAGTGAATGTGTGTAGCTGTCTATGTGCCTATACGTGTGTGTGAGACAGACAGAGATAGAGGGGAAGTGTGTTAGAGGCACAGAGAAGGGGAGGAGAGAGTGTGTGTATTCAGAGAGTGGGGGAGGGAATGTGAGTGTTTGTTTGTGTGCAAGTGTGTGTTACAGGAGGAGAGGGAAATGAAGGGATGTGTGTGAGAGCATGAAGGACTGTGTTTATGTGTAACCAAATGTATGATTGGTCAAGAAAAATAGAGTGTGTGTTGGTTGTTTTAAGGTTGTGTCACTTGTGTGTGTGTATGTCCTAAGAGTAAACTTTGGAGGTGTGAAAGATGGTGCTATAGGAGCAAGGCAGAGAGTGATAGGAAAAAAAGTGTGTCTGTTTTTAAGGAAACTGTGAGGTATGTGTATGTGAAGAACACAGGAGGGGAGGTTTGGTGTGTGTCTGTGTGTGAGTAACAGTGTGTATGCAAGAGCCAGAGAAGATGGAGGGTGTGTGTTGCAGGGAGTGAGCGCATAGTGTGCATGTGTTTAAGAGAGAGTGGGAGAGAGGAAAAGAGGAGAGGGTGTGTGACAGAGGGTGAGGATGTGTGTGTGTGTGTGTGTGTGTGTGCGCACACACACACACGCAATCGCTTGCATGCAAGCAAGCTTGTGAACCAGAAGGGGAGGGTGTGTGTGTCTGTCTGTCTTGGAAAAGAAGGCTTGGTAGCTAGTGCATATGCTGCATGTATGTCTGTTTCTGGGTTTGTGTATTTGTTCTGGAAGGAGAGGTGTGTGTGTGTGTGTGTGTGTGTGTGTGTGTGTGTGTTTGTGAGAGAGAGTGTGAGAGTGTGTTTGTTCTGCAGTCAGTAAGAAAGGGAGGGGTGTGTGTCATGGGGGAGACAAACGCAAGGTTTGTATGTGTGTGTGTGGCTGTTAGACAAGGGCAATGTGTTTGTGTGTGTCATACAGAGGGAAGGAGAGTGTTTATGCATCTACTTTGTTTATGAAAGAGGAAAAGATGGCGTGTGTATGTACGCACGCATGCTCAAAGGAAAAGTATCTTTGTGTGGGTGGTATGGTATATGTGAGAAGGGGGGAGGATGGTGTGTGTTTGTATCTGTTTTATTATTGAGAATTGTGTGTATGTGTCAGAGAGACAACAATCTGCATGAAGGACAGAGTATACGTGAGGCGTATTGAGTGAGTTTGGGTGAGAGTGTATGAGTGTTTGTGTGCAGTCCATATGTTTGTGGACAGGACAGTAGAAACAGTTGCATGACAAGATGCTGCGTGTGTGTCTTTGTGTCTACCAGCACACGCAGTGTTTGTTTGCTTGTGGCTGAGGAGGAATAACTTGTTTGATGGAACATGTGTGTGTGCGTGCCACAGAGTGAAGGAGGGAATATATTGTGGTAGACATGCATGAGTATGAGTCGGTGAAGTGCAGATTCAATGCATGCGTGCTTGGCTTTGTGTGTGTGTGTGTGTGTGTGTGTGTGTGTGTGTGTGTGTGTGTGTGTAAGAGATGGAACATGAGACTGTGGGTTTGGTTATTTGAGAGAGAGAGAGAGAGAGAGTGTGTGTTTGTGCTTGAGTGAGCTTTCCTATGTGTGTGTGTGTGTATGTGTGTGAGCTTTAGAGAAAGGGGGAGGGGTGTGTGCGTGCATGCAAGCTTGGCTAGAGAGAGGATATTTGTGTGTACTGTATGTGTGTGTGTATGTGTCAGTGTGTGTGTTTGCATGCCTGTAAGCCTGAGAGGGAGGGGTGTGTGTGTATGTATGTGTGTGTGTGAGTGAGAGAGAGAGAGAGAGCCTGTTTGCGTGCCTCTGTATGTGTGTGGATGTGTGTGTTTGTGCATGCATGTGGGCCATGGAGGGGGAGAGATGTGTGTATGTGTGTGTAACTGTTTGTGTGTGCACATGTGGAGTCTGTGTGTGTTCTCATGCATATGTGGGTCTAGACTATGCACTTTTTGTTTGTGTGTTTGTGCATGCATGTGGGTTGGTGGGAGGGAGTTGTGTGTATGTGTGTGTTATTTAGAGTGAAGAAGGGAGGGAAAGAATGAGAGAATCGATGGAGGGTGAGACAGAATGAGACGGGAATGGAAGATGATGAGGGGTCAGCACACTGAAGACATGGAAGAGAGACAGATTTGCTCGCCAAGAAATAAACTTCTGAGAAACTCGTTGAACCAAAACTAAATACACACACACAGACAACCAGAAGACTCAAAATAATGAAGCAAGATATAAACAGTTTTTCAGGGGGAAGCTGCTAACCTGTTGGATGGTATGGCTCAGGACTGTGTGTCTAAATGCAGTGCAAGTGTGAGCACTAGTTGCTGCATTTTTATACAGAGGACTGAAATCTTTTGTGTGGGTATTTGAATTAGTGTCAGCTACTCGATATAGTTGTATATCCTTCATCACTGGAATTGTATTCTAATAATAAGAGATGTAATTAGGTGTTACTTTTATTTACTTTGTTGTTCAGTTTTTTTCCCGGATGTTATCTAGGCAGCAGGAATCTAACTGTGGGGTCTTTTTTTTACATCTTTGGATGTGTTTGCTCTGATAAAAATATTTAGTAGAATGACTTCTACTCAGAACTAGGTCTGTCACAGTTATTATATAAACACCTGATCAGCACGATCATTTTGCAGATTTATTTAAAAAATGAAAGCTGAATTCTTTTTTTTTTTTTTTTTTTTTTTTTTTTTTTTTTTTTTTTTTCTTTTACTTTTAAAGATAAAAGAAAAAAATAAAAGTAAAAGAAAATAAAATAAAAAAAAAAAAAATGAAAGCTGAATTCTAAGGGAAGAGTTGTTTAGTGGACTATGAATTGAGGTATTTTGTATGGCTGACTAAGCTATCTGCATTGTTTATATGTGATTATTGCAGTTATTTTTCATATCCTAATGCACTGCACTGGCTCATTTAGAATTCTTTGGTTTATTCATTTCAACCATGCTTCCCAGCACTACTTTAAATACGGATATAAAATAAATTAATTTCACTTTATATATGTTCCAAAATTGTAATCAGAAGATCACTAGTGTGCTTTTATATATGGAGCATATTTGGTTGAGGGATGGTTGTCGCTCAGGTTTTTGTCAATGAACACTACTGTCATGACAGTTGGGTCATTGCATGACCATGTGACTACAGCAGTGTTGTGATAAGTCAAGTACCACAATTGAGTGCACTGTCGGAGTAAGAACATCTTAACTAATTCAAACTTGAAACCATGTCCTAGGTCTTGTTGATTAACATGTTTATTTGTTTTTTCAAAGTCAAGATTTTTATGTTTGGTTGTCTGCAGAGATGTGAGCATAGCTACATGTTCACATTCAGTTAAACACAGACATGTGCAAACAGTCTTGATTGTAGATGGAAGTGGAGTGGGTCAATAGACAGTGTGTCAGGTTGATATCTCTGCTGAATAACCACTCTACTTTTTCCTTGTCCTTTTTCTTTTCTTGCTCAATTTTTTCACTTCACTTTTCTGTCCTAATAATTTTCTTATTTTTCCTTTTTTTAATATTTCACTTTATTGTCTGTATGAAAAAACACAGAGGAACATACCAAAACAGATGGTAATGAACATTTTTAAATACAAAGCACAGTATTCCTATGGCCTTGTTTCACTACAATGTCATGTGAGTAAAACATATACTGATGGAAAACAATACTGAGATCTGTGGTAATCGAACTAGCCCAGATTCGGCAGAGGCAGGATCTGTTTGGCTCTTGTGAGCGTGGCTGTTTTGGACTGGATTTAGTTTGAAGAAGATAATCTGACCTGTGCTGTCGGGGCTCACACAAGTGGCTGCGTTCAAGCTCCCTGTAGTAAGGAGATACAGTGCTCACATATAAACACTAATTAAACTGAACAATCATACTGAGGCTGACATAGTTTTTACTTGGACGTTACTCTTCATATTCATGTTCTATTTAGCTGGATTCTGTCAAACTGTACGCTGATTTGTCTCACTGTAGTTTTTCTGTGTGCCTACTGAACCACAACACTAAGTCAATTGTTAATGTGCCAAAAGGTGATCCAGTGAGCAGGTTAGCGTTACCTATTTAAAAAATATATTAATAGTCATTTTTAATTAGGAAGCCAACATTCTGTAAAAATGGGAGTCAGTTTAGGCAAGGCAGTTTTTTTGTATAGCACGTTTCATGTACAGGACAATTCGAAGTGCTTTTCATAAAACATTAAAAGCATTACAGATATTAAGAAAAAAGACCAGTGAGGTTTTTTTTTTTAGCTGTAATGTAAATAACGAACATCCCAAACTAAAATAAAAAACGTTTTCATACAGCAATACGAACTGCTTCATATGTGTGGCACTGAGAATGTAAATCTGTCAGTTACATAAGTCGGCATTTGGTGTCAGGTTATTTTAGTTTTCTTTACCTTTCAGTAGGTCTCTGACCTGCTCCAGCGCTGTGGTCTCTGCTTTTGTCTGGTGCTTGGACATGAGGATGGGCATGTGCATGCATGTGGATGACAATGTACACCTTTCTGTGATTTATAGAAATGTCAGTATTAAACAATCTCATAGGTGGTTTCAAGTGTTAAGAAATCCACACTCACACTCTCTCTCTCTCTCTCTCTCTCTCTCTCTCTCTCTCTCTCTCTCTCTCTCTCTCTCTCTCTCTCCCTCTCTCTCTCTCTCACACACACACACACACACACACACACACACACACACACACACACACACACACACACACACACACACACACACACACACACAAACCCTCACACACACACACAGTAGAATCACAATTGGCATGAAATAAAAAAAAAAAAAAATCTGTAAGGAAAAACAGTGTATGAAACTATAGATTTCAGTGTTTTCCGTGCCGTTACACTGGTATGGTAGGCCTGTCAAACGGCTGTTCAATCGGTCGTCAACAATTGGCCACCGCACCACCAATCAGCAATCTGCTGTTCATCTTAGACCAAACTGATTTCCTCTGTACAGTTCATGTGAAATCTAAGACCCTGAACTATACTACTCATTTTTTGTATTTGTTATTTCTGTATTTGCATATTTCATGTGTTTATGTGGGAGGGTGTGTTGATTCATTAGGTAGCCATCAGCTTATTGATCACTCCTGACCTGACTGATGTGAAGTTTGGCCAGTAGGCCAGTTGATTAAATGATAATTGTATGTTTTGTTTTGTTTTTTTTCTTTTGTGTGTGTCTATGCATGTGTGCATTTTCTGCAGGCGTGGCTGTGGAAGGAAAAGAAAAGGGACACCCGTGAAAGTCTTTGTCACACACACGGAGGAAGAGAGCATGCCTGAACACAGCTTCAGCCCAGGTGTGTGTGTGTGTGTCCGTTTGTGTGTGTGTGTTCGTGTGGTAGGGGGGTTAAATCCACATGTCATATTCTTGCAGCCAACAGCTGTGATTGTGTGTGTATTTATTTGTGAGTGGTGTGTGTGTGCATGTGCATCTGTTTGTGTAACTGTAATTGGTGTGGGGGTGGACCGTGTGTAAGTGAGTGACCTACTTTTGTGCATGTGTCTGAATGTGTGTGCCTGGCAACCTACGTGTTGCTATGTGCACCTCTTTGAGTGTGTGTGTACTCTAGGAGATGGGGTTATAACCCTTGTGTGTGTGTGTGTTTGTGCGTGCATGTTACAGTGTGTCTGTTCCTACTTTGTAATCCTTTTATACTGACTGTTGCTGTGCTTTCAGGTGATCGGAAGGACGCAGGAGAAAATAAACGGCCTGTACCGGACGGACCTTCCTACAGCACCGAACCTGCTCCTCTCAGCTGGTAAGTGTAAATAATGCCCTTCTGTTAGTTACTATGAGATTTATCTTATGTCACTTTGTTTTTTAAAGTAATAAACATGTTCAGATCTTAACTTAGGGCACATTCACACCAGCCCTTTTGATTTAAATCCTAGTCTGCTTGCTTGGAAAGTTTGCTTTGTTTAGGGAATTGTGATTGTGCAAATTAACTCTTGATTCGGATCAAAGAAGCTGACGCTAGTCCATTTAAAAATACGGGTCTGTTGACTTCAAGGGAACTAAATACAGGAAGCGAACAAAGCAACAAGGATTGTGGGTTCAACGCAAGGCATTACGTGTGGGATGATAGATGGCTCTGGCTAGGAGAAATGGCCTGTGGTAAGATGTGGAATAAGGCGGTAAAAGTTCTGATAAAATTCTGATCAAACCAAGACCACTAGGATCTGATGCAGCTCCATATTTTGCTGATATGTGGTGGAAAAAGATGTTATTCTGCATTAACCAAGTGATCACTCAGTTTTTTTTTGTGTGTCCTGTCTTCTCCGTCAGTAATTCTTGCGGTGCCACCTCCACCAAGGAGTGGAATATGTTATTTCGAAGGTCTGACTTTTTTTGAGTAGTGCAGTATGAACGCAAACTCGAGCCAGAAGAATGTTGCAACTCCAAACTGAACCCCTACTTGTTCCGAGTCTAGTGGACTATCCTGGGGTGATTGCACCTTTAGTCTGAGAGTAGCCCTTCTGAATCCCAGTCCTTAGGTCCTACCAACCCAGTAGGTTTTAATGTACATAAACACACCAACTTAAAGCTAAGATGTGACAATAATTTAGTTGACTTGCCAGAACGATGGAAAATCATCAGTACTCTGTGGTCTAGGAGTGAAAATCACTGCCCTGATGCAACGGCTCAAGTTTGTATGTTTGAATTTTTATGTATAGAGGACAATACAATTAAAATGTCATTACTACTGTATACATACCTTGATTGAAATATCCCTTTAGGAGCATTTTGTGACATTTTACATTTTAAATGACCAAATGTTCTAGTTGCTAGAACAAATCTGGAGCCAAGAGCAAGAATAAAGCTTTACTTTGTCTAGGTTAGGTGAGAATATAACACAACTGAAAGACACTGAAGCTGCATTTAATGATTTATTTCAGCATAGTTAAATACATTTTTTTGAGTAACTGCCCACTTATTAAGTCAATATACTAATTTTATTTTTTTTATTTAAAATGTCTTTAAGTTTTTTAATTTTTTTTATTTAAACAATTATAGTAAAACTAGACTTTCTATTTATAGCGATGGCAAAGAGAAAAATATTTAATTCTCGGTTTTGATTAGCTGAATCTCATGAGGGCTTGGTTTAATTTTCTTGATGTAATATGGCTGAATCCTTCTGTGAACAAACTCATCCTTCCAGCATAAGAGACAAAAGGGTAAAAACACAGCTTATGTTTTAGTCCACAAGAGTATCACTGATGTGTTTTATGGTAAAAGTAGTGAATTCCTTTCTTCCTTCTGTTCCTCACTTCCTTCATTTCTCTGTAGTTCATCACAGCACTGTCAGGATAAAGTCTCTGTTGGATCCAAGGTCAGCTCCTGCTCCGCCTCCACACCAGCTCCAGCTGCCTCCTCGGCCCCAACCCCAACACCTGTACCTGCTCCTGCCCCGGCCACCACAGCTTCAGCTCAGGCCCTCTCTATGACTCCTGCATCCACAGCTCCAGCTGCTCCTACAGCCTCCGCTCCAGCTCCAACAGCCAGCTCCTGCCCTCCTTCCCCGAACTGCCGTATACGAGAAGTCCACTGTGGCAGCCAAGTGCGATTGGTTGTTATTGCTATTCGAGACATCACCAAGGGGGAGGAGATCACCGTCGACTATAGCCTGACAGAGTGGGGGGAAAATCTGGTGAGTGCTATAAAAGACAGAAGCATACAGTAAACTTAGTTATCAGAACCTTTGACCAGTCTCCAGCTTTCTCAGCCACAATGCTTTATATTGTTTATTAATTTATATATATATATATATATATATATAGTCAAATAATCTATTTGTTGCTCTGATTTGGTCAGAGCAATAAACAGTTGTTATAGGAGCATTCTCTCCACTTCATTTTCAAGCTCCCAGCTGATAGAAGGAAGACATATCTAAACTTAAATGATATTTTAAAAAAGTTGCCATATTGACTTGAACGCTAGAAGTGCTCATGCAAACAAAAGCATGAACACGATAGGTCCGAGGTAAACACGATGGCGGATCGTTTCCTCCCCGTTGCACAGTGACAGACACTAGTACCTTAACAGTTGTCAACAAATTTAAAGCATTTTGGGGATTAATGTCCTAGAAATACAATGTGACTGGTAGATTGACCTTTTCACCTTTACAAAGTCCAAGTGCTGTGTTATCCCCCTTGCAGTGACCTCCAGTATTGAGCATTTTTGCCACGTCGTGCTTCCGTCGTTTGCAGAAAGTATATACACAAACGTAGCCGAACATTGACGAGTATGCTTGCATTCACAGCAAGTATATCCCAGCCCTAAAAGATCCTAGTTCCTGGAAAAGGTTCCTGCAGTTGAAATGCAACTTTACATGGTCCTCATAAGTATAGAAATACAGTAAATACCTCATGGCTTCAGATAAACGAACATATGTGTATTCACACGCTGCTGATAAGCTTCACTCACTGTCTGTCACACACATACATTCTCATTACCCACTGCACACAGTCATTCTACATGCACAAGCTAAGCAAGGTATGGGGTTACCATGGTGATGGCAGAGCTCCAGCTCTCTTTCTACCTATAGTGCTTTAGCAACAGTAACCATGGTTATTACATGACATCTGTTCCTTTTAATGGATCCCATTAGATTGGATCAATTTACTCAGTAAAACGATGATACCAGAATCCATTTTAGAAAATTGAATTGTTAAAATTAAGAAACTAACATCAGGGAGCCAAGACTGCTTACAATCCCTTCAAATTAAGTATTATTCTGTGATTAGAAAGAAAAAAAAATGCTTTTACTGTAGGTGTCTGTGTCTGATAGATCGCTAGTCTCATCTTAATTTCTAATACAAAGTTGTTTGAAAGCATCTCTCTGTTTAAATCTTTTGTTTAGCTTCTTTAATGGCAGATGTGTAGCTCTAACCAGCCTCTTTTAAGCTATACAGGGGTGTCCTCATTTTCTCTGAGTGACAGTTGGGCTTGACTGTGACAGCATACATTAATGATCATGTGCCTGCTGCTTTAATGTAAGTTCTGTGTGTTCCACAGGGTTTCCGGACCACTGTGTCTCCTGCACAACACGAGTGTAACTCTGACACTGAGAATAACAACAACATCAAAAAGGTAACTTAAAAATGACAACCATGTCAAATAACCACACTGTCAAACAAATTAGCAAGTATCAAGTTATCCCTATCACTTTATCTGCTATGAAGTTTTATTGTTATGAGGGGATCCTGTATGCCATGTGCCTCTGGATCAGGAAGTAAGATCAGTAATTCCTGCTATTTATTTAATTTATTTAATATAAAAAATGCGTTAGCCCAAGCACAACCAGACTTACAAAAGAGTTATGAACATGTTAGACTGTTTAAAATCAAATAGATTTAGCTTTTCGAAGCAGAATTAACACACCAAAATAACATGGTTGGGGTCGGATTCCTTCTGCATGCATATATATGCTCAACCTGATTCAAGCTGGTAGCTTCTGTCCTGCACTCTGCAAAAGAAGAAGAAGATTACACCAAATAACAACCACAAGGGATATTATGCATCTTTTTAAAGAAACAATAAGTTGCAAATAGATAATAAAATACAGCTGAATTCCCTGTAAAACTGATCACATTCACATATTTTTAAGTTCTTATCTAAATGAAACTGTGACTGAAAAGCATCACATTAAGACTATGTGGAAGTTTGCGGTCACTTAGAACATAGCCAGACTGTCAATAAAAATAAAAAAGAAAGTTGATCTTCCTCAGAGGAAGTTAGGAGCAGCAGAACGTCTTGACTGTTTTTTACACAGTCCAGTGACGGTGTGTTGGACTTACTTAGGTGAATGTACTGATTTCCCTCCCATGCAGATATGATGGGACAGAGGAGAGTAGTCAAACTAACTAGCCAAGTTAAGTTGTAACCATAGCTTGACAATTTCAATCTCTCAAAAACTTACTGAATGTTACATACTTCCTAAATCACAGATGATTATAGTAGAAAATTCGACAATCTCAATCATGAAGTCAAGCATGAAAAACACGTTTATTATAACAAACTTTTTTCAGGGATTAACTATGACAGGCAAGGTGTCTGTTATTGCTGGAGTAGCTAATTGACAACAACAACTAAAGATTTTAGTGTTCTGAGAAATGAACAGTCTATAGTTGAATTATAAATGTAGTCTATAGTTTAGTCCAATTACTTTTTAAATTCTTTGTGACGTTTGATAGAATTTAACAGCTGTACAATAAATTCATGGATTGCATCTGATACTTTTTTCCTAAGTATTATTACCTAATTTCTAAGCAGTAAAAACATTACTTTTTATAGCCAGCTGTCATATTTGATAACTTTTCCCACTGAGTAATCTTAATTTTTAATAATATACTCATTGTGTGGGAGGGGAAAGCCATGACCTGTAAGATAAGTAAGATCCAGCTTAAAGAGATTGAAACAGTCAACTAGTTGAGGCAAAAAAGCCCACACATATAAAACCAATGATAAAAAAGGTTTGCTTACAAAGTAAAAAAAAAAAAAAAAAGAACTTTAGTTTGAGAGTAAAACGTTCAAAGAGACTATGAAAGTAGAAGTTTCAGTCACAACACAGCAGAGTTGTTTCCCCAAAAATGTGTCCAGCCGTGAATTCAACACAAACCTCCACACGTTTGTATATTTTTATCATTTTATTATTACTATAAAAGATGTCTTTCCCTTCCAGGAGGATGAGCCTCTCTCTCTGACAGCCCAGCAGCAGCGGCATCAACAGCAGCAACAGGAATATGTCACCCCCTCTTGGTCCCTCTCCCCATCCTCCTCCCCCATCTCCCACTCTGACGCTAGTGACTCAGACGCTGCAGATGAGGACAACTGCAGCCCACGCGGCCGTGCACTTCGACGGAGGAAGAAACGTCGCACCACTCCATCCAAGAAAAAGATCCCCAATCGGACCCCAACTGGGCGTTCCCCACCAGTGTCTCCCACCAGCGTTCCTCTCAACCGTCCACTTCCTTCATCCCATTCTCCAGTGCAACCCTCTCCCCCTTACTCGTCTTCCTCCTCTTCCTCTTCTGCTAAGCCTGTCTTCAAACATCCAGCTCCGCTCAGTTCTGGCCCCACAGGAAACACCACCACAAATGCCCCGAGAGGCAGGGTTTCCATTGACTCCATGCGCCAAACCTGTGAACACTGCGGACGCCACTTTCGCTCCTTGGGCCGCCACTTAGATAAACACCACGCCCACCAGCCTGATGTGTGCTCTGCCTTAGTTGAGCGCTACACCCAAATGCCCCATCTGCATGCACAGAGCCCGAACTCCGCTATAGCCTTCACACACACTGAGCAACCCTCCAAGTTTTCCCATGCCCGAGGACAAAGTCGCTGCTCAGACCCTGCACAGAGTGGGGTCCAGGACCTATCCATGTCTCCACCCACTCTCACAGCGGCCAGCCAGTCCCCTACCTCTTCTGGAAGGAACTCTACCCCACCTGTGCTGACTCCTCCCCGAGGACAAAATGCAGTGCCGGTGTCTGTCTTAAAGAGGAGCCCACCCCCTTTGGCTGTGACGCAGTCCAGGAAGGGAGCAGTAAGGAAACTCAAGAAAGGAAGACAAATGGAGGAAGAGGAGGATGAAGATGAAGATGTGGAAGTTGTTGTGGTAAAGAGGTCCAAAGAGGAGGACACAGAGCCGATGAGCCCTCAGTCCTTCAGTATCAAATCATCCAAAGAGATTGAGCCACCTAAGAAGGAAGAGGAAGAAGAGGATGAGGAAGAAGAGGATGATGAGGAAAATGGAGTGATGGAAGTTGAAGATGACAGTGGGACAGAGGAAAAAGAGAAGGAGTTGCTCAGGTAACTTCTGACAAAGCATTACCCTGCAGTGGCCTCCTCAGTTGTCTAGATAATGTGAAGTAATAGTTTTCAAACTTTCAAACTATTTATAAAAGGCAGCACAGTGCTTTACATGATAAAAAGCAATTCATGCATATAAAAATAATACAAGCCTTTACACACATCAAAATGGATAACATAGCAGTTAAAAAAAACATATATATTGTTTTTATATTTATCTTAATGTGCTACCCAGATTTAAAAAATATCATAAAGTAAATAGCCCTTGATAAACAGTATAACCAGTGTCTGAATGTCAAAATATGGTGGCTTTTATAGACTGATGAAGCCATTATTTTCAAGCATCTCATAGCTGAAAATGGATTTAAAGCAGCAGTGTGTGACAAAATCAAAGGTTAATGAACAAATTATTAAAAACTGTTGTTTCTATTGGTAACTAATCAATTTACTAAGATAACTTGTAATGTTTTTATTCTCTTAGAGTGAGCCTTTTGCACATACTTGTCATTGGTCATCATACATGGAAGATCAGCTGCCTGTAACTTACTTAATCTTCACTCAGTTACCCATCGACTTCCTTTCACTACAAAAATGCAACTCATAATTAGTTTTTTTTTTTTTAATTTAATCAAGTACAGAAATAAATGTGTTTACAGTGCATGGTTCAGAGATGGAGAGATAAATGTATTTGATAATATTATTTATAGATAATAATTGCCAGTACAGTTGGTACACTTATTTTGCATGATAATGTAAACTTCTGAAGTTAGAAATGTAACCTTAATGTCTCTTTCTTTTGTTTTTTTTTTTTCAATAGTTCAGGGCGACACCACATGTTGCCCCTCCTCTCGTCCCTGTCCTCTCTGGTTCTTTACCTCCGGCGGCTTCAGCACTCAGCCTTCTTGTCCCTTTCTCGGCAGCTGCAATCTGCAGAGGCCTGGCGCCTCCTCTGCCACTCCAGTCTGGCTCTTCTCATCCTGTATAACCGGCGACGTGAGTGTGAGGTCTCCAAGCTGTCCATTGCTGAATATCGTGCACGTGTGACTCCTCAGTGTCCTGTTCCTGTCCCACCTGGTGCTCCTCCAGCTCTCACACCATTGGAGGCTTCCCTTTCCCCTTTTGAGCGACTAGTACTTCCTCATCTACCTAGAGTCGGGGTCCAGGGTAAGCGTGGACGCGTCCAGCCCCTCATCCTCCCACCTCACTGTGAGCCCTGCCTGGAGCTTCTCTTACAGACACGACAGGACGTAGGGGTTGACCCTGCAAACCCATATGTTTTTGCCCGGCCCTACCACTCACCTGCCACACCCCTGCGTGGTACTGATCTCCTTCGCAGCCTGGCTCGTTCCAGTGGGACCCGCAATCCCCGTGCCCTGACCCAAACCAGGGTTCGCCGGCAGGTAGCAATCTTAACCCAGCTGTTACTTCTAGGAGAAGGGGAGGATCCCAGGCAGCCAGGAGGCAGTGCTGTGGAGAGGTTGGAGCACTTCCTTGAAAGAGAGTACCATGTGACGCAGAACTGTGCTGGAATTGGCCAAGACCCAGGCCTGATGGGCAGAGTGGGCCGAGTGGTACTGTGTGGAGAGAGAGATGGAGTGCTGTTCAGAGGAATGAGCCTGAACCACATTTGTCTGGAGCTGGACGGTAAGAGATAGATAGATAGATAGATAGATAGATAGATAGATAGATAGATAGATAGATAGATACTTTATTGATCCTTAAGAAAATTTGACTCACATAAAAAGCAATCAACATAAATAAGAAAAAAATTGAAATATAGTGATGTTATGTAAGTGCGAACATAAATAAGTAAACAGTGAAAATATACAAGGCAGGTTGAAAGTGACAGCAACAAGTGCCTTGTGTCAAGCTAAAGTGGTCTATAGGGGGCAGTCTTTTATTCCATCCACCACTCTCTTTGCCCCCATCCCACCATCCTTCTCCAGTGTGCTGTTAAACAGTCTGATGGCTCTGGGTAGGAAGGATTTCCCGAGTATATCCATAGAGCAGCTCAGTGACAGCAGTCTGCTGAGAGCCAGCATTTCTGATCAGTCTATCCAGTCTGTTAGTGTTGTCTTGTTCCGCTATAAAGTTAAGTATTATGCAAGCTCTGCTCTTTCTTTTCTTAACTCCAAACTGTTCTGTTCTTCCCCGTCTCCAGTAATGTCAGGAAACTCGGCAGACTCGTACTCCGAAGGCGAGTCTGAAGGGGAGCATGTCAAGGAGAAGTCCGAGACAGCCACCCCTGCCCCTGCTCTGAGCCCTCCACCTACCTTACTGTACGTCAGGAAGGGCAAGAACAACGGACGGGTAGGAAGGCCCAAGAAGCTCAAGAACATCCAGCCTCCTCCTCCGCCTCCTCCGCCTCCACCCCCACCTTCAAACCGTAGGAGAGGCTCAGGTTGGTACATTTTTGTCAGTTTTGTATCTTTTTTATTTATGTGTTATGGTACCGTTAATTTGGAAAAGCACCATTAGAGGTTTAATTATGATTAAGCTGATTGAAAAAAGTTCTGAAAAAAATGGTTAACCCCAAGCAACACTGATCTCTCCTGTGCTGTAGGAAAGCGAGGCGTCCTGAAGCGTCCCTGGTCAGAGGCGGAGCGTGCGGCAGTGGAGGAGCACCTGACCCAGAACATTAATGAGCTTCGAGTCCCTGCTAAGGCTGACTGTGAGCGCTGCCTGCAGCAGTGCCCCCTGCTGGTCAACAACCACCGCGACTGGCGTGCCATCAAGTTTTACTGCCACAATCGTATTCAACTGCTAAAGAAAAATCAGCGACGTGAAAGCGAGCCCCAGCCCCTCACTGTTTGCTGAGGAAGAGAACGGGGATCATTCATGTGTAGTTCAAAGCAGCTGATCAGAGCAGAATCTCAAATGGTACCAGGAAATGCACTTGTTTTCAGAGTCCTAAATTTCACCCTGCCAGTGTTCTACTTTGACACATGATTGCATTACATTTTGAGCCCATAGAAAACAGAAATTTAGTTTTTTTTTTGTTTGTTTGTTTGTTTTTTTTTTGTTTTTTTTTATTTTGCTGCTCTTTTGTTAAGGTCTTAAAAGTCCTCCTCGAGCAGGCGTGGTGCCTGGTTTTGACAGTTAAAGTGCATGTCTGGTCAGATGAGGTGCACATGAAGGGTGCTGTTTGAGAGATGCCCTGAGAAACTTCAGAGACCATGACACTGGCCTCAGCCTGTGTTGTTCTTGTATATGGACATTTTTTTTTCCTTCCAAAACAAATACAGATGTTAACAAGGGGTGCAGCTGTTCCCTAGAGTGTTGATGTGAGCGTTGTGAAGTAGCATTTGTGTTTTATGCACTAGGAAATGTTGAATAGGACAAGTGGCCTGTGCTTGGGCCATACTTTCCTTCATAGCAGCTTTACATTTAGAGTAGGCCTAACTACAGCTAACCAAGATGTTTCCTCAAATAAGCTAGTTTTCCTTTTCATACAGCTGGCTGTGCAATTCTGACTATAGTTTCATGTTTTTTGGACCTTCATTTACAAAAGGTACTACATGATTAATGAGTTAACAATTTGTTTTATCTTTTTTTTCCAAGTGAAATGACAGTGGAGATACATTTCTGGAGCTGTGGATTTCATTGAGGAGACAATTAAACGGCCTCAGAATGTTTTGAAGTTACTCTGTGAAGTTACCTAAGATGTTGAGTTAAATCACAAAGTTCAGAAACATAGAAACTGCTGTGAAATCTGTTTTCTGTTGTCTGCTTTTCAAGGTGTTTGCAGTTACATCACCGCCCTGAGCAACAATATGTTTATGTCTCTTCTTTTTTGTGTTGCTTCCTGTTGCACAGTTGTTATTCAGAGTAACAAGGCCAATAAGCTGGATATCACTTTATGCTTGGAGAAGAGATTTCCTTTGATTGTGTTAAAGGGTTACTTAAGAAATGGGCATTTATTGGAGAAGAAATTGTTCTGTGGTGCTTCTTTTGTTGCTTTGTCTGTGTTGTCTTTCAAGATGGCTAGAGCTCCTCCTGTCCTGTCCCATCCACACTACACTGCTCGCGGCTCGACCAGATTTTTGGTTTCGCTTCAGTGTTGCTCAAAATCTGCATCTGTCGGACTAAAACTTCCATGAAACCTCAAAACAGATACTTGAAGTTATTTAAACCTTTTTTGCAGAATCTTTATCTTCTTTCTTGCTCTGGCCTGGCCAGTTACTGTATATAACATATATATTATGATGCTCACTGGTTGTTTGTGCTAGACATGTAGCTTTCTCCATTTCTTATTATTGCTATATGTACATAAGCCTGTTATGTAATTATTCCTCAGAGATACAAAGGAAAAAAACACAATGTATGACATGCCTTGGTTATTGTGTTACGTTTTTTCTTTTTTTTTTATAGATCTTATAAAAACTTAAATATGATTTTGTTTTGTGCTGTGGTTATTTATTCTAATAGAAAAAAGACTTTTTCTAGTGATTTTTGTTTATTTCTAATTTCTTTTAAATCTAATCCTTTATATATGTTTATATATATATATATATATATATATATATATATATATATATATATATACATGAATGAGAATTTGACAATCTGTACATTGTTCTCAGTTAATATTTTATGAACCACTTTGGCTAGAGGCCCAAAGCTGTCCAAGACCCTTGTTTTTCTGCAGACTGTGTGCAGGGAGTCGCCTGAGTCTGAAGATGACACAAAAAAGACAGAGTGGCTCAGCCCGACTCCAGCGCTGAATTCATCCAAAATATGTGGATGGAACTGAAAGTAGGAGTCATGTTACTTTAATTCCAGTGCAGATATGCAGAAATACTTGTAAGCACGAAGTAAAGTTTGGCTGCTTTTTAAGGTAAATATGTTTTTAGTTATTGATAACCAAGAAAAAGCATTTTGTCATAAAAAAGTAAACTGAGAAAAAGAAGAAATGAGCAAGTTTATTAGCACGTCTATCTGAATATCTTTAGTCTGTTATTAAAATGATTTGAAGTCAGAAAATTTTTTTAAAATATAAATTCACCATAATTCAAAATCTGACCAGCATAATTATGAGTTATGTTGCCATAATTTAGCAAAATACATTGTAAACCAAAAGGATGGATAGTTTGAAACATAAAAACTAAAATAAATAAACAGCTATTCTCAAATGCTGTGATGAGTAAATACAATATGGTCAAGGCTAAATTTATTTATATAGCATATTTCCCACAGCTCATGCTGCCTTGCTTCCCAATTTCAAATTACAAATAAATAAATAAAATACATGAGTTATGCAAGAAACAATCAATGCAATAAAACAATTAAAACAGTATAAAAAACAAAGACAATAAAACAGAACATGTGTCAGTCAACTTGTGCTAAAAGCTGTATGGGTTTCCTGCTTTCACGCAGTTGCTGATGCAAACACTAGATGGAGACGTTGCACCTCGCATCAGAAAGACCTGCTGATAGTGTTTTCTCATTCAGTTACAACTGTCTCTGTAGTTTAAGAAAATGTCTCTTTTGAAAAGCTACAGTATGCACATACAGCCCCTAAGTTAGTTGTAACATATACACACCATTACATGTGACAAAAGGAAGTAAAAGCAGGTTCTAGAGAAAAACCTCCAAGACAGAAAGGCTGCAGTGGTGTAAGACACTGTCAACAGCTAAACGGCTGCCAAAGACAACCTGTGACAAATACGTTGAAAAAGCCCCCAAAATCTAAAACAGTGAGTACAGCAAGAGTTAGTCAGGCACTAACAGAAAGGTTCATTACAGCCACACGAGTTTCTTTGTCATTTACACTCACAAACACCCAAATCTATTTTTCTGCACAGTTTCTCAATACCGAGGACAACTAGATTTCTCAGATGATCGTGTTGTGATATATCTAGAAAAATATAAAGTAACAATACGAATTATAAACATGTAACATTTTTAGGTTTGTAAAATTATTGATTAAACTGGCTACATTAGTAAAGCTCATGACACACCTGTAGTCTTTTACTGACAACATCTTATTTTATTGTAACATCTAGAATCACTGCACTGGAATTTAAACAGAAAATAAAAACAAGCTGTGTAGTCCAGCTGAAATAAAGGGTTGATCCTCTGAATCCATGTCATCATTCTCTCCATCATCTTCCTCATCCTCACTCTTTGCTTCTGCACCTCTTTCTGAATCTGAAACCTTCCCCTTCTTGTTCCTTTACACTAACATCTTTACTTCACTCAGTGGCCTTCAGCTTTGACCCTCCTGGTCTCTGTCATTCTTTTATCTTCATTTCTCTCCTTCACATTTTTCTGCTCGCTCCCCACATTTTCCCCCAAAACTGGAACTGTTCTCACATTTGAACTTAATTTTCATTTTGACCACTTGCAAGCATCAATATACGAAAATGTAACAATATAAAACCAGAAATTATTCATCACATACAAACAAGTGGCACACGTAGTTTTTATTCTCATTGTTGCCTATTTTTTAATCCAAATAATACCCTAATCCAAACTTATTAATCCAAGTTATTAGGGAAATTAATGGATATATTGAACCATAACCATTCATTGTCTTCAGCAGACATTTCATTTGGTACTTATTTATTATTATAATTTAATATCACCTGGAGAAACGGACTTCACCTGGAGAAATTTGGGCATCTCAGTGGCTCCACTGTGGCAGGTTGCAGACAGGTTGTTTTCTACATGTTTGTGAAACACCACCACATGCAGCCACAGAGTGGAAGGCAGATTCGTTTTTTTTTTTTTTTTTTTTTGTTGCAGGGCCGTAACTACGTTTTTGAAGGCCCTGAGATTATATTTATAATTATTTTTTATTAATCCATCTTTCATTTCAATGTTATGAGAGGCTACAATGGATTTCATTTTACAAGTAAAACTCATAGACATTAAAGTTAGAGCTATCATTGCAAACATTGCAGAGCACCCCTCTCCTATCTTGGAAACCCACATACTGAACAACCTTCTCCTGGTCTACAAACCCCACAGCTGTTGTACTAAAAAAAAGGAAAAAAGAAATAAAGCCTAGATACCTTTGCAGCTACAAGTACTCTTGAGGAAGATCAACCTCACTGAAAAGCTACTGCTGGCCTCTCTTTGCTCTGCATTAGAGAGCATCTTGACATTCAGCCTGACAGTGAAGTATACTGACTGTTCAGCTGCTGACATCGACACAAATCAAACTGCAAGAAACTGCAAACACCTGTTATCTCTCCAGAGCAAAAAGACTAAAGACCGCTATCATCCCAACAACTACCGGTTTAACCTTCTGCCCTCAGGGAGGCGCTGCAGGGCAATTCAAACTCAAAGCAACAGACTCATAAACAGCTTTCTTCTAAAAGGTCTTCCACACTCAGTATAAAAACACACACACACACACGCACACACACACGCACTACTCGTTCTGCATTCAACACTAAATTTTATTCATAATTGTATGTTTATATATATGTCTATACTGTAATCATTATTAATGCACAATCACTGGTCATTTCATTTGGTAAACCTGCACTTTTGCCTGTCTTAATTCTTGGAATTGAGGTGTTGGAAACATTCCTCAGGGATTTTGCTCCATTTTGACATGATAACATCCCACAGTTGCTTCAAATTTGTTGGCTGCACTTCCATGATGAGAATCTCTTGTTCCACCACATCTAGTAGATTAACATCTGGTGACTGTGAAGGTCATTGGAGTACAGTGAGCTCATTGTCATGTTCCAGAAACCAGATCAGGCAACAACTTCTATTGTCCATTTTTGGTGAGCCTGTGTGAATTGTAGTCTTAGTTTCCTGTTTTTAGTTGACAGGAATGACCATCTAACCATGTTGTGCTTAAATGACAAACCTTGGTTGTAACCGGGGTTTATCTGAGTAGCCAGTGCCTTTCAATCATCTCCATCCATAGCATATTGGCCCAGGCAGTTGCTGCATACTAGATATTTTGTCTTCTTTAGATTCTCTGTAAACTACATTGTTGTGTGTGAAAATCTCAGTAGTTTAGCAATCTCTGAAATACTCAGACCAGCTTGTCTGGCACCAGCAACCATGCTACAGCCAAATTCACTTTAATCCCCTGTCTTCCTGATTCTGATGCCCAGTTTGAATTTCAGTCATCTTGACCATGTCTACATGACTAAATGCATTGAATTGCTACCTTGTGATTGGCTGATTAGTTGTTTGTGGTAGAAGGCAACATGTGTAGGCTACCTAATCAAGTGGATGGTGAGTTGTGGCTGACTGTGTATGTTGTTGTGTGTGCACTGTTAGGAATGGTTTTCATTGTGAACAGAATGGGTTAAATTCTGAATACCATGCCAATAAAATTAGATTATCTCATTGTCATATGAGAGCAGTTTTTCTCAATGTCTGCACCCAAATACCAACAAAGATTTTAACTCAAGGTCAGCTTAGAATAGCCATCTTAACTTAGTCATCAAAACACAAGAAACACAACACACAAGCAACTTCTGGGGGGGCGTGCCTTGTAGTGCACGTAGGGCAGGGCTGCTCATGTGGTCTGGCTCCCAGCATGGTGGTAGTTACTGCCCCTCAAATTTAATTGCAAACAACACACACTTCACAAGCATTAATGAGTGAGAGAAGTGAGGGCAATGGGGTCGGGGAGAGGCCAGAAGGAAGTGGTTGCCCCATAGACCCGGGGCTCAAGTGTTTCTGTGTGTGCATGTTTTTGCTGTTATACACGTTTGTTTCCTTCTTCAGCTTTGTTGTCTCTTTTAGGTGCTCCTGATGATTGTCAGCTTTGTTTTCCTGTAAAAGCCGTAGGAAATTATCTGTTGTGTTTCAATACAGGTGTAGGTGTAGGTTGTCTGGGGTTTCTGTTTGGATTGAAAGGGCCATTGCCTTCTGTCTGGTGTGTTTTTATCTCCTCCATTTCTCTCCTTTTCATTTCACATTTTATCCCTTTTTCTATATGCTGGACAGGACAAGTAGAAAAAAAAAAGAAAAACACCATTTCAACATGTAAAAAGCAAGTTTTTTTCTTTTCATGAGGAAGGACAATCAGTTATTCCAGACTGGATACAATTAAAATTGTACCACAGGACTGAAATTGTATTATGGGTGATGTATGTTTACAGTGGCCAGTATCACTATGGGATGTCTGAGTCTGTTTTACTTCAGTGTTAGAACTGGCATCTGTGTCTTATGACCACTCAAACTTTAAGGAAATGGGTTGCTAAATCAAGAGTAACCTGCCGACTTTGTTTTTTCTTTTTCTTTCTTTTTTAAAGCTCTCAGAGGACTTCTGAAATATATCAGTAGCTCTTCATTCGAATGCTTCTGCTGAGATTGTTTCAGATCTTTGGTCTCTGGTATCTGGTATCACTCCACAGAACCTGCATGTGCCAACTCTAGTTATTTGTTTACTTGTGAGAGAATAACAGAAAAGTAGTTTATTTCTTTTCTTTCAGAGAAATAATCTTTTTCTGTGCTCTGTTTATTCCACACACACATTACAAACAGAACATATAGGGCCAGTTTTAGCCAGAAGCAGGCTTGAAAACCGTTGGGAGACCATACCTGGTTAAATAAATACAAAAGTATAATATGAAAGTGCAGGATAAACAGGAACTAACATTGATAAACATGAGCTACATTTACATTATCTGTTCCTGTTTTCTGTGATTTATGTGATAAAATGTTTTCAAAATAATGATAAGGAGCTTCTGTAAATTCAGAACCACATTAATACAGATTGAGAACCTTTTTTTTTTTTACTGTCAAACTGCAATGACTGTCATACCTGAAATATAACGATTCTGTAGTGGGATCAACACATCCTCAAAGATGTTGGCCATTTATGAGATTCCTGCATGTCCATGCATTTCAAAACATACTTGCAATGATTGTAATACACTTTATATGTTCCATCCATTAACTAATTTGTAGGAAAGAAAGAAAGAAAGAAAGAAAGCCAATCAGGGGGTCTGTTTTCCCTTTTACCCAAATGATGGTAGTAAAGAGACTCAATGAACCATCATCCCATTGTAAAACATTTTTGTGTTATATAAAAAGGTGTTGCTTGATATTAATCAACATGAGGACCGTGGTTCATCTTGACATTTAACACACGTTCAGCATCACACTGTACAGTCTTATGATGTCTCAGAAGAAGGCACGTGGGCGAGGCTTATCAAACCAGTGACCAGTGTTTCCCCTCTGGAGGAGGAGTGGTAAAGTAAGTCAGTGTTTGGCTTTGATTGCTGGCTCTTTCTGGCACCATGTTGAATTATTTATGAGCCACACACAAATCTCCAAACACCTGCACATGAACCTAGCAGTGTGATGCATGCTGCCTAATCTGCTTTTGCTGTGCAAATACATGAGTGAATGTGATATGTTAAAGCTCAGTAGACTTAACAATGGATCTGCTGATACACAGTTTTGTCTCCACACAATATACAGAATGTAGCAAGTAGTTGTAATCAAAGTAAATAAATATTAATTATTTAATCAAAGTCAAAGTCAGGGTTAACATCTCTGGCTTTAATGCACGAGTGAAAACTTAGAACTTTCTACTTTTTACCCAGATGGATGCATTGCATGACATATTTGCCAAAGCATATTAGAAATGTCTGATATAATATTTGGACATCAAATTCAGTGCAAATGACGTGTCACTCTCATTTAGAGATTTCATAGATGTTAAGAGAGTAGACCAACATGGCTGCACACTCATCTCTGCATCACTGTTGGAAGTTATTTTGCTTTGCCTGCTCCATCACATCATGAAAACATTATTCAACATTCATTCATTCATTCATTAACATTCACATTACATGCATATGTATCAGGTCATCATTTTAGCAGCTTAAAGACAGTAACTTACACTACTTACCAAAAGTTAGTGGTATTCAATTTTAAGGTGAAATTTACAGAAAATGTAAAAAGTTGATCTCCACTGATATTATATCGGTGGACCATAAACTTTTTCTACATTTAAGTTGAATTATGTGATAGTAAGTGCTTTGTGTCAAACTATTTATTGAAACAAAATCTAATAACAGTGGTGGGTTAACCACGTCATAAATAACTAGTCATGTGTTAAGTGTGGTCTTGTTCTGATGATGTTTAAATGTGAAAAGTATGACGATGACTGTTTAGATTCAAGCTGTCATTGAAACAAAACATTCTGTGCTCCATTCATGGTTTATTCCGTAGTTTAGAGAAAGTTTAGAGAAATTTTAGAAAAAGTCAAGTTGAGTTAACTTGTAAATCTTCTATTCTATTCTATTCTATTCTATTCTATTCTATTCTATTCTATTCTATTCTATTCTAACATCAGACAAAAAGCAGAAAATCTGTGTGTGTTTTTGTCTGTGTGTGATTAAATCTTAGTGGAAATGTCTTTGCCTCAGCTTCTTAGGAACGTGTAAAGGCCCATTTATGCTCGATGCAGAAGGGAGATGCAGACAGTTTCGTCCATCTTCTGCATCGGTTACGCAATTTGATCTGTTTTCAGGGAGCTTAGCTATCCGTAGCTTGATTCAGAAGACGAAGCAATACCACCGGAAGATATGTGGGGCAGTGCTGAGCACAATTGCTGACATGCAATCAGGGAAAGAAACAACATTAGAGAAGAAGAAGAGAATCAGGAAGGGAACAAAAAAGCATAAGAACAATTAAGAACAGCTGTGGAAATTGTGTTAGATTTTGAAGAAAGGATATGCAAATGTTTAGGGTGTGTTGGGCGGTTGGAAACAATTTTATTACTGCTGCCATATTGTGTCTGAAACTGACGTCGGCTCGAAAACTGTGCCCACCAATGGATATGAATGGTGAAATGTGTAGATTTGATAGTTTCAGACATCTATTCTTTCACAGAGTTTCTGATAAAAATATTCCTGCATTGGAACGGATTTGTGCTTTTGAGGGTTGTAAAAGTAACACTGGACTCAAAGACCACTTTGTGGCGTAGGTGCTTTGTGAATCTCACTTTGCATCTTGCTAGTGAGCTGAGTTACTGTCTGTCAATCATTCACTGCCTGTGTATCCCGACCCACCCACTCTCTGCTCACTGATCACCCCACACCTCGCCCCCAACCCTTGCAGTTTCAGGTATTTTTCAAATTCAGCAGTGGGTGGAGTTACACAAAAAGTAGGGGGTGTAGTTACACTCTAAACCGAACCAGGAGTATTTAAAGAGGTACACACCTAATACACACAGGGCACTAACACTTGAGGACCAGAACTCAGAAGCACTTGTAGAGAGGCTTTTACTTGGGTTTTGCTGTATTTTTCTGTTTCTTAGGCCATATTTACACCACAATGCTGAGACAATAAAATGCAAAGATTTTGTTGTGTTCTGGCTTTTCGTTTACATGGTAACAGAGTTTTGGGTGGATAAAACTGCAAAGATTTGACAACAGCCCCCAAAGTGGAACAGTTATGTTATTAGTGTAATAACCAGACAAAGTGAACCGTTTAACTGTGACCTTTACTTCCTGATACGAACCTGCACAACCCAAGAGCAAACTTTCTCATTGGTTCCTGCAGAACACAACTAGTAACCCTTTACATAACAGGAACTGGAATCTTTTGTTGACAATGACGTCTTTCATGTCATGTTGCACTTGTGCACTCAGACCCTGCTTAATAAGACCAGGTTCTGGTCTTATTAAGACATTATATTTTCCCCTGCATGGAGATAGTTTTCATTCTGCTGTTTCTGTAAAAGCATTTTTTCTCAAACACATAAAGAAAAAAAATGTGTTTTGGTGGAAACAGGACTTTAGCTTCCCTTCTGGCTTCCTGTTTTATTTTTGTGGTTATCCCTTTCTGTGTTCACTTCCTGTTTACGCAACTAGTCTTGTCACACCTGAGGAGTATTCCATGAAGCAGGATTAAGGGAAAGACTTGTTTATTTCTTCTAATGTTTGTTCATCTGTTCATTTGGGCTTGTGGACATTCTGGGTGGTGCACTAAGTGAGACTACGCAAGTCTTTGTTGAATCAGTCTGGATTAAATGTGGTTGAGCCATAATCATGAAATGACTTGAGGCATTAAGTAATTAGGAGATGGTGCTAGTTTGAGTCTTACTTTTTCACATGAATCTAGTTTTCTGGAATACCCCCTCATTTAATTTTTTTATTTATCCCTTGGTTTCTTTTGTTCATTGTCAGATCCTCATTGTTTTTCCTTTTTTTTAGTTGTCTTCCTAGTCTTGTGTTTTTTTTCAGCCCTTTTTGCAATTTTTGTTAATCTGTATATTTATATTCTGCTATGACAGCGCCTTCTGTTATTTCCTTTTATTTCTATGTCCACCTTCCTCCTGCCTGGTCCCGCATTTGGGCCCTACCTCCAAACCCAATACCACACCCTAACACAAACTATTAGTTTATTTTCCTCCGCTTAGTAGTATGCTTAAATTCAGCAGGTCGTCTCATCTGATCTGAGGTTGTAAATAACCTGGCAAGTAATGTCTAGGCAAGTTAGGTGTGTGCTAGTATAAGTATAGAAGGTTGGAAAAAATGGCTACATTAAGTTTAGTTGAAACACACCCTTTTATTATTTTTTTTTTTGTTCAAATTGTGAACTATTATAATATGCAGCATTTATTTTTCACATGGTCAGTAGATGGTACCCTTGTGCCATGGTGGGTCTAGCAGAGAGGCTTTAGCTATAGGCTTTGGACACGCAGCTCAGAATAAATAAGCCTGGAAAACATGCTAAAACCAGTCTCCTCTCTATGATTCACAGTATACTGGCTACACACAGGCTCCCTAGCCTGTGTGCCACCTACCACCGGTTCAGATATCCCCTAGGTCTGGCGCCGGTACATAAGCTCTCAGGGATAGATACTGTATGTTCTTTCATACAGAAATAACAGTAATGTGCTTCAAGAATTATTAAATGTTACCTGTTTCCACATTTATATTGGTACAATAGTTTGAATCTGCTAGAAAAACCTTTGTGAGGGTGAGGTGGAGTTGAGTAGCTTGCTCTATGTCCCAAAACCAGCTGCTGTGAAAAGAGCTGTAAAATCATGCCTGAAAGGAGAGTGGGAGAGTGTGGGACTTAGCTCTGTAGAAATGTGTACAAAGAATGTCACAAAAATTTTGTGAAGACCTAAGAAAACAAACAACAAACAAAGAAACAGCAGTAAATATCTCCCTTAGGATATTTAACTTTCTAGAACAAAAATATAAAATCTCTGCAATGCAAAAATGCTTCAAAGTCTTCCTTTTACCTCTATGTATTATGTGGAAAGAGACGTTCAGGATATAACTGGCTAATTGGTTTTGACATTATGTGTTTTGATGTCTGAATTCAAAGCTCAGAAGTGCCTGTCTGTCAAGCTAGGCAGATTTTCAACAACAAGCAAAACAACAGCAATTCATGATCTTGGGTTAGATCCCTGCTAACAATCACAAAAACTACATCCTTTCATTAAATTAAAATACAATCTCAGGCACTGGAAAGGGCACATTCTACTTTTGGTACATGATAAAGCCAGTTTTTTCATTGACGCGATAAGACCTTTTATTATTGAGCTCTCTCATCTCACAAAAGGCCATTGTTTTGGACAATTGCCGGACCAGGGGAATATTTGTTCAAGCCAGTATGTCCAAAGAAATAAAGATTCAAACAGTCTGTAGGTATGGATGTTTGTTCCTTTTGGTATGCATTTAGTTTGGCTTTGCTGCAATGCTCTGGGTAAGTCTCTACCTTTCAATGAGTGCATGCCACATGAAAGAGGTTGCAGCGACTAGGGACAAAAACACTACACTTGAACAACAACATAACGAATCTGTGAGCTCTAAATATATTAAAGAAAAAAGAAACAAATAAATGAATGCTTTTAACATTCATCTGCGGAAAAGGTAAACACACCTGTGACAAAGCTTTGCAGGAAGAATGCATTTTATAAAAACTGTCAATCTGAACTTCAACTTCATCACAATGTTTAATTTGCTTTAAACTCTAAACTTCAATTTGGCCACTATGAACACTCCAGTCCATCTTTTAGAGGCTTTCCTTTGTGGATTTATTCATGAGTTGAGGATTATTATCCTGCTTAAAAGGTCCACTTCTGCTTAAGTCACTGCTTGATATGCAGAATTCATAGTAGAATAAAAAGCAGCAACCTGCAGAATCCCAAAAGAAGAGAAACAACCCTAGTACACATTGGTGTTACATTTCAATCAGCTTGTTTCACAGCTGCTACAGAGTTTCTCACCTGAAAACAGTCATTTTGGTATCAACTGTTGCTGTGGCTTCATTTTAAACTACACATTCTTATGTTGTAGGTGGTGCAGAAAGCTGCTGAGTAATTGAGCTTTTTGAAATGATCTGTCCATGTCCATCTATCCATATTGGTGGCCATCTCCTCGCAC
The DNA here is from genome assembly GCF_017639745.1 of Melanotaenia boesemani. Lineage (NCBI taxonomy): Eukaryota > Metazoa > Chordata > Actinopteri > Atheriniformes > Melanotaeniidae > Melanotaenia > Melanotaenia boesemani. Next base: position 13,493,998 of record NC_055685.1, read on the forward strand.
GGGAAGAACTGCACCATTCCCGCTGCCTCCAGAAGGCAAAAATATTCCAGGACTCCTCTCACCCCGGTCACCACATGTTTGATCTGTTACCATCAGGCAGGCGGTACAGATCAATCACTGCAAGGACAAACCGGTTCAAGGACAGTTTTTAACCTAACAGCAGTAAGAGCCCTGAACAAATGGTTAACAAGTACTGAATAATTCCATCTCACGTGCCTTAGTAAGCTACCTCATGTTCATTTGTCCTTTGTATTGCACTAAACATCTGTGCCTTGATTAAAATAAAGGGGCGTTACAATAACAATATTATATATTATATGTTATATATTATATATGATATATTATACTCTGGCAGCTATTATTACTTACTTTATTTAATCTTATTTACTATGTTGTAGCTACGTTGTATTTTGTCTTATTTATGTTGTTGCAATTATTCTATTTTATTCTGTTTATTGTTCTGTTTTGCATTGACTGGAGGACTTTGTTGCACTTTTTGTTGTAATGGCAGTCAAGTTTTATTCTATTCTAAATAGAAAGAGAGAGTGGAATTTCTTTTTCCCATAACATTTTAACTTGAACATGTTTTATTTTTGTTGGCTATCTCATGTTTATACAAAAACTTTCATTTCATCAAGCGATTCAACACAACCTCACAGCAGTTGGTGAAGCTGTCACAACACATTATCTATGTTTTGGGACATAGAGCATTATTATCTATTCATTTGTGTTCTGGGACCAAACTTTTTCCTTTTCTCTGTGGTTGTTCATTTGTCTGTGTGGACACAAAATAACTTCATGTAAGAATACAGACTCACAAATTGTGGCGCTTGCAGGGAAATAATGTTTAACAGGTGTAAAAAGTACAAGGGACAGTACTTAAATACAGAAGAGTGTGGAAATTAACCCCTTAAGACCCAACAGATTGTTTTCAACATTTGTCTATTTAAATGTTCATGGTTTGAATTATCTTTTGTTTTTCTAAAATGGTCTTTCTGTGTTTTGACCTGACTTTCTTCTGATTCTTGTTGTTTTAAAGAGAGTTTTTTTTGTTTGTTTGTTTTACTTTCCACTGTTGCCCACTGCACCATGCATGCTCAGGATGGGGGATTCAATCAAAATCAGGATTTGGTGCAATCCGTTGGCTTCCTTGGCAAGGCTTTTCATTTTATGAACTGGCTTGTATGAATACTGATTGAATCACAATGAACTAGGTTAAACTGATTTGTCTGTAAAATGCCCCTAGATGACATTGTTGTGGATTGGTGCAAAACCAATAAAGCCAAGTTGAATTGAATTACATTATGTGGAAGTATAACGTGTATATTGATACAAGCATACCCACAAACGCTCACACAACTTGATTGCCCTCGGTACCCTTGAAAACAAGGATTAAGGGGTTAAGTTTTATACATGATCATTAGATCATAACAGAGATGTACTCTGGTGTGATCTAATGCTACTACCAACTTTTTAATCATTTCTAATATTTTGTGTTTACTTTAATTTCAGCTCTCTTTACATTTTTCTTTGCATGTGTTTGGTTATTTTTAGTATTACTTACTGGATTGTTTTGGAAAAAAAAACAAAAAAAAAAAACAACTAAACTTGTCATTCAGACCCCAGTTAAATGAATTAGTATTTCTCTAAGCTCAAGGAATTTGGTTTCTCTGCAAAATACATAAATGTTGCACAGACTTGAAACTACTCAGTACATTACTTCTGTCAATCTGTAATCTATCAACAATATTTGTGATTTATCAAACAGAATTGTTACTACAAAGCATCAAAAAATTATTTTAGAAATAGACCGTGTAGCAACCTGACCTATAAAGGACATGCTGTCTTTTTAAAGTGGGGCATTGTGAGTGGTTAGTGTCATGCTGCAGCAGATGGCAGCCTGCTCTCACAGAGGAATTCAGCATGAGTCAAACCACACAATTCAGGTCTAAAAAGGAAATTCTTTCTAAAATACGTAAGTAAACTCAAAATTGCATATTGGTATATTATTGTTTGCAACCCTTTTGTATCAGAAAGTTAGGTACTTTGTCAATACTTCAGGAGCTAAAGAACATGTGTGTTACTGTGCTTTTGGTGACTGCAATGTATCTTCCCCTCATATTTGATTTTCATTCTAAAGCTGCTGGAATCAGTGTTTTAAGCAGGAAAATATCCTCAACTGAAAAAGACATTATACACGGAGAAATAATCTAATTTTTTTTAAGAAAACAAGGACCACTACCACTCCCAAACACATTACTTTCTCTACAGATAAGCAAGAATGTTTGGCCCAAAAGTGCCCAAAATAGCTCAGATTAGGCTCAGATAATTTTGCTATCTGAGGAACTTGCTATATGCATATAAAACATAAAAAAAAATGTCAACACTGGAACATCCTGCAGTGACCTACCTTTAAACAAAATCCATTTTGAGTCCCCTATATTCATCACATCTAAGCATTCTCACAGTTTGAGAGACAGACTGATTCATTCTCCCACTGGAAACCATTTAACACCTGCTCCGGGCTTGAACTAAACCCACCTCACTCTTTTGCTGAAACCACTGGGCGTACAGTACTGTAATTGGTAAGGGACCAAGTAGCCTACCACATCACACCTTTTATCAACTGCAGCAGCACACATGCACACGTCACAATGTCTTTTTGGTCTGGTTTAAGTGGGACAAACAAAAACAGCTTTTTCTTGAACAAAAGACTGCGCTATGCAATATTCTTGACATAATGCACTAGCTGAATGGCTCTGCAGCATCCCTGAAGTTCTGGGGAACAGAAACTAATCTCACTCTTCTCTAGTAGTGCTGACATTATCAAGTCACTGCTTCACAGAGAACCATAGTGGCTTCATAGTCTTATTACAGTGAAACCTGTTGGCAAAAATAAACTTCATTTGGATTTAAAAAGCTGAAATACAGGTGACCAACCTTGCTTTAAAACAAGGTTATAAACTCTCACCTTATTACAACAAGGCAAAGAAATATAGGAATAAATGTATGGATATATAAATAAATTAAGTTATACATGCTCAAGAGAGAAAGAAGCCCTGACCATCTGAAGCCGTGGAAAATATTTGATCACATGAGCGATTTATCTGTTTGGCTCATTTTGGTCACTTGAGTTCACAATCTGGACTGAAATTTTCTTTTATTTATTTGTAAGCTTTGTTACAAAAGGATCATGATGGGTATTTTTCTATCATAAAATAAGACACAAAGAACTTAGAGTGAAGTCAGCTTCATCGCGATGGGGAGAGACGGTGGTTCAGCACTCAGAGAGTGTCTGGTGTCAACTCCGAAGTCTCAACCCCAGTGCAGCCTCTTTATTGAGCAGCTATCACACTTCAGTAGAGCAAGCAAAGTTCTCGCAAAGTTCAAACAGGGACACACATCAGCATACAACACTTTATGACCCTTATCACACAGAGCTGTGACCACCACATCCTGTCCTCTGCAGGGTAGGTGAGACCGCAAATCATTACCCATCCTTAAGGGAGAAACTTTAAACTGTTAACTTTAAACTGTCAACTTCGCTTACTCTAACAGATCATTTCAGAACACTGCCATTGCTGTTGTCACTTTAAATCCACAATCTTATCACTTGTCTGTTTATCATTTTGTTGGTTTGACCCGTTTCCTACACCTAAATATTTTCCTGTGGAGCACTTCTCCAGATGGATTTTATTACCTCCCTCCCACTGCATTCTAAATTCAACATTCATATTTGACATTTCCATCCTCTTTCCTTAAACTTAATTAATGTTTATCTTTATCAATGAGCCATTCCCCCGTAGGAAATATAGATATACTTAATTTTACTTCACACTGATATACAGAATAATTATGGTTTACATCTAGATGATCAAATGGTCTCTGCAGAATATATAATTGACAAGCTGTTATAAGCTGGCAGGGAATAAATTTCTTGTTAGTTTGGTCAGTCCTACAAGATAAGCTGTGGCTGCTTCAGTGACTGATGTTTCCAGAATGTGCCATGAGGTTATAACCCGTGTCGTTCATGGATGATGACCTCAAACAACCAGAACTACTCCTCAGTAAGACTCTTCATGTGTGGTCCTTGGTCTCTGGAGCTTTGTGGTGGCTATGTTTCACTGATCCACTCATCTGTGTGCTTTCTGCGCATATCCCCCTCTGTCTCAGACAGCTGGTGTATGACATGACAAGAAATATATTTACTCTCATCCTCACTAGGAAAAAAACAACAACACATTGCTACATTTCTTAGAAGCAAACACAAAATTAATTTGTGATTTTTTAAAAAAATCTCTGATAAGGAGTTTTAGCAGGGTGCTGCATTAGATTTCAGTTTCTAAGACAATGCTTGACATGCCTTCACAAACCCTCAAGCACACACATTAACATGTATAACGACAGTCAAGCCATGAAGAAGCCATAAATCTATGTTAATTAGACTTTCTGTTTACTGTTATTCCCTCAGCATTACCGGCAGCCCCTGAGAGAGACTGTGGTCTAAGAAAATTAACATTATTGAAATTGCATGCAGCAGCATGTGCAATTAAATTCCTTACATGTGTCCCCTGAGGTAAACCAGCCGCAGTTGGAGATGCAAACTTTTGCAAGTGATTTTGTACCTTTGAATAAAATAATAAAGACTATTAAAAAAAAAGACTATCCATATAATGTGTGAGAATGCAATGTTTTTTTTTATTGCATTGCAGCGAATTATTTAACTGACATATTTTCAGTTAGACAATGAAAATAATTTTCAAGTTTAATTATCAACATAATTTCTACACTTTGAGCAAAATCTCCAAACAATATATGAGGCTTGTGTAAAGATTTTTTTTTTTTTACTTTATTTAGACAAAATAATAAAAAAAAATAAATAAAAAAATGTGAAGACTGGACGGCCTGATGGTAAATGAAATGCATAAATTACTGTACATAAATTAAATAAAGTAGAAGCTGGAATGTGTGGAGCCACAATGATGTCCTGGTGTGACAGGTGACAAAGAGAATCCCTGGACTCAATATGGGAAAGTCTGAGGATAACAAGATAATCACAACAAAGGGACATTCCTCAAAGGCATATTAGAAATCTTTTTCCCTGGATTGTTTGGTGATGAGCCTCGTCATAACTGCAAAATATTTCCCACTGAAATAAACAATTACATGGGTGCTATGAAAAAAGACAACACAGTTAATTAAATGTAAAAGAGCACCTATCAAAACTCAAACAAAAGAAGGAAAAATTGTGAATTAATGAACAGGATGGAAAGTCTAATAAGAGATTTCAGTGATGAATATAAACAGAGAACAAATATTAACTAAATGCCATAAGAAGAGTTGTGGAAACTACCTTGTGTGCTTTGTAAGTCATTTGATTTCTGCACTCCGTCATTAATTCATTTAGCCATTTCTTTCACACTTAGTTAAATTTCAAGGTTTTCCACCAGTTTTAAAAATAAAAAAATGTGTTTAATTTCTAAAATTAAACAAATTGTATTAAAAATACAGACAGGGAGGCACACTGCACACAAATAAAGAGAAGAAAAACGAGACATGGCTGTAATCAATACTTAAGATGCAGAACTTGTTTTGTCCTGTAATGAATCACAGCAGGAGTGAACTGTCTGTGTAAACAATATAACAGCTGTAATTGTGGAATGGCCCTTTAACACTACTTTTGGTTGTCTGCTAATGATGACGTCAGCAAGATGCTTTGAGAAGAGAGGAGATCGTCTTGCGCACGTTTGGACTGCAGACGGACATTTTGGGAGCTCAGCTCTTATTCATTTCTTTTCCCCCCTCGTTGTGACAGACGTGTTGTACCACATTTATTTATGTATAATGAGACAGTAGCCGTCCAACCGGGCTTTATATGGTTGTCGAATGTCCTTTTATTAAAGAGCACGCGCTGTGGAATCTTCGGTACCAGTGTCGCTGTGAGTTTGTCAACCTTGTGGCAGCTTTATCCAGCTAACTGAGCTAATTTCCTCTTACCACAACACGCTCCCCCGTTACAACATGGATGTCTATTGCATCTTTATACATGTAATGAACCGTTGCTTTTCTGAGTAAACATATTTATTATATTCAATAAACATTTAAATTGAACTTTTTTTTGAGGGTTCTAGTGTCCTTTAGATGAAAGTGGGTCAGGGAGATACCGGGATTGAACATGGGCTGGCTGCAGTTTATGGAACGGCTGCTATGCTAGATTAGCTAAATACTGCACCCACAAGAGCATTCATCAACAACAAAACCTGTTATTTTCCTTGTCTTTCTGGCTGGTCCTTTTGCTGATGATTACAACATTTCTTTGATGGTTTAGTAACCAAGCTACACAGGTCTGTTAACTCTGCTAACAGTGAAAACTCAGACAGTAACAGCTGTTAAACTTAAACTGCTTCCACCTCCAAACCTGGGTCAGAAGGCAGAGGAGAGGTGATTATTCCTGGGTGAAGCTACAGCTAGCTTTTATCCAGAGGTGGTGAAGCAGACACAGGACCCTACTCTAACTAGAAAAGCTGTTGTAGCAAAAACATTCACCAGTGAACAGGCAGCTTCTCACAGCGACTTTCTCTCCCCTCTCTAACGCTGTTGTTTTAACACAACACTGTAAATAGCACTATGTCTCTGCACATTGACAGACAAGTTGCTATCTTTTTTTTAGGCCAGGTATTATTGTTGGATCTTTGGACAATTTTGGCCCGTGGGCCACCAGTTGCCGACCACTGATAGAGAAGGAGAGAGGAAAAAAAAAAAAAAAAAAAAAAACCCACACCAGACATAGTTCATATTCAACCTTCACAGGTCAACCACTGAGGCCAGCTAGGACAATGAATCCCACAAACTTAAAGACCCAATTTCTATCTGAGTGCATATTTCAGTCTGCGTTAGATTTGTAGATATCGTCATAGCTACAAATACGTGTTTTACACTTTTACAAATCATTACATGTTTAAATAACATTATGTTGAAAAAAATAAACATTATAGATAGGTCACGTGTGATCAAGGGGGCTATGATTCCAATCAGAGACGGCCCAGACTAAAAAGCAGCCCAAGTTGTAATAGGCCAGATGGGACCTCCTGCAGTTGACACAGAAACACAAAGCCACACACACAGTGATTACAATACAATCTCACTTTATGCCAGTGAAGGCAGAGCATTCCTGGCATGAAAAAGCACACCAAGTTATTAATAAGGAATAGAGAGAGGCTTTCATAATTTTCTTAAGCTAACTCAAGGCCATTATGTTCAACCATGATCTCACATTCACAGTGAAAGAAGAGCAACATACCTGAAAGACAAAGAAAGCAGAGGTATTGTAAGCTGTAGACCAGACTTCAGGAACCTGCAGATACCCATAATGTCTAAGTAATCATAAAGCAGATAGCAACAGACGCTGTAGACAAATACAGAAAAATAAACACTATATGTATTTCTAATGCACTTCAGTTTTCTGGGTTTGTTAAAGGGTCCATTTTCATGGTGGGAGAAAAATTGCAAACTAAAATAGAATAATATTAATAATAAAATAATATTGATTAGTCTGATGCTGCACAGAAAAGAGAAAGTCAATCTAAAAAAATGCTGATCGGCTTTCATCACATCGCTCATCACTGGCCAAAAGGTCAACACCAGGTAGACTCTTCTGGTCAGATGGTGCTTTGCTGGCATGAAGAACTAGACCTGAGAAAACAAGTATTGTAATAAACCATCCACATTTTACTGAGTGCATTTGGGTTTTGCCCTTAGAGACAGTGTCTTATAATTTATCTCTGGTGTGTTGTGCAAAAATTACACTGTTTACAGTGATGCAATATATTAAACTTGGGTTTTGGATAAATATTCCAGCACTCGCGGTTAAGCTGGATTTATACTTGAGCAGTGTCTGCGTAAGCTGGGCTGATGTCACTGCCGCACGCTCAGTGTAGGTCTGCGGAGGTTCGACGCACACCTCTTCTAGTTCCAGTAGTGCAGTTACGCGGAAGCACTCACTTGTGATTAGTTGGTTTGTAATTACGTGTTTCTGAATTTCTGGGGCTTGTCACTGAATCTGTGTGGAAGAAAAACTGCAACATGATGTCATGCACTCTGTTCGAGTGCGAGAGCAAATTTCACCAACATCAGCCATGCCTGCCCGACCGTAAGCAGATGATGAATTAAAAGAAAAACACACACAGATAAAAAAAACAAACAACAAAACAAATGGGTTTGTTTATTGCTAGTTAAAGAACACACACATACACACACACACACACACACATATTAGCGTGCTCTGGAGTCAGCATGTATGCATGGCATTGATGTGATGAACCGTGGAGCCAGCCAAGAGACAGGATGGATGGCCAATCAGAATGGCTGTTTCCAGAATGCCCAAAAAGGTGGTCCACCTCTGGCTCTAGCTGGTCTTGTCTAACAAATAAGCTGTCTGAATCCATGGTAACCAAGGTTGTGTTTTAGGGAGGATTAAAACTAAATTGCCATCGTAATTTCTCCAACATTTTGCCCTTGGTAAGCATCATTGGAGTTGAACATGCTCCCTTTAACCAGAGTAAATACACTTTTATTTATTCACTTTTAAAATTTCCCAAGAAAGTGCTTTAATGTCCAGAAGACACTACAAATGATTAATAAATTCATATATGGCTATTTTGCCAGAAGCAGCAGCAAGTGTGGTCATCCTCTTAGGCCTGGTGCACACAACGATTTTTTTAATCTTATTAAATTTTTTATCTGGTTGAGACCTCACACATGAAGATAAAAAAAATCAATTTTGATCGTACTGTGTGTGGTGTGCTCTGAAAATCTAATCCCAGAACAACACACACATAACGATGCTGTCCAGCAACTCATCAACAATCTAGTCCTCCGAGCTGGACAAACGTTGAAAAGTAGAAAAAGAACCATAGCAACAACTGGGAAAAAAATGAAGAAGAAGAAACATAGTAACAACCGGAAAACACAACACACAGCATGGAAGAGGATATGTAGGACGAGGGCATGATGGTGGTCTCAGGACTACTGTTAACAGACAAATACAGAAATTAAAAAATAACAAACTGGACACGCTGTGAACAAGGACTTTACTTACTTCCTTGTTCCCCAGCTAACTCACTCTTTGATTGGCTACATTTTGTACCACGTCACCATCCACGCAGTCAGAATGCACGAGTCGTCAGCATTCCTCAGAAATCAGCTCCGAAATATTGAACATGTTCAATATTCCCAATTGTTGGCTATGACCCGTTTCGGAGCGGATTATCGGGACAAATCGGCTCGTAACACACCTTAGACCAAATGATAATTGGACAGGGAAATCTGACAACGATCATGCACACCTGACTTATATTAGCATGAGTCAGGTAGGTTGGAGCAGAGATACATTGAAAACCTGCAGGACTGCGGCCCTGAGTAGCCCTGCTTTAGTCTTTAACAGCTGCAACTAGTAGCACTTGCCATTAATATTTGAAAAAAGTAGTGTATTACACAGTTTTTTAAAAGGTGACAAAAGAGAAAGGTGCTAAATGTAATCATTGGATATATGGATTATAACCAGTGTGCACAAGTAAAGAACAAACACAGAGAAGGCAGTTCATTTAACTAAGTTGACTCCACCCTTGAACTTCCCAGAAGAAAAGAAGAGAAACCAAAATACATGGCAATCAGGAATAATAATTCATTGGCTTCTGTGCATTTTCTGTGAACATAATGAGCTTTGCAGCAGATGAAGAGATTTTCACAAACATCTCATGCCAGAGGGAGACTAAATGAGATGTCATAAAGTCTCAACTAATACACGACTTAAAATTAGTTGCACTTGCATCGCAGGTAACATAATTAGTTGATAATTGATTGAACAAGACAGAGAATAAAGTTTTTGTCATGCATGAAAAATCCGGTCTGCTTTCACATAATGAGCAGGACAAAGAGAGGCTCTGTGATAGTGGGACTGTTAGTGTGAGCAAAGTGGGAGGTCATTAAAGCAATGAGAGAACCAAAACAATGAAATTGTCACTTTCTTGTTAAAACTGACATCTGATTAAAAACAGCCGATTTAATCCTGATGTCATAACCTGACTTTGACAGAGGTGACAAGAGAATTAGCTAAAACAAAATCTAACCAAAAGCACCAATGAAATGTAGAAACAATCAGTAAAACAATAATCATCCAAGCTGTGCATGGATGTGTAGTAGGAACTGTAGAATTGTTGAAGGTGCAGACATAAAGAAAGATACAGAGATGACGGAAGGGTTACAGAGGAGTTGTTTCCTGCAGTGAAACCAGTGGGTTGTTGCAGATTAATACCACTGTGGTATGTTGGAGCTCTGTCAAGATTGTTCAGAAGAAAGTTAAATAGTTACTCTGCACAACATGAGTTTTTCATCTCCGAGCTTCTCTCAGTAAGAAGGGTATCTCAGGTCCATGGATTGATCGTTCAAGACAAATAACTCTGGATCTAGATCAGGGGTCAGCAACTTTTGTGACATGGAGTGCCAGTTTGAAATGTTCTTCTCAACGAGTGTACCATTATCAAGTATAACACAAAGTTAAACTATGACACCAAATACGAAAACATTTCCAACATACCTAGAATTTTATTACATCCATATAGAGGACATCCTATCATATTTTTAAAGATAATTAAAGATAATTTCCTGTTAGTAACTCAAAAAATGCATTCATGAATAGAATAGAATAGAATTGAACTTTCTTGTCACTGCAAGCAACGCAAAACGCATGTGCTCATTTTCTTTGTGGCTTTAAAAAGTCTGTGATAGCTGTCATTCATGCCATTCACAAGTGTAGCCAGTCACTGGACAGTAACACTTCAGGCCGATTCTTCTTTGTTGGTGTTTGGCGCCCTCGTCCTCCGATCAGCGGACTGGGTATCGAAATTAGGAATTGAAATTTAAAAATTTTACCAATTCCAAGTGATGCTTGATGCCCATCCCTAGAGAGCTGTTGCGCAAACCCAAGAAATCAGGTCACGCATAAAGTGTCATAACACTGAAAGGTGCCAGCATGCCAATGTTATGTCCGGGGTGCCACCTGTGGCACGAGTGCCAAAGGTTGCCGAACCCTGATCGAGATGGTAAAGGTCCTAAATAACATGTAGGTTTCCTCTGTTTGTGATAGTTTTTGTATAGTTAATGTGTGCGAAGCTAGGCTCCACAGTAGTCCTTGTATTTGTACCCAAAGCTGTACTATAAATGATGGAGGAAAGAATTCTGACGTATCAGTTGAACTGCAACTGGAATTTCAAACATAGCTTTATTAGCAGAATGCCCTTTGATGTAACAAAGCATCACGCCTCAGCTGCAGTGCTTCCCATTGGCTGACAACTGTGAGTACATATGACATGTTCATATTAACAGTTAATAAAGACATACATGGCTGCATCATATTTGGGTTTTATAGTGAAGATGCAATGTTTAAATATTTGTAGTGTTTCATGAAGCTGCTAAAATGATCCACCATGGATGAATAGTGGTGATTCAGATGCAACATGCAGATTTAAAAGCAACATAGATCAGATTACATTAATTTATTTGTTTTTAAGTTTAATTTACAACTGCTCTGATGGAAGAGCTTAGTTGCACCTGTGCATATTATAAAAGGATTCATTATAAAATGCACAATATTCCCCATTTGAGTTTTATGTTGTTGTATTTTACAGTGAGTGAACAGACCAATTAATCTGACCAAGGGCAATTTAGTTGCAGCAGCTTGCTGTCCAGGGGAAGCTAAAAAGCTTTCTGCCTTCAGGAGGATTTGCTGGTTGCAAATTGAATTCAGATTATTTTTCCACTACACCGATCTAAGAGCAGACAATAACTATTCTGTTTCTTTTTGGTGAAAGTGTGAAAACTCAGGAAAACCCAGGAGATTCAAGACAGTCTGATAAAAGGAACCGGAGACACCAGGCAACACAGAAAGAGTTTAGATGCGGGAGGAGATTAATTCTCTGTTGTCTCCACTACACTATTACAAGAAACTCTTTTTAATATTTGGTAGTGAACTGTAAATATTCATCCAGTATTAGACAATATACTGTAACTGTGCACATATTTGATATGCCTATTTGATAGCCTGAAAAATCAGGAATTACTATCGCTTAAAATGAAAGAACAAAAAAGGAAAGGGGGATTGAGCCTTGTTGAACACTGTGTAGCATTTCTATTTCTTTTAACTTCAGTACTTGAATATCAGGGAAGGTGTGAACTTTTGGGAGAAGAATGATGTATCATTCATGACTGATAATGAATTCTAGCTGATCAAAAGTCCGGAAATGTCTCTTTGTGTGTGTGTGTGTGTGTGTGTGTGTGTGTGTGTGTGTGTGTGTGTGTGTGTGTGTGTGTGTGTGTGTGTGTATGTGTGTGTGTATGTGTGTGTTTCCTCACAAATCATCAAATGTTTCTCTTTGGTGAAATATGTGGACTGCAGACAGACCAGTCCAACATCTCTTCTATAACATGGGAGATATCCTGCTGAGAAGAAATCATACCATCCTATAGACACAAATACATTTAACTCAGTTGTGGTAAGAATTTAGAAGAGACACGCAGCTTAAAGTCAAACCTCAATTTGAATTTAAAAAAGGGAAAAAGATGCAAATTCTCACACTAAAAAAATGCATTTTTTTCATGAATAGTCATTTAATTATTATCAACAATAGTTTCTAATTAACTGAATTTAAAACAACCATTTTAGCTGTGGACAATACTTCCATTATATATATATATATATATATATATATATATATATATATATACAGGCTGTGCAGAATTATTAGGCAAGTTGTATTTTTGAGGATTAATTTTATTATAGAACAACAACTATGTTCGCAATGAACACAAAAGACTCATAAATATCAAAGCTGAATATTTTTGGAAGTTGGAGTGGGGCTTTTTTAGTTTTAGTATCTTAGGAGGATATCTGTGTGTGCAGGTGACTATTACTTTGCATAATTATTAGGCAACTTAACAAAAACCAAATATATACCCATTTCACTTATTTATTTTCACCAGGGAAACCAATATAACAACTCAAAATTTACAAATATACATTTCTGGCATTCAAAAACAAAACAAAAAACAAATCAGTGACCAATATAACCACCTTTCTTTGCGAGGACACTCAAAAGCCTGCCATCCATAGATTCTGTCAGTGTCTTGATCTGTTCATGATCAACATTGCGTGCAGCAGCAACCACAGCCTCCCAGACACTGTTCAGAGAGGTGTACTGTTTTCCCTCCCTGTAGATCTCACATTTGATGGGGGACTACAGGTTCTCTATGGGGTTAAGATCAGGTGAACAAGGAGGCCATGTCATTATTTTTTCTTCTTTTAGACCTTTTCTGGCCAGCCACGCAGTGGAGTACTTGGATGCGTGTGATGGAGCATTGTCCTGCATGAAAATCATGTTTTTCAACGATGCTGACTTCTTCCTGTACCACTGCTTGAAGAAGGTATCTTCCAGATCTTCCTGGCAGTAGGACTGGGAGTTGAGCTTGACTCCATCCTCAACCCGAAAAGGTCCCGCAAGCTCATCTTTGATGATACCAGCCCATACCAGTATCCTACCTCCACCTTGCTGGCGTCTGAGTCGGAGTGGAGCTCTCTGCCCTGTACTGATCCAGCCACGGGCCCATCCATCTGGCCCATCAAGACTCACTCTCATTTCATCCATAAAACCTTAGAAAAATCAGTCTTATGATATTTCTTGGCCCAGTCTTGACGTTTTATCTTGTGGGTCTTGTTCAGTGGTGGTCGTTTTTCAGCCTTCCTTACCTTGGCCATGTCCCCGAGTATTGCACACCTTGTGCTTCTTGGCACTCCAGTGATGTTGCAGCTCTGAAATATGGCAAAACTGATGGCCAATGGCATCTTGGCAGCTGCACGCTTGATTTTCGCAGTTCATGGGCAGTTATTTTGCGCCTTGTTTTTTCAACACGCTTCTTGCGACCCTGTTGACTATTCTGAATGAAACGCTTGATTGTTCGATGATCACTCCTCAAAAGCTTGGCAATTTTAAGAGTGCTGCATCCCTCTGCAAGACATCTCACTATTTTTGACTTTTCCGTCCGTCAAATCTCTCTTCTGACCCATTTTGCCAAAGGAATGGAAGTTGCCTAATAATTATGCACACCTGATATAGGGTGTTGATGTCATTAGACCACACCCCTTCTCATTACAGAGATGCACATCACCTGATATGCTTAATTGGTAGTAGGCTTTCAAGCCTGTACAGGTTGGAGTAGAACAACACGCATAAAGAGGATGATGTGATCAAAATACTCATTTGCCTAAAAATTCTGCACACACTATATATATATATATATATAAAATTTACTTACATGTCATGACTTACATTATATTCTATTCTATTCTACAGTCATTTAGCAGACACCTTTATCCAAAGCGACTTACATTTGAGAGTAAGAACAACACAAGCATGAATTGAATTCAAACAAGATGGGACATCATAATTAAGTGGTAGACTGGTTTGAGTCCAGTAGGAGCCAGGTACTGTCATGTAGTGCTAGAGACAATGCATATCACGATTTCCTTAAACAATGTCATCTTGGGCATAAGTGCACACAGCTTCTTCAGTACTTGGTTGAGCCAAAGAGCTGGACAAATCTTTCTAACTCATTCTGTTGAGTAGAAGAGTTAAGCTAAGTGTGGAAATGCTCCTTAAACAGGTGATTTTTTAGCCTGCTCTTAAAAGTTGATAGGGACTTTGTGGATTGGACAGAGATTGGTAGATTGTTTTATCACCGTGGAACAACAGAGAAGAGTCTGGCTACTGATTTTGTGCCACGTTGTGGTGAGAGAACTAGGCTTCTTTCTCCGGCAGAGCGTAACTGTCGAGAGGGAGTGTAGCTCTGGATTAAGGAGTGGAGGTAGACAGGAGCCATTTGGGTTATTGTTTTGTAAGCCAGAAGCAGAGCTTTGAATTTGATGCGTGCTGCAACTGGAAGCCAGTGAAGAGCAATTAGCAGCGGAGTGACATGAGCTCTTTTGGGCTGGTTGAAGACCAGACGTGCTGCTGCGTTCTGAATCATCTGCAGAGGTTTAACTGAGCAAGCAGGCAGGCCAGTCAGTAAGGAGTTGCAGTAGTCAATGCTTGAAATTACCAGAGCCCGAAGCAGGAGCTGGGTCGTGTGTTCAGTCAGGTAGGGTCAGATCCTCCTGATGGATCAAAAGTCCTGAATTGTCACATAAATGATGTGTGTACCGAGGCAATATGGTCCTTAAAGGTCAGCTGGTTGTCTACCATGACACCAAGATTACTGGTAGAAGATGTCGGCACAAGCGTGATAGAGTCAAGGTGCACGCTTATCTGTGGTGGTAAGGAAGGATTGGCTGGAAAGACAATAAGCTCAGTCTTGGACAGATTTAGCTGAAGGTGGCGATCCTTCATCCATGCGGAGACATCAGCAAGGCATGCTGATATTCGCATTGAGACGGTTGTGTTGTCAGGTGGGAAGAAAAGAAGAGGCTGAGTGTCATCTGCATAGCAGTGGTAGGAGAAACCGTGAGAGTTAATGACTGCACCGAGTGAGGAGGTGTATAGTGAAAAGAGAAGAGGGCCAAGCACAGAGCCCTGAGGCACCCCTGTTGTCAGCCCATGTGATCTGGACATCCCCCCTTGCCAAGATACTTTGAAGGATGTTCCTGTGAGGTAGGACATAAACCACGAGGACAGATCTGGAGATGCCAAACTCCAAGAGTGTGGAGAACAGTATATGATGGTTGACCATGTCAAAGGCAGCAGATAGGTCCAGCAGTATAAGGACTGAGGATTGACCAGCAGATCTGGCAACCTGCAGGGAATCAGTAACTGACAGGAGAGCAGTTTCAGTAGAGTGACCTTGCCTATAGCCAGATTGATATGGATCGAACAGGTTGTTCTCTTGGAGGAACTGTGAGACCTGACTGAAGATGGCACGCTCTAGTAATTTAGACATGAATGGAAGCAATGAGACCGGCCGGTAGTTTTCAGCCTGGGCTGGGTTGAGTGTGGGTTTCTTCAGCAGTGGGGTAACCCGAGCTTGCTTGAAGGCAGAGGGATAGACACTGGATTTAAGAGAGGAGTTGATAATATGGGTTACTGATTGTAAGTAGAATGCTCTGCAGGATGTTGGAAGGAACAGGATCAAGAGGACAGATCGTGTGTTTTGAGTTGACTAGAAGTTTAGAGACTTCGTCCTCATTTAGGGAGCGGAAAGAGCAGAGTGAGGCACCAGTAGCTGGTTTGGCAAGGCTGAGTTGGTCAGGCTCAGTGAATTGGTTACTGGTGGTAGCAACCTTTTCAGTGAAGTAGGAAGCAAACATTTCTGCAGTCATCACAGTGGGAGGCTGAGCAGGTGGTGGAGATAGAAGAGAGTTAAACACCATGAACAGTTGTCGTGTGTTGGGAGCATTGTGGATCTTGTTCTGATAAAAGGCTATCTTGGCCGCCTTTAGGCTGGATGTTAAAAATACTTTTGACGGTGCAAGTCAGCGTTCTCTTTTGATTTGTGCCACTTTCTTTCTGCTGTCCTGAGTGCATCTCTGTTATTCCTTAGAGCCTCTGTGAGCCATGGACTGGGACAATTTTGTCTAGCTGGTTTTGACACTAGAGGACAGAGTTTGTCCAGAGTAGAGACAAGAGAGGAGCAGAGTGTTTCTCCAGCTTCACTAACAGACAGTAAGGAGAAGTCGGAGTGGGAAGGGAGGGAAGAGTAAACCTCGTCAGACAGCTGTGTAGGTCTTAGGGATCTCAAGTTTCTGACGCCATTTTTGGAGCCGCATGAGTGACATGAGGAAGGAAGACAGAGAATTTAACCAGGAAGTGGTCTGTGAGATGCAGCAACAAGTCGGCTGTGGAGCAGTTTCTGGTCAACGCCAGCTTTGTGTGTTGGAGGAGTCTGTACCAGTTTGAGATCGAAAGAGTAGATAAGAGCCAGTGGTTTGCCAATGTGAATGTTCATGTCTACCATGACAATTAGTGGTGTGTCATCATCAGGAATGTCAGAGAGAATCATGTTCGTTTCAAGGACAAACTCACCTATATTGCCACCCGGAGGGCGGTAAATGACCAGAATGTATGCAGTGATGGGTGTGGAGACCTTTGCTGCGTGGTATTTAAATGATGAGCAGTTAGCCATAGAACGGAGAGAGGTAAAGTTCCACTTTTTAGAAATAAGAATGCCCGTTCCACCTCCTTGTCCAGCAGAGCGAGGTGTTTGGGTAAATTCTGCATTGACAGAAAGGGCAGCCGGAGTAGCTATGTTTTTGGGACAGATCCAGGTTTCAGTCAGGGCTAGGACCTGAATGTCTGAGAGATTTATCAATGAACTGATAAATTCTGTTTTGTCCACTGCAGACTGACAGCTCCTTAGACCAAAGGTAACAGAGGGCATGGCTGACGTGCATGCCACTGGAAAGGACAGGCTTTGTGGATTGCAGTGTTAGCACGACTCTGCACCTTCTGTGCCTCCGAAATCAAGACAGAAACTCAAGCAGTAACTTACCTAACCCAGTAACTTGTACCAACCCTGACTGAAATTTCCATAGAAATATGGCACCGTTTAGGGGAAATGAACAGACTATTCAGCAGTAAAAGATTTATTGTCAATAAGCATACAATAATTTTCCTTACATTCTGTTCTAACTTTATGAACACACACACGCACAAAAATAAAAAATTATAAACTTTTTTTTTTTTAACCAAATTAACCTTTTTGTTTAGATTTTACTGGTTTGGCACGGCATCTGCATCTTTCTTCTTCTTTCATAATCACACAAAGCTTCACAAGCACAACTATTAGATACTATTAACTGATGCCATAATCCTTAAAAAAAGTTCTTCTAAAGAATAAATATCAGTAATCCACGCCTTCAACCCCCTTAATGCTTGCCTACTGTCACTTTATTGCAGTAACTGTGAGGGAAACAAGTTTATTTTAGGTTTCTGTTTATTCAACTTTTAAAAATAGCTAAAAGACTTTAGACCATTTGTTTTCAGTTTCAAAATAAATGTGGCCTTTACAGCTTTTTTTTAGATTAGAAATCTTGGGACGTTTTAGTTGATGGTGTATATTTTTATTGCCTTTTTGTTGTTATTTCATTATAATCAGAGAAATAGCTTACTTTAAAAATATTCATCAAATGTAAAACCTTGAAACTCTGTGGCTAAAAAAATGAAGTGTTTTTGCACAGAAACCAAGTGTCTTGTTGATTAAATGTTAAACCACTCAAGACCCCCCCTTCCCCAAACACACACACACAGAGAAATAATAATTGCATCCCTCATCATTGCCTCATCACAAGTTATTACTGTGCTGATATGGATGAGTAATTGTGCTTTTGCATAAAACAGCTTTAACTTTAAACCCAAAAATCCTTAGTTTAGGTGCATTTCTGAAAACTGTTTTTTTTTTTAATATATTATAACTTTGCTGTATTTATTGTACATGATTTTACTGTTGCAGTGACCATGGTGAGTCCAAGCACCGCACACTAAAGATATGAGTACAACCAGGCTGTGAAAGGACCTGAAAAGAGCTAAGGAGAGCAGGTGGCTGATGAGACAAGACAGAATGGGGATGTGGGCATTGGTAGGCTAGAGATGAGTTGCAGTACAAGGAGACAAAGTCAAATCCAAATAATACACCTGAAATAAAACATCAGGAAAAAAAACCTCAGAATATTGAATTCAGAGAAGCTAAGAGTTAGAGTTAGAGACGTAGAAATTGATTTAAATAGTTCCAAAGGGGAACGAGAAATGACTTTGCTGAGTAGCTTTCTTAAAGAGACGGGAGCCGGAATGGTTTGCATGATTATGAGGGCTGCAGAGACCAATTTAAAAGAAGTGAGGATTCATTTTTAGTAGCGATTCATGAAAAGCTACAGTCCCATGATTAAAACACGAATATGCATGTATAAAATAAGCCTCCTGTGAATCTATTTGTAAATACATAACATGCTTTTAAAAATGGAAATACAACATTTAATGATCTTCCAGACAAAATGTGTTCTCTGTCAGTGGGGGTCACATCTGTGCACAGTACTAGATGAATATGGAAACACACACAGAATGCAAATGCTTTATTGTAATTTTAGTTATTTTTTCTAAGAAATAGAGCAATGATGGAATAGACTCCCTGCTGTACTGAACAGGAAGATAAAAAAGGCCTTAATTGAAAAGCACTCAGTGTAAGAACGTCGCACAGACTGTTGTAGAACTTCACACTTGAGGTTATAATTCCTAAGTGCACAACTACTTATTCAGTGAACGAAGGCAAAGACAGTAGATGGTCACCACAAGAAGCTACAACACACACCTGAAGAAGCTCTAAGAAGAATCTAAATTTATAAATTAAGTCCAGATTCTTTTAATTTTAATGTGTGACACACAACCTTTACACAGACGGTGTTTGCATTTTTAGCATGACCAGCTAACTTGAAGTTCACTTATTTTAGCCAAATAGGTTTTAATGAACTATAGTGCCACAGTGCTCCTCGTTACATTACAGAGATTTTAGCTATTTTCAGCTTCTTGCTTAAATGGTTTAATAGAAAAATTAATAAGAAACCGAAAAAGACCCTTAAACTGAAAAACATGTTGATTAAACAACCTGTTTACTGATGTGTGTCGGCACAGCTGCTCCTTCACGCCATGCAGTCCACAGATCGTTTTGTATTCACTTCCAAAAGACAGTAAAAGATATTAAATACAAGAAACCCCTGGCAGTTCAGCAAATCTGCAAAAAGCTTTGTTATGCACAATTACTACTGAGATTAAGGGGGGGGGGGGGGGGGGGAACAGAGATTTGGTTGTTTACTTACAGCTCTGGACTAATTTAAAAACTGTATGCTCTGTGGAGGGGAACAGTGTTTCCATTAGTCAAACTGGCCGCTAGAATGAGCCAACAATGTCATGACACAAACATGAGTAAAAGCGAGTGAGTTTCATGATTTGATTTTGCTGTTTTACATCAATGTTTATTTCTAATTACAAGGAACTGGCACAGTGACCCCAGACACTGATGGCTGCCACTTCTCTGCTGACATGGAAATACCATCAGATGTCATGAGGGTTTTGTGTCATGGTGAGTGGAAAGATGTCACAGTAACCTCTTCCTCTGGGTCTGTTGTGAGAAGAGTTGCAGCTGTTCAGGGATTTGAAATAAGAATATTAAAAAAATATATAAACATGCTTTTTTTTACACTCTTTATTACACAAAAGCCTCTTGATTAAGTCCATAACACAGTTGACAATCACTCTGCAGCAGCATGATTTGTTTTTTAATGTACAAATTCAAGAAATGAATGGCAACTAATGTTAACGCTTTATGTGCAACATTTATAAATCAGCTGAAACATTTTAGCACAAAGTTCATTTATGGACTGACCGAAAAATTCCTGAAGATTTTCTGTTTTTCTAGTTTCACTGTAAACAGAACATCTTTGGACAAATGTTGAGTAAAAACTAACAAAAACAGACGTTTAATGTTGGGAAATTATGACTGTCTTTTCGAGTAGTCAGATTAAGGACGTATCACATTCAAACAGTCTTCCACCATCTCAAACAGGAAGTAATGAGGGCCACTACGCCGAGCCACGTCTCCGGCTGTTTCCCCGCTGCTGCTCAGGAGCTCGGGCTTCAGCTGTCGCTTTGAGAGCAGGAGCTCTAAAGTGTTTGCCGAGTTTATTTTACAGGAGCTGGTGTAGGAAGCTGCCAGGTGTAGTGGTGTGAGGCCACCGTTGGTCTGGGCGTTAAGTTCGGCGCCATGCTGTAGGAGACAACTCGCCACAGTGACGTGGCTCCAGCGGCAGGCGCTGTGCAGGGGTGTCCAGCCATCGATGGTACGAGCATTAACTTTGGAGCCACTGGTGATTAAAGCAGATACGACGTCAACGTGGCCGCTGTACGCTGCCCGGTGCAGAGGCGTGTAACCATCCTCATCACAGCAGTGCACCAGCGAAGGATCAGAAGCTAACAATCTGAGAATGGTTGATAGCTGAAAGAAATGACAAGAGAGGTCAGAAAATTACAAACCAACTTAGTTACTTTAATAAATAAACTTTTTGCTCTGTTGAATTTAATCCAAATTTTTTGGCTACTTTAGTGATGGCAGAACAGCTGTTTGACTAACAGTCTCCAAAAACTCATAAGCAACGTCCCAGTTTGATCGTTATACCTTTGGCAACGAGCTATCCGGCATCTTGCTCTGTACATGAGCCGAATGTTCTCTACACCACCTCCTCTCTTTGGTTCAATGGATGGTTCGCTTGATTTGACACTTTAAGGCAACTGCACGAGACTCCCTGTTTTAAACACCAGAGTGTGAATGCAAGTTCACACTGCTCCAAAATAACCGTATGATCTGTAGAAGCAGGCCAGGGTATGTTTAAAGTGGACCAGAAACATTTTCAATCAAATCATGAACTAATATGAAGAATCTGAGTCCAACCCTGTGACACTTTCAAAGCTTGTGTTATTCAGGCTGCGCTGACCCAACTGCTGCTTGTAGTTTTATGATCTGGACATTTATTTTACTTTTTGAATTTAAAAAAAAATGTCAGACTAATAGAAAGATGTGCAAATGAAGCTTTTCTACTCCGTGACAGATGATGTAGTTCACAGCCAAATGTTTTAAAGGTGATGCCAGTTGGAGAAACAGCCATTCATATGGAGGAAGATAACTAACAACAGGAAACAAGGCCTAAATGCTGCTATTAGAAAGGGAGCAGATGAGCAGAGATGTAATTTTACATTCTATTATGATAATACCTATGAGAAAATTGCAGCACCATCTCCTCCACTACTGGAAAGGTCATACCCTGACGACACAGGCTGACTACATCTAATTTATTTCTGTACTTTTCTGGAAAATATGGGTAGTACAGAAAAAGATCAACCGTGGCTGATTTCACTGAGCTGATTGTACACTGAGTTGATGACTAACGGAGAGCTGTTTTTAGGTCAGCTGGTTGTCTACCATGACACCAAGATTACTGGTAGAAGATGTCGGCACAAGCGTGATAGAGTCAAGGTGCACGCTTATCTGTGGTGGTAAGGAAGGATTGGCTGGAAAGACAATAAGCTTGGTCTTGGACAGATTTAGCTGAAGGTGGTGATCCTTCATCCATGCGGAGACATCAGCAAGGCATGCTGATATTCGCATTGAGACGGTTGTGTTGTCAGGTGGGAAGAAAAGAAGAGGCTGAGTGTCATCTGCATAGCAGTGGTAGGAGAAACCGTGAGAGTTAATGACTGCACCGAGTGAGGAGGTGTATAGTGAAAAGAGAAGAGGGCCAAGCACAGAGCCCTGAGGCACCCCTGTTGTCAGCCCATGTGATCTGGACATCCCCCCTTGCCAAGATACTTTGAAGGATGTTCCTGTGAGGTAGGACATAAACCACGAGGACAGATCTGGAGATGCCAAACTCCAAGAGTGTGGAGAACAGTATATGATGGTTGACCATGTCAAAGGCAGCAGATAGGTCCAGCAGTATAAGGACTGAGGATTGACCAGCAGATCTGGCAACCTGCAGGGAATCAGTAACTGACAGGAGAGCAGTTTCAGTAGAGTGACCTTGCCTATAGCCAGATTGATATGGATCGAACAGGTTGTTCTCTTGGAGGAACTGTGAGACCTGACTGAAGATGGCACGCTCTAGTAATTTAGACATGAATGGAAGCAATGAGACCGGCCGGTAGTTTTCAGCCTGGGCTGGGTTGAGTGTGGGTTTCTTCAGCAGTGGGGTAACCAGAGCTTGCTTGAAGGCAGAGGGATAGACACTGGATTTAAGAGAGGAGTTGATAATATGGGTTACTGATTGTAAGTAGAATGCTCTGCAGGATGTTGGAAGGAACAGGATCAAGAGGACAGGTCGTGTGTTTTGAGTTGACTAGAAGTTTAGAGACTTCGTCCTCATTTAGGGAGCGGAAAGAGCAGAGTGAGGCACCAGTAGCTGGTTTGGCAAGGCTGAGTTGGTCAGGCTCAGTGAATTGGTTACTGGTGGTAGCAACCTTTTCAGTGAAGTAGGAAGCAAACATTTCTGCAGTCATCACAGTGGGAGGCTGAGCAGGTGGTGGAGATAGAAGAGAGTTAAACACCATGAACAGTTGTCGTGTGTTGGGAGCATTGTGGATCTTGTTCTGATAAAAGGCTATCTTGGCCGCCTTTAGGCTGGATGTTAAAAATACTTTTGACGGTGCAAGTCAGCGTTCTCTTTTGATTTGTGCCACTTTCTTTCTGCTGTCCTGAGTGCATCTCTGTTATTCCTTAGAGCCTCTGTGAGCCATGGACTGGGACAATTTTGTCTAGCTGGTTTTGACACTAGAGGACAGAGTTTGTCCAGAGTAGAGACAAGAGAGGAGCAGAGTGTTTCTCCAGCTTCACTAACAGACAGTAAGGAGAAGTCGGAGTGGGAAGGGAGGGAAGAGTAAACCTCGTCAGACAGCTGTGTAGGTCTTAGGGATCTCAAGTTTCTGACGCCATTTTTGGAGCCGCATGAGTGACATGAGGAAGGAAGACAGAGAATTTAACCAGGAAGTGGTCTGTGAGATGCAGCAACAAGTCGGCTGTGGAGCAGTTTCTGGTCAACGCCAGCTTTGTGTGTTGGAGGAGTCTGTACCAGTTTGAGATCGAAAGAGTAGATAAGAGCCAGTGGTTTGCCAATGTGAATGTTCATGTCTACCATGACAATTAGTGGTGTGTCATCATCAGGAATGTCAGAGAGAATCATGTTCGTTTCAAGGACAAACTCACCTATATTGCCACCCGGAGGGCGGTAAATGACCAGAATGTATGCAGTGATGGGTGTGGAGACCTTTGCTGCGTGGTATTTAAATGATGAGCAGTTAGCCATAGAACGGAGAGAGGTAAAGTTCCACTTTTTAGAAATAAGAATGCCCGTTCCACCTCCTTGTCCAGCAGAGCGAGGTGTTTGGGTAAATTCTGCATTGACAGAAAGGGCAGCCGGAGTAGCTATGTTTTTGGGACAGATCCAGGTTTCAGTCAGGGCTAGGACCTGAATGTCTGAGAGATTTATCAATGAACTGATAAATTCTGTTTTGTCCACTGCAGACTGACAGCTCCTTAGACCAAAGGTAACAGAGGGCATGGCTGACGTGCATGCCACTGGAAAGGACAGGCTTTGTGGATTGCAGTGTTAGCACGACTCTGCACCTTCTGTGCCTCCGAAATCAAGACAGAAACTCAAGCAGTAACTTACCTAACCCAGTAACTTGTACCAACCCTGACTGAAATTTCCATAGAAATATGGCACCGTTTAGGGGAAATGAACAGACTATTCAGCAGTAAAAGATTTATTGTCAATAAGCATACAATAATTTTCCTTACATTCTGTTCTAACTTTATGAACACACACACGCACAAAAATAAAAAATTATAAACTTTTTTTTTTTTTAACCAAATTAACCTTTTTGTTTAGATTTTACTGGTTTGGCACGGCATCTGCATCTTTCTTCTTCTTTCATAATCACACAAAGCTTCACAAGCACAACTATTAGATACTATTAACTGATGCCATAATCCTTAAAAAAAGTTCTTCTAAAGAATAAATATCAGTAATCCACGCCTTCAACCCCCTTAATGCTTGCCTACTGTCACTTTATTGCAGTAACTGTGAGGGAAACAAGTTTATTTTAGGTTTCTGTTTATTCAACTTTTAAAAATAGCTAAAAGACTTTAGACCATTTGTTTTCAGTTTCAAAATAAATGTGGCCTTTACAGCTTTTTTTTAGATTAGAAATCTTGGGACGTTTTAGTTGATGGTGTATATTTTTATTGCCTTTTTGTTGTTATTTCATTATAATCAGAGAAATAGCTTACTTTAAAAATATTCATCAAATGTAAAACCTTGAAACTCTGTGGCTAAAAAAATGAAGTGTTTTTGCACAGAAACCAAGTGTCTTGTTGATTAAATGTTAAACCACTCAAGACCCCCCCTTCCCCAAACACACACACACAGAGAAATAATAATTGCATCCCTCATCATTGCCTCATCACAAGTTATTACTGTGCTGATATGGATGAGTAATTGTGCTTTTGCATAAAACAGCTTTAACTTTAAACCCAAAAATCCTTAGTTTAGGTGCATTTCTGAAAACTGTTTTTTTTTTTAATATATTATAACTTTGCTGTATTTATTGTACATGATTTTACTGTTGCAGTGACCATGGTGAGTCCAAGCACCGCACACTAAAGATATGAGTACAACCAGGCTGTGAAAGGACCTGAAAAGAGCTAAGGAGAGCAGGTGGCTGATGAGACAAGACAGAATGGGGATGTGGGCATTGGTAGGCTAGAGATGAGTTGCAGTACAAGGAGACAAAGTCAAATCCAAATAATACACCTGAAATAAAACATCAGGAAAAAAAACCTCAGAATATTGAATTCAGAGAAGCTAAGAGTTAGAGTTAGAGACGTAGAAATTGATTTAAATAGTTCCAAAGGGGAACGAGAAATGACTTTGCTGAGTAGCTTTCTTAAAGAGACGGGAGCCGGAATGGTTTGCATGATTATGAGGGCTGCAGAGACCAATTTAAAAGAAGTGAGGATTCATTTTTAGTAGCGATTCATGAAAAGCTACAGTCCCATGATTAAAACACGAATATGCATGTATAAAATAAGCCTCCTGTGAATCTATTTGTAAATACATAACATGCTTTTAAAAATGGAAATACAACATTTAATGATCTTCCAGACAAAATGTGTTCTCTGTCAGTGGGGGTCACATCTGTGCACAGTACTAGATGAATATGGAAACACACACAGAATGCAAATGCTTTATTGTAATTTTAGTTATTTTTTCTAAGAAATAGAGCAATGATGGAATAGACTCCCTGCTGTACTGAACAGGAAGATAAAAAAGGCCTTAATTGAAAAGCACTTAGTGTAAGAACGTCGCACAGACTGTTGTAGAACTTCACACTTGAGGTTATAATTCCTAAGTGCACAACTACTTATTCAGTGAACGAAGGCAAAGACAGTAGATGGTCACCACAAGAAGCTACAACACACACCTGAAGAAGCTCTAAGAAGAATCTAAATTTATAAATTAAGTCCAGATTCTTTTAATTTTAATGTGTGACACACAACCTTTACACAGACGGTGTTTGCATTTTTAGCATGACCAGCTAACTTGAAGTTCACTTATTTTAGCCAAATAGGTTTTAATGAACTATAGTGCCACAGTGCTCCTCGTTACATTACAGAGATTTTAGCTATTTTCAGCTTCTTGCTTAAATGGTTTAATAGAAAAATTAATAAGAAACCGAAAAAGACCCTTAAACTGAAAAACATGTTGATTAAACAACCTGTTTACTGATGTGTGTCGGCACAGCTGCTCCTTCACGCCATGCAGTCCACAGATCGTTTTGTATTCACTTCCAAAAGACAGTAAAAGATATTAAATACAAGAAACCCCTGGCAGTTCAGCAAATCTGCAAAAAGCTTTGTCATGCACAATTACTACTGAGATTAAGGGGGGGGGGGGGGAACAGAGATTTGGTTGTTTACTTACAGCTCTGGACTAATTTAAAAACTGTATGCTCTGTGGAGGGGAACAGTGTTTCCATTAGTCAAACTGGCCTCTAGAATGAGCCAACAATGTCATGACACAAACATGAGTAAAAGCGAGTGAGTTTCATGATTTGATTTTGCTGTTTTACATCAATGTTTATTTCTAATTACAAGGAACTGGCACAGTGACCCCAGACACTGATGGCTGCCACTTCTCTGCTGACATGGAAATACCATCAGATGTCATGAGGGTTTTGTGTCATGGTGAGTGGAAAGATGTCACAGTAACCTCTTCCTCTGGGTCTGTTGTGAGAAGAGTTGCAGCTGTTCAGGGATTTGAAATAAGAATATTAAAAAAATATATAAACATGCTTTTTTTACACTCTTTATTACACAAAAGCCTCTTGATTAAGTCCATAACACAGTTGACAATCACTCTGCAGCAGCATGATTTGTTTTTTAATGTACAAATTCAAGAAATGAATGGCAACTAATGTTAACGCTTTATGTGCAACATTTATAAATCAGCTGAAACATTTTAGCACAAAGTTCATTTATGGACTGACCGAAAAATTCCTGAAGATTTTCTGTTTTTCTAGTTTCACTGTAAACAGAACATCTTTGGACAAATGTTGAGTAAAAACTAACAAAAACAGACGTTTAATGTTGGGAAATTATGACTGTCTTTTCGAGTAGTCAGATTAAGGACGTATCACATTCAAACAGTCTTCCACCATCTCAAACAGGAAGTAATGAGGGCCACTACGCCGAGCCACGTCTCCGGCTGTTTCCCCGCTGCTGCTCAGGAGCTCGGGCTTCAGCTGTCGCTTTGAGAGCAGGAGCTCTAAAGTGTTTGCCGAGTTTATTTTACAGGAGCTGGTGTAGGAAGCTGCCAGGTGTAGTGGTGTGAGGCCACCGTTGGTCTGGGCGTTAAGTTCGGCGCCATGCTGTAGGAGACAACTCGCCACAGTGACGTGGCTCCAGCGGCAGGCGCTGTGCAGGGGTGTCCAGCCATCGATGGTACGAGCATTAACTTTGGAGCCACTGGTGATTAAAGCAGATACGACGTCAACGTGGCCGCTGTACGCTGCCCGGTGCAGAGGCGTGTAACCATCCTCATCACAGCAGTGCACCAGCGAAGGATCAGAAGCTAACAATCTGAGAATGGTTGATAGCTGAAAGAAATGACAAGAGAGGTCAGAAAATTACAAACCAACTTAGTTACTTTAATAAATAAACTTTTTGCTCTGTTGAATTTAATCCAAATTTTTTGGCTACTTTAGTGATGGCAGAACAGCTGTTTGACTAACAGTCTCCAAAAACTCATAAGCAACGTCCCAGTTTGATCGTTATACCTTTGGCAACGAGCTATCCGGCATCTTGCTCTGTACATGAGCCGAATGTTCTCTACACCACCTCCTCTCTTTGGTTCAATGGATGGTTCGCTTGATTTGACACTTTAAGGCAACTGCACGAGACTCCCTGTTTTAAACACCAGAGTGTGAATGCAAGTTCACACTGCTCCAAAATAACCGTATGATCTGTAGAAGCAGGCCAGGGTATGTTTAAAGTGGACCAGAAACATTTTCAATCAAATCATGAACTAATATGAAGAATCTGAGTCCAACCCTGTGACACTTTCAAAGCTTGTGTTATTCAGGCTGCGCTGACCCAACTGCTGCTTGTAGTTTTATGATCTGGACATTTATTTTACTTTTTGAATTTAAAAAAAAAATGTCAGACTAATAGAAAGATGTGCAAATGAAGCTTTTCTACTCCGTGACAGATGATGTAGTTCACAGCCAAATGTTTTAAAGGTGATGCCAGTTGGAGAAACAGCCATTCATATGGAGGAAGATAACTAACAACAGGAAACAAGGCCTAAATGCTGCTATTAGAAAGGGAGCAGATGAGCAGAGATGTAATTTTACATTCTATTATGATAATACCTATGAGAAAATTGCAGCACCATCTCCTCCACTACTGGAAAGGTCATACCCTGACGACACAGGCTGACTACATCTAATTTATTTCTGTACTTTTCTGGAAAATATGGGTAGTACAGAAAAAGATCAACCGTGGCTGATTTCACTGAGCTGATTGTACACTGAGTTGATGACTAACGGAGAGCTGTTTTTAGGATGACATTTTACAGTTTAATACAGCTTAAATCAAAACACACAGTTATGGTAACCTTCTCAGATGAAGTTGTGTTTTTAAATCAATGACGGCTGGTTAATGTGCCATCGTTCCAGTGTTTTGCGTGTTGCCTGACAGAAAGACTTTGGGGCTTTCTACGAAATTCAGATGTTTTATAAGACAGTAGATGAGAGCAAAGGGAGAAAAAAAGCAAACGTGTCACATGATGATACTGGTGGACAGGCCAAATGTAAAATATTATTATATGATACTATTATAATTATTATGTTCTATGATTTATTTTTAATTATATGACTTCTGTTTAAGGTGGAGGCGGGATTAAATTAAGGATCAGCTCTGAGCCCCTTCTTGTTGCTATGGTAATGGACAGGCTGACCGATGAGTGTAGACAGGGATCTCTATGTGCTATGATGTTATAGGAATCTAAGTGGCCTGATAAGCAATCAGCTGAACCAGTAGGGCTACAAAAAAAACTAACAAACAAACAAAAAAAAAAAAAAAAAAAAAACAAACAAAAAAAACTCAACTAATTTAATGTAATTAAATCTGTACAATGTAAGATTAACCTTGACATTGTGTGAGCAGCTGGGACTGTTGTTTTTTCTCTTATTCTTTCATGATATGTGCTTATCAAATCTTTGAATTTATTTTTAATTTATTCATCACCACTACTTCTGAATTATGTGTTTCACTGGGAGTAGAAATGATGCTGGATAACTGATTTTGGATCAAATCCTTTCAGTTCTTACCAATTAAAGCCAATATTTTAATTTGGTTCAGCTATTTTCTGTTTTGTTCAGTGTAATAACATTTTTCTTAGAGTGTAGCTGCAGCAAAACAGAATACATGTGTGTGAATGAGAGGGACCCAAGTGGCACATGGAGATTACAGGGAGTAGAGATAATAAAGATGCAGGATTAATTTAAACAATCCAGAGCAACAGAGTGTGGAAAAGAGGTAAAGAGATGTGTAAAAGCAAGTTGGAAGGGGGGTGGAAAAGTTTATCAGCAAGAATGAAAGATGTACAAGATGGTGATGATATGTTGTATAATGTGGAGGCAGCGGCCCTGAGGAAAACACAGGAGGCAGAACTGGAGGTAGCAGAGATTAAAATCTTAGGGAGCAACAAGGATGGATAGAATCAGGAATGAAGGTATCAGGGGGACAGCTTATTTAGATGTTTTGGAGATAAATATCATATTTATGAAAGAGTTAGTGGTAAGAGAAGAGGATGGAGAAGATAAGAGTTAGATGAGGGAGACAATTCGCTCTGGCAACCCCTAAAGAGAAATGTCAAAAACGAAAAGATATAATTTTTTAAATTACCAAGCCCTAAAACATAATTTAGTTTTTCTCTTTTGCTGTTTCTCTGATACACACTACAGTCCAGTATCTGGCAGATATTTGATTTAAAGCTGGTTTGTAAACAGTCTTCATGTTAAAAAATGGAAAAATGTTTAGGTTGATTTTGTCGCTTTGTCTGTTTATGTGCAGCACTTTGTTTCAACTGTGGTTGTTATAAAGGGCTTTATAAATAAAGCTGAGTTGAATTGAGTTGAGATTAGTGAATATTTATTTAGTGAATTAGAAAATTTATTTATAACTTAAATTTGACAAAGTAAGTCTTGTTTCATTATTGCTTTGTGCATTTCCCACAATGGATTAGAAGATTCTCATTATGCATTATGAATTTCTAATAAAAGCAGAACTAAATTAGGACGTGTGCCAGATGTTCATGATACTATTATGCAGTCATTCTTAAAATAAAGCATTTGGTGTGCTGAATATTACTTTTCAGACGTCAGTTTGTTATACTGTAGCTGAGAAGTTCAAAAGACATTTACATGAGAAAACACATGAACAAATTTACATTTAGAAAGTTTTTGAATCGTTCTTTGAAATGGAAATGTGCTCTGCACCTCTCAGCCACCGTATGTTAAGAGGGAAAAAAAAGAGTAGTAAGAGTCAGAATGAGGGTGGATAACAAATTTGAAAATGTACCACAACTCAAAAATAATAGCCTAGTTGCTGACCTTTTCATAATTATCCCAAACCCTTGCTGATTTTCATCTTGGCTTCCCACTGGTGCAACACTTACACGTTTTTTTTCCGCCGCCCACAGAAGGAGTTCCTGTGGTTTGTCTTTAAGGGCGTCCTCTTTTTCTAGATACCACTCCTCACTGTGCTCCCCCTCATCTACCTCTTCCTCTTCCTCCTCATCTTTGCTTCTAGTCCATTGACTACTGGCCCCCCGGGGGATCAGGTGTCCGTGTGTGTCAAGAAGTTCAAGTTGGTTGAAATCTTCTGGAAACTCCATTTCCCAGCTGTTTGGTCCAAAAGACTCAAAGACACTGGAATTCAACAAAGAATTACATCAAACTGAACTGAGCGACTGAATAAAAACAAAAATGTAAAATTAGATGTAGAGGAAAAGGTGTGAAATCATGCAGCATTAATTACTTGAGAGGGCCCTGAACTGGATCCCCCCATGATAAACAGAAATAATACTAATTAGTGCTCTCATATACTGTCCAAGCCTATATATATATATATATTCTGTTGGGATGTGTTTTTGTTAATTTAGAGGTCGTTTTTATATAAATATTTGCACATATTGTGCAGCCTTAATAACACGGTTCTTTTATGTTCTGAATTAGCTCCTGAACCATGTTTACACCTCAGGAAAAAAACATCTACACTTCTGTTAAAATTTTATGATTATTTGCCTGCCTCTTCATCAGTTCTAATTGCATGGGTGACAAAACTGATAAGAAAATGAATCTGCAAACAAGAAATGATAAATTCCACTGTTTTGTACATTGAATGATGATGTTATAGTAAAAACAGCAAACATTTTTTATATTAAAATGTGAGGATGCACTTCATTGGTTTTGTCAAAAATGTGGAGACAACAGTGTTAATCTGCATAAACATTAACAACAACTTACTGAAATTAAACTTAAGTCCTCATTATAAATTCCAGTTCCTCCAGTGTTGAGTGGCCATTTTCAATCATGCACAACGAATTATTGGTAAAAACTACTTCAGTTGCAGTCAGATAATACAAATAATTTCAATACCAAAATCTCCTAAATGACAATGAAACCCGTTACAAAAGCATCGATAAAATAATTATGTCCGTAATCGTAAGGCTTACTGCATAAGCGTTTAGGTACAACACAATGTTCTGGTTTATTCTAGCGCTGTACAGATGCGACTTGCAGCTGACTATAGAGAGTTTTAGATCAGTAAAAGCAAGGTATTAAGGTCCACATTTTACATTTTAAGAAATCAAACATACCATTGGCTATGAGAATATCACTCACAGGTTTACACACACCGGACTGCTGGCGAGTTTTGACACCGGAAGTCAGTGACTACGACAAAACGCAGCACACTTTACGATAGTCGCTTCAAATTTTGAAAACACTATCAAAGCTATTTCAAATCTTACAGTGCATTAGCTGTCTTCACAAAACAGCAGCTCGCGCGACAGTCAGTTCACTTCAGATGATTATATAATCTTCAAAAATTCACCACCACTCACGAAAAAAGCGAAGTGAAGACATATGGGACATGTAGTTTTTTACAATTACAATGTTCTGAGGGTTCCTATTGAAAGACAACATTACCCATAAGTCGTTGCAGCTTGAACTTTGTGGTTTTTTTTTTTTTTTTTTTTTTTTTTTTTTTTTTTTTTTTGGACAGTCCAGCCGCTGCATTAGAGCGTCTCAAACATTAACTGGTTTGCTGGGGTTTTATTTAGGCTTCGTTGTTTCCTACGATTGTATAAAATACATTCTTGCCTCGTCATTCCATTCCCACTCATTCCAATGCTGAGTCGCGGAGGTGGTGGAACAGCTACTAGGCGAGAGTCAGGTTGCATCCTTGGCAGCTCAACAGTCCATCTCAGGGCTTGTTTAATCCACACTTTTATCTATCATAGAGGTATTTATAAATTGACAACAGAAATCTTTTTAACATAATCAAAAATGTACCCAAATTTAGGAAGTATTTCACTTTCTCATGAACCTTCTTTAAGCTGAGAACTGAAATAATTAAACTCCAAACATAATGTTATGGAGCCAGGTTTGATATCAACCGAAATCAACTGACCTACTTGATCCCATTAGGTGAGTTGTAATTTTTACAACAGAATGGTTTGGGAGTCTAAAAATTAAAATTAGTCAGCTTTATTTTACTGACACAATGTCAGTTTAAGATAAATTATACTTAAACCGGCAGTTTCAGCTATATTTATGACATATTAAAGGAAAAAAGCAGTAAGTGTATTTTTGACAGAGGCGTTGTTTATATAAACAGGCAATTTTACAGTTTTTATTCTCCATGGATTAATTATTAGCTCTTTTTTTTCCCACATTAAATTATGTAATGCAACACAACAATGATAGGGTATTTACTTAATTCCATTGTTTACGTATCACTGTGGGGTCATCTGGAAATGTTGCAAAATAATTAGTGGGATGAGTAGTCACACAGTCTTGCATAGAAACCATAAAGGAAAGGATTTAAACAGTAGTCTTTTGGATCACCAGTATTTAGGACTATTGAGGATAAGTGTTCGTTGCCAAAAAAATCATGTAACTACCTGCAAATGGAAGTACAGAGGCCAAGGTTGTTCAGCTTGATTACGAACAGATGGCATAATGATGTTAAAAGCACTACTGTAATCAACACGAAGCATTCTGATGTGCTTTTGTGCTTTAGCTGTTTAAACACAGTTTCTAAAGCCAAAAAGATATCATCTTCCACAGATCTGTTTGACTAATATCTAAATAATGTGTCAACACTGGCAAAAAAGTTATTCAGCTATAAAAAGATTAACTAAACTTTTTAAGGTTGCATATCTTAAGGTGTAACAGAAAGGATTTTTTCTCCACTGTGGCGCAGTGATGAATTTCCTAAACCATGCTGAAACTACAAAGCTAAGGTCACTCAGAACAGATTATTTTCAGTGAAAACAGAAAATATAAAATAACATGTTCTCTTGAAAAAAAACAACCATTGCATAAACTGTCTACCCCAAGTCCTAAAGCTACATCTCTACTGCCTACTGCACTGAAGTTAAAAAAAAAAAAGGAGGATTTACTGCTCAGGAAAGAGCAGTCGTCCCTCATTATGGTTGTGGTTTAAGTCCTGGCTTTTCCAACATATGTTGAAGCTTCCTTGGGAAAGATGTTGACCATAAATTGTCCTCTGTACCTTTATCAGTCTTTGAGTGTGCTTGTTAGAAACAAATAAAGACACTGAATGAAAAAAACTGCATAGACCAAGAACAGCTTGGTGAGTGTGTGTAAATTTAGAACGTTGTGTAAAATCTCTCTAAGTGGAAAACATTTCACCTGGTATTATACTCAAATGTCTGCTTCAGTTACAACTGATTTAAGATTGTCACATGAAACATACAGGGAACATGAATGTTTCTGTAATGCTCTGCTACATTTTCATTGTTTTATTCTGGTTTTATTTCAGTGAGACAGAAACTGGTTGTTTTTACGTGATAGAGTTATATCTCCTTTAAGTACTTTAACGTATTTATGCTGCAGGTTTGACAAAGCAAATATCCTGAACTACTGAAATACAATTCTTAATAGATTGCAATGGATGAAAAGTTAAAATTTAAAATGAATGTAGAAGCAGTGATGAAGCCATAAGTAAATAACAGAGTAAGTTTGTTGTTTTCGTCTCTCAAAGGTCTGACGTGTAGTATCAGAAATAGTTTCCTAATTCCACATCAATAACATGTAAATGAGCTGTAATGTTGTGAGGATAGTTCGTATGAATGTAATTTTTTACACTTCTCCCTGCAGTTTAAAATAATTTTTAAATCAGATCCTTTCACACATTGATTGCTTTATACCCCCCCAAAAAAGCCACAGAAATTCAAGAATGATATTAGCAAGTTTTTGGCTCCAGACTGCAAAAGATAAAGACATCTCAGGTATAAAAAGGAGACAATAAATAGTCTCCGTGGAACAGAATGAGCTGGGAAAAGTAATCTCTTTATCTTGCAGAAGAATTGAATTTTTATACAGAGACTGCTAGAGTATGTTCTTCATGCCATGCTTACAAATCCTTTAGATTTCTCTTTAGATAAGGCACTGCAGATGGAGACTGTTACTCATCTGGGTTCAACTCACATAGAGGGCTTGCACCTTTCAATGTAATAAACATATAAAGAAAATGTAATAAAGAAAAACACAAAATTAGATATGTAATTGTTCTTAAGCAGGCTTTACATAATGAGTCTGAACCTATCAGATGAGTTCTGACATGTGAACACAGACTCAGGCTGTAACATCCTTTGACTTGAATTTTCTACATTTGCTTTAAAACCAGAAAAAATCATCCTGACATTTATTTTAATCAGAAAAATGACAAAACAAGTTTGTTCAAATTATGCAGTTATCACATTTGTCCACTGCAGCTGTTTTTTTTTTATCTCCATGTTAACAATTCCTCTGCACCAGATGAGGACTTAAAATTGATTGACTTGACTTATTAAATTTACATACAAAAGCAGATTAAAACACTTTGATTAGGTGGTTTCCATGCTGAAAGATATTTCTAGTGATAATACATCTTTCCTGCTATATTTTATTACTAAATATAAATCATTTCAAATTTAGACATTAAATGAGAACCTCCAAACCATGCCTAACATTGCTATTTTCATTTTTAACTATCTAGTTTTTGGCTGCACAGATTGATAAATGCTGTAGTGTTGACTGTGTTGTCCTCCGCTGCTCAGCAACAACCTTTAGAAGGCTAGCAGAAACACATAACAACGTTGCAGTGAAAAATCACAAAACCTTTTGCAGATGGAACAAAAGATCATTTGAAACCTTTCAAGGGATAAGGACAACTTACATCAGTCCACATAAAATATTCACAACATCTCTTCTAACTGCAGGAGAGAAGAGCGTTGTAATAAACTAGGCAGAAATGTTTGTTGAGTTTATGAGTTGAACATTAAACTACATAGCTTACTAATCTGACATTCAGTTGTGCTCTCATTCTTAAAAGTATAATTGCAATTTCATAACCAAAACATGGTCTCCTTTTTTACTTTTGTTTGGATTTTCCTGCCATAAAGGAGGTCCAGTGTACAAAATAACTATTGATCCAAAGCTAAAATACTTCAGGTAATTTGAATATTTTTTTAACTATTCGACCCAAATTCCATCTTTATGTAAAATGTAATAATATTCATAAACTGCTAAAATATCTCAGAATGTAATTATTCAGAGCATGATACACAGAAGTGAAACTTAGTCCAAAGACACATAGAAGAGAGACCAATCTTGTTAAAAATTCAAGTAAATTCAGAGACCTCAGGAACAACATCTCTCTCTCTCTCTCTCTCTCTCTCTCTCTCTCTCTCTCTCTCTCTATATATATATATATATATATATATGTATAGGGCAAAAATAACGCTTCAATGGTGTTAACTAATTTGTGTAATTAATTGTGTTAATATTTTTAATGCAAAAAAGATTTAGTCAGATTATAAACTTTTTTAGAAGTAATTAATTATAATTTTGTTTTGTATAAACAGTGTCTTTTTGGTAAAACAAATAAGTTGTTTCTAACAGTTTTCAGTTTCGTGCAGTGTGATAATAATGATTAGCAAAGATTATTGAAAATGTTATGTTTCTGTCAGAGGGGGCGGGGCTACTTTCAAAACTCAACATATGGACCACAAAGCATCATGGGAGCTGCAGAAAAGTTGTTATCATTAAAAGGTGAATGACAAAGTCCAATGCAAGTCTTGAGTAACTTTTAGATTAATCAAACATTAAATTTGGAATAAGTGGAGTCCTTTAAGTTGGTTTTTAAGCATGATTCAGTCGTTATTTGAAAGAACTAAACAATCTGTGTAGATCTGACTAAGGGGAGTTGGTTCGAACGACTAGGGGAGCTCAAACAGGTGCAGGCTGACTTTGCACATCCTGTATCTAGGGTCCTGCCTGGTGTGGTAGATCTGGGCATCTATAGCTCTGGTGCTCAGGGCTTGCTTCTGTGCTGGTTTGATTAGCACCTCTGTGCGGTCCCTCCATTGGGAACACTTGACAAAATAGCAGAATGTAATATGGTAAAATTATCATGTTATCACTTTTTTAAATCACTGTTATTGTGATCACATGGAGCTGAAATTCAATACTTTGTGGTGGTGTAACAACAAATCAGTCTTCATCCATGTATCAAGTCAATGATCAAGAATCCAATAGCATCTATATAAACTGAAGATATACATAATTAATGTGGAATTGTTTACATGTGCTTTCTTTAAGTTTGACCAGGATCTTATCTTTTTCCTTAAGTGTGTTGTCTGACTAAGACAAAGTCAGAGTGTACTACCTTAGTTGTTATAACTAAGCTCTGAAACTATTTTGTGAGACTCTAAATAGGAGCAAGATTTACACCATGTCCTGTTTTATATATATATATATATATATATATATGTGAATAAGCTCAATACAGAATGTGATACATTATTTTTTTTTAGAACAGATTGTTTTTCATTTAAATGTCTGATTGAGCTTATAGGAGCATACAGTATATAGCGTATATTACTCTACCATCATTTTCTATGTGTATTTTATATGCTGGAGTGTCTCATTCTTCCTTTCTTTACTGTTCATCTAATGCTGCTGTAACACAGCAGTTTCCCAGTCTGGGATCATTAAAGTACATTTAATTACAGTTCAGAATAAAATTATATTTTGATATTTTTATTGTTTTTTTTGTGACTTGATATGAATAGAAGTGATTGTTTAAATCAACATGTGCCATCATTTCATATCAAATGCTGACTCCTGAATCAAATCAATAATAAATTGTAGAAGAGTTTAATATTCATACAGCAAACCCAGGTATTTGTGAAAAGGTGATGAACAAATTCCCTTTATGTGGGTTCTGGTGGCATTTTATGATATAGCAATCTATCACTTTTTAAACCACTGATGCACCTTGGTGTCATTTTACATCAATAGCAGACATTCTGATATAAAATACCACCTGCAGATGCCGCATCTTTACAGTGTTTAAACATTAACAAGCGGTAAGGACTTCTAAAGAGGTTGGAGGGGGAGTGAAGGATGGTTATACGATGGAAAGGTACCTGTGTCCGACCACATGGTTTTCACTCTCTACCTTTCATTTGTCCATTGTTAAGTTTTGCTTTCAGTTGCAGTTTATTTAACTGTAGGTATTACTTTGTTAACAGACATTAATGATTTAGAATATTTGGCTAAGTATAAACATCTTAAACACTTGCCTAGAATTTTACACTGCTTGGTTAGGTTTAGACATTTAAAGTACTTGCTTGGCTTAATGGACTAAAACCAGGTTATCCGTTGAAAATCTTCAGGCTTGGAAAAAACATAATTTAAATACAATATTTTATTAAACATATACATATTCAAGGTTTCTGATGCACCTGACAAAATTTAGGTCCAGTAGGAATAATAGTTAACCCTAAAAGAAAGCATCAAACAGCCTCTGTGTGATCATGATGTTCGTGCTCAGTGCTATGTTGCTGATATTTGTTTGTCTAAACTGTTCATATATTATGAAGAGTAAAGTCATGACTGTACAAAGTTAACTGGCCAAGATTGTAGAGAAAACACTAATGAAACTTGTCATTTCCCTCACAGCAACGCTATTTTGTTATCAGTGTAGTTTAAATGTTTGCAGAGCTGTGCTTAGTCACATGTGATCATCCTGAGTAAACAATAGTTTATTGACCTTTTGTTATTAAAAATGTTTTCTAATCATTATTTTATTATTATTTTTAAGACCTCATGTATTAGATGTCCCTGCGTGGAGAACACGCGTCACTAAAATGATCATTCTTATTGATTTTCGGAACTTACTGATTGAGAACATTGATAAACGTTGCAATAAATGATTTGATATGATTTTGATTCTGAATCTAATGTGGGTATG
Organism: Melanotaenia boesemani; assembly: GCF_017639745.1. Taxonomy (NCBI): domain Eukaryota; kingdom Metazoa; phylum Chordata; class Actinopteri; order Atheriniformes; family Melanotaeniidae; genus Melanotaenia; species Melanotaenia boesemani. The sequence continues at coordinate 13,532,686 of NC_055685.1, forward strand.
TAAACAGACACGAGTCACAACGTCAGACCTGGACCAAACACAGACGCGCGAGACCACGTTGTGCGCGTTTAAAACTGCGAGCCACATCACAACTTGTTGCTCGTGCCTCAGCATCATTTCAGTGGCACGAGGAAAGGAGCGGGTGTTCAGTCCTCAGTCCCACAGATCAGAACAAGCCTGGAAAGGGGAAAAATAAATTAAAATGAGAGCGGTGTGTGTTTGGTTCACAGTGTATTCCTGGATGAGCAGCTCGCACTGGATAGCAGCGGGACAGAGACTTAACGACTCCACACTTCTGGGAGAGAAGCTATTTCCTTACACGGAGGGTTTGTTAAATGTTTCGGGACAGTTGGGGAATCGGACCTCGGGGCTTTTCCTCCTGGACTTTGACGAGGGTCTGCTGGAGGACTGGCGCTCTCTGGCCAATAAGAAGAGCAGCGGGAAGGAGTCGCAGGACAGCGGCATCAAGGCGCTGCTGGTGGCCGCCTACTCTCTGATCATCGTGATCTCTCTGTTTGGAAACACGCTCGTGTGCCACGTAGTGGTCAAAAACAAGCGCACCCAGTCCTCCACCAGTTTATTTATTTTAAATCTGGCGGTGGCTGATATCTTCATCACGGTCCTGAATACACCTTTTACCCTGGTGAGATAAACTTTACTACAGCTGAGAGGCTACTCTCTCTCTCTCTCTCTCTCTCTCTCTCTCTCTCTCTCTCTCTCTCTCTCTCTCTCTGTGTGTGTGCTGTTGCTTTTCTGTCAGACTGGTCCCGCACGTTTCAAATAAGCGACCTTATCAAACTTTTGTTTATCTACATGTGGAATAAATTACAAGTTCAGACGAGACTTATGTTTGCCTGTCAAAACAAACGAAACAAAACAAAACCCGACAACTATAAATTCCTGTAAGGATAATAAAAAAAAAAGCTTATGAGGGTACATTACAGTGTATCTTGGATGTGCTTTGAATGGATAAACCAAAAGATGGCGCCAGTAATGCAATCCTAAACCCTATTTCTTTTCTTGTGGATGCGTTTGAGTGTGTGTGTAGTAATGAACTGATTAATTAAAACTTGTGTCTCTAAGTCCCATGAAATAAATTGGTAAAACGTCTTTTGATTAAAAGAACATTTAATCTTCTGTGGCTAATTAAGTTGTCTTAATGGCAGAATATAAAATTGTTGAATGAGCTGAGGTTGAAAATTGGACAGCTGCTCATGACCTATAACTGTGTGTATGTGTGTGTGTTGTCAGGTACGCTTTGTGAACAGCACATGGGTGTTTGGGAGGACAATGTGTCACATCAGTCGCTTTGTGCAGTACTGCTCCCTGCATGTCTCCACTCTCACCCTCACTGCTATCGCACTGGACCGGCGACAGGTTTGTTTAATCAGAGGATGAGTAATCATCTCACAACCCTCTCCCCTCATCTCTCACCTGGCTCCTTTCCTTCTCTCCTTGCATAGTTAGGGTTAGGACAAAAGAAAAAAAATGATGAAACAATGATATCTCTTAAAATGAAATGCATATTTACACCATCAGTTCATTGTTTAATGATTTCTGTCAGATGGACGTTACACATAGAGGAAACTTCACGTCACAATATCACCCTTCTCTTGTAAGTACGAGGTGCAAAACATACTATCACAATAATACATGAGTACCTTGTCCCTCCTCTGGCACGCTTCTTAAGATGCATTTCAGAAACTGAGACATCTGTCAAGATGGAGCACTGAGATGCATTTTCAGAAGAGAGAGAAAATGAGGTAAAATAAAAAAAGGAATCTGAAGTGTCCTTTCAGGGACCTGCAGAGCACATTTAAGAGCTTTGAGATGAAAGCTGCTATTAGTTTCAGTCAATTTTGTTTGAGATCATCTTAATAAATGGATAGTGGGGACACTCTCTTGACAATTACAAAAGAACAAAATGTTTTATAAAAATTCTGATCAACAGACCCTGCAACATTTTCATTTGGGTTATTTTCATACTTACAATCCCACTTCCATAAAAGGGTGCTGTGTGAAATGTAAATAAAAACAGAATGCTGTGATTTGCAAATGTCATAAACCCATATGCTCTAATAGAATATAAACAAGATATCAGATGTTAATCAAAAGTTTTCCATTTCATGGAAAATATGTCCTAAAGAAAAAATGGACCATCCAGCTTGTTATCAGTGGACAGTTCAAAGTCCTGCATCTCTGATAGTGTGAGCAGCTCCGTCAATGCTGAAAGTACATAGAGCTTTTAGAGTAACACGTGTTCCCATCCAGACAACGTCTCTTTCAGGGAAGGCCTTGCAGATTTCAGCAAGACAATGCTAAACCACAAACTTCATCTATCACAGAAGCATGTCTTTGCAGGAGAAGAGTCTGTGTGGTGAACTGGCCTGCCTGAAATCCAGACCTTTCACCAGTTAAACAATTTGGAGCATCATGATGCAAAAAATCTTGCAACAAAGACCCGGAACTGTTGAGCAACTAGAATCCAGCATTAGAAAATAATGAGAGAAGATTCCTCTCCTAAAACTCCAGCAACTCATCTCCTCATTTCTCAGACTTTTACACACAGATGTTAAAAGAAGATAAAATGCTACACAATGGTAAAATCACCCTGTTACTACTTTTTTGTGATAACCTAATATTATCCATGAAACTGTAAAATGTCTCTCTTCCCACCTCTGATATGATCTGTTTTTGTTTGTACTTTGTGTGGAAATCATACAAAGTATGGAAATTATTGTATTAGAAAATTATTATCCATTTTTTTCCAAGTATACATTAATAACAGTAGTCATTGCGCTCTTAAAAGCTACACAAATACACAGAAAATGAGTTATTTAGACTAATATAAGTATATACTTTTATTGATAACATGGTGCCTGCAGAATATAATGTTTATTCACCAAGTGCAGTCCCTTCAAACAATTTGAATAAAATCTGTTCTATTATTTTGTAGTGCAGATAATTCAAATTCAACCAGGTTTACAAAGAACTGAGAAAAATTACATTTCAAATGCCACCAAACTAAACAGAAACCAGCTGCACTGAATAATTCATCATTTCATGCCACAGAGTCAAATTTTTTTTCCCACAAACCCCTTTAAATGCACTAAAAATGAACCATGTGAAGGTGGGGTTATTTTCCTTTGACCTTTTGTTTTAGATTAGAAAATCATTGTTGCACTGATGTAAATGTGGTGTGCTTTGGATGTCTGTATGCTAATTATATCTAATATATCTAATGAAGAAATTAAATGGATAGCCAAATCAAAGATCAAATAAATAAAATAAAGTAGAATATAAGCAACAACTTCTGCTTGTCATCTGTTATCTCAGCTTAAAAACAACAGCATCATGTCACACAAGAATAGGCTGTGCTACTAACAGATGGCCAAATTATTACAGTAAATATCCTTAAAATGATAAATAGGCTACATTATTTAGGCTCAGAGAAGTATTTATTATTTAAAATGGTAATTATTTAACAGTTGCATCTTGAGATAAAGTCTGTGAGTTGGTGATTAAAGACAGCAGCTTTATCATCAACAGGTTACTATCTGTCTGTCTTTCAGCTCACCCTTCAGTTAGTTGCCGACCCGTGACGTACGGCAGCTGAGCTTTGCTTTGGTCTAAATGTGTTGATTTTTACTGAGAATCTTCTAACTCTAAAATGGGTCGTGAAGAATTCTTTGAATTTCTTTGATCTGAAATTTTAAATTTCAGATCAGGATTCCCACAAAATAGAACAACTTTAGCTGTAAAGCAACATAAGAGCAATAAAATATTACAGACAGAAATCTTTTTAAAGTTTAACTACAAGTAGGTATAACTAAATAAAGCTGTAAAATAAAAAAAGCTGTCTGAAAAGCCTCTAAAAATGCTGTTCAGAGTTGAAACGAGGATATTTTTTATTTGATCTGTTCGCCTCATTCTCAAACCTACATCTCTGAACTGTGAGCAGAATTGTAAACACCACCCAGTGTTGACTGGCATTGATTTTTTTATTTGTTCGACCACCCTTCTCACCAGAAAATATGCAAATTGTGGAACTGTCCATGTCTGTGATTTGTCAGCATCGCTCATGTGAAAAAACAGGAATCACAAAACCTGAATATGTAAATATATCTAAATGCTATAATCATTTCAATTTCCATTATTGTCTAAGCATGTATTGTAAAACACACGCCTCTAACCATGTATATTAACTAGTAATGCAAAATTATAATTATCCAGTGCAGTTCTTTAAATCATTAAGAACTGTTTTTTTTTTAAATTAAATTAGCTTTTATAAATTGTCATAACCCTAACCCTGCAGACAAGATCTGTTAGGCTCACTTACTACAATATTTCAATTCTAAATGAACTAATATTAAAATAGACTTTTAGAAAATGTTAAATTTACAATTATCTAATAGTGGGGAAAGTTCAGTGTGGGTCTTTCCCTGAGGTACGCAGCTGTCTTTCCCAGCCTGGGTCTCTCATGATTTTCCCTGTTAGCAATAGCAGAACTTGACCCCGCGCAGTGTATTGTCTGCCCTTACCAGATGGCCTCTCGCAGACATACCATCATCCTGGGCCACCCTTCTAGAGTCCAGTGGATAGCACAGTCCAGACACTTGACAACTGCACTCCCAGCAGTCTGCTAGTAGGGCTCAGTGGACTTGACCTTAGGGTGCGAGAGCATGGCAGCAGGTCTGCGACGCCCCCAGGTCCCCTCTCATAACCTCGTTGTGTTTGGTGGATTTCCCCTAGTCTGTCTGTCAGTCTGCTCATTTCTCCCCCCTATTCAGATGGAAGCAATGTGAGGAAGGAAAAGGGAGCAGTGAGTAATTTGGGGGGAAACAAAGGCGTGTTGGTCATACTGAGATAAGTGGTAGTAGTTAAAATGCAGAATTTGGAATATAACAGTGGCTAGTGACAATTATTGAGTCTGGAATGGAATACTACAACAATTTAGGTATGTTAGTACTAATACAAGTATGTCTTGCTTTGTCATGAGATTAAATTGGTTACACAGTTTTACAACAACTTGTTGAAATATAGAAAGTGGCCACAGCCCTGCTAACATGGCCATATAGTCGTGAATTCTTTATAATCACTATAATGAGGAGTAAACTCAGTGGACTAACACCTTTTTGTGTGTTTTTATGTCCTTGCAAGCATGTGAAAAGAATTAAGATGTATTTTTATAGTATTTTTACAGCTTTATTGAAAGCTTTTATTTGCTTGAATTCTTTTGTGGTGCCTGAACATAACAATAAAACTATAAAGCCAGATTTATGCTCGCGCAATGTCTGAGTGCAGTCGTTAACAGCGTAGCTGACGCTGGTGAGTTTGCTTTTGCACTCGAGCGTAGGGGGTACACATATGCTGTGTCCGAATGTGCACCCTGCTCCCTACACAGTGCCCTATATAGGGGTCACGCCATTTTGTAGGGTGTCCGAATGTCCAGAGAGAAAAAATGTAGGGCACTCAAAATTACCCACAATGCATCTTGAAAAGTAGTGAGCATCGATGGTCACTAGACGGGTCAATATAGACGGGTCAATATAGACCACAATGCATTGTGGGCAGAAGCTCAACATGGGGCATGGAGGCGAAAAAACATTTTTATAGAATAGATATGCAACAAAGAATAAAATACAACATAAGAAATAAAAATAAAAATATTTACACACAACTTTGGCTTGGATTTGGAATGACATCTTGAAGCGTGTTGTGGTTGCCGTGGTGACAGCTGGTAGTCTTTTGGCGATTCGGACACAAAGCTCCCTATTTTTTCCTCGCCGCAAACCACGTAACTGAGTTCACTATTTAGTGTGCTATATAGTGCAGCCCTATGTAGTGAATGGGGGGTTAGGGAGCAGGGTGAACTTTCAGACACAGCCATAGTTGTGTGAATGCTATCAAGCATTCACACAATAGTTTTGGTGTTGTGTTGCAGTTTCTCCTCCTAATCTGAAGGTGGCAGCAGGGGTGCTATCGGCCGGTAAACTCACCAAGTCGGAGTTCTTTTGATGGTTTACTTCAGTTCGGTAGGTATTTTCTGTTTTAAAACAACAATGGAGTCTAGTATGGTTCAGTGTCTTTTTTAGCTTGTGGAAGATAACGAAGAAATAATTCAATCAGCCTCTCATCTTGATCCACTGGCTATTGTTTTTTAAAATGGTGGTTACCACACAAATGCAGCGAGAAGATCCAGATATCCGGCAACACGTGATCCCAAACTGACCACTCACAAGGGAGTACCTCCTCGCAATCATCTGCGTAGCAGGGGTGCTCGTCAGGTCTGGAAGAGGTGCGTGTCGAGCCTCTGCGGACCTATGCCGAGCCTACGGCGGTTACGCCGATGCCGCGTGACCATAAATCCTCCTTAAGGCAGCCTGCCATCAACTGCTCCTCATAGTAGGGCTGGGCGATATGAATGAAATCTTATATCTTGATATTTTTTACCTGAATCACGATATACGATATATATCTCGATATATTTTTTTTTGTCAAGTAACCAAAAAGCAGTTCTAATTTACAGCCTTTAGTGCCAAATATACTTTTATTAAGGATCAGCAGCACACGTGCATTGAAACTGCTGACTGAAATTACAGTACCTTTATATTAAATTAAATGCTCCTAAAATAAAATAAATTAAATTTACTTTTCAATGACCATAACAAAAATACAGCTGTGCAAAATGCAAAAGAAAAGATGCTTTTAACTCAAAACAAGCTATCTCGAAATAAACGATATTGCTTCCTTCTATATTTTGCTGATAAAGTCTCGATATATTTGAAAATCTCAATATATTGCCCAGCCCTACCTCATAGCTGTGTTTACAGATACTAAATCACATTTTATTAGGTGATATAGTATTGAATGACTCAGTACAGGATTTATAAACTATGCTCAGATGCTTAAATGCTGTGTTTCAAAATTCTTTATTGGTGTCATGTATAAAGGTCATGTTGTGAAAATTCCCTTTAAGACAACAATTTTGGACATCTACACTAAAAATTGAACTAATATTGTGAATCTGATTTTGCTTTGCTGCTAATTTAGTGACACAGTACAGTGATTCATCAATGTTACCTCCAGAGAATAGTGTATCATTGTACTTCTAAAAGTGTATGTACACATTTATTTTCTATTAGTCATGCAGAGATTTTTATTATATCACAGGGCTTCATAAGAATTTCTCCTCCATGTTAGTAATTGTGCATTGAAAGCATAGAAACCTCATTTAGATTTAAGGTTAGGTTGTTCAGCACAAGCACAAATTTGCATGCATTTATTCAGGTTTGTAGAAATATGAGCTGCTGTTATTGTGCTCAGACTCTGGACTTATTAAAAAACACTATGTGTTATCATGAACCCAAAATAACAGGGTTTATTAAGCTGATTTTTCTTAATTGAAGGAAAATGCCTCAAGGAAGTGATTTGACTGCAAAGCTTTGATTTATCCTGAGAAGACTTCACCACAGATATACAGACTAACAGAAAGGATAGCCAGTCCCTTTATTAGGATTCATTGTTATTGTCCTGTCATGTTTCTTAAGGCAAAAATTTCCCTTCTGCCTCAAAGACATGCTAGTTAAAATGATGCAGGCCTCTCTGTGGAGCCAACTATTAGGACTCCCCTCAGTAAGTATTTGGACTTCACCAAGACAACTTGGTGAAGTCCAAAGTGATCATCAAAATGAAGAAGGAAATGGGATTTAAGTGACTTTGTATGTGGCATGGTTGTTGGTGCCAGAAAGGATGGCCTTAGTATTTTAAAAACTACATTTACCTAGTGCAACCATCCCTAGGGTTTACAGACAATGGTCGAAAAAAGAGAAAATATCCTGTGAGGGGCAGTTGTCTGGACAAAATACCTTTATTAACATCAGAGGAAAATAGGCAGACTGGTTGGAGATGATAGAAAGGTAACTTATGCTGGCCTTATATCAGAAGACTTTGAAAAGATTTGGAAAAGACTCTTGGATCAGCTCACACCTGCTCACATCTAAAGACAAGTGTTTAGAGTTTTTAGCTTTTTTTTCGTGGTATGTTGGACAGTTGATATCAAACAGGAAGGGCTGATCTGCCACAAGCTCCACCATCCACTCCTCTTTCTGGACGGTCCAACTTTTACGTTTCATCACCAATTCTTGTTTGTCTTTTTTCCTTTTGTCTGTTTTTGTTGTTATGACTGTAAGGATCCTGTTTTTGCTTTTGCCAGAGCTTGTCTATTGGTTGTTGATTGTGTTATGTCACTGGATAACCATAATTACCTCAGTGTAACAGTGCACTATATTGTTGAGCAGTGGGAGATTCATTCACATGCTCTAACAGTAATGAAAACAGAAGAGAGATTTTGCTGTGCGGAACATTTTTTCAGTGTTGCACAGCAGTGGAATCCTTCACATAAAGTCAGCACACTCAGCACAGACAGTACTAGAAATATGATTGCTGCTGCAAAACATCTGCCTTTTGAACATGTCCCCTGCATTGCGCACACTCTGCAGTGAGTGTGTTTGACAATGTTCTGGCCATATGCATAAAAATATGCAAAAAAGGGCCACTTCAAACACAGTCCAGCAAAGGCTGCAGAATTACAACGACAACAAATTGAACATGGACAAAAAATGAGTCTCTTATACAAAACATTCCAACCAGGTGGAATTCGACCCTAGACATAATAAAAAGTGTCCGCAGAAATGAACAGCCACTGAGGGATGTCCTCACCACACACAACACCAAGATTACCATGCCAACCACAGCTGAAATGGAGAAACTTCAGGTTGGAAGCGCCACTGGAACCCTACAGGTATATTTTATTTACATCATATATTTTTCACTGGCCTGTCTGAGTATGTTTGAGAGCGAAATAGCCTCTGTATGCGTGTAAAAAGCATGAATAAGGAGATTTTTGTGTGTGTGTGTATATAATTCAATGAATGCAAAACATTTTGACTGACATGGGTTTGATGTTTTTTTTTCTGTTGTAGACATGTGACTGAACATGCTCTGTGGTTCTGCCTGCTTTTTGCCATCTTTTATGTTGGAAAGCTCAGGTGATGACCCTGCCTACGAAGTCAAATTCAAATCTAGATTCAGAAAAGATCTGGAGATGCACAAGAAAAATGCAGCCTTGGACCAAGATTCAAGGACCTCAAGTGTATACCCATAGCTGAGAGAGATGAAGTGCCACCAGCTGAGCTTGTTGCACAGCAACCTGTGGAAGAAACAACATCACATCCACCAAAGAAAAAGTTAATCCTATTGACTGCTTCATCAGAGTCTGATTCTGAACAGGAGGAAGACTTAGTTAAGAACAGTTTGTGTCAATACAGAGGAGAGCCCTCCATCAGTACAGAAGCCTGCCTGTTAGAGTGGTGGTACAAATATGCAGGCTCAAACAGCAGACTGGCCTCTATTACACAGAGGTACTTGGCCATACCTGCAACATTCGTACCCTGCTCAAGGTTGTTTTCTGTTTTTGGTCATATTGTACAAAAGAAGAGGGTTTCTTTGACTGAAAATGTAAATGACCTCGTGTGTCTCAGCAACTGGCTTGGTGCAGAAGAGTAAGAAAATATAAAGTTAGAGAAATGGATTAATGCAGTTGATTTTGTCATTGTGTAACTACTCAGCCTGCATCACAGAAAGTGGTTTTCTTCTTTTTTTATCTTTTTGACTGAGATTCTCTAAAGTAAATCCAATGAAAACATAGACATAGACTAAAAAGTCCCATTCAAAGTAAATCCCAGCTGTGTAGATTTCTTTTTTCTTTTTGTGCTCAACCAATTCACCTCACTCTAACAGGGACACTTGGTCCTCAACATGGGCTGTTTATGCTGTTCTTTGAAGATTTCTGCTGGTACTTGTTCAAGAAAACAGAAAACTGATTGATGCTTCCTGTTGCTCAGAAGTTGCCTGTTATACAGGTCTGATTGTGGCTCTGGACCTGAGGCAAACTTTTAAGGTTTTTACAACAAACTACCTTTTCAAAAAAAGTTTGCAATACACTACTTTTGAATTTATTGTTGTTGCATTTTGCGATATATATATATATATATATATATATATATATATATATATATATATATATATAGCAGATGTCTGCACTTTCTGAGTGCTTCTAGTTTCTAATGAAAACATCTCCCACTAGAATCTGGAACTGACAGCTTATTAGACCATTTTTATATATGAACAAACTATTAAACACTAAATTCACTAATGAGAATACTGAAAGATATGGAGTGGAAAGACTGCCTCAAGGCATTCATATATTATTCATGAGGAGAAACAGAAACACTATGATGTGAATGCCTAAAGGTACCCTTTCTGGCCTAAAGGGAAAGAAGAATGTCAACTTTTTTTTTGCCAAACTATAATTACGCTGCTGAAGTTCCCCTTGTCCAGTACATTCTAATACGCAACCCCAATGAATCCATTATCATCCTTACCTAACCTACATTGATGACCAACTACACTGTTGTCATTGGGTTTAATTAGTCGTTACCACACTTTTTCTACAGTGCCCCCTTTTCATTGACAAAAATAATGTCAAGCCCCCCCAGTCCCACTTTCATATGTGCCCCAATGTTTACAAAGAAACATACAAAAAATGTGCTACAAAGTAGTTTTTATAGTACATAACAGTCTAATTATAGTTAAATCCTTGTCAGTAGCTGCGTTTTCATTACCCCTAGAGTTGTGCAAAACCTAAATATTTCAATAAAAAACACCAACATTTTGAAAAAACTCAAATATCGCTAAAAAGTTTTTACAGTTTTTTTGTAGTGTAATGGAAACACTATTTTCGCATTTACATGTTACCTGATGTGATGTAGAGTCACGAGACCAGTTCATTTCAAGTAAAGATGGTGCAGTGTATATGGACGGAGGAGGAGAATTCTTTTTACAAATAATTAAAGAGACAATATAACCATGTTTTACAAAGAATAACTAATCTCCTTTCTCCTCAAAGTGGAGTATCGCAGGATGAGATTTTACAAAAATAACGGCTTATGCACTAAACACCGTTCACCGGAAACACCTGCAAATCACAACTGTACTTAGTCGAAGTTTCAGAAATATTGCTTTTATTTTGTAATAAACTGTAATAGAATTGCAGCTAGTTAGGAAATAATCAGTTTCTCTGCTGTAGTGTGAGGCAGTTAAACCAGGAACCTGCAAATTACTTCAGGTGAGTTGAGCTTTCGATAACACTGATGCTGCTTTGGTAAAACAACTCTGCTATATATTATAGTTGAGTCATTTATTTTGAAAGTAATAAACCAGATTTTCTCTGTGTTCAGGATCAGAAGTCCCAAAGTGACGTTCTAACTTGTTTGGCTTCATACTGTCAGATGCTGATATTTTGAGACATACACACACTGTGGTCTGTCTGATCTACCACTGACCATTACCATTACTTTGCCATTACCTGGTCAAGCCCAGGGCAAGATACACCTTGTTATGTTAGGTCTGTTTTTTTTTTTTTTTTTTTTTTTGTAGTTGATATGTATATTTTTAATTCATCATCATTTCCCCATTGGTACTTTTACAAATTTGTCCATGTTTTGATAGCAGTGCAAAAACTAATAGTTTTATTTATACCTAGCTGCACCCTATAACTCTGCCCCCACCCCCAAGAGGGCCTGCCCCCCATTCTGGGAACCATTGGGTTAACGGTTTTATCCTGTTATACCTGAAAACCTGCACAATTCTTAATGGTCGGGACCCAAGTGCATACAGAGCCAAAAGAGTAGCTAGTCAGTCCCTTTTGTTCAGATTTTAGTATCAAAAAGCAACACCGACCTCTATCTGCAGTTTCCTGGAGAACAAAAGCTTGACAGAAATAACACTGCTATAAATCCAAATCCCTCATCTTCAGCTGCAAAGATTCAAAGATGGCAGATGGTGTACATTTTTATCTTTAGCTTTTTTATCTTTTGACCTCTCATCCTTTGGAAATGATAAGGGATTAAAAAAAGAAAGTAAAGATAAAAGTGAATCCCAAAGTGTTCAACTGGCATTGAGTCCAACCTCAAATGACTGTGTGAAAATTAACATGTTCTCCTGGACAAATGTGGCAACAGCTTACTTTTTCTTTAAAGAAACATGTTTACTGACTGTAAAATGTCACATGGAGGCTCTGATTCAGGTAGTTGCAAAAGAGATGTGAAGACAGCTGGTATCTCAGTGCTGATCTGATGTCTGTGGTCCTTTCAAAATGAATATAAATAATTAATTTTGTCATGGAGACTTGTCTTTATTTGAATGGTTCCAACAGTGTGCAGAACACTTTGTAATGTCATCACTTTATGTTGTCACTTAACCCCCTGGGACGCAGTAGTATATATATGCTCTATAGTATAGTACACAGTAGTAGTATACTCCTCAGCTCTCAGAGCACTGAAGGTAGAAAGGCTACTACTGGCAATGGGATTTAGTGGGTGTTTTTGTTGGTTTTTATAGCATAAAAAACCCAAACATCTCAACATACTACTTTTGATGCTTATATATTCATATATGCACCGTATATATAGGAGGGAGCTGTAGCTCAGGAGGAAGAGAAGTCGTCTTCCCTCCACGTTGCCTCCCGATGTGCCTGTTGGGATATAAGTGTGTGTGTGAATGGGTGAATGTGACAGGTAGTGTAAAGCGCTTTCAGTGGTCAAGCTGACTGGAAAAGCGTTATATGAGTACAAGCCCATTTACCAAATGGACAATCCTACAAAACAAGAAAAATATTACTGTCTGTGTAAACCACTTCACCAAACCCCTGTTACTACCTGGTATCTTAGTAAATTTCATTCAAATGAATCAGGTTGCTCAAAAAAGGCCCTAAACACTGCAGCTACTTTTCAATATTATGTACAGGAACTGTGTGACAGTCACACACAAAAACCAACTCCAGTAAACTGTCTGCACATTAAGTCACCCAGCTTCACTTCTGTCAACCATCACAGTGCAACAAATGTGAATTGTCACAAGAGCACTTAAAAGCATTTTTGATCCCACCCACCAGGCTCACCAACCATTTCAGCTACTCATGCACATTCATTAAAAAACGTTTTTTCTCAGTACAGATATTTAACCCCTGGAATGTTCATCATGTATCACTGCCTTGTATATAACAAGATTTGTAATGCTGTAATTTGTGAATGATGAACATTTTGTTAGATGTGGCTGTGTTTTTATGAACTGTACTTTCACCAACTACATTGAAACCAAATTCCACATGCTGGCAGTGTGGTTAGTACAGTGAATTGAACTGTAATGTGTGATGCATAATCAAAGATCAGTTGGTGTATGCTAATCATATGCAAATGCACAGAGGTGATGATCATGCAGCAGAAAGGATTTATTTAAAGAAAAGAGCTGGAAATACTGGTTGTCCTTTAGACTGCTAATTTACCCGAATGAATTACTCTGGCTTTGCTAAAATAAATGAACTAAAAGAAAAAAAAAGAACACATTACCCCAAATAGACTGCTTGAGTGGTTAGATGTAAGAGAGGAAAGATACACTTAATGTACCTGCATAGAATGAACATTTAAAACACATTTAACTAGAGCAGTAGGTGGTATACTTACCCTGAATCATTTCTCAGTTAATATAGATCAGCTGGGGTCTTTATATTAATTGTTCTGATAATAAATGTGACCCATGCTACTATGGTGAAAATAACTGTCATTTTGTTATTTATGAGCCTAAGCAACACAATGGCTGCTTTGTTTGAAGTACTCATTTCAGAAAGGTGCAGCAAAAAACAACCTGTTTTTGAATGTAGGAAAAAAAAGACAAGAACTGGCTACATTCTTTGGAAGAAATCCGCTCATACACACCCCTATTCACATTAAGGACACTGCTGTGGAGATAATATATGCACTTCCTTTGAGTGCACAGGTGCTGTCAACCTGCACACCCAAAATGTCATAAGGCAAGGCAAGTTTATTTGTACAGTACATTTAAGAAACGATTAAGTGTCACCACAGTGCTTCTGTCTATACACCTAAAAACCACCGACCAGGCCAGAAATCTGGGTGTACTGATGGACTCAGACCTTAACTTTGAAAAACGCATTAAGGGAATTCTAAAATCAGCCTACTATCACCTTAAGAATATATCAAGGGTAAAAGATCTGAAGTCTCAGCAGGACCTGGCAAAAACTAGTCCATGCTTTCATCTTTAGTCGGTGTGATGGCCGCCTAGGCACCCACACACAGAGCCCGGTCTGGTAACCTTTTTCTTCATTTCAGTTAATATATTTGTAATATTTACCATTTTTTTATATTTCACATTTTTTTTAGCAAGTTTGGCAGGGTGGTTATCTAATTGGGTGCACACTTTTAGTTGACTCATTCTTGTCACCTTGTTAATTTGGTTTATTTTCAGTTGATATGCATTTTCTTTGAGTTACTAGTTCCTGGGGAAGTTGCTGTGTGGGAGGCCCAAGCCTGCTAAGAGTCCCAGCTGAGGTGGATCTACTTTGAGGCTGCAGTCTAATTGGAGTCATCCATCTCACAAAAAGAGGGAGAGGGGTTTAGATTTTCTATTGTTTTGTATTACTTTGTTTGTTCTTTATGTAGAAGTATGATTATTTAGATTTCTGTTTCCCTAAGGAGTTATGAATCTAAATTGTTTAAGTTCTGTTGTGAATTAGTTAGTTTATTAAGTTAGCTGAAGATGGTTATGTTATGTATTTCCCTCTTGTGTCAAAATGGTCTGATCAGCCAGTGTATATAATTTCCCTTGTGTGTCAGTTTGTTAGGTCAGTTAGTTTTCAGTTCCTAATGTGGATGTTCTGTTTATTTGACCTCTTTTATGGGCCCAGAACTTTTACTTAGGAATTTGTTTTTTTGTTGTTTTTTTGTAAAATTAAATGTCAAAAGACTTTTTCTTTAAAAACCTCCTGTGCTCTCTTCATCCTTGGCCTCAGTCCCTCACAGTCGGCTTGATTATTGTAACGGTGTTTTTACAGGTCTACCTAAAAATCAATTAGACACCTGCAGCTTATTCAGAACTCTGCTGCTCGAGTCCTCACTAAGACCAAGAAAGTGGACCACATCAGTCCAGCTCTGAGGTCTTTACACTGGCTGCCTGTTCATCAAAGAATAGACTTTAAAGTTCTGCTGCTGGTCTATTAAGCTCTGAATTGTTTAGGACCAACATCCATCAGTGACCTCTTGACCCAGTATAAACCTGCCAGAACCCTCAGGTCATCTGGATCCAGTTTCTTATCAGTTCCCAGAGTCAGAACCAGACATGGAGAAGCTGTATTCAGCTTCTATGCTCCACATGTCTGGAACGAACTCCCTGAAAGCCTCAGATCAGTTGAAACACTCAGTTTATTTAAATCCTGGTTAAAGACCCACCTGTTCTCTGCTGCATTTCAGTAGTTCTTACTAGGAGTGCAGATCTGCAGCTGGTTCTTTTATGATGAAATCTTAACTTTATTTCTTTATCTGAGCTTTTTCTTTCTGTTTTTATGTAATCAATTTTATCTGTTTTAATCTTTGTTTTTCTAATACACTTGTATTTTTTTTCTTCTGTACCCCGCTGTAATGTTTTAATGTTTTATGTTAAGCACTCTGAATTGTCTTGTACATGAAATGTGCAATACAAATAATTGCCTTACCAAATGTACAAGACAATTCAAAATGTATTACATAAAACATTGAAAGCATTACAGCGGTGTGCAGAAAAATAATTAAAACAAACTTTTAAAAGAAATAAAATAACTTTAAGCCAAAAGCTAAAGTAAATAAGATAAAATGCAAGAAATAAAAGATACAGCAAAGAATTTACAGCTTCTTTGATAAAAGGTGGCAAATAGAATAGTTTTTAACCCTGATTTAAAACAGCTCAGAGTTTCAGCAGATCTGATCAGAATTTGTTCCACATGTGAGGAGCATAAAAACTAAACGCTGCCTCTTCATGAAATAACATGAATGAAGCTCACCAGCACCTCCATTTTCTGGCAGCAGTAAGCTCATCTTAGTCCATCAGTCTTCACTACTCTTTGCATATACAAAGTAGAGAATGAGGTAACCAGCAACATCCCACTGTGGTATAAAAGCAGCAGTGCTTCAGACAGAAGAGCACTCAAGAGTGTGGTGAGGCAAGCTAAGAGGGAAATTACAGTCTCACCACCACCTGTACGGGACCTGGCCCAATAATGCTGCCTGTCCATGATATAGGGAATCATCCAGAATTTTACCTGCCCCTGTTGTGGAGGGTTCTCTCTTCTGCCTACTGTCAGGAATAACCAAAACCCCCAAACTGTGACAGTTTATTACAGTTTTTATCTTGACAAAACAAACCTTTACTGTCTGCATTGACAGGACAATAGTGGAAATTGTGACATCATATAAGTATCACGTATACAGTACATGTAGCTTAACCACCTGCTGCCTTTAACGCTGCTGATTTAAACTCTGTTCTTTTTGTAAATACCAATGTACACTGCCTGGCACCCAAAAAAGTCACCACCTGGATTTAGCTAAGCAAACATGTACGAGCCTCCTATTGGATAGACCAGTGTTTCTCAATCCTGGTCCTCAGGGACCACTGCCCTGCATGTTTTAGTTCTTTCCAACTCCAGCACACCTGATTCAGATTAACTGAACTGCTTGTCAAGTTCTTTGCAAGCCTGCTAACGAGCCATCCATTTGAGTCAGGTGCGTTAAAGATGGACATCTCTAAAACATGCAGGGCATTGGTCCCCGAGGACCAGGATTGAGAAACACTGGGATGGACAATTATCTTTCAGCTGGCAACAAGTTATTTAACCCCAACTGATGCAATGAGTAGCTTCCATTTTTTTTAATCAACCATGTCCAAAGATGGATCCCGTGGTGGAAAAGATGACAAAGACACATCTGCCTGATTCCAGCCTTGCTGAAGCAGGCCCTGATCCTCCTCTATGTTTAAAAGTTAGTGTGGGACACTGTGGCTGCTAGGCGTTGGGGAAAGCTGGAAATTGGACTCAGAGAAGATGACATCCCTCCAGTCTTCTACAGTCCCATTCCTGTGGTCTTTTTCAAACCTCAGTCTGAGGTCTTTACTTCTGATCGATTAAAGTGAGTTGTGCATGTCTCCAGTCCTTCCTGTAGGACCTGTTTCCCACCATTCTTGCTGGGCATTTCACCCCAGTCTCAGTTTGCCACTGTGTTTGATGGTCACTTGATGTCAGCTGATGGTTCTTGAGTGATGAGTTTACAGTCATCCCTTTCAGTTCAAAGTTGTTTTTGCAGTCTGACAGCTTGGTGTCCTTGGTGGTCAAAGACCAAGTGCAAAAAGGGTAAAAGTTACATCCATTACAGTGACAGTTGCATTAGCTCTAATCATTGTATTTCTTTAATCATAACCACGTGATACCACAGGGTACAGTCAACCAGAACATGACAACATTTTTTGTCATTATGTATTGCGTCAATGTGTAACCATGGCAACTGGCCATAGCAAACCTTTTGTTGAGTTTTATTGATCTCAATCTCACATCACATGAAGGCACATGGCTAAACATGTGCTGCAGGGTTCAGTGCCATCTAGCTCATCTCCTTCCTCCTTATGCAGATGCTGCGGTTTGGGAAGCACTAGACTTGAGATAATGTTTTCGCCATGATGGAAACACTTCTATAAGTCATATTTCTCTCGTGGTAGGAGCAGTATTTACAGGATAGGATGCCATTATGAGTTGATTTTGAGTATGAACAAACAACATAGAATACTTTATAGAATAGAATTTATATAGCACTTTTTAAAGAAAAATAAATAACTAAATACCTCACAATAAAACGTAATAACAGAAAACAATATTAAGATGACAGACGTGTAAAGACAGTAGAAACGACAAACACAAAAAGATCTCATTTAAACCCTATTTTACTGGAAGCAAGTGTAAAATAAAAGCTTTCACCTACTTTTTTATAAAACAAAACACCCAATGAATTGTAAAAAAAAAACAAAAACAAAACAAAAAACAAAAAAACAAAGGAGCCTTTTTCAAAGTCAGAACTATTCAATTTTCTAAAAGGGCTGTTGCAAAGGCATCAAACTCTGATGAAAGTGGTCCTTCCTAAGACTGCCACAGGAAAAAAGATCAAGAATTCCCTCTGCTGCAGAGGAAAAGCTCATTATGGTTTTCAGAGTTACAAGCAGAAATTGCTAATTAACAGCTAGTGTACTTTGACTGCCTTTTTGTGCCCCTTAGCTGTTCAGCATACATCATGTCAATCAGGCCTTCGTGGTTAAATAACTGCAAATAATCCTTTGCTGGGAGACAACAATAAAAGAAGAAGAACTGGGCTGATAAACAAATAATGGGCAATGTGTAAACTGGTCTGAAAAGTCAACATATATAACTAGAAGTCAGACTGCTGCAGCATCTGTGAAAATGTCTGTGGAGCAGTGTAGGTGAATGAGTTCGTAATATTTTTACATATAAAATAAAAGAAAGGTAGTCTGACTGCATGATGAGGCTTTGTTGATGGCACTATAGCTTTTTGTAGCAAGGTCGTCTAAGCTCCTGAATCTGTGAGAGCTACTGGAGTAGGGATAGTGCAGAGCCAAACAAGTTGCTACAGCCACACATCCTTATTAGTCATTTGTTCATGCCCATAAATAGAAACCTTAAAGGCTTCATCAACTAGAAATAAGAACATGGATATTTGTATCATGTAGTCATCACCTTGCAGAACTCATGCTGCTTTTGTTATACATACTAAAGATCACGTATTTTTCAAATGTAAGTAGGCTACAAGTTGTTATTCCCGGCATGAACAACCTTTGGGATCAATTTTAGAGGTAGAACAAACTTGCTGAACCAGACATGGCTTGTGAAATACGAACCCCAGCTAAGATGATTTGGACTGAATTGGATGGCACAAACAGAAAAACAGACACTAGTTGTTCACCATATCAAAGCTATTTAAACTTTGGAAGAAAATTAAAATCTCAGCTTAGAATCTGCTGCGGCTTGTTAAGATCATAAAGAGATTGCTAAACTTTTATCATGAAATTATAAAATAATGTGTACTGACATTGACTAAACCACCACATTGTACCCACATTACAGAAAAAGTTTAAAAATGGCTTCATTTAATCAGCAGCTCCTTAAAGCTTTTTAGAACACTACAATGAAGGTGATAAACAGATATTTCTATTACAATATCAAGAGCAATGATGTCATAACATTGCCATGCAGGCGCCTGGAAAAAAGAAAATGTGCCATAAACTGGTCAATGACCAAATTCTACCTTTAAAATCTATTTGACTATGGTTTGGCTGCACATGTTTGAAGGGTCAAGTGAGACATTTGCATCAGTACCAGAGTAAACAGTAGGAGTGGGTCCCCACTGCCAGTTGGCAGAATGAGTTTGCACACCATTTATACACAATCACAAATATAGCATTGTAAGCTACATGTATGGCCACCATCACTGATTGAAAGGTATGCAAATACTAAATGTCTAAAAACCAGCACTGATATGCATAATCAAATCTAATTTCTAGAAGCCATTTGGATTTGTAAGAGGAAGGACTACAGCATATAAACCAGCAGAGCATCGATAACGTACAATGGCAGCTCAACTTGGCACTCACCTGGTGGGACATCATAGGACAATGCTTGCACAGTTAATAGAAGTAGAAAAAAACAACACAGTCATGGATATCCATCCATCCATCCATCCATCCATCCATCCATCCATCCATCCATCCATCCATCCAATCACTACCACTTATCCAGGCTGTGAGGGCAGTAGCCTAGGAGAGGCCCAGATTTCCTTCTCCCTGGCTACTTTTCAAGTTTGCTCAAGTAAATACTGAGACATTCTCAGGCCAGTAGAGTGACGAGTTCCTCCAGTGTATTCTGGGTTTTACCGTGGCCCTCCTGCCAGTGGGAAGTGCCCAGGAAAACGTCCCCATGGAGGAGTATGGGAGGCATCCTAACCAGATGGCTGAGCCATCTCATTGGGCTCCTCTCAATGTTTAGATGCAGCTGCTCTATTCTTAGCCCCTCCTGGATGACTGAGCTTCTCATCTTATCTGTAGGGAAGACCCCAGCCACCCTGAAGATGAAGCTCATTTTGGCCGCTGGTATTCACAATCTCATTTTTCTGATCACTACCCCTAGTTCATGACCATTTGTTGAGGGTTGGTTGGAGCGTAGTTCTAAGAGCTTTGCCTTTCGGCTTTTGCCTTCTTCACCAAGACAGAGTGAAGTAGAGTCGGCATCATTGCAGACACTGCACCAATCCTGTTAATATCCTGCTCCGCTCTTCCCTAACTTATGAATAAGACCCAGAGATACTTGAATGTCTCGGGGCAGAATCTCATTTCCACTCCGAAGAGGACACTCCACCCTTTTCCAGTTTATTAAAATGACAATAAATCATTATGATGAAAAGACTTAGAGTCACAGGTACTGAAGACATACAACTTAGCCACAACTTGACAAGATCAAAGGTTCACACAGTACAAACAACTTTGTTGAAGTTATGAAAAAAGACACAGTTATGATCAGGCAAACATTGTTGACTTCAATAAAACAGACTTTGTAATAGTGTAGAAAAACACACAACTTGTGTTGGAAACACAAATGCATTACTTTTACTGTCCTTGAATCGTCCTTTACTGTACCCTTTGTACACAGATATACAAATATTTGAGCCAATATCAGTTACTTACACTTTAATGCAATAAAACAAATGCTCTAATAAGACAACACAGTGAGCCCTTTTTAACTGAACAGAATCTTGACTGTTGGTACCTCAAAAGTTTTTTACAATAACATATGCACATATTAATGCAAGGCAGTAACGAGGGTAATGTTCTAATTAATCCATAAATCCCATCCTCTAAAGCTGAGAGTTGTGTGTCTTTAAAAACTAGAGGGTGAGTTAAAATCATACAAGATGTGTTTGCATTATAAAATATAATATCTCTGCTGAAGGGAAAGAACTATACAACAGAAGGCCAGGAAATTTATCATGCCATAAAAATGCCATTCAAACAAATATTTCATCTCAGGATTTTTTATTTTTTTGCAGAAAGAACAGTAACAAAACTAAATTTGATACCAAATTCCTTGAAAGGAACAAGAAGCCTCTATTTTTTTCTATTTGGCAGCTGCCTTACTCGCGTTGTGTAACACTTCTGCTCATCACTAAATCACTAAACATTTCCAGAGAGATTTCTGTTATGACATTCAGTCTCTCTCTGAACCCAAGTAAAGGCTATTTCTGTTGCAGCATGGACAACAATAATAAAAACCCTTTTTTAATAAGGTGTGCTGTTTCCTCCTGGTTGCGGTTTTAAATGTTTTCTTGCTTCAGTCTTTGCCTTTGCTTTACAAACTGACTTGGGTTATTTTTTTTCCCTCAGTGCAGTGTAGATGCTTCATATTGATGTAGTGTCTGCAAAGGTGTTTGTGTTTGCAATGGATTTGACCTGTGTTTGATTTTTTTTTTCCTCAGGTGATTTTACATCCTCTGAGACCACGCATGACTCCTGCACAAGGTGGTGTTTGGGTGGCTGTTATTTGGATAATGGCGAGCTGTTTCTCCCTCCCACATGCGATCTACCAAAAACTCCTGACTTTCACATACAGGTAAACTGATGGACAGTTAGGAGAGGTACTGTTTTAATGAGGTTAGCAACAGTCAGATCTCCTCCTCTGCTCCTCAAGAATCGTGCTTGACTTGATAACTTGAATATAAACAGTATTTTGTTGCTAATAGTATTTTTTCCCTCACAAAACAGATTTCAAATAGTGACATGACATTATAGAGGGTGAAACTGTGAATGTTCAGACTTTTGCAGCATGAGGAATGTAGAGGTCAGGGACTTGAAAGTAGGGAGATCAGAAGAAATCAATCAATAAGTAAAAAACAAAAATCTGTTATTCTTTCACAACCTGTTCACAATTCAAGACTTTGAATTTCACTGAACAATGCCTTTGAAAATGAAAAAAAAAAGTCTTAAAATATCTGTGTAATAGACAATCAAGCAGGATATATTCTAGGCTGTGGCTATTTTCTGTTTGACACATAATTAATTGTTAATCCCTTGCTTGTACACCTGCCTTAACAGCTAAGATGACGATGGCCAGAATGTCAAATTTCCGGTGACTCACAAACTAATGAATGACGTCTCTAAGGCAACATTTTTTATGAATGTTATAAATGTTAATGCTATTAAATAACAGTGACACGAATGTGCAACAAAACCTACTTAGACAATATTTGGTTCATAAATATCAGTCACATAACCATTTTCTTTGTACATTTGTATTAACCGGTTATTTTCAAAATTTGTATTTTAACCTTTTAAAACCTGAGGTTCCTTTATTGAGAACAGATGGACAAACTGCCAAATTGTGCCAAAAAGGCCATGTTGGAGACCTCACCTGGACCGTCTGTACTAAAACCTCTAATTTTGATGTGCTTGACTTAATCAGTCTTGGCATTTGCAGAGACAATTTTCCAGTATTGTACTATAATTTGTTATTGGTTTGGAGCTACAGCTGCATCATTCCAAAGGCATATTCATAATCATCCTGAAGGTGTTTTTTCCCTGTTTTTTAGGCCAACATGAAACCTTTTTTGTGTTATGTGCCATTTTCATTCACTCTTCACTAGTAGAACTTATACCGAGGTCATTCAGGGAGATCCCTGCAATTTTCCCACACAATCCCCTGCATCCCATGAAAGCTTGTCAAAGAGCCTGGAAGAACTATCACTCAAGATCACTTTTAAAGAAAGTCTGGTTCTGTGGAAGCAAAATACTAAGAAATGAAGAGAGACTTTTGCACAGTGTTGTATATACATTTCAAGCTTATAGTGGCTTTGAATTCATATCAGTAGAAAAGACATTTTCTCATGATTAGTCTCTGAATTAGATTGTCAGGCATTTAGAAAAATAGTAACACAGCTAATGTTTAGCTTGCTTAAGTGTTGCTGGTGCAGTCTTTGGCATTAGACCCCTCTGAATACTAAATAATTAGTGCAAATGGAGCTTTAAGGCAAAGAAATCCCCAACATGAAACTTTATCGGCTGTTTTCTTACCTCAAATAAAGCTTTAATAAATTCACCCATCTACATTCTCATGCAACAGTTATGCTGAGATATATGCTTTATAAACAAATCATGGAATCATGCTGTATAGTAACAGTCTATCCCTTTGTCATGTTAACTGTGTCTGCTGTTACTATGGCAACAGTTGAGCTGTGGTGTACTTACTAACCTCTGTGCAGGTTCATCATCAAGACATTTTTCTTAAGTAAGATTGTCTAAGGGTTCTAAGACATAATTTAATTTGGAGTTGATGGCTATGCTCAATTCCTATAACACACACACGCAAATAATAAAACCAGCATTTAGAATGAATAATCGATTCATCTCTATCATTAGAGACTATTTTTACTCTGTTTTCTTCTTGAGTAAATTCCCTAATAACACTTTTTCTAATTGTAAGTACTTCAGGGAGCACAAGAAAAAACAACTGTTGATATATTTTAATGGACATGTGATAATTAAGCATTTAGCAATCAATGAATGGTTTGCATTCCTCCATGGCTGGTCTAGAGTGGAAAATAAAACACAATGAAGGAGGTGGATAATATGATTCAGATATTTCTAGCCCATCATTTGTCATTTAGTATCTCACAAACTCTTTTCTTCTACCACATCAAGCCCTTTGTTATTTTTCTTAGTAATTCAGTAATAATTAAAAGCTAATTATTTATCTCTTATTTGTTCCCTACGTGTTCAACAGCTCAAATGATGATGTGCTGTCAGTGTTAGGTGTGATGTTTTTATTTTTCATTCCCACTGAATCTGAGTCATTCATCATCTTCATGAGTACAGAATGTATTTACCTTAAATTTACTGTTGACAATTCATTTATATATGTCAGCCTAAAAATAAATAAATCTCAAAACCTTTGCACCCCAAAGCTGCTTAAACTAAAAGGGTTGTTCTCTTTATTACGATTATCTACTCTCACCCTAATCTGTCTTCCTTTCTCATCTTTCCTGTAATAACTTCATCAGCAAGGAAAAGGAGAGAAGCCTGTGTGTCCCAGACTTCCCAGAGCCATCAGATCTCTACTGGCAGTATATTGATCTCCTAACATTTATACTACTTTATATGCTGCCACTCCTCATCATCACCATCTCCTACACCACAGTGGCCCGTCGGCTGTGGCGCCACAACGCCATTGGTGACACGACAACAGCTCAGCATGCCACTCAAAGGAGGAAGCGCAGACGAACGTTGGCCATGCTGCTCCTGGTTGTTGGAGTGTTTGCTGTCTGCTGGTTCCCACTCAACTGCTACGTGGTGCTTCTTTCCAGCCAAGCCATCCACTCCTCCAATGCTCTGTATTTCTGCTTTCACTGGCTGGCGATGAGCTCCACCTGTTACAACCCTTTCATCTACTGCTGTCTGAATCCCACCTTCCGCCAGGAGCTGCGACTCCTCCTTGACAGGTGCAGGTGGAGACGGAGGGCAGCGGTTGGGTTGGAGCCAGACCATCGCCCTGCAGTCGCCGGTGCTCCCTGTCACAGAGCCGCCTGGCCTGACAACCACCAGTCATCTAGGCCACGCCAGGCTTTGGCCCAGGGCCAGGACTCATTACAGCAGAGTCACGCCTCATCAAGTCATTCCCACAACCTGAAAGATGC
The DNA here is from genome assembly GCF_017639745.1 of Melanotaenia boesemani. Taxonomy (NCBI): domain Eukaryota; kingdom Metazoa; phylum Chordata; class Actinopteri; order Atheriniformes; family Melanotaeniidae; genus Melanotaenia; species Melanotaenia boesemani. The sequence goes on from NC_055685.1 coordinate 13,557,366, forward strand.
TCATGTGCTCTACACTGCAAGGCCGGCGCTAACAGGGAGGACCCACATCCTCTCAGTCGAGCCAATTGTGGCAGTGAGATGACTGGATGCAGTTCTAAATGGAAGACATTAGTTTGTAGGATTTAAAAACAGAAATCTGGACATCTCAGAGGTTTGGCTGGGCCAACACAGGACACTGATAGTAACAGGGGAAGAGGAAAGCACTTTTTCTAAGACTTCAAGGAAATTACAAGATTATTTCTCCATTAGACGTTAGTAAAATGGCTTTGCCACAGTTATTTCTGCATTTTTTCACACTGCTTTTTACACTTTTATTTCCTCTGTACTTTTAAGGTGCATTGCACATCAAGAACTGAATCTCCGGGTATTAAAAAACTGATAAATCATTCTCACTTTGAATCCATTCAGCAGCGCTTTTGATTATTTCACATTTCCTCAGTGGATGCAGTGTGTCCAGCAGTTGATGTTCAAATATCCAATTTTCTTGTGAACTCAAAGTACCATTCTCCCATCTTACTGATTATAATGCATTATGATGCAAACAAGGCTTTTCATACAGTTTTCATACATAATTTTCTTGTGAATAGTAGTTAGATTACAACAGAAAATAACATATTTGTGAAATTTTAGGCATTGGTATTGATGTTCTGATGTAAATGTTTTATAAAGACGTTTGTGATGCCAGCATCACAAGTGTTTATCAATTTCCAAGAATCTGTCTTTAACTGTAGGGGGGACTTGTTTGCCAGCATCTATACAGAAAAGAGAATACTTTTTTCCCTCTCTAATTTCCACACAAGAATCGATTGTCAGTGGGTATCTAAACCTGCTGAGAGTGAAATCATCTTGATATTTATTCACAGGCTGCTTCTAATCCACATTGCTGCCATACTTCTTTTCTTTCATTTATTTAGCCACAGGGCTTTTAGTATGCAAAGTGAAAAAGAAGAACAGGGACAACACAGACATTACTGAATGTTACAGCAACTCAAGCTTTCCTCTCAAGAAAAAAAATTATCCCAACCCACAATAATACTCTGGCGTATTTTTCCTGAAGCCATTTTACAATGAAGATCTGACATTAAAGTTGACAGTCATGACAGATTCATATGTTTAAAGCTGACAATATGATCATACACTCCATAAGAAAGATTTGATGTAGCACCATGACTTTACTAATTGATTTGTGGACAATCAAGTTGAAGCCTTGAGTTTGGTACTTGGACAGTCTCCATTGTGTTCTCATTTTGGTTACTTGAATCCTAGACTTGATAAGTGAGGGGGGGAGAGGTTGAATACATGCAGCACGTTCATATGGTTACCCTGAAGTGTCACAGCAATACAAAAACCACAACATTTCACAATTAAGCACAACACTCCTTTTCTGGAATTTACACCACACGTAATGGAAGAAGAGCAAGATATTTTTGGAAAAAGCTCAAGAAGTGAGTCATACACTAATTGTAAATAATGTTTTTTTCATTATGGTATGCGTTATTAAAAAAGGTGTAATCTAATTAAGAATTATTGCCTATTAGTCTTAATTTGTACTCGTGCAGTGTTTGCGTAAGGTTAGTTACTCCATCACCGCCGTAGGGACCGCGTAGGTCCACAGAGGCTCGATGCGCACCTCCTCCAAACCTGACGTGCACCCCTGCTACGCAGACAGTATCTCAAAGTACCTCCTTGTGATTGGTCAGTTTGGGATTACGCATTTCCAGATTTTTAAATCGTCTCGCTGAATATGTGTGATAGCCGCCATTTTTAAAAACAGCACTCAATGGATCAAGTTGATGAGAGGCTGATCGAATTATTTCTTCTTTTGCTTCCACAAGACACTGCACTATGTTGGACGCCATTGTTGTTTTAAAACAGGAAAAACCTACCAGAACTAAAGTGATCGTGTTGTTTGTGAGCTGATTCTACCCCTGCTGCCACCTTCAGATTAAGAAGAGAAACTGCAACACAACACCAAAATGATGTGTACCCCCTACGCTTGAGTGGAAGAGCAAACTCGTCAGTGTCAGCTATGCCGTAACCAACCTTACACAAACATCACATGAGTATAAATTCAGCTTTAGAGGTAGTGGGTGCCAGGTGGGTGGAGTTTTCACTCCTTTTAAACTGGGCAATCAGCCAGGGCATCAGCTGGATGACCCACTCAGATCTGAAGCCCCTTTTAAACACATGGGTGGAACAAACAAATCAGCCAGTTTGCCAAAAGACTTTCAACCTGCTTAATAATTTTGAGTTGATGTATTTTATTATTCGAACGAGGCCATTTATGACATAGCTGTAAGCATCTAGTGATTTATATGCTTTTAATTTCTCTTTGCTGTACACAAATGGTGTCTCGATTAGGTACATGCAGATGTCTGGCCATTCCACCGTCGGGAGTCCTTAAAGATCTTCATGCCAGTCCTGTAAAGTGTATGGATCAGCCTGCCTGTTTCCATCTGCTAGGGTTAATTTTCTAAAATAGCTGTCATGGTCCTGTAGAGTGTCTGTACATATTCTGACAGTTCCGAGAACGAACCACTTGCTTGAAAACCCTCCATTTACAAAAATGGCACTAAAAATTTTTAGCTGCCGCTTGTTAAAATTTCTAGCCTCCACTTTTGCCTCCAGGCTAAGCTCCGCCCTCGAAAAATGTCACAATGTTTGCAGACTTTGAAACGGTCTATTGTCCTTTTATGTTGAGAGACCACCAATAGGACAGTGTTGCACTTTGCTGAATACAACATAAGAGAAATGCATATAAAATTATGGTGTTTTTATCAACTTTTTGTTACTGTCATGATCAATTTAGCTCTAAAAGATCTATGCCTCTTTTGTGTTGGTAGAGCCTCTTTCCACCAGCATATGCTTTCCTCTCCATTTAAATGGCAAACTCCTCCTCCGCTGCTCGTTATGACTTCTTCCTGGGTCGTCGACCGGCTGATGGTAAAGGAGCAGACCCAGTAACTTTCGCTGTTGTTCACTTCCTGGTCCGAAGCGTTCGCTGTTGCCCACTTCATTTGGTGTAAATTTCGAGAAAAAAAATGCAATGAAACTTCTGTTGCAGCTTTTGTGTTGTGGCTAATATTGGATTGTTGTAATATTGGATTGTCATGCTGTAGTTAATTGTGGTTTTTTATGTTGCAGCTTTTGTATTTCTGTGACACTTCAGAGTCACATACTTTCAAGTACAGAAATACAGTTTGAGATCCAGAATATGACGAATGTTTATTAACTTCCTCATTTATTCATTCCTTTCAGTTGACTCATTTCTTTATGCATCTTTTATGCAACTTTTCATAAAGGTACATAGATACCTGGTTAAGAAGAAGTTGGTATAGATTAAGCTGATTAAGAAAAAAAATGTTTATATTTTGTTCACTAATGGCCACCATCCATTCACAACTGTGCTTGGCATTTGAATTAATTTCTATGCCCATCTTTACCACTAGATGCCAGTAAATTTTATACATTGTACCTTTAAACATGGCACTGTTCTAGTTTTGTTCTTAATGCTGGTGGATATGTGGCTATAAAATGCCAATAGAGTTTGATTGTTTCTTTGGCTGTGGGCTGGTGCATGTCCCAATGTCTGGTTGCTGCCCCGGGACCCAGGGTATGGCCTGGGGGCTGGGAGGGTGTAGGGGTTTGAGGGGGGCTGAACAAGGGGTCGTGTGTGTGTGTGTGTGTGTGTGTGTGTGTGTGTGTGTGTGTGTGTGTGTGTGGGTGGGTGCCAGGATGAGTGGGAGTGGGCAAGGTGTGTATGTGGGGGGTCACATGCACTTTTGGGAGAGACCTGTGTAGGCCTGTGGACGATCACACTCATTTCTGATCACTCCTCTTTCCTCATAGTCTGCATGTTGACACAGTCACTGAGTTGTCCAGTGGATTTATACACTAAAAAAGCTACTTTTGTTTAGCTCTCTTTGTGTGTGTGTGTGTGTGTGTCTGGTACTTTGGTTGTTGTTGTGATACATGTTTGTTTAGTTAGTTTTTTCTTTATTTTTTGTTAATGTTTTTATTTAGGAACTCCTGATGATTGCCAGCTTTGTTTTTCTGTAAAAGCCGTAGGAAATTCTCTGTTGTGTTTCCGTACAGGTGTAACAGGTGGTTTTCTGGTGTTTGGACTGAAGGGTTGTTGCCTTCTATCTGTTGTATCTGTGTCTCGTCTGTCTTCTTCCTACTTTCCTTTTTACTTCTCGTCACTATTCTCCTTCTTTTTCTGTCCTCTCCAGTCAGGTCCAGCAGGATTACATAACTTTCATAATTCAAAATAAATAAATAAGATTAAATAAATAAATCAGATTATCAAGAGGAGCGTTATACCCATAAAGCTCCCCTTGGCAAAGCAAATTTTTTTCCGAACAGAACAGCAGCCAGACCATCAAACTTCTTGCTCTCATGCTGGACAGGACAAGTTAAAAGTGAAAAAAAAGACTTTTTTCTCTTGCTCTTTAGTACCTCCTGCAGTTGTGAGATGCAACATCAATGTTATAAAATCAAATGAAATTCCATAACCAGTCATATGCTGTATGTGTTGAACAGAAAGCATCATAAACAAATGAAAGAAAAGTGAAGTATCAAGGTGTGGTAATGTTACACTATTAAACAGTGTGGCATACTTTATAATATATCTGCAACAAACCCAAAATGAAAGTGTTGCAATTCTTTTCTAACTTTTTGCCTTTTAATTCAGATTTTAAAGCATTTTTAATGCGGCAAATATGTGAAATCAGTGCATGTGCAACATGGTTTCCATTGTATATAGTGTCACTTACTGCAAATGAGCAGAGAAACTACAATCTCATGACACTGGTGTGAAGTTTGTACAGACTGACCACATGTTTTGACATGAGAGGAACTTAGTTGTGCATAAGTCTAAGATTACTAACTGAGGCTTCGTTTGTGAGGTAGACACAATTATGTTTTAGTATCTTACAAATAACATTACAGGGATGGACATGCTGTTGTTGTAATGTATTATTTTTTTTAGCTGAGATACAAAGTAAATCTCTATATACAAAGTATAGAAATAACCTTCAACAGTTTTTGTATGGGAATTAATCAAACCTTCACACCTCTGATTTATAAGTAAAGGCTGGCACGCACTGCAGGATTCTTCACATCTTCACCGATTTTGAGACCACACACTTGATGATAACAAAATACAGATTGCACAAGATATTCCTCTTGTGATCTTAAATCTCGGTTAGTCAAACAAGACTTCAGTGTAAACAAACAAGGCAGACGAACAGGAAGCAGCAATGATGGTTGTTTTTGGCCTCCTACATTCCGAAAAAACACACCAAGAAAAATGACAGTGGAAAACGTTTCTGCAAACAACCAGTAATGAGAATAACAGCATTATAAATAACGAATGGCGCTCCTTTTTACAGTAACAAGTAATCTGATCACTCTTCCCATCATTGTAACACCGTTACTGTTACTGCTGAAATTGTGAGTTGTTACTATAATTGAAGCTGTTTTTTCATCAGACCATCAAGATCTCTAGCCAAGGGGCATGTTTTTTGTTTGTTTTTACTTCCTCTTCTGTCAGTCAGCTGAGTCAGCTCGTGTTTTGATTGGCTTTTGTTCATGCACACGTGACATTACACACTATACATGCTTCGCTCCTCTCAGAACCCCCCACACTACAGCATTTATAGTCACAAATATTAAACATGTTCATTATCTATAATCTCTCCTTTCTAGGCCCACGATGTTGTTTGCATGCATCCGACAATCGGGCTTTGATCATAAGGAGGAGATTGGGACAAAAATCGGCTAATCAGTTATCCTGTAGCGTGTACCCGCCTTTACTTAGAAGCAGAAGGAAAAGTTATCACAATTTTATTCTTTACATGGTTATAAACCCAAACATTGGCAATTTTACCGATAGAGCTGAGCACAACAAATCTGACACAGAAAAAGAGAGCATATAACTTATTGACAGCAACAACACTTTTACCACAGCACACTGCACTTTTTACAGTATTAAAATCCAACTTAAACTTTATTCATGTTACCTTATTTGTTCTGGGGTCTTGGTCTCACCCTGCCATCTGCCACACATTTTTTTTAATGTACTTGTAATGGTAACAGTTTTTAATTTTTACTTTATCTATAACTGTGTTGTTATTTAGTTGCCGTTCTGGGCCGGAAACCAAAAACTGTGATTTCAGGGCAGTTTTAGGCCCAGGAATTGTGTCTAACAAGAAGTTTAAGAGTTCAAAATCTTGTATAATGTTGCTTTAAATACATTCTGTAACAGCTTTATCATTACACTGCAGCATCTCATTTTCTTGGTTGCCGTGGAAATGCAAGAAATCATAATATGAACGAGCAATCAGACCATGCAATAACTGACCCTATAAGTCACTATCACAAGCTGTTCCCCACACTTCAGTTTATTTTCACTCATTCCTGCAGTAATATATACAGCAATGTGCAGAGAATATATTGAGTGTTCAACGTTTGTTGTGAAACTTAATGTTTAAGAAGGTGAAACCAACAAAATGTGTGTACATGTGCACGCAGCTGTACTTGTGTTATAAAAAAGAAAATGAATATTGCCAGATTTTTCTTCCTGTATGTGAACTTAAGAAAAAGTATTCGTTTGTTGCTGTTTTTTCTTCCTGTAAGTGAAATTAAGAAAAAGTATTTGTTGCTGTTTTATGGACAAGAAAATAAACATCTGATCAAATAAACCTTTTTCACCTTTAAGTCTCTTTTTAATAAAGTTGTGAATGTACAGAAAGTGATAACAGCTGTGCTTGTATATTCATTTTAATGATGCTAATTTAATATCTGAGGAGCTGATTTCTTGGGGCTGCTGGCAGCGAAGTCTTCGTTTCCTTCCTCGGGTGTGTGGATGAGGGTGTGTCTTGCAGGATCCCTGTTTCCACCAGATCATCTGTCAAATAGTTTATCTTCTCCAGATTTCTCTCCAGTCTTTTTTCAGATTGATGCTTTCCATTGAGTTTTCCTGTCAAGTTTTGAAACATCACGAGCCCCACTTGTCTCAGAATCTGTTTGTTGCCATCTCCCTCTTCCAGCCTGCTCTTACCCTTGTTTGGGCCTGTCTTTACCCACAACTACCTGATCAGTAGTTCTTTAAAAAAGTAACTAAAGCTTTAATCTGTCTTCAGCATCTCCCTCTGGGTAGAAGGAATCACCTGGGCTCTGTGACATTATTTTATTTTATGATAGCACAGCTTATTTTCTCATAAAAGGGGTAGTTTATCTTATCTCCAGAAATCATCCTATTTTTTCATGAGATGAGATAAATAACAATTCATATTAGCTAAACAAGGTTGGTTATTTAAGTATTGCCATATTTTTAAAAACAAAAAACAAAAAACTTTCCTCCATGAGACTCCACAGCTAAAGTAGGCAAAAAACAAACAAAAAAACAACAACATGTAAATCAGGTTTTTGTTGGTTTATAAAACAAACCCAGGCTCTCTGTGTCCAGAAAAATATTATATTATTATCAACAAACCTCAGTATTTCATGCTGGCTTCCAGTCAGAACTTTTAAAATGGCAATTTTAAAGCAGTAGATTAGAAGAACTTGAGAAAGCTGTTAAACCAGATGTCTGGTATACCTTGCTGAAGCAGAAAACAGCTTCATCAAAGGATGCTAAGTGCTAACTGTATGTGGTACTTTTGTGTTGCGTTTGTCAAATGTGTCACTGTCAGTGAAAAAAACGTAGTTATTTACAGAGAGCCCATGTGTTTTCTGGCTTTTTTGGTTTGATGCCTAAGAAATACCATCTCTCAGTGTAATTACGTTTGCTATTGACACCTGGAAATGTGCACTGACTACTCTGACTGTTAAAAGCCTCACAAACAGAGAATCCATTTGCCTCCACTCAAAGAACATGATGAGCATTTGAATAACTTTCTTTTTATGTGGTGTGATTCAGAAATGTAGACCTGCTGACAGTATTAGTCAGAGGTGAGAAAGTGTTATTAATACTGCCTGCCTGTGAGTTTTGGAGAAGATTTGACCTGGGGTTTGCAGGTGACAAATATTGGCTCCAATAATTCTCTTGAGAAGTATTTTGCTGTTTAAGACTCTCACATTTATGTAAAATGAAAGAGCTTTGCTTATATTAATGTTAGAAAGTGCTGTACAAAAATTAACCAACCAAACTATAAAATACAGATTTAAAATGTCTGGCACTGAAAGAGATTTAAAAACGGTGTTAAATCAAGGAATACTAATCTCAACAGATAAGTGTGAAGTCTTGGATTGTAAAAGCATTATAGCTCATCAAATGTAAACTCTAGCTGGCACTGTAGTGCGGTCAGGACTCACTCAGGCACTTTAATGCATGTGCTGTCAGACCAGCTGCCAGAATAAGAACAAAAGCTCAAGACAAAACTCAAACAGAAGGAGTGGTGTCTTTTTTTATAAGAACGTCTTAACACTACTTCATCTTCATACACCCAGCAGTTGCTTGCTGCTGTCTTTAGGTTCATATTTTACCTTTTAGACATTCATTTGCAATTTGGTGACTGGGGTACAATATTTGAGGTGTTATAAAGGGCCGTCCATGTTTTTACTCCAATCTAGATGTTTTAAATACATTCTACACAGGTACAGCTCAGGCTTTCTTTCTGTGAGGGACCAAGCTGAAAAACCAGAGAAGCACAGGGAATTCCTGACTCCCCCCCCCCCCCAAAAAAAAGAAAGAAATTTTTTTTTGATTTAATTACAAAACAAACATAATTTCCATGACAATAACTTTGGGCCCATAAAAGTGTCTGACAATGTGACTTTGTGTCCTTCCTTTAGAGCTGTTCCTAAAATACATACTTATGTAGAGGGAGTCATTCTACCTTGCAGCCCGTCAGATTTTCTTTCACGTTTTAAACTGACTAAAGGACAGGTGGAGGTTTGTTGTGTAGGCCTATGTCTATGCCAAGTAACCAGCTAATTGTTTCTCTATTATCAATAGTCATGTCCTGTATTTTTTCCCACACATACAGGAAATATGACCTAAAGCTAAAAAAAAAAGCTAAAGAGCTAAAACAGTTCTGTCTGGAAGAATGGGCTTAAAGTTGCTGAACATTGTGTAGAGCTGAACAAGTGCCTACTGTAGCAAAGAGTTTTTCCTTGCCCTTGTTGCTCTGGGGTGCATCTAATAATAGACTGTTCAGAGTATTGAGACAAAAGTGTTGTTGGTGCTAATACATGAACTTGTACTGTACCATTAGAAGCGTCTTGACAGAATGCCATTTGTCTGTTAAGGTGCAACATAAAGGTCAGCAATCTGTTAAATGTTCAACCTCAAATATACAAGAATGTTTTGCCTTGTCAGCTGCCTGCCAGTAGCTTCAAAACAATTAAAAGAAATGGAAACATTTGTTTGGAAGGAGAAAAAATAAATGTAGGCTACAACCTACCTCTTCAAATACTTACAGAGGACAAGATTTTCTCACTTAATTTTTTTTAGTTCTATTCCTTCTTATTGTTTAATTTATGTGTTGAGGGTCTGAAAGGCACCTATACATGCAATGTATTATTATTATTATTATTATTATTATTATTATTATTATTATTATTATTATTATTATTATGGGTTTGGGTGGCTGTGGATAACATGAGGGGTGAGTGGAAAGGTGGCATGAGAAAAGGTAGAATACGCACCAATAAGTCCTTGTACTGTGGGTGTCTTTGAATTAAATAAAACCAAATTATGAAGAGGATTTGTAAAATTATTGCCCATGTGTTACATTGACATAACATACAGTTATGCTTTATGTTTATCTAAGTTTAATAACTTATAGGCTGCATTTGTGTTGCTTTGTTAAACTTCCGAACATTAGCTTTTCCAAGTTTTGTAAAGATTAGCCTAATTATTATACCATCCAACTTTTTAAAAACAGCTTTTACATAAGTAGAAAGTGATCTCCCACTTATTGTTAACAGCTCACTGGCATCAGGCATTTTTCCCAAGTCACTAAAGATAGCTGCCAATAAACCACTCCGACAGAAAAGGATTCTAGACGCCTCTATAATGAACAACTATAGACCTGTCTCTAACCTCTCTTTTATATCCAAGATTACTGAGAAAGTTGTATTTCACCAACTTGATGACTTTTTAAATGAAAGTGGAAATCTTGATAAATTTCAGTCTGGCTTCCGACCTCATCACAGCACTGAAACAGCTCTGGTCAAAGTGTTAAATGACATTAAGTTGAATACTGATTCTGGTCAAGTATCAGTCCTGGTTCTGCTGGATTTCAGTGTTGCATTTGATACACAGAGTCCTGTTGCACAGGCTGGACTTTCTGGAGTGGTCCTTAACTGGCTCAGGTCCTGTTTAGAAGGCCGGAGTTATTTTGTTTATTACGATCGGCAGCTATGAATCCCAGTGATTGGCCATGACTTGTGGAGTCCCCCAGGGGTCAGTCCTTGGACATCTTCTGTTCAACTTGTATATGCTCCCTCTGGGTCAAATATTACAGAACTATAGCATTAATTATCAAAGTTATGCAGATGATACACAACTTTATGTGTCTCTGTCACCAGATGACTGCAGCCCAATAGACTTATTGTGTCAGTGTCTGGAGCAAATAAACACCTGGATGAAGGAGAATTTTCTACAATTAAATGAAGACAAAACTGAGATTATTCTGTTTGGTAGCAAAGAGAAGAGGGTCAGCATTGGCAAACACCTGGAGACTCGGGCTCTTAAAATCACTGACCAAGTTCGTAACCTTGGAGTGTTGATAGACTCAGACCTGACTTTCAGCAGCCACATCAAAGCCTAAGAAGTTTTTTACCAGCTCAGAAACATCAACAGATTTAAAAGTTTATTCTCCCAGAAAGACCAAGAGAAACTCATCCATGCATTCATCTCCAGTAGGTTGGATTCCTGTAATGGTCTTTTAACAGGACTTCCTAAAAAGACCATTAAACATCTGCAGCTCATCCAAAATGCTGCTGCTAGAGTTTTAACCAGGACTAAGAAATCTGAACACATCACACCAGTTTTAAAATCTTTACACTGGCTTCCAGTCAGTCTGTTCCGGCCACTGCCTATCGCTGGCAGCTGCGGCACATTCTGCCATTGATTGCCTGGTTTGGAGGCTCTCGTTCTGGAGTGGCTGGAATCAACACGCCTCATTCTCCTCCCCTCTGATTGGCTACTCGGTGGACCAATCAGGCTGCAGCTTAAGAGAAGCCACTGGTGAAAAGGCTGAAGCAGAAGCCAGTCAAGGAGGGGGAGAGCAGGAATGGCTCAGGCCGCTTTCCCTCTCACGCTGTGCACTGGGTGTGTGTCGTGGTAATCACCTTTGTGTGTTATGGTGTTTAAGTTCAGTTGTGATTAGTTCTGTGTCGGGCTAGGTTAGAGTGTTTTTGTTTGTGACGACGGTCACATTAGTTTATGGATCTGCTGCTTTTCATTTGGTTTTAGGTTTCACCCCGAGTTGCAGTTATGTTGTGGGTTGCACTCGGTGGATTTCTGGGCTATGTTTGGTTTGTTTCTTTCAGCAGGTCCGCTAACCCCAGCACTTGTTTATTTTGTGTATTTTCCGTTACAGGTTTTCACACACCGTTCACGGGTTTTAATAAAATGTGCTTATTTTAATTCACCATCTGTCCTCAATGTTTATTTTTTGTTGCACCCAATCATACCCCTATATTGGGTCGTAACACAGTCACAGAGTAGATTTTAAAACCCTTCTGATCATTTACAAATCTCAGAATGGTTTAGGCCCAGAATACATCTTTGATATGTTTTTGTTTTGATTTTGTTGTGATTTTTGCCATTTCTTGTTGCCTTTTACTATTTCTTAATATCTGTAATGCTTTTGTTTTATGTAAAGCACTTTTAATTGTCCTGTACATGAAATTTGTTATACAAAGAAAAGGCCTTGCTTAACTGCACTATGAAAAACCAAGGTTCTTTAAAATCAAAATTAATAACACCAAAACAAATTTATTACTGGGAGCATTGCATGTAAGTCCCGTCAGAAAATCTGAGTTTGCGTCATCACGATTAAGTTCTGTTGTCAATGGAGGCAGGTTCACAAGCTGCAGTCCATGAGCTTTAGCTGCACACTTTGACTATAGTCCAGTGGCTCCTGTGATGCTTACATACATTTTCATACTTTCTAACCACCTCGATCAGCTGTTCATTAAAACTACCCGTTCGACCTAACATGAGCATAAATGTAGAAGCCACAACTGGCACAACTGGCTTCATGGTTTTCCACCTCAAATGTCCTAGTCAGTGTCCTCAAATTTTGGTAAACCCCCCCCCCCCCCCCCCAGATCTGTACAAAAGTCCAGCACCGTCACTGTCTGCAGACCCATGACAAACAGCTTATCAAGTTCTGTTCAGTGACTCATTCATTTGAAACAGGAAAACATCTAAAATGTGCAGGTGTAGCTCTCAAGCAGCACTTGTGATGATGGACCCTGCTTGGTTGGGATTGTAGGGTGTGGAGAAGATGAGGTGATTGCTTTATCTGTGGTAATTCTTACACTGATAGGGTGACAAATTTTGGTGGATGTAGTGTAATGATGCGGGAATCAGAATATTATTGCTGGAAAATTGCAGCAACTCCTTTAATGGACAAACAAGGCTTTTGAACAAAATAAGCAATCAAATACAAACACACTCCTTCTGTTTAAAGATAATCATGTACCTCATGAAAATTGGTTACAGAGAAGATGTTAGGTGAAAATATTACTCTACTACAATTTAAAAAAACAATAGGTGCATTACTGAGAACCACACAATTTCATCAAATTCTTTCAAGCTTCATCAAAGAGTCAAAGAAACAACTTGAGCTAAAATTGAAATATAGTAAATTTCAAACTAGTCTACCACCTGTATCAAACCTCTGCCAGTGAGTCATCAAAGGTCCTGCTGAACTCCAATGCCAAAACAGAGTCCACTGAAAAACATCATTGGTGCAGAGGTTGCATAATTATGGAGGTATGATGGAAGATGATGGAATAACACCATGCTCCCAACATTATTCAGCTACATCAGATTGTGCACATGTTGACCTGAAGTGCTTTTGAATGTTATAAAAAAAACAAAAGAAAAAGGCCACTAACAAATTTTCCATTCTTGTCATTATGAAAGAAAAGGCCAAAAATTACTCTGGGATAATTGCAGAAGAATATGAATTTGACTTTTGCTTTGTCATTAGCTGTGTGGGGGTGTTTCCACTCAATACATTTCGCCTTCCCAACACTGCAAATCAATAAGCCCCTGTATTGACGCACTGCATTCTGTCACCAATAAACCTGATGCAGAGTATGGGTATATTTCTTCACATCATTACAGCTGATTTTTTGGTTTGGTTTTATCTATTTTCATTATTGCTTAATGAGGTTTAGCTTGTTTTAAAAATGATCCACGTCTGAAGTGAACATTGAAATGGAGGACAGAAAGGTTGCGTGACACAGATAAATGCTGTCAGTGTTTGACATTAAGTTTTAAGTTCTTATATAAAGCCTCTAATTTGAACATAATTCTCCAATGATGGGTTGCCATCTTTCATGTATATGCACAAGCATTTTTCAAAAGGTTACCTCATTTAGTGGACCACTAAATGTCAGCATACTGAGAGCTTACCTGACTCAGAGTTTAATATCTTAAGATTTTCTGCTTGTATCAAAAACTTACTTAGTTATACTAAGTGGGCTTTTTCAAAAGAGCATTTCTCATTCACCCACTCACCTATACACATAAACATAAATGCTTTTGGTTCTGTCATGCTGCAGGATGCAGTATCCTGCTAGGTCTTTGTCAAGCAGAAGTTCCGGGATAAGCCAACTCTGAGATTGATAAATTAGCTGTTTAAAACCATTATGATGATGAGGTGTAGTTTGTTTAACTGAAGTAGAATCAGGAGAGAAATCACAAACACACAGAGAGTCACATGAGTAACACAGGGAAATTGTAAAAGTATTTATAAGGAAAAGTGGAAGGGTCATGGTTATACCATTTCTGTGAAATCACACAGTTTGTGAGGAAAAAAGGCTACTTGATATATGTGGGTGAGAAAGGTTGTGTGCCTAACCCTTACAAATTGATTTTATTCTTCAGTCTCTTAATGAGATCTTACAGGTTTCTGCCCATACGCTGCCTTAGGTTCTAGTCAGATATCAGCCCAGTTCAAATGCACAAGTGAAGCTCCTCCGTGTGCCAGAACATCTTACAGTAATTTTACTTGTCCATCTGCAAAGTGACTGCTTTTTGCAACTATTTAATTGTTGTACAAAACACCTCATTAGAAAAACCTCACTGGCTGCTGTAGAGAGGCAGTTTCTATTACCATACATTGCCCTGTCCTTCTCTCTTTCATTAACTGTTCGTTTTATCTGCTGCTCATTTAGATACAAAGTACTCTGACATTTTCATTTGTTCTTTTAAATTCACTCGGTAATGGTTATGTGAACAGTCTTTGAGCAGTTACATTAGATAAGTGTTATGTATGTGATAAATGACCTTATTTGGTGGAACATACTGGATATTTTCTGTTCTCCAACAAATCGACCATCTACTTAAACTGTGACTTAGGACTAAGATTATCAGAATTATTACCTGATAATAACACAAGTATATATTTTTATAAATATAATAAGATTTTAACAGCTGAACATTGAAAATGCAGCTGAGCCTCTTAGAAGTAAAAAGTTGCAATAAGCATAGTGTAATCGATCTTCATTCAAGATGATACAAAAACTTGTAAAGCACAGACGTTAGGAAATAATTATTATAAAAATAATTAGGTAAAATAAATAAATAAATAAATCTAATTGTGGAATAACTAGCAATTAAAAAATATCAGGGATAATCAGAATACACTCCAGAGGAAAGTGGGGGTTTAATGGATTTGTGCATCATGAAGACCTAAACATAAACTATTTTTCAAACAGCGATTATAGCAAAGCTGCATGGTGGTGTGATGTAGTTAGCAGCGTTGCTTCAGAGAAAGAAAGTTCTTGGTTTGAGCTTCTGCAGGGGGGGTGGTGTGTTCTGCCATTGTATGCATGGGCTCTCTCTGGGTACTTTGGCTTCCTCCTACAGTTAACTGGTCACTGTAAATAATCCCTGGGAGTGAGAGGTTGTTTGACTGTGTTAGACCTGTGATGGACTGCCTCTCACCTGGTAGCTGCTGGGACCCAATGGCCATTCATTTGAATAAGTAGCTGTAGAAAATGAATGGATGGATGGATGGATGGATAATAAGTCATTCAAATGGACTTATTAAAAACTTTTCTGAATAGTTTGTTTAATTTAGTAAGAACTCATTTCTATGTACAGTCTTATATCATTTTATTGATGCTGGCGACACAGTTGCTTGTTTATTTCTCATACCTCTGAACACTGCTCTGCTGTTATTATTATGTTGCCCTTTCTGAGTCTTTATCATCTGGCAGGAGAAAAGAGCAAAGTAGACAGGTCGGTATAAATCCAGCATTTTCTGGAAAGCCATGCTGTACAATTTGAACTCAAAGAAGAATTTTTCAATGGAAAAACTTTCTAATGAAACGTCACCTGTGCTTGCAGTTATGATAGAGGGGTTGTGATTCAAAGCCTTTGATGCAAGCGTGATAATGTGATACAGCTGGCAATTATCACCTTCAGAGAGAGAGTGGGAAGTATGCTACAATGCCTTCATTTTAGCATTATACCGTTAGGTGTTGACAGTGGCATACAAAAACATTTGTACCTCTTGTCCTCTGTGTCCACTTTACAAACATGTCACTATTTCTTAATAAAGACAACATAAGTGGGTACAAACACGCCTTACTAACAAGCCTCTAAATTATTTTTGTGTGTGTTTATATGCTAGAAGACTTTGAATCTACCGATTAACCCTATAGTATGCAAAGAAAGGCAAAGTCAGAGAGCTCATACGTTCTACTATGACTATTTTCAGAAAAAAATTCTAACTGTTGTGGGTTGGATCTGTACATTTTATTTACATGTGCCAAGAAAAAACACTAAAGAAGGAGAAGCTAGCAAAGCTATGCTGAGATGTTAGCACAAGCTAGGTGGAGAAAAGAGTAGAAGCAAGGTCAAGCAAGAAGTCCAGGCTACCAGTCAGCCATGAAGGCTGCAGGAGCCTGGAGTTGGACAAGAAGCTAGATTACCAAGGTTTTTGGTTTTTATTTTCCCCCCACCAAACTGGTTTCTGTTCTGGTTTGGAGCCAAAACTTAATTTGGAACAAATTCTTTCCAGTTCTTTATATTTTATCTATCAAAGTTGTGGCTCCAGCAACAAAAACCTGGTGCAATACTACTCTAATATGTTTAGTTTAAGAGAGAACAATAAAAGAACTGAGCTGCAGCATGGATGTGAAGTGGAAACAACAAAGGAAAACATGGGCTCAGTGTTCCTTTGATTTTCTTGTTTAAAGCTTTAAATGACTAGTTTTAACCTACGCTGCACAATATGTGCCGCATTTACTGCCATCATAAACTCTGCTTCATAATCAACATTTTCCTCATTTACAGTATGCCTTAAAAACTTTAAAAACTCAATGTTAAAAGGTCAACATTGTCAAGTGGTTCGATAGTCAGTGGTACTTTCTATTTCCTTCTCAAAATAGCTTGTAGAAATGCTGTACGTATTTCCATTGATACCAGTAATGCTTATTCACAAACACTAGTAAACTGGATAAATTAAACATCTGTTAACTTACAAGTTTTTGTAAAAATAAAGAAATTAAAAGCCTAATTTCCTGTATTAATGCACCAGATTACAAAAACATTGAAACAGAAGTTAGTTTTCATGCTGTCATACCCTCCTTTGTGACTTGCAACAGATGAAAAAACTAAACACACAATAATAAAGAGAGACTGTTGTCACACACTTGTGCTTCCTGTCTCTGACCTGTCTCTTGTGCCACAGGGCATCAAAGATACTTATTGTAATGTTATCTACACCTTCCTTAGTTTCTCTTTATGTCTGAGTTCATTTTAGATTTGACCCACTGACATATTTTTCATCAAGTGCACAAACAAGAAGGAAATGTGATTTATTCAGAAATATACATCTACTAGTGAGACTGTAATTCTGCTGTTTTCTTGAAATAGGGTCTATAGATGCCTCTGGAATGAGTAAACACCTCTCTGTGGTCAGTAGCTACACTGGGTGGAATGGTACCAGTCATTTTAGTTTGTTTTGAACAACACAGAAACGTACACCCCAGCATCTATTTATCTCTACATTTACAATTATTCAGTTTATCGTCAGTCATAATAAATTAGACTTATTTATGTTATTCTTCATTTTATCTATTAAATATTTTTTAGTATTTTTTTTTTCTTAAAACGTTCACAGTGCTGTTTTATTCCAAGTGGTAACTAGTTTAATGACACCTGATCTACTCTGCAGGTAATCTTACCTGACTGAATATAGGCCTTTTAAATGTAGGTGAGCAGATCTCAGAATGTTTTACTACTGTTTACTCGAGGACCGGACTTGGGCGCCCCTGTATTAGAGTGATGTAATGAAATAGCTTTGTGGTGGTTCTTTGGTTCTTACAAGTGACTAGATGCAGCCTTAAACCAGCAGTAAAACTGTTTGGTGGAAAAAAACAAAACATATAATTATCTATCTGAGCTACCAAGCTACCTCTTATCTAAGTTTTTTAGCCCTGTCATGTTTAGTTTTTGTTTCCTGTTTTATTTTGTAGGTTAATTCCCTACAGGGTTGCTTCCTGTTCGTTAACTCACCTGGTTTGATTTTTCTCATTCACTTCACCTGTTCCTCATTAGTCCCTCACTGTATTTGTACCCCTTGGTTTCAGTTGTCCACTGTCAGATCATCTGTTGTGTTTCTCCGCTGTGTGTCATTTGTTCAGCCTTGTAAGTGTTTCTTTATAAATATAAAACCTTTATTCCTGCACCCATCTGCCTCCTGCCTTCTCCGTTCTGCATTTGGGATCATTTCCTCCTCAAACCATGACAAATGAGGCCCCTGGTTCCCCCTAATTTGGGCATTTTACTTAAAAACTAGCTCAGTTAACTTCTAAAATTACTGCAGCAACCTTTTGGCAAGCCGTAGTCTAAGCAAGTTGTAAACAAGTGAACCATCCGGCTTTGGGACAGCGGTGGCTCATGTGGTAGAGCAGGTTGTCCAGTAATCAAAAGGTTGGCACTTTGATTCCTGCTCCCACTCCCCTGGTCACTGGGCAAGGCAGTTAACCCTCCGTGCCTCCAGCGAAGCATTGCTGATGTATAAATGTGGATAATTGTTCGGTGGTGGTCAGAGAGGCCGTTCGTGTGGACTGGCTGCCACGTTTCCATGTGAAACTGTGGGTACACATAGAGTTTTTTCAATTTTTTTATTATTTATTTATTTCAGAGTGTTTCCATGGTAAGCTGCAAAAATAGAACAGCCTTGTGGTCGCAGATAAAGCCTCATGCAGTTGAACTATTATCCTATGGTTTCTATTAATACTTCTTGTCATTGGACTATAGACAAAGTCCCTTCACAAAGATCAAATGTCTTTGATTCAGTTCTTTTGTGCTCAGCGAGGTAGAGCAGGATTTTTCTTCAGTGTGGTCTCTGCTGCATTAAAGCTGCTTAACCAACCCAACAAACATTCTACTACCACAAAACATCACAGTGTGGATTTATTAACTTCACTATACTACATTGGAATATGTTTGAACAGTTATAAAATTCTGTTAAATCACAACAAAACTATATGTTTCCTTTAGTTAAGATTATCTAACACTTCTTTTATCATACTCCTTCCTTTGTGAAGCCTGCAAAACACTGAAATATTAAACTATTATTAAATGGGCAATAAGCAGAAATTCATCATTTCTAGACTGAAGGAATTAAAAAATGGCTATGTGAAGAAGTACAGGTATAATTTCATCTGGAGTATAGCATGACGTCACACACCATCTCTTTGTGTTGACCTCCAGCTCCGTGTTCACCAGCCGGTCCGGCCATACGTTCATGTACGTTCATGTGAATCACCACCTCCCCCCTCCTCTCAAAGCCCTCGGCCCTCCCTGTCTATGCGTATTTTTTAAGCAAAATGGTGGAGAGCAGGATGAAACGTTCACTAGAAGACAACCAGGATCCCACATTAGCTCTAAAAAAAGACTATGGTCGTTGGCAAAGAAGATGTCAGATTAATAAAGGGACATAAGCCGGATTAACACTGGCCTTGTATTTTCAAAGTGTAGAGCACTGCGACAGCTACAGAGGCTACAATTTGACTTGGAGCTAGCT
Organism: Melanotaenia boesemani; assembly: GCF_017639745.1. NCBI lineage: Eukaryota > Metazoa > Chordata > Actinopteri > Atheriniformes > Melanotaeniidae > Melanotaenia > Melanotaenia boesemani. Next base: position 13,576,604 of record NC_055685.1, read on the forward strand.
CTTCTCCTGAACAGTAAGTAACAAATGTTTTAAGTTCAACAAGTTCCATAAAATTATGATTTTGTTTTGCTCAGTGTGTTTGCACTTTGCACAGTCATTTGCAGACGAGAAGAGTTGAGGGTGGAGGTAGAGCAACAGCAAACCTTGCAGTGAAACAATTTTGTTTTTTGCCCGTTTGACTTTGTACAGAGGATATCCAGTGACATCCAAGGTTGTCTAGTCTATTTTATTCATCACAGTAAAGCAGTGCTATTCAATTCGGTCCTACGAGGGCCGCAATCCAGCAGGTTTTCCATATATCTCTGTTTCAACACACCTGCATCAAATTAATGGATCTAACAGCCAATCAAGTTCAGCACAATGACTAATTAATTTGAGTCAGGTGTGTTGAAACAGGGATACATGGAAAACCTGCTGGATTGCGGCCCTCGTAGGACCAAATTGAATAGCCCTGCAGTAAAGAGAGAAGGATGGAAGAAAGACAATTTAAGTCATTCTGGAAAGGAAATTATTACCTTGCTCAGATAAGATAAATTATCCATCTTGTAGACAAGTACAGTCCACTGTTATCCTGAGATAAATGGATGCTAAATGTATTGCAAAAACCTTTCATTTGAGGACAAAGCTTAAAAAAAACTAACAAAAAACAAAAAAAGAACAACACTGTATCTGAAGCTTTTAATCTATAGTTTTAGAACTGAGGCTGGTTAAAAAAATGAAAGTTAAATTACATGTAAATTAAACAATAACTACTTTATAAATCCTCCAAAGGAAATTATAATGTTTTCAACCATAATTATTCATTGTCCTAAGGAAGCCTCCCACTTAACACATCATTCACATCTGCATGATCATCAAGACTTTAACTGTCCATTATGATGAGCAAGTATCAAAACTCTCAACTGGATGAATGTGGGCTTCAATTTAATTTGCTCAAGCAGCATGCGTCAGGTCCTCCTCACATTCACATAGATTTCCTGCTGGCCTTGTTCTGGCCTTCCAGTCATGTCTTATCTAATATACATTATGTGCAATTCACAGGATTTTGGTTGAAGCACAGTACTGGGCATTATCATAAACCTTCAGTTAAGACTTTTGAAATCAATTAACGTTTTTAAAAGGTTTTGGTTATTCTACAAAGACCCTTTGTGTAATAAACTTGCTAAATAATTAATATCTCACTCCTTATATACTTGCCATTGGATGAGCAAAGAAATTTGGAAGTTGAATTGAAGAACATCTGTTTCGGGCTTATGTCTTTTTTTTCTTTTTCTTATATTGGTGGATGTGTGCATCTCTGATGTGTGTTGAATGGCTTTGAGGCTTTAGTTTAATTGCGTTAAGTGCTTCTAGTTTTAACATTACCTTGAACCATTCTTTGAAACCTTTGAATAAATATTTAAGAGGTACCGAAGATGTTGTGTGTATGTGGAGAAGTTTAATCTGTGAAGGATGTCACTGACATCACTTAAACTTGTGCTGCTTGCTGTTATTGACTTCAAATGTGTACTCAGTGGCTCCTTTTGGTAGCTCATTGAAACCTTGCCAGTTAACATGGCTAATGCTGACCTCCTTCCCCAAAATAATGTTTCCCCCCAAAATTCAGGTAGTCAAAATTCTACAGCTGATTTTGTTTTTCTTGCATATTAAAGTAAATTTTTATTTATCTCTTTCTGAAGTGTGAAGTGTCTCCTGTGGTCATCATTGATCCTTCTGTGATATATTGTACTTTCTCCACCTGACTTCATGTTGCATAAATTCATAATTTCATATTACTGGGCCAGTTCAAAAGTTTTGTCTGGATTTGGGATATCCCATTTTTTGGAACGGTGGATCACGTAATCCGGCTTACTTTTACCCTGGTTGTTTAAAGCAAAATAGGATCGGATCACCTTGATCCAGAATCCTGTTTATCAGGATCACCAAATCCGGATTTCCAGTATGAAAATCAATGTGGGCTTCTGGCTATGTGAAGAAGAGAAGAGCCGGCATGGGGTTACTTTAAATGATTTTTATTATGAGACAACACACAGAAACCATAAACACCCACTTCTATGTATAATTGTATAACTTCCCATTGGAGCCACAACAAATATAACAAATATTAACAAATATATTGTGGATATTCTGGAAACATGTTCACGATGGTGATTCTCTGTGACAATGTTAATTATGCACCAGAGCCCTGTGTGGAGGTACCGGGCCAACCTCCTGGATTCTGTCAGAATGAGGCACGGACGGACGTGTAGTAAGGGATGCAATTGTTAGACATTATTTGTAACAGGTTCTTCCCTGAATATGCAGCAATGAATGACAGGAATATATATATTTGTTTTTGTTATTGACATTTTCTTCAGGGTTTATTTCATGGGGATGGGCTAATGTTATGTTTTATTGCTGCTGTTCTATGCTGAAAGGCTTAATAGGTAGCCTATGCCTACTTTATCTACTTTATCCCTATAACGGTTAAACAAGTCAAGTGCAACATATAAATATTAGCATATGCACTTGCTGAAAAGATACTATTGTACGATCAAATTTGAGGTTTTACCAAATTTTCATCCTGAAATCCGCCTTGTAATCCTATCCTCTGTTGGAATCAGGATAATCCTATTTTTTCGAATCAAAATTATCCAGATCCTACTCAAAAGTTTTGAACAACCCAAACTGAGGGTTTTGTCTGGATAACTGGACTGTATTATGTGATCCAAGCCGATTTTAGAATCCTGATTTCCCTTTTGAACAACCCATTTTCAAGATTTGATCCTATCCGATAACTGAAATCCGATCAGATTATGTTTGAACAACTGGCGAATTGTGATGCAGAAAACTACTGCAGGAATAGCTTTATCAAGAAAACTAGAAGAAGCGAGCTTAGATATCTATGGTGTACAAGTAAGAGGCAGTTATTTCCACCACAAAAATCCACAAACTAGACAGCCAAGGGGGCAGAACTACTACAGAGACCAGTATGACAGAGGGATATTTTTAAATTTTGCGTTTCCCTTGCAATATTTTTGCATTCCCTCACAAAAAGTGGATTTGACAGTAACTGATTACACGGTGACAAGATTGTGCACAGCATGTTAAAGCCTTTTTGCTCAATCTTTTTAGGTGTTTTTGGTCTGCAGCTGTCTCTTTCAGCATTAAGTCAACATAAAACGCATATACACCTGATATTATGCCCAAGTTAACAGAAAAAGTATGTTGTTGTAACGTTCAATCAATGTACAATCAATTTGAGCCAATTCATTGTTATCCAATCTCCATTCACACAAGTCTGTACATAGTTAATAATATCCTAGTTAAGGAAACCAACAGATTGCATTAAATCTAGACTTAGATTCAGTTCTGAATACTGAACATGCATGGGGTGGCGGTTGACAGTAGAAAGGAAAAACTCTCTTTTAACCGGAAGGAAAAACCTTCCCGGCTCAGGGAGGGCGGCCATCTGCCTCAACCTGTTGGGGTGGAGAGGACAGGTGTAGGGGATTCCAGCATCTTCAGAATAAAGATTGGAACTTTTGTTTAATCCTGACTGAATTAAACATCTTTGAGGATTTTCATCCTTACAAACGGTCTCTCTCACTCCCAAAGTGGGGGTCTGAATCAGATTTATGTGTCACAGTCGTCCTGCCACTCCTCCAACACTCCCCTGATCCTCCACACCTGTCCCTGATCCCAGCTCTCCAATCCACACAACCTGTCACCCCTGTTCCCCATTGTCTCACCAGTCCTTATAAGCTCCAGTTCACCTACCAGTCTTCGTCGGACCTTGTTCAAGCTACCTGAACTTCTCTGTCCCGACTGACCCAGCTAAGTACTTGGACTCATCACCATCTTTAGAACTAGTAATTTTCTGGATGAGATAACCTTGTTCTCAATAAACCTGTCACTTCAGTTCTGTCTCTGTGAGGTCCTTCATAACATTATGACTTGGTTTCCAGTTCCACAGGTCAACAAAGGTCGACTCTCTCCATCCTGGACTGGGGAGTACTTCGTTTAAGTTATATACAAAATCTGGGAAATTTCTGAACTTTAATCTTCTGCAATATATCTGCCTTTTTAATTGACAAACTGAATGTTTTAAGATCTCAGGTGCAACTCCTCGTCCAAAATGTCCACTTTGAAACAGTTTCTTTGTAAACTTGTTTTATCTTCAACTGGTAAAGAAAACCCCCTTTCCTGCAGCTTTTAGCTCTAATGGGCCAGGACATCTGGAAACACCCCAAGAAATGTTATTTTAACATACCAAAGAGGGGTAATAAAACATGTAAGGTTTTCTCTGTTCACCCCACCGAAAGGAATTTCTTTGTCTGCATGAAGAGCAAAAGATTATACTTTTATTAGTTTAAAATGTTAATTTAAATAGATACATATATACATGTGTTTCTTTTGATACCATGCACATGCATTTAATCATTATCATTTTTGTACAAGGTTTAATCAACAAGCTTGATTAATTTGTGATCTGAAACTTTATTACTGTGTTTGAGATATAACCTTCTTACTATTTTGTCTTTTCAATGATTTACTGATGATTTTGATTATGTTTCGTTTAATAACTTGGACATACAGATATATTCACAAAATGTTTAATTTGATACTCTTTACAAAATGATCAGACCAGCTCTACATCTGCTATCTGACCCAAAACCAGCCCACAAGACTGTTTATTGGTCAAGATAATGGTCCCACATCCTTTCATGGGGTGGATCATCAAACTAACACTTTTTGAACTCAGAACAAAGAGTTTAGTTCTCTTCAAGTTCTCACTTCCAGTTGAGTTGGGGTTGGTCTTTCTGTTCTCCAACCTTCCCTGAAGTTGTACATTCTCGTCAGACATGGCTCCTTGCCAGAGTCACTAAGATTTCTCTCAGAGGTCCTAAAGGCATGGATTTCTCAGGACACTTCGTCTGAACGCGAGAGAGAGATGCCACCGGAAAATTAAGTTAAGTGATGTGAAGAACATCACTATAGATACTAATGTTTTGGGCCTGCATTCAAGATGCATGATTGATTTTTTTTTTCCTTTTTGACTGATTAACTCCGTTAGTTCATTTCCTTTTTGCTGATACTTCTATTTTCTTTTTTTAATGTTTTTATCTTTTGGACTTTTAATATTGATCCTAGATTTTGATCTTTAATTTGGATAACTGGTTAACGCAGACTGACAAACGGTTCAGAACCAGTTCTACAGTTTTTTGGACTGATCCCAAGCTGGACTGTTCTCTCCTGCCTAGCCCTGCAACCATTCACTGTCCATCATCTATACCACCAGCCGAGCTGCGGGAGAGTCCGCATCCGCAGAGCAGCCTGATCCAAACCTTTGGACCACCATGTGACACATCTTCTGGCCTTCTTGGGAGTCGTTCGGGATCCAAACCACCTGTGCCAACTTCCTCATTTGCCCGAGAGAGTCACCACAACGGTCGTAAGTCGGCTCGATCCAAACAGAACTGGACGAGTCCTGCTGGGATCAATTCTCTGCTTGTCTGCTCAAGGAATGGTTGGTTGTCTGACAGTGACCTTAGTAGTTCTACATCTTAGGTAAACTTCCAGCTTTAACAGATGAGATTCCGTTTTCCCTCTTTCTCTTTTTAGGATTCAGAGATCCTTTTTCAGTCCTGAACCTTAGTTTAATTAACACCGCAGGTTAATTATCCAGGACACGCTGGAGGGCTACATCTCTTGGCTGGCCTAGGAATGCCTTGGGATCTCCCCGGACAAGCTGGAGAATGTGGGCAGGGAAAGGGACGTCTGGGGTTCCCTGCTTGGGCAACTTTCCTGGTTCCCCCTGGTTCCAACTGCCCCATGACCCAACCCTGGATAAGCAGTAGAAAACAGATGGAGTTATTTTTGTCATATTATAGAAAGTTAGTGGTAGTGATCATGTATTGACCTGTAAGTATTTTATTTATTTTATTTTTGACACAATTAGCAATGCTATATAGATATATATATATATAGATATATATATATATAGATATATATAGATATATATATATATATAGATATATATATATATATATATATATATATATATATATATATATCTCAAAAAACCCAGCTGCCTAACAAACACACACACACATTATACATAATAGTAGGAGAAACTTAGAGCTGCCGCAGATTTCTGCTTCAGGTGAGTGTGTAAAATTGCAGAACACACAGACACCAATAAAAAAAAAAAACTATTACTCCAGCTAAGAGTTTGTCTTTCAGTCTTGAAAATTAGTAAAAAATATGCATGGCGTTATCATTTTAGTTGTGAGCACATTAACACACACACACACATACACACGTTTAATTAATTAAAACATTTAGCAGCAGTTTCTGACAAATGTTTTAATTAATTCAGCACAAGAAATAATATCTTTGAAAAGTTATTAAGAAATTGAGTGAAAAGGGATATTTATTTTTTTTCACTGTGGTTTATATTTTAGGATTGATGCTATTTTATTCTATGTCTAACTTTTTTAAAATTCCCAAAAAACCATAAGTGTCAGGATGCAGCAGAATGATGCTCTTGACCAAGATTTAACCCAGAACTCAAAACCGGAACAAAGACACAACATGGATAAACACAAGGACCTGACAAACACAATTGAAAATCAAGGTGCATATATATACAGAGGGAGTAATGAGGAACAGGTGAAGTGAATGAGAAATCAGGCCAGGTGCGCTAATGAGCCAGAAACAGAAAACACAGAGCACATGAGCGAAAACTACAAATTAAACTAAACATGACAATAACCAAGAACCTAAACTATGATCATGACGGGACTTAAACCAACACCAAACCAAATTATAACAAAAACTAAATATGCCAAAACCAGAATTATAACCCAACATCAAAATATGCCAAACCCAATCAGACAAAACACAAACACAGAAAATAAGACCGTGAAGCATGACAGTAAGTGAATACATTTATAGCTATATCAGCTTATTATATTAATAAGAGTAAAAATCAGTCTCACATCATAAATTACAGAAACCATATTGTGAAAAGGCTGTTGGAGCTTCTAGCTCCAATATGCTAATTATGTGTAGCTATAGTGTGCTAATTGATTTAATTTGCAAATAGTTGAAACTTTAAATGAAGAAATAAACAATCTCTTTAAAAAATCACTCATGGATGTCAGTGGCTTATCTTCATGGAGATAATGGGTGTGAGATACTCCCACAAGTCTGTGAAGGAATACAGACAAGATGCATTCTGCATTGCTTAGCTTTTGTAGCTGGTAAAATCTGGTTTGCCTGCAGTTCTAATTTACTTTCTGCTGTATTTTATGTTAGTAGTTGACATTTAAAACTAATAACACAAAAGTGGTAGTAAAAGACTTGTAGTCATGGACAGCTGCAGTTTTTATGTTTGCTGCAAACTGCCTAAATGACAAATGTAGTTAAATAGTCCAATCCTGCTAGAAGCTTTCTGTATTTTCTTTTTTTTTATTAACAAAATGCACTTATAATTGTTGTCTAAGCTTGCTAAGATCTACCACTGAAGCTAAAAAGAAAGGTGTAGTCAGGACATATTGGATAGTTAATATGTCTCATGGCCATTTGGGGATTTAACAGTTTTTCTAATAAATGTCAAAATAATTACTCTGTCTATAATGTTTTTAGACATAAGGTCTTGGTTCCCTCCACCCGAGGTAGAATTTCATCATCTCCAACCAAAGCAAAACTAGAATCCAAAGATTAAGACTGTTTGAACAATGGCTGTCAAGTGTTTCTTTTTATCTACACCACGTTTGATGTAACTGAATCCACATTCTCAAGATGTATAGCTGAACTTGAAACTCAGAGGTTAGTATGAGGGGCTGTTTGAGACATTATTCAGAATTACCCTCTCACAGACACATGTGAAATTTAAGTCATTCACACATTATACTGAAACCTCTCATATATTATACTGAAATCATTCATACACTATGGTGAAACCTCTCATATATCATACTGAAATCATTCACACATTATAGTAAAACCTCTTATACACTATACTGAAACTGCCTCTTATACACTATACTGAAATTTCCTCTCACATAATATACTGAAATGCTCTCACATACTATACTGAAATGCCCTCACATAATATACTGAAATGCTCTCACATAATATATTGAAATGCTCTCACATACTATACTGAAATCTCCTCTTATACACTATACTGAAATACTCTTAAAACACTATACTAAAATCATTCACACACTATAGTGAAATTTCTAAAATCACATTTCACTAATATATATGAAAGGAATTCTAGTAGTGTGTGTGAGAGGCAATTTTACTAGTATGTATGAAAGGAATTCTACTAGTTTGTGTGAGAGAGAAATTCACTTGAAAAGGAAGTCATTTCAGTTGAAATGGAAGTCACGTAGTAGAAAAAACAGGAGCGCATTTTCAAAACAAACAGAAGAAGAAGAAGTTGGAGAACAGCGTGACAGATGTTTTGTGAAGACCTACGCTGTATTAATATTTGTTCATTCGCCTGGAAGCAATCTCAGTGAAGCCGCTGGCATCTCCAATACTATTCTGGCCTCAGCAGAGACTATTAAGGGTTAACGCGACATCAGCCGGACAACCGACAGTAGTAAGTCTGAATGGGGACATGCTAACTAGCCATCTAGCATAACTCTGCCATTGGGATATACAGTGCTGTAAAACGAAGACCTAACAGCACTGTGAGGCATATCCTGGAGAATACTCCAAACGCAGATGAAGAGTATGTTGTCCAGTGCTGTCCAGGTCTTCCTTTGACATCACTGCATATCCTAGTGGCCAAGTTATGATAGGTGGCTAGTTAGCATGTCCTCATTCAGACTTCCTACTGTCAGTTATCCGGTTGCTGTCGTGTTAGACCTAACCCTTCTAATAGTATCTGCTGAGGCCAGTATAGTATTGAAAAAGCCAGCTGCTTCACTTATTCATCATAAACTCATGACCACATCAATAGAATTAAACAATCCCACTGCCATTGAACAGAATCTACACCTGCTATGCTTTCTGCAAACAAAATGACAAGTTGAAAATGTCCGTGTCCCGGCCACAAATTTTAATATAACGTTATAAATACAGCAACACAATTACTATCTCAGTTACATAAGCAGGGTGCTTCAACACTGACTTAAACACTGACAAATAACAGTAACAGTAGGGTTGAGAACTTCCTTTATCAAACACTGAGTCAAGGATGAGACAGGGAGCTGCATTTCAGTATATTATGTGAGAACATTTCAGTATAGTATGTGAGAGCATTTCAGTATATTATGTGAGAGCATTTCAGTATATTATGCGAGAGCATTTCAGTATAGTATGTGAGAGCATTTCAGTATAGTATGTGAGAGCATTTCAGTATATTATGTGAGAGGAAATTTCAGTATACAGTAGTGTATAAGAGGCAGTTTCAGTATAGTGTATAAGAGGTTTTACTATAATGTGTAAATGATTTCAGTATGATAAATGAGAGGTTTCAGTATAATGTGTGATGGACTTAAATTTCACATGTGTCTGTGAGAGGGTAATTCTGAATAATGTCTCAAACGGCCCCTCATAGGTTAGCACTCCAATGACTTAAAGTGTAAGAACATATCGAAATAACTTCTTTTTGTTCCCCCTCAATGCCAGTGTAGACAATGAAATAACAGAACTATTTTGGTATCAGAGTTTTGTGCACAGCTTAGAAGTGACAAAGCAATGAATAAATAAAGCATAAACACATTATGCATGCAAAAGCTTTAACTTTAATATTGTTTTTAATAAATTTAATATGTTTTTAAGACAGAAAAGAAAAAGAAAATTAAATCGGAAATCAGATTTGTTTTGAAAAAAAAAATGGACATTAGATTTTCAGGTCATATCACCCAGCGCTACTTCTTATCTTATTATTTTCAAATTAAGTTAAGAGTGATGGATCAGTGGTCTTCGAACAAATTTAAGTGACTTAAAAGAGAAGCTTTCTGCTTTTGGCCACAACTGGTATGTAGATTCATCTTCAGAAGTGAAAAGCAAAAAGAAATGGCTGGCTTAGCGAAGTATGCTAAGCCAAAAGCCAGAGCTTTTTGAATCTAAGGAAGGTGAAGTCATGTGATAAGTCGCTCTGCCCGCTCGGCCGACTTTCCTTAATTTTTATTGGCTTTTAGCAGTTTTAAGTCTGTTTTAAGCCTTTTAAAATCTGAATTCGTACAGTCACACTATTTTTAACTGTATCTTTTAATATCCTGGTTTTATAAAGAACAGTTTTAACCAGAAATCAGAGAAGGCTTGACTGCGTGCAGATCCTGCCTGATCCGCCTGCAACTGGGTCCTCACCGCCACCAACACACAACAGGGCAGCTTCCTGGTTACCGGTGAGTCATGGCTCCACTTACCTCGACATCCAGTTGTGAAAGCTGCATCAACCTGAGCCAGAAGGTGATCGAGCTGGAACAGAGAATTTCCACTCTTTACCAGATCCAGGAGGCTGAACACGAACTGAATACAATCCTCCTCGGCCAAACTAAAGCCGCGGCTACCAGTGCTCAGCTAGCCGACACAGCGCCCTATCCAGGTGATGTGTCACGGGCTCCCACCAATAGTTCATCCAGGCACACAAACACAACAGATGCCTGCGTTGCTGGTGCTCCTGTCATTGGTGAGAACCGCTGGTTCCAACTTGGCGCTAGACCCAGAGTTCCGGTCAGCTCCACTCCACTCCAGCCGGAGCCGTGGACCGAGGTCGGAACCCGCAACGGCTGCAGAAGGGACCGGGCGAGCCGTCTTTCATGCTCTCCCCTCACTGACGGCGTACCCCTGGAGAACAAGTTCAACGTCCTGGATCTTGTGGATTTTCCTCCTCTGGCCGCTGGCCCTTGCCATCCTGCTGTGTCACCGGGGTCGCTACCATCCTGCTCCCGGAGCCGCGACGGGCAGTCCCACGCTGCTGTCAGAACTCGCCGCAGGGAGCTGCACTTTACTCCGGCTCCATGGAGAAGCAGGCCCATGGAGCAGCCGCGGACCAGCTCCCACCTGCCGGACAACCGCCCCCGCGATTCGGCTGTTTCATCGCCGTCCAGATCACACCACCGGCGCCTCGATGTGGATGTCATGGGTGGGCGAACCACCGGCCCCCCTTGTCCCCCGGCGGATCCTCCTCACTCCACGCTCATTATCGGGGATTCCATCGTGAGGAACGTGCGGATGAGGGGGGCGCTCACCCTGTCGTTCCCGGGAGCCACTGTTATGGACATCGCCGACAGAATCCCGGGCATCCTGAGGTCCCAGCCGCAGGCCAACAGGATCATAATCCACGTCGGCACCAACGATATCCGTAAACAGCAGTCCGAGCTGTTAAAGCTGGATTTCCTTCATCTTTTCATGTTGCTTGGACAATATCAGGTAAATGTTTTTATTTCTGGCCCCACCCCCACTTGCGGCAGAGGGATAGGCTGCTTCAGCAGGTTGCTCAGCCTCAACACCTGGCTCTCCTCCGCCTGTAGTTCCCACAGCCTGGGTTTTATTAACAACTTTGATGCTTTCTGGGAGCGGAGGCATCTTTTTGGGGCTGACGGGCTCCACCTCAACACGCGGGGCTGCCGTCTTCTGTCCGCCAATTTGGCATTTGGTGTACAGCACCACTGCACCCAGCCCACTCATCACACCAAACCCACTGCACCTGCTGACCTGTCCGTCACGGATTGATGTCCCCCTGGTCCCAGCTCCTACTTACTCAGTTCCACTTTTAACAGCAAAGTTCGCAATACTGGACTTGGACCTAACATTCCTCCACACAGTTCATCAATTCATGTCATTATCACATTCAGAGAGCAACCACACCACCACAAACCATATCATACTGTAAACATCAATAATCTCAGGCCTCTTCCAAAATGTCAACCAGTACCTGCCTCTTCAGTTCAAATGTCACCAGTCACACTCAACATGGCACTTTTAAATATACGCTCTCTGTTAAATAAGTCTTTTATTGTCAATGACCTGATTTTAGACAACAAACTAGACTGTTTGTTTTTAACTGAAACATGGTTGGGTATGGATGCACCTGTTGTTCTAGCTGAGGCCTCCCCGCCAAATTTTAACTATTCTTTTTCTATAAGAACTGGTAGGAAAGGTGGTGGCACAGCATCTTTAACCAATAACACTCTCACCACCAAACAGATTTTATTTGATAATTTTACCACTTTTGAATATCACGCCATTGTTTTTAGCAGCCCTCCAATCTTATGTGTCACCGTTTATAGACCACCCCAAAAATGTGCTGCTTTTATTAATGAGTTTTCAGAATTTTTATCAATCATACACACAACGTACAACATGATAATTTTAACCGGTGATTTTAACCTGCACATAAATAATCCTTTAGACTCTGTTTCAAAAGAATTTTTAAACATTCTTAACTATATGGATTTTACGCAACATGTCACGCAGCCGACTCACAACAGAGGACACACACTGGACTTGGTCATTACCTATGGCCTTTCTGCCAGTGTGTCCTCTGTTGTTGACTTGGCTGTCTCTGACCACTACTGTGTGTTTTTTAACATCACCGGTTTTATTCAGCGGGAGACCTCGGTGCGAACTGTGAGGAAGCGCTATCTAACCTCTGAAGTGGCTGCAAATTTTATCAAGGTTTTAGATAAATGTCCTCCTGTGATTTTACCTGCACCCTGTGATTTTATTGTTGAACATTTTAACAGTAAACTGAAGACAAGCCTCGACTCTGTCGCTCCACTCACTACAAAAAAGATTTACCCAAAACTTATATCTCCCTGGAGGAATGAGGAGGTTAAAAAACTCAAAAGAAATTGCAGGGCGGCAGAAAGGAGATGGAGGAAAAATAAAATGACAATAAATCGTCAGATATTTTGTGAGCAACTTAAAATTTACAATAACACACTAAGGAACTCAAGGAACATGTACTTCGCAAAAATAATCAGTAACAATAAAAATAATCCCAAGGTTCTTTTTTCCACCATCGATCACCTATGTAACCCTGATTTTAACAGCTCCCAGCGAACCCCCACGGACTCTCTCTGTGAGCAGTTTGCAGACCACTTCAGAGGTAAAATCAGTGCCATCAGATGTGGTATTTTATCCAACCAGAACACGAACACATCTGAGTGCTTGGTTTTACCTGAGGAGACACTGGACAGTTTTGTCCTGGTTAATGCTGAGATCCTTGATAAAGTTTTCTCCACAGTAAAACCCACCACATGTCTTTTAGACCCAATTCCCACTTCACTTTTTAAATCATTTTATGGATTTTTTAAAGACGAGCTTTTATGCATGATAAATTGCTCTCTTCAGATGGGCGTCTTCCCTGCAGCCTTTAAAACGGCGGTGGTGAGGCCTCTTCTGAAGAAGAGCAATTTGGATTGTAATGATTTTAATAACTATAGACCTGTATCCAACTTACCATTTTTAAGTAAAATTTTAGAAAAACTGGTTTTTATTCAGCTTAATGATTTTTTAAATAGTAGAAATATCCTTGAGATATATCAGTCTGGATTTAGGGTGAACCACAGCACAGAGACTGCTCTCCTGAAGGTTTTAAATGATTTTAGGATTAACTGTGACTCACAGAACCTCTCAGTCTTGGTGCTACTGGATCTTAGCGCAGCCTTTGACACAGTAGACCACACTATTCTTTTAAACAGACTGAAACACCCAGTGGGCCTCTCTGGTGCTGTTCACAACTGGTTCACATGACATGTGGTGTGCCTCAAGGGTCAGTTTTAGGCCCTGTTCTTTTTTATTTGTATATGCTCCCTCTTGGCAGTGTCATCAGGAGGCATGGAGTAAACTTCCACAGTTATGCTGATGATACTCAGTTGTACATCTCCATGTCTCCTGATGACACGAGACCAATGGATGCCCTTTTCAACTGTATTTTAGATATCAAATCCTGGATGGCAGAAAACTTTTTACAGCTTAACCAGGACAAAACTGAAGTTTTAATCATTGGTCCTGAGGCTCAGAGAGAGAAACTCTTAGCTAAATTACAGGCATCCGCATTAAACCCATCATCACAAGTAAAAAACCTGGGCGTTATTTTTGACTCTGAGCTTGGTATTATTCCACATATTAAACATGTTACTAAAATAGGATTTTATCACCTAAAAAACATAGCCAGAGTCCGTCCCATTCTCTCTCGGGCCAACATGGAGATGCTGATGCATGCTTTTATCACCAGTCGTATTGACTACTGTAATGCCCTGCTCTCTGGTCTTCCCAAAAAGAGTATTGCACCTCTACAACTCCTACAGAACTCAGCTGCTCGTGTGCTGACGAAGACCAGAGGGCGGGCCCACATTACACCGGTTTTAGAATCACTGCATTGGCTCCCCGTGTGTTTCAGGATCAATTTTAAGGTTCTCTTATTGGTTTTTAAATGTCTTAATGGTCTTGGGCCTTCTTATCTTTCAGATTTGCTTTTACCTTATGAACTCTCGCGGCCCCTGAGGTCTTCCGGTACTGGCCTCTTGACTGTACCTAAAGTCAGGACACATACTCATGGAGAGGCAGCTTTCCAGTGGTATGGTCCTCGTCTCTGGAACAGCCTGCCAGAGGAGCCCAGGGCTGCAGAGAATGTTAATGTTTTTAAGAGCAGGCTCAAGACCCACCTTTTTAATTTAGCTTTTACTTAATATTTATTCATTTTATTTTTATTTATTTTATTCCCCAAGCCTATTTATTTTTCTATGTTAACCCATTTTTATTTATTTTATGCTTTTATTCTATTTATATTATTTTTAGGTTATTTCCCCAGTGTTTCCTCGGAGGGGGCTCTCTGCACCGGGGGCTTTTCATCGGCTGTGGCTGCTGCGGCTCTGTCCTGCGGGTTCTTTCGGTCTAGTTGGGTGGCTCCTCTGCCTCTCAATTGGCCGTGTGCCCTGGGTCGGTGTCATGGCGGTCGTGGCCGGTGGGCGGCTCCCGGTGCAGACGGCTCCCTGTGATAGTGTTTCCTTACCAGGCTCATCTGTGCTCAACCTCACATTAGTCTTTTAATATGTGCAAGTATGTGTGTGTGTATGTGTATGTGTATGCTTGCTTGTACACAAGCAGGGAGGGAGGGGGTTATCTGTGGGGGTGGGGGAGGGGGGTTGTTTTAACCATGGAAAGCACTTTGTGCTGCATTCTTGTATGAAAAGTGCTATATAAATAAAGATTGATTGATTGATTGATTGAGAGTTGCAATGTTCAAGGCATCCTATCATTCCCAATTTTTCCCAATTTTCTCTCAAAGTGTTCATATAATGGTTTTATATATCCGAAATCAAGTAAGTGGATAGTGGTTTTGTTGGCTAACATTAAACTTAAAAAAAAAAAAAAAAAAAAAAAGCTATATATATATATATATATATATATATATATATATATATATATATATGATGTTTTCTGATACAGAGCCCCACTTGCAAAAATCCATCCATCTTGCTGGTAGCCTCTGAGCTGCTGTCTGTCAATAATTTCTGCCTGTGTATCCTGACCCACCCTCTCTCCACTCCCTGATCACCCCACACCACCCTCCCCAACCAAGGTTATTATAGTTAACGAAAACTAAATGTGAACAGATCCTGCACCCAGCCATTCCTGAAATGTCCGATGAAGTTGGAGGTAGTAATGTAGCATCGAAACTCCATTCCTTTGCTTTGAGGTTGTATGGATCTATGTTATTAAATGTTATGACAATTTGGCCAAATACCGATCCCGGGCCTCCTTGATAAGCTTGTCCCTGTACGGTATCCTCTCATCATTCTTCTTTTTCTCCATACTGGTGACTGAGTAAACTGTTTTTAAAACGGTTTAACTAAAATACTGCTCATTCTGTTGCTTGCTGATATCCGAGATGCAACCCACATGGCGTGTCGGCAAATTAGGTCACGTGTCTGACACAGACCGATTAGGCAAACCAGGCAATTGCCTGGAGCCCCAGGCCCCTACAGGGCTCATGTGTCCCGCAAAATGCCTTCTTCATATTGCTTTGAAGGTCTTTCTACCAACTGTACTCCCTTTCAGTGTGCACTACATGGACTCTTCCATGTTACTATCACGCTACATGTATGAGGAAATGATTACGCCGCGTAAAATCAAGATACAAACAACAAACAAATGGTAAAAGAGAGAAATCCAAATGAAGCGGCATACGAAAATATCTCACAAAAGAAGAAAAAGAGGGACCAAAGACAGCTGCCAAAGTTTTCTGACTTTTTACTGGAACTGTGGCAGCGGGACTGTCGGTGGCCGCGGAGCAAGAGAAACCTCCACCATTTGCTCTCACCACTGTTAGCAGCTGAAGCTCCTCCTATCACAGATGACAGCCCTCCTGTCAGTTCTATTCTATTCAATTCAATCCAAGCGGCTCTGGCCCTGCCAGCAGGGATCCACAAACTGACGGATAAGATGATGCACAGGTTATGGTGAGTGACAGCATTTCTCCTTCCTCCCTCCCCAATGACAACGGGACGACCCAGCACTCTGACCCGAGCTGCTTTGCTGATAGACTCCGCTGCTCAGCTGTGGAAATGGGGCCAGTCCAAGTTAAAGTTAAATCTTTTCCACAAAATAAAAATGTCCGCAGATTCACAAAGCAAACTATTACATATTAATGAAAAATGGCAAGAGGGTGAACTGATATTTGTCAGTTTACAGCAGGGATCTCCAACTCCGGTCCTTGTGAGCTATTGTCCTGCAGGTTTTAGATGTCTCCTACTACAACACACCTCTGTACAAGCCTGTTAATGACCCAGTGATTTGAGTCAAGTGTGTTGCACCAGGGAAGAATCCAAAACCTACAGGACAGTAGCTCACGAGGACAGAGAGTTGGAGATTCCTTGTTTACAGTATGGATCCTCTGGACTCCGGTCTGGTCTTGTATTGAGGAGTGTTTCCCCGTCAGTATTTGTTACCCCTCCGCCGCCCGCAGGAAAAAGGGCGGAGTCAGTCGCGCTTTCAGGGAAAGGCACATCCCATGGTACGTCCCCGCCATGTTGCCTCTCTGTTGGCTCTATTTCTAGCTCCGTGCCTTTGCCACACTCACGGCACTAAGGTTCTACGGATAGCAGGAGAGGGCAAAATAGACTATCGATTTTTTTTTTTTTTTTTCTTTAAATCTAATGCTTCATTTGGGGGCTGGAGAAAGTTAAAGTCATTGTAACATTTTTGCTGTGTTTTATCATTGTTAACACAACCAAAGACTCATGTCCATTAATATATCATTTGCAACATTGTCTTAGGTCAGGGCTATTCAATTCGGTCCTACGAGGGCCGCAATCCAGCAGGTTTTCCATGTATTCCTGTACCAACACACCTGAGTCAAATAATGAGTTATTGTGTAGAACCTGATTGGCTGTTAGAGCCACCTAATTTGACTCAGGTGTGTTGGTGCAGGGATACATGGAAAACCTGCTGGATTGCGGCCCTCGTAGGACCGAATTGAGTAGCCCTGTCTTAGGTGCTTTGTGTTACGGCTGCCTGTCATTTCACTAATTGCCCTCTCATTTTGCATGGAAATGCCTGTGTGTTGTCACCTATCTGAGACTGGTCATGCTCTACACACCCTCCTTCCTGCCTACTGAGGATTGGCTCCATACACCACACCTCTGCCTTCATCAAGCTGATTGGATAGTTGCCAGGCCAATCATCATCCCTACAGCCACCTGATGAGGAAATAAAAGCCATCTGCAGCTGTGTATTCTTTGGCAACTGTTTGCACAGACAGTCTGCCCTTGGTCTGAGAGCTTTGGTTATGAGCATGTGCTTTGTTTGGTGGTTTTGGGATTAGAAGAACTTAGTTTTGTGTAGATCTCCCACAGTGTTAAAGCTGTTTGGGCTTTTGTGTTCTGCTTTTGTGGTATTGACAGTCTTGTTTTTCTTTTGTGATAAATCTTAAAGCCCTTTTGGCTTCTCCCTTAGTTATATTTTATTAGTTTAGTGATAAAATTAGAATTTGTTGGGGGAGTTAGGATTGTAGTGGTTTATAATAATTCTTTTGGTTAAAATTTAGGTGTTGAAGCTGCTTCACCTTTTTGTTAATATATAGATTACTTGGCCAGTTTTTGTTCACCTTTTTTTTTTTTTTTTTTTTTTGGTTGTCAGCTTTATTTTTACTGGTTTGTTTTGTGTTAACTTTAGAAAATAGTTCTTATATTGATTTCTTGATTTAAGCAGCTTCACTAACCCCAACACTTGATTTACCATCGTTGTCATTGTATTTATCCTCATTCCCACTTGTATCAATAAATTCTGTTATCTCCCGGTTTACATCTGTCCACAATTCTCATTCTTTTGTTATGTACATCAAACCTCTGTACTGGGTCGTAACAACCACACTTAGTGTTTATTTGTGTTATGTATGGAAGCTTCAGGTTTATTCAAATAAAATTATTTAAACCTATTTGATTTACCATTTCTAATATGCACAGTGTGTTTTCCTGACTGTATTGGGCTACATTCTTTCTGCAGGAATGCAGCTGTATACATTTTGCCAAGAGAGAGCTCTGTTAAGTCATATTGTTGTGGGGAAACTATATCTGATGGGTTTCTGCTGACTTGTCTTCAGCCCACTGGTAGCTTCTCTAAGTTTGATCCTTCTAAGACAAAGTATCTTCATTGTAACCAGGGGTAAACATATTCTGACGGCTGGGGCTCACCTGTCAGATACCGTTCCCCCTGTGTTTAAAGGGTGAAGATGTTTCCACATCTGTCAGTGTTTCTATTAACTCATTTTCAGTGAGTTTTCTCTGAGTTTCTGTCACTCATTTGGTAAAATATTAACTTACTGAATGGAAAAAGCCTTTATTTAAGAACAATGAATATTCAAATATTGCACAGTTTTGAAACATTACAGCATAACAGTAAATAAATTAAGTAAATAAAATAACAAAGCCTTACAGTAAAACATAAGATTATAGAACTTTAAGTTGTCTGTCAGTAATGAAAATAAAATTATATTATTGTTGAAACTTTAAAAAAAAAATGCAAATCCACATAAAATGTACATATTTCCAAGAACTTTTGTTTAACAACAGTTAAATGGTTAAATTAGAATTAGACAAACGCACAAACATACAAAAACTCCACTTTTATGCTTCCATTGTTATGTTCAGCATGCTGTACACTTGAATGGTTCCTCCATCTTTGGTTGGCCAACACAGTCATAGTGGAACCACCTTCCACAGGCATCACGAGATCTGTTTGTGAAAATATGTATTAAATGTAAAGTCATATCTTCAACAATATTCACTAGAGGAATGATGTTTCAGCCAATGCTTCTGTGCTGGCTAATTCTCATGTTCTTGTTTTGAACCAGTGTCAGTGCTTGACCTGAATCAATGCAGATTTGGCTTTTGTGACTTTCCATAAGGTTGAAGATGTGGCCTAATGGACTGAGTGCATCTAATGCAATGGCTGTGGTTTATATGTTTTTGTATATTTTTAACATTCTTTTTCTGGATATCTCAATTCCATTACATTTATATCTCTTGTTAAAAATGTTCTTATCTTGATTCTGCCCTGATTTTGATCTTGTTAAGACCCCATCTGCAACCAGGGGTGACGGGGTCGATAACAAAACAAGCCGGATTAACAAGATGATATACAACAATAAACAGGGAATTCAAAAGGCTTACAAACTACCAGGGTCAACTACAACCAGCGTCTCCACTCCCAAATTGGCTAAATGTGTGCCTAAGGAACACAGCTGCCCCAAATGATTGTGTTTCCTCCTTTTTAAGGACCCATAGTCCCTCAGATTGGTCCTTTCCTGGGAGTTGTAGCGTTCAATCACAGAGGTGGGGTAGAGGGCTGGTCCTGCTGTAGGCGGAGCCATCCTGGCGTCCACCAGTGACCGAGGAGGAGGAAGTGTAGGGAGCTCACTGCCAAGCCTCTTGGTGTAATCAAACAGCAGAACTAAACACATTCACAAGCAGAAGGCAGGGGAATGTGACAGATCTGAAGATGAGGAAGATGCAAAGTCAGAAGACTTTTCCATTTATTAGAGTAATGCTTTAACTTCAGAATGTGGTCGGCTATTTACACCTGGCTGAAATCCAATAACAATACAAGATTGACCACCTTCCTGTTGTGCAATGTATTGTAGCAAGTCATCAAATATGGATTTGTATTCAAATATTAATGCCATTTACACAAAACAATTCAATTTCCTTATCCTAGTAAATAGACTTTTGTACTATGCCATTTAAAATGTAATGAAAGCAGAAATATTTGTATTTTGTTTAAGGATTTTTTTTATAATATCATGCTCCTATTTGTTTTTCACCTTTTTCAAATTGTAGGAAAATATACATATTCTTTAATTATTCATCACTTTTGGGATATAACTTTACTGTTCACATTTGGCCTGAGATAGAAGATAAATCACCAATGAATGAAATGAAACAGTTACATTTTATCCTGTTGTTCACATTCCAGCTCTGAGGGGATTGCAAATACAGTACAGAACAAGACGACGAATGACGTACATAAACAGTGGAATGATGAACAGAATCAACTACTTAGAAATAAACATGGTGTATCCAACAGACGTTAAGACCCCAAATTTACTTTCTAAAAGATGGAGCACATAACTGAAGATTCTAATGTAAATTTGACTAAACCTTAATTTGGACAACTTACTTTTTCAATAGTATGATTTTTCTTAATGTTAATGTGTGCTGATTTAGAATGTGATTTATTTCATCATTCCTTGATTTTATTTTTTGTAAATTAAAAGCATAATTAGATATCCATATTAATTGTATATTAATATATATAAAATAAAATACCTAAGTCAGTTGTTCCTCTGGGCTGCCATCCACACTGGCCTCCCCACAGTGAAGACACAGGTTTGTCAGGTCATCTGTCAAAATATTGCAAAATTATTTTGAAACAAGGTAATGATGACCACATTGGTTTTTATTTGCAGCACAATCTCAGCAATGACAACTAGTCCACAATTTATTTTTTTTCAATTCCTGTACTGCATGTATTGCATAACTTACCTGAATCTCTGAGAAGAGTAGTGGCATGGTCTCCTCCACCTGGTCTGGTCTGCCACCACAAATCTGACACATCCTTTGGGGAAGCAGAAAATGTGACTAGCTCATTTTGTAAACATTTTGTAAAATTTTGTAAATCAGCAAACTGATTGAAAAACAATGCAGTCACTAACACTTTTAATGACGATCAATGAATTTTATGCAACGTACTGTGTGTGTACACACAGTTAAATAAAAGGAGTAATCTTTTACGAACCACAATGGCAGAAACACCACAGGACGTGTTGTCTGGTTGGTGGGGATGAGGCACTTCCATCTTGACACATGTATCCCTTTTCTCCTCATAAGTGCCCTAACACAGTTAAAACATC
Source organism: Melanotaenia boesemani (assembly GCF_017639745.1). Lineage (NCBI taxonomy): Eukaryota > Metazoa > Chordata > Actinopteri > Atheriniformes > Melanotaeniidae > Melanotaenia > Melanotaenia boesemani. The sequence continues at coordinate 13,597,974 of NC_055685.1, forward strand.
CAGTGTAACATGCAAAAAAAACTTTTCCTCAGAACATAGTAAGTTATCAACGACAATCAATGATAAAATTGTGATACTGTTATAAAAAAACAACAAATGTAATTTGTCAAATGTGGAACCTATATGATTTAGAATATCTGCATTATGTATTTATGTCACATCTATAACAATGAATGACAATTGTGTTATATTACAACTAAAGCTATAATAACAGTTTACCTTGATGCATCCTGGCACCTTTTTAACTTGGCAGCAGTTTCTCCAAGTGGATCCAGGAGGAGTGTCTTGTTCTGTGATGGATATATCACCTGTACCCAACAAAAAAAAAACACTATAATTTAGAAGATATTTTATATGATATACAAGTGATTTTTTCAGGTACAAAACATAGTACCTAATATAAAACCCTTGTCTTTGAAAAATATATGTAACATGTCAACTGATATGATGAAAGTCCCATAAAACATTTACAACCAGAAACCAGTGATGGTGTTCATTCACAACTCCAAACAGCAACTGATATTTTGAGGGGTCCCACTGAATCAATAAATAAGTTTAGAGTTGCAACCATCCTCATCAAATTAAAGTTGCAGGAATATGTTACAAGAAAATAACTAACCCTGAATAGTGGAATGTTTCCATTCCATACTGATGCTTTTCCATATGTATCAATATGAAGAGCCTTCTCTGGTGACTTCACATTGTGCTGCCTCGCAAGCATGGCCAGGTAGGCATTGATGACCTAAGAATATTAAAATGGCATTAACTGTGCCAAATATATTATTTTATGTAAACATATATACCACTTAAATTACTTAACCATTACTTTCTACTTTTTGATACTTTTTTACTCATACTTAACTAAGCAAATAACCATTTTTACCTCACTCTCTAATTCCAGTCCAGGCCTTGTTTGACCAATGTCCCAGTAAAAAAATCTTATATGCCCCAATTTTAGAAAGAAGGACATGGGGGTTCAGACCATCCCAGGCATCCTTCACATCTACATAAAAAAGCAAAAAGTATTAATTACTTCATAAATGCCTCGCATATTGGAAAAGTAATTCTGTCCAGTAATAAAAATATTAAAAATCAACACTTAAAAGATTGAGATAAATGTCTAAACATACATTTCTCTATAGTCCCAGATGATGAAGCTTGAGTTGGGGCTGGTGGAGCAGAGGATGTTGGTGTTTCCAGGGCTGGTGGTTGTGCAGAGATTGATGATGGTGTGGTGGAGGACGGTGGTGCAAAAGTTGTTGGTGTTGCAGAGACTGATGGGGTTGTCAGGTCAGCTGGTGTTGCAGGTGATGAGGTTGGTGCAAAGGTTGAGAATAAAGTGGAGGTAGATGCTGTTACAGAAGCTGTAACTGTTCCAGGAGCTTTGGGTGATGCACGATAGTGGGGTGGTGGTGGGGTTGTTGCTAATTGCACCCTCTGTGATTTTATTTGATGGGGGATTCTTAGTTGCTGTGCTTTAAAAGGCCAGAGGTGATCAATGTTTACTTTTGGGATGAAATGTGTTTCTGATTGGAGGTCTGCACTCATCATGTATGGCCACAATTGTAAATGGCCCAGTTCAGCTTGGGTCCAACGTCTCACCCTTTCTCTCTTGGCTCCTGATGTTTTTTTCGAAGAACCCCTTTTCCTACATTAAAAGAGGCCTTTTTCTCTGATTTGGGTGTTTTGTAGGCATCTTGAGCCTTTTTAATATTTTGTCGTACCACATTAAATAGTGACTCCTGCCTGTCGATGGCCTCTGACACCACCTCTTGCTTCACAGTCTTCTCCACACTGCCGTCTATCTGTTTTGTAAAAAAAAAAAAATTCAGTATTCCATTGTTTATTATTTTGATATGTTAACATGGTCTCCACACTCATTAAGCTGAGTTTATAACCCGAAGAAAATGTATTTAAATGATCTCTAAGCATTGTTACAAAATGTTATTATTGACTGACTTAAACTGTGGTAAATATTACATTAAATACATTTAACCATTTAAATACATAACCAATGTTTACAGTAGTCTGTAAGTGAAAAGAGACATTAATGCCATAAGAGAAAATGTATATTGTGTCTTGGAGTTCAATGCCACATCACAAGTTATAAAGAGACCAGTAACCATAAATAATCAAATGAGCTTGTTGCATTCCTTGTCTGCTCTATTAATTGAACACTGGAGCAGCCTGGAGTTGCCATGGCAAGATACACCATCCATCACGCTTAAGGGATTTGATTGTATTATATACACCAACATTGTGACCACTGACAGTGAAGTCAATGACATTGATTATCTCGTTACAGCGGAACTTGTCAGTATTAGGCAGCAAATGAATGATTAGTCCCCAAAGCTGATGTGTTGGAAGGAGGAAAAATGAGCAAGTGTAAGAGCTGAGTGACTTTGACAAGGGCCACATTGCAATGACTAGACAACTGGGTCAGAGCATTTCCCAGACTGCAGGTCTTGTTGGGTGTTCATGGTCTGCAGTGGTTAATACCTACCAACAGGGTCAAGGGCATGGACACCTAAGGCTCACTGATGATGAGCCTGATCTACTGTTTATTAAATGTTTAAATTATATTTGTACTTCTGTAAAGATTAAAGTTTTTTTGAATATTTGTTAAAATGGTTGAAAATGAGAAATACTTTCCATTGGTCTGTATGAAGAGAAACATTCAGTGGCTATAGTGGTAATATGACACCAGAGTGGGGAGGTTGTTGAATATGCCTAAAAAACACTCTCTAACTTCTTCTCACAACCACAGTTTTCACTCCTTTTACATATTTTTTATCACTAAATGATAGACACATTTGTGCCCTTTTGGATGGTTTAAAGTCCCAACAGACAGTCCCAACAGACTGCTGCATTGACGTGTCCACAGTTTTAGGCAGGTGGTCATAATCTTATGCCTGATCGGTGTATGTATATAGCCATCACTCATTGGCCAGTTGTAGCGGACACTTGTGTAGTACTGTGTAATACTACATTTATGTCATAAACTATTGTATATGGCTAACAAAGAATGTACTTCTAACAACCAATGCTTTACAGTAATGAGCTACAATTTAGTCAACGTTTAATTCAAAACAGAGTCTTCATCATGGTTTACGCTTTAAACCAGTGGTCACCAGACTACGGCCCCCGGGCCGACTCCGGCCCGCCACCCCTTTTTGACCGGCCCCCAGCTGATATTTATAAAAAAATAATCATAAAAATGAACTGTTTACATTTGACGAATTTCCCACGCCTGTCATGCCTGAGATAGCAGCATCAGTCGGCAGACAGCGCATGCAGGATTCGAAGGATGAGAGGCGGGTTGGCGGCTCAACAGAACGTATTACTTCGCCAAACCGAGATCAACCGGACTGCTGTCCGAGCAAGCTACAAGGTCACTTACTAGCTACCCATGGAAAGCCGTTTATTGGTGGGGAATTTGTTAAGGAGTGTATCCTTGCTGTGGCCGAGGAAATGTGTCCCGACAAAAAGGATGCGCTCAACGCGGTGAGTCTCTCAGCAACTACTATTTTACTGGTTAGTTATTCAATTGCTCACATTATTATTTTAATCTTATTTTAATTTATTTATATTAATAGGCCTATTTGTTTGACCTTTATTAAATGCTGCGCAAAATTATTGTTTGTTAATTTCAACAGGCCTACCTACAATATACTTTGTACTTTTTCACTTTTGCCATTGTCAATCACCTCGACTAGGCAGATGTTTCTTATTTTGACAGCTTTGATGTTATTCTTATTAGAAAGTAAATAAATGGAATATCTGTGGTATTTCAAATCAAAACAAAGTGTGAAGACCTCAATTACTACTTTTAGAAAACACCAGTAAAGATAAACCAATAAACATCAAACCACTGCAATCTACTCCAGAATGAGCCACAGACATCGCCACTAGTCATCAATACTTGATTCCTTCAGTGGTTCTGGAACTGCATCCATTGAGGATCTTTGGTAGAAATTATGGTCTAATTTCCAGCATTTTAAAATAATAATGATCCCATTGGCCTGCTGGTGGTCATTCTGGTCTGGGTCATACAATTTTACGTTACAGCTGAGGTGGGACTGGCCCCCCATCATCATCCGGAACCATAATGTGGCCCCCAGGAAAAAAAGTTTGATTACCCCTGCTTTAAACCAACCTCGTAGTCTTCAGGCACCTCAAAAGTATATCGAGCCTCGGTTCCAAACAGAAGGAAGAAAGGTGAAAACTTGTTTGAGATTTGTTTTTTGGGTCTTAGTCCAAACATCACTGCGTCCAGATACTCATCCCACCGTTCAGGCCGTTCATGGACAAGATTGCACAGTGCCCTAAAAAGTGAAATTACATCAATAACTGAGCCAACTTCTTCAAATTACATTTTGAATCCATGTTATCATAATATCAGAAATATAATAAAATTGTGGTTTTATGTTGTTTTAGCACAGGATTATAATTATAAACCAGCTTGAAGTGATTTTATAATATGTTATAATATGTTTAAAATATATAACAGCACCAGATTTTATGGCCTATACCAAGTATTAAACATATTTTCATACCAAACAAACATATTTAATTCAATTCAAGTATTTATTGTCATTGTCACAGAAGAACAATGAAATTACGTTTGGAGTATAGTAATTTAGAAAATTTTTCCACAAGCCCATTTGTCTGTGGGTGGTAAGGTGCACAAAGGCTACGCTTAATGCCCAGAGTTTTGCACACTTCTGTGTTTACCTGTTGATCAACAATAAACATGAATACATGCAATTATTGCCGTAATCCTATGAAGACACTTTGTATCAGGATTTTGTAATCCTGGTGTAAAATCTCCTACCTACTCCAGCACTACCTGGAACTACATTGTTATGTACTGTAACAACATCCAAAATCCAACAAACCTCGTTAACGAACTCTCATCCCTGGTCAGTCAAAATTCATTTGGGGGCCCCAAAACAATAGAAGAACTTGACAATGCACTCTGCAACATTTGCAGCCGTTTTTGCAGGGAGGGCAAATGCCTCAGACCACTTAGTGAAGTAATCAACCATCACGCAGATGTACATGTTTCCAGCCTCTGTTTTGGCTAGCTTACCAATGATGTCCATCCCCACTAGTTCAAATGGATTGTTTACCTTCAAAAAACACATTGGAAAAATCAAATGTACAGATTGCATTTACAGTGTAGCCTTTTTAAAACACTTCATTGCAAAATAGTAACATAAAAAGGGAGAATATAAATTTGGAGTCACCTGTATGGGGATGTATTCACTCTCCTATTTTATGGTTACAACACTGACCTGACATTGCTGACATTCTGAAACCTGCAACACATGATGTGAAACTGTCTTAATGTTCTAAAATATTTATCTTCTTATGACATGTTCTTGTGTGTCTTTGGACAAACAAATAAATACGTTTTTTGCACCATACCGAACACATTAAAAAGTTCATTAGAAAACTACTCATGTACAGTAATTTGGAGAAAATATATTAGCTTAGAAGTAACATCATTATGTGTACATAAAATCAAAATATGTACTCACTGTCATGGTTATGGACTTTATGTTTATGTTTTTGGATTTCTGGTCATGTTAGTTTTCCCTTGTGTGCTGTGGTTTTCTGTTCCTGCCTCGTTAGTTCACCTGGTCTGATTAGTCATCCACTTCACCTGTGTCTCGTTATTCCTTCTGTGCATAAGTACTCCCTGTTTTCAGTTATTCCTTGTCGGATCCTCATCATTCACCATTCACGTATGCCTGTTCCCTCTGGTTTGAGTTATCTGTTTTTCCTGTTTTGGATTCTGGAAATAAACCTTCTTTTCCTGCACTAAATCTGCCTCCTGCCTGACTGCCTGCAATTGGGTCCTCACCTCCTCCGACGCCCGCCATTTTTCAGTATCACTCGTCATCCCAGGCCAGTAAAATCTTTTTCCTATCGCATCCCTTGTTTTGATAATGCCACAGTGGGCCCCAAAAGCACTGGCATGGAACTCTTTAAAAATCTGGTTTACATCCTCTGTGCCACAAACCACTTTTCTCTTCTGACCAGCTTTTCCTTTCATATAAAAAATACATATACATAATAATGATAAAATGAGTGCCTAATAAATACTAAATCTCATAATAATTTGTATACTGTATCTGTGTTTATGAAAGCAATAACAATCCACCATCTGCTTTAGTATACATTTGTGGTGCTATGAGTTAATCCTGCAAACTGCACCATTCAGATGATATTTTTGGAAAAGCTGTTTATTCATTTGTTAAACTGTTCTCGTACACTATCATGACACAGCTATTTAACAGTGTTAAGACCAGTAATGTAACTGGCAACAGCATGTTTAGTGCAGGCTAGTTATATTTTAAACTCCATCCAACTTCTAACAAACTATTAAAAAGAGTAGAACCACTGTGAAAATAGCTCACTCATGTAAATTATTTATGTTGTGTGAAAAAATTGATTGTGCTAGTTTCTCATGGATGTAGTAGACAAAACAATAGCAATAGCTGTAAATATTGCGTCATGACATTTCTACAGCATTACAAAGTGGAGCCTTTAAACTAAATGGCAATTTGACCAAAAGATCTCAAAACAGCTGGAAAAAAAAATCTAAGCATAATTAGTTAGCATTTATTACCTTTAACAAGCCTACTATACAGTATAGGACACATTTACAGATGACAAATTTGTATCTTTTTTAACCTACTATCAACTTTGAAGTCCAAAGCCCTTCTCCTCATTATAAATTTTTGAGATTTATTAGCGCCGTCTGGATATTTACCAGATGTCAGATAATTTACAATTGGGTTGTAAAGTCCTGGATCCATTTGCCTAGCAGGGATGACTCAAATAGGTTAATTAGCTCGATTCTGTGAAAAGTTAATGCGACTTACAAGCTATAATTGTCACTTTGCACTGTTCAGGATTTATATGGGCCTTCACACACCTCTTCTGCAGGTTTTTCACTGTTCTGCAACTTCTTAAAAGTTCATTTGCCAGGTCAATAAACACCATTCGATGTCGTGTGCAGATAGCGTAATTGCAGATAGCAAACGGTGTGGACTTGTTTGAAAATAACTTTGTGCAAATTGAAAACTGTGTTAAAATAGTTATACAATCACATAAGTGACATATACTATGTGCAAATATGAAAATTAATCTTAAAAAAAACATGAAGTAATCTTGTGGTTTACTTGATGGTGTCATACATGTCGTGTGCAACTTCTGGCAATTAACTGTCTGGGAACAATACCTGTACGCACATTTTTAAAGGTCTAGAAATAGGTATTCAAAGTTCCAGAGAGGGTGGTCGCTTTTTTAGGCACTATATACACACACACATACATTTATATATATATATATATATATATATATGTAGGTATAACAGTGTCTGTGTACATGTTTTTGTGGAAAACCCTTCAGCACTACAAGAAAGTTAGAATGATTTTGAAGGTGATGCAATTATTTTTTTTTTTTAAATTATATAGATGGCAGCATGAACAATAAAACCTAAATTAAAATAATACATTCTCTGCCTTTGACTGTACATCAAATGACCTTAGTAAACATTCATATAGTTTTTTCAAAGGTGCTAAGGAAGTTGAGGATCTTGCATGTGGATTAAGGCTGTCTCTGACACGGCCTGCGGTCGCGGTACAAAGAAGCGGACCCAAAAGCAGAACACTCAGGGAGGCAAGGAGAAAGGTGCAAAACAATGTTTATTAATGAGAAGTGTTGGTGGCTTGGTCCAGGTCCAGACAGCTCTTCCTAAGAAAGGGCAGAGGGTTACTACGGTACAGAGAAGATGCCAGGTTGTGTCAGCTAGGTGATGGCTTACTGTGTTCCGGAGTGAAACTGACGATGGAGGGGTGAACCAGGAGATGCTTTCTGTGAATGGTGATATGAGTTTGGTTGCAGGCAGGGCGAGCAGGCAGGCGGTCCGCTTGATATGAAGAGTAGGCCAAATCCTGGGTGCTGAGGTTAACTGAGAGGATCAAGGTCTTAGGCTGTAGAAAAAATGACAAGGTCAATAATCCAAGAACAAGGTAAAGGTAGATCGTAGGTAGAGGCCTGATTACCACGCTTCATAGAATGACAATCTGGCGAAGACTGGAGCTCCTGCATGATCCTAAATAGCTGGGAGGAAGGCTGGCTAACGAAGGTGCTGATGCGCTGCAGGTGGGATCAATTGTGGCTCCAGCCTCCGCCCTCCATCCCCATGGCAATCTGCTCAACCCTACCTGCAAACTCAGACACACACAGAACCATGACAGTCTCACTGGCTTCTGTGGCTATGTTTAATCTAAAGCTTGTTCTATGATGGTCAGACCTGTACTGTGTGTTCAATGTCATCATGAACATAATTATATAGAGACAGTAGGGTAATTCTGTGTAGATTCTCAGTCAGTCAGGCAAAAAATGTATTGACCTTGAAGTTTATTAACATCAGCTGGACTTTCATTTTATGAGATGTTTCACCACTCATCTTCAATCTAAAAAACACTGGCTGGAAAAAAAACAGATATACCTCCAGACTCATTTCATTTCCATGTAGTGTGTTTATTTAAGTTGGATTTAAGTTATTAGGTTGGTTTTTTAAGCTTTTGAGATTCTGCTGGTGGAAAACAGTTATGTGTTGCCATGACAATGTGATGAACATGGTCGACCTTAACCATCAGAATGCGTGTCCCCCTGGCTACAATGAACATACTTTGTGTTAGAGGGATTAAATTCAGAGAAGCTATTGCTGGACTGAAAATGAGTTAATAGAAACACTGACAGATGTGGAAACATCTTCACCCTTTAAACACAGGGGGAACGGTATCTGACAGGTGAGCCTCAGCCATCAAAATGTGTTTTCCCCTGGTTACAATGAAGATACTTTGTGTTAGTGATTAAACTTAGAGAAGCTACCAGTGGACTGAAGACAAGACAGCAGAAACCCATCAGATATAGTTTCCCTACAACAATATGACTTAACAAAGCTCTCTCTTGGCAAAATGTATACAGCTGCATTCCTGCAGAAAGGATGTAGCTCAATACAGTCAGGAAAACACCCTGTGCATATTTGAAATGGTAAATCAAACAGGTTTAAATAATAATTTTATTTGAATAAACCTGAAGTTTCCATACATAGCACAAATAAACACTAAATGTGGTTCTTTGTTTATAACCAAATCAAACAGGCTTTCTTCTTACAAAGCAACTAAAACAATGTAGCAGATGATATAATTATGGACATAATATAAGGTTGACCGGCAGTAAGGGATGCTGTCAAGCTGAAGAAGGAGTCCTATCAGGTGGTCGCTAAGGCAAAAACTCGGGCGTAGGAGGAGTTTGGAGAGGCCATGGAGAATGACTTCCGGATGGCTTCGAGGAGATTCTGGTCCAGCATCCGGCGGTTCAGAAGGGGAAAGCAGTTCTCTGTCAACACTGTGTACAGTGGGGATGGGGGGCTGCTGACCTCGACTCGGGACGTTGTGAGGCGGTGGAGGAAATTTTTTTATTTTTATTTATTTAACCTTTATTTAACCAGGTAAAGAATGTTTGAGAACCAGTTCTCATTTGCAAACATGACCTGGCCAAGAGGCCCCAGCAAGAATAAATAACGTACATACATACAAACATACAACTGTGCAACAACGCAGAGCAAGTACAAATATATAAAAATGAAAGGGGGAAGGGAGTAGGTCTCAGTATATGGGACAGATCTATATGAAAGAAAAAGTAGTGGACAAATGCTTGTATCTGAGTGAGAGTCAGCATCGTCAGCAATAACAAGTGTCGACAATAATCTGTTGAAGTCTCTGTCTAAACAAAGAAACAGATATCAGAGATGGAAGTTTAAGAGTGTTCTGCAGTGTGGGACATCAGGGACAGTTCCCCTGGACTGGCAGACTGGGGTGGTGGTCCCCCCCTTCAAAAAGGGGGACCGGAGGGTGTGCTCCAACTACAGGGGGATCACACTCCTCAGCCTCCCCGGTAAGGTCTATTCAGGGGTACTGGAGAGGAGAGTTCGTCAGATAGTCGAACCTCGGATTAAGGAGGAGCAGTATGGTTTTTGTCCTGGTCGTGGAATAGTGAACACCCTCTTCAGGGTCTTTGAGGGGGCATGGGAATTTGCCCAACCAATCTACATGTGCTTTGTGGACTTGGAGAAGGCATTCGATCGTGTCCCCCGGGGACTTTTGTGGGGGGTACTCTGGAAGTTTGGAGTGTCGGACCCGCTTGTACGAGCTGTCTGGTCCCTGTTTGACCGGTGTCAGAGCTTGGTCTGCATTGCCGGCAGTAAATCAGAATCATTTCTGGTGCGAGTTGGACTGCGCCAAGGCTGCCCTTTGTCACTGATTCTGTTCATAACTTTTAGGGGCAGAATTTCTAGGCGCAACCGAGGTGTTGAGGGGATCCGGTTCGGTGGCCTCAGGATTGGGTCTCTGCTCTTTGCAGATGATGTGGTTCTGTTGGCTTCGTCGGGCCATGATCTTCAGCTCTCACTGGAGCGATTCGTAGCCGAGTGTGAAGCGGCTGGAATGAGAATCAGCACCTCCAAGTCCGAGACCATGGTCCTCAGCCGGAAAAGGGTGGAGTGCTCTCTCCAGGTTTGCAATAGGGTCCTGCCCCAAGTGGAGGAGTTAATGTATCTTGGGGTCTTGTTCACGAGTGGGGTAAGGATGGAGCAGGAGATCGACTGGCGGATCAGAGCGGCGTCTGCAGTGATGTGGACTCTGCATTGGTCTGTCATGGTGAAAAAAGAGTTGAGCCAAAAGGCCAAGCTCTCGATTTACCAGTCGATCTACCTTCCTACCCTCACCTATGGCCACGAGCTGTGGGTAGTGACCGAAAGAAGAAGATTGCGAATACAAGCAGACGAAATTAGTTTTCTCCAAAGGGTGGCTGGGCTCTCCCTTAGAGATAGGGTGAGAAGCTCGGTGATCCGGGAGGGGCTCAGAGTAGAGCTGCTGCTCCTCCACATCGAGAGGAGCCAGATGAGGTGGCTCGGGCATCTGGTTAGGATGCCTCCTGGACACCTCCCTGGTGAGATGTTCCGAGCACGTCCCACCGGAAAGAGGCCCTGGGGAAGACCCAGGACACCCTGGACGGACTACATCTCTCGGCTGGCCTGGGAAGAGGGAAGTCTGGGTGTCCCTGCTTAGGCAGCCCCCGCGACCCGACTCCGGATAAGCAGAAGAAAATGGATGGATGGATGGAAGTCTTTGGTTGTGGTAACAATGATAAAACACAGCAAAAACGTTACAACGACTTTAACTTTCTCCAGCCCCCAACTGAAGCATTCATTCATTCATTATCTTGACTGCTTATTCCATTACGGGTCGTGGGTGAGCTGGAGCCTATCCCGGCAGTTTAACAGGTGAGAGGCAGGGTACACCATGGACAGGTCACCAGTCTGTTGCAGGGCCAACACAGATAGACAAACAACCATTCACACTCTCTCCTAGGAAGCCTAACTGAAGCAGTAGAGTTACCTGCTATTTTCTTCGCATCAACCATAATGACATGAGTTATCTAAATTTTATTCTGTAACTCCAAGAAAGGTAATTATTCATATTTCCCCAAGTGTTAAATGATTACCTTTGCCTGGGAGTGTTTTCTCTGCATGTTTTGTAGAAAACAGCACACTTGCTGCCCAATGTTGCCCCATCAAAGAACATTAGAAAGCAATATAGTACCAAATATAGAAAAAACAACTGTGGGGACATGTCTAGTGTGTCAAATAAAAATTATCTAAGAGCTAAAATTTAGACTAAAAACATGTTTGGGTAACTGGGCATCTCTGGATACCTTGCAATTATGTGAAGCTGACACTGATGCGCTTTCAAATAAACAAACAGATCCAGTGCAAAACTGGAGGAAAAGGGAGAGTTGTGTGTCTGCTTCCCTGAGATATGAGCTTAGATACTTGCTAATGTTTTCATTCATAGCAATGGAGTGTATAACTGATTTTATGACCTTTCTTAAAGTTTCATATGCAACTGCAATGCCTTCCAATTCTGACATAAGGTTCTGCACTGCTCAATAACAATGGCAGGTTCCTGAATCAGCTTTTGATGAGCAAGCTCCTCCACGAGTTGTTTGATGTTATCAGCTGTTGGAACTCTTCTGCAGCTGTGAAGATCCATAACTTCCAGCAGTTCTTTATAGTCAATACTTGCAAAATCTGAACAGCAAGATTCGAAGATCATTCGATCTGACTGTGAAACATACCTGAGAAAGCTGTTACCAAGAGGGCTCTTAATACAGCCCAGAACAGCTTGCTCCAGTATTAACAGAGCAAGTTTTATAGGCAGGTACTTCTCTTTCTGCCAACCAAAGGCAATGATTCGGCCAACGCTTTCCCACTGTTGCTGACCAAAATTATGGCGTAGGTAAGGCACCTTAAAGTCACTCTCCATCATGCACTGCTCATAAAAATCTGCCAAAACTCAGAGAGCACATCCTTCAAAACTCCCCCAACATCAACCACTTTTCCAGTATACCATCAGGAGATATAGCTTGGATAGATACGACCAGGCTTTAAACATGTTTATTTCTGCTGTGAAATTGGCCTTTTTAAGGTGGGAGTCTATTGGGATTTGCTCTGTTTTGGAGCCAGCCCCTAGCGGATGAGGTGTGAACTGCAATTTTTTGCACTCCCACAGAGGCTTCACATTTCACCCACGGAGGTTGCCGCTTGGCTCAGACTAGAGTGAGTGGAGCAGTGTATATCTGGTGTATATGTAAGTTGCCGCTGCTATGATTTGAGCTGCTGTCTGTCGCCAGATGAGGATCAGCAGGAAAGAATAGAAGTCTGAAATTAGCAAATTTACACCATGAGTGTGTCCCAATTCAGGGTCTGCACAATTCAAAGTGCGGATTCGTCGGCTACAGACGTCATCGGGGTGCGCCAAGTACTGTCCTAATTTGAAGGAGCCTCAGAATTTACCCTACAAATCTGCATTTTGATTGGCCTTAAAGGTGTCATCACCTGGTTTTTTCATATATCCACTGTCCTCTAAGTGTCTTTAAATATTTTTTTGAAACCTCATTAAACAACAAAAAACAAAACAAACAAACAAAAAAACAAAAAACAAATCAAACATATAGCTTGTTCTGACCCTTTGCTCATACCACAACTTTGTCTCATGAGAGTTCATGCAAGCTTTTGACTAGTGTTAATGAGGTGCACGCTGATTGGCCACAGGGATGCCAGATTTGGAAGGGGGCTGGCCCAGTGCATGCACAGTGCATCCGACTACAAAACTTCAACAGCTTAGCAAGCGAACCTGACCAAGCAGCAGCTAACGGAATTCAGCCATTTATGTTTGAACCAGACTCCAAGCCTGAGAGTGAAGATACTGAGAAGGTGGAAGAAGCACGTTTACAAAAAAATATTTACAAAAATTAAGGTGGCAGAGCACTTCACCCCACTTTTAAAAAAGAAAACACAGGACTCATTTGTACATTGCAAGGAGTTAAACTTTCAGGCTTGTCCCTTAGCATTGGCATTAGCTTTAGGGTTAGCTGCATCAGCAGTAATGCATGACCTTATATCATTATATAATTTCACGCCTAAAGCATGACTTCACTTAACTGCTGTTGGGCAGAAATCGTTTATTTCTATATTTAAACTTTTTTCATAAACTGATGCCCTACTTCATCATACAAAAATGCACAGATAAAGTGCTAACTGTGGAATCAATTACACCAAAAAAGCAAAGAGCAACAACATCCTTAATTTGGTAACTGTGGTTTTATTTCTAAGAATTTTCTGAAGTGCAATACTACACCCTGAACATACACATGCCCAAAATATGAGCAATGGATGAGGAACACACATGCTCAACTTGACCTAGTCTGCCAGTGAAATTATGATGTATTATAGTTAAACTATGTCCATATATTGTTTTGTTGCTTCCGACCACCAAACTCCCTCGTCGACACTACCGCCATGATTAATTTATGAATAAATAAACTACTTGTCATGTGTTTGCGCGCTGCACGTCGGGTGGTGGGCGTGGCCAAGGTGCAGCAGCATTGCTGACTGACAGATTGCGCTCACAATAGGCAACAAAATCTCACAAACGTCTCATTGTGTCGTTGCCATCAGAGAGCCCTTTTTAGCTTGTCACTGTCTCGTTAATGTCATGAAAAAAAAGTTCCTCAACGTAATAAATTCATTGACATCGTTGATGAAAACAACACTGAACTGGGACACAACTCATATAAGTTCACATCCCTTCATGCATTGGTGGGCTTGATTTTCCATGCCTGCAAGGCGAGGACCTGCCTATTTGCATCTGGAGGGAGGTGGCTTTCAAAATTTCTCATGCTGTAGAGAGGCACCAAGTATGGCTTAAGTATGGCTCTACATCATGATAAACAAAACCTGTTTTTTTTCCCTATAGTGGGCATTATGAGCCATTTTTACACACAAAATCATTTTTAAGAAATCAAAAAATTACAGTATAGCTGATTTTCATCACAATTAGGACATGCTGTGTTGTTTACAGCTGAAAAAACATATATTTGGGTGCACTACCCCTTTAATGTTAATACTGCTGTTTTATTAATACTTTCACAAGTCAACACATTTGTTGTGAAAATAATTACTGTTTTGCAGTGATATCTTCCTCCCTAAAGGCTTTATGCTTCTGTTTTGTTGCATAAGGGATTAAATCCACCCCTTATTTTACTACAGTACTCTTGCATTTTTAGGCACTTCATTGGTGACAGATTAATTACACTGCAGCTTTGCTAATCTTCTGTCACATTCTGCACCTTTATTCAGTTTTATCCTTAGCCTTGTTTTGATTAAAGTGCCAGCTTGTTGAATCTTTGTTAAATGGGCTTAGCTTTGCAGTTGATAGAAAACACTTATATGACTTATAAAATGAAACAGAACAGACACAGACCAAAAATGATTGGATTTCTATAGACAGTCTGATGTTTTTCAGAGTTAATTTAATTTGGTGGCTAACACAAGCTTTTGCCGTTGTCTTTGTGACGGAGGCGTAGTAAGGGGTGAGAAGATCAGAAATGTAACAGTGACAATAAAGAGCTTTATATGTAGTCCACATTGTCTTGTAGGTTCTTTTAATTTTAACATGAAGCCAACTGTTAAAAACCTGGAGGTTGCTGATGTGAGGCATGTGGAGTATGAGTTAGAGAAATTTAGACCTCAGAAAATTCAAGTATAAATTAACAGATGGGAAACATCTGATTGAGGGGATATAGTTGAAAAAAAAGATCTGAGCTAATAACCTGACACAACTTCAACTTTATTTTTCTTTCTTTCTTCATTTTTTTGGGAGTAAACTGACCTTATAATCTGTTCAAGACCACTGGCAAAATTATTACATTCAATGATAAGAACTAATACTAATATAATACTATACTATACGAATATAATATTATAAAAATATTTTTCATATATTCACTATAAAAGATATTCAACTTTAATACCTGAAATCAAACAATCTTCAACCATAAATAAACTTTTAAAGTTCAGTTACCCTTTTCTTTTCTTCTTGTTCTCTTAACCTTTTGCTCCCAATCTTACCCCCCTTCTTCCTTTTCTTTCTTTTCCTTTCCTTTCCCTTACCCCCCATAAAAACAAACAAACAAATATATATATATATATATATATATAAGAGAAATGAAAAATATCTGTTTAATGACATTATTTCAATTACAAATTTCTTATAAATATTAAAGCGTAACTCCACCCCCTACTTTTTGCATGACTCCACCCACTGCCGAATTTGAAAAAATGCCAGAAACTGCAAGGGTTGGAGTGGGAGGTATGGGGGGGATCAGGGGGTGGAGAGTGGGCAGGTCGGGATGTACAGACAGAAATGATTGACAGTTCAGGATCCAGTCACAGAGGACACACACTCTCTCGGCACACCCGCCTACCCTTATGGGCTCCCAAGGAGCATTGTACACAGCCTGGTCACATCACGCTTGGATTACTGCAACTCCCTTCTGTTTGGTCTTCCCCAGAAATCAATTCATAAACTTCAGCTGGTACAGAATGCAGCAGCCAGAATCATCACTAGAACCCCATCCATCCATCATATCACCCCCATCTTACAGCAGCTCCACTGGCTCCCCATCACCCATCGCATTCACTATAAAATTTTGCTGTTAACCTTTAAGGCCATACACAACCTCGCCCCTCCATATTTCTCTGATCTCCTCCGTGTTGTCAAACCGGTCCGTTCCCTCAGATCCTCCTCTGCAATTCACCTCATCTTCACCCCCTCTCGCCTTGTCACCATGGGGAGTAGAGCTTTCAGCTGCTCTGCTCCTCATCTGTGGAACTCACTCCCCCCTGACCTCCGCAACTCTGATTCTATTCATCTGTTCAAATCCAAATTGAAAACACATCTGTTTAAACTGGCTTACTCATTATAATATGTACATTGTTGCAATCACTGTTTTATGTTTTTCTTGTATTTTATTTGGATTTATTCATTGTTGTGTTTTTATTGTACGGTGACCTTGAGTGTGAGAAAGGCGCCTTTATAAATAAAATGTATTATTATTATTATTATTGTTGCTTTAAATGCGAGGTTTCCCAGAAAAAGGTTTTTCCAGGGACACCGCCATGTTGTTTCCCATAAACTACACATATATTTACACAAACCGAAACTATTCAAAAATCATACTGATAGTTTTTATGTAAACTGATGTAGGCTTAGAGTGCATGATGTCATACTTCAGCCTGGGAAGGATCTGAGGGAAAATTCAGATTTTTAATAAAATTTAACCTGAGATTCTGGTGAAATCATAAAACATAAAAATGCCTTTTGAAACAGTAAATGTTTGATTTTTCCCTGACCTGTTTAATCTATAAATTAAGTTTCTTTGTAAAAGTATTGCTGAGTTTTAGGGCTCCAAAGCGGGCTGGGTTTTTCAATCATTCAGTCAAAACCCCATTTATTTCAATGGGACAAAAATCTTTTTTTTTTTTTTTTTTTTTCAAATAATTGCAGTCAGTCCACAGAGTCTCAAACTCCTTCCCTTTTCCAGCTATACCCGACCTGATTTTTCACCCTGGTCAGAAAGTTGTCCTTCTTGCCCTCCCCTGGAGGGACTTGCTTATTTAGAGCAGACATTTTTAAGATATGGACTCTGATGTATGTGAATGGATCTTGTCCCCGAGTTTGTCTAGGCAAGGCAAGGCAGTTTATGTGTATAGCACATTTCATGTACAGGACAATTCACAGTGCTTTACATAAAACAAAGACATTACAGGTATTTAGAATAGTAAAAGGCATCAACACCTAATCACAATAAAATAATCAATTACATTAAAATGATTAAAAGCAAGATAAGTTAAAAAAGTTACTGTGCAGATTTCATGCATAGGCACATGAGAAAAGAAATGTTTTTAACCTAGATTTAAAGTTGTCTACATTCGGGGACAGTTTAATATCCACTGGTAGTTTGTTCCACTTGTTTGCAGCATAACAGCTAAATGCTGCTTCTCCATGTTTAGTCTGGACTAGTTGACCAGAGTCTTTGGATCTAAGAGCTCTGCTAGGTTTATATTCTCTGAACATATCACAGATGTATTCTGGGCCTAAACCATTCTGGGATTTGTAAACAAGCAGAAGGGTTTTAAAATCTATTCTGTGACTGACTGGAAGCTAGTGTATAGATTTCAAAACTGGTGTGATGTGTTCAGATCTCTTAGTCCTGGTTAAAACTCTAGCAGCAGCGTTTTGGATGAGCTACAGATGTTTAATGCTCTTTTTAGGAAGTCCTGTTAAAAGACCATTACAGTAATCCAGCCTACTGGAGATGAATGCATGGATGAGTTTCTCTTGGTCTTTCTGGGAGACTAAACTTTTAATTCTGTTGATGTTTCTGAGCTGGTAAAAAGCTTCTTAGTGACAGCTTTGATGTGGCTGCTGAAAGTCAGGTCTGAGTCTATCAACACTCCAAGGTTACGAACTTGGTCGGTGATTTTAAGAGTCCGACTCTCCAGGTGTTTACCAATGCCGACTCTCTTCTCTTTGCTACCAAACAGAATAATCTCAGTTTTGTCTTCATTTAATTGTAGGAAATTCTCCTTCATCCAGGTGTTTATTTGCTCCAGACACTGACACAATAAGTCTATTGGACTGCAGTCATCTGGTGACAGAGACACATAAAGTTGTGTATCATCTGCATAACTTTGATAATTAATGCTATAGTTCTGTAATATTTGACCCAAAGGGAGCATATACAAGTTGAACAGAAGAGGTCCAAGGACTGACCCCTGGGGGACTCCACAAGTCATGGCCACTCGCTCGGATTCATAGCTGCCGATCGTAACAAAATAACTCCTGCCTTCTAAATAGGACCTGAACCAGTTAAGAACCGCTCCAGAAAGTCCAACCCAGTTTTCCAGCCTGTGCAACAGGATTCTGTGATCTACAGTATCAAATGCAGCACTGAGATCCAACAGAACCAGGACTGATACTTGACCAAAACCAGTATTCAACCTAATGTCATTTAGCACCAGAGCTGTTTCAGTGCTGTGATGAGGTCAGAAGCCGGACTGAAATTTATCAAGATTTTCACTTTCATTTAAAAAGTCATTAAGCTGGTGAAATACAACTTTTTCAATAATCTTGGAAATAAAAGAGAGGTTAGAGACAGGTCTATAGTTGTTCATTATAGAGGCGTCTAGAGTCCTTTTCTTTAGGAGTGGCTTAATAGCAGCTATCTTTAGTGACTTGGGAAAAATGCCTGATGCCTGTCTGATTCTGAGTGATCAGTAAATCAAACAAAATACAAAAATGGTCAGAAATGGCCAAGTCAGTGACCGCTACAGAAGAAATTTCCACACCCTTTGAAATAACCAGGTCCAGAATGTGACCTCAAATGTGGGTCGGTTGTTTTACATGTTGCCACAAACCAAACATGTCCAATATGGAACAAAATTCCTTGACATTACCATCATTATCTATATGAATGTTAAAATCCCCAGTTATGATGAAATGGTTAAAATCAGTAGAGATAACCGACAATAATTCAGAAAATTCATCAATAAAATTTGTGTCTACCACCACACAGGCTTCTAGGCTCTCCTGTGAGAGTCCGGTGTGGTTTCACAAAATCCAGTTTTAATTCTCCACTCAACTAGAGTCAACAATCCCACCCCAATTTCTTATACTCCCTCACAGAGCAGAGAAAATGTTTATTAAGCTGTGCTCCTTCTCAAGCTTCTACTGTCTGGAACTGATATCATGACAGTGGTGGAGGATTTAGGGTCAATCCCACACCATGAGTATTTCTTTTCTCAAAATCTCAATGCTCTATGTATCATAATGACCCACCCACTTCTTATACACTTCAGAAACCTTCAACCTTTTTTCGGGGACTTCAACCCTTAGTTTTTCGAAGAAGGACTTCAACCTTCTTTCAGGGACTTCAACCCTTAGTTTTTCGAAGAAGGACTGGTTCACTTACCAGAGTGAGGATTCAGGATGTCTGATAATTTAGGTTAAGTCAATCTGCAGTATTCACGTCGGGGTTCACCATTGTTGGAGTTAAAATTTTCCAAAACCTGCAATATTAATCAGAAGGAATGTTGTGTTCAAAAATCCAGTTGAAGTAGGGAGACACAAACACCAGAGAGTTTGAGTAGAATTGTTTCCCAGAAGAATAAAAGTTACATATCTCTTAAGAGGAGGTCAGTTTTTAGCCTTTAGCTGCTGAGCTCTAGTACATGAAGTGCAAAGTCCTCAGGTTTAGCCAGAAAAACCTGCCTATCTTAGTAATCCTCCTGTTTTATACTGTTACAATGCATGAGACTATGTGTGTGCATGTTTTGTGCAAGTTTGTGTGAATGTGTATTTTTGCAGAGCGTTGCTCCTCTTCTCAGTTCCTCCTTCGGATTCCTCCTTTCTCTCTCAGTGCGCAGGGTCAAGGTGAAATCTGCAAAACAGGCCTGTTCTGCCTACACAATCTCAGTCACGTACACAGCTGGTGTTTCTCCATTCACCCTGTGCTAGTAGTTTTCTACTACTATGTTAAGGCTCCCCTCTATTAATTTTCCACTCTCTGTTTCAAGCCTCTCTGTTCCGCTCTTCTCTATACTGTGCTGTGTATTCTGCAAAGCTTATGTAACATGAAACAACTTTAAACACTCCCTAAATAAACTGCTACAAGTTTATGATAATAAAGTAAATGATGAAAGTAAAAATATAAGATAAATGCTTAGAATGATACTGAAAAAAAATATTTACAACACTAGCTTTTGTGCTATGTTAAACTAGCTTAAAGTAGCATTTTTCCTCAAACTCTTAAACATAAAATTCAAGGGAAAAACTTTACATTGTAAAAGCATTTGGCATTATCTTAGAAGTTCTTATTACATTTTGTCAGATAACCTGATATTAGTAAAACAAAAAACATGCGAACAAAGAGCAGTTTTCATTCCAGCAGCTGCTTAGCTAGCTTTTGTGCTATGTCAAACTAGCTTAAAGTAGCAATTTTCCTGCTTCTTCATAGTCTGACCTACACCTCCTAAGAACTATAGCTATACCTTGCAGCAACTGTGATTGGTTAATTTGGTACTGTCAAATTTTTTTTTCCACATGGGAACAATCTAGATGTAGAAAATCTCAAGCATTTGTCTGAAAATAACAGTTTTCCAGCGTTCATCTGGACTCCCTATGCATTTTTTCCACATATGTATTTGTAGATGCACTGAGATGGGATGCAAAACACATTATGAGATGAGATATGCTTTAGTGTGAATAACAGTGTATGGAGATGCAGAATAACCTCTGTTAGTTTGAGTCTGGAGTACACATGAGAAAAGTGTGCTGTGGAAAACAGTGACAATGGATGTTTTCTTTCTTCCTTTTTTAAGCTTATCAAGAATATGCCAATAATTATTTGAGTGTATCCATAATATCACAGAGTAAGTGGAAAGCAACATGACAGAGATAAACAGAAAAGCTTTAAGCAGTAGCCCTCACCAGCAAGCTCATGCATCTACCCTCAGTATAGTGCTTGGGAGATTTCCTGTTGTGATGGAGCACACCTGGTGGACTCCCCAGCTGATCTACTAGGGCACTGTGGAAAGAAATCTCCACAAGAAGTGTGGAGTTCTGATTATAAGACAATAATTTAGTATTCTCATTTTCCCCTTTCAAAGTTAAAAACTGGGTGTACTAACATAGCATAACCTGGGGTTTGAAGTCTTCATTCTGTTTCTATTTTTCTTTTATTAAGTTATAAAGTACAATGAAATGGAAAAATTCTATATCTGCCACAGTGTCTCATTTGTGAAGACTGAAACTGGTTGTGTCAGTGAAATGAGCTAAATATATGTAGCTAATTCATGAAGACAGAAGAAAAAGAAGGATCTGCAGTATCTCTTGGAAACAGCTCTGCTTTGTTTAGCCTTTATTTAATCCATTTCTTTCAGTCTATCCTGTGGCAACTTAGTCATTTAATTAACATAACTGTGAAACAACAAGTCCAAAAAAACAAAAACAAAATCCAAACATGTAACAAAGAAACAAGATGACATAAGGCACACTTAGGCAAACAAAGGATTAATAAAACAGAAAACATGACAATAATAAAATAGTGCTGGGCGTATTAACGGCGTTAATCGCACGTGAACGCATCCCTTTATTAACGCCGTTAATGTTTTTAATCGCGTTTCTCTTTGTCTAAACCCATGCAGATGGCAGAACATCATGATTTTTTAGCCAGAAACTGCTCCCAAAAGAGAATGAGAAACTTTTAATTTATTATTATTTTTTTTAATAAATGCAGTTTTAATTTATGCAAGCAAAAGTAAGACATGCTTTCTGACTTTTACTCTGATTCGGTGAATCTGGGTCATGGTGAGATGAAACTTCCAGCTTTGGAATCTGAGAGATGTGAGCTTTCAGTAGAGGAGTCGTTTGTCTGTGTTCATGGCATCGGGTGGATATGGACATCATCTGTGTTTACATATTTTTTGGACTTTATGTAGCTGGTCTTTGAATTATTTGTTGTCTTAACTGTATGTTGGTAATAGAAATGGTTTTGCTGAGCTGGTAGCTGAGATTCTGGACTTTCTGTGGATATCACACATGTTTAGTTGCACATCTGACGCTACACCTGGAAACAAGATGTTAACCCCTTAACTCTCGGTAGTTGAGGCTGCAGGTGCAGTCAAGCTAAAAATGAAAGTTTAGAGAATTTTTATGCCAAAAATCTGGATAATGAAACACTAAAGGTGTTATGCGCGTGTTGTCGGAGGTGCGGACCCACTTGCAGGCAGTCAAGGCAGGAGACAGGTCGTGCAGGTGAAAATGAGTTTATTTAACTCAAACTGAGGAGCAGGAAACACACGGTACAGGTGCAGGAACCACACACAAGGATCTGACAAAGCATAACTGAAAACCAACAGCATTTAAAGACAGAGGGAGTAACAAGGAGCAGGTGACGTGAATGACAAATCAAACCAGGTGGGGTAACGAGCTAGGAACAGAAACCAGAGGACATGAAGGAAAACAGAACTGGACATGACAAAAACCCAGAAACCCAAACTATAATCAGAACCTAATAAACCAAGAAACACAAAAACCCAGTAACCATAACAGAACCCTAACAAAAGGTGCATGGATGGAAGTTATTGTGCATATTGTGAATATTTCTCTCCCCTCGCCATCTAGAAGCTGTGAGATTCTAATCCTGATTTCTGTCTGTTCACCTGATGCTGATATTCATCAAATATTGTTCCTTCTGTGTTTAGAGGGAAGCAGCTTCATAGCTTTAAATCCATCCTGCTGATTTTTTAGTTAGTAAATCCTGAACATTTCATCCTTCTTTCTCATAAATATTTGATTTTATAAATATATGAAGAAATATTTGATTTGTTGGTGTTGTGTTTAAAGAGAAAACTGCTGCTATATCTGTTTATGTGTTTAGTGCAGGGGTCTGCAGCCTTTCCAATCATAAGAGCCATTTTTCCCTCAGCCAGCTAAATAAAACTCCTTTAGAGCCGCAAATGTTACGAGACCTTTCAAAAAGGCAACTTAATAGATATATTCTTAAGGAAGAACCACCATAGGATATTTGTTATTTTTGAAGAACCACATTTTTATTTCCATGTTAAGGTTTTAAAATAAAGAAAAACATAAAACCTTTATAAAAAGAGGATAAACAGACTTTTTTCTAAGGGATGTAGATGTTTGTGGAAAATGGAAAATGTGAAAAAAATATTTTAGCCACGTATTTAGAGGCATTGTGGAAGGTCCAGAGAGCCACTAGCGGCTCCAGAGTCACAGGTTGGAGACCCCTGATGTAGTGTTTGTAAACCAAAATTTACTACATTTTCTTTTTAAAGCCGTAGGTCTTCTTTTAAAGGAAAGAGACATTTTGCACATAACAATGCGATTAATCCTGAATCGTGATTAATCGCATTGTTATGAAAGTGTTTTTAACACAGTTTAGCATGCACTGTTAGGGGAGAAGCTTCAGAAAAATACAAGCGGATACTTCCACAATCTCGTGGATGTTACTACCTAACAGACCACAGTTTGTAATACTGAAAGGTTGTGAGTATGAGCAGGTGGTCAGAAGTACAGGGGCACCACAAGGGCCTGTACTTTCACCATTTCTCTTCAGTATACAGTGTTTACAGTGTGTACAACTCTGAGTCCTGTCATCTACAGAAATACTCTAATGACTCCATTGTTGTGGACAAAAAGCTGAGTACAGGGAAATGGTTACTCAATTTATGGGATGGTGCTGAAACAATCCTTCATTTTAACAACAATCAAAAGACATAATTTTTTAGGAGGTTTTAGGAAAAACAGAAGTAAGCAAAGCAACAGATTAGACAAGGGATCTGCAACTAAATTTGGCCTATAGGGTCAAATTTTTTTCTGACCAACAGAATGCCAAACAAACATCTTCATTGAGCAAAACCTGCTTTTTTCATGCTAAACAAAAAGGTCCTATGTGCCAGCAGAGGCAGGCCATACTATTGGGCAAACTAGGCAATCGCCTGGAGCCCCAGGCCCATGGAGAAATCTAAATGAAGCAGCATTCGAAAATATCTCACAAAAGAAGAAAAGGATTGACCAAAGGCAGCAGTTTGTTTCAAAGCTGCCAAAGCTTTCTGGCTTTTTACTGGAACTGTGGCAGCAGGACCGTCGGCGGCCACGGAGCAAGAGAAACCTACACCATTTGCTCCCACCACTGTAGAAAAGAT
The DNA here is from genome assembly GCF_017639745.1 of Melanotaenia boesemani. NCBI lineage: Eukaryota > Metazoa > Chordata > Actinopteri > Atheriniformes > Melanotaeniidae > Melanotaenia > Melanotaenia boesemani. The sequence continues at coordinate 13,622,191 of NC_055685.1, forward strand.
GGGGGGAAATTCACAATTCCAGCAGCACTTAAGAAAAAAAGAAGAAAAAAAACTGGTAAATAAGCACATGTACAAAGAGCAAAAAAAAAAAAAAAAAAAAGAGCAACACACAGATAAATAAGAATAAAGATAAATAAAGACAAAAAGAGCTAGATATGGCTTTGTATAGAATATGAGTAAAACATTTTTTACACTGCAGATGAAAATGAGGTTATTTCACCAGGGAAAGTGTCCACCTCTGTGTGTGCATGTGTAGCACAAGTAGATGAAAGTGGCTACCTCCCTTTTTTTTTTGACTGTTCTCTATCTTCAATGTCCTCCTCTCTGTCCTCTCTGTCCTTCTCCCCCCAAGTGAGGAGTTGTAGAGTGTGATGGCCTGATGGACAAAAGAGTTCTTAAGCCTGTTGGTCCGACACTTGGGAAGGCGTAGTTTTTCACTGAATAGGCTCCTCTGGTTGCTGATGGCTGGCATTGTCCTTAATGTCCAGCAGTTTTTCCAGAGTCCTCAACTCTGCCACCATCACCAGAAAGTCCAGCTTCATGCAGACCACAGAGCCAGCCCGCCTGATCAGTTTATCCAGTCTGGATGTGTCCTTCTTGGAGATGCTGCCCCCCCCCAGCACACCACATTGTAGAAGAGGACACTGGCAACCACAGACTGGTAAAACATCTGCAGAAGTTTGCTGCAGATGTTGAAGGACCGCAGTCTCCTTAGGAAGTACGTCCGGCTTTGTGTCTTCCCATACAGGTGGCTGGTGTGTGTTGTCCAGTCCAGTTTATTGTCCAGCCACAGCCCGCGGTATTTGTAAGAGTCCACAGCCTCCACCTCAGCTCCCTCTATCCGGACTGGTCGGTGTCTTGGTCTGGACATCCCAAAGTCAATAACCTGCCCCGTCATCTTAGAGGTGTTGAGCTGCAGGTGGTTACTGTGGCCCCATGCAGCAAAGTTTCTTCACCAAGGTTGGCTGTTTAACTTGCAGAACAACATATAGAAGTACATTACATGCTGCATTTACTGACCATTGGACATCTGACATTTATCCAAGAGAAGGTCAGTTAACAGTAAATATTTGTAGCATCGGCTTGTTCTGTTGATACAAAATAGTAAAAACGGGCAAATTTCAGGCATAGCTGTGAATGGTGATTAATCATGATTAATCTGAAAGCTGTGGTTAGTCTCATTAAAAAGTCTAATAATTTGACAGCCTTAATTTGCACACGTCCATGTTTTAAGAAAATATGAAAGTTTGTAATATCCATAGAATATACATATAAGGTACATTAGATTGGTAGATGTAGATCCTTTTCACTCATTTTAATTTATCCAGGTAATCACATTACATATGAATGTAGATCATCTCCACCTGTGGGAGCAGTCAAAAGCATTGAAATGCCTTTAAAGGTTTTGAAGTGCCACCTTAGGGACCAGAAATCAGTATGAATGATGTCTGCTTCTTTCTTACTGCTTTCATACTCTTTAGCATGCATAGAAATGTCTTTCTGCAACTTCAAATCAAAATCCTTTCCAGACTGCAATCAGGAACATTATCAAAATAATCACTGGTGTTCTGCTCATTGGATTAAAGATAATTTGTCTCTTTTGGTTCATTTCATAGAAATAAACTCCCCCATCAAAGTTCTTTTTAATGCCGAGATGGAAATGATGCTGAGCTTAAACTGGATTTTCTGTTCTACAGTCACTTGATCCAGCAGTTCACACAGGTAAAATTTTACAGCAGTGGTAAGATAAAATGAGTGATCACATTTTATGTTCACTTACAGGCTAATAACTTCAGCTCAGCATCCGAGTGTGTTTATTTACTGCACTCTACTTTACCTTACTGCAGTGTCCCTTACCTTCTGTATGAAATGCTCAGTTTTAATAAAGCTCCTAAAGCTAATAAAGTAAGACTGGTTATGTGGACTACTGTGGTCTCCCCCCAGTGGTGTGTATATGTATATATATATCAAAAACGAAAGACTAAATAGTGACTGTGTGAAGTCATCTGAAGAAATAAAGTGAATATTTTTCACATCTAACTTTTTCATTGTTTATCCACCCACCTTTGAATACTCAATGTGCTGGAAAGCTGAAATAAAATTAAAAAAGAAATAATTACGAATTATTTTTCCAATTCAAAAAACTGCACTCTACAGTTTAACATAGAACAAAGTCTGCTTCTCATTACTGGTAATCAGAATAAATCTGCTTTCCTTTTCTCTTTAGTTGAAAAACCAATTAATTCCTCTACAACATCTGCCCTTGAATTACAAATGTAATGAATTTTCTATCTTGTTGCTGGAAAAAGACATATTAGGCAAACCAACACCTCACTTCTATGCTAACTTACTGCCATGAGCTCAGTTTGGCTTTTTAACACAATTAACCAGTTAAAATTTTTCCCTTAATCTAATCCACACAGAACTGATCAAATCTGTATGTTGTTGCTTTATCAAAGGCAGGAGTTATTATAAGCTGTTCTGTACAGTTTGAGATATTACCTATTTCCTTCATCTATGCAGAAGTGGCAATCCAGTACAGCATAAATAGCCAAATAAAACCCTGACACCTGACAGTCTTTTTTTGCACAGTTGTTTTTAGGTTTGGCCAGAGCCATCGATATGCTCAGAGTTGCGACATCCGTTGTAAGAGCGGTCACGTGGGTCATGGAGCCTCCAATAGTTCCAAACAATCCCTGCGCTGCTACTCTACTACGAAACAGACAGCAGCGATCGGATTACTGAGGGTGAAAACTAAATAAACATATTATTGCTGCACATATACTTTTGTCAGTTAATGCATTATGTTAATGCTGATTTAAGTGACGATCAAGTCATGTTTGACAATAGATTAATTAAGTGTAACCAGTACAATAATTTCATACATTTTTGGAGGGAAATATTAATCTCAACCGACAAGCTAGCATTTATTAAAGATTAGATATGATGGTCCTCATTAGCCTCTATATTTCTTACTGATAACCACCCATACAATTCACTTTGTAAGGTTAAATGACTAGGTTGTAACGGCTTACTTTCATCTAATTATTAAAGCCAGCCATGTGGTAGCATGTAATGTCAGTACTTAAAGTCAACAATGAACACTGAGTATCCCTTCAGACAGTACTGTGTCTCTCAGCTGCATTTCAATGGTTTGTATGAAAATCCAAATTTGCACTGTCTCTCATAAGCTGGATTAATAAAAAAAACTTGATCATGCTTAGTTTATGTTCTTCCCTTTTTGTCTTTTTATTTTAAATTATGCTTCATATATTCTTACGTTTTTTATGTCTTTGTAAAGCCCTTTGAATCACCATGTTGTTGGATTGTGCTGTACAAATAAACTTGCTTTGCTTTGAATGTAACAGTAAATGTCTCACTGAGTAACAACTTGGTTTAACTAAAAACTCACTTGACCTACTGGTGGGACTGGCACCGACAGGCACAAGAAAACAAGGGAAACCTTTCAAAAAACAAACTTTTTATTGACATAAGACAACAGGGCAAGTCCATAAAGTAAATAAATCAGTTTCAGTGTGCATAGTGAAATGATAAAAATAAACCTTGGGGAAGGAAAAATGACAAACTGATGGATGTCAGTGTTCCTGCCTGCTGCTCCTGAATAAAGATTTGTATTTTTTTTAAGAATGGCAGTAATGTCCCGGGGTGGCTGCGCTGGTGGGCCGTTGGCCCTGTGGGTGCTGGGTTGAGGGGGGGGGGGGGGGTGCTTGGGGCCCACTGTCCTCTGGTCCGCCTGGGGCATGGTGGGTGGGTTATGTGTGATGTGACTGTGTGATGGTGAGTGCTAGTGGGTACGGCACAGGGGAGGATGTGAGTGTGGGGTGCAGATTGGAGTAGGTGGGGGGAGGGGGTCGATGGAGCCCTGTGTGCGGCTGGAACATCGGGGTGTGTGCTGGCCTATGCCAGGTGGTTGTCTGGGGGGGCCTGGTCCTCCTAAGCATGGTGCGGGCCCTCTGCCTTTGAGGGGTGGGACGGCCGCCTCTGGACTCCTGGGGCCCTGGGCCCTTTGCTTGGGCTGTCCTGGGTGGCCGGTCCCTGGCGGGGCCAGCGGCTGGGGATCTTGGCCCACTGGGACCTGTGCCTCAAGACAGTGGAGCTCTTGCTGGGGCTCTCCTCTGCCGCCCTATAATGCATAAAAGTCAGTAGGCTCTGGGTAATTACATAAGAGGTCATCTGCTCTGTAATTTTCTATTATATGTAATAGAGAATTCATGAAAAGCATTACAAACTCCCAAGCTTTCCCTGCTACTACGCATTAAAATCCCCAGCACATGAAAAAACTGTTCACCTTAAAATACAACACAGGACCCCGAAATGTCATCTCTGGGCACTGGGCTAAACATAACCGGCAATATGAGAACACAGGTATAATAAGTTTCAGCTAACCAAAGCAGTTTTCCACACTTCTTTGAACGAAAACAAAAAAGCTGGGAGGCCATGGTGTAAAAGCACAATAGTTATAACATACAAAGGCATACATTTAAACAAAATTTTATCACATTTAACAGACATAAATATGTTAATGCAGGATGTTCGACTGAATGTAAATGCATTTAGTGACTGATATTGTATCGACTTCCCTCTGAAAATGAATGGAATGCATTGGTGATGAACGCAGTCTGATCTGGTGTTTGGAACTATTGAACGTCTCCAGTAACCCGGAAGTGCGCCACCATTTTTTGTACACGGGAGTCAATGAGAGTGTCGCGACTCTGGGTCTGGCTGGGCTCCATTATGACTACTTAAAGCAACGCAGCATGTAAGAACAGACTTCCCTTGTTTAGATGTGGAAAAACTGATTCACAGACATAGTCGATCCAGACTTTCAGTCAGTGTTGCATAGCAGCTGCTCCAGTTGCCTTTTACAAGGATGGAAAATGTGTTAGGTTGAAGATGGGTAGAGAAGAGTTTGAGCTTGTTAACAAATGTGAGGACACTTTGCACCAGTCCAGGGAGCTTAAACTTCCCTTGCAGATCTAAGTTGAGTTTGTTTAGATGTTTCAATATGTCAACCAGAAACCCCAAATCTGAATTCCATTGGGGGTCATGCAGCTCTGGACAGTCCGTCTTTTTCTCCTAAAAAACAATGATACTGGAGACTCAGATTGCTGGGAAGGTCTTCATCATGATCAGCAATAAAGGTTTTTAAAGCATGAGTGCAAATAAAAGTCACAATTTCTAGCACAAGCTTCACAATGTGCCCATATTTATCTTCTTAGATAAAAGCTGCTCTTGATGGATGATGGAGTGAAATGCCAAAAAGTTAGGGAAACGAATCATACAAGGCCGGATCCCAACATAGCTGCCGCACCATCTATGTTGCGGTTATTTTTGATAAGTGCAAATTTTTTTTTCAACATCAGCCATGTACGCCATGAGTGTCTTTTTCAGGTCAATGCCCCAGGTCCTTTCTTTTAGTGGCAAAACAGCAAGCGTCTCTTCTTTAATTATGTAATCCTTTGACGCAGACTTTATAAATACCACCAACTGTGGCTTCCCTTGAATGTCAGTAGACTCATCCAAGCAATGCTGAACTAGAAGCACTCAGAGAGCGCAGACCTCCAACAAGTCATGGTCTTTTTTTTTTTTGTCAATGATTGTGGGCATTAGTTTTTTAGTAAGAAGCTCTAATGGCAAAACTATCTCCCATGGGTAGGCGCAAATGGGTGGTCACATGACCACGAACAGCTTGCCAGTGAAAACAAACCCCACATCAAACCAGTGTCCATGTTGAAATGTGCAACTTGTTCTCATAGTTTTAAGTTTTCCACATCAGTTTTTGATAGAATTTATCCATAATGTCATACAGTTATATCGATACCCTCAGTGTCAAGACTAGAAAAAGACACGAGGCGTGGCTATTGGCAGTAGAACTGAATGAATACCCTTATGACTGGTATTGAATCAATACCAAAATTTGCATTATCGCCCAGCCCCTAGCATTGACACGCTTGATAGCTGCTAGCCAGTTATCACAACTTTATAGCCTTTTGTGTCTTTTTGGTAGTTTGAAGAATGATCTCTTGTTGTCTGTGGAACAAACATGTTTATGGCAGCTTACCACAACACAACTTTTCATGTTTTAAAGGAAACTGCAAAAGTTGAAGAAAAAAACCTATGTGGCTCCGTGCTGAAAAGCCAATGATGTTATGCTTTAGCCACCCTTTGTTTTCACCAGTGAAAGACCTGGATGTGACAAAGTTCACTAATATTCCCAGATGTTTGTGCATACCCTGCACCTGTAAAGGACTCCCTTAAAAAAATCCTGCATCCAGGCGGTGATCCAGATCACCCCCAAAAGTCTAATCACTTGCTCCTTATTTCATTTCTGAGACTTTCCGAAAGTTTCATCAAAACCTGTCCTCTACTTTCTGAGATATGTTGCTAACAGACAGACAGACAAACCAATGTTGCTGAAAAGATATTAGCATTTTTTTAAATTTATATGCAACTGTGCTCACAGTGACATGTCAATGTCGGATATTCTCTGCTCCAAGGTATGTCTTGACAGCTCAGAAACAGAGCACTTCAAGTTATTGTTGTCTGGAGCTAGCACAACAACATCTTTAAGGCACGTCTTCACAAATTCCCCTTCACTGTACGGGCTCTTAGAGCGAGCAATGTTCCATGCCAGTTGATATGATGCCAATGTGACAGTTTCTGTGTTTTCAAAATTTGTGGAAAAAGATCAGATTAGATCAGTGGGGCAATAACTTCTTCTACACTGTAAGTAGAATCACGTGATGGTAATTCCTTCATCTCAAACTATTTATTGAAACAAAATCTAATAACAGTACATCTGTTGTTGTGAAATGTGAACAGTATGATGAAGAGGACTGTTTAGATTCAGTGGTCCATTAATTTTTAAGATGCCTTTTTTGTTTATGCGTTATGTTTTTTTTCTCATCTAATCACCTTAAGACAACAGCATCTTGTGCAATAAATAGCCAAAACTAGCTAATATATATATATATATATATATATATATATATATTGTGTGTGTGTGTGTGTGTGTGTGTATGGAAAAGACTGACTAAAAAATTGATTTTCTTTAGTCAGTCACCCTATTTTGTCTGAGCTGCATTTTTTTTTTATTTGTTTTCTTCAAAATAAAGCTTTTGCACATATTAAAGTTGACACGTTTATTTAAAATGCACTGAAAAGAAACGTTTTTGTGAATGTATCTGAGGTTTTTTGTAAGGTTTTCTAACGTGACTGTGTATGTTTACACCGTATGGTTTGATGTGTATGTGTTTTATACTATGAATTCCGTTGGAGCAATTCTCAGAGGCTTCTCGATCAACCAATCATATCGCTATGAGTGTAAAAAAAAAAAAAACAAAACACCATGTTTCCCTTCTGCGCATGCTCACACACAGAGGAAGAGCCAGGGCTCACAGAAGATTTCAGCTCTCTATAAAAAGGTAAAAATTAACACCTTTTTGGATTGATTGTTTCCTTCTCCGTGGTCACACCTGTTGTCAAGGCTTTATTTTGTACTGTCCATATGTGAAATACTACCGTGTTATCGTAGTTATTTTTCCTGAATTTTACTTATGTTGTTATGCTAACCGGCAAAAGGCTAGCAAATCCAGCTAACGTTACCAAGTAGTAGCTTGGCAGCTTCCTCTGAAAGCTAACGTCAGCTTTTGTTTCATTCTTCACCACTGGCTGCGCTCATATAGTACAACCAGTATCGATCACATTCAGACCTCTGCACTCTGAAAGGCGTTATAAGATATACATACAATTAACTCTTTATCAGATGTGACATCTATTGTTGACTATTTTTTCATGACAGGTGAATGAAGACTATATTAATTGACATGTCCTAAATGAGCAAATCCTCTAGTTTCACATTTATACAGTATATAACTCAATAATTCCACAAATGCAAGTGAAATTACCTTAAATAATGTAACAGAACGTAAATGGTTGTAAATCACCAAAAAGTAAAGTTAGAATATTGTAATAAATTTTAGCATGGTAAAGGACATCCAATACATCCAAAGTTTTTATTGAGATCGCTGTGTGGTAAATAGAATTACTTTCAACGAACTGCAAGCAGCAAATTGCTGTCAAATGATCTGAGATTGTTAATATTATGGCACATACAGTCAGACATGTGCGGGAGTGAAGCCACACATTTATTTTTTGTGGACTATTTAACTTAAAATTTTAGCACTTAACATCTTGTTAACAAAAGTAAGTTGACAAAATGAATAAACAACTTTTATGATCTATTATGAATTAGACCCTCATGACGTTAAAATGCATGACTTAACATTATAAAGAAAGATCTTTGAAATCGATTTATATTATGACATATTATATATATATATATATATATATATATATATATATATATATATATATATATGGTATTTTCTATGCTGCTGTTTACTTGTGTAATGTAATCTAATTAACCAAATTCCAGCTATGTTCTTTCTCTTAGTTTTTTTTTTTCCTGTTATCAGGACAGCACATGCCTAAATTAGTGGCTGAAGTGACTGTGGCCCCATTCACAAAGGGTTCAGTAATCACTGATTTAACAAATACAGTGTGGTCTGGTAAAATCACTGGAGACAAATACTTTTAATTCACTGAAATAAATATTTATAAATAAAATGACAAAGTTAGAAAGCTAAGTTAAGAAGTTAACAGTTCTTATAATATGTAGTAGGAACCTTGTATTTATCCAATTTTTTTTTTCTATCTTTGCTTTCTGTTATAATGGATTTAGAAAGGGGGAAAACTATAATGCCACACATTGAAGAATGTACTACTATTGGGTAAATCTGTAATAAAAATACCAACCAACCAATAAATTAGTTGGTCTCTAAACTTGATTATATTTTGTTTATGTGCGTTGCATCAGCTCTTAGGAGCTCATCACCAACAGTAAAGCTGTATAAGCATCGGGTTGAAGGGACTGAAGGAAGCAGCGTGTCGTACGTGGAGCTGCCTGCTGAAATCGCCATGAGTTATAAACCCATTGCTCCTGCACCATCTGGCTCCAACCACACTCCGCCAGGTAGTGTTATTGCTGTTTATGCAGTTATCTCCCCACTCTCATTCATGCCAAGCATTGGTATGGACATTTAACACTGTGACTGTGGAAAATAATTTTGGTGAACAGTCTGGTATATTTATGTGTGCTTAAGCCGAGAGACGGCTCAAAATTTTTTTATGCTTGCATAATGACAATATTGATCTTGACTTGAATCTTGGTCACCATCATAAATTAATATTTATTCACACTGCAAATAATTGTGAACACCATTATCAAGATGTTTTAATAGTGAGAGTAATAATTTTGCCAAAAGTGCTTATCACAGAGTGGGAGAACAAGAAATTTTTGAGTTCTTAGGTTAATTGTGGTAAGTCACCCATGTAGAAGTGATAAAGTATTTAAAAGATGGTTTAAATATAATTCCTAAAGTGATAAAATATGTATCAGTGGGAAGAACTCTTGCCAGGATTTTGTCTCGTTAACTCAGGCTTTTTTCTCTTTTACTCAGGCTCTTCCGTGCCCTCTCCATCTCTCCCTTCATCATCCAACTTTAGGCCAGCTTTCAGTGACTTTGGCCCACCATCTATGGGCTTTGTTCAGGTATGTTTTCAGAAGAGTATGACACTTGGCATTATGCATTTTTTCCAGCCACTTAGCATATGTTATTAAATTAGTTTATTTGCCAAGAATAAATGATAGAAATTGATTTTAGATTTGTATATGTGGGTGAGGACTTAATTTGTACCTGCACAAATTTAGATATATTTCTGGTTTATGTTTTAGTGTTGTTACCATGTATCAAACAGAATAAATAGTGTTGTCTAAATCAAGACAAAATTGTGTTTAAATGCTCAGTTTTGTGGGCATTTAAACAAATCTCATTCTTATGTGAAATCTCTGACTACATTTGCAGTTTACTGAAACTCAAAAATTTACATATATTTGAAATAACTGCAGAGAAACAAGCCTTGAAGTGATAATAACTAATGTTGTTATGCAGCTGCAGGCTTGTACCCTACAAGAAGAGGGTCACACAGCCAACAGGGAAGCTGACTCTTTGCTTGATACAAATGTATATGTGCATTTAAAAAATGACAAACTTTCGTTGGATTAATTTGTATCAGTCAAACAGGAAATATGTGCACTCACTTTGTGTGCCAAGTTAACATGCAAATTAACAGTTGTTTGCACTCTTGTTGTTAAATATGGACATGAACAGGTTCCTTACATTTCTGTTATCAGGTTTTGACTAAAGACACCAGTCTCAGGGTTATCAGAAGGTAGTGCTATAAGCATTGCATAACTAGAAGCACTCAGAGAACGTAAACCTCCGCAAAGCCATAGGGTCACTGTGAAAAACCTCAAAAGGCCCAACAACCCACCCAGCTACCAACCCCATGCCAACATACCACTTATTTCCATCATCAGGATAGGTACTACATCTTATTTAAACCTTTGACCCTGGAAACCTACCTTTAGACACCATGATGAAGCAAATGACTATAATAGAATAAATTAGAAATTTGCATTTTCTCTAACGGCAGCAATCTAAGTGAGCTGTTAGTGTATTTAGCATTCACATAGAGGGATGGAGGGAAATGTAAATTCATTAGAGAATTTCAAAGGGAATTCCTAACAGAAAAATCAACACACACATACACAAACCCAGTATTGGACACTAGTGTATTTATAGTTCCCATATGTTCTTAAGCGATGGAGGAAAATGTATATTGAGAGTAATTTTTTTTTTTTTCATCTATCGTTTCCTTGTTATCGTCTTTTTTCTTTTCATTTAAACACAAAAAAGTAAAACATAACTACATTCAATACAGCAAATAAACACTGACATTGTCAAAACAGTTTATTGCTGTAATGGCTAAATTATCCCTATCTCCCAATAGTAATAAACCCTTTAAAAAAATTCCTGGATCCAGACAGGGATCTTGATCACCCCCAAAATGTAATTACTTGTTCCTTTATACCATTTCTGACATTTCCTGAATTGAGAAATTTAAACTCTGTTTTTAGCTTCTTTCAGTGGTCTGCTGCTAAACTAATGTAGTAAAAACAAATTTAAGTAAAATTTATTTTTATTAACGATTCATAAATTTAAAAATTGCCCCAAATTGCTTCACAATCTGTATAGCAAACTCCCTCTATTCTCATACCCTTGCGTTAGTTGATGAAAACCTTTCCTAAATAGACTAAATAGAAATAAGGATTTAAACCAGGATGTAACTGTTTGGCAGAGATACACAAGTATGAGGGGTTCATTTAGTATCATTGCTGAATGTTTGTGATGTGAATTTTCAGTTGTGGCAAGTGATGATTTGTTCTTCTCCAAACATCTTCTGTCTGCGAATATACAGCCTGTCAAAGTGTCTCAAGGGTCCACCTACAGTGAACTTCTGTCTGTCATTGAGGAGATGAGCCGTGAGATCAGGCCTACGTATGCCGGGAGCAAGAGCGCGATGGAAAGGCTAAAGAGAGGTATTTATGTTGTCAGTACAAATTATAGTTTAAATGTGTCATGAATACCAAATTATTAAATGTTCTTTCTTTATACAAATAAGACCCAAGAAAGCAGGAAGAACACTGATTATGGTAACTGATGGAAAAGAACAGAACTTTTTCCCCATCTTTGGTTACATCATGTTTGTGTCAGATTGAGTACAAAGACTGTTTGTTGTCAGCAGTGGTTACTGACAGTCGTATTATTTTACCATTAACATTCATAGGTCTCATGTAGTTGGAGTAAACACATTCTGACAGTTACTCTAATTTATTTTTCCATTTTTTATTTTAAAGTTTTTTGGAATAATAGAGTTTGTGTTCATCTTATCCAGGAATTATCCATGCTCGTGCACTGGTTCGGGAGTGTCTCGCAGAAACTGAGAGGAGCGCTCGTACATAACCCTTTGGAAAGAACCCTTCATCAGACACTCTTTGTTGGAGCCCGCCCTCTTCATGATCCCCGCTGGATATTTTACAACCAGTCTACATCCTTCCACCTTGTATTTCCTTTGGCTTTTATAGATGAATTATGTCCCTCTCATGTTCACCGTTCATTGCATTTCACCAAACTCCTTTTACATTAAACTTTCTGCAACATGCAGGGCATATGCAAAACTAAAATTTGTACCTATTTTAAGGGTGCAGAAATTCGCAGCACATTTTTAACTTAAGCCATGGGTAAAAACCTTTTATTTACTAGAAGTGGCAGTTAACTCAAAGTTGGGGGTCTGGTGATAAAATGAATGCTTTTAAACTGATTCTTTTGTTTATTTTGTGAACAGCATTCTTAAACTACGAAATATTTTAATCTGAGCATTTTTAAAATGCCATTTGCATTCAACCCTGCTTTATCAACACATTTAGTCATATTAACAGATTTCTCTCATTCCCAAAAACTGTACATCTCAAGCCAGTTTGTTAGTATGGAAATTTTGTAAACCAGATTTTTGCAGTTCGGTATGTATATCTTAATTAAATAACTGAAAAAAAAACAAAAAAAACAACTTGGTATTTGTTTTTCTTAATACCTGAAAACTACACAGCATTCAAAAAGATGTCATTTTGGATGTTTTTTTTTTTTATTGTTTTTTAAAGAAGACAAATACAAGGTTTTGGATTAACAAATTTATTTTCAGATACATAACTTCAGTAACATCTCACTCCCGACAGGCTGATGAGCCGCGACCTCACATGTAGAGTTATGAGTAGCTCTTTCTAAGTGAAAATGATCCTCTGGGGATTTTCTGAGTACATAATGACAAAATAATATATTTTTAAATACATGAAATAAGTACATAGAAAGCAAACACTATGTGTTTTTTTTAATGATTGTCACATACACTTGAGTTTCATGTCCCACCTTCCATGTGGTAGTAGTGCTTCAGGTGTGACCAGAGTGACAAAGGTGTGCAGTGAGTACATGATGTGCCTTGTACAAATCGGGGAAAAAAGTGGGGCAGAGAGAGCACATTTGTGTGGAATCAGATCCCACAGCAATCTTGATAAATACAAGGTATTTTAAGGACTGTAAACTTTACAGACATTTCAGAGAAGGCAAACTAAACTATGCCGGTGAAACAGTAAAACTGAAGAGTTCTTTGAAATTGAAAAAATATTTTATACTGTGAGACAGTACAGGCCTAAAGTTATTGAGGGGTTCAGACTTTTTTCCCTTTAAAGTCTAGCTGATCATGTTCCAATTAAAGCCCTAATTTTACATGTAGAGTGAATTCAGACGAGTAAGGCAGGAACACAAGTCGTATTAGTGAGTATGTGTGATGGAGAGCAGGTTGGCTGGGGTGCTGGGGATAAAACAAACACCACAATGTCTTCTGTTCCGTCTCCATCTTGAAATTAATTGGCATCCTCCTGTCTAACTTGTTATGAGATTCAGCTCTGTGAACAAGAAAAAGACAGTACTTCATTACACCACTGCATTGATACATGTTTTTTCTTTCACTTTAAACATCCAAAATTGGGACTGACTGTAGTGGCAGTGGCTGGCTGTGTGTTGCAGTCAAACAGGCCTTTATAACGACCCTTCTCCTCCTGCTGCTTTGAGCGGATCCTGTCCTCCATAGCCCTCAGCTCCTTGGACACAGATGGTCCAAGAGAAGAGTCCAATTGCAGCACCTTAGCAAAGTCAGCTCGAGCCTCTTTTTCATTCCACACTGCGGCATGAGCTTTAGCCCGCTTGTAATAGGCCTTCACATTGTCTGAACGGGGGAAAGAAAAACGTAAACAGAAACTCTTCTGAGATAAGGATAAGATGGGTGAATTAGGTCGATGAGTAAGTTTAGAGGTAGAAGACTTTGTGATGGCCAGATGAAACAATGAAGCTTTCTAGTTTAATACTAAATAGTAAATGGTTAATTTATCAAGGCTGATCAGTTATTAAAAACAAAAACATTTGTGTTAGCTACTGTGGACCAGTGTCTACATTTCTAATTCAGTATCATTACAGTGTTTAAACTAACACTGATGAGTGTCAAGACTCAAGTCTAGTTTCATGGCCATTTGTGCCACCTGCTCTTTTTAAAGACTTAGTATTTTATTAGTTAAGACCATGTTAAAATATTGCCACGCAAGCTTGCTCTCATAACTTGCTCCCTCTCAGCCACTAATGCCAATTAACAGCACATGCCACAGCGTGACAGTATTAGGAGGAAGGCTTCGTCTGACAGCCATCACATGATATCTGGGAGAATAATATAAGCCTGAAATTGGGGCTTTATTGGAAATTACCTCTCCTACTGAGCAGGCTTCTGAGCCAACTAATCAGAAACAAACAAAACAACAAACAAATGAGACCTAACAAATTGTATATTAAAAATCAAAAGCCTGCTTTAAAGACGTAGATTTTACATGCCCCTGTACTGATTTTTATCTCTAACTGTTGCAGACAGACAGATTAAAGATTTAATGCAAGGCTGAAGCTTAAATCCCATTTGATATGAGCTGTTTTCTGCATTCAATCTAAAATTTTCTCAGTTTAGACATTTTTTTTGTTATGCGTGTTCTGTTGTGAATAAAATATTGGCTCGTGTGATTTGAAGGTCTTTTAGTTTGAATTTTGCTCAAATTTAAAGAACATTCCAACTTTGCTGGAATTCAGGTTGCAGAAGTAATGCATCACAGCAACAAAGATTTCTCAAACAACACTAACAACAAAGCCATACCCTCATATTTGAAGATCAGGGCGGAGCAGTGTTCAATGACTTCGTAATACTGTTCCTGGAGTAACTTGCATTGACAGTAGTTGAGGAGCAGTGGTGTGATCATTTGGTCTAACTTTAGCCAGGCTTCATCTCCAGGATGCTCCTGAATGAAGAGTCAAAACCCACAGCAAAATGTTGGAGACACTTGGACTTACTGTGTCACAAACTGACTATTTATAAAATAGTTAACAGGATCAAAGTTCCAAATAAGTAACACAGGTTGAAAATTAAACAATGAGATGTTGCTGTTTTCAGGCTTATTATATTGATCTATAAAGGACAGGATGGCTCCTAACCTTCATCTGTAGGTTTTTGAGACAGGCGATGCCATTGTAGTACTTTTCTGTTGCATCCTTAATTTTGCCTTGTTTGAAGAGCAAGTTGCCCTCCTCGTGGATTTGAGGCACATTGTCCAACTTCTCTTTGTCTGTCATAGCCCACATATCCAGCTGGAAGGAACCGGGAGGAAGGACCTGACCAAATGACAAGACAGAAGATCAGCTGCAGAAGTAAGACATAATTATTCATTTTTAAATTGATTTGACAGGGACAATACATTTAAAAACAATGTTACAATAGAAAAAAACATCCTATACACCAATTAAAGGGAGTATAGGACCTTAATTAATACGTTTGTTTTCAAAGAGGTTTGTATTAAAGTACAACTTTAACAGTTTTACAATTTACTGATTTCACTATACATGGAATTCAACATGTGTCCTCCAGTTTAAGTTTTTTTTAACTACTTATTTAACACTATTTATTTATTTTACAAAAATGTTAACTAAATAACAGAGGTTTTGCTTGTGCAATTTAAAAAGAAAAGTAAAAACCTTGGCAAATACGTGTCTTTTGAACTTTTGGGGATTTTTTTGCTTCTACTTCAGAACAAACAACAGTGGTGAAAACTCTTGAGATATTTTGGATGGAGCAATATTTAGTAAATTCTCCTAGCTTAGATTTGAACCCAGGTAAACGAGTAGTAATAAAGAGAAAAGTATTATATAACCATCAAAAGGGACCAAAACTCAGGTGCCATCTCTTGTCTGCTCACCTCCAGCAGCTCAATGGTGAAGACAAGAGGCTGTGGACTGGCTTGAAGGTGATCCAGATCTTTGTGCCCTAAAGAGTGGTGGGAGTGTATTTGAGCAATCCCACAGCAATGCCTCTGGCCTTCCAGAGGGTCCTTCCCAATGCTTATGTTTCTTAGGGACTGGGACACAACCGGGTACAGCGCTGTATGCTGAAAATTTGAGGAGTCAGAAAGAAAACAATCAGCACTTAGGAAAAACAACATGTCATCAAATCCACTCTCGGCATAACTCTAACCTTTGTATCACAGGTAAATTCTGCAATTTCGCCTTGTCTCATAGTGATGACAACTCTCTCCCACACAGCCAGTTTAAACTTTTTGCCCAGGATGAGTTCCATAGGTTTGCTGTGGCCCCCCATGGTTCTTGAGTCATCCAGCTGAGTGCCATCACACAAGCTGGTGCGATAGTTAAAGATCACCTAGTATACAGAAGAAAAAAGACAGATGGACACAAATGCAAGACAGACTGTCAAAAAAGTACAGTGTACATCACATGTGCTAAGTATAGCTTACTGTTTGTGTTCAGTGCAAAACAAAACAGAAATCACTTCTCTAACAGGCCGGATGAACGTCGGCTCGCTCTTGTAATCTGACCAATCACAACAAAGTAAAAATGATTGACGTGGCCGCCGACGAATCACGGCTTTATAAACACATTCTCATCCTGTCCCGCCCACTATTTTTTCCATCTGATAAAAAAAAAAAAAAAAAACAGGGGAAAATGTGAACTCGGTTAAAAACTGGCTTTGTATACGTTTTAGTGAATCGGCTCAGAGGCTATAACTACTCAAGTCCGTCAGTAATGTATGCATAGAACTTAACTGCGCTTGGTAGAGCCTTCATCCATCCACCCACGTCCCATGTTTTAGCAAAGATGTAAGCGCTGATAGCATTGCTGTAGCTAACGTGTTTCATCGGGTTGTGTAGGGATTTCTAGCACACTGGACAGAATCCATTCTAATGCTGATAGTGTAGTTTCACCTTGGTTCCATTGGGGAAAGTCGACAGCTCTCCCCTGCCAGGACTGATCAGTTTCTTTTTAATTCCTTCTTCGAGAAGCTTGCGTGCCTCTTCCTCCATCCTTAACCGTTCGCGACAAATAACGAAGCTGGCCGACGCCAGCTCTTCCGTAAGACGTCACGTCCGTTCGGGCTGCTGACATTATTACGCTGCTGTACTCGTTTCTTTACCATAACAACATCATCATTTCTACATGCTCATTTATAAGGTAGGCGTATTGATAGCTTAAATATACTTATATATTAAAGTAGAAAATTTCAATCAATGTTAAGCGCTGTTGTCACTCATGGTTCTATACGCATTGTTTTTTTCTTTTTTTTAAAAAAAAAATTGGTCCTCAGAATGACCAATTAGCTTAATTAATCTTTTCACAATTAACTTAATTAGAAATGCTGCTACTTATTCAAACTGATTATAACTCTGCACTATAAAAGAGATCTGGTGGTCGTCCATCCTACTGGAATCACTACTGTCTTACAATTTGTTTAAGGTTCTTTTAAGAAAACAGTTAAGGAACCATCATATTGAATCTCAGAGCTCATGTTAACTTTAACTGACTGAAAAGGTCTCCACTCCTTCGTGTTCAGATTTGTACCTGGTTGTATCTTAAACTAGCTGCAACACATACAATATGCAGTATGGGGTGAGCCCAACAAGACTGTAGAGGACTGCCATCTAGATGCACTTCTATTAGTTGCACAATTAATTCTACATCTTCCCAATTCATACCCCAAGGCATTTCACACAGTATATTTATATTTTATGTATACAGGATAAAGATATGCTGTAGGGAAGAAGCTAACTAAACGAACTTGACACAAATTAAAATATACAAACATTTTTTTTATTGGAATTTCACAGATTTCATTAACATAAAAGAAAACCACAGGCAAGACCATTAATCTTTTAAGTGTACACATACAGCTATGACAGTTCATCTAGTGAAAACGTAGTCAGGGCATTGAGTGGTTCCAGTAGCAGTGGTCCTTACAATGACAAAAAAAACAAAACAAACAAAAACAAAAAAAAACCAACAAAGTTGTAATAAAACACATTTCATTTTATTATAGCAAACAGAAGTGTAGTGGAAATGTAGTGTCTCATGAAATGTTATTTTTCAAAATATGGTAGGTAGAACAATTTGAAGCCTCTTCTACCACGGACAGCACAGCTGATGTAGATCACATGATACACTGGAGGGAATACAAGCAATGGCACTTATTTCAAAGAAAAAACTGGTTAAGTAGCATAGTTTAAAGTGAAATAAAAAAAAGTGTGATGAAATAAATGACCGCTTTACCTCCAGGGATGAAAAGAAGAAATCCAGGGACGAAGAAAATAGCACTTGAAACACCTAAAGGGACGTTTTCATTAGTAACAGTAACAGTTAATCCATCTCGCCAAACAGCAATGACATTGTTCAATCTCAAAGAAGAAATTATTAAACTGGGAAGCGAGCGGGAAACATCTCTACACAAACCTGGTATTTGATTATTTTTTAAATTATGTTTATCTAATTTTATTTAGCACCTAAAAGAACATTTTGGTCTAGGTTGTTTGTACAGAAATGCTAAAATAGGAATTTACTTTATAATATTAAAAACAGTAAATATATATCCCAACATCTGTTATTGCCAGATGTCGTTCAAAATCCAAATGCTGCTTTTGCCTAAAAGGATTTAAAGAAAAAAATAAAAAGATTATGTAAGTGTAAGCACCCTGTTATAGTACTGCAAGAAACTGCAAGTGTGATGATACATAGACTAAATATTTAACTTTTGCCATGTTCTGGATGATAAAGAAAAAATAAACCTGATCCTGAGCTACAACTGAAACTCATCAGTCCTTGACATTTGTTTTTCCACTTCTGTGCCATCACTGCAGTTGTTTAAGTAAACCAGCAGGACAGTTTGGCCTTCATGATGGGATTGAGAAACACTGATCTAAAGCAATAAGTGAACTTTGGCTTTTATAGACTGACGCCTCTTTGCAGCCAGCCAAGCCGTGTGTGTGATGGTGTCATGAAGACAAGACTGTACAGAGATGAGTCAAAGCTATATTTATATGCAAGTATGAGAAGCATCAATAGGTTAATAAATAATAAAAACATATATTTAACACCTATTTTGTATTTTGTTATCAGTAGCTCAGTTTTTTGCACCTTTTTTTTTGGGACTATATCAGAACTATTGTGCAACTGCTGGACACACACACACACACACACACACACAAAAAACAAAACTAGTTGACCTCAGCAGTTTTTCCTTACCTGCATTTGGATTCAGCTGTATGATGATGCCAGTGAAAATAAGAGCTAAAGTAAAAGAAAACAAAATTACACAATTAGGAAGAGGCATGAAAATCAGCACATACGTTTGTTTTTAAAATCACTTGATTTCTAAGTAAACTACATGTTTTGGTAAAAATCTGTTGATTCTAAGTTGATCAGTGTGAGGACAAAGTTCAGTATGCAGAGCGCCAGGAACGCCCCTGACAATATCAGGTGGAGTAAAATACAAAACGCCCTGAAAGCTAAAGTAATGAAAATATGCTTAAAGCCTCATGTGAAGTCTTTTTTTACGATATAGAATTTTATTTTAACTTAATTTCAGATAGTAGCTTTCTGTATGTAATTTATGCTTTTCCCAAAAATAACATAATAAAGTAAAATGGATAAACCATTAATATTGATTTTTTTTAGGAGCCTTTAAAATTTTGTATATTTCTACAGGAATGTGACAGAAAACAGAATCACATTTTCACATCTCACACAAAAAATGCAAAAGAGTTCCCCTATTAAATATAAGTACCAAAAATGATGTGAACCTCTACACATAACTTAACATTTTTGATGAGTCTTTCACATCATTCAGTTAAATGTAATTCAATAAACTTGATTACCCCCCCAAAGGCAGTTTAAAAGGCACAGTGAAGCAGCATGAAGGAAGGCAATGGGAATTTAAAGAGAACTAAGAGAAGAACAAACACATTACATAATGTAAGAAAACAATAGAATAATTAACACTGAGAATTAAACATTCTAAAATATTTACAAGGGATGTATATAGCGCACTAATGGTCAAATATAAAAGTTTGCAGAGACAGTAAAGTGCATATTGTACCAAGGGAGAAGTGGAGAGACCCACGATGTATGTGATAATCTCATTTATCCAAATAGCTCCAACTCTGCTATGGTTGTGGGATTTTTACTTGGACTGCTTGCCTCAGGACTTGACCCTTCCAAAAACTAGCTTTGTCTTTCTTTCCTAACAACTTGTGCTTCGGGACCTATTCTATGTGGAGATTCAGTTCATGATATTTTTCTTTGGAACTCAGTTATGATTCAGATATCATTGCTGTCCTGATTACAGTGAGCAGTTGTGACCAGTATATAGCAAAATTGACCTTTTTCTTGAAGCTAAAACTAATTCTAACACAGACTTCAGATTTTTAAACATTTCATTTGGTCTGGTTGATCTTCATCATAAAGACCTCTGCCCCTGACATACAGTTCTTTGTTCTCACCCAGCAAAGAGTCAGTGAAAAACAAATGAAAACAGTACCAGTAGCCCCACCCTTTTGGTACTGAAATCACAATTTTGGCAGTCAAAACAGAAAGAAAGCAGCTCATTAGCTTACTGGGGACATATAATGAAAAAAATGTATGCATATTTGTAAATGAATGAGGTTAATGGGCAATAGGTCAGTAATATGACCAAAATGCTCCTTTGATACTCAGAGCATCACAGATGCAAGGATGGGCAGATCTGCAATCTGCTACGAGCTGCGTCTAAAACTTGTGAATCAATTTCAGAAAACAGGGATCTCAAACTCCGGCTCTTAAGAGCTGATGTCCTGCAGGTTTTAGACGTTTCCCTCGTTTTAACACATCTGATTTGTGTTGTTTATGTTCTACTGGGAATAAAATATGGGTTTGTGAGATTTGCAAATCACTCAGTTCTGTTTTTGTTTACATTTTATCCAGCATCCAAACTGTTGAGATTATAATATAATATAATATAATATAATATAATATAATATAATATAATATAATATAATATAATATATCAAATTGATGGGTTGTAATCTAAACTTGATTTGATGTGTGTGCACTACCAAGAGGGGGGATGTGAAGTTAAGTGTGTCACTCCACAGCTTGAAACACTAATGCACCAAGATGTGTAAATTCAAGGTTAAAAAAGGAGTTGTTATACTGTCTCTGTGGTATTTTGGCCAAAGCATGTCATAGACATATCATGGCCTCAGAAAAGTAAATCAGTTTGTGAGAAATGGGCAGAACATGCTGACACTGGGTTTTCTTATCTTTTGTTTGGAAATTTGAGGATGTTTTAGATCAAGTTTATTAAGAAAGTAGAACATTTTTAGGGGATACCATAAAGCTCAGCTATAAGTTAGAGCCTATCTTTATTATTGTGACACCACAACAATCAAGACAAAGCATATAAACTAAAGCAGATAAATTAGGACAACAA
Organism: Melanotaenia boesemani; assembly: GCF_017639745.1. NCBI lineage: Eukaryota > Metazoa > Chordata > Actinopteri > Atheriniformes > Melanotaeniidae > Melanotaenia > Melanotaenia boesemani. Next base: position 13,643,563 of record NC_055685.1, read on the forward strand.
TGCGTAGAATTAAAAGCAGAATAATTTAGAATAAGTTGGTTGTATTTTTTTATTCAAAGAGTAAAAACACCCGTGCTTATGACTTACCAACCCCAGTGATGAGGAGGAGGAATGAAGCAAGAACAACTCTTCTGTTTTTCTTCACAAGTGGATGGGACACCCACCTAAGAAACATGTGTTTTTTTAAGTATCTCTGACTGTTAATGCTTCTGTGTGTGTGTGAGAGAGCTTCAGCTTACCCACAGCAGTGTGCAGAGAGCTGTGTGACAGAACTCAAGGTGCTGAAGGACCACTGGGAGCTGCAGTAAGACAGTGTTGCAGGGTCACTGTGGAGAAAGCACAAACCCACTTCATCTCAAGTTTAACAAATAAATAGACATGAAAGAAAAAAGTCAGTCACTCCAAGAAAGAAAAATAACTCCAATGATGATAACATATAGAACCCACCTGATTTTGAAGAAGTTATTGAATGAGGAATTGCCATTGTTACCCATGCCGTCTTCATTTTCCAGATTCTAAAGAAGCAGCATATGTCTGTGAACAAGTGCTGAAAACAACTTTTTGTAAATGTAATGAAAAAAAAATAGGCACATACATACCTGATACTTAAGGTTACTGTGCTCAGGTGAGCCTGTGGCAGCAGGTATAGGGTGAGTTTGAGGTTTGGAGAAAGAAAGAGGGCCGAATGTCATCTCTCCATCTCTGTCCTTGTCTCTGCCCTTCCACCCTTCTGTCTCTCCATCAGACACAGCTCCCTCCTCATCTCCTTCCAACACAAAGGCATCGTCGATGGTAAACTGCGCTGCCATCCCTTCTCCAGTGATCACCTCCTACACCCAGAGCTCCTCAAATCTGACGCTCACTGTTGTGTTAGAGGACAGATAAGCCTTACAAGACGAGCATTCTCGTCAATTTAAAAGTCAACAGTCGTTGTTTACCTTATTTTTGACATTGCACACACACTTATGGAATAAAACGTAGTTGCGAAGTCATTTTTCACACTTTTTTTTTGCTCACATATACTTGAATTAATCTCTTTAAAGGGCGCGCCAATTCTTAAATGCACAATAAGTTGATCGGAAGTTGCATTTCGTAAACTTAACCACTGTTAACACAGTTTATACAGCCAAAAGAAACCATTAAGCTGGAAAAGAGCCCCTGCTTGAGAAATATATCATAGCGGATGTAATCAAACCTCAGGAGAAAAACCAGCGGCAGCTAACTGGCTCTGTTGTCGGTTTCTTCCATTGTTTGTGCTCTTTCCGCTTAACGATCAGATGACCAAGAGGAAAACTTACTGTCTCTGGTAAATCTTTTCTCAAGCGAGGCAAAACTTGACTTCAAGTTGTTAAAGTTTCACATTCTGGTTCAGTCTGAGGCGACTCTGTATAAAACCTTTATAAACTAAATCTTTATGTACTCTGATGAGAAAAAGTCTTTGAAGAAGTTTTAAGTTTATGATGTGGTCTTCAGTACCACACGTCTCGATTGTCGATTACCCAGGACTGATTACGCCCAAACAGTTTTGTGTGGGGATGTCAGTGCACTTAATCGAGTGTCGATCGACCACTGAACTTATATCTCGATGACGTTACTATAGGATATGAAAGCGAGTTGAATAATTTAGGTTTTTACAAATGGTCCAATTTGATGAATCAAAATTATATAGTGATTATCAAACTTTGTTGAAACAAGAAGAACGGCAGAAATACGATCGCAACAACCAATCTTATTCTTAAATTAATTATAAATTAGAAAAAAAAAAACCTGAAAAACTTAAGACTGAACAAGACGCGAACAAGTTAAGTACAATTATTCATTATGAAGTACAGTAGATGGCGGAGTTTTAGTTATCAGAGACTTTTAAGAAAGCATCGTTAGTAGTTATATCTGCAAAGTATTAAACTTTACTAACTTTCCTACTTAAGTGAAACGACAGAATTCAGGTTTTACAGGTGATGGAAGTATGGTGGCTTCAGATCAGACTATCTATCTATCTATCTATCTATCTATCTATCTATCTATCTATCTATCTATCTATCTATCTATCTATCTATCTATCTATCTATCTATCTATCTATCTATCTATCTATCCATCCATCCATCCGTCCATCCGTCCGTCCGTCCGTCCATCCGTCCATCCATCCATCCATCCATCCATCCATCTATCTATCGCAGGGAAATATCCCACTGAGTTAGAGATGTTTCTAATGCTGAATAATCTGTTTGACTGACTGGTGATTTTTCAGAACTTGCTTTCCTACAATTTAAATTCACAGGATAGGCAAAAGAAGTATGTAATACACTATATTATCATTATCATATCATTATAGTTTGACATGATACAGTCAACTTTAAATCTTCTAAAACACTATTTACACTCTAAGGAAAATTTTACCTAAGTACTTTATGAATACATTCAAAGGGTTTTTGATTAATTATTTGCTTATTTTGACTTTACGTACCTTAGAATACACCAAACTCCAAAAAGAAAAAAAAAAGAAAACAAATCACCCCTACACTTGCAGAATAAAATATATCATTCATTTAAATGTTAAAGGTTCATTTAGAACTCTAAAACTCCATTAAATCAGTTCATTTTGTGACTCCACAGTTGATGCTGCCATCTGACTGGGTACCCTTAAAAACCAAGAAATAAATTAAATCACTTAGAAGGCTTTTAAAATTCAAACTGGGAATTGGCTCCTTTTTTTTCTTCCCTTAGCTGATACATTTATTCATATTTCTAATAGTTATGGTGACATTTTAAAATAAAATATATGCTTTAAACCCTATTAGAAATACAGTATGTCACGTTTTCTGATTAAGAAAATATGAAAATTAAGATGAAAAGTATCTCACTTTAAAGGAAATGATTTACTGAAACACTGAAAGTTATTCAGAAAAGCAACACACTTGTTTTCTTCTAGTTAATTCAAATGTGGTTTTTATTCTTCTACCACTACATTCTTGTGTCTGCATCCACACAGCCTTTGGCAAAACGTCATTATGTAAAACACTTCAGGCAAAAACATTTTACTATGCAAACTGAAATAGCCCAACTGCTTATCTACCCCAAATAACAACAACTAAGTTTCACTTATCATGACTGAATATGCATGATAGTCAATTTATAACACACTATCAGAAGTAATGAGATATTTCAGTTTTACAGCAAGATGTGAAATAAATTAATAAAAAAAAAGGATTCATCATTCTCTTTAGTATCTGTTGCCAACATGTGAAATCATGTGATTTCCAGCAAGTCAGAAGACCTGCATTAAGCAAATAAACATAGCTAAACCAACAAATGACTGATCAGTGATTGTCAGTCGCAATTCAGAGGAGCAGAGAGCCAGAGGGGTTGAATGAAATGAGCAGAGGTTGGATGAGGGAGAAGCATTGCTGGTAAAAAATTGAACACTTGGATATCTACAGCAGTTGTAAGTTTAGTTTTTCTTTTTCAAAAATGATTCAGTGAACAAAAGAAATGTATTGCATAAAGTTTAATGACTATCACTATGCATATTAGTATATATATTTTTATTCATTTTATGGGGTTAATCTCTGATAAAAATGTGATCTATGTGACAGACAGCATGGGTGAAGGATCATGTTGAAAAAGATTTTAATGGTGGAAGATATCACTGCTTCACAGGTTGCGCCATATATTGATCTTCCCTCCGGCTCGGTGCCATATTAATTCTGAAATCCTCCCCTTTTCATCTAATTCCCTTTACAGATGAGACAACAAGCCACAGTTTTCCTCTTGCTGCAGCTCATGTTTGAGGTAAACCTGATGAATCCAGATGAGTCTGTGTATTTTATCTCTTTTTTGCTGTGCCAAAGCAGATTCTTTGTACTTAAATTGCGTCCTCTTTAATTAGTTTACTATTAATCTGATGTTTGATTATTTTTGTTCCTTCGCTTCAGCTTTCGTCATGCACACTTATTCGGATGATAAGTGGTTCGGCTGTGGAGTTGCCCTGTTTTCCTTCTCAAACCGATTTCACTGGAGAGGATATCACTTGGAAATTCAATGGTCTCACTGTGTTTCTGTTTTAGATTTATTTCAAATGACTCTCCTTCTATAACACCATTCAGTTTTTACACCTTCGCTTTACTTGTGTTTTTTCTTTACTTTGATAATTACAGGAAATGAAATAAGTCCTACAGCTCTGTCATCTGGCTCAGCCAAAATTATCAAAAATGGCTTGTACCTCTCTATATCCCCTGTAACTTTTGCCAGTCAGGGTGAGTATATGTGTTTGGCAAAGTGGAACGAAAATGAGGTGATACGAAGATATAACATCACAGTTGATGGTGAGACATATTTTCCTCTGATAAATATATACATTGTTAATTTAACTTGAGGAAAATTTCAAATTCTTAACAAACTGTTTGAAACTGAAAACATTTGAAGACTAAAGATGTCTTTTTCTGCAGGATTGTTCAGCTATACGGTTGTGGCGACTGAAGGCTCCACTGTGAACCTCCCGTGCTATTTCCCGTCCTCTAACCAAGTCATGGCCAATGCACTGTGGTTCAAAGAGACAGGTGCCAGTCAGAGATCACAGTTGAAGCTTGAAGATGACTTTACAGGTGACAAGAAACTGGATCTGCTCTATCCCATGGACAACGATCAGACCATCATACTCAGACGTGTAGTTGTGGAGGATGCTGGAGTTTACAGCTGTGAATCTGCAGAGGGGCAGATACTCAGCACTGGATATCTTATCGTAGCAGGTAGTTTTGTTAAAAAATGGATGTTGGATATTTTTACATGAGAACTCATGCAAGGATTACAATTTACAGTAAATAAATAAAGCTATAAAAAATAAAAATGTGGGTCTATCCATTGTCTATGTTTCTTAATTATCTATTCAACTTTATTCCAGCTGCTCCTGCTTCACCCCCTCTCCTTTGCAATGACACCAGCAAAGAGTGGGAGCCCTGCCAGGACGAAAACAGCCGCACAGCTGAAACCGTACTGCAAGAGTCCCTTACAGAGTTTTCCATGAAGGTGTATTCTCACCTCAGAGAAATAAATCCCTCTTCAAACTTACTCTTCTCTCCCATCAGCATCAGTGGGGTGCTTTCTCATTTGTTGTTAGGTAGGCAAAATTGAACAAGTTTATTATTTATTTCCAACATTCAGAAATTTGTTGAAAATGTTTGCATTATTATTATTATTATTATTATTATTATTATTATTATTATTATTATTATTATTATTGGGATGCAATGTGGGTCTGGCTGCTATAATTTTGGGTTCTGGGTTAGCTGGGTACTGGATCATCCTGCCCTTGGAAGGGACCCAGGGAATGAGGTTGCCTAACATTATTCTGGTTGCGGCCTGTCTCTGCCACTGTCTGTCCGGGCACAGGGCCGTCCCTGTGGTGGGCTGTCTAGGTTCTGTTCTCTGTGATGGCTGCTGGTTGGCCGATGCTTGGGGCCCTCTTGGTCTGCGTCTGATCCTTGGAGAGGGCGCGGCTGCATTTGCATGACCATTCAAAACAGCTCACCCCTAATATTTGTGGCTGTTGTGGTGTTTATGGTTTTTACAGTTTTTCTTCTCACAGGTGCTCCTGTTGATTGTTGTGCTTTCTTAGAAGACTTTAGGGTGTTTACTGTTTCTTTACAGGTGTAAATAGTTTCTCTGTTTAGCTCTGATTGCAGTTGTTGTGGTTTGTTTTTGTTTTGTTCTCCCTTTTTCTATTCTTTCTCTTCCTATTTTTCCTCTATCCACCTTTTTTCTTCTGCTGTTTCTCCTGTCTTGTCCAGTGGTTATAAGCAAAAACATATCATAACATAATAACAAATATTAACGTTTAAGATTCAAGGGGAGCCCCATATCCAAAAGGCTCCTCTTGGCTAAGTAAATTAGTTCAGCACAATGTGGCAGCAAAGTGTTTGTGTTGTGTGTTAAACCTAGTCAAATTAGACTTCTCATTATTTAAAAGATAAATGTTTGCAGTGGAACTACTCAGCAAAGGTGATCCAGCTGACATCAGTTTCAAAAGAAAATACACACAGGCTGTTTTTTCATTAAACATGTGCATTTCTCTAGTGATTCATTTTCATTTAATCATACATACAGCAATTGTTATGATGCCAAATATGTCAGTGAAAATGGTGTCAGATTTACACTAACAGAAAATGAACTGCATCTACTGCCATATACGTATTATTTATTTAATCTGGAAAGCCCATCATCTTCAACAAGACACTACAAGAGTTTTTGATCAGACGCAAACTAATAGATACCTGGACATGTCCCCAGGGATATCTAGATTTCTACCAAATAAATGTACCAGAGAATTCAGAGAAACATTTCCCTGATAATTGTGTATTTAAAGACAGCATCTAAACTCAACACCTATTACCATAAACACCCAGTAAGTGTATTTTGGACTTCCTAACAATCTAATAGAAAATTAAAGCAAAATAACTAGAAGTCTAAAATCAATTGTGCTGTCTTGTAATGTCACATTTCAAAGTAAATCCAAACTAGTTCAATTTTTTTTTCATCTTTTGTCGGAGCACGTATGTTTAGGACAACGTGTTGCATGTCAAATTTCAGAAACCGAGTATGACCTAGAGATGGAATAATTAATAACAACAAAAGTATTACTAAACAGAAACTTTGCACAAGATCATTGCTCAGAAAAGTCACATACGATTCATGTGCTTACATGTTAGACACACTTTGCAGCTTTCCATAGCAACTTGAAGTACAATATCTTTATTATGATGTGTTTACTGACTGTTATGTACTTTCAGGTGCACGTAATGAGACCCGCAGAGCCATTGAAAGAGCTGTCTCTGTGCCGCATGACTTCCACTGTGTTCATGTCCAGATGAAGAAGCTGAGAGAGAAGATGAGCCACTCCTTGCAGATGGCTTCTCAGATGTACTATAACCCTGGTACTACTGCTGTGCACAAAATGACTTATCTATAAAGATACAAATCACTAGTAAGACTGTTTTAGAATATCAGACAGAGCTTGGTTATTTCTATATCACTGGGATTTCTCTTTTGTCTTCCTCAGAATTGAATCTAAGCAAGTACTTTACTAACCAGTCCATTCAGTACTATGAAGCAGAACCCACGAAACTGCTGGAATCCAGTGATGAAAATGCCCAGATGATAAACAGCTGGGTGGCAAATAAGACCAAAAACAAAATCACGCATTTGGTTGACTCTGTACCAACCAGCACACAGCTGATCCTGCTCAATGCTGTCTCCTTTAGTGGTCAGTAAAGTGTGTATTTTTGCACAGTTATGCATATGCACATTTGAATACAGCCACTGATGTACTTGTATGTACTTGTGTTTCAGGTGAGTGGAAGTTCAAGTTTGAGATAAAATCAAGGAAAGGTTATTTCACAAAACTGGATGGGGATCTAGTTTCTGTGCCGATCCTCTACCATGAAAAATACATGGCAGTTGTTATGCATAGTGTTGAGCTAAAGGCACAGGTAAGCAGCAGTCAATGCAAGCCACCATCACACAGACACTCCTTCACATTCACACTAACATACTGTGGATGTTATGAAACACTACAACCCCAGTTCCTAACATGTTAGGACGTTTGAATAAATTCAAATGTAATGATTCACCAACCTTGTAAATCAACATTTCATTCACAACAGAGCATAGATAACATAATATACAGTCAGTGAGACATTTAATCATCTACTCAGATCATCTAGAATTTGATGGCAGCAACACAACTTAGAAAAGTTGCAGGTTGTGTTTACCACAGTGAAGCGTCTCCCTTCTTTAAGAACAACATATAAACATCAGGCAGCTGAGGAAACCTGTCTTTTGACATTGTGCCTTTGCAGATGTGCAGGTTGACAGTTTCATAGCCACCAGTGCAACACATGCTGTTGTAGACGTAGGTTTTTGAACTGAGTGCTGAAAAAAATCCAGATGCTTCCTCTGCTCCTTTGTATAGAGGGCACAATGTTCAGGATTTCCCCCCAAAATAACAAATTTCTTTTTGTCTAGTTAGTTTTAACCTTCATTTGTAGAAGGTACAAAGACAGTGATTTCAGTGTCTTTATTGTAGTGCCAATACACAGTGACCTGGTGAAAGTCAGAATCCAACATTAATGTCTATATATATATATCTGAATTTAATAACATTTTCAGATTGTTTTTCATAAATAAAACTAATGCACTACAAACATTAAGTAAATGTGTTGATGCCCTTATTTTACCAAAATGTAAGCAGAGGGGTTATCTCAGTTTCTACCCATTGTGTCAAAGCTTTCCTCTACAAAAACATCTGGGTTTTTATTGTGCTAACAGGTGGCAAAGTTTGCGCTCACAGGTGACAGCAGTCTGTACATTTTGCTGCCTCTCAACAACAAAGCGACCGCCCTGCAGCAGGTGGAGGAGAAGATGACAGACACAGCCGTCCGTCAAATGATACAGCAAATGAAAGCAGTCAATTCTCATCCTACTGAAGTCACTCTGCCCAAAATCACACTGGATGATGAGCCAAACATTAACATTCTCATGAAGAAATTAGGTTTGTTATTCTTAAAATGTTCCTTTCTGCCTGTCAGACTTAAATTTGGCTGACAACACTTTCAGCATTTCTGCATTTGTTCTTTGACTTCTCTGCATCTGATCCATGAAATTGGTTGCCCTCCCTTCTCTCCCACTCAGGTCTGTCATTGCTCTTCGAAGGTGCCAGTCTTTGCGGCCTCTACACTGAGCAGAGGGTGGTGCTGGATGATGCCAGACACAAAGCTGTCCTTGTTCTGACCAAACAAGGAGTCGAGGCTGCCGCTGCCACCTCTCTGTCATTCTCTCGCTCCTACCCTTCCTTCTCTGCCCTGCGGCCTTTTGTTTTGCTGCTGTGGAATGACCGGGCTAATGTGCCGATGTTTGTTGGCAGGGTTACTGACCCGTAAAAGGAAGAATGAAAGAAAGGAAAAGAGATGTAACAGAGGGAAATAAGCTGAACATATATAATTATGAGAGCTTCTTTTTCAGCAAGATAAGAAGGATAATAAATGTTGTATGATGTAGAAAGTGATAAGTAATACTTACATAAACATACATCCAAGCTTGGATTTTGACAAATAAACACATAAGTGCATCACACATGCTGCCAGTGTTTTGTTTTTTCTGAGGAATTAAGCTTGACATAGATCACATGTTCAAAGGAGGACAGACAACCACTGAAATAGCTTCAATTTATTTTATGAAGAAGTTACACAAACCCACCACAGGATGGCAGCCATACTGTGGTATAGACATTGACAGTGAATACACAGGGACTGCAATCATGACTTTCCCTCTCATTCTTACGTCAGCCCTCCTGCATCATTACCACTGATACTCATTTAAGGAAGACAAGTGTCAAAGTCTGTGACCGTAAAGGTTTTGTTTGTTAAAGCAAGGACTTGCTTGGTAAAGCACAGCAACTGAGCAAAAATACCCTGAATTGTCGTATTCACAAACAAACAAATACACATTGACTGGATGGTGTAGACTGTAAACACATCAGTATTCAGAATGATCAGCTAAGGCTGCACTCTATTATGCGAGCTGATGGTGATTGCTAAACATGCAGCTGTATTGTAGATAAGCGATTACATAAGCAAAGCGAGGTCAATAGACAAGAGTCAGAAAAATCTGTGACTGTAAACAACAGATCCAGAGACAGAAATAAGCAATCAACTGGCCAGAAATGTGAACCCTATTAGATCGCTGTCACTGAGCATGTGCACAAACAAAGCACAGAATATTCCCAGAAATAGCATGATTGTGTTTTGGTTTGATTATCTTACTGCTGACCTGGTGGGACTTTTAATGTGCATAGCCAAAGTACAGAACAACTCCCCCATTCTTTCTTAGATCTAAATAGAAATGTGTTTATGTCTTCTAAGCTTTTATAACTCTGAAGCCCTTTTTGGGATAACTCAACCCAACACTAAGGGATCCATGTTTTTTCCAGCCAACATCACAAGGTTGTTAAAGTTAGAAAAGCCCTGGGGGCCACTGACTGACTGTAGGTGTGCTTTGTGTGACAATAGCTGTCTGATAAATAAAACTGGGGAGGGAATTTGATATCCTGGTAGGCATTCAAAGAATGCAGGAACAATTTTTATGAAACATTATTATGCAAATATATGCAGGGAGCTGCATTACATATGTAGGTTAGTGTCTGGATTGTGGTCTGTGAGAATTCCCTGTTACTTTCTGCAAATGAGTGTCTGTATTGGGTGCAGTTTCTTTTTACTATCTCAAGTTCAACTGTAAGAAGGGGCTCTGCTCTGTATGTCTGCATTTTTGCACAGATTATTTCAGCAGGAAATCATGCATTAGACCTAAAGGGACATGGCCAAGTTTCTTGTCCAGAGGATAAAATATTTGCTACAAATATCTGAAAGCTTATTGGTAATGAGATAAACACAGCACTGACTTCCTCTGATGGTTGACACACGATTAAAATCTCCTTTACTTATCCCTTTAGAAGCTCATGAGGAGAGCATGCATTGGTGGTTAAAGGGAGTTTTTCATGCATTGGGCTGCTCTGTCCACAGATATCCAACAACCAGACCAATCAAATTCATCTTTTATAAATAATAATAATAATAAAAATGTACATCATTGCTTTGCCTAAACAAAATGTTGCATCATCTGTGTTTCTACTGGAGCAGAATCGGAGTCACTGATACACTGTAAATTCTCTTTAATCCAACTGGAATCTTGTTTCATTGATGCTGCAACAAAGTAAAGGTACAAGCAATACATCCAAAAGCAATATCTGTTCTGCATGCTGCGAACACGTCTTCAGCTTTTCATCAAGAAAGTCAAAAGGAGCAGTCAGATATTAAGTTTCAGGATCTTCCAGTCTTAAAAGTTGCCCTATGACTGCCTGGCAGGAGGAGTGAGAGATGGCAAAAGTGGGTGGCACCATAGTGCTGAGGCCTGTGGTGCTTGCAGAGGATTTCTCCACTGAATGAACCTTGTCTATCGTCAATTTTTTTTCACATCTCAGTGCTTCTAAAGTTGAATTTTTATAGAAACTTTGAAATCTGAGGGGATGAAGAGAATACAGAGGAATACATATTGCACATACAAACAATTTAGGCACTCATATTGTCATAACCTCCAAACACACAGACACTCATGCACACACACATATGCAGATACATTACTGCCTGACATGAAGGCGGTAGAACATACCACTGCCACTGACAGACAATGAAATGGCGCAACACTGAAAAGGTAAAGGTACAAATCCACCAAATGGATCATTTTGTGCTTTACAGTATAATATGGTGTGTTATTTTGCATCAGAACAGCCACTAAAATAGAGACTTCTCAACCACATTCCCGCTTCTCTAATTATGTACCACGTTATGAGTCACAAAGGTGTACATACAGCTGGGCACTTTCACTGAATGACTTTTGAATATCTTAGCCTCAAATCTCTTCTTCACTGAGTGTTAATTTGAATGAGTATGAGCAACTTCCACTGTACAGTGAGGTCTAAGCACAATTTTGTGAGTACTGTTTTGTTACGTCAACAATTTAATGAGGACATCATTACAATTTGGTTCACCTTGAAAAAAATGTATTCAGATTACACCGTAATACCATCACTAATATTAGTATGAGTATATACTAATACTTTGTGCTGCATTTAGTAGCAATAAATGACAGATTTCATTTTCAGCATAACTGTTATTGCATGTTTTCTCCTTTGTTGAGATCACTGCTGTTCTTGGACTCTCATCAGCCACTGCTCAGTGAGATAAATGTGTACGTGTGTGTGTTGTGTGTGTGTCTGATTGAATGTCTTGTGCCATCTAGTCTGGCTTGTCGCTGCTCGGGGCTCCTTGCTGCGTGAGCGTATGCCAATATTCGACTTTTTTCCCTTTGTTTTTGAGACACTCGAACCAGTGTCTGAGTCTTTGTCCGCTTGCATTGATGCCCAGCTCCACTCCGCCTGCAAACAGAGAGGAAGATGCAGAAACAGAGGGGAGTCAAGAGATGATGGGAAATTGTTGGTTTGGGGGTGGGATGAAATAAACAAATAACTGAAAGCAGAGGAAAACAGTGAAATCCAGCTGCAGTAGACGAAGATTACTTGAGAAAAAATACAAGTGTAAACATAAAAAAATGATAGAAATACACTATTGCAAGGAGAATTTATACTTGTTAATTGGTAGAAATTGACTAATCTTAGACCCGTGTCAGGGATTAATTGTTCTGCTCTGATTTATTGTTTACACACAGGAAAGTGGGACAGTAATGAGCAACACGATATGTCACCTGCCTGCGCGCAGCGAGGCATGTTCTGGGTGTGTATGTTACTTTTGGTTACCATGTGGGCTACCAGTGGCCACGCCTATGGCCAAGCTGTCTTCTGAAAACTAAAATTTAAAATTATAAAGAATAAATCCACTGCTGGGAGAATTGAGTTGCCAACACAGAGAAGTAGTCCTAATTTAAGGATGCAGCGTCAACATTATCATACCGTCCTCCAAATTTCACCATTGTCTAATCTCTCCTTGTCTTCTAGAATTACATATAACTCAATGCCATTTGGTAAATTAGACATTTCTCTGACTGACTGAATGCACAGTTTCCTCTTATTCAAAGATGAATACGGTTTATACGCCACATTTCCCCACAAAACTTATCACATTATAATGTGATAAATTTTAGCTTTTTAACCTTTTTTTAAAAAAATTTGGATGACAGATCTAAAGAGAAAAACATGGTGGTATCAATGGAGAACAACATATTGTACATTACATGGTGCGTTTACTTGCCCTTTGACATGTGAGGTTTACACGGGTTAAAATTAGTTTATATAGCTTAGCTTTTTGTGTGTGTGTGTGTGTGTGAAGGAGATTATTATGAGGTGTGTGTTTTTTTTTTAATTGCTATGTTATATACTTATACACTTTGGTTTTATTATGTAAAGCACTTTGTATTGCTGGTTCCATGAAAAGCATTTTACACATCAAGTTTGATTTGATTTCCATTGGCCACGGTTACATGGTGTTTTTTTTTTTTTTTTTTATTCAGAATTTATTATTTGGAAATAAATAATTCAGAATTAAAGTATTCTCCTTCGTGTTTACATGGAAATAGTCATTCCGAATTGAGGTTTACATGGACAACATGTTTAATTTGCATTATTCAACTCTGCTTCAGGTCTGCGGGTTGGGCAGGGTTCAGGTTGGACGGGACGCGGACGTAAGGTATTTACGTCTACCAGAAATAAACAAACTCCAGTTCCTGCTTCTTTTTGTTTCATCTACAACATGGAAGACCACATAACAAAAACATTTTCTCTGAATTTGATTCTAGTTTTGAAGCAGCAGCTCAGCACTAGCATACTACTTCACTTTGGTCAGCTGAAGTGGAGAAGGCAGATGGAGTACCGAACCATCACCATGACAGGACAAAGGAACGAGCATGCACAGAATGACCGGAATAGCGGAATGAACATATACATGATCGAGGAATTATTCAATTCGGATTTAAAATCAGAATAAACCAGCCACTTACTTTGGATTTAAGTTAAATTAGGAAAGGCCATTTTAATTAGGAGTGAGGTGTTTACAAGGTAATTTTTAAAAGGATTTAAACTTAATTCTGAATTAAAACTCTTGTGTAAACGTGGCCAATGAATATTTGTTAGAATTTGCTATTTCTTCCCCTGGAGGACAGGTTAGATTTTGTTTAGGGCTTCGGTGAGGTGGTGAAGCCCACGGTAAGACAACTGTCACATTGAGGTCATTACAAAGCCCTTTCCTTGGCTGTGGTATCACATGGAGCATAGGGCAGGATAAAGTAAAGGAAACATCCATGACAGCCATGAGCAAACAAGGCTTGATTGTTGATCTGCAGCTTATTGAAGCTTTGCACTGATCATTGCCAGGGAGGAGCCTTTGAGGCATTTAATAGCTAATAGCTTAAAGCCGGTCAAAACCTGTTGGTTGTTTGGATCGAATAGTAATGCACAGTGCTTTTGTCACCTCAGCTCCATGCCTCCACACCTCTACTAACACCTTTGAACAGAGATCGATGGAGTGCTCCAGCAAGCCTGCTGGCAGCTACTGACAAATGAATGTTCAGTCATTCCTACACTTGTTACAGGCCAGAGGAGGGATGAGGATCCAGGACACTAGGATATAGCACAGATGGAATTTAAATTCACACAAGCTACTATCACCTGCACAGGTTAAATTCTGTTCTCAGTCTGCTGATTTTATTAAGAAAATCCATTCTTTTGCAAATCTATCTAATTTCACTCAGTCAGAAGGCAAAAAAGTAATTGCGATGATTTAAGCTTCTAGGGAAAACAATACATTTAAAGGAAACAGTGTGTGATGGGCAAAGTTTGCAATGAATTACACAATCTTTAATTTGGATAATATTTGACAGTCTTGCAAGCATGAACAGATAATTTACCCCTTAATGCTTGAATTCTTTTTAATTTTCAAAAATACTAAATTAATTCAGGTTGATTGTTGTGTTTAAATATCGGGAAAATAAAAAAAAGGAAAAGTCTGGAACAAAATAAATTACAATTAAATATTGGATTGATTAATATGTTAATAAAGATTAAAAATAAATAAATAATGTAGACATATATGCAAAAATGAGAGTGAATGAACGCAAATAAAATAAACCAAACAGAATAAATAGACATAAAGAAATAAAATAAAGGCCAGAAGTGGTTTGATGGAAATTTGCAACCAGGCGTTAAAGGGTTAAAATATGCTGAAATGAAGTTCTTTCTCTTGAGCTTTACAGATTACCTTTTCCTTGCTGTGTAGGTGAGCAGCAGGATGTGAGTATAACTACATTAATGCCTCTGAATAACAGAAACCATCAAGAGGTGACCCTTGATACTTGAGTTACTTGACATGTAATTGTTAGAAAACTCGCTTTGGCTTGAGGATTTAAAGCAGAAAAGACTTAAAATTTAAGACTTGACCTGGTGGACCTATAAACAGAGATGAAAAACTCTTGCAGAACAGGCACATTGTGCAAACACACAAATAAGTTTTTTTTCTTTTTTGTAAAGTCTGAATTGTTTCAAGAAATGGGTCCCCACAAAGACACTAAAACGGCTTTAGGATGTATGCTAGGCTTCTAAGGCCCTGTTTACATGAATGTTTCCACACAAAATGCAAATATTGTTCCTTTATGTTTTAGAAAAAAATAAATAAATAGATTTACAGCGGAATGAAAGCTATGTCTGTGCAGAAGAAAACGCAAAAAAGACCAGTGTGCATGCCAGGCCTCTAGTGAGCAGTGAAACTTTGCATCGACACACCCAGGTGTCCACCATCCTCATAAGACAACAAAACACAACACAACAGAAACGTTACGTGTCAGCTGCTAGTTATCTGGTGAATGTAACCGATGCCGACTTCGCTGACAGCATAAATACTGTACCAGAAACAGGTTTTGCATCAACAGACCAAATAAATTAAAAAGATGTACAAACATGACACATAGGTCCACCATTGTTGTTGCTGTTTTTCTCGAGGGTTAAGCAGGGTCTGAGTCAGTGATGTGCAGTGACGTTTATGGTTGGTGAGGCACTGATTTACAATTGTAAGAACTGAAAAGAGCATCTTATTTCAATATTCATTCAACAGCATGCAACTACTGGTAATGCTTCTTTCCTATCAGCTTTCCTCTTTCAATTACACTCACACACCCACTGTTACTAACTCTTCAGTGAGAAAAGTAGCTACTGGCTATCCTAAAAGTCACTAGAAATTGCTAAATGACATCATCTAATGTGCATAATAGCCTGGTACATAATAATGGAGCTGCTGTGGAGAGGAATGTCATGGGAAAGGCAAAAATGGATGAAAAGACAAGCTAAAAATGTTTAAAAAGGCAAAACTAATAAAAAGAAAACAAATTCTTTGGTTAATATTTTCTTTTATTCTAGTTTAATTTTATTAAGTATAGGTTGTTTTCTAATTAGGAGGCTGCAACATTTCACAACACTTGTTTTCCTCCACACTCTTCATTAATAGACATTAATATCTGACGGTAAGCCAGCGCGGGACCAGCCAGCAGCTGCTTTGAATGTTTCATTTTCAGCCTGGTCATGAAACAGGTGATCATCTCCTGCTCTGAATGCAGCTGCTGCTGCTGCCAGAAGCTTCTTCTGATTGCTTTTGGACAGGAGAGGGGCCTGCACAGCAGCACCCACTCCTCATTGAGAAGAATAAACTATTTTCATATACGTCAGTCTACAAAAGTCCCCAATACCGAAAAAGTCACTAGATTTGTCACTAGTCCCTTTAAGCAAAACAAAACAAACAAACAAACAAACAAAAAGGTTGCCAAGATGGCAACACATTTACACACCGTGTTGGTGAGTGCCCAGTTTGTATTGGATGGCACAGTCAGAGCTGAGGCACAGCTCGCCCGTGCCTCCACCAGGTTTTTGCACTGGATTTGATCGGGAAACACTCAAATTTGGCGATTTTTACTTAATAAACTGTTAAAAACGTGTTCATACGAGTCATACTGAAAATGCATTTTTAACACAGATCAGTGGAAAATATTAATATTTATTGTATGTTTTTTGTCTTTATCATGCCTCCCCTGACCACACGTCACTGGTCTGAGTGCACAAGTGCAAGAATGCATGAAAGACGTCATTATCGCCAGTAGATTCTACTTTAAGTTTCCACTGACTGGACGCGCCTTGCGTTGTGAGAAACTTTTACTCTGGAGGCCGTTGCCAAATCTTCATGGTTTAATCCACCCAAAACTCTGTTACCGTATAAACAAGAGGCCAGAATCCAACAAAACTGTTAGTTGTTGAGTTTTTCTGTTTCACCATTGTGGTGTCTGAGGGCTTAAGTGGTGCCTATAAGACATTCTTTAATGTGCATAATCTGGTGGAATGTAAACAAGCATACGTAAGAGAATAGAAACTTCAGCTAAAGAGGGATATTTGTGTGGATTATGGATTTTTTTTTTTTTTTTTTAGATTAACTGTAAAAGCCATATCATGTTAGGTAGCATCTGCAACACGAATTAAAAACTACAATCTGACACTGTTGTAGTTGTTGGTAGGGTTTGCACATGCAGGTTAAGGCAGATGGGGGCTCTGGTGTCATTGGTGTCATTGTCATTAACTAAGCCAAGAACCGCTGACTGTATGACTGCAGATTTGGCAACTTTGGACTTTTTATTCCACCTATTATTATGTGACTGGATGAAATGCCTAACAAATTTGGGATGAGTATATTGGATTGGAATGATATAACTGCAAAAAATTATGTTGACGTCAGTTACTAAAATAAAAAGCATCTCCCTTTGGGTTCATCTTTAGTTTTATTTAATTGATTACGATGTTGATTTTGTTACAGGATCATCCATTGTAGTGGAATATCACTGGGGTACATTAAATCTCATCGTAAACTTTTGTATTTGTGGAATTATGGATGATAAAATATATATGCACAGTTGAGTCATGGTTTCCTGGGCAACAGTCCTGAGCTTGAAAAAAAAATGGACAGGTGTGCATGCAGGTTTTGCTCTGTAGTGGCTTGCATGTTATTACTTTGATGCCAAAGGACACTTTGTGTGCACGTTATGCTGATTCAGTAATGACTTTTTTCAAGAATACAAAAGCTATTGGTAAATTCTGTGGTTTATAAAAACTGTGGTAAATTAGTTTGTATCATATCATATCATAAAAGATATACAGATGCACTTCTAGTCAGTTAAGATTTTATCTTTCATAACTTGACTTGAATGATGTTTCTAGGTGAAAGCAGGCCTGAGCTGTGAGTTTCCAAAGTAGGTTGGGTTTTTGGATTATTTTGGCCAAATCCCATTCATTCCTGTGAGACAAAAAGTCACACTTTTTTGTGAATTACGAAAAACTGTTAGGACTTTTGTACAGCAAAAGTCAAAGCACACTATTCTTGATTGAGTCGCATTTTTTTTATATAAATTTTGTGGGGGTAGAATCGAAGCTGCGGGTGGAGTTAGATGCAAACTGATAGTCATGACAAACCTATAGTAACTGAGGTGTGCCTTGTGCTTACAGTACTGGCATCCATATCAGTATCCATACAAGTTAAAACAGCTTTAACCATGTAAGATCCCGATTTTAAAAAAATAAATTTGAAAAGCATGAATAAATTTCACCTGATAGATGTTGTTGTAGGAGCCCCCAGATGCATAAAATAATGTGTTTTACATTTTGTTTGTTTTTATTGTAATATTGCAACGCTGGGCCTAGCTGAATGCAAAATATCTGTACTTCGGCTCATACTGACTGAACAAATATAAACTATATTTAGGTTTTATTTGCAGGATTGATTGCTTATTTAGCCCCATAACAGGAAATATCCTGAATAATAATTACATAATAGTCTTTTTCTAATGAAAATATTTATTAACAAGAACACAGAATTATGATAATATCATTTACAAAACTTATTTACAACTTATATATTTCCTGAATAAATTTAGTGTCTTCCAGTCTACGCTCAGTTGCAGTGATGGTCCTGGTAACAGTTCTTTTCTTTAGAGAAGCACACATCATGACAGTTTCTGGACTGTCCTCTCTTTTTCTTCTCTATGAAGTGTCCAAATCGTGTCTTTAAGTACATCCACTGGGGGGGTGATCTGCTGACCTCTTGGCTGGGGGACTTGCACCACTTGAAAATGGTCTCTTCTGAGGATCCATAGTAGTACTTGATTTCAACATCTACTTAATTGCATTCCTGGTACGTGTTGATGGCCACCCTCTATTTGATGTCGTGTTACAAGCGAGGCATCTTTTCCATTTCATTGGTATTGGTGTTTATAGATGCTCCATTCTTTTGCAAGTTTTACTAATTTTAATTTCTTGACAGAGCCTCCGTTATGTCTGCTGTCACAAACTTCTGAAAGTAATCAAGGGGGGTCTGGAGCAAAAGCACATCATTGATGTCTGACCCAGTAAAATCAGTACTTGTGCTGGTGAAATCCTTTTTCAGCCAGTGATACCTGGGGCATGGTGTTTGTTTTTGGTCCAGGTTCAATGTCCACAACATCGGCTGGGCAGAGTTGGTTGGTAGTTTTCTTTGTTGAATTCATGCTCATCTGTCTTTGTCTCACTTGTATAGCTTGCATCCGACTCTATTTAAAAATCACTCTCTTTATTTTGGAGCAATCACATTCTGCAAAGTGAAGGACTGGTGGCATTCTGAGATGGAAAAAGTTAAAAATAGTAAATACATAAAGGGTTCAGGGCAGAAATTCAAATATTTTTTATGATAAATCATTTCAATGCAAATTATTCCTATGCACTTCAACACAATACTGTCTTGCATGTACTATTGTGCTTTCTACAAAAACAAACATGCACCCCCCCACTCACACCTTTCCTGAAACAATTCAGAATCTTCAGAGCCTTTTTTTTTGTTTTAATAATACAAGCAGCAATTTGGAAAAAAACAAAACAACACATAGTCAAAGATCATTTCTATGTATTTTTGTTTATTTGTTCTCTTTTTGATAAAACAAAACTGATTAAAGTAACCATACTGCCATAAATACCAGAAACAATGCATGTCTTTAAATACAGATTAAACTAATTTTAGTAAATTTTAAAACTAATTTAGAACTGATTTATAGTGAATGATGAAAGTCTTTATATTTCAAAGTTCTTTTTGTCCATGAGTGAACACAAGCAAAGTGCAATGTCCCCATGCAATGTGTCAGGGCACAGGCCATTTTAGCGACCACTCTACCTCTCAAACTAAAACTACGTTGCAGTATTGCAACGTAGATATAACAAGCTTTAGCCCATAAGAACCCGACGTGACATATTTGTCACATACAGTTTCTGAGACATTTTGCTTCAATTTATGGAATAAACTTTGCTCAAAATCTTGTTGAACACAATCTGATACTTTTCTTGTGTCCCCTAATAGATACCCAGAAGCAGAAAACCACATTATAATATTTTTAATATATCACATGGTAATAAATGGTAGGTACCCCCCCCCCCCCCCCCCCCCCCAAAAAAAATTTTTAATTTTTTTGTTACATTTTGTTAAAGGGCCAAATAAATACCTCATATTTAAAAAATTGGACCTTTCTTACCATTTTTTCATGGGTCGGGCCTTAACGGGTTAAATCAGATTTGATCAATGTTAACCAAAAAATCAGTGTTCTAGACATCATAATAAATACCCCCACAATTTTTTTTAGAAGTTTTACTTACTTGATTTTTAACAGAACCAGCTGAATAAAACAAAGAGATGAGCCTGATGAGAAGTTTACAGGTAGTGTGACGTCATGGGCAGATTACCGTGCCTGTAAACACATCTTCTGTCTATTAGCATTGTGAAGACAAACAATAAGAACCAATGAATACGTAAATGTTGTCTTGAATAAAAAGAAAGAAAAAAAAAACATTTGCAGATCTTTATTTTGGGTGGCTTAAAGTGATGTTGTAATATTTCAACTGTGGGTCTAATAAAATGTCAATATTCGACAACATGTAAATGAAACTCAGATGTGCTGATATCTTATGTGCCAAATACAGCAGTATGTCACTGTGTGACCTTAAAGATATGTGTTTCTGACTTGTTTTGATGGCACAGGAATGTTAATTTTTTTTACATTCCTGGAGCCGTTGTTACCCAGAAGTGTCCGGAGGCTGAGAAACCCAACTTGCAGCTTTAGGGTTCCAGCCTGGAACCACATGTTACAGCTGAGTTTTGGTTTATGCACTGCGTCACACACCAGCAACTACGTATCAAAACAATGACTGTTTTGATCATACATCATGGCTGATTCATCAAGCCAAGAGGACATTATTAGAGGAAGAGAGGAAAGGAAAGAGAGAAAAGTAAGAGACAAGACAAGAGTCAACACTGGACTGAGTTTTCTCCCTGGAGAGAGCTAGAGAACAGGTAGGATTCAAGATGGATGCTGAATTAGCCATCATTAGTGCTTCTTTAAGGTCAGTTGGCATTCTTGTGGACTAATGGTCCTCCAATTAGAGTTCAAACAGGTCAGTTTCTCCTTCTTGTATCTATAAAATCTCCCTTCTTCTTGCTTAACATCCTTTGTGATTCTGCTAAGCCTATTATGCTCCTCGTTATTGCCCTCATTCATAATGCACACTGGTGTCCTGTCCTCTTTATCAACTCCTTTTCGCCACTCTTCTATGTCTTGATGTCATTTTTCCCTCAGCTCTAATTACCCTAACTGGCAGGCTGCTGTAGCCAAACCTGTAATGATAACGGTCATGGGAAAGCTGTTATCTAGAGCTACATGTAATTCTGATGGCCTTTCTCCCTGCAGGGCTATAACTCACTGAGCTCATCTAAACAGTTAGTGTCTCTCTCCAACCCACACACCCTCTACTCCACACTAACATGCACTCACACACACACACACACACACAAATTAGTCAAAGTAAAAGGCTTTGATCTTAGGGCCTTCCAGCTCACAGGGTGGTAATCCATTCCCAGTATGTCTCCTCACTAGTTCTCCATCATTCCTTCAGCTCCTATGTGCTTCATTGCCATGATATACACACCAGGCCATGGCAAAGCTGTTTAGCAGTCTGATTAAGCTGCAACCATCTGATGTGCTAAATTCATGAAGGCTACAAATCCAGAGAGACACATCCTCCTTTTTGATTTCTTCCCTCCATTTCCTGTTCCATTCAAACTCTTTTTTTCCCACCAGTCAATCCCGGTAAGCATCATAATTACCCCTCATATCGTGGCTTTTTATCCCCCCCACTTTCTTCTCTCTCTCCACCCACACTCTGCCTGTTTTTTTATGTTTTCTGACGTAGGTCTTCTTTCATTTATACACATTCATATTCATTACTGATACCACCATCCTTCTCTCCTCTTCTCCTCTTTTACAGCCTACCTATGAAGTCGTTGCTCATTCCCAGGTCGTAGTCCCACACAGAGATCTCCAGGGTTTTCTTTGCCAGCTGGTCCAAGGATACTTCATATGAAAACTCCTGCACAGGTGGTGTACACAAGAGCATATTCATATAAATCAGTCAGAAATACAAGACTGAAAGGAGCCTGAATTTCTATGAAAACATGTCAGACTGAGACCGGGGCGCATGCCAGGGATGACACATTTTAAATGTGATTTTCAAAAGACATATTTTGCTCCAATCTGCTGATGATTTAGAGCTTGGAAGTAAAATCAAATAAATTGTCAAGTGTTTTGTAGTTATTTGTAGATCAAAAGAAAAATATTACCTCATTGAATTCAGGATTGAGAGTCTTTTTCTTCACAGAGGTCTTGTACTTTGACTTTTTCCCCATATCTGGCTGTAAGATGCTGAGAAAAAGAGAACAAAGAGAACAAGAGATTAAAAAAGAATGAGATTAACTTCAAATGCACACACAACCATAACATGAAAGAGTAAAATAAAAAGAATGAAACATCTTAAATTTACTATACACAGAAAATATTTAGTCTAAAAAAATTTCCAGTGTGTGTAAAGAAAACATGAACTCCGCCTCTACCGGGGTCGGAGGTCATGTTTTTATTAGCATTAGTTCGTTTGCTCTCTGAAAGCTTCTAGTTCAGTCTCAACTATTCTTTAAATATTTCTACAATTTTACTGAAATTTTTCCAAATGAAGAATTTGGAAATAATTAAAATGCTTTCACACAGTTGCTCCTTTACAAAGAGTAAAATCCTGTTGGCCTGCAAGACAAGATCGCAACAGATCTGGAGCAAACAAACATCTTCCAAACTGAAAGAGACAAAGAGCATAAAAGCTCCCAGACTTCTGAAATGAAAGGAGCTTTGAGCAAAGCAACAGACTTGGTCAATCTGCCAAACTGAGTAAACAACAACAAAGGATTCCGGTCAGGTAGGTAACAAAGAACCAGGCAGTCACAATGAATCAGATCCAGAGTTGTTTTGTGGAGCTGGAAACCCTTACAAAAGAGCAACCATCTGTACAACACTCTGCCAGTAAGGTCTTTACTGGCAACTGTCAGAAGCAATCCTTAAAAAAATAAAAAATAAACCTTTTCTGTGAAAAAAGAAAATCTTTTTCTAAAGTGTATAAAACCTCAAGCTGAGACATTTGTTTAAATAAGAAAAAACACCTAAAGGACATTGCAGTCTAAAATGTGGTTTCATGAGAGGTGACTGAAAGTTGTGGAGTGACTCAGAGTTGAATCTTTTACAGTATGCCATCTCCAAAGATACCTAAAAAACTGTGCTTAGTTAGGGAGCAGGGACTTCCAAAGCAAATGCAGATTATTTCCAAGAAGGCTTAAAGCTGTCATTGCTGAGGGTGTTGACTAAACAAAGCAATATGTGAAGTGGATATGTTATATAAATAAGATATTTCATTCTACCCTTTTAAAACCTTCACAGGTAGACTTGTGATTAAAAGGTGAACTTAAGGTTTTGCTTCCAGGTAATAGGTACACATTATTTCTTAAAATGTCCAACTTAATCTTTATTTGAACTCTTGTTGTAGTCTGTGGATGAATTTCCTAAGAGAGATACGGCTATGTATCATCAGATATAAATCATTTACACTGTAGATTATCTTTAAGCTGCTGTCACATAGGATGTGGTATACACTGTGTCTGCTGTGGGGGGAGTGTGCAGAGCCGGGGAGGAGAAAGCATCCAAGTTCAAAGCTAGCTGCCAGGCAAATAAAAAGATAAATAAGTAGAGTTCTTATTTTTCTTCTTTTTCTTTTTTGCAGCTGCAAACTTGGATCCTGGATATTTCTTTTAAGCCTTTAGAGGATTGTCCTGCCATTACTTTTGTCTGATGATGAGGACAAGAAGAAAATCAGCAACTAAGAGAGTTTAGATTCATGATGAGTTTTAAGCATTTTCATTCATCCTGGAGCTCTCCTGATTGGATGAGTTGAGATGTCATCTCAGAGTGCTTAACATATTTTCAGTCTCACCACAGTGTGCTTGGATTACATGCACAACTCTTCAGTATAACGCAGCATAGGGTTGTTTTCACATTAGCCAGGATTCACAAGGACTGATTTAAGGCTCAACACGCAACAAGATCAGACACAAAATTAGTCAGACGTTTTGATTGGCTGGGAGCCCCATGCTTCAAAATTTGAACTTTTATCATTATTTTAGGTGCAGGATATGCTAGCAAAGTGAATCAGTGGACCCAGAAGTCCAGGAAGTGTATATAGCAAATTTTAAACTACAGATCTATTTAGAATGTCTAATCAGCTTTTGTCACATAGTAAAATGCATGATTGCATCTTTATAAATGTTACAGAGAGCAGGAAGAGTTTATCTTTTAAGTTTTAGAACACTCATTTTTGGAGAAAAACATCTACTATCTCTCATGATACGGTGGCGATGAGGACCCAAGTGCAGGCTTAAGGAGGCGGGAGGCAGACCGGTGCAGGTAAAAGGTTTTAATAAAATAAAACTTAACTTACATAACAAAAGAGTCCAATGGCAAAAACTATAACATGGGACTGAAACGCGAAGACTAATAATACTTTACATGGACTACATCAACTAATGGTAAACAGTAGAAAATACACTGGCCAAGAAGAACTGAAACCAATGGATTTAAATAGACTGAAGGACAAACTAGACACAGGTAAGGTTAATGAGTAAATGAGCAGGAAGCAAAAAGCAACACAGAACTAAACATGACCCTAAATACCAAAAACCAAGAACATAAACCAAAAACAAAAATTGTGGTCATGACACTATCACACAGTATCATGTCCTGTTTCCCATAAAACATAAAAACATAAAAGCTATAAAAACATATTTTACTTGTGTTAATAATGGCATGAACTTTCTAGAACTGTTAGAATTTATGTTAAGACATTGCAATCAATAAACACTGTCTTCCCTGCTATATCATATGAAATTATGATAATTTCATAATGAAATATTGACCTCTGCATGACCATTGACTTCTGTTCCCTTTCTACACCATTCATGATCACTCCTCTGCTGTTTCACTACTTTACTCATCCCTGGTCCCCCCACCAGCAGGTGTCTGTTTCAGTGTAAACCAAGACAAATGTACTGGGAATGCAAACAGTTCTTATGACATTATCCAGGCCCTCTTGACCTCTGTCACTGCTGTCCCATAAAAATTAATAATTAAATAAGATAAAAAAAAAAAAAAAAAAAAAACCGAAACATGGCTTGTGCAGTTCCACAGTTGCAAGACTCCCTAAAACCACAATTTTTTCTTGATTTGACCCACACTGGGAGATCTAAGATCCATTGAAATACAAATATGTCAAATCTGACCCGAAACAGCCTTAGTGTGCAAAAATGTGTAGCACCAACAACAAAGTACAGAATTTGAATTCTGAGTATTTTGTGTCTTTTTAGGAAAAGTCAGTAGATTTAGATGTTTAAGGTATTTTCACTGCTGTCAATTGTCAAAACGGGTCAAATTCGACCTGAACAGTATGTAATGGTTAACCCATTGCTAGGTACTATAAAACTATTACAAGTTTACTTCTTATACTCATTCCCAAACACATGAATCTGCCTCCAATTAGGAGCAACCTGAGATTGAGTATCTTGCTCCAGGACATCCCACATTTACATCTGCACTGCTTAATTACCACCACCATTGTTGTAATTGGCAATCAGCACAGAAAAAAACCCAAAAAAAAAACAAACAAAACAAACAAACAAAAAAAAAAAACAGAAAACCTACAACAGGTTTATATAATATAACTTTAAACTCCTGTTAGTATCAGTAACAGAAGAACCTTCGTTGTTTCTAAGATCAAAGTTATCCTTGTATGAATTTTTCTTCATGTCTTTTCCTACTGCGGCAGTGAACCTTGCTGAATATCAAAATCAGAGAAAATGAGAAAGTTTGCAAAATGCCTTCATGAGATAATTATGACCTAGAAGTCCTTTTAACAAAGGCAGGGACGGCGAGGGAAACAGAGAGACTGTAGACCACAGCAAGATCATAATCATGCAGAGGTTGCTGGAGTACACGCTCCAGCGAATAGGCAACAGAAGGATTGCCGAAGGGCATTAGGAGTCATCATCAGCATAAATTCCAAGTCAAGATGTTCAGTTGATGAGATATCTCACTCTTACAGCCTCTCTCCTACCAGTGACAAATGCTGGCCTGACAGCTGATGCATGAGATGGGCTTGGCGGCTGTCACTGCAAAGCAGGAATTGGAGCAAGTCAAGGATTTAAGGACTGAGGTGGAGAAGGAAAAAGGAGGAGGATGGCAACATGATAGAAAGCCAGGTGGCCTAAGAAAGACTTGATCCACTTTATGTCGAATATAAGAGCTTAAAATGTCAATTTAGATTACGAGTTTTTTGTCATCAACTACAAAGAAATGTCCCCACAGGTTAATGGATAATAAAATGATTTGAATATTTTGATATTGTTGCTCAAAAAAGAAAAACTCTCCCCCTTCCCCCCGAGCCGAGTTCTTTTCAGCAGTCACATGTTCACATTTGGTCACAGTTATGTGAACGATAGCATCATAAAAGGTTATTTTCGGTGTGACTTCTTTCACAACAAACACATAAAACAAGAAATTTTGCAGAAATGCAGAAAGCCAGCCAAGCAAAGCATGTGTTTTACCAGCAGAATGTGAGAAGGTACATACATCTCAGTCTGATCTGTGCCAAGGTGCAGTCTACCCATGGCTCTGAGCCAACTCAGCCTGGAAAATTCTAATTTTAAGAGTGACAAAACACTATTTGACAACAGCATTCATAATTTTAACTACGTAGATAAAACCATACAAGCTGTGCAGCAGCAACCAAATTACCACAGAAACTTTGAGGAGGAATTCATAACAGAGGAGGCTGGTCCATAGAGATATGGGAGGATTATCCCCCAAGTGTTTTCTCCCATTTGCTGTTTTTTTTTCTTCTTAAAAACAAAAATAACAACAACAAAAAAAAACAACATGTTCACTGCACTTTATTTCTGACATTACAAATCACCAGGTTGCACTGGCTGATGAGGTAAACAAGGAATGATAGCTGCTGCTGAAGGTCTGAATATTGTTAATGAGACTAACTTTTTCTAAGAAGGGAACACGTGAGGAGAACTGACAATAACAATGCCAATCATGAGGTCTACAAACTAAAATATAACAAAATATAATGCAGCAGAACCACTTCAGCTTAAAATTTAACACCTGGCTGCTACAAATATTAGAATAATAAAGAATGTACTGTAAAACAGCATATTACCTTTTCCATTTTATTTTTTACTTTATGTTATTCTTTTTACTCTTTTCTTTTGTAAGTTTATTAGTCAACCTTAATTTAATAAGTACTTTCAGCTACTATTACAGTACGATGTTTCATTTCAGTATTGATCATGGGCTAAATTCTCCCATGTATTTAATCCCGTGTGTAATAGAAGTGTGTTACTCTTTGCCCAAGTAGAGTAAAGAGTTTGTGTAAGTAACCATCGCTGGTGGGCTTGCGTGCAGTCCTTTGAAAAGCTGATGGCACATTGCCCGCAGAAATTACCCTACATGTAGGCTGAATGCTGATAAGCTGAGAGTTAGCTTAAAAGAGCCATCTAACCCTTTCACAGGCTGCTCGACTGTTTAGAGCAAAAAAATTCTGTGACTATAATGTATTTTATTACAAATTAGTGGAAATAAACCTTCCTCTGCCAATGCTACTTCTTGGTTTGGGCATATAATGCCAAAACTAAGTGTTTGTTATCCCATTACTGTTTAAATTTTTGACCATTTCACCATTTTTACTGTATTTTAACTGTCATTTTAACAATTTGTTAAAAACAATGATGATTCTTCTTTTTTTCAAAGGAAAACAAAGAATGTAAAGGAATATTTTTCTCTTGCCTTTTTCTTAAAGCCAACTTTAAAGGGCTAAACAGAGCACTTTGACTCTTTGTAGTAAGAATTCATCCATATTGTACAGATTACCACAATGATTCCTCCTATACTGAATATATTTTTATTGGAAGGAGTGCAAACAGCATCTATTAGTTGTATTGAACTTTTTAGGGAAGGGAGACTGTTAACATAATGCTTAATAGATTTATAGAAACCACATGTTCAACAAGTTAACACAGACGAAAGCAAGAACCTGCTCAATGTAAAGGTTATATCTACGTATTAAGTCAAGAAAAGTTTATACATCCTGGAGGAAGTTAAAAATGAGGATTTCAGATTTATAAAACTTTTTATGTGTAACTTCTGTTACCAGATCTTTTTCCTACTGTTCCTGCTCGGTTAAGAAGTGTTGGTTTGAGCTGAAAAGAGGCAACATTTCAAACCAAGAAGAGGCAGCATGGGTGGAACTCATAAAGCATACATGCACACAGTATATATTACCTCAGATTTTTTAACCCTAAAATATTTTTTTGCATCAGGAAGAACTGTCAGCACAGCGCCACATTTGATGAAAATGAAACACAGCATCTCATGTCTGAATGAACTGAGAAATAGATGAATCTCATGTCAACTGAACAGTGGCAGAGAGGTGATGACGTAAGCTTGTTTTGCAGACACATGATTAGGGTCATTCAAGTCATTTACACGCCATGAAACTATGTGTTAAAGATAAGCTGGTTAAAATTTACCCACAACAATGAAAGAGACTGATAATGGTGTAAAGTGTCTGATCACCTCTCATGTAATGAGTCATGTAAAAAGAGGTTTTTGCATGACTAAAAGCATGTATACCCTGTTATATGCTGGAACTTTAGAATATGAATTTAAGATGAAGTAGGTTATATCTTAGTAATAAAAAAAAATCTCATTTAACTCTTAGTATGGAAGCAACTAAGCATACAATATTAACTGTATCTTTTGAATGGAAATAAACTAATTGGGACAGTATTAGAAGTAGCAAGAACAGCAAAAATATCTGTTGATAAGCAAAATATGTGCATTTTTTGCCTTGCGTTTGTCTTTTTGTCATTGGAGCCACATGTCATGGTCACAGCTTGACAATGCCAGTTGTGAGTGTCATGAAAATTCAAGTTAAAATCATCCTGACAGCATGTTATGATTCAGAAAATCAAATTGAGGAAGTAGAGCAGCTCAGCGAAATGACACTGAAAAGTGACAGGGAGAGACAAGGGAGAGGGAGCTGGTGCTAAAATCAGGAACAAAATGGAAAAAAAAAGAAACACACCAAATACAGCAACACGGAAAAAAAGTGATGGAGAGAATGAATAAAATTAGATGACAGGAGCTAAATATATGCCTGCTGCAGGGGTTACTCATGATTTTTACTTCACAGGAGATAAGCAAGAAACGAGAAACAAAACTACTAGGCATGGCAATGTGCTTGGTCAGCAGGAACTGTCGAACATGTCTAGCACCTTTGATGCATTTACATGTCTTTCTTCTGGCAGAATAATTCAGATTTTGCATACTTCATATGTGTGAGTTGCAGGGAAAAGGACTGTGGGCTTCTACAGAGCAGTAAACTCATCTAGTGTTTAAATGTGCTTATTTTTCTTGTTGGAAAGCAAATCAGTTTACCTTTAGCTCCTAAAGCTTAATGAGTCACAGAATTAAGAGAGAAAAGTGTCATGGCTTAAGCTCTGATCCCTTTCTGTTCTTTGGTGTTTCCGAGTTTCTCTCTCTTTGTGTGTCTTTGTTGGGTCTTAGTGTTTAATGTGCACAGCTTCCAGCCTGAGCTGTGGCACTGGCTCATCTTTTTTCCATCTCTTCTTCAGTCCTGCAGCGTATCTACCTGCTTTGCATTCCAGACATTGTCAGATAGTTCAGTCACTGAAGTGATATTTTGTTGCTTTAGGCCTTTTAGAAGTTTCAGACTTTTGCTTTAAGTTGAAATTTGTTCCTGGTGCCTCCAGTTTTTTTGTAGGCATATATTTAAATGTTGTTCTGTCCACAAGCTTGGATTTGTCTACTTTATGCTACAACCTGATGCCCACTCTCTACCCAACTCACTCAGCTTGCCAATTCCGGTAAAAAAAAAAAGAAGAATTTTCTTTACTAGAGTCCTGGGTCCTCATTTATCAATCATTAGTAAAAAAAACTCCAAAATTTCCTCCTACAAATGACATTTAAAATGTGTGGAAGTACAAAAAATCTATATTCATAAAATGTGCAGAGGCCAGTTGTATGCTTGTTAGTAAGCAATCAGCTGTTGATGAATCCCACATGTTCTAAATCAGTGAATCCCAACCTGGGTTCCCTGGATCCCAAGAGGGTCCCCAAAGAGCACCAGGGGTCCCCAAAGCTTTGACTGTTCAGAGACGGTGTAATTAAAATTAAGGAGTTGAGTTGTCTTGGCTTAAATTTTTTTATTATTTGGGTGTTTCATATACATGGTACCAGTGTTTTGGGAGCCAAAGAACACTAACACCATTTTACTTGAAACTGCCTCATTGCAGACAAGTTGTCCTTATATTTAAAAAAAAAACTGCTTTTTGGCAGCTGCATGAAGGGGTTCCTCAGCAAAAACAGGTTGGGAACCACTGTTCTAAATCCTTAATGGTTTTTTCATTCATGGTCATTTACACTAAGAAACGCCCTCAACTGACCATATATGGTGACAACACATCCCTTTAGAAGTCGTATGGATATCATTTGTGTTTCTCCTCAGAGTGATGGAGAAGAAGAAATAATTCATTTCTACCGATTTTGAAGCCAAACAAACATCCCTGTTTAGTTCACTCTTTCAAGTTCAGTTAACATTTGGCCTAATTAAAACAATATATATATATATATATATATATATATATATATATGTATATATATATATGAAGCTCACTTGTAAAAGTTTAAGAGCAGGATATAGATATTATTTAACAATCCTCTGAAACAATATACTACAGGGAAAAAAGTTAAATTAACAAAAAAATAAACACTGCAAAGAGAAAAAAGAGCAGTTAATGATTTGTGATGGAGGAGAGAACAATCATCAATCACGGTTGTCATCTAATATCAAACTTTAAAAAAAGTATTACATCAAATAGGCAAGGTATCTGCAGCTAGAGGACAAAAGCCATCAGAACGTCCACCTCTGGATGTTATAATTTTATTCTATGAAGCTCTTTGGTTAACCTCGAATGGGTCGTGTAGTAAAAAAAGAGATTTCATTTATGTATCTTCCACACACATTCCCAGAGTCATTGCAACTCTTTCCTCTTTTATTTCAGTTTAATGTTCAATTGCTCAAGAGAGATAAATTTACTTTGGTCTGGAGAAAAGATGCACCCAACACGTATGCACATATTTTTTTTTATCCCAAATACGTACATTTTTTGTGGACAGCATAACCCAAACTCTCAACTATATCTAATTACAACTACACCTTACCCCAGCATACAGCATAACCAGGACACCACTTACAACTTTCTGCTTCTTTAAGACCCAGCCAACAAAAGTAAAGATACAAGCACACAAAAACATGGGCTAAAATGAACTTCACTCAAACTTTCTTACCAAAAACATCAATAAAGTGTCAATTATGTGGGGTCTAGATAGAGATAAACAGCACATTTTGTGCAGCCTATCTGTGGATCTGAGGTAAACAAGGCTCTACATGATGCATGCAAAGATTCTGATACTGAGACAGGAAAAGGAATCACTGAGATGTACTCAGAACAGTTGAGACACAAACAAAATGTAAAAAAAACAAAAACAAAATTAATTTATTTTAAACTAAGTCAAGTTCAACATGAACTAAAAATAGTAAAAAAAAATGCATATTTGACATTTTTTTTCCATTCTTACTCTGTGGTAGAACCTTATGTGTATATATCACTGTCAGAGAAAGAAAGTACATTTATGTCCCCAAGGGTACAGTTTGGACTAATGTTCCCACTGGGGCTCACAACTGGACTTCAAGGTGACTATTTGTGCCCATTTGAGCCTCTGAAAGGTACATTTATGTTGTCAAGTGGTAAATGGTATATATTTTTAATGTTTCTTCTAAATGTTAGGGTACAACATCTGTCTGTTATGAAAAAACAAAAGAAAGAAGAAAATGGTTAAAAAAGCTTTATTCATAGACGAAGGTTTTCCTTAAACATTAAAAGAAGATTTTAATAAATGGGTATATGGTTGTCAATCTTGAGGAAAAGAAAATGTTTATTTGTAAATTTAGATTTGTGCCTTTAGCTTTTTTGTATATATAATTTACAGATTTAACACAGTTTACTTTTTTTTTTTTTTTTTAACTTGTTTTGCATTAAATCAGCTTTTAGTTCAGGTGAATGAGCGATCACCTGCCAGTCAGAAGGTTAGTGGTTTGAGTCCAGGATTCCCAACACCTCACAGTGAAGTTTGAAGTTTCCTTGGATAAAACACTGAATCCCACAATGCCTCCGATGTGTTCAGTGGTATATGAACATGTATGTGATAGAGAAAAAGTATTATCTTCCTTTCATGCTGTGATGAGAGACATTTTCTACTTTAAAATTAGGGTCTAAGACAGTCAGTCATTTTTGCAATACAAATGCCATGTGCACCACCTCTATACCACCACAGACACTGGCTTTTGAACTGTGGGCTAAAAAAGCAAGATGGTTTCACTCCTCTTTAACTTCAAGGACGTGACAATAAATAAATGAATAAATAAAAAAAACTTCTCTCATCAGATTATAGCAAATCTCCCCACTTTGCCTCAATTTATTTTAAACATGTTGAAG
Organism: Melanotaenia boesemani; assembly: GCF_017639745.1. NCBI lineage: Eukaryota > Metazoa > Chordata > Actinopteri > Atheriniformes > Melanotaeniidae > Melanotaenia > Melanotaenia boesemani. The sequence continues at coordinate 13,676,224 of NC_055685.1, forward strand.
GACAAAGAAAGTAAGGCCATATCTGAATCTTGTCTAAAGTTTTTTTTTTTTTATGTTAGAGTCAGAAGTTGCAACTATGTCAGTGCAATGGTTTCCACTTTCCGAGAGAATTTGGCTTTATCTGAATCTTTTAATTATATAGTTAGCCAAAAGGCTAAAATTCTTGGCAATTTCTATGCTGGGAAATGATTTTTATTAATAACATCCTCATTATCTTACATGCAGCAAGAGGGACATACGCCTCACTCAAGCATTTCCACATTATGATGTATGTAAAATTTCTTTAACTAGGTTTGAAGTCTCATTGGAAGGATGTTGTTTTAGCTGTAGTTCCTCGTGAAACGTGAGCTTGAGATCATGGATTCAATACTTCACCTGAAAAAACAAGTTCACATGCATTTTACATGTGCTCTCATTGTATCAGAATAGATGGATAGAGTACCAGCTGCTGCAGGTAAAGCAAAGAAACAAAATCTCTCTACAAGAAAGAAAATGGAAAAAAATACATTTTTAACAAGACTTGAGTCTCTGCAGTTGTTTATCTTGTCAGCAGTTCAGAGAAACTTAAAAAACTTTGAGAAGGGTTTGCAGAGTATTTCCACTATCTACTGATAGAGCAATTGCACCTGTCTGCAACCCACCATCCCCACTCCTTATCAGTTTAACCTTATCAGCAGCAAAATATTAACTAAATTGATAAATAAATCATTCTTTGCCAAAATTTAAAATGAGTAATCCGGGCATTTAATCATAGTTGTAGCACTACAAAGAGAAATGTCTTAAAAAAAGCATCTATGTAGTTCAGAGGGTGCTGTGGGTGCACAGGCTCACAAAGAAATCTCAAACAAAAATGTCACACAAGACTGCATGTCACATAAGCTGACTGGTTGTTTCAACCTCCTGTCAAGAAAACAAAACATAAAAAGATAAGTGTATGCATAAAAGATAACGGCCAGCAAACATCTCTGGCTGACAGCAATGCAGATTTTGCTAACATCATATCCCACAGATGCATATTGATGCCGTAAACCTATTAAACACACAAAGGGATCATCATCCTCAGGCCAAAAACAAATGCAACCTGTCACAAAACAAATAAATAAAAAAAAAAAAAAATCAAGAAAACAGATTATCACTCATTAAACCTACATAACTGCTTTTTCAATCATTCAGTCCTGGTACAAAACTTAACAAACATAAGAAATTTAACGTCTTCCGAACAGTTCTGCTTCCTCTACATGGAAGCATCACACTGCTGGAGGTGGCACTGGCCTATAGGACTGGCTATCTTTAATAGGAGATCTCTCTTCCTGCACTGTTGGTATTTAGGTACAGCAAGCATATCTGAGATTCAGCTGTGTGGGTTGTTTATCTGTCACTATCCATCCCTTACAGGCAGGCTGTTTACTGAACCTCTCCCTGGTTGTGTGTTTTAGTCTGTGAAGATGAACATCAGCTGTGTACAGTTTCACAGAGTGGTGTTTTCTTAAAAAAAAAATGTGGAGTTTGGATTCAATTCCATCCTGCTGCCTAATACACTTGAAGTAGCCATTTGAAGTTGTTGATCTGCTGATGGTCTGTTTTGCTGTGTAAGTCGCTGAGGCTTATGTTGACTTTAAATTCCTTTAACTTATGCAATGATAGAATGTGGCCAGTGCACGTGTGTTCAGAGGCTAGTGGGTGTTGGGCCATACTGTTGTCACAGCAGGGCATGTGACTCTGCCCCTCCCCCCCCAAGCCTGTTAATCTGGTTGAAGGGCAAAGCAAGTGTGAAATAAGTTTCTTTGGGTTAAATAAGTAAATTCAGAGGTCTTGAAACTCACCTTTGTCCAAACCAGCCAAGCCTCTCGGAAATAGATTGCTAATTTTACATTTCTAGAAATCAGTATGCCAAATTTTCTGATGACTTGGCTGGTATTTAACCCTAAGCTATGCACTTTCCCTTGCCAGGAATTTCATGTGCTGGCCTTAAGAAGATTTTCAGTTTCATAAACATATGGGAAAACAGCAGCAACAGGACTTTGCCACGGGTTAAAACACGAGGCGTTTTTGCCATCAGTAGCTTTTGCCGTTCAAACACATATCTGTCAATAGTGAATGTGTTAGAAATATCTGCACCCCAAACTACGTACAGAAAAGTGCAAGTTGGTTAGTCGATGACTAATGCTAACATTAGGGCTTGACTTTTAATGCAAATGGATTTATTTAGCCGTGAAAAGCCCAGCGTTCTGGACTGAGGGATTGTTGGGTATTTTTCTCTGTGGCTGGTTTGTCTCCAGCTCCTGCCTTCTCTTGGGTATAGCTTCTAGCTCCTGATTGATGGCTCATGCAGTTCACTCGTGACTGCTGATTGCTTCCTCCTTAAAGCCTGGATCTGCTCTTCAGTCAGTGCCAGTTCGTCTGCTTTCACGTAATACTGTATGGCCGAAAATCTATTGAGTTCAAGCTTCTGAAAGAAGTTTGTGTTGTTGATCTTGTTTGTCTCAATTTGCCTGTTCAAGATCTGCAGTTAGGATTTTTGTACCTCTTCAAGGTATTGGAAATCATCCACTGTCATTAGTCAATCCTAAGAGCTCATCCATCCTCTTGTCACTCTTCATCGTCACCTGATTGGAAGGTTTTGTTTCATGCGCCTCAGGAAAACCCTCGTGGTCAGAATTCTCCTTTCACTTCAGCTCAGTTTCTAAATACTCACCTGTGGATTCACAAGTTTCATCTTCTCCAACAGTTTCTGACAGAATCACCTCCTTCCTGTGCAAGCACCCACATCCCTGCAACTTTAGCTCTATCTACTCAATAAATATCTCTCAATTTGCAATCTGACCTTGCTTTTGTCTTTTTACGGCTCCTGCCTCTTGTACAAACATTCACAGGAATGCTTGTTAAAAATTATTTACTGGCACCCATCATTGAGGTAGCTGCTCTGGTAATACCTTTTTGTACAATAGGATCCCCACTATTTATAAAAATACAACTTAGTATTCTTCCTGAGATCAACACATCACCCATGTAAATGGAGACACAACAAAACTGACAAAAACCTGCATTCTCCTTACACTCAAAATGGGCTGGTTTCTTCTTCTATGTACAAAACCCTGCTAACGTTAGTTACTTTATACTAGGCTGAGACAAGGAGAGATTAGACAATGGTGAAGTTTGGAGGACATTGTGATAATATTGCTGTTGCATCTTAAACCAGACAGGACTACATCTTTGTGTTTCTGAATCACAACAACGGTTACGTACACTTTGTGTTTCATGTTCTAATAATAAAATGCACCACGATATAACGTGATACATTTTACTTTTTTCAATAAACTACCATGTTATAACCTAATTAGGTCCCAATTTTTTTCCCAGTGGTGACAGCTCTACCTCTCTGTTAGCATGAAGGAAAGTGCTCTGTTTACATAAAATACAGGCACAATTATATCAGTGGCAATAGTGTTAGGATTGTATGTTACTGGTAATACTGACTCTTTGGAAAATGACCCACTCAAAATGAAAATGTTTATGAGGAAACATAAACATTATTGGTTGTTATATGTGATGGATAACATAATTAAATAAACCTTTTTTCCATTTCAACAAAGATATCCTTTTAAAGTCATCATAGGCCTTCCTAAGGGTAATGTAAAACAATTTTTTCCAAAAAGAATTTGTATTATATTGCTACAGGAAGATGCTCCCAAGCCACTATTTCTTATTTACTGAACAAACAAAGGCACTATCGAGTCATAGAAATGTGTATTTTCAAAACCTGACATTAAAACTAGCCTGTGACTTTTTTCACTATTTACTCAGTGATGCATCAGCTGACTGACTCCAAAATTTTTCAAATTTTTCAACTGATCTGTGGTCAAGCCGTACAGCAGAGCCATACCAGAGTCTAAAAGTGCATTACATTGACGAAGACTTAAATCTCAGAGCTTGTTGCCTTCAAAGCATCCTATTTCCCGGACGACCACATGGGCGAAAACATTGTAGCCGGCCTGAGAGATGGGCTTGCTAGCTGGGATCTACAGGAAGAAAACCACGTATGTATAACGACGGACAACACACTGAATATGGTGATGGCGGCACAGATAAATGAATGGACAAGACTCCAGTGTTTTGGGCACCGATTACATCTTGCCATCGGTACGTCAATTAGTATTGTGACTTATATACTGAATGCGCGCGTGTGCGTGATTGTGTGTGAGCAGAGAGAGGCGGTGTGTCTGTGTGAGAAACAGACAGACAGACAGACAGACAGACAGACAGACAGATAGATAGATAGATAGATAGATAGATAGAGTTTGAGTATAAAATAACTGAAAGAGAACTGTTCTCCAAACCTTTGAACCAAACTCCTCAAAAGCTCAAACAAACCCATCAGTCGTGAACACTGAACAAAAAGATGGTGAACCGTTTTTAATTGGAAACAAAAGGGACACCCAGGCCCTGTGTTCGGATCAAGGTGTGCCAGGTAGCTGTTGGTGGCTATGGCCCTGTGCACTGAAGGTCACCAGACCGTTTATCAATGGGATGTTTGTACAGGGACCGCCAGCAGGCTTTAGGGGACGCCCCAGAGCCAAAAAACTCAGTCCACCTCGACCCCCTGACAGCCGCCAGCGAGCGTAGGTTTGAAACCTTCATGCTAATAAGGTAGAGGGCCCTCTTTCCCGGCCCTTCAAACTCACCCAGCTCTGGTGTCTGAAAAGACCAGACCAGAAAAAGTCCACAAGTGTCCTCTGTACGTCCTCAAGCAGGCCTTCCGGTGATGGTAGCACAATCAGTTTGTGCCAGAGGGTCGAGGCAACCAAATTATTAGCCACTAAAACCCTACCCCTGTAGGACAGCTGGGGCAGCAGCCACCTCCAGTTGGCCAACCTAGCACGCACTCTCTCCATGACACCCTCCCAATTTTTTTTCTGAAAACCCTCACTCCCCAAATAAACACCCAGAACCTTGTTATGGAGGTGTTATGGGTTGAAGTCCAGTCTGATCCAGTGGGCTCACTGTAGGGGGGGGAGGGGAGAGCAGTGGAGCAGTTGGAAGAGGAGGGGGGAGGTGTGGGATGGCTGGGGTAGCGGCAGAGGAGACAGGGGCAGTCTGAGAGCTAAACCTGTTGAAAAAGGTGTTAAGCTCGTTAGCTCTCTCCCTATTACCATCAGCCAGTCTGCCTCTCCCCCCACATCCTGTGATCGCCTTCATTCCAGACCACACCTCCCTCATGTTGTTCTTCTGGAGTTTGGCCTCCAGCTTCCTCTTGTAAGAGTCCTTACACTCCCTCAACTTGTCCCTCAGTTGGTGCTGCACCCTCCTCAGCTCTTCCCTGTCTCCAGACCTGAAGGCTTTCTTCTTCTTGTTGAGTAGGGTCTTCAGGTCGCTAGTGATCCACGGCTTGTTGTTTGGGAAGCATCTAACAGTCCTGGAGGACATGACAGTGTCCTCACAGAATTTGATGTATTCCGTGATGCTGTCCATCATACTGTTGATGTCCTCCCCATGAGGCAGGCAGAGTGCATCCCAGTCTGTGCAGTCAAAGCAGTCCTGCAGGGCCTCCTCAGCCTCCTGTGTCCACCTCCTCACTCTCCTTGTGGGCACAGGCTGCCGCCGGACAATGGGCACATACTTTGGTGAAAGCAGAACAAGGTTGTGATCTGACCTGCCGAGGGGGGGAAGGGCGGTTGCACTGTATGCTCCCTGTGCGTTTGCATACAGTAGGTCCAGAGTTTTATTGTCCCAAGTGGAGCAGTCCACATACTGAGTGAAGTCAGTCAGTGTTCTGTCCATGCTAGCATGATTAAAGTCCCCTGTGATTACCATGAAGGCATTTGGTTGCTGCGTCTGCAACCGGGAGATGACGGAGCTGATGACGTCAGCGGCGGCCTCCGCATCAGCTGATGGGGGAATGTAAACAGTTACCACAATGGCTGATGTAAACTCTCTTGGCAAGTAATACGGCCGTAGCCCAACAGCCAGTAGTTTCACGTTTGGGTTGCAGAAACGTTCCTTGACACGGACGTGTCCGGGATTGCACCAACGTTCATTCACATAAAGCACAATCCCTCCTCCCTTCTTCTTACCGCTGTCTGTCACGTCTCTGTCCACCGGCACGATCACAAAGCCGGGTACAGCAACGCTGTGGTCCGGAATATGTGAGTGCAGCCACGACTCCATAAAACTCAGTAAACTGCACGCACGGTACTCCCTCTGTGTTTTAATCAGCGCTGCCAGCTCGTCATAGTCATAGTCAGTAAGGAAACAAAACCATCCCCAAAACCAAATGCTCTTAAAGCGGAAAAAAGAAAGCCATGATCAACTCGATCAAAAGCCTTCTCCTGATCCAGAGAAATAAAACTTACACTATCGTTCAAAAGTTTGGGGTCACTTTGCCATGGGATTCAATAGGAAATGACCCCAAACTTTTGAATGGTAGTGTACATCCAAACCAAACAGTTTACAAACGTCAAACAAGTCCCTCATCAGAAAAAGATTGTCCATAATTGATCTGTCCGGTATTCAATATGACTGGTCCCTGTAAATCAGGGCTACTCAATTCGGTCCTACGAGGGCCGCAATCCAGCAGGTTTTCCATGTATTCCTGCACCAACACACTCGCTATGACATTCCTCCTGACTGTAGAGGGCACTGTAGAAGGACACAGCATGCTGCCTCATCATCACCCGGTCCTTGGTCAAGGAGCCATCAGGGAGGCTAAGACAGGTCATCTGCTTCCTCTGAGAGACAGATTTCTCCAGGTAGAAGAAGAGGGCGGTGGGAACATCCATGTCTCTAGCTGTGGTGAACCTGGATCTGACCAGAGCTCCCTTAGCTCTTTCATGGAGGAAAGAACTCAGCTCTTTCCTCTTCTGGTGAAGGGTATCACTGCCAGTGATGTTTGAAACTAAAATACGGTCTTCCAGATACTGAATTTCTTTTTCTAACTCACTAATGACCTTTTTAATTCTAACTGTAGAGTCACTAGTGTACTGCTGACAAAAGACCCTGATTTGGGCTTTACCCACTTCCAACCACTGACTTAGAGACTGGAAATCCCCTTTCTTCCCCTCCAGATCCCCCAGTCCTGTCCTGTAGCAACTTGATATTAAAATGCCAGTAAGAGCTGCACCTAGTAGTAGGAGAAACCTGGACGTTCAGGGTGACTAAGTGATGGTCAGTGAAACCTACAGGATAGACAAAGCTGGTAAGTAGTCTGTTATTAAAACTCTCTGTTAAGTAAAACCTGTCCAACCTAGCTGTGCTCCTAACCCCGCTCACCACCCTGACCCAGGTGAACTGCTTCTTCTGTGGGTTTTTAACCCTCCAGGCATCTACCAGGCTCAGCTCTGAGAGCAGCAAGGATAAAGCAGTGGATGACTGGAGATGAGGTTCTAATCCCTTCCTATCCAAAACAAAATTAACAGTACAGTTCCAGTCTCCCCCCATCACTACACACTCACTCTGATCACACTGCTTCAGAAAGGTCCTGACTTGGTTAAAAATGACAAGCCTATCAGCTCCCAGGTTTGGAGCATATATATTAAGAAAACAGAAGGAAAAATTTCTGCTCTAACTACCAAAACTCTGCCTGCGACCAGCTCTGTGGTGGAAGTGATGTTAATATTAAGAGCTGCCGAGAAAAGAACAGCAACTCCGGCAGAGAAGTTTGTTCCATGAGACAAGATGTACTGGCCTTTCCACCACAGACCCCAGTCTACCTCATTCTCTGCATCACTATGAGTTTCCTGCAGGAAAACTACATCCAAGCCTTTCTGAGTGATTGTTTCTAAAACAACTGCCCTCCTTTGACGATCCCTCCCTCCATTTATGTTCAAGGAGCCCACCCTCACCTTCTGCATACGGGGGAGAGAATTAAAGATGACAGAAATAGAAACCAATAAAAGGAAGATCACCCAGTGAAGCACCATGATTTTACTTTTGGAGTTTTAGTCGTTTAGCACTTTGATTTTTACTGGCTTTTAGCTGTTTTCGAATGCTTGTCATGTGTTTACTCTGACGGAACCGTTTCTTTTCATCCAACAAGTCCACACCAACCACCTTCAGTAGAGTCCTCACTCTATTAATAAACTTCTCGCCATCAGGAAAGTACTTACTCGCACAGACTTCCCAAAAGTTTCCTCCAGGAAATCATTAATTTCCTCCAAAGTATAAAGATCCCCACTAGAAGACTGTGAACCGGCAACAGATATACAGTCAGAGTCAGTATCATAATCCATGTTTTCTCCAGCATCAGACACAGAGGCTGCATCAGCAGAAGCTTGCTCACTACTCCTGACGTTCCCCTCAGCCTCACTCCTGTCCTCAGCTGGAACACTCACACTCAGAAAATCAGTCTGTTCATCATCCTTGTCACCACTCACCTGTCTGTCACGCCCCTCTCCTGGGCTTCCCTCCCCCTCCTGACACACAGCAGGGTCTGCAGGAACCTCTACGGGTTGCCCCACACACTCCCAATGGTACCCAGCTGACTCTTCAGCTGACTTATGTGGGCAAAAAGCTTGCTTGTGTCCTACATCTCCACACTCAAAACACTTCATGCTCCCTGTACTGGCATAAACCATGTAGTGCCCGTCACCGTGCTTAACCCTGAAGGAGACCTCCAGAGGCTGTGATGGAGAGTTTAGGAACATAAACACCTGCCTCCTGAGAGACTGAACATGTTTCAGTTTCTCACTCTTACAGCCCAGACCAACTGAATGGAAAGCACTCGCTATTTTACCGAAACGCTGCAGCACCCCCTCCAGTGTCTCATTAGGAATAAAAGGGGGAACCCCGGAGATCGTAACCCAGCTGGACCGCACCGCAAGCGGCGAAACCTGTAGGTAAACGCTGCTAAGCGTGACGCCGCTAGCTATTAGCTCAGAGACAAGCCGCTCCTCCTTCAGAAAAACCACCACACCTTTATTCATCCTGGAGGCATAAACAAGGTTTGCATGACCAACCTGTTCCCCTACGGCTAGGAGAACTGTCTCCACAGGTATAGAAGGATCAGGTTGTAGCCGAGCCCAGTGTTTTAAAGATAAGGAGGGTGTCTCTACCGACGCCATCCCGGCAGAAAAAACCTGCCTAATACCAGTGAAGCAACCTGATAAACGGCCAGTAACACAGTAGATAACAGTAGACAAGTATAAGAAAGAAAAAAGTGGGTCAAAGAAAAACAAACTTTTCAGCCACACTCACCACACTCCCCTCCACCGAGCTCACCACCACACACACAACCCGGAAGGAAGAGAGAGAGAGATAGATAGATAGTTAGATAGATAAATAGATAGATAGATAGATAGATAAATTATAGTACTTAGACCAATACAGTGTACAAGAAATTAAAAAAGAAAATAGAAGAGAATTGTGTTTAAATTGATAACACTGTATCACACAACTTTATTAATTATACTGTTCTTATATTATTTTTTATTCTAGGACATGCGCTGAAAGATGGCAGTGTCAAGAGCAATAGGGCTCTGCAAGAGGCTGGTGGGACACTTCTCCCACAGTTGGAAGAAGAAGGCAGCAATGACTGAAGCACAAAAGGAGCTCAAACTTCCTGAGCACAGCCTCATTGCTGATCAAAGATGATCGCCAGGGTGCTAGAGCAGCTTAAAGCCATATCTCACGTATTGTCAGGTGACCGATATGCATGCTCCCTCATCCGCAGGATATTGAGGTGTTGGAGTCTGTTCACAAGGCACTGCATCATCTCCAGGACTTTAGAGATGCTCTATTTGGAGAGAAGTATGTGAGCATCTCCTACCTCAAACCAGTTCTTCATCTTCTGGCCACATCAGTCCTGGCTGAAGATCAAGAGGACACTGACCTTACTAGGCCAATCAAAACCAAGGTCTTGGCATACCTTAATGACAAGTACAATGACCCCAGGACCCAGGAGCTTTTGGATGTTGCATCCTTCCTGGACCCCAGGTTTAAAACCAGTATATCACCATAGACAACATTCCTGCCATTAAGACCCGACTCAAGACTGAAATGCTGGAATCAGCAAGGCGTGCACATAACCAGGTTAGTAATAATTGTGTATCTATTATTTCACAAACGTACCTTATATTTATTTATTCATAATCTAACTAACTGATTACTAATTGCTGTTTTTTTTTTTTTTTTTTTGCTTTTCATGTGGTAGGAGAAGAGGTCTCGCACAGAAACCACTCCAAGGCCTGAAAGTGTGCAGCCCTCTGACAAAAAGGTGTAGAAGTCTATTGGCAGCTTCTTCAAGACCACTGTGGCGTGTTCTGCTTCTCCCTTGCAACTTGAAGATGTCGCTGAGGCAGAGTTAAATAGTTACCTCATGATCCCTGCCACTGATGGAGAAGATGAACCCTTGGAGTGGTGGAAAGTGCACAAAATCAATTTTCCACGATTGTGCAAGATGGCCCGCAAGTATCTCTGTGTCCCTGCCACGAGTGCTCCCTCAGAGCGTCTTTTTAGTGCTGAGGGGAATATAATAACTTGCACTCGCTCATCTTTGAAACCAGCAAAAGTTGACATGCTGGTTTTCCTCGCTAAAAATCTGTGAACTACACAGAAGAATCTTTCTGGCTGGCTGTGCCACTCATTTTGCACTCATGTGTGTTGTTTGCTGCTGTTACTGTATGAATATAGTATTTTCATTAGTGTTCAAAAAGTTTTTTCTTACTTAAGGTTTAATAAGAACATACACTTGTTTATTTTGTGTTCATTGGGACTTTGATTTATCTAAAAGGAAACGTGTCCAGAACATATTCGCTTAAGAACATATTTGTTCTCTTTAGTTTTCCTGAATGAAATTGCAATTGGAATATTGAGGGGAAAAAATCGCAATTAGATTATTTTCCAAAATTGTTCAGCCCTACTTTGGATGTTATTTAATCTTGAAATTCTGCATAATTAGGGGCGTGTCCTTTTGACTGACATGTATCCAATATCTGTGGCAGGAAGGGAGAGTGTAGCACAACCGTGGTTTTTAGCCGGCTAACAGTGGGCCTTAGCTTTTGCCCACCTACCTTCATTAGCCGGTCAGCTCACGTTAGATCAGAGTTGGCTCGGTTAGCTCTTAGCTACAGGCAGCTCGGAGTTTGATAGACGTCAATCATCCACCCCCACGCTGACAGCCCCCCTCTCAGCTCTGCCACTTTGCCCATTTTTGTATTTTCCGGGAGCAAAAGCAGGCATGACGCTGCCAAGATGGCAATGGTAGGAACAACCCAACGGGCTTCACTTTTGCTCTTCAGGAACCTACTGGTGACGTCACAGAGGCTCCGTCCATCTTTTATATGCAGTCTATGGTTCATATTCTGGTGTGAACCAAAGATGCGTTACTCTGTTCTGTTTAAAACCCGAGGGCCTCAGTTCACTTGCAAATGAACCCTGGAGCAGTTCGCTCACGGGGGGGAAAGCAAATGGATCATCCAGTGAACCAATGAATAAAAGTGACGTGAGCACGACAAAGTGCAACATGGTAAAAAGCTTGCTGCCTTTCCTGCAGCTCATACTGGCTAGATTCCTGTGAAAACAGCCTTAGGTTCAAACACCAAACTAAAAACAGAAACCCAAAGTCTGCAGGAATTTGGAGTGGCTCGAGCCGGATTTTCTTCTGTTTTGTTCATGGTCAGGGTTGTTTTTAAGGAATATTGTCCCTAGCAAGCAGTTGTTGTAACTCAGTGATGTTCTCCAGGTGGTTTGGTCCACTTGAGTAAGGTGCAGTGTGAAAGCAAACCTAACCAAACAAAGGTGCAAAAATTTTTTAATTCTCTGTCCAATCTAACTGAAACCCCTGGTCTGATATGAAGGTAGGTATATGCCCATAGTTTAATCAGACTATTCTTTAGTATTTAAAACAACCTCAAACTTTACAAAAAAGCTAAATCTCTTAAATGTGCTTTTTTTCTGTGAGGAAATTCTGCTTCAGTCTGGGTACGTGAAACATGTGTTTAGGCCTGCAGTCTTAACAGGATGCCAAAATATACAGTAACAGTATAATTAATTTGGGTCAGAGCCGAGTCAGATATCCGACTTCAAGGGGCGTTCGCGTTGTATTTTCGACTGGGAACTCAGGCAACGCAACTTTCGAGTATAAACTGAACTCACAGTAACAACAGTCAGTAATGTCAGCTAATGGTTAAGATATTAGTCCATGGTTAAAGGTAGAGCCCAGACCATACTCTACACATACTCTGTGTCAGTGTCTGGAGCAAATAAACACCTGGATGAAGGAGAATTTTCTACAATTAAATGAAGACAAAACTGAGATTATTCTGTTTGGTAGCAAAGAGAAGAGGGACAGCATTGGCAAACACCTGGAGACTCGGACTCTTAAAATCACCGACCAAGTTCGTAACCTTGTAGTGTTGATAGACTCAGACCTGACTTTCAGCAGCCACATCAAAGCTGTCACTAAGACAGCTTTTTACCAGCTCAGAAACATCAACAGAATTAAAAGTTTAGTCTCCCAGAAAGACCAAGAGAAACTCATCCATGCATTCATCTCCAGTAGGCTGGATTACTGTAATGGTCTTTTAACAGGACTTCCTAAAAAGAGCACTAAACATCTGCAGCTCATCCAAAACGCTGCTGCTAGAGTTTTAACCAAGACTAAGAGATCTGAACACATCACACCAGTTTTAAAATCTTTACACTGGCTTCCAGTGAGTCACAGAATAGATTTTAAAACCTTCTGATAGTTTACAAATCCCAGAATGGTTTAGGCCCAGAATACATCTGTGATATGTTCAGAGAATAAACAAATGGAACAAACTGCCAGTGGAGATTAAACTTTCCCCGAATGTAGACATCTTTAAATCCAGGTTAAAAACATTTCTTTTCTCATGTGCCTATGCATGAAATCTGCACGGTAACTTTTTTTAAACTTTTCTTGCTTTTAATCATTTTAATGTAATTTATTATTTTATTGTGATTATGTGTTGATGCCTTTTACTATTCTAAATATCTGTAATGCCTTTGTTTTATGTAAAGCACTTTGAATTGTCCTGTACATGAAATGTGCTATACAAATAAACTGCCTTTCCTTGCCTTACACTGGCAAATATCACAACATCTACTGCACTGAATGTGAATTGCTAATAAAGGAAATCCACACATGACCACACTTTGTAAGATATTCATAGATATTGGATGTGACTTACATTTTGACGAAAGGGTCAGAGTACCCATTGGAGTCCATGGCGGCCAGATGGGCACAGCGTATGATCCCAACCAGCAGGCAGCCCTTCTCTGTGTTATAGCATAGTGACACCAGGATGCGGCCACGCTGGATACACAACACATAACAGTGTCATATTCCCTCTCTAATGATTTCTTCAAAACACTTCACTCAATAAACCCATAACATATTCAAATTTAAAAGGTTTGTAAACAGAATATGTAGGATCTGTTACAGTATTTTTACTATTTAGGACATAGCAAGTGTCTAGGGTTTTAAAATAAAAATGCAAGAAATTAAATGCAGGCTTTATCTGGCAAAAATGGCACGACTCTTTCTCCCTTTAATCTCCAGGCTGGACCATAAATTGACAGAAGCTTTTAGCTAAGATCATGAAGGGAAATGAGATAACAAGGATCAGCGGAGTAAAACACTGGTGTGATTTACACACTACTGACACACAGTGTCCAGGTTTGTAGCTTAATTGCTCACAAGACTGTTAAAGCTCATGCTACTTAAACAGATTAATTAATTTAACTTAGCAGCAATACATGGCCGATTAAAAGTGCTGCAAAGATAAGAAAATATATTAGAAGTAAGAGAATAATTGGAAATTATAGTAAGCCATGTTTTGCTTGAAAATCCAAATGATGAGTGGTGATGATAAAGCTGATGATCGCTGTACCTCCTCTTCTGCCACCACTGCTCCCTGCTCCACCGTTTGATTGTTGGTTTCTTTATTCTGCAATATTAAGCAAAGATGGATATTTATTACACAACTGAAAACGGTGGAAATTCATGCCTGATGAACTCAGAATAAAATAAATAAGAAGAACACATTAATACACGGTATAGAGAAACTAAGCATACCTGTGCAATTCTCTCCAGGCCCATATTGTAACGTTTGCTCTCTCCCTCTTTCAGTTTCTTCAGAGCCACTCTCACCTCTCCGATGAATTCATTTCGTCCAAGTCTGTCCATGTCACATACACACAGCCTTCATACATGAACACACACGCAGATGGAGAAGAGAAGTAGGTGGATCAGTGAAAGGTTTTATGTGAAGCATGTTGTTAAGCAGGCTGGTATTAAGAACAAACAGTCTCCAAACAGGTGAGCACTTTGTGTTTCATCACCAGCAGCTTTGTGAACGATAACAAGCTGTATGATTGCTGAAGAGCAAGAGTTTCCAGATGATTTTAATCACCTCCCACTCAGTCAGACTCTAATTTGTTATAATTGAAAGATGTAAGAGGACAAAGAAATTATTTGAATCAAGCAATCAGAATTCCTTTTCTTTCTCCAGAGCGTAAGGACATAAATATTTAATGATAAATGTGGTTGGATGAATTTTTAAATACAAATTTCAAGGCATTTGTATTATTTTCTTTTACATAAAATCAGCCGCAACACAACACTGGTCTGTGAGAAAAGATGAAGTTATTTAAGTTGTGTATTTAACTTCAAACTACATTTGTATTTTCCTAACTATCATAACTAAATTAAATTTGACAACCTGACCCAGTATTATTGCTAATCAAGTGGTTTTGATGCATGTTTGTTACCAAAGAAAAGTTCTGAAAAGAGAACAAAAATGCCATTAACAGGTTTTGCCTCCTTATTTTCATTCTCGTCACTTTCTGGTTAGGATTAAACTTTTTGGCAAGATTAGAAAAAAAATCTTCATTTAGAGAAAAATACAAGCTTTCTGAATCCTAAACAAACTCCTGCAATGAGGCGAAGAGAAACTCAACAAGCCTTTTGGCTTCAAAGCATTTAGTCTGTATGTGTCTGACTGAGAAATGCTAACACAATGCATATCTGTGCTTTCCAAAAATGTGAAAAGGTGACATTTTCCTCTGGCACTGGGCTTTGTATTGACAGGTATAGTCATACATTCACAACTACAGTGGATTATTCTTGTCATTATCAATCATTTTTGTTGACAACTGGTCTTCTAACATGTTTTTGTCCACTCTGTCACTCACGTTGACATTAGGATTTAAAGCTAAAAAAAAAAATGTAGGGGAGGTATGGATCTCCAGACTTTGACCATTTAGTTGCATTTTGTGGCCATTTTTGGAGACAGTGCAGTTAAAGTTTACTATTCAATGCACCAGTGGGATTTAGCAAAATGGTCCCTGTTTATGTCCCATCATGCACCCTACGAAACAGGAGTGAACAAGAATCAATGTGTGTGTGTGTTTGTGTGTGTGTGCCTTGTTAGACAAAGAAAGAGCAAAGACACCAGCTTGCCATCATCGTAACAATGCCAGGTGGGAACAATTAAAACCATATGGGGTCTTTACCTACCTACAGTATGTATGGTCAGCAAGCGGCTCACTGTTCCTGTCACTGCGCTCAGGTCTCTGAACCACCTATCTATCTTTTAGAAGAAAACCGATAACTCAAACCCTCCTGTCACGTGGCATTCTCAAATATCAGATGATTAAATGTGAAATGAGCTGGCGACCTTCGATTGAAAATTTCCAGCATTCACTCCTTCTGACATGAAAGACTCACACTGTTCATGTATTTTATTGAGGCTGGAGAGATGTGGCCAAATGGTATCAAAAAAGGAGCAAGACGATCAGAACTGTAGGTGCTGAACTAACTTAAAGAAACATCAGATGCTCAAGGCAGCTGCCAGCGCCTTGGGACCACAAGCTAATGACAAACATGATGTAGCTGCAATATATATATATATATATATATATATATATATATATATATATATATATATATATATATATAGTTCACTGGCATGACCACAGATTTTAAACAATTCTTTTTTTTACCATTCTTGTAAATTGCAGTGATGAATAAGCATGGGAAGGAACAGATAAGGAACGGCAACACCTCTGCCAGCAACTAATCACTGTGCCGAACAGCTTGAAATAACGATATTTTATAAAGAACAAGCTGCTATTCTCCATTTTCTCAGGGTACATTGAATCTTCTGAATAAAGCAACAGTTCATGTGAATCAAATTTGGAGAAACCAACTTTTTAATTTTATCATAAAGGACATTGTCAGCTTATATGTTAATTCATAGAAGAGAAAGAGATTCATGTTAAAGGATTTTTTTTTATTATTTGGCCAGATACACATAATAAATTTAATCATACTCTGTGGCCATTATCCTTTAAAACAAAAGAGGTTTGGTAATTTTTAGTAATATATTTGGATGTGGACCAATATGCAACTCATAAAACTCATCTGAAGTCCTGGTTTACTAGGAAATGGGAGACTTTTTTACAGAACCCAAACTTTTGGGAGGAGTGGTGTCACATTTCACAGCAAACTCCATCTCATCAGACACCCTGCATGTACTGTGACAAAGCAAAGGGAAATAAATCATCTGACAGACGTGGTCATGAGTCAGAGCTATTCTGAAACTTCTGCAAGAGATACTCATCAGTTATGACTAAAAAGCTGGAACCAGCATGTCAAATGTCCAAATGTCAGGGGGGAAGAAAGAGACGGAGGAAGGAAGGTGTGCGAGTGAAGACAGAATTAGAAGAGTGCACTTCCAATTCATCTTGGGGCAAAAGCAGCCTTGTAGCAGCACAGGGGAAGATATTGATTCAGCTGTCTCGTATTTAATTTAGAATGCATTTAAGGAGTAATATAAAGTAAAAAAGAGACCACTGTCAACTGATAAAAGGTTGTATGGGGAAAAATAAAATTATAATTACTGTGGCCAGATATGTCTTTGTTATAATGTCCATACGGATGTCAATTTTTTGTTAATTTTGTTAACAACTATGATGAATGGATTATGAATTTGACACATTTTTCTGTAGTCTATCTGTCTTGTGTCCCTTTAAAAGCTCAAAACAAAGCAACACACCAGCGAATCTGGACATTTGAGGAATGATTTTGCAAACAAGATAGCAGCACAACTGGGCAAGATACAGACAATTTGTACAGGAGTGCAGGGCAGATAAAAAAGAAGGCCAAGCACAAAGATGGGCTTTATGGGACACTTGGCTACAGAGGAACGTGGGTTTTGAAGCTTGGAAGTGCCCATGAGTCCAGTAGGCTGTGAAAGATTTAAATGTTGTCAGAAGAGGCTGCCAGGTTTGAAGCAGATGCCTGCATGCATACTGCTTTAGCTTGCCCATAAATTTGATTTATTGTTATTGTTGTGAACAATATCACTTTCTCTTGATGTCACTAAACTTGTGAGGCAGGCCCCCAAAGGGTGCTGGATGCACAATAAAAGGCCACAAGGCTGCGGGACTTGTAATCATGACTCTGTATGCATGTGTTATAGTGCGTGTATACCATGGTTGTCATGGTAACATGTGTTTTCTGTGTTTTTTTTCATGTGTTGCCAATGCCAATGGAACGAGGTCTGCAATGTAAAAGACGTTAAAGACGTCTTGATTCTCATTTTACATTCCAGATGCTCAGTCAAATTAATTTCTTATGCACAGTATTTGTTTCTAGGGAGGCTGGAAGTTTCATATCTGATAGTAGGCCTCTTCTTAAACTGGATAAATTAAACAGTTCAATACTTAATATGTTGTAGCTTTATTTAGGTTTAGATAAGGTATTTTGCTGCCCTGCCAACTAAAGAGGAGGCTGGTTTCTCATTATTATCTCATTGTCATTGGATATTAGGGTTTCCTTTTGGCTAAGCATTAGTATGAAGGACTTCAGGTTTTTCCTGACTTAATGAACCATTGAATGTGATCAAATGACTATAAAAAGCTTCTAAATGCAGTTCATATAAAATGTGTCCATGATTGGCAGATTAAATTGGGTCAGCATAGCTTATTTGCACAGTTCACACAGTTTGTCTGCAAACTGAACTCACAGAAGTTGTTTTTAATCTGAGTTGTTTGGCAGATTTTCAAGTATTAGATGAATTCACACTTTTGCCTGAAGTTGGGTCTGAATAAAAAAATCAGTGAAAAAGGTCCAACTAAAACATCAATCAGCTATCTCCTAATCCCACACACACACACATACACACACACACACACACACACACACACACACACACACACACACACACACACACACACACACACACACACACACACACACATACATCCTTTCCTGAAGGCATCAGCACCTAACTACATCCCACCTGAGGCATCCTATATCCAATCTCAGCCTTGCCCTCCATCCAGTACTAAATCAAGTCCTGGATATGTTCCCATCTCCCCACAGCTGATGACAGTCAAGTCTATTATGAAGCCGGTCAGAAGCATGGAGAGATAGAGGGGAGAAATTGAGAGGAGATAGACTAAACTTGGCAATGACATCATGTTTATGCTCCTTTAACACACACACTCACACACACAGGCTCTCCTGATATGGCCTCTCATTGCAACACCTCTACATCTTCCCTGCTGTTATTTGGAGACCTGATAATAGTTTTAGTGACATACTGTGATCCACAAGGGTTCTTAAAGATGAGATTCCCTAAAGGTTTCTGCCCAAGGTATGCATTAATGTTTGACTCAACACTCTGTTTGTGAATTAAAGGGCATAAAGGACTGGTATCATTAAAATGAAGGGATGGTTTGAAGATCACATTATCATTGTCATTGGCTTTGAAATCATATGAAATTTGCCCAAAGGCAAAGTCAGACTGCAGCAGCTGTTTAGGCATTTTAGACCTCATCTCTAAATCACACGGGTCCTTCTGTAACAAAACAGCTTCAACGAGTCTCACAGTAAGATGTCAAAAACATCTACCTTGAGGTTTCTCATACTCAGGGTATTTCCCGTAAAACTGGTGACAGCATATAAAATCAGACTTTTACTGGTGATCAAAATCATCTCCGAGTTCTTTCAAAATCCTTTAATCAATTATGATTTTGACTCAGTGATAGAATAAATAATTCATCAATATGATGCTGTTTATTCCAGTTCACAGACTTTTCGCTGAAGACTAGAGCACCTCAAGCAGCCTTGCTGCGCCAATTAAAGGATTAGCCGGTATGAGGCCAGCCGTGAAGTTAGGATTGAAGACATTAGTTATTGGTTTACTCAGCTGCTTCATTCTTAATAGCAAAATGGACCTCCAGTGGCCCTTAGAGATAAAGTAAGCACACTAAGAGTCAAAGTCTTTGATTATGGATTATATATAAAAAGTGTGCTGTTAGAAGTTTGAGGTTTTTTCTACTCCCAGCCATTTTATGACCGGCCTCCCCTTAGTATTTAGCCTTAGCAAAATGGTTTTATATAATTGTTCTCAGTGCAGATAATTTAAATAAATCAAATAATGCACAAACCCACTCAGTGTCCTCCACTTTGCACACAATTCAACTCTGTTTTCCTGCATTTGTCCTGTCATACAAAGACCTGAGCTGAATCAATTTTTAATGTGCTGCAACGTCTTGGCTGCATTCCAGCTTTTTATCACTGACCATGATGAGCGATGACATGCTAAACCATAAAAACCTGCTCAAAGACATAATCAAAGCCCATGTTTGATACTATTTATACGTGGCATTTTTCTTTTGATAGCTGGTTAATGTGTTTACGTCCAGTAATTACTTCTTTATTTAGTTGTTACTGCCCTGATTTAAGATGAACTGAGCACAAGGGATTCACAACAAAGATCTGCATGTATGCATGTCACATGCACAGTATAGCTTTCAAGGAATCCAACATTTACTGCATACAAGGTGGAGTATACCATATTACATTAGACTGGTTGCAGCCTCTTCGGAGTGTTACACATATTATTTTTGTGCAGTCATATAAAGATTTTTTTTTTTTTTTAATTATTCGATAAATCGTGTCAATACTATTTTGTACAATACACACCTTAATGTAACATCTGGAAAACACTCAGCACACTCACACAGGCAGCCCCGTATTACCAGAAAACATGTAACAGATTTGTTTATCCACCTTTACAAAACATAGTACGGGATTGCTGTGCACAAACATCGTAGTTAGTTGGCTTTGATAAATGGAAGTGCATATCAATTTTACTCCATTTTTCCAAAAGCCCATTTCTAAACTCATTCTGTTATCCCTTACTTTGTTTATACTAACTTTTGAAGTCACATAATGCTAGTGAAACACTGAAACAGGTCTGGAGACTTGAGGTGTAGACAAGCTTTCGAAAACTATCAGTGTGCTGACAAATCAGAAGCTGTTTCCTTGTACAGAACAGAGTAAAGAAAGTGGTCATTGTTCAATTTTTGAGCATTCACAATGAAACTGCACCATTTTGTGCTGTGGACCAGTTAATCAATTTCATTTACATTTAAAAAAATCAATACTACCCTGCCTCTTTTCTGGTTACTGGAACAGGCTCCAGCTCCCCATGACCCTGCATTGGAATAAGCAGGTATGGAAAATTGATGGATGGATACTGTTTTTATGCAAAGTAGCGACTGAAGTGGTTTTCTATTAAAAGCAACATTTGGTGCCATCGTAAGCTGACTAATCAACCAGGACTGAAATATGAAGGATTATAACATTTAAATGTTCTTAAAATGGCTAAAATCTCTACAATAAACAATGGCACTGTCAAATGAGTTGTTATGACAAACATGCCAGCAAACATCACTCACATCTGCTGCCCATCGTTGCTGTAATGAAGCTTTATTGGTTTCAGCTCATTGCCCAACTGACCGTCCCACAATTTCACTCTTTGATTAATCTCTGATTAACTATCACTGCTTTCATAGCATAATTTCTGTCTGCAAATGGAAGTTGTGATTGCAGAAACAGATTTGATTGCCAGCTGTACAGAATCTGCTCAGTACCAAATAGCAGTCAGGCACAATTTGCAGCTGGTTGGTTTAGAGCCAGAGCTAGACGTTTGTTTTTTTTAGCAGTTGGTAGAGGCCACACAACGCAGCACTAACAAAATAAATACTGGACTTGTATTCATCAAGGGTCCAGAACATAAAAGCAATCTTAATCTGTTTAAACCTTGTTTAACTTACTCAAAGTAACTTCAAACTTGATGATGACAAGTTAAAGATGCGTGGATTAAAAAAAAAAAAAAAACTGGACAGGCATAATCTTTGTTCTGAGATGATAAAGCTTTCTAGTATACTGGAGCTAACAGCTATGGCCCATTTTAACAATAAACTCTGACCTGTTCAGGCCTTCAGGGAGGCTGAACTGTCCTGTTTATCTGTGCACAAAGCACAGGGATCAAAGAGTACAACAACATCCCCTCCTCTGCACCCTGCTGTGACCAGCACGGCCAGGCTCGACCCACTGAGTAAACATCTCCCTGGGGATCCCTCTCACTTTCTCCTTTCTCTTGTCTCTTTCTTGAGAGTGATGACTACAAAGTTGTTTAACGATCTGAGGTATTGTACTGGTGAACACATCCTAAGGGAACTCAAACACACTTTCTACCTACCTTTTTCTATATGTGGCTGTCGCTTGCTCTTTATCCCCCACACACACACACACACCCACACCCACCCATGCTGTCAGAGAGTCCGTTATTCACGCCAGCTCAATTCTCTGTCTCCCATTTTCTCACTGCCCTTCTTTTTCTTTTCTTTTTGGCTTCTCTTTGAGCAAAATCCTCCCATCAGCCTCCCTTTTATCTCAGCTAAGTGAATTTTCTCATTCATCACTTCATTCATGAATGAACAACCCTCTCTGCCAATCTCTTTCTTTCTTTCAATGGACCCTTGGATTCTCTCCATCCTCCCATTCTGTCATCTTCCTCAGGCTTGGCTTCTCTCTTTTCCTCCTCCATGCCCTCTTATTTGTCACTCAGCATCATGTGCACTTTTCCTCCTAAATTTTTGTTTATCTTGGCAGCCTCCTTCCTGCCTCTTCATCTCTGACGTGACACTGATCACACTCCAGCTCCTCTTCCTCATTTTGGCAGTCCAGAGTCCCCATGCTGGGTTGTGACTGGACAGTGTCCTTGAGCAGAGGTTAGGAGAGTTTCCACTATTTTAAGGGGTTCTCTCCAAAAGTTCATATCGGTACATTTGGAGGATGAGAGAGAATGTTATTTCTGAACATGTGTGGTTCAAGGACATGTGTGGTTTACAAATGTGTGTGTATTTTCTCTACATAAATAGGAGGGGCCACACATGTTCTTTCCTGTCAGTGATTGCCCTTGATGTGCACACAGGAGGATAGGCACACACCTGACTGCCTGTATTTGTGTGCAGCGATGATATCTTTGTGCGTGTGTGTGTGTGTGTGTGTATGTGTGTATGCGTCTGTGTGCGCATATCTTTGGCATTGCATTTCCTCAGGATAAACATCCAGCCCTATTATGAATCCGCCAAATAAACTGACAATGATTGCACTCAGCGCGCACATCCAAAAACAAAACACACGTGTAGCTTTGTCTCTGAGTCAACGTAGCCATGCAGGATGATACGAGCGCGTCAGAGTTTTTGGGCCAAGATGGCTACATTTGACCTCAATCACTCCACATGGAGAGCACTGTGGGAAGGAGGGGGCGGAGAGTCGCAGCTCAACCAACACCTGAGCAGTTACTGCAGTAACAGCAAGTGGAGCAGTCAGTGGTGTTGCCTGCTTGTGATAATAAATTACAGTACCTGGAAAAGCCCAATGGGAAGCACAGAGTGCTGCTAGGGTTAGAATTATGAACCCTCATTTCCCAAGTAATGAACTGCTCATTTGGCTGTCTGGGGGAATGGTGCTAATTGCTGGCCAGAGACAAATTCAGAGCCGAGAACCTACCTGAGTGTTTTGGTGGTCATGTCGGCCCCAGTGATGCCGTGATACACCAGCGTTTCATTCCACACTGGGTTCAGAGTATTCTTTAGGGTTTTTGTGCGTAGCTTGTTTGCCTGCAGGAAAGTAAATAAAAAAGATATGAAAGTCAGAAAAAAGTTAAAAAACAAAAAAAAGGGAAATATTTAAAGGGCAAAAGATCACTCGTCAGATCTTAATTAGAGAAAAGATCATGAATGTGCAGTGAAAACAAGTGAGGAAATATCAAGAAAAAAGGGGACAGTGAAGATGAAAAACAGTGGGGAAAACATCATTTATCTGTGTCCCTCAGGAATTCGCTGGCATCTGCTGCCAGAAAGTGAGGGGCTGCAATGCTTGCCTCATCTCACCTGTTCTACTGTCTCCTGCCCAACATCATAACCAAGTGCTGCAGTACCAGCAAGACTTCCAAAACAAGTACCGCATATCGAATACAGCACAGCATAGCAGCCAATTAAACTGTGCAACAAAATCAGCATGAAAATTCGAAGCTCTCCAGAAGAGGAAATGCCCTCTAGTAACCAAAAGAAGCTTCATTGTCCAATTAAAATATGTTTTTACTGATTCACATTAAATGATTTATGCAAATATCATCCTCAAATGCTTAAACTCTACAAATATTTTAATCACAAAATTAAAGGTTTGTAACACCTAAACATTTCAAGGAAAAAAAACACATTTTTTTCTTTAGTATTTTATAAATGGAATAATTCTTTCAGCTGTGAATTTGCATAAGAGCACCAAATGCATATTAATTCACTGCTTTAAGCACTAACACAGGGTCTGCATGTACAAAGATCTTCTCCACTTATTAATGCATTAGTAATAGGCATCAATAAGTTACATAACCCCATTTACAGTTTCATTTTATGTATATATTTTATGTTTGATAACATTTTAAATGCAGGTCTTGGAGTATTTTTAAATTGAGCTGTTAAAGTCACAACTCAATTTGCTGTTAATGCTGCAGCTGTGCTAAAATATTTTGTATAAAGCCAGAGAAGTGTGTACCCTCCTGTCTTAATAAAACTCCAGCTTATGTTTGAGGCTTTGAAGCCAAGTGCCCCAGCTCCCTTTTTTTCTTCCTCTCTACCACTGTCAGCCTCCCACTACAATGCTTCAGGGCCAGCTGTGACACCCCCCCCCAGGTCTGTTTTTGTCATCAGATACCATTGTTCTGTCAGTACCACTTTTCCTTTTGCTTTCGCATTCTTTGATCTCTGTCCCCATTCCAGTGCTTTTTCTGTTGGAAACTTCTTTGCCTACCAGTTGAGAACCAACCCCTCAAAGCTTGCTACATCAACAAAGCTAGCCTAGTCTGATTGATTAATGCTTGGGTACAAATTTAATAATTGCCTCCCCCTGAAAACCTTCACTCCTGTTTAACTGAGTTGGGCTGGATTTTTAAACGTACATCTTATCACGTGGTCCACCTAAAAATATTCATAACACCAGTTCCCTCTCGCTGCCCTGTCACTTACTGCTCCCTCTCAACGGGTGGTTTTGCATCTGTTTCTAAATGTTTTATCTCAAATCCTCCATCTGTCCATCACACTCTTCCTCCATTCTCTCCATCTGTCTCTCATGATTTTTTTTTTTATCTCACACTCCCTCTTACTCAGTCCCTCCTTCCCAGAGCTGTGATGAACAGAGCCTGGCTGTGAGCAAATTGTCCATGCATCTCAGCTTGGAATGGGTACATGAAAATACCAGTGACCGTTGGGGAGTCAAGATCCACTGTGTCATTGCATGTTTGTGTGTGAGAAGAAGGGAAGCAGTGATCGAAAAGAAGGGAGGAGGGAGCTTCTCTGTGTGGCTGTGACTAAATCCTTAGCATGTGTCCGCACACACAAGGTCATGTGCCGCATGTGTTGCAGTGTGTGTTGTACATCACTCGTCAGCACGCTTGATTGTAGCTTGAATAAAAAGTGTTTGCTGGGAGACATAAGCAAAATGTGCAGGACAGAGGAGACATGTCTCTGAAATTTCTTGAGTGCTTTTGTGTGCTGGATTAGTCATCACAAAGTACCCACATAGAGTGGACGAGAGTGGATGTGAGAGTGCGCGTCCGTCATCCTCACTTCAGCACACTCCCACTTTTTCGAGTGATGCACACCCCCCGTCTGGTGGCTATTTAACAAACAGTGGTTCACGGGCACTTACCTACTCATTGGTGCTTTCTCTGCGCTCCCCTAACCACCAACACTACCTTTAACCACCCTTCTTCCCCCCCATCAACACTCGCCTGTTGACGTGAGCCGTGTAACAATCCTCCTTGTTTCCATGACAACCACCTGCTGCTGTCCTCCCCTCATCTGTCTCCCGCTCCTGCCCTCCCCTCCCTCTCGGTTGTCTCCCCCACTCTCTCTCTCTCTCTCTCTCTCTGCACACTGGTGGTATTTCAAGGTCAGAGAGGGGCACAGGCAGATAGTGCGATAGAGACAGAGATCTGGGTGAAAAGTGGGGACACGAGACTGATAACAGTGGGAGGGAAGATGGAGGTCAAAAATCCCCAAATCCCCAAGACTTTGTCACCGTTAGCCCTTTGGACTTCTGACATGTGCCCGGCTCAACCTAACTTGACTAAGTGTCTTACCCTCCTACACTCCTCATAACCCAATTTCGTGCCAACCTTGACCGTAATGGCCGACAACAGGTTGTATTCTGCTGTAGCTCTGTGTATATGAGTGTTGTTGGCGCTGTTGTGGGCGAGCCTTATCTTCCCCACCGTTTCAGCTGAAAATGAGACAAGAGTGGTGCAGCCGACCAGAACGTGTTTGTGCTCGATAAAGCGGCAGGACTAGACGGGCCACATTAAGCAGCGGCCAAGTGAAATGCTCAACGGCTTGAAAAGACACACTAAATTAGTCCGATGCCTTGTTTTTGCAAGAGTGTCTTGACCTTTGTCTGTGTATCAGGTAAATAAGAATCAACGAGGGGGATTTTTATTTACAAAAAAAGTAAACAACAGTCAAAATGATCTGTTTCTTCCTCTTCTCTGCTTTTTGAATTATGTGTCAACTTTTAAAAAATGACTATGTTCGAGTCACAATCAAACATCAACTCAAATTTCATAAACGTAACAGCCTTAATTGTGAGTGTTGGTGTGTAGGGGAGCCCAGTGTGGAAGCATGTTCTACTAATTGCAATTGAGGTAAGGTTGGAGCAGTGACCTTGCTAGCCCCGGGGAGAAGATGGAGCTTGACGTAGGGATCGGCCAGCCCGTTGGAGTCCATGGCTTTCAGACCCTGAGGACACAAGCAGACACACAGACACACACATACTGTAGTGTCAGAGGTGACATCATTGTGCCTTTAAACCATGTCACACAACTGACAGGGTCAGAAAAAGACAGTGAATATGGCAGACCACTTCTACTGTAGTTAATTCTCTGTTTGGCTTTGGGGTCTTTCTTTCCCCGACTGTGTTTTCCACCCTCCTCGACTTCTTTTTTTTTTTTTTTTTTCTTTTTTTTTCTGTGCTGTCCTCAGAGGAACTCTTCAATGAGATTTACATAATTAAAATCATGGAAGGAAATTTGTACTGGAAGGCTTGTGTCCGTGCACAATGGCCATTATCTGACAATTCATTGTAGCATCATTTTGCTTTTAACTGACAAGCTGATGCATTGCGAGATGGGGACATATTTCTGAAAAGAAGATAGAGGTGTGACGTCTTGTGCAAATCTGAAAGAATCGTTTTCAATGGGCTTTCAAGGATGATTACACAACAAATGCAGATGGTCTGTTTATATAGAGAGCATATTGAACATTGTGTGTACCTTCGCCTTGTGAATAGTACAATGAAGGCAGTTGTTCTCTTGATCAAAGAGTAGGGTGAACTCCAGCGTTCCCAGGTAAGCTTAAAAAAAGCAACACAATCACAGCAATTACTGTCACTAAGAGGCACAGACGCATTCAGTCAAACTCAGACACACTCAAAAGCCCTGAGTCATGTTTGCAGCAGATGGGCTCTTAAAAACATGCTGCTGCCCCATATGAATTGATCTGCCTTGCTTGATTACTGTTTGGGAATGAGCAGAAACTGGAGTCCCACTATTGCAACACTGTGTAATAAATCATCTGAGCCGCTCTGTCACACAAAGCCAGAGTGACAAAATGCTTGACTCCACAATTACTCTGCAAACATGTGTTGTGCTTGCTGAGGAAAAACGCAAAAACTCAAACTGAGCTAAACTAGATGACACTCCCTCAAAGTTGCAGAATTAGCAGTGTTGTGTTTATGCTAAATTGCTTAATAATCTTCACATGAAAGGATTCACACAACTTTGTGTAAAAACTGACAAGACAACAACTTTCCCCCACAAACTTTTCCTCCTCAGAACTCACTGTCATCATCATCAGAGTCAAACACCTCCTCCCTGTCGCCATCAGTGTCCCCTCTTCTCTCCCCATCCTTGAATCCTCCACCCGTCTCCCCATTAAAAGTCTCCTCCTTCAGGATCTTCTTCTCCCTGGGGGGTGGTGGCGTGCAGGGGTAGTCGTGGAAACGTGGGAAGAAGTCTGAGATTTGTGGGATGGGGAGAATGGGCCCCGGGCACACGTTAATGGCAAAGTGCTCCTGCATAGAGATCTTGACTGGGGAAGGTGGGGGAGGAGCGGTGGAGTGGGGCGTTGCCGAGGGGGAGGAAGCGGTTGAGGAAGGGGTGGAGGTGGAAGAAGGGGGGATGGCCAGGTGGGAGGTGGAGGGTGGTGGGGGGGGCTTGGAGACACTCATGTGGATTGTCAAACGGGGCTGGAGGATGAGGAAGAAGAGAGGAAGAAATTAATGATGTCAGGAAGAACAAAGCACATAAAAACACACTCACATGCTCAAGTTCCTGCAAGCAGCTGTGATCAGTTCATCTCCAGGTGAAATGCTAAATTTCACCACAGCTCTGAAACATCCTGGAGACAACTTTAAACAAGCTGCTGTGTTTGTTTGTTTGTTTCAATCCACTGATTCAGTCCTTACTTCTCAAAAGCCAAAATAGAATTTGCCAGAACCTTTGGCACTTCAAGTGTGACTCACACAATGTGTCAGCACCTCAAGTCTGCTCTCTGAGTGAATATTCAAATGCAGGGCTGTAAATTATGAACAAGTGATGTCACTTGAGCATCTGCACTTCACTCTAATCCCTCTTTTTTTCACTTGTTCTTTCTCATCTGCAAACCCCCTGAGCAGTTTTTACATAATAGTGTTTAATACTTTCACAGTCCCTTACATATTTGTCACTAAATGAAGCCATACAACTGCTGCCAAATTTTATCCTCTTTAAACCTATTTTTCTTGCAGAGATTTAAAAAAAAAAAAACTACACATTTTCTGTCATGTGCTCCTACAGATTCGCTTAAGATTTCTAGAGCATGTTTGATTATATTAGTGACAAAAAAAAAAAAAAGAAAAAAAGAAAACCACTTCAAAATCGAGTGGGTGTCTTTGTTTTCTACTGCTGTCCCAGATTAAATGATACCAGATAAAAATAGTATGATTCTAAAAACTGATTTGATCTTTATATTAGATGTGCAGAGAAATCCAGGTCCTGCTAATGAACAAGTCATCGCCAGCATAGTTCAGTAAAAGCAAGTCATTAAGGGATCCATGTCACTTTTCATCCTTCCCTGTGTTGCATATACCCATGGCTCCACCAGTAAATAGTTGGCAACTTGTGACTTGTGGTTTGTAATTTCCATGCAGATGATATCATCATTTTTTTAGACTATTTTAAACCGTTTTATGCTTCAGTTTCTTACTAATCTGCATTAGATAAACATAGATTATTGACCTCTGTGCAAATGTATTATTTGTCTTGCTTTTATTAGAAAGTGCTAGTTAAAAATTCACTAATCTAAGCACTAAATTCAATTCTAAACTAATTGTTACAAGAGATTAATTAATATATAAGTGAAGTTACACAGTTTTCTCTCATAGAAATATGTGAAGTACTAAAAGCTGTCTTACAGGCATTTGATTTATGAGAAGCTTCTTCTCCTTTGCCATAGTGACAAGGTCATAAGTCCTTCTCAGGAGGTGATGAGGAAACCATCACTTTTGTGGAAAGGTTGCACAGACTACATGCTCTTCATGGGCTTGACTACTCATTCTTTTCATTCTTCTGATGACGTTTGTTTTCCTAAACCTTAACCAGTTATTTCAATGCCAAAACCTGACCAAACAGCAACTGAAAAGGAAAGTCATGATAATTTAAAGAACAATCGATAATAATGCAGTAATTAACCTATACACCTCAGTCTTCTGTGTGAAAGTCCTAGAGTTGAGCTCCTGTCAAATACAGACTTTTTTTTGGTCATCATTCTGCGTAACCTCAAACAAGGAATTTGCCTTTGTTTCATCTTACATTGGCAATGAGTCTTTGGCAACAGCATGCAGTTTTAAGTCATAAAGTCCCACTGATATGTAATGCTTGCACTCAGAGTTCAAGCTCACATTTTCATATTTCTTCTTTTGTCTGTTCAACCATCTTTTATCCCCCCTCCTCCTTCTCCTCAGCAAAAAAATAAACAAAAAATAAATAAAATCAATCATTAGCAGCAGATATTCACACCAGAAATGATGGAAATGGAGAATAATTGGCATTATGTTTAAAAAATTACTTATAGTGTTAATTGATTGCTTTGCCGTTTCACCTCTAGTTAAGGTGGAGTTTTCATTCACAGCTACCAAACAGTGCTAAGCCTGTATGATGTGTCATTTTCAAGAAATTATGTAATTTTTTTTCATTTTACACTTTGAGCTGTCCAAAAAATATAAATAAATAAAAGAAAAAGCAATAGACAACGAAGACAAGGATTGAAAGAACTACAGATTTGTTGTGTTGTCTTTTTCTTTTTTTTTTTGTATTATTTCCATAAATCTTTTCTGATGCTAAATAAAACATACCATCTCTCTCATATTTACAACTAAAAACTTGGGTTTGTAAGAACATGACTCACCCTCTCCACTCTACTTAGTTGCAATTCAAAATCACACGCACATAGACACATGTCTTAAGACTCAACAAAGACAAAGACCCCAAACTGCTTCTCTCTATCTTTAACACTCATACAATCACTCTTATGTAATGACATCCAAATCTACTGCTTCGGTCCACATGAACATTTGCATGTTGCTTACAAACTTACTAAAATCAATTCTCACTGCTTAGAGACAAGCAAGCACATGTGTACTCACACTCAAAGACATTCACACATCCATGCACAAATATAGACACATAAAAACCTACCCAGGGACAGTCTTCATCTGTGCCAGCACTCCATCTTGCCTGCTTTCACGTCCTCTGTCTCTCACACTCTGTGGAGCATGTAGACCAGCTTTGAGTCAATATATCCCTCCGTACGCTCCCTCCCTCTTTCCCTCCCTGTCTCTGCTCATCGTTCGCTCTCCTCTTCTTCTCTCCTCTGTCCCTCCCTCTTTCCCTTTCTCTGTAGTTGTGACGTACACTGTTAAAATCCCCATCAGTTGTCTACAGGCTGTGCATATAGCACTGTCACTCACTTTCTCACCAGTAAGGACATTTAAGAAAAGCCAGAAAAAAGGGGGGTAGGTGGGGGGCGGTGAGGGTGGATGTTTTAGTGGTGGATAAGGTACGTATGGGAGGTGCAAAGAGAGCGCAAGAAAGAGAGACAGACAGACAAGCAGAGCAAGAAAGAGGAAAAGATGAGAAGACAGAACAGCTTTAAGTAGACAAACGCAGAGAGACGCCAGCATAGACACACACACTGAAAAGCAGACACAATGCACAATGGATGAGGGGGAGAGTGGATGTGAAAACACTGACGGCACAAAATAGGAAATACTGTATTGCTCTGGGGTAAAAGAAAAAAATAGAAAAAGAAAAACACTAACTGACAGACAGAAAGGGGAAATTAACTCCGTCATGTTGACTGAGCTGAAGAAAATAAACTGCTAGCTATGAAATCGCACTGCAAGGCTACTTTATATTTGCTATTATTACATGCCCAACACAAGACAAGCTTATTTGTGTATTGTGTGAGACAGTGTTTGTCTGCCTGTGTCCAACTGTAGCAGCCTTCATAGCAACAGCTACCACCTGCTACACTAATTAAATGAATCAAAGATGTAGACAGATCACTATCAGAGGGTTTATATAGGATGTGTTACAGCCTGTTGTTCTGCTTGAGTTTTCACAACACAGAAGCAACATACATGATGACATTTACTAGTTTTTATTATAAAGTCCAATAAATATTATGATGCTCAACCCCTTTAACCCTGTCTTGTAATGGCTTACATGTGTTTTATAGATTTTCATAGTTCTCTGCCCCAACTAGCTGTTCCACCTTGTTGAATCTTTCACAACTTTCTGCTTCAAGCCTTTCTGCATTTAAAATGAACACTTCAAGATTCTAACCTAACGTTCTCGGACACCAGATGAAAGAAAAAAAAAAAAAAAAAAAACTTCTGCCCAGACCAAACCAGGGCTGCGAGAACAAAATGATGACATTTTGTTTTCACCACCTCAAGAGCAAGATTAAATTTCTCTGTTTTTGCAGAGTTTGTAATAGCCTTAACAGAAGCTGAAAGCAGCCATACTTAAAATAAATTTGTAACATAATTTATGTCTAACTTAAGGTAAAAAGGATTGTTTTCCTTAAATTAATGGACTAATTAAGATTCTAGTAGAGGTCTTTTCCTTGGTAGACTTCAGCAAAGCTACTAGAAGAAAGAATAACAGAACAAGGCTGAACTTATACTTGTTTTTAATAACACATGCACATGTTTTCATGCATTTGTTTGAAGCACTGTTTGTTTGAGAAATTAACTATGTGCTCTGCGATATGCAATAATCCCAGTGGGGACAGTGTAGAGACCAATTTGACTGTATGTGAAGTCAGAGGATAGACTGCTGTTAAAATGATGGAAGTTAAGACAAGACACAGTGTGATAACACTACTGTTATTTTTTCTCTCTACCATGATTTCAAAATTAACCAAATGCTAACTTCCTCAATTGTTACCATGTTTATCATTTTGTTTACATCCTACAAATTCAGCAACTCTATCTGGCTCTATGTGGAGTTCCCTAATGTGCCCTGTGTGGAAAGCCTTAGGTAGCAAGCTTACACAAGCAATAACCGAATGATTACACCTACAAAGGAGCTGGTTGTCTACACACATGTGAGTATAAAATGCAGGCATATTGTCTGCCTAACACATGTATGCCACAATAAACAATTAAATTAGGTTCTAACAGACAGACCACCCACCCCTTTTGAGCAAACCTTGACCAACTTCTGATCTTTCGAAAATACAGCTGTGGGTTTGATAAGTTAAATTTGGTAGTAATTTTGAGAAAACAAAAGGCAAGTTTTTGGAGAAAACAACATAGGTAAGACAAGGGAAGTTCTTGTTCTTGTTCTGAGAAAGACAAACAGGAATGTATGCTGATGACTCAACCTTATATACATTTGCACTGACTGTTAAAGCTGAAAATGGAGAAGGTATTTATCAACCAAGTGCAAGAGACTAAGCTGCTGGGAGTCATCATAGATGACAAACTTTCATTTTTCAAAATACATATAAATAAAACTGTTAATAAAAAGAGAAGTGGCATCTCTGTCATTAGTAGACGCCAGGCATATTTGCCACTAAAATCAGTTAAATTAATAATACAGGTTTAAATCTTGTCAAATCTTGACTTCTGCCCAGTTGTCTGGTCTAACGGTTCAGCAGACATGGATAATAAACTTCAAAGAGCGCAAAATAGAGCAGCTCGCATTGTCGGTTGTGATTTTAGAAGAAATGTATTTGGAATGCATAAAGATCTCAACTGGTTAATGGTAAAATTTATTCACTACTAATATTTATAAGAAATGTATCCACATCAGAAACCCATGTCAGACCCCAGGAAGAATAGCTGCAGTTTTGCTGCTGCTAATGGAGAACCAGTTAAACCAATAAACAATAAATCACCATATAGCCATTTATTAAAATAAATGTGTTCAGCAATGTCCTTGGAGGATCATATTAGGGGTCTATTAGGGGTGTAAGAATGAATCTACACAACTGTGTTAAAGATGTAATTACATCAATATGTGGGCCCATTGGATCAGTTTCAATACCATAACCCAGTGGATGACTTTATTGTATGATCAGGTAGCAGTTGGTCCACCAAACTTGTAATTCAGGTCCTACACAGAGTTGATATGAGATTTCCATTTTTACTGGAGTCCCACCATCACCATGCATCTCTGGTGGTCAGAAGAGCAGTCTGCACATCATTAAAGCAGTGTATCAGTCAGCCTGCATGCTGGGTGTACTGCTCAAATCTAGTGGTGGAAGTAGAATTTGAAACCACAAGGGCTGCAGTCCAAGTTTTCAATATTTCAAATTCCAACCCTGATATAAATTTTTCCTATCACAGTTTAGCCACAACTTAGCCAAGTTAAAGGTAATAATAACACTGTAATTGTTTGATTTATACCATGCTGACTCTGTGACACTGAGAACTGCACACCAGACTTGTATATCAGAACCAAGAAGGATATCATTCAAGTCCTCTCAAATGCATTTTCCTCTGTGCTATAAAAGACTAAAAATTCTTTGTTTTAAAATTAAATGTATCTAACTGCAGGTAGCAGCCAATCCCATATTTTTAGAAATAGCTTAATGGAATGTAAATATCTACAATCTAGTAAAGTTGCATTACTGCTGCTGTGTTAGAGTGCAGAATAAAAATATCTTTGTTAGCCACAATAACAAAGACATTTTTATTGTGGCTATATTAGAAAAGGCCCTTCTTGTTATGACCCGTAACTTGCTTTATTCTCTAAATCTGTTCCAGTTTTTGTGTCTAAATGTAGCTAAAGAGATGTGAAATTCTGTTGCCTGTGCTTGAATTCCTCCAAAGATTCAAGAGAGGCTTTTCTGAGCTGAAGTCAGAGGGTAGAAATAAACAACAGATACTATGTTCAATTATTCATTTGTTCATTTTTTATACAGCTTATTCCCATTCAGGGTCACAGGGGAGCTGGAGCCTATCCCAGCAATTATCAGGCGAGAGGCAGGGTACATCCAGGTCACCAGTCCATCACAGGTCAACACAGAGAGACAAACAACCACTCATG
Organism: Melanotaenia boesemani; assembly: GCF_017639745.1. Taxonomy (NCBI): domain Eukaryota; kingdom Metazoa; phylum Chordata; class Actinopteri; order Atheriniformes; family Melanotaeniidae; genus Melanotaenia; species Melanotaenia boesemani. Next base: position 13,710,195 of record NC_055685.1, read on the forward strand.
CTCACTCCTAGGGAGAATTTAGAGTGACCAGTTAACCTAACATGCATGTCTTTGGACAGTGGGAGGACAGAACCCACGCATATATGGGGAGAACATGCAAACTCTACACACAGAGGCCACAGTTCAAACCCTTCCCCAGCCGAGAATCGAACCAGTTAGGTTGTGATATTAACCACCACACCAACATGCAGCCCATTTTCAATTATATTCTAATTTTTAAAAAGTAACCATGATTAACAACAGCAGTAGTCAATTAAATTAATGAACAATCCAGTGTATTTGAGTGCTGGTGAGGGAGTCATGTGCTCATCCATTTGTAAACACATACATTAACTTTGGGCTTTTCATTACTGCAGCATTAGCTCATCAATTTTGAGATAACAGACCATTAGACCATTACATTCATTCATTTGCAAAAAGAACATGTGGGACAAATGGGTTGAAAAGAGAAGGATGAAGACTCAGTCGTCCCATGGCAAGCAATCTATTTTTAGTTGCTTTAGACGTTGGCCACATGTATCAAATGGTTTGAAATGGATGCTGAAGTGAGTCGAAAGGACACCTCTGTCTGTTTTCTGCTCACATGGGTCAAAAGATGGGAGTTTTCATGTGTTAGTGTATTATGTTTCTACAGAGCTGCTTGTCTCTTTACAGAAAAAAGATGTGGTACTGGTGAGTTCTGGCTCCATCCAAAGGAGCAATTGTAAGACAGCTAGAGTGCTCACAGTTGATCTGATCTCCAAAATTCTTAGATGTTCTTCATGTGGCTAGATGGGAAATGGGAAAATAGCTGAATCTGGTAGAATCAGGTATCAGCATTTCATTTTCTTCCAAAGGAAATCCTGACATTAAATATTGAATAGTTCTAAACTGTAATTGCAAGAAGATTAAAATACGTAGTTTTAATGAAAATCAACAGCTTTGTTCACATAGGTCACCAGAGAAAGTATTTGATACTACATAAAAATTAAATGTCATCAGATCATTTCTTTTGCTAATAATTGACTTACCCAAGACTTTAATTACTACCAAAGCCCCATCAATGTAATATTTATTTTATAGAAAATATTTTATGATTTGTGTGTTTTTAGTAAATAATTAATTAAAATAGTTAAACTAATTTAAAGGGTTAAAATCCTAAAAAATGATTGAATGTTTGTTTTTTTTTAATCATGATGAAAGCTGTTTAAAAGATTTATGAAAAACAAAGCAGAAAAATATTGATGTATGATGATTTCATAGATGTTTTGTGTGTGGACACTTTGCCAATGTGAGTCAAACAGAGTGCAAAACTTGAGCAGGGCACTAGGCTTAAGTTGTCAATGAGTTGAATATATTATGGGATCTGTTCCAGATGTGTGTATGGAGGATATCCCATAGAATCTGTCACAGATGTGTATTCAAAGAATATCCTTTACTAGTAACTTTTATGGATGTGTATACAGAAGATATCCAATCCTAGGATCTATCACAGATGTGTATCTGGAGAATATCCTATACTGTTAAAGATGTATATGTGCAGGGTATCCCATACAAAGACCTGTTACAGATCAGATCTATGTATATCCCCTGAAACATTTTGGATATGTGGCAGATGCACAAACTTGTATACTCTTGGATCTCATCCAGATATTAGACCTTTTTGTCCAGTGAGACTTCAAGAGAAGCACACATAACTTCCTCAGGATGGCCCTTACAGCATGTTTAGGTTGTAGCTGATTTACAATGAATGTATGTGTACTTAAGGAGGGTTAGTTAAACAAACACATATTTCTCAAGCTCTTCCTTGAGTTCTTGGTATTTCTCCAGTTTCTCGTGTTCCTTTTTTCTTGATATTTCTATCGTTGGGGATGGCTACATCGATTACTGTGGCTTTCCTTTGGTGCTTATCCATTATCACAATGTCCAGTTGGTTGGCCAACCACCATTTAATTGTCTATATCTGGAAGTCCCACAGGATCTTAGCCTTCTCATTCTCCACCACCTTGGGAGGTGTTTCTCATTGTGACCTAGGGGTCTCCAGTCCACATTTTGCACAGATGTTCCTGTACACTATGGCTACTTGGTTATGGTGTTCCATGTTTTCTTTGTCTGCCAGTATCTTGCACCCTGCTGTGAGGTGCTGGATTGTGTCGTAGAAAAATTACCAAGAGTCTGGAATGAGTAAAAATATCTAGAGTTTATCACAGAAGAATTATTGAATACAAAATTACTTGTAACTTGAGAGCAGTCTTCTGACCCACGAAAAGTCAGAAGAGGACTCTCCCGATTCATCAGAGAAAAACAGTTTTATTCAGCTGGTTCCCAGCTGAATAAAACTGGAGTCGTCTTCGTGGTGGGGTAGCTTAGGTTAGTGCTCCGGGGCTGCTGCTGAGGGCCCGGTTCTCTGGGCTGCCCTGGTCTGCCTCTGACCTCCGTAGAGGCGTGGTCACATTTGCACGATCTCACTCACCACTCTTCATCACTGATCACTCCTTATGCCTCATGCTCTGCATGCTGACACAGTCACTGAGTTGTCCAGTGGGTTTATTTACTAAGAGAGAATTCTTTGTTTTATTTTTCCTGTGAGTTAGTATCTGGTTGCTGTTATGCTACTTTCATATGTCTTTTTAAATTGGGTTTTAATTTAAAAACTCTTAATGACTAGCAGCTCTGTTTTTTTTTTTTTGTTGTTGTTTTTCTTTTTGTGTGTGTGTGTGTGTGTGTGTGTGTGTGTGTGTGTGTGTGTGTGTGTGTGTGTGTGTTTGTTTGTGTTTTTGCTTTTTGTAAAAGTTGTAGAAAATTTTCTGGTGTGTTCATATGCAGGTGTAACAATTTGTTGTCTGGTGATGGTGTGGATTGAAGGGTCTTTTCCTTCTGTCTGTGATGTTTATGTCTCCTTTCTTCTTTCCCTTTTGCATCTTTTTGCTATTTTCCATCTTTTCCTGTCCCCTCCGGTCAGGTCCAGCAAGATTACATAGATTCCGTGATTCAAAGTAAATAAAAGAGTAAATGAATCAGATTATCAAGAGGAGCCTTACCCATAGGCCTCCCCTTGGCAGAGCAAATTTGTTCAGCACGATACAGCAACCAGATTATCATTTTGCTTGCTATGATGCTGGACAGGACAAGTTAAAAAAAAATAAATAAATAAAAAAAATGATAAAGTCAGAGAAAGGAGACTGGATGGCGTCACTCTCCTTCCTATTCTCAGAGGAGAATCACACACCCAAGGACCAAAACGGACTGGTATCATAAACAACTATTGCTATCTAGCAGATGTGCGTCTTCGAAGGCTATCAAAATGCTGTCAAAGAAGCCAAATGTAAATTCATTTCAAGTGTCATTTCTGCTAGCTGTAATCGGCCCCAGGTCTTGTTTAATACAATTTAGCCTCTCACAAATCATCCTAGTAACTTAACATGTTTAAAAATGTGTCTAAATTAATCTGCGAAAAGTTTTTCAATCACTTTATTGACAAAATGGCCTCAGTTAGAGTTAGAGTATTAACAACAGTAAGGCTAGCATTTCAGTCATGCACCTGCATCCTTCCACTTCTGCTGTCTTTAATGTGTTTGAGCCATTATTACTCTCTCGGCTCTCTGAGGTTGTCCAGAAGCTGAGACCTACCAACTGTCCTCTGGACATTGTTTCATCCAGGGTGTTTAAACAGGTTTTTGACATAGTAGGGCCATGCCTCCTCCATTTTTTCACCACCAGCCTTAGGTTAGGGTCTAGCCCAACTGTTTTTAAACAGGGTGTGTGGTCAAGCCACTAATCAAAAAAACCTAATTTTGACCGATCAGTTCTCTCAAATTTCAGACCAGTGTCCCATCTACCTTTTCTCTCTAAAGTTCTGGAAAAGCTTGTTTTCACACAACTAAAATAATTTTTGGATCAAAATCACATATTCATATGCAGTTTCAGAGCACACCACAGCACAGATTCTGCACTACTGCAAGTGCAGAACAACGTCCTGCTGTCCTTGGATGCTAAAAAACCTGTACTGCTGGTAATGCTGGATCTTACTGCAGCGTTTGACAGAGTGGACCATTCCAACCTCCTGATCCGTCTGGCCCAGCATGTGGGCCTTCAGGGACCTGTACTGCAATGGTTCAGGTCTTATCTAACAGATAGAACTTTGGTTGTAATGTTCAATGATCTCATCACCTCTCCAGCCCCACTGTCCACTGGTGTCCCACACGGTTCCATTCTGGGCGCGATTTTTTTTTTTCCTTGTACATGCTGCCCTTAGGTTCTGTGATATCTCGTGATAATGTCTCATTCCATTTGTATGCAAACGATCTACAAATCAATCTGCAGACTGCCCAGAACCCCAGAAACAGAATCCATTAAAATGTGTCTGCATGACATTAAACACTGGCTGTCACATAGCTTCCTCTGTCTGAATGAGTCAAAAACTGAATTCATCTTCTTTGGTGCCTCCATCTCAAGTCCCATTGACTTAGGACAATAATGTTAAACTCAATAACCAAATAGACTCTGTGGTCAGGGCAAGTTTCTTTCAGCTTTGCCTGTTGGCCAAAGTCAAACAATTCCTTGGCCATAAGATCCTTGAAAAAACAATCCATGTGTTACGGGTCTTGAGGATGATGACAGCTGTAACAAAGATATTACCTGTTTTCAGCAGGTGAAAGAGGAGAAGTAAGGAAGAGTTGCATCTCGTTTTCTCTCCAAGATTGCATCTGAGTAAATGATGGAAGTGCTGGTGTTCTGTCAGTTTAGCATACATTGTCAGATCAGCATACGCATAGTTCAAAGTGACGACTGCACCTAACCTTAACCCCTACCCTAACCTTAACCCACATGCACATTAACATAACGTATGCTACTCTGATGTGTGTGCTAAACTGACAGAACACCGGCTCCTTTACCTTTCCCAGAGCAACAAGAGAGAAAACAAATGTTCCACCTCTCACTTTTACATAAAAAATACTAGAACTGAAATACTCACAGAATAATTACAAATAAAAACTCAAATAAATGTAGCAACCCTTTTTTAGGTGTGCTACACACATCTTATTAGTTCACATTTGGACTATTGCACTTCTTTATCTATGTGACATGCTGACCCCTCACCAGCCCAGTACAGTCCCCTTCAAACAACACCTACTGGTAGTCCCAAGGTACAGGTGCAAACAGTGGAGTGATCATGGCTTTACAGTATCAAGGCCAAAACTTTGGAATTCTCTGCCCCTAGAATTACACTCCATCATGGACCTCCCCCTATTTAAGGCCAAACTGAAAACCTAATTTTTCAGATCAGCCTTTGACACATGATAGTGGTGTCACTTGAGAAACTTGTAATATTTATAATTGTGCTAAGTTTTTATTCTTGTTTTATCTCTGTCCAGCCCTTTGATCATCTAGATTTGTTGTAAAGTGCTTTATAAATAAAATTTGATTGACTGATTGAAAAAAAAAATATAATTGGACACTTAATTCTCACTCAAAAAGATGTTGTTTGATTGGAGTTGTGAAGTGGAAGAAAAAGAACCAAAACAAAACAAAAAAACAAACACATGCACAAAAAAACCTTAATGCTGTTGCAAAAGAGGGGAGGCTTACACATTGTCTACTTCATGTAAAAAATGTTTGGTGCCCTCTCAGTGGTTTCCCTTCAGGATTTCAGCTGCACACCAGAGCTTATCATTTAATTAAGCACTACAGATATTTATGGACACTTATGGATAAAATTCCTGTTTTATTCTGTCGGAGCTGAAAAGTAATCCTAAATCTGCAAGGATTTCCTTTGAGCACATCTCAAATAGCACTCAACATTATCTGAATGAGAGGGAAGACACTGTTGTGGATAAAGCTCAACAATGGGTTGAATGAGGTAATATTTTCATTTGACAAGGTCTGGATTTGTCTGGTTTGCCATGTCCAGGCCGGCATTGAGGAAGAAACCTAATCAATTGTGCTTGAAGAATGAAGTCTTGGTAATGGCACTGTGATATTGACTTTTTCTAAGGGGTAAACATTAGGTAGCCTGTCAGATGGATGTTTAACTGTGTGACATAGACTGTAATCTAAGAAAATAAAAAATTTTAAAACTAAGAAAAGAAAAAATGGAAGATCTGAACACCATCAGTGAAGCGTGGTAACAAATGTATTAATTGAGGGGCATGTACTCAAGGTACTTACTGACACCTCACTGTTAAATAAAGGAATGCTTAAAATAAAAAAAAAAATAAATTAATAAAAGAAAATAACAAACACGTGCATGACTGTTATGCTACCCCAGCCTCCATGTCAGCAATATGAAAGCACCCATCATTCACGAGGGTTAAAAAGCATCCAGAATTATTGAGGAGAAGACGGTTGAGAAGGATGCAGTGTCTGTGAGCAATTTGTGGAGTAGCATTCAGCCAGTCCCTCTGCATGGCGAGATAATCTCCTCCCATTACTAGAGCACAAAGCATTGCAGGTTTTTCATTAAGTAAACAGCCACAGCCTGTCTTGCCTCTCCCGCAGCCATTAGCTCTGCGATTAAGTAACCTTCCATTTACATGCTGTAGCGCTGGTGCATACTGAATTTTTCAACATTTGGCACATTACAGGACATGAAATTGCATAAATCTTCTGATAAAAATCAAAGGAACTGCTCATTATATCTCATAAATGGAAGTATGTGCTGACAAGTCTTGAATTCCTGAGTTATTCCTTGCTCTTTTGACAAAGTGCATAGCAGATTCTGTGCTCCTTGCCTGCATGGTAAACTAAAATTTCAATTTAAGTTTAGATTATAATTAATAATGTGTACCCTACATACATCCTACAGCAGTTCCACTGGCCACACACTTGAGTTGCAGTGAACTCCTATCTTTGATTCAACAAAACCTTAACTCATCTTATCAGATACTTGGTTGACCTAGGCCTCCTTTGTACAGGTGTTTCCAAATCTGGTCCTTAAGGGCCACTGCCGTGCAGGTTTTAGACGTTTCCCTGCTTACACTGACCTGACTCAAATTATTGGGTCATTAACAGGCTTCATGAGTTTGAGACGATCCATTTTTGCTGAATCAAGCAGGAAAAGGTACATTCACACTCTGTTCCACCTTAAATGTGAATTTCTTCAATAACTTCAAGACAATTATTGCTATTTGCCAAAAGGTATGTTTTATGGGTCAAAGATTTTAAATAAGATACCCTGATGATGGAAATAGATAGCGATATTAGCTTGAAGCTTGAAGTATACATGAGAATGTTGGCATGGGGTTGGTAACTGGGTGGGCTTTGGACCTTTTGGGGTTTTTCTAAGGTGAGTGAGCTTGTGGCTTGGCAGACATCTGCAGTCCTAGTATTTAGACTGTTAGTGTTGAAAAATTGGGATGCTATAGGATCCCTCTTCACTTGAGTGTCTGCCACAGACATGTTTGTTTTATATATGTCTGCTATGACCTTGGTCTGGTTGAAATGGGCTTTTTCTTTCATCACTGAAGTGTAAGTGTTTGTGCAGCAGTGATAAAAGTCCTACAGCAGCATCATCAGAAGTAAACTGTTGAAAATATATATATACATTATTGTAGGTTCTACTTGTTTTTTTTTTTTCTTTTTTTACATTAGATGATCACTGTAGTTGTAATAATCAGTTCAATATTTCATAAACTCTAAACAAAAGAAAAAAAAAAAGGTTTTATTTCTGACCCCATTTTCCTTGCCATTGCTCCAGCCTGCCACCCTTTATAACTTTTCTAGACCCATCCCTGCAAAGCAGAAGCATAAATCTTTTCTACCTCTTCTCAGCTACTGTGTTTAAGAAGGGTCCTACCAAAAACAATACTTTGGGGTAAATATTGTGCTGGTTTGAGCCATGAACTGATACAGTCCTCCTTCTTACATAAACGATAAAAAAACGCTATGAGAGAGACGGTACTTGCGACAGAAAAGTACCTTTTTTCTGTTTTTTGACAGAAATCAAAGCACAATGGGGTTTTTTTTCTACATAAAGATCATTAAAATAATAACAGCAGCCTGTAATTGTTTGTACTGGATACTGGACAGTTGTGATTGGAAACAACGAGTAGCCTCCAGGACCCTGTTTTAAAGTGACAGTCATTATAAAAGACAGTCCAGTTAGATGTGTACATTGAGATTGAATTACAGCCATTAAAACACATCTATAGATCTTTATTATTCCCATGAAACTTTCTTTAACGTGAAGAGAATCTTTCAATATTGGAATTTTACAGTGAAACTTTAAATAATGGTCTTTAGTGGGTCCCATGTTCCTGGTAGCACCTCTGGTCACAGGAGCTCACAAAATCCAAACAAGTTCACATTTATTTACACAGTTCAGCGTCCATAGAAAAATAAACATGCACAACAAGTGTTTTGTAGAAAGAAGTTAATCCTCTATCATGTGGTAAAAACAAGCAAATAGATTAAATCTGAAACATTAGGTTTTCTTTAGCCTAATCACGAATGTCCAGACCAACCAGTAAATTATAAATTTATAGTCCCACACAAGATTCAGACTCAAGTCTCTTGGTTGGAAATCACGTGTTGCATTCCTCCATCACCCCTTCAGCCTCAAATTACAAAACAGTTCTCTCCTATCGTTCTAGCCTTGGAGTAAATAGATATGAAAGTATTGTTAAAATGTTTAATAGCTGTTTGTTTCCATTCATTCCTTTTTTTTTATACCTTATCTCAGTCAAATTCAGGGTCTAGAGGGCTGGAGCTTATCCCAACAATTAGCAGGCAAGTTAGGGTACACCTTGGGCAGGTCGCCAATGTCACACGTCAACACAGCGATACAAACAACTACTTACAGTCACACCTAGGGAGAAATTAGAGTGACCAATTAACCTAATATGCATGTCTTTAGAGGTAGGAGGAGGCCGTAGTACCCAAAGAGAACTCACATATAGATGAGGAGAACATTCAAACTCCACACAAAAAGGCCACATACAAACCCATCCCCAGCCAAGACGCGAACCTAACCTTCTTGCTATGAGGCTGTGGAAACGTGGTTTGGCTAACCATCACGCCACTGTGCAGCCCGCTGATTTATTTTCAGAATGTAAATTATTTTTTCTCTGACTGTAGTTAGTGTTGCACAAGCTATTCATTTGTTCATTCTCAGAAATAATTTGTTTTCCCTTGGCCACTATGTTAATTTCAGAGCATAGCATATGGTAATAATTTACACCATGGAGCTTCACTTATGTTCATTACATGAGAAATAATGCTATGAAAGAGAAAGTCAGCCATGTAAAATGTATTAAATTTCATTCCTTATGTTGAGTGGATGAATATCCACATTTTTGTTTTCAGTAACACCAATTGTAAACCCATGTATGCAAAATGTTTACATCCTTTGGATTGTATTTCTCAGTTTTACAGAAACGGCCATCAGTAAAACCAAATCTCTTCTAAGAACTTGGCTTGCTAGAGTTTTTGATAGCTATAGGGTCTTGTCTTGCTCAGACACACATTAGTGAAGACAGTATATTCACCAAAACCTAAAGTCAGTAAATTCTCTTTTCTCTTTCTCTTGTGTAAGACAACAACATTTTAGCAGGAAATCAATACGTTTTGCACAGTCTTTTACATCATCCTCATAAAATATAAGCAGCCGGGACAGATAAATATTATTACTCATGCAAGCTGTTTATTCAAGTCCTGCCTTATGCTCAAGACTGTGATTGTACTGATGTAGAAATAACTAAGATAAAATATGGTGGCATGGTGATACTGACAGGGTGTACATCTTATTGGAGCTGCATCTTCTCAATATCCCCAATGTGTTTCTACCACTACTACGAGCATTTTTCAAGTATAGCATCCTGATTTTAAAGACTCATGCATATCACGTTTTATAGATCTATTTAGCATATCATAATTAAACATCACATACTCAAATCAAACTTCATTTTACTTGATCACAAATTTATTTTCATTCTCAGGCTGAAATTACACTTTCCACCATCTTTAATGTTTTATGCATTTGGCAGCAGAAGGGGGACATATTTTCTTATTTCATTATGTGCTGCATTCACTTGTACTTAAGCATCTGAGGTTTACCCAAGCAAAGGTCAGTTTACAGTAGAGATTTGTAAAAATTCAGTTGTCTATATTTGGGGTTTCACCTAGAACTGCATAAAATCTTGAATGTCGTAAAGGTTTGTTCCACTGGTGATAAATTTAGGGGGAAATGTGTAATTTCTTATTTCAACAGCGACAGTCTTACATAAAGCAAAGTAGTGCATCAGCTACTCATTGAGCGGCAGGTCTCCTGATGAAAGGCAGATGTGAATGATGCAAATTTTCTTTAAATGTCAGAAAACTTGATGAATGAAATTCAGCTTCTCCACATGAAATGGTAAAAGATGGTCATCACTTCTATAACGGATGTCAATCACAGGAAGCTGGATGAAAATGAAAGTTGGATGTTGGAGTGCATTTTTTTAAACAGGTGGCTTGTTGTTGATGTTACTGCAGGCTGGCAGTTGGTGTCACAGGTGCTGCTTGCGCTTCACATCACTCTACTTCAAGCGGTGAGGGTTGGTGGATCACTGATCACGTTGGCAGGCAGTGCTGTTCTGTCAGGGTGCATTATTCTTTTCACCAAGAGCTACATCCCCATGTTACATCCCAAGTGGCTCCTGGTCCCACATAAAAAAGTTGCCCCCTTTTGTTTTTTGAACATTTGCTCTGAGCTCTCCCTTCCATCACTGCAATGGCTCACCAGCAGAATTAGCTTTCACTTTCACCCTCATCTCATCTCATCTCATCTCATCTCATCTCATCTCATCTCATCTCATCTCATCTCATCTCATCTCATCTCATCTCATCTCATCTCATCAGTCCTTCCTCTCTGTTTCCTGTCCTGAGGGTTGTTTTAACACAGATGGAGCCCATTAAGCCTATCCTTGATTTGTCTTTATCTCTGACAAGCAGGGTCATGTGCCTGAAGAACAGGTGGGAGTTTATTTATTTATTTTTTCATCTATATTCATGCACAATGATGCTGAACAAGTTGTCATTTCTCTAATGATTTGTGACAGGTGCAGCCAGTCCTTCAAAAGAAAGAATGACCTCTGTCAAACAAAATCATACACTGATAGAATGATAATCCATCAAGCTAAATTTGTTTTGTTTTATTTTCTGCTTTCTTCTTAGCTTTGTTTGGATTTACACTGTGTCTACAATGAGTGTGTCCCTTCGGGAATTTAGAGAAGTTGATATCTTGCTCTCAGTTCAGTGGTTTCACATGGCAAGTTGCTGTGTGGAGCTGAGCTAGAAACATACCACAGGAGATTCCAGGTTACCTCATTTCTTGTTTCAGCTCTCGTGAGTCTGAATTACTCTCCTGCTGATGCAGATCTCTGACCAGCCTGCTGTTCCAGCTCTGGAGCAAAGCTCAGCACTAACACAGGCACATTATTTGTTACTGACCCAATTAGGTTTTGCACTGATCGTGCAATGCATATTTCGTACTTTCCTCAATTTTTGCCTCACTTGTTATTTTTCCTCTTTGCATTTGATGAATGAATTTGCTTTCTAGGACAAGTGACAAGTATGTGATAAATTGTGCATTCGCTGTTATGCCTTCTAACTCTTTTCCCTGTTTCTTCTCCACAATACTACAGAGGAAAAAAATCTGTCTCTACTTGGGTTTGTCCCATCAGCATAGTGCCATAAATAAAATAGGTTGATGTGGAAGGAAGTGTGGCCCAGAGGCAGGGCAGTGTACATATGTGAAATAGAGGGGTGAATGAATAGAGAGCGAAGGGGAGTGATGAGCCAACTGCTCCCGATCAGGAGTGTGAAGGTGACTTCAGTGAATAAGTCGCAACAGAGATGAGATGAAATCAAGAGAAAAAGGTGAGCAAAGAGAATTGAAGACAGACTAAAAGTGAGACTGATTAAAAAAATTGCATGCATGGAGAAGTGAAATAGGGAGGAGTTAACAAGACAGACGAGTTTAAATACATAAAACGAGAAATGATGTCAGCACAATTTCTACAGAAAATTAAACCAATAGCTTCAAAACTCATTTCTTGTCATTACATGTTATTAGTATGAGCAGCAGATGTCATAAAATGGGAATGTATTGTGATAGCAGTGATTGTTGTGAGGTGCGCAGCCAGTGCCCCTTGGCAGGGAGTCACGCTATGCTTAATGAAGCAACAGTGCAGGCAATTAGTTCCTGATTTGACATTATCAGTCACCAATAAGTGAACACATCATTAACCACAAGATGTCTCTAAGAGTGTCTCTTCCTCTGTCGCTTCTTTTTTATCACAAACAAACAGGCATGTTTTCTTCACAATATAATATCTTCTAATTGAAACAATCAGGTCTCTTAATGCTCGCCTCTAATGTACGGATTCTAGAAGCTTCAAGACATGGATTTAACTCATAGGAATACATCGGAGCAAACTTCATTCTCAAATGTTATTTTCACAAGCAAAAACATCCTTATAAATAAAAATTGGGATCTTATCATGTTATAACGTGATAGTTTTATTGTAAAAATGTGATTACGAAAAAAGAGACAACTTGCCTCTTCACTCCTCCCTCACAGAGGACAGGAAGGGAGCAGCAAGGCACCCAGGAACCCAGAAAACATGCCTCTCCATTATTTAGCTACAATAGACTATTGCTATAAAGGCATGTTGTTGTGAGTTTATGTAATAGTTCCAAATATTAATAGTAATAGTAATAGTAATAGTGTTGTCCTTCTGTGTGTATATACCCCTTGGTTTCCTTTTCACCTTGCCAGTCCAAGCCAGTTTGCTTGTCAGTTCTCATTAAAGCTTGTTCCTGCACCCGTCTGTCTCCTGCCTTTTCGTAAGCATGGGTCCTCATCCATGCCTCGAACCCTGACACAGAGTTAAGTTAGACAAACTTAAACAGGATGCACTGGGTTGTGCTCTAGTAGCCGTTCTCTTGTAACAGTATAGGGGATGCTTGAGCCAACCAAATAATTTTAATGAATAAATTGCTTTCTTTACACCATCTGTCCACCCTGTCCAGATTATATTTTTATTTTCCTTCCAAAAAGTGTCCCTCTTCCTTAAAATGTAGGTGAGCAGCTGAGGCTTGACCTGTGGAATTTGCTCTCCTGTGTTAAGCCTTGCGCTTGTTGAGTTTTTTTTGTTTTGTTTTTTTTTCTCACCACTGTAGGGATGAGGACACGCCTCACTGGCCAGAACAGTACATTCCACATTGCTTACCACATTCCTGCTATCAGAGAGCAGTGAAGGTGATGGACCCACATGCAAGTGGGAACATTAAGAAAAACTCAGAATAATGTCAAGGATCTGGTGAAGAGCAGAGGAAAACATGGTGTATAAATCGTAAGGAAGCTAATGACAAGCAAGCTACAGGTGTGGCAATCAACAACTCAATCTCTGTTAATCAAGGACAAGAAGTAATCTTAACAGTTAACAAAAGAGGTCAAGTTTTACTAAATTAAACAGGAAGCAGGGCTAACTAAAATATAACCTAAACCAGGGGTCCTCAACTCAAATCCTCAAGGCCCACTGTCCTGCAGATGTTCAGTGTTTCCCTGCTTCAACACACCTGACTAAAATAAATGGCTCTTTAGCAGACTTCTGCAGAGCTTGTCAAAAAACCATTTAATTTGAATCAGGTGTGTTGCTGCAGGGAGACATCTAAGACCTGCATCATTGACCTAAACCATCTATTCTGCCATTGTCGTGCTGCTTATCAGGGAAGCCCAGACTTCCTTCTCCCCAGCCTCTTCTTCCAGCTCACCCATGGGGATCCCAAAGCGTTCCCAGGCCACCCGGGAGAGTAGTACCTACAGAAAATTAATTAGCAGTTAAACTAACTTTAGTTAAAGGGAAATCATTTCACCGCAAGGTTCGCTGTTGTGCACTGCCTGTAGACCAAAACAAAGTGTATCATGAGCCACACCTCCCTCTACCTTTGCCCCCACCCCCAACTAGCAAAACAATATCACTATTTAATGCAACGTAACTTATAACGTTCATGTTATTACTTGTTGTGTTCCAGTTGTCTTTGGAATTTGGAATTCTGAGGAATTTGTGCTAGAAATGTTATATTGTTTTTCCGAACAGTGAACTCAGAAGTTTCAGAGGACCCCAAGATTCCAGATTTAAAGATGGCTTCTCCACCACTTGTAGCCCATTGTTGACTTGATGAAGATTCTTTCTAATAAATTTTGTGCAGCAATAAGTTGTTCTCGATAATTACGTTGTTACGGCGAGTTTGTTCGTGTAAAATCATGTCAATGTGTGGTTTATTAATTACTATCACTAAAACTGGCTGCTGTTCTCATGGTGCACAATTTTTACAATGGGGTTGTAATTTTATATTTTTATAGGGCAGTTTTATAGGGCATTTAGAGATGCTCACAAATTGGCTGTTTTGGAGGCGTCTATTTTTCCAGAGTCAGTGCAGCTGGAACACCGACTATCTGGTAATGACCTCACCTACTCTCGACTGCTCAGAATTCTGAGACAACTGGAAAACATCATTACTGTCCAGGAGAAAAAATTGCTCCAAATCTAATTGTAGGCTCTTTAGCTCTTGCACTGCTCTCCACATTGGAAATATAAGGCCAATCTTAATCCGGGTTATGACCCTTTCTTTATCCGACCGTATTTTTTTATAGAGGTAATGTCGGATCCTGGTCGTCTGCAGGTAAACATTTAATTTACTCTCAACCATTTCACTTTGAAAATACGAGCTGCCATTGCTCTCTTGCTGTAGCCTTTTATAGGGAGGGTGGTGCCAAAGGCTTGGAGCGGAGAGAGAAGAGAGTAAGGCGGCAATTCACATGAATGCGTGGCCAGACCAGCTGGTAAACACAGGGCTGGAGAGACGACGTGACGTCCAGATGAAATTATACCTCTAGTTCTTCACATAGCCATTTCTTAAGTTCCTTCAATCTAGAAATAATGAATTTATGCTTATTGCCCCTTTGAGTATGATTCACTGACTTTATTAATATAGCCTTATTTTCACCAGACTGCATTAAATGAAGTGTTACACTCAAGTGTCCCGCAGAGAACATCAGCCAGACATCCAGCTTACTGGATTTCCCCAGAGTCCATATGAAATCTGCATCAATGAAATTTTAAAACACAGCCAATCCCCTTTTCCCCATCCCCCAGAAAGGGTTGAAAAATACACACAAAAAAAAAAAAAAAAAGCTTCTTTGCTTGAAAAACAATTAAAACCTGGAATTTCTAGATTCACTGTAGAAGCAGAGAGCCTCTTCAGTGAATGTATCACAACCAACAACCTTAAAAAATGGCCCTGCATTTCTTTCTTTCTTTCTTTCTTTCTTTCTTTCTTTCTTTCTTTCTTTCTTTCTTTCTTTCTTTCTTTCTTTCTTTCTTTCTGTCTTCTTCTTCTTCTTCTTCTTCTTCTTCTTCTTATTATTATTATTATTATTATTATTATTTAACTTGCAGTGCGCTCTACGGGAAGCCATAGGGTAGAAGGAGTTAACAATTCAAAGGTCTACACTCCATTGGGAGCTGACTGGTGCATGAAACACACATTATTGCACTCACTTGTCTTTCTGTGTGAAGGTAAGGGTTGAAATAAGTTTCTACCTCTTCAAAAAATCAAAGTGCTAAATAAGGGCTTTGGTTGGATGGGCTAAGCATATTTCAGCGTGGCGAGAGTCTGATTGCACAGGGGAATGGGTTCTTCAACAGTTTCCCACTGCAGCACTGCCTCAACGAGCAAAGACCAGATGGAAAAAACGGAGAGAAAAGGGTGAGTATGTGGAAAATTCAGATTATGCTTTACCTGCAACTTTACTGATGTGCACCACAAAGTGTGTTTGCTTCATTTACAGGACAATGAGCACCAGAGGAGGATAAAGTTGCTTTGAAATTAATGCTTGTGTAAAATTACAGCATGTTTTTAATTAAAATGACAAGACTAAACTATTTTGCTGCTTTTTAAATTATTATTTTAAAGTGGGTGACATTTACATTTGAATCATGTGTCATGTAGTAAGTTTGTCCAGTGAAGTGAGACAAAGTTCACTGCAGGGCAAACCAGAATGCCGAGGGGAAGAACAACAAAGTTTCTAGCTCTGCAGCTCTCTGATCTTCAAAGGACCAGTGTTCTGTCCTTACGTAACATTTATTTGCTTAGGGCTTGATAAAGGTTTGGGCATTTCATATATTTATTTAACTTAATGGACAAACCTCACTAAACTCAGTGAGGAAATGGGAAGATTGACTGTATAAAGGTGAGATTCTTTCTCATAGCTGCAAGTGGAAACTTTCCAAAGTGTCATTTTAAACTTAAAAAAATCAATGTACTGTCATTATAAAGGCAAAATTTGTCATTCCAGACATCAGTGTGTGGACATATTACTTTACAGGAAAGTGATATATGTATGTACCATTATATGTTTTACTGTTGCCTTTGGCCCAGGTTGTCATTGTAAATGAGAGCTGGTTCTCAATTAACTTTCCTGGTTAAAAAAAAAAAAAAAAATCAAAGGGGAACTAAAAATTAAAATGAACTGTTGTGCATTCAGAGGCAATTCATTTGTAAAATGGCTTGTATAAAAGCCAGACATCACAGACATGTAGAATGGGGACATGTAAATCTAACTGTGACTGCCTCTGTGTCCGTCCCGTCCCTCTAGCAATCCCATTCAGTCCTGTCGACATGTTCTGGTAACTTGTTATTATTCTGCACATGCTTCTGCAAGTAAGCAAAATGTACAACAACACTTTGCTTCTCATATTCATTTACATATAAAGAAAAGCCTTAACCTGCTTGGTCATTCACACTGTGCAGATCTAAATCTGCAGTCATTCACACAATTTGAAAATACAGATAAAATGCAAGCTTTTCTGGATGAATGAAAATGGTACATGCGCTCCAAGAACACATTGTTGTCCTTGCTGTTCTTGATGAGCCAGTTGCATCTCTAATCCAGACATATTTAGCTGGATAATCACCTTTCATCATATAATCCTCCAGTTAGGTAAGAGGACTTCATGCACATACATTTCATTTGCATCTGTCATCCAGGACAAACAAAAAGAGCCATCCCAGTAAGTAGAATAAACAATATTCTTTCCTTTCTTCCTTCCTTTAATGTGGCTGTAGATGGAAAAACCTGAGGAGAAGAAAAAAATCCTTTTGCTGCTCAATGATTTATTGTGAGGTGTTAACTTTTTGTTTTGCTCTACACTGTTTAATAATTCAACTTGCATTAACAACACTTCATTTGTAATAAGCGAGCCTTGGACAGGGCATGTTTGAGGCAGCCCACTCACAGTCTAATGAGACTGACAGGCATTTCCCCTTGGCTTTATAATATTTGATTATCTGGATCTTGACTGTGTTTTGCTGTATGAACAGATGGCCAGCCCTTTGCTTGCATTTGTTATGGTTCAATATTTGGGGCCCTGTTGTGTGCTGAATTGCACTCACATCAACAGTCACCATCAAGCCTCCAGAAACTGAAGGAAGAAAAGGTTGTAATTTGACAAGATTTGTACAAAACAGATTTTTTTTTTTAATCTGGAGACAGAAAAGATATCTGTGAATGGAAAAATAAAGATCTTCTGGCCTGGTGCTTGGTATCTAAAATGAGACTGAAGGTGACAGCCTCATTTCACAGCAGTGACATGAAATCAGTACTGGTGGGAAGTAGGAGGGACTTCAGGTGGAGGCAGTGGTGCAGCGGTGTTAAAAAAGTGAAGATAATATGGAGTGCTAGACCTGATTGCATTACCATCATTGTTTTGTTGCTGGACAGCAGAGGCATGATGCAGCTTACTGATATTATGTGGCAAAATTATATAAAAAAATGTGTCAAAAACAACAATGAACATGACTCACTTGTAATATTATGCATTTATCCTTGTGCAAAGCCAAATACGACTCTCACAACAATCACCTCTGGTTGTGTTTTGATTCAGATTTACTCCTAGATGCAAATATTTTTTATCTCATCAAAAAACAAAAGAAGGGATTGTGGTGAATCATCATTTTATTTAGTGGCTGTGAATGTGCTGTATGTGGGTCAGGTTTGTATAATATATACCATGAATCTCAGAGCCCTCCACTCCAGTGGTTGTTAGAATTCCTATTTAGTATTTAACCCCTAAAGCTCCAGGCAGCACCACTCAGATCCTATTGCACATAACAAGTGCAGCCTGCCCTCCATCTTCAGCTGTGTTTGCTTTTGCCCAGTCCACCTGGCTCTCCATTTCATTACCTCAATTAGCATGATTAGGATCTAAAATTGCTTGTGTCGGCTCAGTGATTGACAGCAATTGGCCACTTAGGGAGGAAAGCTGAAGACACACTGAGTGCTGCTCAGTGGCTTGTGTAGTGAAACGCGCATGTGTATCTACCCACTGTGCTAGTGGGTGTCTCTGTTTTCCCTGAAGGGAGCTGTGCTCATTGAAGATGAGAACTATTCTTCAGGCAGACAATCGCTGCAGAAAACTCTAATATCTTTACCCACATGTGCAACATGACTGCTTTGGGGGAGTGGCTCAGACTGAAGAAGAAGTGTGCTTGTGTGTGCTTCCACATATGAGGGAAAGGTTTTGTAAATATAATGTACTTTTAACATTTTATGCATTGTTGGATATATTTTCTTCTGCGTGTGTCCATGTGCAGTCTTACTTCTATTTTCATTGAAGATAGTATGAACCTAAGACATTTTACATTTTCTTTAGTCAGTTTCGTTTTATTTGTTACAAAGCATCCGTTTTTTCATTTCAGACCTGCAACACATTCTTTAACAGGTTAGAAAATCCGCAGTTTAGGCATAGTAATGAATGAAAGAATGAATTACAGTATAAATATAGATGCTATTACCAAGAGGTGACGCCAACAGGTGATTGTAATAATAATATGAAACAAAAGCAGCATTTATAATAGCCAGAGTCTTTGAGGGGCAAAGCTTTGAAAACAATCTTAAGTTAGTCGACAAATATGTGCATGAAATATAAAGACTTAAGGGCATTTATATATTTCTTCTCCAGTGCTCCAGTATTATTTAACAATTTAAAGGTCCCATATTATGCAAAATTCACTTTTTAATGGTTTTGGAACAGTCATACTGGTCCCCCCGCATGTGTAGGAGACATAAGTGTGAAACTCTTTCAGGCGCTCTCTCTCCCCCCTGCTCCACCTCTAGGGAAGTAAGCGCTGAAATGAGCTTGTTTGAAAGCGTGTACGTTATGACGTCATAAGGGACAATAACCACTCCCCACAGAGCGATGGACCCGTCTAC
Organism: Melanotaenia boesemani; assembly: GCF_017639745.1. Lineage (NCBI taxonomy): Eukaryota > Metazoa > Chordata > Actinopteri > Atheriniformes > Melanotaeniidae > Melanotaenia > Melanotaenia boesemani. The sequence goes on from NC_055685.1 coordinate 13,729,432, forward strand.
CGGCTCTCAAAGCCCGCCCTCTAAAAATCACCTAGCGCCCAGTGTTTTTCCCTCTTCGGCAACCCTCGTTAGCGGACATGGCTAAGCGACAGAAGCACTGTTCTGTTTGTGGCTGCATAAATGAACACGAAAACGTTTTTTTACTTCCATCCACTGAACCCACGAGGACTGAGTGGATTAATTTTATTTTTGGAGGAAATGTACCCGGAAAACTTCCAAAGGTTTTGCATGTCTGTGGCCAGCATTTCAAAGAGGACTGTTTCCACAACATGGGGGCATGGAAAGCAGGCTTCGCCAACCGTTTGAAGCTGAAGCCAGGTTCAATACCAACTGTCCGTGACACAGCTGGAGAGGTAAGAGCTGGCAGTTATTTTATCGTTTCGGCCTTATTAGTCTGATAGCTTGAAAATATATTAACCTGTCAATCACCTCATGACGGGCGATGCGATGGGCGGAGCCAACAGCTGAGCTGCTCCACCAGGGTTCCGCCCACCATAAACGGCACATTTCTGAAGCTGCTAAAAAGAGGGAGGTGAAGAGAAGCCGCTGCACTCAAACTGAGGGTCGATTTGTTCATACCATGGCGGAAATATTTCATTTAGATATTAATGAATGGTCTCAGATTGGGAATAAAGTGTATAATATGGGACCTTTAAGGATGGAATTTTAGTGAGTAAGAAGCACATGTCTAAGGCCCTGATTTATCAATGATTGTTGAAACTTTGAACCTGCAATTTACAGCTGATTGCACCATTATTTGACCAAAGAAAAGCACATCTTTTATATTATTTTTTATAAAAGATTTGCCTTTTATTAACTTTTTTACGTGGCATGGCTGTAGTTTATGCTGCGCAGATGAGGCACAGGTGATGCACAGCACCAGGCAGGATGAGAAAGTGTGCTAAGGAAGAGATTTTCCACTTTTTAGAAATTTCATTAGCTATTTGTCCTCAGCAAGCTCATTCACAGCTGACATGGAAAAATGCAACACTGGTGCACTGAGTGAAACTTTGTGGAAAGCAGTTGACAGCTTACAGGTAGAATTTGAAGTCTTATGATGCTCGAAGAGGAGTTCATTTATCAGGGTTGACCAAATTACCTGAACGATTAATCAGGTTCATATTTAAACGTTAATGTAACAGGAGACAAGCTGTGACTGAATCGCTTGTGAACTACAGGCGTCTGATTATAAGCAGGTTAGTTTGTTTGTGAATGTGATGTGTCATGGTCTATGGGTTTTGTTCTGATAGTGAGTCCTGGTTGTTTCCTTTGTAAATTTATTCTACCAACGTGTCTGGGTCAGTTTCTGTACGCATTTCCACATTTAAAACAGCATATTTAAATATGTGGCTTCTTTCCAAAACACAACCTGCTGCATGTCCATTTTTTCCTTTATTTTTGTGTTGCATTTTCTTTGTTATAATTCAAGGAAGGCATCGCCCCACTGTGACATCATGTTACTACATAGCTGACACATCTATTTGCTGTACCAAACCGTCCTGTCATGGGCCAAATCGCTTGGTGGAAACAAGACTCCTGGTTTAGTTTGTATTTTAGTTAGCTTTAACTTCCTGCTTTATTGGGTAGTTTGTAATAAGCAGTAAAATATAGAAACTTCAAGTTAAATTTATCTAAACACAGAGGCATTTAGGATGAACCATTGCACAATGGAAATATATATTGTGATTAGACCATCAGTATACAGCTATACAGCCTTTGTGGATGGGGGAGTAGACATGAGGCTGTTAACAGCATCTGATAAGTCAACCTCTGTGATAGCGCTGGGTTGCATCATTGCCCTTGGAAAAAAATAATTTACATCTCTGTGATGACAGCAATAATGCGGAAGAATATGGTCTGTTGAGACATTAGAGGCGACATCTTTTCCCACAGAGAATGTGAAAAGACATATTTGCAAGAAGAATGGGGAAATTAAAATTCTAAATAACATAATTTAAAAAAATAGCAAAAGCTTTTTCATGTGCTGTATGTCTGAAATACAAAATGTATTCTACATTCACAAATGAAATGAAGCTGAAGAAGAAAAATATGAACTAGCTTGAGTTTAGATTGTCTGCCATTAAATACATGTTGCAAACTTTTTTTATTTGAGGCCATGCATCATAAATTAATCGACACACATAAAAAAAAAGCAGTGTAATAAACATAACAAGTTTTTATCTGTGGACATGAACATTCTTCCACTCCACCCCCATAAAGCTTAATATGCTCCAAGCGTGTTGTAATCAGTATGTATCACATACACACTGATTGTGTGAGAGCGTGACAGACAGGCAATCGCTACTCAGTCATGGCACATTTCGCTCGGCCCAATGGGAGTTGGGAATGGAGCTTATTGGACAGATACGCATTAAATGGTCAACAACCATTTAGATGACTGGTTGGTCTTTGTATCTCCTCACATTACAGCCTCCTTAGTCTATGTGGACCCAAGGGGCAACTGTTGGATCAGATTTGGGGTCTTTGCACCATGTTTGTGGCATTTGAAATGGTGGTGTAAGGCCTTGTGTTTATAGCACATCAGTACCAAGTACGGCTATTCATCATCAGGCACTGATGCTCACAAACGCAGAGGTCCATGACAGAACATTAATCTGCGTCTCAAAGAGACAGCTAGAACTCTCTCCTCCTCCTCCTGCACCTCCTCCTTCTTATAAGCCCTGCGTATGATTATCATTCACTCCTCTCCATCCTCCTCTAAGCCACATGCCTTTGTTTCCATTTTTCATCTACATTTGTTTTATTAATATCAGCTTTCTTGACCCTTTAAACCTATGTTGTCCTTTGTGTGTTGTTTTTCTATCAGTATTTGCATATGAGTCCTTTGATTGACTGCCCACATGTCAGTATTCACCATTTCTCATTCGAGCTGGGATAAGTTCAACCCACACACCTCTGTAATACAACACTTACACACAAACACACCTACACACACACACACACACACAGACACACACACACACATGTGCACATAAACCTATATGTTGCATGTGACTTGGAATCCATTAATCAGTCAATGTGGAAGCATCAAAAGCTGTACTTTACTGAACGTCCTGCTACAAAAACAGGTCAGTTACCACAGCCTCTGATGCTGAAATGTCCAGTTACAACTAAAACGCTGAGGATATGCAAACATTTTTACAGCAGGTACAAAGATTATGGTTCTAGAAGCCATCTTACCTCTCATGACAGCTGTACAGGGGTGATTTCATATATAATAAACTTTTTTAGATGATATCAAGACGTAATTTCATTCTTCCTTCCACATGCCAAATACTCAACATCAAGACTCCAAAATGGTAGTCCAGAAGTGAAAAGGTGATACCACAAAAGCTGCTCCACCTCTATATAGCTTCTGACAGGATATTATATAATCATGTCAGATGTTGGTAAAAAGGAAGATAGTTAAATTTGTATTCATATATATATATACCACTTATTTAAGCTTTGTTACCCTCTGGCCAACCCACACAAGGAAAAGTTAAATCCTTCATGAGACAGCTAGTGTACTCATAAATCTCACTGAGTGACCATGAATGTTGTTGAAATTTAACCTCCAGGTTCTATAAGCAACTTTGTGCACAAGGAAACATTAAATCCTGGACCCATTTCTTAAAATGCACTGTAATTGTAAAAATCCAGGAAAGTAAAATACAAAGAAACCAAGAAAAATTCTAATTGAGATCCCATCAACCTTCTAAATTTGCATTGAGGCAACTACTAAAGTTACAGTATATTTCCTTAAACAATATTAAAGTTCTTGATCTGTAAACTCCAAAAAAATGACTATTATTTTATAAACATAAATTAAATGGAATGAAATATATATTTTATATTTAAATTCTGGCACATAGATAAGTTAAACAGTTAAAACAGATAGTAAAACAATGAAAGTTTCATTTAGAGACCATTCTAAAAGTAGAATGAAAATAAATATATATACAAAGATCAGACTGATCAAGAGAGCACTTTGTATGTTCTTTGGGTAACTCAACCTGGGTACCTCAAAACAGTCTGGTCCATATTAAAATTCATAAATCTAACAGAACAATTATAAATACAGTCGTCATGAAAGAACAGGGTACTTTTATAGACCATAACTGTTTTGTATGTTCATTTGAGCTGTAGATGTTTAACATTTTAACGTGAGAGTGGTGATTTATTGGCTTTAGATGCCACAAGTGGCCATTTGTGGAACTGTAGTTCCACGAATGGCCAGACACGTTCACATTGGCTTGACTTTACAGTTGACAAGGTTGGGTGTTATAGGAGCATTAAGGAGGCAGTGAATTCAACACCTGTTCTTAATGTGATTAAAAAAAAAAAAAAAAGTTTATTTGTGGAGTTTTAATGCTATTAAACAATATATGTCTTTGTGAGTATTTTATGTCCAGCTAGAAAATCTGTTGCTTCTCTTTTTTATGTTTTTCAGCCAGGATGTCTGTGAAAAGTGCAAAAGGAGGACCAGAAAGTAGACCTTCATCTGCCTGCAGGTCAGTGAAGATGAACAACAGGAAGCACATTTTTAAAGACAAAACTCAGCAAATGCATCTTAGAATCTTAAATTTCTTTAAACTATAAATTTGGCTATGCAAAACTGCAGAGCTCCAAATATTAGTTTGTTCTCACACAGTAGTTCACACAGTGAAAGATGTACTTTGGTGGTTTAGAGTAGAGATCTACTGTTTACCAATATGTTTGGGGAGTCTCTGAGAAGTTAAAGTAATTGTCTGGTACTTATCAGCAGTCAGTCTTAATAACCTGAACAGGATCCTTATTTCAACCCTCCAATTTCCTGCCTGTTGATTTTTATTTTTGTTTTAAAGAAATTGAAAAATATTTATAACTATGACACTAAATCTAGCTCACTTTAAATTGATCAAGGCTCCTTTTTTCCCAGCGTGTCACCACGAGGAGGGAGAGCTGCAGCAGCTGGAAAATCGCCCGCTATGGGGAAATTCAAAAACAAGGCCCTTCAGCTTAGCCTCTCCAAGAAATTCTGGTTATTATCATTCTCTGTTTCTAATCAGCATTGATTAAGACGAAGGGAGTGAATTATGTAGGGTTGTGCACCCAATTAGCGGTATCAAATGATTCATAAGGTGGAAGACAAGCCTTCAGAATTGTCCCTCTCAAAAACACTGCCTTTCTTTCTTTAGTGAGCGACTGTGTAACCAGCGAAGTCAGCTGACAGTACTAAGGCTGAGTAGTCATTCCCAGCAAGAGCAAGGCTATAAATGCATTTTTAAGAGAATCACCTAAAAGGCATTTGAGTGTGTTTGTTAAACAAAGCTGGGAGGAGAAATTGCAGGCTTGGTTTTGATGATGACAGCTCTAAACAATGGCATGCAAATACACGCTTCACAGCTCAAAATCACAGCCCTCCACAGCCAAAGGGAATGGCCCTGATGGAGAGGATGGTAGTCGGAAGAGTAAAAGAAGCCTCAGCAACAGCTCAACGGTGGCCGCTGCCTACATCGCCTACCTTAATAAGCTTTTTGGACAGGTTAGTTCAGCAACACAATGCTGCCCATCCACACATGCATGCTGTCACTGCTTCAGTGCACAGAGGATTAATAAAATAGAGGATGTCACAAGCATACACTGTTTTATCAGATCTGTGCATGTCAACATCATGTGCAATGTCAAATATGTTGTTCAGCACATGCAATAAAAATACACGTTTATACTCACTGATGTGAAGACAGACTGGCTCAAAGTTGATTGGTCTGGACTGCAATCATTTAATTGGTTTAATAGATTTTTCAGGGTATAAAATTTTTATTGCTTTATTTAAAAAAAAAAAATAGCTAACACGCTGTCATCTGAGATCAGAAACTTCAGGATTTCAACTATGTACCAGTCATCAACAATATTTATGTATTTCTGAACACATCCTAATGAAAAATGCTGTGTCCAAATTTAGTGCTGCCATTTTTCAGTAATTAGTCACAAGGCTTTGATTACCCATCACAGTAAGCAAAGAGTTCTTATAAATGCTAGCAAGTATCCGTGCCGCCACTCAGACTCTGCAGCATGCATCCTATGTAATGATCTCCACAGGTATAAGGTTTGATTTTTATTTTGTGGCTTGAAGCACACATCTAAAATTCTCAAGAAATGCTTAACAGAAAGCAATGACAACACAGCTGACCCTCTTCCCACCCAGAGTCTGTGAAAACAACAATAAACCCTTCCAACTGTCTCAGTGGAGGAATGGTTCAAATTTACAGATTTGTACAAACAGCATGGCAGCATGAATTAGTATTTACTTGCTGTGACAATTTAGACTGAGAGAAGACATGTGAGTAATTTCAGACATGGCATTCTTTCTTAAAAGAGAAGCGCAAAGGAAAAATAGAAATAAGAAATAACTCAGCATTAGTGTCTCACCATCTTTTAGGACTTGTTTATGCTATTTACAGCCAAAAGAATTTACACTGAGTCCAAATCTGGCCTGGGGATGAATAATTTATGGGCGTCAGGTTAATAACCTCCATTCTGATAACATAACTCTCATAATAAATATGAAGTGAAAATTAATGCAGGTGAGGCAGCATTTGTAAATTGCAGCCAATAATCCACATGAATAATGATGTACATTAACACACATGCAGCATCATGATTGTGTATTTTTTACTTACTGCATATATATCACACTTCTGTTTATTTAGCTGAATGATTTTCACAAACAACAGCCCTGGCTAGCCGTGTTGGGACCCTGCCTGTAGGCTGCTGAGTAAATCATCATCTGCTTTTGTCCTCAGGGGCATCAGCATTAACCAAACCTTAGCAGCAGCATTGTTATATAATGAATACTGTGGATCAGTTCCACAGGGCGTGATCTCGCAACACATTCAGCCCTTATAAACCCTGTTAAATGTGTTTGCATATTTCTGCAAATCTCATATTACTATTATTTAACTGGTTGCACATAAGCTGATTGGAAAAACAGAAACAAAATTTAAAAAGTCTGGATGACCCTTATCATTTAAACTGCACAGTACAGATATGATGAGATGTAAATAAATGCTCCCGGCTAGAAAATATAAAAAAGAAGACAAAGCCTTATAAATTGCTGTATCTATAAAGAAGGGACAGGAAGGCCATGGCAAATACTACACATGCACTTTTAATGATGCCACATTAAATCAGAAATAATTTAAAACGTCATTATCTTATTAAGCAACCTTGAAAAAATAGCTGTTTTTATGTGACCATGCATATTTCTCATAATGTGATTATGTTACTTCATATTTTTGACAAACAGTACTGTAAAAAAGTCTTTAACCACCCCAGTATATTCCCATATTTTCTTAAATTATTCTTGTACCTGACCATGTTTTGGTTTATTCTGTTATTTTCCATTTTGGCCACATAACAGTGAACACTGATGTCGTTCAAGCATTAAAAAGGGCTGTAGAATTTAAAGTCTGAAGTATTATTTTATGTACATAGGATGTACAATTTAGCAAAGAGCCCATTGTAAATAATATTTTTAGGCTTTGTTAGTAACTGCTGGTTGCAATTTTTGCTCATTTGTATAACTGCTTCCATGAAAAATGCTCAAGAAAACACAATCCGATCCATGGAAACAGGTCTCATGGATTGATGAATGCTCCACAGAGGTCAGACCTCAACAGGAGTGAAACAGTGTGGGATCATCTTGACAGAATAAAACAAAAAGCAGCCAACATCCACTCAAGAGCTGTGAAATGTTCTTCAAGAAGCCTGGAGAAGGTTTGCTCAACCAGGGCTGTGTTGAAAAATTAAAGTGGCCATAACCAACACTGACTTCCAACCTTATTTTAACTGTACCGACTTTGTTAAAGTTTGCATGTGTGTCCAGTTTTCCTGGTAAAATATAAAGAAATGACAAGTCTCTGAAGACTTTTGCACAGTACTGTAAATTGGTACAAAAAGTTCGGAAGACAAAGTCCAGTTTTTAAAATCTGGGCTCTATTTTACTATTGAAACAGAAAGACTAGGTGGGGTAAAGATAAAAAAAAAATCAGTTCAATGTGAATACCATAGTACCCCGATGTACTTAAGAAAGAACCATCAGAGACTAAGCTAAAATTGTTCACAATGACCAGTATAAGACAGCTGACCAACTTCTCCATTAATGTTTACCCCCATCATTTAGACCCTTGAAGATGGGAAAATAAAACCCAGGGCTAAGCCTGCCAGAAATTTCTTTCACAGTAACCTACTGGTACACCTTCCATGGGACTGTTTACTTTTGTCAATTCACTGAAAATAAGCAACAGTTTATTTCACATTCAGCAGTATTTTTGCCTCATGCTTCTCCATCTTTACCAACTCTGCAGTCCAACTCATTCTCACTCTGATTGTGTCACAAATCAAGCCTTTTCCAGAGTAAACACTCCAGAAAGATGGCATCTAATTTTTGCCATGCCTAAAAAATATTAAAAAAAAAAAAAAAAAAAAAAAAACAAGCAGTGCCTTTTCCTTGGGATGAGAAGTGATTAGAGAATGTCCCATTTCCCTCCTTGAAGCCTGAAAACATTTGGAATGAAATGTAATTTTTCACGGAAGGAAACCTTTTTGTGGTTATAAAAAAGAAAGAACAATATTATATTTGTTAGCACTAACAATGTCACACACTTTTTAAAACTGCTTCATATTGATTTTTATCATCATAAAGGAGCATAACATTATTTAAAACAGAACCAGTGAGCTGTACACATGATTATCTAGCATTTTACACATCTTTACTTATTTAATTCAGCTCATTTAGATCTCTAAAGGGCCATTAAAATTTTTTATTTAATTTTTCAGGGACAGATTTTATACAGTATATATATATATGTATATATATATATATATATATATATATATATCTCCATTGTCTCATGCAAGAATATCTCCAGCAATTTGCTGCATACATTAAAGGAATTGAGCTTCCTCAGGAAGTGGAGTCTGCTCATGGAGTTGGTCCAAAAAGGAAATAATTCTATCCAACATGTAAATGAGACTGTGATATTTTCCCTCAATTTCTAAGACTAAAAAAAAAAAAAAAAAAAAAAAAAAAAAAAACCTCTTTTTCAGTAAAATCACTCACAAATTCACATATGATTTACTGTCTGGCCACAAAGCTGACATCCAGTAATGTCAAGCAAAGTATTGGCTGTGTTCAGAACTGATATTATGACCCCAGATTTCTGCAGGGCATCTCAGAATATCTGAGAAAATTACAACTGGAAGCGAGTCAACAGATTATATAAACCTTCTTTTAGTTTCTGTTTTTATGCTAATCAGAATAGCTCTTGTGGATTTTTTCGTTATCCTTAAAAACAAAAAAAAAAGACTCACATCATAATAGTTCCACTCATTAATATAAACCAGTTTAAAATACTTACTGACACTGGCATCGGGGAAATTTTATAACACATCCTCAGAGTTTAACAGAAACAAAAATATCTAACTAAGATAACTAACAAAGCAATAAGCTGCAGCTTATAAGCAGAGTAACAGTGAAATATGGTGGTGAGAATACACCAGCACCATATGGGAGAACAAATATTTAGAATTGGCTCATAGAATCATGAAAACTGTTCTGATGCATAATGGAAGGTTTGCTTTCTCTTTTTTAACATTACTTGTATTATAGATTTATAATAATTAAAAGGGGAAATGTGTTATGGAAAAATATTATGCACATTGTAGATAAAGCAACAACAATAACAATTTATTTATAAATTTTTAGACATTGTACAATTTAAAAAAGTTTAGGGGCTGTTTTTTATTTTATTTTATTTTATTTTATTTTATTTTATTTTATTTTATTTTATTTTATTTTATTTTATATCCATCCATCCATTTACTGCCGCTTATCCGGAGTCGGGTCGTGGGGGCAGCTGCCTAAGCAGGGAAACTCAGACTTCTCTCTCCCCAGCCACATTCACCAGCTCATCTGGAGGGATCCCGAGGCATTCCCAGGCCAGCCGAGAGATGTAGTCCATCTAGCGTGTCCTGGGTCTTCTCCGGGGTCTCTTTCCGGTGGGATGTGCCTGGAACACCTCACCAAGGAGGCGTCCAGGAGGCATCCTAACCAGATGCCCGAGCCACCTCATTTGGCTCCTCTTCATGCATAGGAGCAGTGACTCTACTCTGAGCCCGTCTTGGATCACCGAGCTTCTCTAAGGGAGAGCCCAGACACCCTGCGGAGAAAACTAATTTCGGCCGCTTGTATCCGCAATCTTGTTCTTTCGGTCACTACCCACAGCTTGTGACCATAGGTGAGGGTAGGAACGTAGATCGACCAGTAAATCGAGTGCTTTGCCTTTTGGCTCAGCTCCTTCTTCACCACGAAAGACCGATGCAGAGCCCGCATCACTGCAAATGCGGCATCAATCCACCTGTCGATCTCCCGCTCCATCCTTCCCTCACTAGTGAACAAGACCCCGAGATACATGAACTCCCCAACTTGGGGCAGGACCCTATTGCAGACCCGGAGAGAGCACTCCACCCTTTTCCGGCTGAGGACCACCCCTGAACAGACCTTACCAGGAGGGCTGAGGAGTGTGATCCCCCTGTAGTTGGAGCACACTCTCCGGTCCCCCTTTTTGAAGAGGGGGAGACCACCCCAGTCTGCCAGTCCAGGGGAACTGTCCCTGATGTTCATGCGATGCTGCAGAGACCTGTCAGCCAAGACAGCCCTACAGCATCCAGAGCCTTAAGGAACTCTGGGCGGACCTTATCCACCCCCAGGGCCAAGAGCTTTATAACCACCTCAGTGACCTCAGCCCCAGAGATGGGAGAGCCAGCAGCAGCTACCCCAGACTCTGCTTCCTCATCGGAAGACGTGTTGATAGGATTGAGAAGGCCATCGAAGTATTCCCTCCACTGCCTCACAACGACCCGAGTCGAGGTCAGCAGCGCCCCATCCCCACTGTACACAGTGTTGACGGAGCACTGTTTTCCCCTCCTGTGCTACCAGATGGTGGACCAAAATCTCCTCCGCAGGAGAATCGCCTTCCAGAAGTCATTCTCCATGGCCTCTCCAAACTCCTCCCATGCCCGAGTTTTTGCCTTAGCGACCGCCAAAGCTGCACTCCGCTTAGCCCACAGGTACCCACCAGCTGCCTCTGGAGTCCCACAGGCCAAAAAGGCCTGATAGGACTCCTTCTTCAGCTTGACGGCATCCCTTACTGCCGGTGTCCACCAACGAGTTCGGGGGTTACTGCCACGACAGGCACCGACGACCTTACAGCCACAGCTGCGGCTGGCTGCTTCGACAATAGAGGCATGGAACACAGCCCATTCGGACTCAATGTCCCCCACCTCACCTGGGACATGGTTGAAGCTCTGTCGGAGATGGGAGTTGAAACTCTTTCTAACAGGGGACTCCGCCAGACGTTCCTAGCAGACCCTCACAACAGGCTTGGGTCTGCCAGGCCTGACCGGCATCCTCCCCTAACATCTGAGCCAACTCACCACCAGGCGGTGATCAGTTGACAGCTCTGCCCCCATCTTCACCCGAGTGTCCCGAACATGCAGCCTCAAGTCCGACGATACGACTACAAAGTCGATCATCGAACTGTGTCCTAGAGTGTCCTGGTGCTAAGTGCATATGTGAACACTCTTATGCCTGAACAAGTTGTTCGTTATGGACAATCCATGACGAGCACATACGTCCAGCAACAAAACACCACTCGGATTTAGATGGGGGGGGGGGCTTCCTCCCAATTACCCCCCTTCCATTTCATTTTATTTTATGTTATTTTATTTAATTTTTTAAAGAAGCCCTCAACACAACCAAATGGAGACTTAAGTCTCATACAGTTGAATGAGTGAAAGCAAGGCTTTTCTATAACTGCTTTCATCACAGAATAAGGATTTACTGAGAAAGATAACAGAAAATTTTACACCAATGGGAGTTTTGTGCCCATTAACTTTTAATGATGTTCCATAACTAGATTCCTTAATAACTAATGGGTCTGTTTAATTTTTTAAGCAATTTATGGATACAGAACACAATTTCTCCATGACCTTGGGCTTCTGTAGATGTTTTCACATCCTAGCCTGATGTAAAACCTCTGTGACTGATCTCACTTGTTTCACTGTGACAGTATTTGGTTTGAATTTACTAGTAGCCTGGCGGAGGACACGCTGCTTTGGCTGATGCTGGGACACTGAGGCAGAGAGACCATCTACCCTGCGGCATTTATCATGTCAACACAAGTATTAATAAGCCCTTTAGCAAGGTTCACTGTCAGCTATCATCAGGTCCTACAGAGACAAAAGAGGAAAATGGCGAAGAAGCAACAATTTTATCTAAAAGATAAACAGCATAAAACAGACAGAATGAACTGTGCTCATTAGGTTGGCTTTTAGGTGATGTTTTAGTCTGATGGGTCTATGATTTAGTGTTAGGTATCAGCAAACCTCTCATATGTGTGCATGCGTCATGCTTACAAAGCAGCGGGATGCTAAATTAACCATGTGATGGCAGACAGAGTGGCATTAACTGTTAATGGGCTCATTCTGATGGATGAACTGAGAGTCTGCATGACATGCTGTCTAATCCTTTCTGGATGAAAAATATCCAATTAATGTGTTGACCTTGTTATCTAAATGTTGCCCTTGTATAACTGAAAGATCTTGTGGAGGGTAAACAGCACACTGTGAGCTACATGACAAGAAAAATCATATCAGAGCATAAGGGTTAAATAAATCAGGGGTGCTTATAGGCAGAGAACATTAAAAGGGATATAACTCTTGATGCAACTGCATCTTGGCGTTGCTTTTTAACTGTTTTGGCAATGGTATGCAGTGAATAAGCATTTGAACGCCTGCCATACAGAGCAGCCTCCATATAAAACCAAAGGAGCCTTTCCTTCTCCTTATGCTACTGAGAACATGAGCAGGGTGACCTTGTACAACTTATGTATTAGCTGATGTGAGTGCCAACATTTATTCAGAGGAAATTATTACGCTTCTCTTTGCTGCTCCACTGCTGCCCTGTTTAGGCAGTACAAACATGTGAACACATAAATGTAAAGTTAGCATTCACATTACATTCTCCCTAAATTCAGAGCTATTTCAACTCAAGCTGTCAGAACCTGCATTATTGCATCAATCACATGTTCTAGATCCAGATAGGAATTGGCATCAAAAGTTAAAACTGGTAGGTTTGCCGCACCTCAGGTAAAAATTGTCATGTAAGTCTAATTATTTTAGAGTAATGCTACAAACAGACAAACAAACCAACTACACAATCTTGTTGCTGGAGGGACTGAGCTCTTATACTTTATAACAGTGACAACTTCAGCACACTTAAAAATACATTACAGAACGATATTTTCTTTGATGCATGGCTACTTCAGCATCCACCTGATATCCCACAAGTACTGTGAGCTCTATCCAACCAGTAAAATACAAAGCGAAAGACAGGTAGGCAGGCAGGCAGACAAACCAACACAGCTGAAAACACCTTTGCCTTGGTGGAGGTACAAAAATAAAAAAATAACAAAAAAGAAAAAACTCATAAAAAATGTCAAGTAAAACATCATCACAATGACTTGATGTCTTACTTCAACTTCTAGTAGTCTGTCTTTATCTCTGTTCTTTTAATTGTATAGAACTTTGTTTTTATCTTTTCTTTTTCTTCTTTTTTCTTTATGGCATCAAAGAAAGGAAAAGCCGCCCTGCAGCAAATTTGTGTCTGCAATAATCAGAGCTTGTATAGGTCTTTTTGGCCATCTTGTTCTTTTGAAGTTATGGATGCCCACAGGCTCGTAGTATCTTTGTGCTTAGCAGTATCTCCGTATTACAGGCTGACTTGCTACATACAGACACAACTACATTGGTATGTTTTGTGAGTCCCCTTTGGATGATGTCTGTAAAGAAGAGTTAAACATAGTTAGTGAGCCCCGGAATCAAGAGGGTGTTGAATCATTTTCTCAAATTTATGAATTATAGTCTTAATTTAAGGATTTTAACAAGATGTGATATAATGTTATACCTCATTATAAAGGTGACTAATCAGGCTTTTCAACAATGTATAATATGACACCAAATGGTATCATTTAAGTGGAGGAATAATTAACCACATTTTCCTTTTTTTTGTGCCGAGTTAAGAATGAGCTCGTTGGCTAGCACATTTACATTAGTGTTGATTAAAAAGGCCTTTCCATCCTCTCCATCTCTAAATTATGGAGGTATCTTTGATGATCCTGGCACTGTGGAGGAAAGCATTGTCATCCAGGAGGATGGAGTTAGATCCCTGATTCTGGAAATATGGGCTCATCACTGGCTCCAGTTTCTCAACCTTACAAAATATTCCTCATTGTAAAAGTTAGTAATCAGGTTTTCCAACAGTGTATAATACAGAATCAATTGGTATTATTAAAGTGAGAAATAACTGACCAAACAGAATTTTCCTTATTTTTTTTGTGCAACGTTTTTATCCAAAAATCCCCTTTGGAAATATATTTGACCCTTGATATGTAAAATTAAAAACTAGCTTCAGCTAATATTCTGCATGTTTTAATATAAGCAGTTAGCTGAAGAAGTTGTGATAAAAGCAAAAAATTCATTATAAATTTTTGGTTTTTAATTTGTACTGGTTTCCCTGTCTGTCTGTCTGCAGCCAAATATTACATTTAACCTAAATGTCCACGTCATGTTTGTCTCTCTTTACTGAAAAAAACAACACGAGATGCATTAAAAGTCAGCTGTTCATATGTACATAGCCGGTGTACCTATGTATCTGTGTTTCTTTGAGAAAGAGCAAGGTCTATGAGACTCACGTATATGCTTGTGAGTAGGTGTATGTTTGTGTTCACAGACTGAGATAATACTACACTTCTCTCAGGATATTGTGAATGCAGTGTGTGTGTAAGTGTGTAATATTGTATCATTGTGCAAATTAGGGAGATATGTCGCTGGGTGAAATCCCATTAGAGTTTACTGTCAGCATGCAGCAGCGCTGACATGATATGCATGTTGTTCTAATTTGGTAGTCTAAAACAAATTATCACTGGGTATTTCTCAGGAGAATTCAATGTTAAACACACCCTGATTTCACATGCTGACTGCGATACAGTCTCATAATCATTTCCATTGTGTCTTTTCTTTGCCTTGCAGGAGAGAGAGCTGATGCCAGGGGAGATAGATGGTAAGATGTTGTTGATGTTGTAATTACAAGGCAAGCGTATGATACATCACCAGTCAATACAGAACTTTATCAATTGCATCAATGGCTTCTCCCTTTCAGCTTGCTCCAGTGCATGATTCATGCAAGAGATTGCAGGTTTCTCAGACTGCCTTGAAATGTATTTGCCAATGACGCAGAGAAACAAAATCAATCAAGACACCATAACTTGCTGTTCTTTAGGGCTGACTGTAGGTCTGTTTAGTGGAGTCAACAACTCACAGGGAAGTTTCAAACTTGCAGCTAACTGAATGTTTGAATGTGTTTGACTCTTGGGAAAAATATTTTACTTTCCTGCATGGTTTGTTACAATCGAAGTAATTCGTTTATGTGTTTGGCAGAGTTGCAAGAGGCCTTTAAGGAATTTGACTATGATGCGGATGGCTTCATCCATTACAAAGACATTGCAGACTGCATGAGGACCATGGGCTACATGCCTACAGAGATGGAGCTCATCGAGATCATTCAACAAATCAAGATGAAATGTTAGTATTTATCTTCCAAGCTGTATGTGTGTATTTTATGTGTGCATGGTATTCATCCACCCCTCAGGGGTTAAAGCATGTGTGATTGATTGGTCTTTCTTAAATGAGCAGGTCTGAATGTGAGAGAAATGTCTGTGTGTGTGCTTCATAAGCCATGTGTTTGTGTTATTTTGGATAAAGTCCTTGAAGACCTAATGTTTGCCTTTGGAGTTGGGAGATATCTAAGCTGTAGCATACTGATTAATGGACCTCACACTGCAGGGGCAGAGTGAATAAGAGTTTTATCTTAAAGAAGACATGTTATGCAATTTTTTCACACAATGTCCTGGGGTGTTAATGGGATGTCTGCTTTGGTCAAATACCACAGAGATGCAGAACAACAGCTCTATTTTCTTGTTTGTGACCCACTTGACTCAACTCCACCTGTTCTTTTGAAATTGGTAATATTCAATAAGTTTGAAATACATTATTACTGCTCTCATGGCAAACTGAGCTGAGATTATCACACACCAAACTCAGATGAAAACATTTGACAGGTATTTCCTTCTTAGTTCCACAACAGACACTTGGTAAAGCAAAAGGCAAGAACAAACATTTTGACTACCTCCCTCCAAGGTACAGTATGATTTTAAGCTGGGAGGAGATATAGTAGATGAGCAGGCAGGATAATTCTTCTCAGACCTGGAAGTGGGGTGTACTGTAGATTACTGCTGATCTAAATGGGAGCTCCAGGTCTGACTGTTAAAAACTCAAATTTTGAGTGTCAGTGATTTTTTACACCATAATTTATGCTTCAAGCACAAAAAAATTTTATTTTTAAAAATTATTATGTTCACATTACGTCCCCCTATTTTGACAACTATGTAACAGGTTTCACAGCTGCACCGACTCTTCTTGTGTGTAGATTTATTAACCGTTTACATCGGGGACTAGGTGGGATTATGGTGCAAGATTCATGTGATGGACAAAGCAGTGACGGATAATCTGGCACAGGTTAAAGTCCAAAAAGGTCTTTTTTATTCAACCCAAAAATAATCAAAATGCAACTTATACAAAATAAACAAGAAGTTGGGCCAATAAAAAAGGTCAAATTAGCAAAACTCTACTGAAATACCTGGTAACATAACAAGACAAAACTCACCTAATAAAATGAGACAAATGGGTAAACTTAAATGCCCACAAAAAAGACACGAGGGGTGAAAGACAAAAACTTAACTGAAACTAGTGAAGTAAAATCCAATTCCATCCCCTTGAAACTGGCTTGTGGTATGGTCCAATTTGTCAGCTCCGCCCTGTGAGCACCTGCCGGTTCTTCAGTCAAGGGACTGGAGCTGTTGTCATAACTCAAAAAAACACAAAATTAAGCAACTAATAAGTCATGACAAAACAATATAAACCACAATGTGCTCACTAATTTTAGAATATATGTTGTGTCACTGACTAATTAAACTAATGCAAAACAATTGTTGCTCTGCTAATTAAATCCTATGTTCAGAGAAAAAAAAAGCAGTTAGTTCAGGTTACCACCTTTGTGTGGCTAGATGGAGCAATCACAATTCAAGATGTGTTTATTGTGCCATGGGGGTAATTTTGATTTGCAACCAGCATTAAAACATATTATAAAATAGTGAACGACATCACAAACCAGATATTGAGTGCACTTAAACATTGTAATACAATAGATGACAGAATAAAGATTTTTTTTTTTTATTATATTTGATCTGCGTCATGACAGAATATATCTGTGCCCTGATGGAAGCAATACAAACATCTCAAGAGATGGTTTTAGCCAACCAAGACAGCTCATTTTTCTTTCCTTTTCTTTCCTTTTCTTTTCTTTTCTTTTCTGTATTTTTTATTTTATTTTATTTTATTTCTTCAGCTTGTTCTGGTCATTGAGGTCATGTAACAGTATCAAAAGATAAATTAAATGTAAGACAGTGAGCAACCCTTTGTGACCACCAACAGCCAGGGCTGTGTCTAGTCTGCTCATACCTGTTAAGTCTATGGGCTATAAGCTACTGCAGAAATGATTTATTCATAATATCTCGCCTTAATGGTGTGTTTGTCTTTGCCTTCCTTCCTGAATGCTCAAATGTGGTCAGCTTTTTGAGTTAAAGGTGAATCACGATCACAAATAAACTCTGGATTTTGCCATAAGCCTGGAGGACCAGAATGTGTTACACCTACCAAAGCTAAACAATGTGTCAGCCAAAACGTTACATAAACCCACAGTAGATAGACAAGACTTTCTATGGATGGCAAGTTATATAATATTCCAATAAAAAGATACTGTACATAAGTAAAATATGATATTTAATATGCATTTGTGTATGGTACCAGTTATATTATGCAAGTGACAGAACAGTAGGGTTTTTTTTTTTTTTCACTTTTTATTTATAAAGAATAGGAAGTGTGGTAATTTTCTCAATGTTTTATGCAGCTACAGCCAGCCTCTTACTCTGGTGTGACCAGTAGTTTGTAATGGCTAATTAAGCTACTGAATATGATGGATATCCCCTGTTATTGATATAATTACATTTATCTACTATACTTAAAATATTGAAGATCGTCGACTATTTTCCAAATGATAGAGAACAAGATACTCTTGGACACAATCTCTGCAATGATTCAAAGCTGCAGCCTGTTGGGAGATGCACATGTGTGAGTGTTAAAGTTCTGATGAAATCTACTGGATGATAGACCACTTACTGAGTACTGACAGCCTGCATGATTTTTAAAAGATTGTTAGATGTTCAAGTGCATTTTCCCAAGCATGACTTACATCAGTTGTTAGGGCTGTTAAAACTAGAGCTATCAAATTATTAAAATTTTTAATCAGATTAATCACAGCTTTCAAATTAATTCATAAAGAGCCAATGCTACAAATATTTACTCTTAACTGAGCTTCTCTTGGGCAAACATCAGATGTCCAATGGTCAGTAAATGCAGCATGTAGTGTATTTCTATATGTTCTAAATCATCTAACCATGTTCTATATCATAATTCAGAATTTATGGGTTGCGTCCCAACTCAGGGTCTGCACAAAAAGTACGGATTTGTCGGCTACATATGTCATCGTGGTGCACCAAGCACTGTCCCAATTCAGAGAATTCGAATGAGCCCCAAAATCCACCCTACAAATCTGCACTACGTTTGGCCTCAAACAAAGGCTGCTGGTGATGCATCTTTCATTTGAGGCTTCTTTTCTTCCAGAATTCATTGCGCACAAGATGGTGGCAAATGAGCAACAGCGCTCAGAAAAGTATTTTTATGGTTTCAATAAAGTTTTGTAAAAAAAAAAAAGCATTTTTTTTAACTACACTTAAATAAAAACATTACAAAAGCAAGTACACTAAGGAAAACATGTTTGTTAAATGGTGACATTAAAATTATATTCGTGGATTTTTAAGGGGTTAATGAAGTGTCCGCCAGCTGAAAAACAACAGAGAAGATGAAGAATATAACATTCAATGTCTTCTTTAGGTATGTTTCGAGACAATATTATTCAGCAAAATAATAATTTTGAGGCCAACACCATCAAGAGTAGAACATACAAATTCCTCAATGTGTGCTTGATATTTTTTTTTCTTTTTCCTTCTTTTTTATTTTTTAAAATAAACTCCTTCATTTGCATTTATCCACCCAAGAAATCAATGTATTGTGCAGGTTATGTAACCAAATTCACCTCTACCATACTTGCAACCTAATAACACCAAGACTGTCGTCTATGTTGTGAAAGCTTACAAACTGGGGCAATTAAAGCTGAGGTTCATTCTCTTATATAACCTTTTGTACTGTCTGTACTACACGATAACCTTTTTCAATCAGAACAGCAAATGATGCAGGTTTCAGGCAGTGCTTTGTGGCCTCACTTCTCAGATTCAGAGGTAAATTTCTTCTCTCGTACCCAGTCTTGTCATTACACCATGGCTAACTCCTAAATTACACACCAGATTTATTTTTTAGAATTTTTTCATTTCCTCCTAAAGACTCTGAGGAGAGCTATACGAAAAGAATCTGGGGGGGGGGGTTAGATCTAATTTTCTATGAACCAGCATCTGGTATCTGATGCCTGTTACTCTATAGAACAGCACAGCTTGATCAGCTTATTTTTTAGCTACATTGAGACATTTGTCTGTTTAGATTTTATTGTTGCTCATTCCTGCAAGATTCAAATTCTCATCAGGTCAAACACTTAGCACTGCTGTTGTATAATTAGAATTAAATGTCTAATGTATTATTAATGCCGTTTGTTCTTCACCTGAGAACTTGTTTCCACTTGGCCACATCAGGAGGGTGAACTAATCACCAGATAGCAGCTTCAGGCTGCAGCATAAGTGGCCACACAGGCAATTGAAAAGTGAACCGTTATTGTCAGGAAAGCTGTAGTAGTAGTCAGCTGTAGCCCATTAAAAACCTAGGCCACAAAGTTTATCAGCAAATGTCACCTCAGCCTATTTAAATGTTGTTGTCATGTCTGCTGTCCAGCACTGTTTTAAAACACACTGTTTATACATGACTTGAAGAGTAAGTTGCAGCAGAAGTTTTATGTTCTCATGTTGGTGTTAAAAAAAAAAGGCCTCAGCTTGCCAGCTGCTGTCAAAAGTATAATCCAATATTTTACAAAGACCAAAACTCACTTAACTTTCAGTTTGTGTTACACATTTTCACTCTAAGAACTTCTCTAAATTGGTATTGAGACAGATTAATAATCGATTATTTATTTTTAAGTTGACTCTTTAATATTATTTCAAGTAAATATCTGTATAATTAGTTGTTCTTATATTTATGTTCAGTATTTTGCAGAACACTAGTATGATCTACCTGCACAATGTCTGCATCTGCTTCAGCACGGCTCCAGAACCACTGGTACTTGATTGCATGTGGGTGTACAAAGGCATCCTCTTAATATTCATTTGTTTACCTCAATCGCATCCAGTACCACTCCATACATCTACAACTCATGTGAATGTGGTCCCACGACATGTATGTTGCTTGCTAACATACCCCAAAACTGCTCTAAAGGGCTTGATGGTTATGCTGAAGACCGTCTCTCGGACATTTCCACTACTACCGCTCTCTATATGATTTTTTCTACCCAGTGCACAGTGACAAACACTCGTGGCTTAACAGTTGGCAACAAATTGGAAGCGTTTTGGGGGTTGATGCTTAGGATATACAATGTGACCAGTAGATTGGCCTTTTCACTATTTTATAGTCTAAGTGCTTTGTTTTGCCCTTGCAGTGACCTCCAGTATTGAGCGTTTTTGTCGTGTTGCGCTCCTGTCATTTGCAGCAAATATATACACAAATGTGTTGACGTGAACGCTTGCATTCACAGCAAGTATATCCCAGCCCTTAGAGGAAAAGGTCTGAAGACTGGGTTTTTCTGCATTTAAAAATTAAACTTAGTTTCAGCCTCTGAAAAATTACACAGACAATGAACAACATCCTGGAATTTGGATCCACAATATAACAAAGCAGTTTCATCATATTGAGTACTGAGAGTGTACTTTTCTGTTGCGATCCACTGGGACCAGAGTGCTGCTGGCCTCCTTTCTGCCAGCTAATTAGTTTCAATGATCTCCTAATTATATGGTTGCAATGACAACAGCAAAACATGAGTAGGGAGACTACTAGCTACGTTAATTTAAAAAAAATCTGATGTGCATCATTGCAAAAAAGAAAATAAGGTAAACTTTTGTACCATAAATACAGGTCAAGGTGGCAGAAACTTTAGGTTTTGTCAGAATTTCCAAAGATGCCACCTATCTAACTAACTAAATACAATATTTCAGCCATAAAAATGAAGTTGAAATAATTCGAACAGTAAAAGAGAAAAAAAAATAGCCCCGTATCTGAGATAGAAAGATTACAAAAAATGCTAAGTGCAACAGGCTTTAGGTGATTATTAGTTGCATTTAAGATTTATTTGACCTGTCAAGCCTGCTTTTTGTGGTACACCCCCTGTGGAGCTATTAAAAAGGTCTGTCACAACAACTATTACACCATCAGTATAAGACTTTTGACAAAAGTAGTGATTGCATCATGAGTCACATTCTGTAAAGCAGAGTTGTTCAGTGCAGGGTCCCCCGGGATCGCTGCTTCACAAGGTTACAGTCAGGGAGCCAAAAATTATAATCTACCTTGAGGCTGGTGTGAAAATTCTTTGTTACCTTGAAAATCAGAGAGTCAATTACCAGAAGAGGCGTTTAATTCGAGAATCCTGCAGCTGCCTTACCAGTACAGTTTCACCATTACTTACATGATTCAGTACCACTGAAATAGCTTTATGTTCACATCAGTTTGCAGTAGTTTGACTCTCTCTCAGCAGTCCTAAGACTCAAAGCCCTGATTACATTTCTGAACCATTAAATGACCATGTGGCTTTATTGAAGTAGTCTTTCATTTCTACAAAGGCCCAGATAATGAAAACAGAACAAGCTTATTTGGCTACACACTATTAAATAAGCCTGCCTTTTGTCAAACTAATAATATGAGTCATCCCATAGTATCAGCCTGTTTTAATAATTACCATGGGGATCAAACAAAATAAAACTGGTTCCAACTAGCTTGAAGGAAACATAATGAGAACATGGATGAATTCATGCATAGCCTGTGATTTATAATGAATACTGCAAGCTTGGTATTAAGTCAGGCTAGATGGGTACTTTATGTTTTCTCCCACGTGCAGATGGCTATTCCCATTCAAAGAATTTTAATTAAGATGTGCACATTTTGCAGCACTAAAGGGGAAGAACAATCAGCAATTTTTGGAGGAGTTGGTGGAGACCAAAACAGAGCTAATAGGAGACTGAGTGATGAGTCAGAGTTACCCTGTTTTTTTCAAATTTGACTCTAAATTTACCTTTTAATTGTTGCCAAAAAATCTAAGATTTCAGTGAAAGATCTGAACAATTCATCAAGTTTTGTTGCTGGATATAAAAATCTTTAGAACATCTAACTTTATGTGTCAATATCCACCATATGTAGAAAACAGAGGCCAAAGGAAAGGAAAGATGTTGCTATTTCAGCCTGTGCATGCTGTCCTCTGCTTTTCTGCAGGGGGTGGACATGTAGACTTTGATGATTTCTGTGAGTTAATGGGGCCAAGGATGCTTGCAGAAACAGCTCATATGGTCGGTCTGAAGGAGCTCCGCTGTGCCTTTAAACAGGTAAGGGAATCTCAGCTAGAGCCTATTAAGTGGTCTGGACTGTTTCCTGGGTGTATCTTCAAGTGTGTAACAGGACTTTTGCTTAGATTGTACCAAGGGTGTAAATAAGTCCGGGAGAGATTTCAACAACTATTCTTTTTCTAGGACAAAATATTTGTACAGCATGTAACTAAGTTTTGAGTAATTGGGATTTTCAAAGATCACGAGGTATACAACTGGTCAAACTATCCTATTAAACAATGAAAGATTAAAAGTTATAGGTCTCTTGATTGGTGATGATTGACAAGATCTAGTTTAAGTAAACCTCAGGTTTTACTTGATGGTACATTTTGGACTGATCAGCACACAGACCAATGGGAAAGTCAAAGGCTGGATTCACGTTTTTACTCTCTGTGTGTGATGTAAAGTCATCATTTCAGTCAGCTGCACTGCAGCAGGAGCATGTAAGCAGTCATACGGTTCTCCTGCAAAGTCTCTCTTCAAAACAAATGCAAATATAGTTCTTCTGGTACTTCTTGTCTACTTTTTCTTTTTGTTTTTTTGTTTGGTTTTAGATTGATTATGGTGTTTGAATAGTTGCCATGCTCAGAGTGTGTGGTTACAAGTATTTGGAATGCTGCAGAAGGACACCAGAGCGTGGATGAATAAATTTATGTAACATAGAGCTTGTACATGAGCAGACTTCGAAACATTGAAATGCCATTGAAGATGTCAGTGCAGATAAGAGAGGGGAATCGTGAATTTACAGACATTTTACTAAGAACTATTTCTCTACGACTGCCGACTCCAGGGTTTTCTGTTAAAAATTCATAACAATATACAGTTATTGGGAGGTGGAGCCAGTTTGCCAACGTCTGGCAGGTCCAACCAGTTACTTTTGACAGAGAGGAAATTTATTATGATATTCAGAAACAATCCAGGCATCACCAAGGTAGCCCTGTTATTAACTAAAAAGAAAACATCATAATCACTGTCTACAAGGGATTTTTGTATTACAATTGACTGAAATGATGCTCCCCAAGAAAGAAACTCCTGCTACGAAACCAACACATTTAAGTTTAAATAAAGTTTGCAAATGGCCCCATGCGCAAAGAAAAATACTTATAAAGGTTTTATGGTCACATGCAACAAATATTGTATTGTTTTCACAAAATGTCCACAATTTTTATCATATAAAGCATTCGACCATGATAACAAGTGCCAACTGTTAACTTTAGTGACAGCAGCATCAGCAGCTGCATCAAAAACTGTTCAGTGGAAATAATAACACCCCAAAAGCTCATCAAACCTTGCTCTTGAGTGGATAAAACTGGACAAACATTAAGATTTTCTAATGTTCTTCCCAAAGTCATGGTTTCAAACACATGCGGATTGTGATTAAAAGTAAAGTCTCTGTCAGGAAATCAAAAATGTCATTAAGCTCCATCAGTTCTGGTAAGAGGCGTGTTTAAAGATCCAACCAGAACTCTGCCAGGGACTTGCAGACGCAACAAATATAATCTGGTAAACATACAGTTGCCTGAGACAAAAATTGAATGTGCTGTGTTTGTGCAGTAGTTTTGAGCCTGTCTGCATCCCGTTAATCCTGTATGTTCTCAATGACAGCAACTGAAAACATTACACACAACTTACAAACATATTGCTTATATGGTGATCTGCAGCTGCACCTTCTTCCCACATTCAGCATCATAACAGCAGGTAAAAGCCAGCGGTTCACGTGTTGTGGTGTTTTTTTTTTGTTTTTTGTTTTTTTTGTTGTTGTTGTGGTGTTTGAATGATTCAGCTGCTTCTGAACAGAAACATCTGCAGCTTCAAAGCAACGTCTGCTATTTGGTCAACGGAGAATTTATTTTAAATAATTTCATCAAATCACTACAGCAGTCTTTTTCACATAACACATCATGAGTCAGCAATAAACCATCTGCTGACGCAAGCTGTTTTCACACTCACAAGGAGCTTATATTGCTTTTCTGTAACTCAATTTTTACTTTTGTGGCAAACAGTTTTATTTCTCCTCGTCTCCCCGTTATTGTCTGCATTGTACTGCAATTACATTTCTCCGCTTTTCTTTTTGTCCCATAAAAATTGTTCTGTTATTTTCTTTTTTTTTCTCTGCTCATTGTCACCTTTAATTCTCCTCATCTGTGATCTACTTATTTGTCTCCTTGCTCACTGCATGATTGTGTCCCCACCTTCATTCCCTCCACCAACCCGCCACATGGCAGTTTGACTGTGACGGTGATGGAAAGATCACATTGGAAGAGTTAAAGGAGGGCACGAAAACCCTCCTTGGAGAAAAGCTGAAAAAAGGCGAGCTGGAGGAAATCCTCGGCGATATTGACCTCAACAAAGATGGCAGCATTGACTTTGATGGTGAGTGGATGGAAAGAATATTTGGTTCAGCCACATTTTTGTCAGGAATTTAAAACCCTGTTGGAGAAAAGAGGTGGGAGGGATTAAACACCTGTAAAACTGTTAGTGGAAGCGAGGATGCATGACAAGAATTTAACGAGCATAGATGAAGCCCTTTTCAAAATGTACACATAGTTGTTTTTAAGAGCAAAATAAACCAGCTAGACTTAAAGATTCATGTGATGCTTATTTTTTTTTTGTCAATTTAAAATAATCTGTGATGATCTCAGACCAACTGATGCTGCAGTTATTATTCCAGCAGCAAAATACTTGCTTTAAACACCCTGTTAAACCAACCATTAGTCACATTTCAGTCATAAATATGACTAAAAGACATAGATAACCCAATAAATATTATAGATGTACTCAGTCCAGTATTTTATATTTACAAAAATGTTGTTAACCCTTGCTGTGATCACCACATTACAAATAAAAGAAATTAGTGTCTGTGTTTTCTTCTAATGTTAAGTTCATTAAAATACAACAGTAAAACTATAGTGATGTTTTTTTGTTTGATTTTTAAACTAATTTTTGACCATTTACAAAACAGTTTGTTAGAACAAAGGCAAAATATGCAGATCATGTTCAAACTTATAATTTCCTTCAGGGGGAAACTATTTTTCACTTATTTCATTAATTCAAGAGCAGGTCACTGGCCCTCCTGACACCACTGGTGCAATACACTGCACACATGTATCCATACCCTAATCAGATCTGCCCCCTCAACCACAAACAATATTACTAAATCAATGTCCATGTCACCTACAACTCCCAGATCCACCTGTTGAATGTGGTCTTTAATAAATCAAATGAACTACATTGTTGTCTTTTTATCATAATGATTTGTTTTATTAGGAGATGGAGTTTATGCCCTGGCTCCTTTGGTAATATCAGCACTGACCAACCTTCAGACTCACCAAGAGGTTTTATTTCATCAAATGTAACACTTGCCATCAGCGCACCACACCTTTCCTCCGTATCCACACCATGAGAAAGTGCATCCTGACATGCTCATTGGATGACTAAAGCTACTGTCCACGTTTGGAAGTAATTAATTGCCCGTTTGTACATAAAGCTGGTTTTATATGAATCGAACCGCACTGCGTCATTATTTACAACCAAGTGTATCACTTTAGAAATTAGGAAACAATCAGGTTTTTAGGGTGCATCCTAATTATTTTCACTCATTTCCATTAATTCTTTTGACATCCTGTTTGTTATTTGTCCTTGTCTCCGTCTCACCTGTCTGTGTCTACCATGCATTCTCATGTCCTTTTATGGATATTTTGGGTGTTTACGTATGCAAAGCTTAATTTGCAGAGAAAGTAGTATTCACCAATCTAAGAGGAAAGTTAGAAATAATTTTGGGGCTTACAACACTTTGGTGAATTTGATGGAGAATTTTGGTAAATAATTTCTCAAGTATAACAAATTCAAGAGGATTCATATGATGATTTGGGTGAATGAGGCTCATCAACTCTAATCTTCTCTAACTACGCATTAAAACTAATTGTGTGCCTAGAGTCATTGTCTTACTCTATAACCCACTTTCCTTTTACATTTAGCCCTCAGAAAGATGTCCAGACTGTTTTTGTTTCACATTTGATGACCAGATTTCCAGGCTTGAGTTAAACAGGCCCAAACCCTGATACTCCCACCACCATGTTTCACAGAGGGAGGAGATGAGGTTCCAGTGTTGGGATGGAGTGTTTTCTGTACTGTTCTCCTTTAAACTTAAATCTTCCATTTTGATATTATTTATCTTCTAAATATTTTTCTAATGGTTTTCTGTGTTATTTCACTTAATCTTTACAGCAATGTTTTTTTGTAGAGCAGAAGATGTTTTCTGCAGCTCTGCCAGTTTTCAGTCCTCAAACCAAGCAAATCAAATAAAAATCTAACCAACTAAAAGTGCTATAGAACATTGTGACCAGCAAAGATAGCTGGATTATTATTTGGGATATCATAAATAAAATAAAATAAAATAAAATAAAATAAAATAAAATAAAAATAGGTTGATATCAGACATACTGCATCCTCATGATGATTTAGATTTACATTTATGTCCAAAAAGGGAAGATTCTTCATTTACTGATTCAAAGCCCTTTAGACTGTTTTGTAGACTTTTCTGGCCTGATTAGAATGAACAACTCTTTTCATTAAATTTTCTGATGATACACTTCCACAGAAATTAAATGGGACTTGGACTGAGAGATTGAAAAGGACTCAGTTTAATTTCACCCTCGGATTAACTTTCAGGGTTAACTGTGAGGTTCGCATCATTTTTCAACTCAGAGGGAACAATTGATTTATTTCCTCAGTAAATAAATTATTAAATATATTTGTGATGCATTTGTGTAATCGGGTTTTCTTCAATTTTAAAGCAAGTGGAAAATATGATACTTTTTCCAGTCAATTGTATGTCAATATGTTGGAAACCCCACTGAATTCACAAAACTTTGAAACATCACAAGTTACAAGTAACAAATGCCTCCATGGTTGTAAGACCAAACAGATGACACTTGAGAGAACTCCTGGCAAATTAACTGGGGTTTAATTAGTTATAATTATAATTAAATTACATTAAATAAAAAAATATTTTGTTAATATGAAGAGAAATTGCAATGCTGTTGCAAGTTTTTCTCTACTTTTCTTTTTCAACAAAACAATAATAATAGTTAATTACAGGACAGGGCCTTAATCCAGAGGGTGATGGCTGCTGGCAGGAGTTATCTTCTGTCTGTTTTAATATATAATTAATATCTTTATAATGAATAATATATAGTATTAAATGCTATCTGGTGTCTTTTCAAAAGAACACAGTATTTGGTGCGTAGAAAGTGCACAGTCAATGATGTGATACTGGCAAAAAAAAAAAAAAAAAAAACAGAGGTTGTGGACCTCTGATAGAAAAAAATGAATTAAAGGAAGGACAAGGTGTACCTAGCAGGAAAAAGTTGTGGCTAAAGCAGGCAGAGAGAGAAGATTTGTAAGGAATGAGGTAGGAAACAAAATAGGAAAGGAGACATTGTCAAGTCAAAGTGGGTTGGTTGAAAAGGCCAGATCAGAAGTGCATTAAACTCTGTACATGCCTGGAGATCTGTCACACGCTACCCACAAAGAAGAGACACTGCTGGACACCTCAAGGACTTTGCAGAAAATACATTACCAAGCACTCTCTTTCAAATAAACAACACAACGGCACACAGTCAAACACATGCACGTCATTGTGCACATGTGCTGGCAACATCGACGCATCATGCATTATAATCTGATCTTGCCTAAGCAGCCCAATCAATTACAATTATTGAGAACATATGAAAAGGCACATCAATCTCAGAAACCATCAATAAGCTGGTGCTTCTCATTATTGTCAATTAGGAGCGTATTGAACAGCTTGCCCTTAAGTATTGGGATGACTCAGAGAGCTGCTCACACAATTTAAAAAATCATGTGGAATTCAGTTTTAATACCCGCCAATCAATAAACTCCCACCCATGAAATCTGTCTGTTCGCATGTTTCCCTTCCAGGAAATATCAAAAGTTGTCTTCACAGACAAATGAACCTTCAATAAGAAATTTGTTAAATAATTTAATCTTTTAAATGACCTAAGTTTAATTCCTTGTCTAGTTTTTCTTTTGTCCTGCTTTGACACATCACTCGATCAGCGCTGCACTTGGTGACAAGTGAAGAATTGTCACCATAAGTAGTGTTAGTTATGACTTCAAGTGGGCAGAGAAGAATGTGGCAGCATGCTGTTCTTTTGTGATGTCTGAGTGTTATTAAACTTTCTCAGTGGGTCCTCTGTCTCTTGTCTCCCCTGCAGAGTTTGTTATGATGCTCTCTGCTCGATGACCTCCGACAAAAGCTGAAACTGGACAGAGGAGCCGTGTGCCATGAACTCACAGCCAGTCTGCGTCCTTCTGTTGCAGTCCTGTTTCTGCAGCTTGTTTATACACACACACACACATATATATATATATATATATATAATTTTTTTAACAGGCTGTAAAATAACCGTGTCACAGAAATCTCTTTATATTTTTCTATCAAAAGTTGAGGTTGGGTAAGGGTAGTGGGTAAAAGGTGAGTTATGAAACAACTTGCCTAAATGTAACAAAAATACTGCATGGTTGCCACCCTGTGGCTCAGAAATGTAAAAAATATTTTATTTCCCTCTCCACGTGTCAACTTGGAATTGTATTATTTTTTATACATGCACACACATATACATGCATATATATGTGTGTGTATATATATATATATACACACATATATATATATATATATATATGCTTATAATAGTAAGTCTAGTTTTCTATGTATATTTAAATGCTTTCAAGTGGGTCAATTTATGTAAATAATGCTATAACAGTGAAGTGAAAGCCTTATACACATGCAAAACACTTTTTTTTTTTTACTTTATTGTTGTTGTTTTGGAATGAAGATGATCAATGTTCTGGGAAGAGATATAAATAAACTGCTCAGTTTATTTATTTATTTTCAATTAAATTTGTGAAGAAAACACTGAGGCTACTGTTGAAAAAAGTGCATTTATTATTGAAAACCGATAACTTAAATCATCTGAGCAAAAATAAAACAAGAGTTGTCCAAAAAGCCTTTGTACAAATAGTTTACATTTAACAGCCTTTTTATGCTATTTTTCTAGATCTTTTACATATACTGTGAACACATAGTAACTCAGATTAACTGAGAAGAAAAAAAATACAAAAGAACAAAACCACAAACATTCATGCTATGGCAAAAAAAAAAAAAAGGGAATGGTAACCAAGCCATCGCATTGTTATTGAAATCACAATGCAAAATGGTGTAAGGCAAATGCAGTCCCCAGACTGAAGCACTGGAGGTACCCTCCTCTCTCCTCCAAGCAGACAGAGCAGCTTTACATGAGGAACAACACCCAAACCCTGTGATGTACATATCATTGTTTCATTTCTGGTTTTGATGAATTATAATATTGCAAAACCCCCTTTGTATTTCTTCAAACAAAAATCTATGTACAAATATATCTTTTTCTTTATAAATTAAGTTTAATGGGAAGATAAATCAGACACTTGTGATAGGAGAACTGGGCTGAATGCACGGGTAATATTTTCACTGCTAAATCTTTCCTGCTGCCGAAGAATTTTAGCATCTGCGACAAAGAAAACATTTGGAAGATGGGACTCCTCTATCAAGGTTAACTGTAAGCCAACCAGGAACGACAAGGCTAACCCCGGGGCCGTCAAAGGAGAAGTGTTAAAAAGTGGAAAACGTGACGTAAAAAAATCTAAATGATTTCAGGGCCACACTCGTCACGTGAGCTTTGGAAGAAACGGAAAAGTTGCATCTTAAAAATACAGGAAGAAACACAGAACATTTCGTTCTATAAACATGAAAGTTCTCTGCCTCTGTGCAGAGGCAGCAGTGGAAGTTGTGCGTGTTAAGTGTGACAGAAAAGAGTGGGAATCTTATGACAAGAGTAATACTTTCAGTGATTGGTTACATCTACACCAGCTTTTTAGTTGCACTTAGGTTTCGCACAAATCCCCTCATGATGGTTTCCTCTAAACTAGAATGGATGAAATCTTGGTGCATCTTTAGAGTGTTTTAGAAGGTGTTATCAATTTTTGGACTTTCAGCATTTAGGATTTTGTTTCGTGGAATAACTCCACTCTCTTAAACATACAAAGAAAAGAAATCATCCTTTTACTCGTTTAACCAGATTATATAAATATAAAACCTGCATTAGGCTGTCTTCACCTCAGTTCCACATGTACAAACTTGCACAGTTGATTGTTAGAAGCATTTCTGTCTTCATTAGTATCAACAGTGCAATACGTACTTTTCATCCGTCTTTTTTCTGCAATCATTAAGGAAGCAGATAAGAATATTTTTAATCATCTCTTTTCTTTCTTGTTTTTGTAAATTATTTTTCTCACCCACAAAAAATGTGTCTACGAAGGTGTCCCTGAGGTGGTGTGGCCACACTGCTTGTTGTTGCAGATTGTAAGAGGAAAAATGACGCATTCAGCTGGTAGTAGAGACAGAAGATAATGATTTACGGTTTCTTAAACATCACTTCAAAGCCCAGAAAGTTGTTTGTTGTGGGGGAAGCTTTAGTTGTTGGGGATGCTCTGCAGATATGTGAGGATGTGCTGGATCTTCACCAGACGGTCTTTGAGGCTGGTCATAGAGAGGACAGAGAGCTGGTACAGAGGGTCAATGGGCAGAACAGCCAGCAGCCACCAGCAGCAAGCTGGACCATTTGGAGTTGCCTGAAGAAAAGAAGAAACAAAAAAATGATCTCCATTAAAATTATATGTGATAGTGTTTCATACAGCTAAAAAAAATCTAAAGTTTCATTTTGAGAAATATCAAATATAAAAAAATTCTGGGTTGTACAATATTTATTTTTCCTTCACCGAAGAAGGCATTATGTATCAGTTTTCAAGACTTTCAAGGCTGATTAAAGCAATACTAGGTGAACCAATAATCAATAACTTCACAGCTCTTGCGCAACAGCAGTTTAGTTTTTAGCGTTGTTATTCTTGATCATATTACAGAGGCTCTGCTGTTCTCCCATCCACCCTATTTTGCTTTGATTTGTCAGAGCTGTAATGAAATCCAATCTTCCATGAATGTTTCAAACTAATCTGCTGAAAGAAAACACACAAATATAGATTTTTTTTAAATGAACTCTTCTCCAGATTTGAATTAGCTGCACACTGAGCATTTTTTCCAGGCCTCCAGCTGCTTCTGGGTCTCTGCTTCCCCTTGTGTTTCATACTCAGACACTTCCCTTTACCTGGTGGATAACTGGATGGAGCACACTGGAATGAGTTAAATGATGGTTTACAGTAATCTGCACAAGGAATGCATGGCAATGCAATGCTCCAATGTGCTTAATAAGGATTGGGAGTGAAATTTACTTCATCTGTGATACAATTTTCTTCAAGACAAGAGCCTTAGTCAGGCTTCAAAGAATTTATAAGCTACCCTGTGACAAACATGTAAGGAAATTACATAAGACCACCAAAACTCACAGTCCCCACATTGTTGTTTGAATGTATTGGCACAAGTAGACCTGGGGATTCTTTGCATGACACTGTTGTGACGCAACACGGTTGGTTGGAGATTAGGCATGAAGTACTCTTTAAGCTCTTTAGCCCACATTGTCAATAGACTGCAGTGGCTGTCCTAAGAACAGGGATGTAATCCCTTTGAGCGCTGCAAACTGAGCTGGTGTGGAAGCTGAAGCACTCAACAACTACATTCTGTTATTAAGACCTCTTACGCAGGTGAATCCTCGTCAGTGTGGATATTCCCACAAGAAAATGCATCATGAGATGATTCAACTTAAGTCCAAGAATTTAGCGTAAATGTTTAGCTTGGGTCCAAGTAATGAAAGCTTTACAAACCTGGAAGTTGTTTTTAAGCAAATTGTCTGCTCCGATGAGGACAGTAATAAAAACAACATAATTCAACAATATGATGGTACAGATGATACAGAGTGGCAGGTGACAGAGTCCCCCGCTGTAAACTGAACTGTTATAAAAGCTTATTTGAGCTCATTTCAATCAGACTTTTAAATATTATTGCCTGAGGACAAAGAGAATGTTGAATGGACTCATTTGTTTTATGATTTTTATTTATTTTTAATGATTTTATTTATGTATTTTTTGTGACATGCATTAATTTATGTATTTTAGGGTGTGTATAATATGTGTACGGTGTGTGTGTCTGTGTGTGTGTGTGTGTAACAGGCCTGGGGTTGTGCAATTGGTATCGGAGGTGGGACAATGTAAAATGTATAACTATCTGATACTGTGTTGTTGTACTTTGAAGGCATTAGAGAGCAAACCATCAAGCCTAAGACAAAATACACTACGGGGACATTAAAGTATATGGTATCCTATCGTATTGCATCATATGGTATAAAGTACCCCAACACAAACATGGCTCCTAACCTCACATGCTCAAGCATCGTTAATGAGGCAGCGAGCCAGATGAGCAATTTATTAGTAAAAAGCTATTTTTGTCTAGACTGACAAGCCAAATAAAACATGCAATCAGTAACTGTGATGCTGCCTAAAAATGATAGCAGGTACACTTATCATTAGTTGACATATTTATGGAAAAAGTTTCCTATTATTTGATCTGGGAAGCAAATCTGTACAGGTATGTTAATAGCAGGGGTGTCCAAGGCCAGTCCTTGAGATCTACTATCCTGTAGCTTTTAGATGCAGCCCTTCTCCAATATGCCTAAATGAAATGCCTCAATTCCCTCATCCACATGCAAATGCCTGGTAACGAGACATTCATTAGATTCAGGTGAGTTGGGGAAGGGTTGCATCTAAAAGTTGCAGGACAGTAGATCTTGAGGACTTGTTGGTTTGTAGCAACACATATACAACGTGCCTGTACCTGGATATCAGCTTCTCGTTCTGGCATTGGTCCAAAGTGCTGCAGGATCTGGTTGTGGAAGCGGATCTTGAGGTTCTGGAACCAATCTTGGGCCTGTTCATATACTGCATCGTGTAGCTCTTGCAACTTTTTTAGTTCATCTCTGCCCTCCACCTAGCAGACAAAAATCACTCAGTTAAGTCACCATTTATGTTTTTAAGGGTCAAATTTAATGATTAACTTCACTAAACAATTGCATAAGTCCCCCAGAAAAAGGCAGATAATGATGTAAGCTTCATGTAAAATTTCACCTCAGTAACTTGTATGACAGGTCTTTAAAATTAACACACCTATTAAGTAACATCCTGTTATGATGTGATGCAACATTTGCACATTGCAGGTATCAGGGCACCTCAGGTGTGAATGGGTTAAATGGTCAAAGTAGCTCTTACCCTGCTGTCCTCCAAGTGCTCAATGTCTGCAGTACTGTAACCATCCTTCATTCCTCTAGCTAAGACCCGGAACCGTTTTCCTCCGATAGTATCCACTACTGAACGTCCGTCAGGGAGGAAATGGACACTCCTGATGATCAGCATACAGCCATAATCTGCAAACCTGCAGGAATAAATACAATAGCTAATTCTGAAGTAGATATAAAGCAGATCAAATAACACTTAATGAACTAAGCTGAAAATTCATGAAGACTGTAAGGAAATGCTTCATAACATTGCATGAAGTCCTCTAAAAAGCTGAGCAGCTGCAGGCTAGCATGCTCACCCTTTCTGAGGATCACTAATACACATCCCAAACTGCCGCGTGCCTGTGTCCATGCAGCGGCGAATCATGAGGCGATAACGTGGCTCGAAGACATGCAGGGGGCAAGGCACAGTGGGGTAAGCCATGGTACACACAAAGATAGGCACATTCTTTGTCAGGCTACAAAGAGGGAATCAAAGAGAGACATAGTTTAGACCTTAAAAATTCTCTGTGAATGTCAATGTGACATTTGAAATATGAAGGAATGGAAAGGCTTCTTACTCAGAAAGCTCTCTGGTCTCCTCCAGATGAGTTTTAGTTCTTTCAGCATACTCCCGACTCAAGTACTTTTTGATTAACATGTCCAAGACGGATGTCACCATGTACTTCCTGCATGCTAGATACTGGAGACAGTGAGTACAATGTTAGGTAAGTAATAAAACTAATATCTAGATATAAGATAGATTGATGCCTTTCTCACCTCTTTCAGGCTCTCTTTACAGAGGGGACAACAGGGCGTGTGGTCCAAGCAGCGTTCCAAACAGTTTTTACAGAAGGTGTGACCGCATGGTGTCGTCACAGGCTCATAAAACAACCTGTTATCAGTTAGTAAGAGGTAATAATCAGCTAGCTGTTTAATCAAATGCACAGGTTCTAGTGTGAGCTGGTAGTAAATGTATCATGTGGCATTGTAGTTTGTCCTTACCTCATGCAGAGGGAACACTCTAGGTCACTGGGATCCAACAGATTCACAGGAACACTTCTGTAGGTTTTTGCTTTGGCAGTCCATTGTTTTAAGCTTTTTGCCACACCTACAGTCAATAAGGAGAAAATAGCATTCAGTCATTCATCATTTACATATACTCCAACTCTTTCTGCAGGAAAATGACAGAAAGAGCAGAAAATATTCCAAGAAATTATTTAGCAAACCAACCTTTTTTATGTTTGCTATTTCCACTGTCCACAAAGCAGGGTTCTATGTCTGACACCGACAGCTTTCTCTTCAGCAGACTTCCCTTGTCCTGGTCACCCAGTTGGGGCGCAGAACTAACTCTCTTCAGCCCCTCTTCAATGCTGCTGGAAGTGTGCATTCGTAGTGACTGTGCACGGGTCAGACCAGGGCGTTCCAGACTTTCCCAGCATTTCTGCACAACGACAGAAGATAACAGTCATTTCTTTTCTGCAGAGAAACAACTACACTGAATCAACCTATCTATTAACTTTAATGTCATTGTTCTTTATGCTGGTACCTCCAGGTTGTCCACACTGTGCGCAGAGGTGGCACGGACCTGATTGTGTTGTCTCTGAACCAGGCTCTGTTCTTCAGCCTGGGTATCTGCCACCAGGGTTTTACTGCGTAAGTGAGGCAGGGTGTTTTGTGTGGTTTCCCTCAGGCCAACCTTTACGTTCTCATCACCAGGTGAGAGCAGGTCGCACAAGATCTGTAAAAAGCATCAGTTTGTCATTGGGGTTAAAATAAAGCTGAATTTAGTGTCACCCAAGGAAATTCTCCTTTTAAACTAAGTAACACACTTTCCACAAAGGTTTATTGGGTATAGCAGGAATCTGTCAGATTTGAGCTCAACATTTATAATATAATAACAAAAAAATGTCAAATAAAAGTTTGGACACATTTTTCTATTAGATTTAATGGTAAAATGTGTCCAAACTTTTGACTGGTTCTGTATTTACTGGCCTCCAGATACAGGCTTCTTTTTAAACAACGACAGCCCTACAGAATAACTCTTTATAATAACTGATCCCCTTATTATTTATCTATTTATTCTTGCATTGTAATGATAAAATGTTGCTTTAGGGATTAATGAAGTATTATTAAACTGAATTTATCACATGCAGAAAGAAAGAACTTTCTTCATATGGGTGATCTCTACAACTTGCATTTTTTTCCTTTAAGCAGTCACGTCTTCATGTTCAACTCATTAATGGAGCTGATGGTGATGCCGTGCTTAGGAGAATTTAGTGCCATGAACAAGTCATTTTTAATTTCTTTTACTCATATTTTAAAAAAAATACACAACTATATGCTCTGCATTAATTAGATGCCTTGATGTCACTGAGAAGTGACGATAAGGAGAGGCCGTCAGTTGCATTACTTTGCCATGTTACTTTAGCACTGAGGTATCTGTGTTGAGATTATATGTCCACTCATGGGTTGTTACAGCTACTTTGCTCATGTGTAGTTTAAAATATGGCTCTTGAACTTGGAGGAATACATTATTTACAGCTACCAGCCTTTCTATCTTTAATGGCCTACCAAGTGAGAACCTGAATATTGGTACATATAGAGATGATTGTACAAAGTTTTTTTTTTTTATTTATATGAGCTATGTAGCAACAGATAGTTTGAACACAAAATGTAGACAAACAAACAAACAGCACTCATCACATACTGTACCTCTGCCAATATAAAAAAATGTGTTTTTCTTAAAAATGCATGCCTCAAATGTGTGTCACTTATATAACTTCAATACTGTCTGTGTTCTGTCATATTAGGTGGTACTAATGTCATTACAGAGAGTCACAAGACCTGACCCACTGAAGACTTATGCAATACCAACACAGATGATCACAGAGAGGTAGAAACAAATTTTGGAACATTTACAGCACCAGTCAAAAATGGGTGGGTTTTAAAATCTGACCAACGATTAGTACGGTAACTAGTAAGTAGTCGACTGCCTTTAGGTTTAACAAACAAATAATCTTTTTTGTAAGAAGCGTTCTAACACCACTTATTGTACAGTTTTGTATATAAACTCTAGAAAGAGAGCTTTCTTATGTGTTCATAGTAGCTGATGTTTGGGAACTCAATTAAATCTGAATTAAGTCAACCATGCCATTGAAACAAAAAGATAACTAAGCAATGGATTGTGATCATAGGCTATGTTATAAAAATTTCCCTTGAAAACATTTTAGCTTTATGGATCAGACACACTTGAATAATTCTTAAAACACAATGACTCCCCTCATCATCAGCCAAATCCTGACATCTTCTCTTCCTTTTGAATAAAACAATGAGCCAGTGACAGGTGTGTTTTGTTTTTGTTTTTTTTTTTGGACCTGCTCTCAAAATCCCATGTTCCAGGTTTACAAAGTTTGTTGCAACAGATCTTAAGGAAAACAGATGCTTCATCCTTGCCAGTAACCTTGGTACTAGACAGCATCTTCAGTCAATAAATCATGCTTGGAAACCTCAGCAAAATGCTGTCAGTTGTGTGTTATTCTGAATACATCCAGAACTCATAAAGAGACCCCCAGTGTGGTGGAGCATGAATAATCTCTGTACAGAACAATGTAAATAATTTTAATCTTACTAAAATGTAGTTTTACACAAAAAAAAATCTTTAAGGTGTATAACAAAAGCAACGTATCTTCAAAATTCTGGTAAAATACTTAATTAGTTTATAAACCTTAAACATGATCATAATAATGACCACAAAGTCAGTGTTACATAACAACTGCATGCCATAAAAATAATGCAAATAACTATACTTTCTGGTCTCTGCTGTCCATTCAGAGAAATGAGTTACTCTTGTAACTTAACTCCTTGTAGCAATGACATAATATAAG
The DNA here is from genome assembly GCF_017639745.1 of Melanotaenia boesemani. Lineage (NCBI taxonomy): Eukaryota > Metazoa > Chordata > Actinopteri > Atheriniformes > Melanotaeniidae > Melanotaenia > Melanotaenia boesemani. The sequence goes on from NC_055685.1 coordinate 13,767,460, forward strand.
AACTCACTGAGTACTGACTGAATAAGCTGCATGCATTTACGACAAAGATGATATTGTGTGATGTAATCGTGATCTCATAATTAAACAAAGGACTACTGTTGGGAAAAAAAATGCACTGCCCCTAGCACTTCAAGACAGCACCTGTGTCACAGCAGTCTGACTACCACTTAATTATGATGTCCCTCCTGTTTGATTTCTTGCTTGTGTTGCTCTCAGATGTAAGTCGCTACTACATTGTAGTAGTAGTAGTAGTACTACTCCACATTGGCTTGGAGTACACAGTGGCCTCTAAACATAAGCACTATGTGACCTAAGCTTCGCTCTCTAACCTTTTCCACTTGTCTTTTTGCACCTGGGAAGTCCTCATCAACAGTCAGGCAGTGGAGGAAGACTTGGAGAGACTCGTCCACTTGACCCATTTCATGCAGCACCATAGCTTTCCTGAACAGAGCCTAAAGGAAGGAAGGAAAGAAAGAAAGAAAGAAGGAAGGAAGGAAGGAAGGAAGGGTTACTTCTGTGTTATCTTTCTTACGCTGAGTCACATTAATACTATGCAGACATAAACCATGGTACACTATGGATTGCTAAGTGTTAATGCACATCTCGTAGGAAAAACATCACTGTAAGTGGAGCTTGTTCAAACTGCAAAAACAAATGACACCATCAATAAATACAACACAAACATGATGTCCCCTTTTTGTGATGTAATACTCTTTAGTAACTTTGACCTTAATCTTTGCATTCTCAGCTTTGGTCTAGAAAACCGACAGTGGCCACAACACTCTTTTGTAACATATCTACCCCAGCAGACACAGCACTAAAAATATCTGAGGTTTGTTACAAATACACATTTTAAACAAACTAACAGGGTCAGTGTGAAAGAATTATCCTCAGACCATCACTCGGTGAACTCAATAGCAGAGTCAAAAATCCATTTTGCTCTATGATGACGCAAACCAATTAAATTAAACCTTGGATACGTAAGTGGACCTGCAACTTACAGCTCAATAAACTTATAACTACAATCCAATGACACAACTCATGAAGCACTTCATCCTGACTGTAGCTTTGAAGGTGACAGTCTTAAAATAATCCTTTTCTTAATTATGGTTGGCAGACAAAGATATCAGAACAGACTCCTGTAAGAGATAAACACACGCCAGACTTCAGAAAATAAAAAGCAGCTGTACGAGAGAATGTGGTGGAAGCCATGCCAGCATTTTCCACTTTGTCTGGCACCAAACTCAAGCTTGAGTCACAAAAACATATTTTGAACACTGAATTCAGACACAGTATTTAATTTAAAAGTAGCAAAAAACTGTTCTAATGAATTATTTTGTCTTTATCATCACTGTAGAGAAAAATGAGTTGCTGCTGTATTAATGAGTGACCTACCTCAGTAGCACAACTGGACCTGGAACAACACTCTGTGTCCTCGAGAGCCAGTCGGTACTGCTTGAGAGCCATGTACGCTTCTGCTCGAGACAGCCGGGCCATCACCATATGTGGATCTGCAAGAAAAAGATAAACCTTCATTAGTGTTTTTATTTTTCTTCAATTGTTTTCCTCAGTCGATTAGTGTGGGGCTACTCAATTCAATTCAATTAAATGGATCTAACAGTCTATTAAGTTCTTAAATATGACTCATTAAATTGATTCAGGTATGTTGGAGGAGGGATACTTTGAAAATCTGCAGGACTGCGACCCTTGTAGGACTGAATTGAGTAGCCCCGGATTAGAGGGAACATTCAGTCATACAACTCTTGGTCGATATCTTCCGTGACATAACAAATGCTTTCATCATTACACGTCAACAAACTGAGGGTCATTTAATAGAAAAACCTTGAAGATCTGTTTAGTTACACAAGACCCCCCCCCCCCCTTTTTTTTTTTTGTTTAAATGCACCAGAAAGTTTGTCCTGCAACTCATACACTATATAAACACATTATAACCCCATTTTTTATATTAACTATGTCAAAGACCTCTCCGCAAACAGAGTTAAAGAATAACAAGTTACATAAGCTGAGAGATCAGTGGATGATTTATTTCTGCTCTAAATTACTAATGTGGATAAAGAGCAAGAAGGGCTAGAGTTGAAGAGAAATCTTTGTTGTGTTTCTTTTTTCTTTTTTTTTTTTTTTTTGTAATGGTGCTGACATTTTGTAAGACAAACAGCAATTAAGCATCCAATGAAAAAGCTACCGGCAACTACAAACAACATCTGTATAAGTTATAAGAATAAAAAACGGCAAACTAACAGATTAATTCAATTGTATTTATTTTTCCCCGCAATGCACATGATGCCACTAATGTATTACCTTTCACTGAACCATAGTGTAAAGCTTGTTAACTTGTGTATGGTCAAATCAGCACCAGCAGAACTTCTGGTCATCAGAAGGTCAACATATCAGATCCTGTCCTGTCTCTTAGGTTATAGGCAGCACTTTGGTCTATTACGGTCAATAACATGAGTTATTATTACATAATCATTTTCATTTCTGCATAAGATAATTACTTTCTCAGATTTAACATTTGGTCACTAACGTATCAGAAAACAATAACAAAAGTTGAAATGACTTTCCAAATGTCAAGGTGACATCTTTAAATAATGTCAATTTTACTCCTTTCAGTAGAAAACAGAAAAAACTTATCCTTAATTCTTCAAGGAAAATGTTAATTCACTGACCAAAATTATAATTATTTTTTATTACTTCTTCGACAAATTATTTTCAAGGTCACTGAAGTTCTGGTGACACAAAGGGTCAAGTCCATTTTTTTAATGAAATGCATCCTGCTAGTCGTATTTAGGTGGCAGAAGATAACAGACGGTGTGCAGCATGTAATGTGATCTATAATCTTGAAAGTCCAAAGTAATATTCCAGACCTTATGTCAGGATATCTGGTTATTGTACCTGCAGTAAAAAAATAAAAAATAAAAAAATTAACAGGATAAAAACAGGAAATTGCTGCTCCTTCCTACATAATCAGAGGTTACCAAAGGTTCAGTGATATTGAAGAAACAAAAATATATGCACATATTCCTCTTGCAGCTAGTGCTAGCATGAGCTTTTTCCACGTTCACCAGCAGTTGTCAGTCCCTAGTGCCTTAACTGAAGTGCAGCGTTATATTTTAAGTTACAGCCATCTAGTTATTAGTATTTATAACTAATTATTCAATTGTAGTATTTATTGGCAGTATTATATGATGTTCTTATCAGTTATTGTGTGCATGCATGCTGTCTGCACCCTCCCACCCCAAATTATTAACATGATTATTACAAAACAATGTGACAGAATTGACCTAGTTTCTTTTCCTTCACTGTACCGTGTTACAACAGATAACCTGCAGCCCTCCTGAGAGCTTGTATGGGCCACCAGCTTGACCCTGGCCCTTTACTTGACCCACTAACGGTATGTTCATTCCCCTGTAGGACATTTATGAAACTGTGGTTCGTAACAGCCGGAACAATTACAAAATAAATATGCCCACCCACCCATTTTTATAAGTTACAAAACCTGCCCCAGTATGTGTCACGACCTGCCTTATGCAACTTTCTCTTACTGCGCATGCTCAGTGCGTTAGATTTCGTAAGCAAGGCCCTCCAGACTTGGGGCAGTCAGGAGGCTGGCACCAGCACAACACATGGTGACATCGTAACTGTTTTCAGAATATTGGTCAGTAGAACTCACTGAACTTATCCCTCCCAGGGCCCACTGAATACAGGGTCTATTACAACACCACACACTCCTATTTTACACCTATTATCACGCAGTAAGCTCTCGCTCCTTCATGTTAAAACCAAGAAGACACACCTATCCCGAAAACATGAGTGCTAATGTTGTGATAGCGGCACTCACCTGACCGGATAACATCGGTAGCTAGTGACACAGCTTCTTTGTAGCGTTTTCTTCTACACATCATGTCCGCTTCACTTAATTTTTTTGACGTTTTCAGCTCCTCAGGAAACCATTTTTCTAAAAGTCCACACAGAGTTACATTCACTTTCTCCTTACTGCCGACCGGTTCACTGCACAGCTTACATTTGGAGAGCAGCCGCCGATGTAAACATCTTTTACAATACGAGTGTCCACAGGCTATGGTCACAGGTTCCCCTAAAAAGCTATGACAGTTGGGACAGTCCAACACTGCGTCCCCAGAGCCCTCTTCTGCGTCCGAGTTCTGGCCTGTGGATGAATCCGGGCCAGGCGTTTTCCTCTTGAAGTTTCGAAGAATACAATCCACAAAAGTGCTTAACTGCTCGGGTCGCACAGGGCCATACCGTATGGCCGCTGAAAACCAATCAATGGCTTCTTTTAGGCAGTCTTCGGATGCCAGAGCATTGCCTTTCTGAAGAATAAGTTCTTGATGGTCCTCCTCTTCAGAGACATTGTCCGCGCCAATGAAGAAGGCGCTTCTCTCCTCCAAGGCATCCACTACTTGTGGTTGCAGCGACATTATATCATCAATACATTTGCAAAATGCTATGTGGATCTGGGTTTTCTTCTGTCAGCGTGATTAGACATTTCGATAGCTGCCGCGGTCCTTTACAATTTAGCGACTAGCTTTCCAACAGATACCAGTTTGTTACATAAAGGAAATCTTGGTCACGTGAACAGCAATCCTGTACCGTGATTGGTCAGAACGGGCCTGTTATAAAACCTGCGCTGGAAAGTTTCATAACTACGGAAGAGACGCAGTTAAGTTGATGAACTGCGCCAAATTTGTGCGCCAGCAACCGAACTGTTTTATTTATTTATTTAATCTGGAGTTTCTTTATAGACTTGTAGAAAAAACTCATTATTAACAGTTTGTGCAAGACGGTGTCATAACACCATTTGTATTGTCCTTTGATTTGATAAAAACTTGATTTTATATAATTTAAGTTGTCCTCTCTAATCGTCTTATTGCCTCTTCTCAGTGACCTGCTTGAGCCTTGATCAAAAATTCACAGCTTGTTTCAGAGATTTTTTCCTGAATTCCTTCAGAGGGCTACTAGTGTATTTACAGAACTGGAGCTGCGACTCCCGCTATGTTAATGCATCTATCAGTCTTTATTTGTGTAGCACTTTTAATACGTAACTGAGTCTAGCACACAAGTGTAAAAGCAAATAAATAAATAAACAAATAAAACAAAAAACAGTACTTCAGAGCCCTCTCTTCACCCAAACCCATCTCAATAACACACACCTTCATGCCCAAAACACTGCAGGGCTGTGTTCTGAGCTAGCAAACAATGAAATAATAATAAGAAAAATGATTTATGTACTGTATGTGGATGCACAAGTGGCAGATAAAAACTAAGCAAAATTGATTGTTCAGTTCTGAAATTGTAAAATTGTACAAAGGGACGGAAATAATAAATACATTTAAATTATGTAAATTAAGTATATAAGATGAACTTAGAAATCAAATAAAAAAATATAAACATATCAAGAAGAAAAACTGAATAACTGACAGAACACTAAGTAGAACTGAGCAGATCGATGCTTACCTTCAGTTATTATGTGTTGTTTAAGTATAAAGTTTTTGTGACTTTTTCAGGAATACAGACATTGTATTATTAGAATATGCATCTGATCTTTTTTGATCAATGAAGGGCCACATTAACTCAATGTACCTCTACAGTACTCATGCTTATATATGCAAAATAAATAAATAAATAAATAATTGCCCTTTATGCTTTGTGCCAGAAAAACAATAATGAGAATATTTCTGCCACACAAATTAAAGTGATGGTCATAATCTGGCCAACACTAAAATAATTTCTATAAAATAATCCACCACCAGAAAACGTAATAACAGACATTTTCATCAGCCACATTAGTAGATAGGTACACCTCACCATTACCAGTTTGGAACCCCTTTTGTCTCAGACAAAATAGTCCATCACATGGCTAACACAAAGACAAACAGCCACTCGCACTCATGCTTGCATAAATATAGAACATCCATGTCTTACATGCATGTCTTTCAATGTTGAGAGGAAGCAGGAGTATCTGGACTGGTTCAACCCCCTCCCCAGCCAAGGCTCGAACCAGTAACCTGCTTGCTGTGAGGCCACGGTGCTAGCCACCACACTGCCGTGCAGGGTTCAAAGTTCAAAGTGTGCCAAGAAGATATCCCTCACGCTACTACAGAAAAGAGTCACGTTCTTTGGGACACAATGCTAATTCATAAAAAAAGACATCTGCAGATTTGTTAACAATGTGTTACCCTGACGTTTACTCCCATCATCTCATCCCCTAAAGCCTAAAGTTGGTAACATGTCAGATAAATGGAGAAGTGAAAAACCAAACAAACTCCTTACATGAGCACAGAAGTGTGTGAATGATCCAGCAGCAGACCGAAGCCAGTCAAAAGTTTTGTTAAACCGATGCAAAAATTTGTCTCTTTAGTATTGTATTGTAATGACACAGAACAGAACATTCTGTCCTGACCTTCAAGATACTGACTTATCTTCCTTTTGATGGGATTAGATCAAATAATCGTCTTCCTGCCAGAAATTTATTGTCATGATCTTTGTTTTCCCTCATCCATCAGACACAGTGTCCTTGAACTCAACATTAGATGTGTTCCTTGGTGAGCGAGTGTGTGCATGATTTAAGAAAAAACATGTAGTGACAAAGGAAGTTATGTCTAAATCTGTGTGTGAATGGGTAATAGGCGCTTGGTCTTTAATGCGCTTTGAGTGGCCAACAAAGCTAAAGCTTTTCATAAATGCTGTCCATTTACCATTCTACACCAGCAACGGTTGTAGCCAGAAGCATTTTTCTTCTCAGGCTGTCTGCCCCTTTCAGTTTTGATGATTTAAAAACACCTTGAGGGAATTTCTTTAAATGTGGGAAAATTATTCACTTAGGCCCAAAGATGAACTCATTATATTTTGACCTAGAGGTAGAAAACACACAAATGCACCCATGAAAACACATAAACAACAAAATTACAGAAAGCATATCCAAAACAACAACAGCTCATTCAGACGTTTTCTGTTGTTGTGAAATATTTTCCAAACTGCTTTTATGTTTTTAGGTGTTTTTAAACAAAATAAATATCACTGATGCTGTTATGGTATATTGTATGTAGTATTTTCCATTGTCTATATTTGATATAACTGCAGTCAAACGTCAGTGTCATGATGATATTAGAATGTTTTGTATAAATGCTTTTCTGGCCTTTAATCTTTCATTCAGGAAAAGTTGAGAAGAGTGTTTTCCAGCCTTATATTTAGAGGATGGCTGCAAGATGACCCATTTGATATATCAAACAATTAATCACTAAGTCCTTGCGTTCTATCTTTAGACCATATACTTGGATTAGGAAAAGCTCTCTTTAATGGACAAAATGGAAACAACTGACTGGTTGGCACAAAACCATGAGGCTGTAAGCTAATTCTAGTTTCAGAATGTGATGGTAATTACCAATGAAAGGAAGCATGAGCAGTATTACTTAACTGCAATATGCTGAAAATAGTGGTGTGTTATCATTCCAGTGAGCTAAATATCAGATTACAGAGAAACAAGTCATGCATAAAAAGCACAAAAGCAAGAAAATAATGGGGGTTTTTTTCTGTCTGAATCATATTGATCTGATACACATTTTAGCCCTCACAAACATCTGGACCGTGGCTTTGAGTTGAACAGTTCCTATGTGGCTTCATGTTTGATTAGCTGTAATTTAAACTGGTTATAGTGTCCATAATTCTGTCCTGTGTAGTCAAACTAAAGAAAATGAATAATTCCAGCTCTGTTTCATTAACACAGTGTTGAGATGACTGGTTAAAATACATTCAAACTGGTATAAAAAATATTAAAACTAATTATTATTACATTTAATAATTATTCATTTTAATATTATTATACCAGTTTGAATGTATTTTATCCAGTCCATTATTATTACTACATTTAGCCTCACAACAAGAAGGTCACTGGTTCAAACCTCAGCGCTGGTACTCCAGCTTCCTCTTACCATCCAAAGACATGCATTTTATATTAATTGGTCACTAAAGTCTCTCTAGGACTGAATGTGAGTGGTTGTTTGTCTCTCTGTATTGGCCCTGTGATGGACTGGCGACCTGTCCTGGGTTAAGAAGAGTAAGTGGCTCAGTGTTAGTGTTGGTAGTGTGCCTGCATATACTGCCATCTAGTGGTCAAAGTGTGTCACTGCGCCAATGGGCGCTGAACAGTTGGGAGGCCTTCACTATTATTTTTTATCAGTTATTCTCGTTCTCTCTCTCTCTCTCTCTCTCTCTCTCTCTCTCTCTCTCTCTCTCTCTCTCTCTCTCTCTCTCTCTCTCTCTCTCTCTGTCTCTCTGTTTTATTTATTTATGTATGAGGGTCATAACATTGAACCTGGTGGAGGATGTGCTCTACTCCTCTCTGGTTATAAACTTTATGTTAATATAGCTTGTTCAGGATATAAGAAACATCTCCTAGGATGCAAAGACAGTGATGTATCCAGGGATCATTGGATGTTTCTTTCTTTCTTTCTTTCTTTCTTTCTTTCTTTCTTTCTTACCTTCTTTTTTAATTAATTAATTAATTTTTTTTTTTTTTACCTTTTCGTGTCCAGCATCAATACAGCAGAATAATGGTCTGGATGCCCTGTTGTTTCAAACTAACTCAAGAGGAGCTTTTGGATATAAGGTTTGCAGCATACCCTGAAATGTAATAATAATAATAATAATAATTACAACCCCCCACCCACTTGGGAGATACTGTGAGTCCTGCACCAACCATTCACGCAGTGGCACGAGCCAGCAGTTTCAGTAATGTGGTCTGAATAAAAGTTGCTTTTTCACATCCATCTGCAGCTGTCAGTCCCAGGCTGTTTGGAGAAGGATTGTTGGTGTTTTTGAATGGGTGTCAGGCTGCCTTAAATCCATGACAAATAAAGGAAGGCTTAAAGGAGGCCTTTAATACTGGGAACACTGGGCCCAGGTGTTATCAATATACAACGATCTAAACATGCCCGCTGGGCACCCACAGCACAAAGCTCAAAGTCAAAGGGCCAGCCCAGCAACCAGCAGAGTCAGGGTCATCACAGTGAAATGGAGCTTCGACAAAGGGAAATGTCTTTGTAGTGGTATGATTTTTGCTGGTGCTGATGGCTGTGACTTAACTGTTAGCTACTGCCTTCAACACCTGGTCATGGCACTATCGATTGTGGTTGTCTGTCAGAGCGTTTGGACAGCTGTTGAGATGTTTTTTTCAGAGAAAAAGGAGCAGAAAGGTGTTTTGCTCTTGCCCCACACATGGAGATTTGATGGGCTAGGCTCAGAAACAGAGAGTACCAGCACCAAGAATTGGACCTGCTGGAAGTCTGCCTGCATGATGTTTGCCCAGGTGATCCTGGGCTGGAGTGTACCCTCCCATTTTGGCTCTCCACCACCAGTCTCACTGCTCTGCTCTCTTGCAGACTTGCAGTCTTGAGGCAATCTCCTCAATCTTCGTGAGCCATTTTCCAAGTTCTAGGTTTAATTTCTGGCTAATTGGCTGCTCCATGATGGGTAGGATCACTCTCACTAAGATTAAAAAAGTGGAATTTCACTTTTCTCTTCTTCAGCACTATAGACCTTAACTTAAGAGTTTAAAACTCATTCTGGCATCATTCTGATGTCATTGTGACAGTGAGGTCATAGGCTGCTCTACAACACACTTAGCCATGGGCCCTTTGAAATAATTAGGAGGAAACTTATACAGTGCAAAAATTTTAAACCTTTGTGACATTTTTACATTTAGATGTACATAAAAACTTTAGTATTAGATTATAAAAGCAGTATTCACAATTGATTACAGGGATGATTAAACATGTAAAAATAATATCAATGATATACAATAAGGCACAATCTTGATATTATTTGTCTTCACATATTTAGTGGAATGTAACTAAAAGTACCTCTTTTTGACTAGGTCTATTTTTTCTGCCTCCTGTCTGAAATGACAGACCCAGAATAAAGGAGATATGTTTTAAGTACAAGGGCTGTATGTCTAATCTTGGTCTCAAAACAATCAAGTTATGTTTTACTGTGTTACAGTAAACCCACCTGGAATACAATAAAAAATTGTGAATGGTTATCTCTTCCTAAAGGAGAAGGTTTAGAGTGAAAGCCAGAGGAAAGCAGCCCAATTAATCTAGGAATTAGTAATGTCTGATAAGTATCTATGCAAAAGTAGAAGCTAAAAAAGTGAACCTGAGTAGTTTCACAGATGTTTTATTAGAGGTGTTTGGCAGAGAAATATCCCAGAAACCCATCAGCAGATGTTGATGACAACTCTATCATTTGTAAGAAGGGAGGCACAAAATAGTAAATCATAAGAAAAGTGAATAATTCCTCTTTATAATAAAACCTTCTTTAAATTCATGGAAACTAAAAGCTAATTTCAATAGATTTCAATCAAAGGCAGTCATAGGAAAACATATTAGCAGAGATTTTTGAGGTGAGATTTAACATTGGATCACAAAAGAGTAAAAGTAAGGCATGGTTTAGGATTTAGTGATTCTTTTCTTTGCTATTCTTTGGCTGCTCTCAGTGAGGTTTTGTCGTATAGTGATGAGACAGAGTCTCTGCTTTCATATAATACCTTGTGTGGTTTTCTAAAAGTGAAGGAATTAGATTAGATGAAGTTTTAAAATTAACAGTTCCTTTCTCATGTTTTTGTTACATTCCCCTATAATTGCTTGGGATTTGAACTGTGTTTTATTTGGGTGGCAATGCTTGACAGAGTCTTGTAGCTGAGTTTCTTCCTTTCATTTTGGTATGCTACATGCTGATATTGCTGCTTCCTAGCATGTGCAAAGATCTTCTGTACTGCCCATTTCTCATGCTTCCTGTACATTGTGTTTTAAGTTTTCAGAGCCTACACTCATTACCTCCAACCATAAGAGGTCAGTGTTGAACTCTGTGAAACAGACTCACAGTAATCTGTGAGTCATAGTCAGCTCAGTAACACCTGGTGGTTGTCCCTAGACAGCTCATAAACACTATAGTTGGAGGTGTGTTATGATCCAGGCAGATTAAAACAGCAAATATTTTATGGAGGACAAAATGGGGACTCACACAAGGGAATGGTGTCAGAGATTTAGCAACTGAGAAAATCAGAAAAAAAAAACCAAACCCAGTACCATTATATTGCACAACATGAACAATTTATTCAAATTCTTCTCCCCTCCAGTTATTTGCTAACACAAGTTATTGGAGATAATCTCATTTTCCCAAGTAAAAATTAAATACCACCTATGTTTCCATTGATATGTAAATTAAGCATCTTGTATCCCAGCTGTTTCCTTTCTCTGTCACACATCCACATAAGGGCATGGGCACCAGCAGCACAAGTTCTGATTGTACACAGGGCCAACCGGATTTTTTTCTTTTTGCAGGACAAACAGCTAAATCCATTTTCCATTTCTCTTGGTTCAGAAACTTACATGCCAGCCTTTGCAATTTCTAAAATATCGAGCCATGTTGAGGAATGATATGAGGTCAGCAGTGGAAACACTATGACTAAACCCTCGTCCTCTTCTATGTTGACTCTTAAAATATAATCTTATCGCAATGACATACAGTTTCTGTTGCCACAACAGTTCTACAAGTTATCCAACAGAACCTTCTGGTCCACATGGAGATACGTAATGTGACTCAGTTCTTTGATTGACGTCATGTTTCTGGGATTAATAATAAGCTATTAAGTGGGTTAGCTTGCGTAAGGGTGCAAGATAAGTTTGTGGGTTTTATTTACTTGAAAATGCTGATTTGTTTAAAGGAAAACAGCGAAAATGGAGCTTCAGTGACATAAGGAATTAAAAACCAAGACCTGATATAGACAGAGCACTTGTATAGTGTGTGGTTACAAAATCCAAGGCCAGCATTTTGATAAATGCTTGACAAAGAGGAAGAGCACACACGCTAAGGAATGCACACGTTCATATTCATTTATCAATGTGGGAAAGCTTCTGAGCTGGATTCTCAAACAGAGGTGCGGGAATGCAGCCCTGGTGCTGACTCCGTTATCTGGCCCTGTGTAATCTCTCTGAGGTGTTTGGGGCGCTCAGGAACAACACATACACAAGCACATGGAAAAATGCACTGGTGTGGAATATACAAGCAAACACACACTCAGGAGAAAATGGAAAGAAAGGCAGAGAAAGACAGAAACCTTGTCTGTAGATGTTTATGTTATTCAAACAGGGAGTGAGGATAAATCTGAGCAATTCAAAGGCAGGCACATGGATACGTCTTTGGCTAAGTGTGTGATGCTTAAAAGTTTCTGGATAATGTCTAGTTCTGTGCTGCTCTATATGAAATGTGAGTATGCCAGCATAAAATGCATTATCTTGGAATCACAATCAAGTTAACACTTGTCACACCAGACACACATGGAAAACACCCACTCTAGAGTGATGAGAATACACAGCCCAGATTCTTGGTTTGCAATAATTCAAATGTTTGGATAATAAAATACAAAAAAACATAACAAAATAAGTGCAGAGCAGTAAAGATATTTTCTTGCCACAGATGAGAACCTCTTACTCTGAAGAGCTACATTGGTACCCACATGGATCCCTGAACTCCCTCTTCTAGACCAGACCAACTGTGGTACAATGAACCCCATTCTCTTTAGAAACATTATAAGGACATCAGATCATCTTCTTCCAGGACTCTCTGGTTTAATCTTACATGTATTGGTGTGGAATGGAGTAAAGACATGGAGCAATGTTTTGATAAGTGGATTGAGAGGGGTTTGATGGGCAAAACCACAACAAAGAGGCACCTTTCTGGTCCAAAAAGTAGTCTGTGTAGTGGTTTGGTCTCTTTGCACGACTGTAACAGAAAACCTGCACAATTATTATTTTAATAGTTTTAATAGTGCACTTTGATTAACCTGTACAGAAATAATATTAATAAAAAAGATAAAACATTTTTTTTTCATTTCTGTAACACAAAGCTTAACATGTACAATAAAATAAAATAAAATGATACAAAACAAACATATATCTGAGGTATAAATATATTTGCTTTAAATTATCTGTCATTGTCATGCGTTATTTGGCAGAAACACAAGTTACAGGTACAAACATTTATGATATGAACAATGGCTTAGTGATTTAATTAAACACTCAACATAAACGATGCACACCCTCAGACTGAAGTGTTACGAGTGAAGAAGGTCAACCGGTTATAAAGACCCAAATCTCCAACTTCTTTTTAAACACTGGCAAGACAGTACGGAGAAAGAAGCTTACAGAAACATATTTATCCTTCCTTTAACACCACACATCAAATCTGACCTCTTCTTTACAGTAAAACCTGTAAAATCCCCACCTTTATAAAAGGACCTTTTTTTTTTTTTTTCCTTTTTAGCGTTTTAACTTTTTTCTTTAAGAGGATCCTGTTGCAAGCTAGAACAGTGGGTTGTATTTCCTGTTCTTGTGTACATGAAAGCAATTAGAAATTGTACTATTTTATATATCTTTTATGTATATAAGTGATATCTGGCCACAACAATATAAAGTGTGAATTGTGCTGTGCTCTAAACAAAAACAACTACTGACTGCTCTAATAGTAAGTTTAATACTGGAAAGCTTTCAGCTTTTTCTTTATTTGGTCCATTAAATCTGTTAGTTGGTCATCGATTTTACCACTTCAGAGCTTTTTTTTTATGGCTTCTTTCTGTTCTTTGTCACTGAAACACTTGTTTTTGGCACTATGTTGCTTTACTAGCACAGAAACTAACCCTGCCTGTGTGTTTTTAACAAACAAAAATCAACTTCCATTTTAAGCTCATGACTCAGGCTGAGTGAAAGCAATTTTTCTTGAGGGACTGAAGTGACTTATTTACCTGTCAGTAAATGAAACCCTTTCTTTGATCAGTCTATTTCTTTTGGTGAGCCAGCCACCAGTTCTCATCCGTCTCTGCCTTGAAACACTACAACCCTGTGTGCTATTGGCCACCTGTCATCTCGCTATATCCTGTCTTTTGTCTCCATTCAGTCTGCATATTACCAGCACATTTGCATCTTTCTTCACCCATAGATTCATCAATCAGCTCGTCATAATAACGTCTACTATTCCTCCTGTGCTTTGCCGTAACAGAAAAGGGGACAAAGGTAAAACTAGACAGGCACCGACTGCTACTGTGTGACCAGAATACTATATGTACACATCACTCTCCACCTGAAAACCAACACGACAAATATGAATTACCCGCTTGTTGCTTTGGACACACTCACACGCTCACACATACCATGAATCTCCCTTGCTTCTCAGAAGCAATAGCATCCTTTAGATCAAGTCTAAGCCATACATCCTGTATCAGCAACACAATGTCCTCAGGCCCGGGTAAATCTGTTTAGAAGTCCTCTCTGGGGTCCCAACAGAACGGTTTTAAACATAACATTAGTCTGTATGGATGCAGGGAAAACAAGTCCTTCAATCAATGCTCAAGGGTCTGTCTTTGACTATGAGCATAAAGAGGCTTTTAATCCACCTGTACTCAGCTGGAATTATTCATTTTGATCCAAGAAATTGTTGAGTCAAATTGGAGGCCGTTTTCTTATTTGTCCATGGGCACAGTGAATGAGTCTCGTATCCGAGCCACTTCAGCAGCGCACAAGTGTCCGTAAAGTTTATTGTACCACTCCGGGAAGCGACCCCTGGAAAAAGAAAGAGATGCCATGTTAGCTCCTTGGCTTTGGTTCCACAGACCATGTGCGGCCTGAAGCAGCTAGTTTTATTGATTACATAACAAAACATCACAGGAAACATAAATGCCACAGAGTTGCTACTATGCCAGATTTATATTTGGTCCTGGCTAATGCACCCACCTGCAGTCGATTCTGGAAATGTGTGTGAGTCTGGATTTGTTGGCTCCACAGGGCTCTATGAAGTAGCGTGAAGTAAGGACATTGGTGCGGACACCCACCACTGGTGCCCCTTCATGATCCACAGATGAACACACCAGTGCACATGCTCCCTTTGGCAAGTCTGTTACCCATGTTCTAGTGGAGAGAATTAACATAGGTTGGGTTGAGAACACTATGAAAATATGTGAAGAGATGAACAAAATTTTAGAAAAAGACAGGTGAGGAGATGGAAAATCATCTACCTGAGCACCAGGTGGTCTCTAGTGGGATGTGGAGCCATGGTGTTGCGGACGTACTGGTAGACCTCCGTCCTCTCGTCAAGGGTCTCCACTACTCTGCTCTCGAGCAGGTCCTCATCCCAGTGCCCCTGCTCTCTCAGTAGCCGCATCAGAACTTCCTCAGGACTCGCAGGAACTTCTACAGTCACTTTCCACAGCCGCAGTGGAAACCCATCATGCACCTGGAGAAACAGATGCAGAAGTCCAGTTATCTAAACTGAATTATTCACATTATTATCTGAAGCCTTTTATGTTTTTTTTTTTTTATTTATTTATGTTTTTAGGGCAATCATATAAGAAGAGAAAAACTTGTGTTCAGTAGCTTTATGCAGGATATGTAACGATCAGCAGTCGTCTTTTCAAGATTCAAAGTGGTAGACCAGACATAATTACAGTCCAGTTCCATTTCAAAACCTCATGCTGCCCTTTAGCCATGTCAGTTGCTTCATTCTGCCATTTGACGATGAACACACACACACACACACTCTCCATCTTGTGACTTTCGAACTAGAAAACAAATAAATCTATCCAGGCCCTTTGCACACTAGACACAGGAAATGTAGGCCTGGGATAGTGGGAAAGCTGTGTTTGTTTGCAATTGTGTGTGTGAGTGTGCGTGTCTCCATTTCAAGCTGATGTCATTCTGGGAAAGATTCCAGAGTCCAGGGATGGGAATGAGAAGCCAAGAGCTGGGCAGCTTTCACACGAATGTCTTTCTATACAGGAAACCCTTAAATGCTGTCTTTCCACTAACTATATAGAGAAGCAGTAGAGAGTCAAAGCGAACATTAAGACTAAAAATGAAGATGGAAAACTGAGCCAAGGTGGTCAGTTTGCTTCATGAATGGCTGCTTGTTTACACACTGAAGACAGGCTGATGTGCTTTCTCATCTAATCTGTCCTTAATCTCATTACTTTCATTTTTAGAAAATCAATCCTGGCTCACCTTCCTGCAGGAGAGCTCAGCATGCTCAGGTGTTGAGAAGCTGTCGTAACCTTTGAACTTGTCTTTGGCCTCTTTCAGAAAAACATCTAAGCTGTCCTGCAGGTAGGCCCTGTAGCCTCCTTGTCCGGCCTCTTCACCTGCAAGCTCCTCTAAGCGCTGTGGCAGTAATGCCTGCTCCACATAAGAGTTCCTACAGCGGTTCATTTCTTCAGGGATCTGTGAGAAAAGAAGGAAAAAGAGGGTCAGATATTTCATACACACACATGCTTGTATGATATCTAAAGTTGTTTAGTTTAAAGTTAACTGTCTCCTTTGTGAGAATAAAAACAAATATGTACCTTAAAAGTGTTTTAATAGTAGAGCAAAAGAACGACTATTTAAATTAAAAGCTTAAAATGTTATTGCACTGGAACATATGAGCATTAATCAAATTTTACAGGTCTCAATATATGATTTATGCACCATCTTTAAGGGTGTTCTGCTATTATCAGGTATCCATTTCCTTATTTATGCAACCTGGGTTAGGATGCGTCACATCTAAAAGTAGAAACATGTTGAATCCTGTGGTCATCTCTATGTTTGTGTAGCTCATTCCCATTGTTTACTTCCTTTATTTGTACCTTCCTTCCTTTAATCGAATCCTGACAACATTACGGTCCAAGATTCTCATGAGATAAGAAAAGGCCAGCTCAAATTAAGTTCATTACCATAGTTTTTTTATACAACATTTTCCTTTTATAAACCTCCATGAGCAAATACAAATGTGATTAAAGGGAATAATTGAGGGGGTAATTAAGTTTACTAGTGTGATATGACTATGACAGGAAGCTTCACCACAATCTAATAAAACTTCGAATGATATTAATGACCCACCGCGTGTGGCCTTTTAGCATTTACTGTAGCGTGTCAGAGAAGAGGGCTCAATGCAGAGCACATTTGTGGCAGAATATCGTTCTAACGGGATTTGTAACGCTGATTATTTCCTGTTTATCGAGTCAACAGCTTTTCATGTGGAGACAGTGAACCTCACTCGTTGGCAGGATTCGTTGATTTACCTTTTTCCACAAATGCCTGGAGAAGGATTTAAATTAACACAGACACGGGAAGTTCAGCACGATGGAGGTAGTCCAAGCACTCATTCACTTTATGTAACCGTAACATGACTGGGATCAACTTGTTATGTAACAGTGACTGTGTTTACAGGACAAACGTTAGGACACAAGGTGTGCTGAGGTGACATGGTACACTGAGCTGGAGGTGACATTTATTTATCGAAGTCACCAAAATATCTTCACCGACGCAAATGGCAATTTTTAGTAAGAATGTAAGTCATTAAACTAGTCTGGGTCTTCATCTGCATGTTCTTTTATCTTTAAAAATGGGTGCATTTCATTATAACACAATTACAACTTTCGCACTTTTCACTGACCCTGAAGAGTTTTCTGCACTCCTGGATCATATGTGCCAAGCCATGAGTGGCAGCCAAGTTCTCATTTAGATCCCTCTGGTCTGGTTTTCCCAGCATCTGCTTCCGGTTCATAACCCTGTCACCAAGGAAGAGGGGAGAAACAAACAAATAGATGTTAAGATATTATTAACAGGGGTAAAGTTTGAGTGTGGAGCAAAAGGGTAAGCTGCATACAGGTGATAAACTCTCTCATAGGCATGCCAAATGTGGAACAATAAGTGTCTTAGGTTAATATATTTATGTAACATCTCCATTTCCTCTGTCTCTTTCCCTTCCTCTTCTCTCCAGCTTTGCACCCTTGCTCTCTCATCCCTGCCCTCCATCTACAGCATCCTACTCTTTTGTTTCTTTGGTGTGACCCCTTTCCTGTTTTCAAAACATACAGCTTACTAGCTGTTATGTAATCTCAAATAACAATAACCATGTCAGTCAAAAGCTATGAGATCATACGAGTGAACGGAAGATTTGGGCCCACACACCTTGGCGAGGAGCTTTCTTTGCGGCGCAGAGTGTTGAGGTGGAAAAGTGACGGGGCCAGACAAACAGCCAAGTTGGTGGGGGTCATCTGGTTCTCAGCCACGCTGGCCGTCACGTCGGTGAGCAGACACAGCAACGTCCGCAGCGCCTCGCGGTTTTCATCCGGCAGCAGCAACACAGCAGCGCGTGTCGCCTGAAGACGGAGCTCTTTAGGCATGTCTGTAGGAGAAAATGGCATTTGTCATGGCTCCTCTTCAGTGCCATTAACCACTGTCATGCTACATCATGTTATCTTTTTATGCACAAACTGATTGATTCAGGAAGGAAATTTGGTAAGGCTGGCTCTTCCTGCCAAGAATGAGCTATTGTGGGATCTGAGGTGACTTAAGTGTGTTATATAAGCCCATGAATGTGTACATTGTATGCTTCATAGGGCTGGCTTGGGCTCACCTTATACAAGCTATTTCTAATTAAGTAAGTATCAAGCTTGAGGATGCACTTGTAACAGGGAGCACCAGAAGGATGAAACGGTGATGATGTTTCCTGTATGATTACCTCACGAAGCTGGTATTTACTGCACTAAATTATGTTTGATTTGTTAAGCATTTGCATTTTGAAACACTAATATCACATCATGTGTATTTCCTTACAAGTGCACAGATGAGATGCTGACATTTCTAAATGTATGCTTACACTGATAGATCTGGAGGAAGGTCTCAGACAGTTTGCTTGTAAGAAGGGGTTCTGGTAAGTCTCTGAAATACTGTTTCAGCATGTCGGCGACGTCATACGCCGATTGGCCCTCATAGTTAACTCCTCCTCCATCTGCACCGCTCGCCTCGTTCATCTGACGAAGAGCCTGGATTCGAGATTTAACTCCCGATTTCCTAAAAAGACCCACCTAGGGAGGAGAAATGAAGACAGTTACTTCATGCAGAAACAAACACCTAATAGTCACCTTTGAGCTTTAAGTCCATTATTGGTCTCTGTGTTAGTTTGGGTGAAACATTTGATCGTATTAATAGACTGTGTAAAACGGTGCATATCTTTAAAACACAACATATTCACAACATATTGAAAACTTCAGAGCTAAAAGCAAGAAAACAAGCTCCTCACTCTTTCACAGAAAGCTATGTAGAATCATATAGGTGTTTTTTTTAAAGCTGTATGAAATGGCAATAAATACTTGGAAGGAAAAGAGTCTTAATATGCAGTCTGAAAATTTTCCATGAGCTTTCACCACCTCCAAACAGAGCGGCCTTGTCTTGCTTTGAGAAGAAAGCTGCATTCATTTTTCTATTTTGCTCTTCGTTAGCAGGGATTTTCTACGAATTACTCCCTTCTCTGCATATGAATTCTTTAAAAACACTTTGATTCTCCACAGGCCTCCCTGTTTCAGAGTATGTGTGACAGGGAGATGAGAAAAAGGGGAAAGAGAGAAACTGTATACACACTGGGTAAGTGGGTACCAGGTTTTTTCCTATTCACAAATCAGTCTTATGTAACATGCTGTGAGGCAAAGAAAAGAAAAATCAGAGGTGAAAGTTTGACTGACTGCATAAATCCTAAAACAGATATTATACAATTTAAACATATTAAAGAAAAAAAGTCTAACTTCTGCTACAAATAAATAAAATAAAAAAATGCTGCATTTTCTTGGGTTTAGTTTACATTCAGTTCTTAGGGGCGTACTGGTGTGCTTAATGTTACCTGATCAAGACATTGGTTGCGTAAATAGCGCATGGCTTGCTGGATTCCCTGAGGGAGGGGCTGGCCGGTGCGCTGGACAATGACTTGTAGTGGCACACCAAACACGTTCCTGTCTTTGTAATCACGCACTTTGATCCGCTTCATAAACTTTGGCACTGCCCTGCAACATACACAGAACGAAAGAAACCATATTGTAAACTATAACCTTTTAAACGGGAGGAAGAAAGTTTCCAAACCAAGTGCTTTACACATCTGCACATAGTGGGGATGTGTAAAGTGATTGGTGTCTCCTCATTTCTTACTTTGTGAGCATGTATGCACAAGAGAACGAGAGGACAACAAGTCTATAATCACAGGGCCTGAGCTGAAACATGCAACACCGACGAGAACGTGCCCACAAATTTATGGATGTGCTTCTATATGCATGGGTGTGAGTGTGTTTAGCAGAAGGACCGCTGTGTGTGATTTGAGACAAGCATGTCTTTGTAAGAGCTGCTGTTCACAAGATTCAGATTACTTCTCAGAACCACGGTTTGGGAAAAATGAAAAAGGAGCATTTTATGATCGTGGACGGAATTCTGAATATGCACAGGCCTCAAATGGCCAACAATCAGACTCTGTCTTTCAGGGAGCCCAAACCTGTCATAAGACTGTCATGACGCCTTCAGTTTCTGTCCAAGACAGGCCTCCAGCAGGAGAAAAACACAAAAATATGATGCAATTTTTCACTTTTAGTTAAATTTTCTTATCAGATCTTGGCAGGAAAGTTAAACTTGGAAATGTGGTAATAGTGGGTTAAATGTTTGGCTCCCAAAAATAATGCATGACAGTAATGTTTTGTGGATAAAAAGAAATTGAATAAAAAAAGACATTTAATCTTGTGTTCCACTTGTATTTTGTGCCTTTTTTTGGATTTGGGCTTCTCTTACAACTGATTTTTACATAAATGCAGTTGGGTGCTTGTGGATAATCAAACACAGCATATTAAGTAAGGTCAGACCAATTGCCTACAAGTGGTGTAGAAAACTTTAGAAAGACCATTAGAGGGGAGGGCAGCTTTTTCCAGCCTCCAGCGCAGCACCTTGCGTGTGAACTGCCATGATTGCACCGTTGAGAAGAAGACAATGTACACCCTTTCTTGGCAATTATGGGCCTGGGAAAAGAATGTGAAACCCAACCTCTGTGGACAGCCGTCACAGAGCTATTCAACAACTTGCAGATGGAGTGGAATGGATGGGTTGGCTAGAGGGGCAGTGGCTGGCTGAAAGGAAAATATTTGGGGGCATCTCTTGCAGAAACACATGTAGCAGCCATTTTGCACGAGAATAAACTTTAAGATAAAAACAAAAAAAAAAATCAGTATGCCAAGCTGTTGCTAAAACCAGTGCCTGCTCCTCCATGTGCATACTCGATATTTCCACTCACCAGCTGAAGCCGTGTTTATTTGTCGGGGTGTGTTTCTCCAGAAGAGCGGTGAGCTGCAGAAGGGAGAGCTTCTGCAGCAGATTCATCTGCAGCACAGACTGGCAGCTTATCTGGAGCTGGGCGGAGGCCAAGCTGGGCCGATGGGAGTTCTGAAAGCTCGGCCAGCGCAGTTTCTGTGGTCTGCAGTAACATCGGAGGAGAAGGGAGAAAGCACAAATTGAGATGTGGGAAGGAAAAAAAAGAAGAAAGAGTAGTGTGACTCTTAGGATCTGCGTCATGCTGTTGTGTGTATACATAAATGTGGAAAATGACACAAATACTGCACCAATGCTGTGTGTGGCCAAGTGATCAGGTTAGGGATTATAAAGATGTATGTACACATCAATCAAGAGATTACCTAAAAGACACCAAGTTTAATTCTAACAGTGAAATCCTAGCAGCACAGAAACAGTTTCCATGGAGACCTAGCAGCATTCCAGAGTGCCCAACACCATTATGTAAGAAAGGAGTCTCAACCTGTCCCTCTGTTTATTCTTTGTTGTCACTTTTTGGGGATTTTGTCCTTTTGTAATCAACTCAGTGTTTATGTTTCCATTTACTTTCATGTGTATGCTTCTATTTTAAAGGATCACTCCATTTTATTTAAAACAGTCTAATAAAAATGCTTTAGTACAGGCAAAAAAAAAAGTTTTCTTTGGCAATTCTTTCTACACGTAGTCCACAGTTTGGCTTCTGATCAATTTAAGCAAATAATAAAAACCATCAAGAGACCAAGAAGAGAAAAAAGTTCAGTCAAAATGATGAAAATAACTTTAATACTTGTAATGTATTGGTAGATAGAGAGTTTAAATGTTCTTCACCAACCTGCTGGTTCGAGTTAATGACGCTCCAACGCCCGAATCTCTTCTCTCCCTCATCCCATCCTCTCCATCGCCCAGGGGATTTCCTGTGCTGTCTTGGTCGCTTCCATTCTCAGCCTCTTCCAGTCGATTCTGCAGAGGAGATGATGGGCACGGGGATGCCGAATCCAGTGCTGAATCAGAGTCTCCTTCCTCTTCTTCATCATCTTCTTCTTCCTCCTCTTCACCAGCCATGGCCTCCGACCAGGCATTAACGAAGCGCTGCAGGCCACTGACGTGTTGCAGCACTTCTTCCAATTTGTGTTCATCCACCTCTTCCTCCTCTCCCTCCTCTCTCTCAGTGTAGGGGACATTGTCATAAAAACTAAGCCGGCTGTCGACTGAGCCTGAAGAGGTGCGACGCTGGCGTCTACTCTGCCGTCCCCTGAGGATCACCAAGTTTCCATTATCATTCCCGTTGTTATTACGTGAACTCCCATCCTGCAGGGCTTTGGGGAAGGTTCCCGGCTTGTGCCCTTCTGGTAAGTAAAAAAAGATCATTCCCTCTTCTTCATCGTCATCTTCTTCTTGTTTGCTTTTGTCTGGAACACTGCAGTTGTTCCTGTGGTTCTGCTCATCAACCGACATCCCATTACTGGCTTGGCAGGGGATGGGCGGAGCAGATTTTGGAGGAGGCGGCTGTCGATCGGAAGCCTGCTGGAGAATGCTGAAAGGATCAAAACCCTCCAGATACATTCCTCCTCTCTTACTTGAACCTGCTGCTGTGCTGTGGCTACGAGCTCGAGTCACTGGGCTCGGTGTGCTCACTGCACTTCCACTGCTGGCCTCAGACTGGCTGCTCCCAGTACTTCCAGTGCTTCCGTTGCTGGTCTGAGTAGAGTAAGATACAGAGCGAATCCGGTTAAGAGTCATAGTCTGAGTGGGATTGCGGTGGTGATTGAGGTTGATACTTGAGATGTCAACACAGTTAAGCTTTCGCAGTTTGTCATCATCTAGACCCTCTTTGATGACTGGCCCACTGATTTCTAATTTTCCTCCACTGGTGCTCCCCTTCTTCTTTCTCTTGGAGGAGGTGCCACTGCGAAGCCGCAGACTTTCCATCCTCTTGAGGAAGCTTTTAGCTCTTGAACGCGTACTTTTGCCACTGCCTCCTCCTCGGTCCAGACTTCCTCCTGCCATCCCTGTTTTGACATCAAAGGTGAATTGCCTGAAAGTCTCAAGGGGAGACGGAGGTAACCCATCAGACAGAGAGTCCTCATTGGCGCCTCCTGATCCGCCTGTGCCTGAGGATGAACACATGCTAGCTACTGAGCTGGCACGGGTGGCACCGGCAGGTATAGTTTCATTTACCAAGGCAGCACTGTGGTTTTTCTCTTCTCCTCTTCCTCCACTGCCACTGCTATGGATGGAGCCCACCTCAGGCTGCTCACTGAGGTCAGTCAGCACACTTTCTGAACTGTTGCCTTCATGCAGGGCCAGCTTGCCTTTCTGAGATACTTGATCCTTGGTAAAGGAGGGCTGGGTGGCATCTGTAGACAACGTAGAGAAAACCTCCAGCTCCTCCATCCGGGACCACCGCTTGCTGTCCCTCTGGAAGGTCCACCGGCCACTGATGGCACAAGGCTCGTCCTCATCTGAGTCTTCGCTCTGAAAATGGGGGGAAGGAGGGAACAAAGGAGAGAGGAAATGGGAGAACAGAAGGGGGGTTGAGGGAAACAGGCGGGAGAGGAACAGTTAGATGACATTATGCACTGCTACATTTTCCACTTCTTTTCCAACATTCCTAACCCTGATCCAGGAAACCTGCTGGAGTTATGGAATTTTTCTTTTTTTTGGCAAACTTGTTCTAATTTTAAACTACATGAAATATAACTGTATACAGCAGCTGTCAAATCCTTTCATAACAGAAGATCATTACTAAAGGTGTGAGAGTATATATCACAAGGCAGTGAAATAATAAGAATCTAAATGTTTTGGATAATATCTTAATCTGAGGTTAAGAGATGAGGAACTGAATCTATTTAAGATTAGCTACTTAACATGTTGCTCTCACTTCCTGACTGCAGGAACAGTCAGAAAAGATTAGTCCCTTAGTGAGTTGCAATTAATGTACAGGCATTTAACCAAAATGCCTATGTCTCCCAGTTTAGTTAATCCATCGCAGAACCTGAAGGGAGTTCAGGAAATTCCATTATGACCCCCAAAGGTCCCAACGCAGCCAGCCAGACTGGGGTCACCATGCCAGACACACCCCCACCTAATAGTCTTTATCTTCTCTGTCTGTGCATATGTGCACAAACACACTCTGTGTATGAGTGAGAGGCAGACTTATACACTGGTACTACAATGCTGTATTCTTCATCCCAGAGATATCCACCCATATCCATCCTTCACATTAGAGGAGCTCAAGTTAAAAAAAAAACATGGTTCCACAACTTAACCACCTGCCTCTTTTTACTTTATACATCCTATCTTTTGTTAAATCTCAACTTAGCAAGATGTAAAAACTTTTCTCAAAGTGAAAAATAATTATATGATGGAATTTCAAGTAATAATGGTACAATTAGGGTAAAAAACCCCCCAAAAAAACAGGATTTTTCATCCTGTTTTTAGTTACCACTGTGGCTCATTTCTCCAGTCATGCTGGCTGGAATGTGAGATAACAGTAGTATTGTATTTGTTGCACACAAAGAGCTGCGATTGGCCAACAGAGCTGGGACCATTGGTCAACATTCTGGAGATATCTTATCAACTCATCAAACCACCAAAAACCACCAAAGCATTCACTGCAATGGTGGCCACTTTGAAGGAGCGTGGGGAACTAAAATAATTTTTTCTTAGAATAAAGTCAACAGAGAGAACACAGCATAGAACGATAGACATGGAGATGATGTTAAAGGAGAGGGAATGTGAAGACACGAGAAGATCAATGCATTCCTAAGTTGTCTGGATGGGGGCGGTGGCATGGTTGGCTGTTGTCAAGTAAGAGCGGAGAAGTCAAAGAGGCGAATAACCTCTGACTCTACTACCTCTCTCTGCTGCCTCCTGAAATGAAAGGTGACACAGAGAGGGTCATCCTAATGAATACCACCACCCGCAGAACAAGGATGTTACTATGCAGCCCTGAAGGCTGTTAGGATTGATTTAGATAAAGCCGAGTAATTATTGTCACAAAGTGACACTGTTTCAGTCAAGACTTTCCAGTTTACTAGACACATGCATTATCTAAAAACTGAGATTTTCAGATAACTGTCCATTCTTCAAAAAGACTTTCCAAAAAGCAGGCTTACTTGAAAGAGAAATTTAAGAGCTGGCACTGATCTGAGTTAAATTACACTTTAAAAACAAACCAACCATCATTACACCATAAAATTGCTCAAAGACCCGGACATGCACAACTGTGCACGAGATGTATTTGTTTATGTAGAGTCACAATTACACGGAAATATCTGACAAAGAGGGGCAGCGTGACTTTAATGAGGGGGGTCTCCATGAATGCAATCCCTTAGAGTCCCCCTAGCTTCCTTAGAAGTCTCACAGCCTACTTGATCTGGAAATAAACTCAATGGGTGCCTGCTCATTAAACAAAATGAGAGAAAAAGCAGCATTGCTCTCTGGAAGATGGGCCCGAGTGTGTGCATGTGCACTTACTCTTTTTCTTTGTGGTGATATCTCCAGTCTCATTAGAGCACACTTGTTGAGGGTGTTCAGTCTCCTGCAACACATACACACAAAACTCATTACATAAAAAAATGGATTAGACACATTCCAGCTCACTGACCTTTTTAAAATTCTATTCTGAAAAGGAAAGGATGGATAACATAACTGGAGAAGAGAAAGACAGAGGGGAAGCCAGGGTGCAACCAGTCTAGCTAATTAGCTGCTGAGGGATAATCCTCTTCATGAGCGGGGAGAGAATGGGACAGATAAGGAGAGAGAGAGGTGAATAAATCTGCTAAAGTGGTGGAGAAAACATGGGGAGGGGACAGAAAGCTTATCCCCCCTGCCACCTGGAGAAGGGCAGGAAAGGGTGGTGTTGGGGTCCACCCTCTTGTGAGCACTTAGAGCATATCATGTAACAATGGAGAGATGAAGTGATGGGAACTGAGGGATAGTAGGGGTTTGGGGAAAGGGTGAAAGGGAAAAGACATAGAGATGATAGCTTACAGATGTATGGTTGGACACCTGCTGAGGCTCATTATGAAAGAACTGACTCCATTAGAAGGGCCATTTATTCTCTTATTATCTACTAAATAAAATGACAGGGACAAACCCTGTAAAGATTTTACTCACAAATTAAACTTCCAAAAGGGGCTAAATATTTTATGCCTACAATATGAAAGCAATAACAAAACTTAGAGGCTTTGCAAGACTTTGCCATCCAGCAGAGAAAGGTAGGAGTGAGATAAGTGCATGGTACAATTATAGAAAAACTCTGGGTACAGTGTGCTTCCATGATGCCTATCGTGTAATTCCTTTATCAAATCTCTAAATTTCTAAAGCATTCCTCTTTTTGAAGTCATGTTCTCATGGCTTCATGTGGGGGCCCAAAAAGAGATAACGCACCAAAGAAAAAGAAGAATGGCATAAACCATCAAAAGAAAGGCTGACAGTCTCGTGTTGTCTCACCTGCAGAGAGCCTCAATAGCATCCCGATCGAGGAAGTCATGGTCTCTGGTGACTGAAGAAATATCAATAGGAAACTGGGCATCTAAAAAGAGGGACAGTCAAGTTAGTGATGGCATTCCTCTGCAGTTCAACTGATAAGTTGTATTCGGATAAAACTAAAGATCACCACTAGCCCCAAACACGCCCACCAGCTCAAACCTTTACCTTCTCCCCCCAGCCCCTATACAACCTTGATGAAAAGCTAAAGGAGGAAGTGGCGTCTTAGCCGACCAAACAAACACAGCTGCCGCTTTCAAACTGGTCAGGCAGGGGGGATATGGAGCACAGAGGGAGTGAACAGGGGATTGATTGAAGAATGACAATAGGTACTCCACTGCTGCTTAGAGGTCCAACTTCCTTTTCTGCTTCTTTCTCTCTAGTCTACCTCAATAACAGGATCACTTCTTCCACCCACCCAGTGACTGCATTAGTAAAAGGTTAATGTGACTTTAAAAAGAAAAATAAAATATCCAGATGCTCTTTTCTGGTTTGAATACAAAGCTGAGACACCAAAAGGTTTTCTGGAATGTGCTGACCCTACCCAATATAGGAATCTTACATCTACACCCTCAGGTGTGATGATGATAAGAAAACGCTATTCACAGTAGGCTAACATCTTTAACCTTCTGGTACTGAAGCAGGCTTATCAGTCTACTTATCTTTAGTGGGGCAATAGTCTTGAAGGAACAATAGAGATTTTCCCAATGATATAAGGGGGCAAAAATGTCCCTTACATAAGCACAGTAATTCCCTCTAGTGTAGAAATGACAGCAATTATGAGGTGGCTCTACTGTAAAGTGTGTGGAGTGATTGACTGTGGTTTGGGCTTCATGAATGCACAAGATGTCCCATCACCTGTGCAGAAACACAATGACCGTTCAGTTCAAATGGGAAACCTTTCACGGTTAAGTGGAAACAAGCAATGACCTGTTGATAGTGGTCGCTTGGTCGTGCTGTCATCGTCCTGTAATTACATAAAGGCAACTGGTTTGCTAATGGAATGCTATAGTATAGTTAGAAGAGCAACATGGAGTGTAAAGAATGCACCATGTTTTTAAGTGAGTGTGTATTTAAAGCTCAAGCATTGACTAAAGCATATGTTGTTGACCATCTGTGATTGTAGAATTACGTTTAGAGCCAACAGAAAATATGTTTAGGGTTCATTAAACTGGCTTGCTTTAGGTTTACTTACTGTTTGACAAATTTGCTTTATTATAAACTATTACTATGGTATTGCTTTGATAGTTTCTGCATGTTCTAGATGATTTAAGGTATCTCATGGGGTTCTGTACCTTCATAAAGCTGGGCGTACTGTGGGAACCCTGCAGCTCGGAGCCAGGTACAGGCCTCTTTGGCTTCGATCTCTACATGGGACAAAGTAAAGAACAGGACAAAAGCATGTCAGGTTGCAAAAGAATCAACAAAACAGAAAATATGTTTTTTTTTTTTAATGAATGATTTACAAAAAAACACATCTTTGTGAGAGAAGCAAAAAATGGAACAATAGTTATTATGAATAAAACATTGCTTGGTAAAGTTATCCTGTCACAGCAACAGAGTTGGATGATTCTGGAACTGTGCACTACAGTGTGTTAGGAGCTTATCACATGTGAAATCTTTGACCTCATTAGCTATCTCACCCTTGGTCACTCTCCTCTCACATGCCTTTAAAGTTGGAGCTCAGAGCATCTTTCAAGCAAACTGCGTTAACACCCTCACATGCCAAGTGTGTGCCACTTAGGCCCCTCAGAAATGCAAGGCGGTGGTTTCCATTGCTCACACAGACACCTCCTTAAGCCTGAATGTGTTGAAAATCTTGAGCTTTTGTTTCCTCGTGATGACAAGACTGAAAATTCAAGGAATATCTGAAGGTGCTGTTGCCTACAGAAAAGGATGCTTTGTATGTCTGATGAGACATTCTTTGCACCCTCTGTGTTTGGCACTTTCACAAACACGACCAAACAAACTGTTTCATAGCTTCTTTTAAACACAAAGTGTGATATTCAGGCCTATGATGTTAAGTACTGTGACTGGATGTGGAGGTTCACAGTGTGTCAGGGAAGCCATAGAGATGTCTCCCAACTATGTGTGAAAGTCTTTTAGATGACATATGCCAAATGGCAGCCAACACCCCAACCCGCTCCACACGACCAGTAAGAGGATACAGAAACATGTCTGATGGCCTTAAAGAGCTGACTTTACAATGTCCTCACTGCACTGATGTGACAGCAAGTACAAATGTAGCACAACCCTGAGAAAAACAAACCAGCAGGACAAAAGCAGGAAAAGACACTGGTAAACTATAGATGAAAGTGACAACAAAAGAAAGTCAGACAATCATCCTTGAATTTAGACCCAATAACACATTTTACTCTTTTAACTGAGCTGCTATTTAGTGTTTTTTTTTTAAAACCCTGAATGATAATAAGTTTGCAGTTCTGCCTCATTTCTGAGCGAAAGTGCATTGTTATATCATTCTCTGAAACATTAAAAAACAACACAAAAAGGAGACTTAGTATTTGAGAAAAATACAAAGATAAGCAAGTAGAAAATAATGGGAAACAGGTGCCACGTTAATGGGTCAGGATTAAGTTTCTTTTCCATTGAGCAAACCAAAGTTGGCCATAAAACACTGTCAAGTCAGACAGGGAGGACGGCTGCTGTGAGGGGTCTGGTTTACATTATGTGCCAGCATTTTCATACCAACAACAAGCCTAGACGGCAGACAAACCCTCTAACAACAAGGTGTGACACGACCAGAACAGGGTCTCCTCCTTTGCCACTGCAGGGGCAGGCAGGTAACATGAAGCTAGCATGCTGAAAATGTCAGATAATGCATCAACAGTAATTACTTTATTTGACAAATGAGCACGATCTTTCCCAGCAGACATGCATGTTTTAGAAAAAGTCTCCTTGAGTGTGTGTGTGTTTGGCCTTGTAGTACTGGAGGGTTGTGAACCCAGAGGAACTCAAAAACCAAAGAGTAATTATACCAACATTCTTGAAAACAAGCACACATCTAGGGATAGATTCTTGAGCTAGCTGGCGTATCTGTGTGTAGGTGTATGTGTGCACAAGCAAGTCGCTGTGTTTGCAAAGACCAACCTCATGTTTAAAGACAAATCACTCAAAAGACAGTGAGTCCATTGAAATGCAAATTAGACATGCAAACACACTGATAGCTTTCCGCCCCCAAAAACCCAGAATAACAGCGATGTGATCCAATAATCTCTTATAGTGGGAAGCTATCTAGAGACACACCCCACTGGGCTAGAATGTGTGTCAAATCTCCTTTACAGTAACATAATGTGACCTTAATGTGCCAAGGAAATGAAATAATGACAACAGCATTCACTCTGCAGACACATAAAACTGAATAAAATGTGTCACTGCATCACACCGAGTCTCCAATCACAGTGGAGCAGGAATATTTGTGCTCTTTGTTTGGCTACAGGAAGTGGACAGGGGCATGGGGCATCTGGCACAAACAACCTGACAATAGAGGCACAAAAATATTCATACACATCTGAGGAAAAAATAGTTTAACGAAGTGAATTAAAAAAAATATCCTTTGCAGTGATCATTACAATGTGACCCTACAACACTGCTTCCAATCATTCAGAATTTGTTGTGCTTGTATTTTATCTGTTTATTTCTTATTCTTTTCCTTAGAGTCCAATGCAACTCCCTAACCCTCACCAGCGAACTACCTCGCTTCCTCTTCCTGCTTCCCTCACAGGAAGAGAGCTGAGCAGCGCTGCAGTGACCACTGACCACTTGGCTGGAGGGCCCTGCCTTCATTTGTTCCTTGTCAGATAATAGGCATAGAGGCAGCCAAGACAAACACAGGCTCCGGTGATTGTGTGTACTAAGCAAACGCCCCCTTGGTTAAAGAGAGATACAAAGCCACACTGGACAAATGTCTTACGGCACGCACTTACAGCTTAAATATGATGATAACAAAGGCCAACCACCAAGCTAACCACAAGAAGAAAAGAGCCCTCCCACTTTTATGATGGTGGTATAGGTACTAAGTTGGTGTTATTGAAAACAAGAACTGGGTGAGTCAGGCCTGCGCCAACGTTTCAAAGCTGACAACAGCGTTAAAAATGCCATCTGCTCTTGTAAATTACCACATTTTTCCTTATTTACATAGCACACTCAGTGTATCTTCTTCTTTATGGTTTAAATTTGTAATTATTTAATATGAAAAAAGAGAAATGAACAACCTGAAACCTCCCTTTAAGACTGGACACAGACCCACGTGTATGTGGCTAAATTTAAGCTGGTCTCACCAGGACATGAATTACATCCCTATGGTAACTAGTGTTACTTTTCCTGGTATAACTAGCCACATTGTAAGATAAATGTACAAAATTATGGGATAACAGTACAGTGAGACACACTGATTCTCAATGTTAAAGAAAGCTGGGAGTGATTTTCAAGCCGATGCTATTATATGTCAGAGATCACGAGTGGCTTTACTTCTAGACTTTGTCAAAAGTTCTTGCGCTGAGCTTCCATGCAAGGTCACATTTCCACAGTTGCCAGCTGAAGCAACTCCTAAAATGATCCATTATAGTCATTATTTGCTTTCCTTTTACCTTCTTTCGCCTCATCACCAACACTGTCTCCGCTTATTTCAACCCTGCTTACCACTTCTTTTCTCTCCCTTCCGGAGGCAGGAAATTCTCACAATTGCCGGCCATAGCTTCCCTCCATCACAGGAGGCAGTGAGGGTTTGGCTAGACTTGGGTCTGAATGCTCAGCTCCAGTGGGAGTTTTGTCAGTGGCTAGCAAACAAAGGATGCTGCTCCCCACCTCAAAGGCTCTGCTACAGCAAACTGGAGGTCAAGAGTCTGAATACAGTTATCTGTAACGCTGGGTCTTTGAAGTTGGCAGATTGAGAAGAATGCTTCACTGATGCCTGTTGTGGACTGAGGTAGCTTATCTGGAGTTACTCGATCACTGTTGGGCTTCGAAGGGCCGACTGTAAAACAATCCAAAAGGTGGTCATAAGGTTCTTATCTACCCCAGGACTGAGTGGGTCATTCTGAAGGAGCTGCAAAGTGGGTCTAGACAGGTGGGGGTGATTAACCAGGCCAGACTCAGTGGCTCAGCAGTGACCTACAATAAGCAAAGCCAGATACCGGAAAGATGCTGGTCTTTGTTCTTCAGCAGATGTGTTAATGAACTTTCAAACAGACATGGATATAAAGTATTTAAGGAATGACCAAGCTTTAAATCTCAAACTGCGCTGGTCTGAAAACACACAGAACAACTGGAGAGAGAGTTGATTTTAGCATGACCAGTACTGGAATGTAAAGATGGCTGATAACAGATATTTCTTTCTTGATGGGTATCATGTTTTGTGATTCCACTGCCGGGACAGCTGGTGTTCGCTGAGATGGTCTGGCTGTTAGCTAAGTGATATGGTGCCAGCAGAATCACCATCTGGCTGGCCTCAAGCAAACAACCCCATTGACACAGACACACACACACACACAAAAAAATTAACTTACTAACATGGTCCATTCCAGTTATCAACCACCAGCTGGTGTAGGCATGCAGGAATGAATCCACCAGCACATGCAAACACACAGCTGGTCCAGATGGATCATCGCTTGGCTAACCCCACAGGCCCCTGTGCCCCCCTGATGACAGATTTATGCTCACATGGAGAGGACCCTATCCCTGGATCAGGTGACGAGCCATATTCAAAACCTCTTAGAAGCTTTCTACAGCCAGATGACAGGCAATACCTGCCAGGCGGCCCCCAGTCCATCCTCAACACAGACCAACCTGCAGTAAATTAACAAAGACCAACCCCATTCCTTCAACACAAGAAAAATAAAAGTAAAACTAAATATGTGGCTCTCTTCACAGGACATGCAGAAACCAGCTGGATGTAAATCTCAGAGATAACACAGCTCACTTCCTGTTTTACACAGAGAGCAGATGAGGCCTGTTTCCTTCATTAGTTCTCATCACAGAAAAATCTCCACAAAACTTAATTATCTCATCATATCTGGGGGAAAGAAGAGTAGAGACGGTGAGGGTGAAGATACTGCTGATGACCTGTTATCTCCAGGTTGGTATTAACTGTATGTTATGATCTGTCTCCCTTCATCATGACGGCTGGTTGACTTTGAGGACCTTCTTTAATGGTTTTATGTCTTAACTGAAGCTCAGTGTGCTCATATTGGTTCCAGACCTTAGGTAACTGATAAGGAGCCATGCGCTGGAACAGACAAAACCAATGACACAGATAGGAAAAAAATAAAAAAATAAAAATAAAAAGCCCACAAATCAATGCAAGCCTGAAGAAGAAAAATTGAAAACAGGATTTTATGTAGTCATAACATAACCACGGCAGTCAGGCAAAAGCAAATAATCATTAGAGGCACTGAGGTGTGACTGGTACCAGCATATACATTCTGATAATCTTAAAATACACTAAATACGACTTAGGCTAAACATTCCAGTTCATGGCTGATTTTTCCCAACAGGGATCAAAGTTTCACTCCGTCTAAACCTGAACAGTAGATCTGGAAACTTCCTTTGGCTCAAGTGTGTAGAAAAAGGGGTAACCACAGACAGTTTTTTTCTCTTCAGACGTGGAAAATCATCCCTAACAGTGTGCGTAAGTTGGGAAAGGTTAACCAGTAAACAAAACCTGGGCATATTCAGTGAATTGTAAACGGGAGTGGGGACGTGGAAGTATGCGACGAGCGGGGGGATTCTTATCTGACAGCCTGCAGCGTTGCGCCTTCAAGACGACTTAAAAGAATCTTATTTATGACGATAAAATTCAAGCAAAAGTTCACAATTTTAACTATTAAAAGTAGCTTTAAATTTGGGTCTTAAAACTATATTAATCTTTTTTATTAATGAGCTCTGCGTTTCCCTCTGGAGACCGACTGAATGTATGGATAATTTATAGCAGACCTCCAAAACGCTTCTCGTATTTCATGACAGAATGAAACAAACTTACGTGTTAAAATCATATTCAAATGTCACGGTCGCGAGCAGCTTCACCATAAAACCCAACTCCCGGCTGCGCCTCGGCAGGCTTTGACTAACCGATTACAACTCCGCCGACTCCAATGTTAGGACGAAGTCCTCATGATAAAATCCAGTGTAGAGAAAAGTTATACAGAGGTTCGCCAGAGTCCCCGGATCGCTGCGCAGGTCGTTACATCCATGGTTTCTAGTTTGGTATGCAGGCGATAGGCAGAATTCCGCAAACTTCTGCTCCCACCAACCCTATGATGCAGTCCCCCAGCAGGAATGTGAATGGAGAGTTGTGTGATTCAAGCTTTAGGAATGAGCGACTCTGCCTTGGCTCCACCCCCACCCATTCGACTGTTCCCCACCTGATAACGAGTGGAGACACACACACGCACACACAGACAAAAGACTCCGGACACTACTGGTGAAGTTTATGAAGCCTAATGATTAGATCATGTTTGTCAAAGTGTCCTAAGCATGGGCCAGAAACTGATGCAAGCTCTGAGCTCCACGTGGGACCTTCTGTCAATGCTATGCTTACCGTTTTTCACAGATTTAATTTACAGCGTTTACGTAAAAATGTTTCCTGCTAGGTGATTAACTGGACTCCCCGGGAATCCTGAGTGGTTCCTACAGCTGCGGGCTTTCCACAGATCTACCACTCCCCTAAACGGCGTTTGACTGGTGGGTTGGTGCTCAGTTTGCATATCATTAGAAACTAGTGGAGACAACTGTGAGACGCCCTTTTGTGACGCCAGATTAGTCTAAAAAGCGCAAGTGGTACTGTGAAAAGACAGCTGTTGCAGGTATGGTAATGCCTTTGCCCCTGTCCGTCCTTGTCCATGGCGTGCCTGGCGCACGTAACACTTGTGTTTGCTCAGACTGGCAATTATTAAGTCCTGAATGATGGCGCAGTCTCAGCTTTTTAATTTTTTATTCAGATCAAATAAGTAAAATAAAATGGGGGAAATCTCATTCCCCACTTTTGGCCACACTATCCTCTCTAACCATGTCCTTCTTTTCACAATTTCCCAGCTTCTCTTCAACGAAGTCAGCCATCTTTTTGTTATTGTCATGGTAACACGCAGAGCTGAGATGGAGCAAGAAAAGGAAAGTCTGAGGAGTTGCCATGTGGCAGGGAAATACTTGCAATTCAAGTCTTGGATGAAGAGCGGGGTGGTGTGATGCAGAAAATCCTGGCAAGTTACGCAGTTTGAATTTGGCTGCTGTACCTGCCCCAGTTGACGGTGATTCAACCAAAAGAACAGATCCTGCCCACTTTTTAAGTGAGCATTTATTCCGAGAGGCTGAGAATCATCTGGAGCTTGCACCAGATGTTTTCAGCCACGCGCAATAAAACGTTGAGACCACAGCATCAGAAATATTATTAGCTTTAAAGAGAGGCTGTTTATTTATTTATTTAAACGTGCCTTTATGGGGTTGGTGTTTAATGTTGTTTTGAAGAGCTCTATTGAAGCATAACATTTTTATGACTTGTTCCAAAAAAAAAAAAAAAAATGCATCTAACTTACATTTTGAGCAAATAACATGTTTAAGAACTCCACTAGGAAAAACAGCACATTATAGCCATTTCCAGAGATGACATAAGTAAAGTGACTGGATTAATTGATCAAATAAAGTAATAACATTCAGTCATTCTGGCATTGAACATTTCTCTATTAATGTGCACCCTTCATTAAAACATTGTTAGTAAAGTGATGGAAAAAGCCACAGTATGTGCCACGGCACATAAAGTAAGGCAAATGTAACCCAAGTGGGACATCTGGATATTACAATGTAGGCTTTTAATTGCCAGCTTTGGTGTTGACGGCTCTTTTTATGCATTTTATCTCTGGGTGTTTGTTTGTGTTCAGTACCATTTGTTTGTCTTCAGGATTACTTCAGTGTACCTGCTTGTTTTCCATTAAACTTGATGGAAATGTAGAACATAAGCAAACAACAGCCCATTAAACCTGGAGTATGGAAATTTTATTTCCTCCTCTTGGTGGTCAAAGTAGTTACATAAAGTTTGTTGACATGTGATGGTGCATCAGTTGTGTGGGGTAAGCCATCTATATGGTAGGGGTTACTGTTCTCTTCATCTTAGGCTTCACTGATGGGTGATGTACAAGACGTCATCACCAGTGTGCAATATATAAATATTTACCTGCTTAATGAAAAGCTTATTCAATATTGTGTTGTTTCCTGTGTCTTCAATCACACACACACACACACACACACAGTGGATTCCATTGAAATGCACAACACAAAATATTACACAGAAAAAAAAATGCATGCTTTGCTTGTTATAATAATATTCATGTCAAGCTAACTTTGTTAGCTTGTTACTTACACTGTTTGCAACTTCCAGACACACACAGTGCCAGGAAGTTGTATTCTTGCTTTGTACTGGTGGTGATTCATGCTGTGCGCTACACGCTGTGCACATAGACTTGACTGCTCTATGTATGTCGTTGTTTGTGAGTGACATGAACAAAGTGCACAAGGTGGTACACCCTTAGCAAGCTTGCTGTTTCTGCTAACGTCAGCTTACATATTAAATTAAACTGCATGGTCTGATATGGTAGAACAGTAAACAATACACTGCCTGGCCACAAAAAAGTTGCTGCCTGGATTTAACTAAACAAATAGGTACAAGCCTCCTATTGGATAGTTACTGCATGGGTGATTATTTTTCAGATGGGAACAAGTTATGTAACCCCAACTGATGCAATGAGTAGCTTCTCATTTCTTAAACAATCTTGTGGAAAGACACGTCCGTGATTGTGGAAAAGATGTCAGTTTCAGAAGGGTCAACTTACTGGCATCAAGCAGAGAAAACATCTAATAAGGTTGCAGAAACTACTAAAATTGGGTTAAGAACTGTTCAATGAGTTATTAAAAACTGAAAGGAAATTGGGGAACCGTCTTCTTTGAGGAAGAAATGTGGTCAGAAAAAAATCCTGATTAATCGCAGTTAACGATCACTTAAATGTTTGGTAAAATTAAATCGAAGAAAAATATCAGTGGAACTCAGGGCTGTTTAATAGCGGGAGTAAGAGCATTTCCACACACACAGAAGGGAACTCAAGGGATCGGGACTGAACAGCTGTGTAGTCAAAAGAAAACAACTAATCACTGAGGCTAACTGGACAAAAAGCCTTCAGTTTGCTAGGGAGCATAAAGATTGGACTCTGGAGCAATGGAAGAAGGTCATGTGGTCTGATGAGTCCAGATTTACCCTGTTCCAGAGGGAGGGGCACATCGGGTAAGAAGAGAGGCAGATAAAGTCATGCAGCCATCATGACTTGTGAGCTTAGAGCTAAACTTTTATTGGATTTTATTTTAGTCTATTTTATTATATCTTATTTATTTTATCATAATTTTATATTTCTGTTTCCTACTTTTTTAATTATACACTTTTCTATTCTTTTTTAATAAAATTCATATTTATGTGGCTTTCTGTTTACCCAAGAGCATTGTTTTTATGAACTCATTTATTAATATTTTGTCCCTGTTGCTTTTTTGGCTTTATTGTCTTAACATTTTTAATTCCAGTGTTTTTCTCCATGGAGATCTTTATGCCGGGGGCTATGCCTGTTCATTCTGCTGGATTGTTGCCTCGGTGATCCCCCTTGTCTGGGTGGCTGTAGGGGTCCTGCAATGTATCCCTATGGCTGTGGTGTGGACTCTGGCCTGCCACGATCTGTGTGGTTTCCAGTGGCAGTGGCCTCTGTAGTCATGAGTGGACTTGCTCCCAGTGTGAACAGATCTCCAAGTTATCATTTCCTTACAGCAGCATCAAGCCAGATGTTTATTTTCTTCTTAATATACAGTTGAAGAGACAGAAACTAGAAGTTAGAGTACAAAATATGATGGAGGGGGGTGTGGGTGGTTGTAGTGGTGATGGTGGGGTGGGTGCATGCATGTTGTGTGTGCACATGAGGGCATCTGAGAGAGAGGTGTGTATTTTTAAAATTGTTAGGTTTAATACTTGGGTGTGTGAAGACTTTTTTTTTAAATTGTTTTTAAGTAAAGCATTTTGTGCTACTTTTTGTATGAAAAGTGCTTTAGAAATGGATTTGATTTGATACTTTACAAGGCTGTGGGAGCAGTGCTACGATCTCGGATTGCTGCAGTTGGTCAGCTGGATTGAGGTCAGCTGATACTTGAATATACTGAATGACCAGGTTATTGCACCAATGGATTTTTTTTTCTTTCCTCATGGCACGGACACATTCCAAGATTACAACGTGAGGATTCAGATTGTGAAAGAGTGTTTTGGGGAGTATGAGACATCATTTTCACACATGGATTGGCCACCACAGAGCCCAGACCTGAACCACATTGAGAATCTTTGGGATGTGCTGGAGTAGGCTTTGTGCAGTGGTCGGACTCTCCCATCATCAATGCAAGATCTTGTAAAAAAATGAATGCAACACTGGATGAAAATAAATCTTGTGAGGTTGTAGAAGCTTAACAAAACAATACCACAATGAATCTGTGCTGTAATCAAAGCTAAAGGTGGTCCAACAAAAAGTGTGTGGCCTTTTTTTTTTTGGTTGGTTTTTCTTTGGACAGGCAGTGGCAACATATCAGCACATGCCCTGCTAAAAAAAGGGTCTGGTGGCCACTTCTTATATAGAA
Source organism: Melanotaenia boesemani (assembly GCF_017639745.1). Lineage (NCBI taxonomy): Eukaryota > Metazoa > Chordata > Actinopteri > Atheriniformes > Melanotaeniidae > Melanotaenia > Melanotaenia boesemani. The sequence continues at coordinate 13,805,811 of NC_055685.1, forward strand.
ATCTTGACATTGGATATAGCTGTTTCTTAGATGTTATATCTTATATCACATCTCTTCTGTGGAAGCACAAAAGAATGGGAAGTGAAGCTAATGGCAGAAAAACACTGAGGCTGAGACATGCAAACTAAAAAAATCATCATGCATTCCACATTCCTGACTGAGATTTTGTGTTATATGATCAAAGACGTAAACAGTAAGAAAGTGACACAACATTTGATATTAACTTTCCATCATTTGGAGTGTTCTCCATTTGAAGTGTTAGGCATGTTTTGGCCATTACTCAAAAGGCAATGACCATAACGTGGTTGAGTATAAGCATTATCCCTGCACAAACATCACATCTTATGAGCTCATTAATCCCTCGTGATTTCTTTACTAAATCTGTAACCTGCAGGGAGGGAGAAAGATAATTATGGTCTGTTAGGGTGTGTGCAACTGAGATTGAGAGAGAGAGAAAGCACAGGGAGGAAGCAGAGATGAAGAGAGATTACCAAACAAGGCCAAATCCCCGATCCACAAAAACCCGACCACCCAGAGGCTGCACCCAAAACACCAACCAGAAGCCATTCTCCTCTGAGACGGGTCAACAACCCTGCTCAGCAGCGAGGGGGTTCACCCTCTCGAGTCATGTTGTGGTGATAAATACACAATGATGCTAGTGACTGTTGATGAATGTGTGTGGTAAAGTGCAAGAGATCAGACTAGCAGACTGCCGCTGCTGCCAGTAGCTCCAGGGCAAATGAGTGTGTCCTGTCTACAATTTTCATTCATCAAAGCTCATCAAAGCCAGGCTTTTGTTTGGTTTGTGATTCAAATACAAATCAAATACACACAAGTAAAATAAGGGTTTTGGACAGAAGAAAGGAAACAAGGAGATGCATCAGTGTTAAAGCAGATAGACACAAGGGATTAGAGCCAGCATTACATTCAACTATACAAAAGGGAGGAAAAAAACAAAACAAAAAGAAAAACATTTAAGCCATGGATGTTTAAGGGGATTACCTTGTTTCATAGTAAATTTTACTCATGTGTGTCATAAGTCTTAATTATCACCTTTACATTGAGATGTCAAAAAACGTGGGCGTAGGAACAAAACAAACAGCAGAAATTAGATTCAAATGAAAACGCTCTTGTTTGGTCCGTCAACTGCTGAATCGTTGGTGACACTACTCTTGTAGGTTGTAAACTTTACAGCATCACCTCTGACCCTGACGCACAGAGGGAGGGGCTCAGAGTGTAAAAAAGAGTAAATGTGCAGTGAATATGATAAACAATGATTTGAGAAGTGCTTTCCTGAGATAGTGACAGCTAGAAATAAAGATGAAGATGTAAGATTAGAAGAGAGAACAAACACATCAGCAGTAACAGAAAGATGCAGAATAAGAGTTGTTCTCTGGGTGTATCTTGGGGTCTTCTCCCCCCTCTCTTCTAACCTTAAACAGTGGGGCCAAATGAGGGTCACTGAATGGATGTGTCACTCCAACAACCAAACACCCAAGGCCGCGTCAACAAACATTCATGAGATAACTAAATTCTAGGTGTACAAGCTGTAGCCGTCATTTTTAAATGAAAGATGTGGGAATTTCAGAATTTCAGATGGTAAGGCCAGAAATGCATTTCATAACTGACATCATGCTTGAAATCTTTAGAACTTGAATCTACATGCCTCCCAAGATAAGCATGTGTCCTCTGCCTTTAACCAATGGAGGCTGCAATAAAGGGTTTAACTGCAATGATGTGTGAGACATAAACAGATAGGGCGTAGGTGGAGTGGATCATCTTTTCATAACAGGAATCTCCAGAAATAGCTCATCCATAGTCTTGGGGATCAGCCTAATAAGACACCAATTACAGAGCGAGAGAGAGATGGAGAGAGAGCAACCGCCTCCATAGACACAATGGCAAAGAGGAAGTGTAAGGAGACAGAGGCTTGGACCAGCTCTCGCACAAACACGCACACACAAATAAAGGAAATGTGAAGCAGACAGTGGACCAAATGCCTCTCCAATACCCTCTCCAGCCTGTAATAGACTGACCGTGATCACAATAGAGGCAGAAGCCTAACACACACATAAACAATGGATCTGTGTTGTACTACTAAAGGACACAGTTTTTGAGTGTGTTTAAATCACATCACAAGTAGAAAAACTAAAAGCAACAAATAATTAACTGTGGAGGGAGGTACGAAGCACACAGCAGAACATCAGCAAGGAGGATGAACTGCACAGTGATTTTATCTGCCTGTCTACGCCATTCACATAAATGTATACATCATTCCACAGTGGATAAAGAAATTACATTTTCATTGTCTAACAACAACCAGGTGTAGCAAATGGCTGTCATCCTGATGGAGTAATGACCTTCCACTCTGGTTCTGGTTAAACTGGTGTGAACACAGGCTGGTTCACCAGATAGCACTACGATTCTAAAAGTCCAGAACAAAGCAGGACCACTAATTAAATATGTTTAATTTAATTAAATAAAACAAATAATATAGCACAATGCAACCAAACTACTGCACATGTTAAGTTTAAAATAATCTATAGATTGGTCTTTACTGGATTAGTCTTGGTTTCAACAGACAAGCATACTTATGCTACAAATCAGTTCATATATGTGGTTTGAGCCTGACTAATATTTCACAATTAATTTCATACACATATCCATGTCCCAATCCTTTATTTTACACACTGACATATTCTTTAGTAGAGAGCAAGTATTTCAAGATACATGAAGAGCAAATTCACTTTATACCATCTGTGTAGGTAATATGCATTATAACACACACAGTGTAGTATAGTTTGTTAAATGTGTAGTTTGATCCACTGATCAGCAGATCCAGAGCTCTGATAAAAAAAAACACAAAAAGAACTCTAGATCATTGCTCATATTTTTCTCATTAGTCATGGTTGGGGAAAGCAGATGAGAGATGGCTTGCTTTAGGGCAAGCGACAGATAGAGGAAGGACGAGGAGAAACATTTCAAATAAACCTTAGAAAACAAGGCAGAGGACTATTACAAAAAATGATATAAATCTGGAGAACAGATGAAGACGGCGTCATCAGCTTGGAAGTCTGTGTTGTAGAGAAAAGGTTTAAATAACAGCAATCATCTATTGTCATTCTCTTTGAAAGCGCTAGTCTGTGTGTGTTTTCTTCCACGCACTGGCTGATGATCGCCATTCATCTTACAAAGACTCAAAACTATGTATTATGGTAAAGTTTTCTTGTTGCTGGCTTAAACTGAATGAAACAATCTGATTTAATTTGCTTCTACAGGCTCTATAACTGGGGAAAAAAGCTTTTAATTGCAGATAGTTACTGTCTAAGAGACCACATTTTCTGAGAATTACAAGAGGTGGCGGTCTGCTTGGAAAACCAACATGAATACTTGGCGAGTGGTTAATGATGCCAACCATATGGCTGTGAATGAATACACATTCGAAGCTGTGACGTGATGCCTGGAAACTTCCAGAATTCCAATTCCTTCATTTAGTAGACAAATAAACAATCCAAATAAGAAGGAATCCTTTATGACTTTTAATGTTCACCAAGTACTGGAAAAAAAAAAAAAAAAAAAACAAAATAAAAAAAACAAACAAACAAAAAAAAACAAAACAAAAAAAAATTGCTTTACAAAAATGACTTTAGTTTATTTGGGCACTTAACTTTAAAGACTCTAAACCTTTGTTTTCCTAAGTAGTATTTCCTGTTTTGGTTCGGAGATTTAAAGTTCAGAGTGCAGTCATTTAAAAAGGACAGTTCATGAGAAGGCGTCCTGAAAGTGACCATGAAAATGGAAATGTGAACAGATGAGGCAAGATTTCAGAATGGCTACTGAATGGTCCTTCAGGTGGTGTTGTCAGTGATGTCTGTCCTCCTTTAATGGCAACCATCTGTGTATGTCTAGAGGCTGTTGTGTGGATCTGTCCTCATTAAAGCTGTTTTTTTGGAGCAAAAAAATCCATAATAACCCTTTAGCATGCTGTAATTGAAGTGGTTTGAGGGGAAACCAGACTTGTTTCTGGGCTTTAGATCATTTAGCCTGTGATGGGTGCTTGCTGATCACAAATCCTTTCAGGAAGAAAATGCACTCCTATTGACTGCATGCTTGCATGTCTCATGTGGTGAAAAACGTCTGTTTTAATGGTGGAAAGTTGATTTTCCAGCACTGCCAATAACTGTGTATGCTTAAATATAACCAGAAAAAGAGGATGTACTAGAAAGTCAAGAGAAAGATTACAAACACATTAAAATGCTATCTATTCACAGCTTGCTATTCTTCTCCTGAGCCCGTAAGCAGCTAAATTCAGCTTCCAGAAATATCTAAATAAGGTAGGCAGTATAGGTCGATATACCTTGCAAGCTGGCTATGACGGTTGCTGCTAATATGTTAACCTTTCACTAGCTGTGGCTAAAGACTTTTGGTGATTAATCCAAGTTCATGCTTATGTAGAATAGGCTTATATACATCTGGTGGTTATGACAGAGAGGACAGGTTATAAAAGTGGGTTAACTTAAAAAAAAAAGCCTTCCATCCAATCCAGCTTTAAAGCAAATAAAGCTGTAAGATGCTCATTTTTCTGCACCTCATAAATGTAGTGACAAGGTTCCATTAGAATGCAAGGCCTCTGATCCCATCTGACATTGTGATAAATTGTTTGGGATGGAGGGGGAGTTGGCATTCACTTGCTGAATGCTATTGGCATGCGTGTAAAATGTACGCCAATTAACTTTCAGCACAGATGATTCATGGGGCATTGGGTACACAGTGTGATTAGATAGAAATTAACCCTGTGGGGACACGTAAGTGTAGCTGTAGGTGGGTGTGGATGGATGCTTGCTATGCAAGGAAGATGAAGAAATATGACATCAGGGTTAAAAAAAAGATTCACAGGAGTGTGTCTACAAGCTTAAATTTTATGTTTGTGCAAGAATGACTAGCATGTTATTATCTTTTTAATGTATCACTGTTTTCTGCACGTGCATGACTATGTTGAGGTGTCTAAAAGCAAAGCTTTTAGAGAAATCTTTTACCCTTTTCTATTTTCTTTCCTGTTTTTGATTTTTGTCAAAAAACTAAATTCCTGAGTACCACATATCCATTCTCTTTCTCTCTGTGTGCCTAATCTGTCAGTGAGTAACGCAGGAAGTCTTCTCTGCTCTGACCTGTGACCTTCCCCGAACCCTGGCCTCCAGTGGGCCATGTGACAAACCAGGCAGACGTGAAGGCTGTCACGAAAAACACAAACCAGGTTCAGCTGGGAGATCATCACTGGTCCACAGACTTTCTTAGCCAAAGTGAACCAAGCAGGTTTTAATTTCAGAACGATTTTCTGCCAGCTGCTAACATCTTAATGCTCCTGTGTCATTTTTTAGAGGATAGTAAGTAGGGGTTGTGCAGCAGATCAAAAACAGGTGGGATGAAGGACTTACCCTCACAGAAATAATAATACCAGACATCATTTTCCTATTAGGAAACATTACTTTATGATACATAACATCCTGAAATTCAGATGCTACGCCATGATGACAGATGTAGTTGCTAAAATGATAAGAATACCTTCTCAGTCTGATACTTGCCACTTTCGTTTCTGTTATCTTTAACTTCTGGTATCTGGATTATTGTAAATTTTAGAGTATGACAATGATTGCAGAGCCAAACAGACCACTATTAACAGTTGCAACTTTTTACTGTGGTGTTTATTTGACAAAAATACTGGAGATGTGAATAAAAAAGTTATGTAACTCAAAGATGTGTAACAGAGACAGACCTCGTAATGGTATATATGTATGTAAGGGTCCAGGGAATGTATATTCACAAATATTTACTTGTCTTCTCTTCTTTCAAGTAAAACATTAGACATTCAAGGGCTGTTCTTCTCTCTCAGTTTTGCTTTGCGTGCCCTTCAGCTCCAGGCTGCCAAATCACAACAGGAAGGCAGAGATCAGCCAGTGGATATTAGCTCATTTCTCATGTGACAACCTTGACCTACTAAACTATAGACAGACATGATATTCACAAAACAAATCTCTCACACCAGCAGGAATCATGGAAGCACAGGCAGAATCTGCATCTATGCAAACCTACATATGGATGGTTTATTTGTACTTTATTTAGCATGTTTTTCAGGTAGCCCTCTGTGAGCCAGTAAAGACGTGGTTGGTGTAGTTATGAAGGGCGGTCATTTTGTTGAGAAATCTAAATGTTTATCTGTGTGCATAGCTGACCCAAATCCAGCTCGAAGGAATCTGAGGAATCTGGTGTATTATGGTAAATATAAATAAAGAGAAGGAAGTTAGCATTTGTTTATTGCTGTATAAGGAGAGGGCAACACCTCTGTAGATACGTGGTGGACAGATACTGTTATAAATTAAGCCTGACTTGTGTTTTCTTAAAAATATCATATCATCAAGAATCAGAGTACCTCATCAGCTAAACTTATTTTTTAACATCAAGTTGAAAAATATCCCTCAGAAACACATTTGAGCTAAACTTTTGAGTATTTTATATGATTAGCTCTAATACCCTTATCCCTCATTCAGCCATTCTTTCCCCAACACCCAGCCACAGTTGCACAGTTGGTTTATTTACTTTAGAAACTAATGGATGGCTTAGACTTGTCTGAGGGTGGGGAATTTGGGTGATGATCAGGAACCACAGTCAGACCTGTGACTTTCCCCTCGTTCCTCTGCTCCTCATTGGTCCCTGGAGGATGATAGCTCAGCTCCTGAGTATGGAGGAGGACTAATACTGTCCAGCTGGAGTTTGGCAGCAGTGACAGAGCCTCCATATGTTTAAGAGACTGAGTTCTGGGTCTCATCACTAACCTTCCTCTGCTCTCCCAGCACCCTTATCTCTTCAAGAGTACGGGAGCATGGGTGGATAGAGAACTTGGAGGAATACTCCAAGTCACAATGTCAACAAAGATTTAATGTTTACATCAATAGAGTAGATGCACAATAATACAATGTTATGTAAAGCACTAAAATACAGTCATTTTTAACCACACAAGTGAGAGAGAGGTTACCAAAGACGCCTTACAAGTGTGACGACTTGCTTTTTCTCCAACACATCTTTCTCTGCCTTCTCAAGTGGAGGAAGCAACACATTTGGCTGATTGCATGGCAGTGAGCAGGAAAGCTAATTAGCTTCAAAGCCAGTATTTATCATATTATTACAGTCAAAATCAGTGCTCAGCAGCTCATGTTAATGATGTATATAAATGGAGCCTTAAATATTGAAGCTTACACTTGCATGGTCTGATTGACAATGAAAATGTACATAAGAACAACTTAAATGGAATATTATTTACATCAAATAGAATATGAGAGCGCAGAGTGGGAGAGAAGAAAACACAGTGAAAGCTAACATTGGCAGAATACCAATACTTTTTTTGTCATTACTGATATATTACTTTCTTTTGGTCATATTGCTCAGCTCTTTTCTCAGGAAATTAAAACTGTACACTTGCTCCACCTCAGATCCACTGATGTACTTACAGATATTCTCTGTTCTCTGTGCACTGCACTTAAACTCTGCTGGCATCCTGTTGATAATAATTATCATTGTTATCTAAAAGATGATGGTGGTAATGTCAACAAACTTCCCAGATTTATCTTTACAGCCATACAATACAGGGGATACAGAGAGAAAAGCAGGAGGCTGAGCACACAACCCTGGTGGACTGTGGTATTGAACACCAGAGCTGTGACTGCTAGTTTAAACTGTTTGAACCTTTGATTGAGTCTCATTTTTAAGCCTCCTTAAAATATAAACAGAAAATCCTTGGTGGAAATGAAACAATTATCTGAAGGAAAATGGTTCAGGTTCTTATAACAACTGAAAACAAGAAACAATTTTTACTGTTGATGTCTTCAGGGCAACGAGACAGAGAGAAAAGAAGCACATGAAGGGGGTGAAGGGCTTCTCTCCTGAGGTTTTGAATTAAAAAATGTTATGCACGTGAGGTCTCAAACAGCCAGGATTTTCCAGCTCACGTTTCAGTGTGTGCACATTGTAAGAGCCACTTAAGTGTTTCACATGACAGCTATACTGACCCTGCAGAAAGACAGACAGATAGTAAAAGACCCAGCGTGTTTACCAGTCATTAAGTTTCAAATGGAAGCTATCTGAGAAAAGGACAGAGACAGACTCAAACAACTTGTGTGCAAATACCTTCAGGTCCAGAGTCACCTTTAGCTAAATCCAACAAATCCTTGTTTTCATGGCATTCCAACATCACCTTGTTGACAACTGAACAGACCTGCTGCTTTGCTTTATACCAAATTAATGATGGTAATGATGTTCCAGATTGCAAGATCTGTCAGGGCCTTTAGGAGAAGAAATGCTGGACTTGCATGATGTTCTCTGACCCTGACTTCAATCACACATGCACAAAAAACATTAAGTTGTCAAAGTGTCACTTAGCTAGCAAGCCTATTGCTAAGCGCCCCAGTGCTTCTATTATTACCAGCTGTAAAGAGTTAAATTAGGGGTTGGCTTGGACATGGAGGGTGACAACACTTAGCCAGTGGCCTTGTATTTACCCATTCAAGGTGCCAAGGGGTTAGGATCCCAGAGTCACTACAGGGTGAAAGGTCACCGGAAACACCTCTTCATCAGGGGGCTCGGCAATAAGATAGAAAAAAAGGTAAGGCTGCATTTCAACTAATTTTATTAAGGATATAAGTTTAAAGTAGTTTACAGCCCCATGGACAATAAGGCTTTTTCATACATTCAAAGAGGTAACTGCATCACTCTCAGCAGATTGCAGTTTTTTAAAAGATGGAGAGAAGACTGCACAACAGCTGCACTGTACAATCTTTACTTGTAACAATTAGTTTCACTTATCCACAAAGCATATCTTTACACACTCAATTCTACTGAGCAAAGGTAAAGCACCAACAAAAGCGCCAACCCAATGAAGAGCAGCCCTCAGCTCTGACTGATCCTTGTATTTCTGATACTGCCTCCAAGAGGCAGCAAAAATGTCATAACATATGTAGGCCTACATTTCCAAAGCCCCAAAGAACACAGAGAGGTTAATTCAGAATATTTGGTCTCTCTGCTTCTTTGTTGGATGACACTGAGTTGGGGAGAATAATAAGGCTGTGAAACTATGATGAAAAGGAAGAAATGCATGTAAATATGACACTAACAGTAGCAAAGTAGCAAAGCAAAGACAGAGAGACAGTTATAAGCTCAACTTTCCAGTTTTTGATGATGTGTCATGGTGGTCCAGGTGGTTCAAAATGAGAGTAAACGACCATGTGATATACTATAAGGTTTTCACAACGGGCTTACGTTTTTTTATCTTTTGTTTTTCTTCATCACATAAACAAAAAAACAAAAAAAACCAACCAAACAAACAAACAAAAAAAAAACAAAACAAACAAACAAAAAAAAAATAGAAAGCAACAACACTGTCATCATCATCTATGGTGAAGTTCATAGCTTCAAACCAAATTCCATGAAGACCAAGTCATAATGGTTTTGTTCAACAAGCACATTTCAGGAAAACTATTGACAGTCCCACAACATTTAGTGCTTGTGTTAACTCAAAGAAAGCATCTGGAAGGAGATATAAATTCATAACAGAGCCCTCCAAGATTGAAAGTATGAAGACTGGAAAAAGATTGCACTTGTTCAAGGACTGTGTCTGTTAGCCTTCTCACAGACTAAAACATAGCAGTTATTTTACAGCATACAGAAACTAAAAAGCCAAGAACCGGTCCAACTCAAAACAGAGGTGGTATGTCAGCTTTGCTTCTGTAAATGCCACTCTGGATTCAGGAAACTTAACTGTAATTAATCTCCTTTCCAATGTATTAGCACATCCTCGCTCTCATATCACCCCTACTGACACTCCCATTTCCTTTTGGATACCATCAGTATTTTTATTGGACACCACACACAAATGCAGACTAAAATACTGGCACATTAGTGGAAAACAAGGAAGTCTAGGAATAACCCTTTCTGTATCTTTGACATTAGCATGTCTAAAGGAAGGATTAACAGCTGCATTCACAGACCACTAAGTCACTCACTTCGATGTGCCTGTGGATTCAGAAATATTTTTTCCTGATTGGGTAAATTGTGCATCTGCAGCTGCAAGTTAAAAACAAACTATCAGATGCATTGACTGGAGTAGCACAATTATAGATCATCTTTTTCTCAGCTATTTTTAAGAATAAGCTTTTAAGTCCAAGTTTGGACATATTGTTTTAGATATAATCTAAAGAGGTTGGCCTACTGATTTAAGAAAATGTGTCTCTTTTATTGAATTCAAAGCCTTTTTCAGACAAAAGAAATGGAACATCAGTGGCTTCATCAGTCTGTTTAGTCATGGTATTTAGTGATCCAGATGTTGCTCATACAGTGTGTACCTAAAATATGCCATTCATGCAAGACATGTCAGTAAAACCTACTAGGGTGTCTTTAAACAGTTGGAATTTTCTTACATCTTGTAGTGCCACTAAAACTTACTTTAGCATGCTAAGCATGCAATTGTTGGGTGGAATAAAATATTGATGTATAGACACAGCAGAAAAATTCACTTTCCTGCAAGTTTAAGTTTATTGAACACTCACTGTTATAAAAACCAACTTTGAGTTCTTAAAACACAATCTTTCACTTCAGCTGGAGACGTCTTTATTGTCACTGCTGTGTGAGAAATGAGAAGGCACAGTCTGACTAAAAACTTGAAGTCCAAATGGACTACAATTTCCTCATAATAAATGTTATTTTACCATAAAGAATTCAATGAACTTGCTATATAAAAAAGGAGATGAATGGGAACAGTTGATAAACTGCTATATAGCAAACAGAGCAGAAGCAGGAGCTGCAGCTGAAATGATTGCTTGTTTATTAGATTCAGATACTGCAAAACACATGAAGGTGCAACAGCTAGTTGTTGCAGGTCAAAGTATTAAAAAGCAAGGTTCTAAACCTTCTCTTCCTTATTAATTTATTGACATGATCTGCTGGATCCATGTTTGTAACTAGGCCCAAACTGGTCAGATTGTAGTCTTGATTTGGTACACAAAAGCAGCCACATGCTTGTTCAATCATGACAGATATGTATAGTAGTCATCAGATTAGATGCTCGAATGACAAATCTCTGGTATTCGGTTTTATCTTGTGACTTTTTAGCAAAAGGGATTTATTCAAATAAACCAATAAGGGTCAACGTGTTGATGATGTCTGATCATTTCTGTTTGCATTATTTTTTTCTACCAAAGCTATTATCATCAAGCTCCTCTGTAAGTTTAATAAGAGCATACCATCCTCCAACTGTGAGACACTCAGGGACATCTGCCCATCTTTCTTTCAAGTATTTTGAAATGACAGATATCCAGGCCAATAATAACTTTTGTATTCCTCACTGATTTTGTGACTTACCCCTTTTTAAAATCTATTCAGTGTTTTGAGTTGTTGCCACTAATTCTTTCTGCCTTTCAGACAAATAGCCAAATGTATGTGAGAATTCCTCAATGTCTTTTAAAGGGTCAAAAATACCAACAAAGCCATAGGATTAGCCCAAAATCTCCTGCCGACTGACTCGGTAAATTAAAAATGGTTAACCCACTGAGACCGGTCAGAGCTGCTAAAAGCAGCAGAGACGCAGGAAATGAAGGCCCACTGGAGAGTAAACAAACAACATACCATCAGATCAGGAACCCCAAGAGGCAGTTAAGTTACCAGTGATGAGACTGTTTTAATGGGGCACTAAAACTTGTTTTAAGTACCCATCTGGAATAGATTCCTCCAGAATGTGGCTGTTTCACAGCTAATGATGAGTGACGAGTCACGCTATCCTCCTCCCTTGTCTCACATGTATTTTTAGACTGGGCCTTACTATCATAAACATCCACAAAAAACCTGAGATTCTGAATTAAAGTAAGCTTTGCATAGAGACTATTAGAAAGCTCCTTGTGCATTTGCCATTTAAAAAAATGTAGAACCATCTTTCCTTTTGAAATGATGTGCATATGGATGTTAATGTCAGTTAATGTTACTAAATATGATACTCTTATTTCTATCTCCCTTTTTTCCCTCATAGCACAAGGTAACATCCTACAAATCTGCCAAAACCCTCTTAAATGAACTCACAAACACTCAGTAACTTCTTTTTTCTTTAAATGGCAAAATCATTATTTAGAAAGTCCCAATGTTTGGTCAACATCTACTCAAATTTGCTTTTAGTATTTCTTATTGACAAACCTGAAAACAAACATTAATGAACCAAAGTCTCTGAGGATTTTTGATTCCTTCATTGCTTTTTGTGATTCCTTTCAATTTATCAGAAGTGATCTGAATTCCTGTATTGAAGTTTCATGGAACCAGTTCAAAGTAATTACAAAGCCACAAAAAATTAGTCACACCTTTTAAATCTATCAAATTTATCATTAAGGACATAATTTTGCTTTTATGTACTTACATTCAACAAAACTTCTGTTTGTTTTTGGATCTTTCCAGGGCTTTCTCTGACAGCACATGACTCTTCTGCAACACAGCACCACAGATCAACCCTGCAGCATTGATTAAAGCTGGATGGTCACCCGTTTCCGAATGACTCAGACCAATAAGGACAGCTCTGTCTCTGCCAACAATCGCAATACTGCTCCAAACAGCACTCACATTTCTGTCGATGGAGGAAGAAGGGGTGTAGGAATGGACTGATCTGAGAGACTGGGTTGTGAAATAAGGCTTTCCAAAGTGCCAAGTCAGGACTGCATTCCATAATTTGTGTAAATATTTGTATACACCACTTTGGGAATCCAGAGTTGGGCTAAACGAGAAGTTCTGTGAGTATTAGCACTTAAAACAATCACTGTTCAATCAGCATATAATGTTAGTGGGTTTTTGAAATAGAAAGTAGATGTTCCAGCTAAGTTTTATCCTGCTGTTTGAGTCCAAGAGGGAGACAAGTGTAGGGGGGGTTGTAAGAGTGAAGTATGGGCAGTGAATGGTACAATGAAAAGTCAAGAGTGCTGCTAGGTCCTGCAGAAAAGTACTACTTGAGACATTACTAGAGGAAGACAAATCATAAAAAAAGGCTGATAAGGATTCTTCTCACAAAAAGAATAAAACCTTTGCTTTACGTTGCTTTACATTAAGAGAATAATGAATACAGGGAATCTTGTATAGATTTGTGTGGGATACTAGTACTTCTGTATTAATGATTTGGCATCCTACACTTCTATTTTACAAGCTCAAGTCCTGTCATCAAAGATCTTTTCCTCAGACTCAACGAGACACCAACTGATCAACAAAGCAGTAAGGCGTCTTTTTAAGGGCAGGATCGGAAAAGCTATAGAATAATTTTGTGTCAAGAGGAGAAAGTGAAAAAAAAGGGGGGGGGGGAAGCAAGGTACAACAAGCAAAGTAAACAAGTTTTGGCGTGAGCTTGCCAGAGTCATGGAGTTTAGCAAAACATTCCAGAGTCTTTGAAACAAGTGGCCTTGTGAGGCAGACACAAGAGGGCTTTAAATCACTGAACAAGAACCGCGTTGAAGGACTCTAATTCAATAATAAATATCTCAAGAGTGTTCACCTACATGTCAAGATGAATGGCTACCAGTCACCTACAGAACAGCGGGAAAATTAGTCAGGACAGCTTTTACTAAACCTAATAAACTGAGAGATAATGTGAACTGAGACCACAGTTACAGAAGTTACTCGCTACATCAAATTCTAATGCTAAAATTAAAAGGAATCCTGTGGTATTAACAATGTTGAAATAAAGTGTGATTAATATAGACATCCCATCATTTACACATCTGCAGCAGATGAAGTATTATCCAGCATCACTCATGCTATGGCTGAGCCAACAAACACACATATTATCTCTATAATAAAGTGAAACAATACATGCACGGACACACTTGAATCATTTCAATCAACCACAGGAAAGTAGTTTTTCTCAGAAGTAAAAAATGAGACATTAAAACTACGTATAAAGTGCTAAATAATAGATGTGATATATGCTGATGAAAATAAAGGAGAAAAAATTCATAACCTTTAGGTGACACTGTTTTGTCAAACTGCTATTAATAGTTTAAAAATGGACTGAAACATCACACCACCTCAGACAGGAAGAATTTACAATGGATGAAATCATAACAATCATTAAGAAACCTCAAGGGAACGGTAGTAAATAACCTTGAGGGGAGAAAGATTAATGAGGTAAAATAAAAATCCCAATTGATTTCTTACAGTTTAAAATATTTGTTTATGTTACAAATTTCCAGAAATGTTATGTTTAAATTAAAATATGTGTTACTGTTCTCCAGAAAACAAATCTGAACATCTGATGCAGCCAAAATAAAGCAGTATTAACAAGGTTTTTTTTATACTTTGGTGCCTCTAAAAAGGCTAATTTGACATTTATTTGCAACCTGTCTCTTCTCTGAGCTCTCTCCAGCTAGAATAACAATCCATTGTGCAGTCAAATCTCTGGATCTGCCACTTTTCACTTTCTTTTCCTGTCTTCCATGGTCCAAAACAGCCAGTGAGTTGATACTGAGTTGCTGGCATGTGACACAATGCTGTAAAGCAAAACGCTGCTGTAATGTGATGCTCTAGGAGGGAAAAGCTGTGAAGTGCAGTTTCTCAGCCGCAGGACAATCACAGCTCCAGGAATGTACATAAAGAATATCACTGTGCCATCAAAACAAGTTAGAAGCACAGAGTTTTAAGCTCTGAAAGTTAAATGTTTTTGTTAAAGCTGGTTGAAAACTTAGTCAAAGGTTTACCAGGAAGAATGTAAGAATTGTCTCTTCATCAGTCTGTTTATGAAAAAACAAAAAAACAAACAAAAAAAAACAAACAAAAAAACAAATCAACATAAATATTACCATGCTTTAAGGCACAGATGTTGTATAAATCATAAATCAGGTTATACTTGTTTTTTTCAATAGCTTGGTTGTGCAAAAGTACATTCAAACTGTAATTCAAAATGTTTTATGCAGTAAAACTTATACATCAAATATGAGCACAAAGAACTGCATTAAACTGAGAGCATTTACACATAATCCTAATATAATTCAGCATTTAAAACTTCTGACTGACACTTATAAACACCAGAGCTAATCAAATATATAAGCATAGTTTCGATCCAAACGTTCAACAGCTGGTGATATTGAATAAAAAAGAAAAAAGACAAAAAAAAAAAGACAAAAAATAAAAAATCTCCCTGGGGTGACCAAATAAGGTACTTTGGGTTTGACTTTGTAAAAGCAGCTGCAAATGCTGCTTTCCAACACAGCTGCAAATGGTGCACATGCTAGTATTCACAAAACAGAATTTAGAATATTATTCAAACATTAAATAGCAGAAAAACAGCTTTCTCATGGGCTTATTGGGCAAAGACAGACCATCATACTGGCTCTGATTAGTCATCATAATCCTACTCAGCCTGTGATGTAAGTGGTTCTGAGATTAGGACCCTAAACTAGCTGGTGCCACTCTGTAACCTGTCCAAAAGGTTGGCTAAATACGCATTACAAGCAAAATAAATAAAAACATAAATAAGAATAAAGATTAAGCACTGGAATCAGTATAAAAAGGATGAAGATTAAAATGTAAAATGCATAAAAAAGAAGAATAACAACACAGGAAGGCATTTCCAACATGCAGGGGAGCCTGACTGCAACATTAAAAGTGCACAGAGGGCATGCCTTTAGGTATACTATGAATTACTCACACACTTTTACAAGTGTTTTAATTAATCATTTCAACAGTTCAAATGCACCACACTTCCCTCGTGAGAAACACATGGACTTTAATACAATCTCTGTCACAAA
The DNA here is from genome assembly GCF_017639745.1 of Melanotaenia boesemani. Lineage (NCBI taxonomy): Eukaryota > Metazoa > Chordata > Actinopteri > Atheriniformes > Melanotaeniidae > Melanotaenia > Melanotaenia boesemani. The sequence goes on from NC_055685.1 coordinate 13,821,620, forward strand.
CAGAGATGACAGAGAACAATGCTCTTGGCCTACTTTTGTAGCCTCATGACTAGGCTGTGATGCAGACACAGTGGTGAAGACAGTGGACCAGTTGATAAAATAATAAGGAGGTGCTATTTATAGACACACAAAATGAGCAGCTCGACCTAAATGTCAAGACATACTGAAACGTGACATGCTAACAGGGGAACTGGAGCCTACGAGGAACATCACAGGCTGTTCTACAGAGTAAATGAGGTAAACGCTCAAAGTGAGAAATAGAACGACAAGAAGATACACTGGTCAGCTGCAGCTTTTGACATATAATGTGCAAAACGTTGACTAACACCTGCCGAGGAATGGAGCACGTTAGGCTGCAAGTAAACAGCCAGTTCTGGAATTTGTTGTTTTCGAAGCACGAAAAACGAGCAACATCTGGATTTGAGGGATTTCGACAAGAGCCAAACTATGAGAGTTAGAAGACAGACCAGAACATCTGCAAATGGGTAGGTCTTGTGGGATATTCCAAGTATGCAGTGGTACACCACAACAAATAATACAACCAAAATATCTATGAAAAGTAGGTAATAATTATTAATAGTACACTATGTGCATTCTGTCCACTGTCACTGGGACATTATGCTGCTGTGTGCCCTTAAAATTGACAAACTTCTTTAAATGTGCTTTTAGATATTGCAGTCTCAAACTGCAGGATTCCCAGTTAAACCATTCTCATTTACATTTGTTTTTGTTTGTATTTATCCAACAGTCTGAAATAGTGATTGAAACATTAGGACTAAATGTTAATCATCACAAATTTGAATTTATTTTAACTGTTTTGTCACAAAGTCATCATAGCTGTGCTTTCAATTTTGCTCACTTTTACACTGAAAGTAAAATAACCTGCACAGCTGACCAACACAGCATCAGCCAACTTAGTCATCAAATTTTCCAAATCTTAGTCCGATTGGACATCTATGGGAAGTACAAGGATACATACAATTCTGAACCAAAGAGGCCCCAAATCTGTCAATGCATCCACTTGGCAATGGCTGTGTCAGTGCTTCTGGTGTATAGTGCATAATGGCATATTGAATATCAAACCAAAGAGAGGATATGAATGTTTTGATCTTAACTGTTTTGGTTTTTTAAACAAAGGAAAGCACTTTGAGCTGCACGTCTTCTGCATGAAAAGTATTTTACAAATAAAGTTTGACTGATTTATGGATTGAATACAGATTAAAAAAATGCTTACACAAAACTAAGCAATGCAACAGTGAATTTCAGCTAAATGCAACCAAAGCCAAAATCTGTAACACATGGTTAGCTAACTGACTAGCTTGCCTATTGTCAGTGAAAGAAAAACAAACTGTCACATTCATTTTGGGTTTATTGTCTCTACCACTATTTCTGCTCTATATGAGAAGAGAGGTTTCAGGCCAACTCAAAACTTGGTACTAAATGATCAAGTTTGTTTTCCTTCCCCACTCATTTGGTTCCATTGGTCTAGCTTGACTTGGCTTTCATTTTGACAACACACTTTTCTTATTTGTCCTTAATTCTCCTCTTTTCAAACTAAATTAGTGATTCTACTTTCCACTCCTGCTGTGAAAGATTCTTGTTGAAGCTAATTTGCTACATAATTGTTTGCTGACTTTTCATTCAAACAGATCTCTGCTGATAACACAGTGGTGTACCCCTTCTGACTTCCTCTTTGGGCATCCTTCAACCATGAAATGGTTATGTTGGGTCTCTGTAGAGGTCTTTAAGACCACAATAGAGCCACGACATCTGTTTGGCTGAACAGAAGCAGAGCCTGACCAGAACATGTCTATGGACCTCCCATCAGTCTACCCTTAAGTTCAGTACAAAAGCCTGGACAGCACTTAACAATTACACATTCAAACACAAGTGGGGGCACACAAACAAAAATACACACTCACCTCACACTCAAACACTGCACTCTAATCCCTGTTCCTGGGATTTTCATTGTATCAACTGTTATCAAGTTTGTTTGGGAAATGAACATTTTCAGACAGAAAGGTTCCTCTCAGCACATACAGACATGTTTAAATAACTGACTTTAAGCAGCCCCTTCAGTCATTTGGTTCCCAAGTGGAAACCAGGACACTGATGGGGTGGTCAACATCTAACAGGTACCGGACATGTTATCTTCCAGTGCTTGATTTTCTTGTGCAGAAAAGCTTTACAAAGATTGTTATCATTGAGAGTTGTAGCAGGACCTTTCAAACATGTCTGCTGTGTGGAAATACTGTAATTTAAAGTGGGAACACAAGAGCAGTCCAACATCCACCTGAATTGTCTGCAATGTGAGCACTCTAAGAGACAGAGCTTCATTCAATGCTACTGATTTGATAATCCTACTCAAGTTTAAACAATTAGCTGAATAAAACAAGTTCACTCAGCTAACTCAGAATCCAAGGAAGCAGCACACTGGAGGAAAATTTAAAACAAGTTCATACATGAAACTAGTTGACCAGTCCATTGTTGTAGTCAAAGATGTCCCATCCTCTCCGTACTACTACTACCAGCACAACCTAAGCTATACAAGAAACTGGCACCACCCACAGTGTATTTTATGAGTGGTCTGATGTGACTGCTACTGACTATTATAGACAGTGAGGTTCTGATATTTATCTGATGATACTGTTTAGCCTCACTAAACACTGGATTGATTTAACACTGGACTGGACACTGGATTGGACACAAGATGTGAATTTCTCTATAAATATTTAATCTAATAGAAACAGAAACACAAATTCCAGGTCACAAAACTGTTTTTAAAGCAAAGTGGGTGTCAACTGTATGTGTCTTTTTGTTTACTCCCTGCATTCATTAGACACCCATTCATTTTATACCATGGAAATCAATTCATACTTGAGTTCCAGTTAACAGGGTTATGAATGTGAATGTAGTGTGACTTTCCGAATGATTGGGGATTTTGGAGCTATTCATAAGCTGATGAAAGATCTGGGTCTCTGCTTTTTTTGCAATGTATCTGTGAGTACCTTGTTGGAATGTCACACCCTTGGCCTAAAGGAAAGTTGTTAGAAAAAGACATCTGCAGGAAGCTTTGGTCACCTCAAAGTTCAGTTTATGCACTCCCACTCCCTAAAGAGTCCTTGTTTTGGAAAAGGATAGATAAGGACAATTGCCTGATGTTTTTCATGACGTAGAGTGAACAAAGACTGCAGCTGGGCTTTGTTAGTGAATAAACTCAGGGTGCCTCGTTACATCTCTCTCCCTTTGGCTGTAAACATACTAAAATAAGTGATGTGATCACAGAAGAGACGAGGATAAGAAAAGGTAATTAAGCTATCAGGTTTCAGGACAAGTAAAGCTGCACATTAACATGAAGTCCTTGAGAGCATGCCGTGAGTGTTATTAACTAATGCTCATGCGTCATCAAGGATCACATACCAAATGCATGTCATTGTCATGAGTTCAAGTAAATAAATATTAAGTTACCACTTTTTGTTTTTTTTTTTTTTAAGCAAGGCTAGCAGGGCTCTTAGATCCAAGGACTCCAAGGTCGGCTAGTCCAGAATAAACATGGAGAGAAGCAGCATTTATGTTTCAAAAAAGTGGAACAAACCTGACTGCGGATTGACTGAGATTAATCCATCACCAAATGTAGACACTTTTGAATCCAGGTTAAAAGCATTGCTTTTCTCATGAGCCTGTGCATGAAATCTGCATGCTATCTTTGCATTATACAAATAAACTTGCCTTTTCAAGGCAGCTGAAGATCATTTGCCCTCATTGAGCTGATTATGCACAGGATATCTTTACAGGATGCTATTGGTACACTCCAACTTGAACAACACCTTCAAGAAGTATCAGTTTGAAGATGATAATTTTTTTTTATTGATTAAAAGGCAGGAAATTCCATATAAATGACTTTCATTAGAGGTTAATGGCATAACAATCCCAAGTAAATGCAAACACACTAATAAGACCTAAAAGTCCTTTGGTCCTGCATCTTATGGCCATTACCACATATGTATGAAGTCACACCAATAATAAATTGTGCAAACTTCAAGGCTTGTCAATACATTAACGTTCCAAACCAGAGTGTTTGTTTTTCATTTTACCTTAAATACACATTTGTACGACTCTGTCATGTTGATGAAATGTGTCCACTGACTAAGAGATGACACATATGTACAGTGGTTCTCTACGAGAGCTGTAATTGGATCCTTTTATGATTATGTGAGCTGTAACTCTTCGTGCTTTCATGTGGGTCAGTGAGCTATGTGGCAACAGACTAAAAGGTCTGGATTTGGCTGTTGGTATTTATTAGCTAGTCTTCACTGCAAGGGAGTTCACTGCCATGGTGTAGTGACCACTGGATTTATTAGGAAAACTGGGTGAACTTCCTTTTTAAAAAAGCCACACCTTTGGCTGAAGACTTAAAGATCAAACAACCAGTTTTGCTGCCACGTGTAACAACCAAATGATAATCACACCTATTAAAAATACTTTAAAATAGCCTCAATTTATTGTTTGCTTAGCTATTTGTGGCCAATGTTCCTAAAAAGTATCTCTGTTAATATCTTGCTGCTGCTCTTACAGTATGTATTATTTAGAGGCAAGCTTGCTGGAAAGTTGGGATTTTGGTCTAATGGATTCAGTCTAGTGTGTATAACTTGCCCATTAGTTATACATGGAACAACCCAAACCTCAAAGTGTCTTTAGAAGACAGCTGGTTGGAGGAAAAAAAAAAACAAAAGCAAAAAAAGAACTGCATTCTACTTGTCAAAATGATGTCACTGAGAGGAAAAGAAAGCTCTAAAAATATCATAAACCTAAAAAAATGGGCCTACAAACATGAAAAGCCATCCAGTTTTTTCTGAGCTTCAGCATCCCCACCCATCCATTAAATGTTAGTGAGATGCTGATCTATTGATCTGTTTGTCAGAAACAAAACTGACTTTACAGAAGCCTTGCAGTCAATCCTGTCTTCTCGTTCAGATGATGACAATGCAGTTTTGCTGTACTATTTTTACATTTTTACAAAACTTCACATACTGCATTATACTCAGTAACAAAATATGCATTTGTTTGCACACAATTTCAGACAAGACACAGGCAAGGAAGCCTAGACACACTAGTTAAAGATCTTTACAAATACACATGCTCTCTCAGTTGATGCTTTCACCACCCACCTGCCAGTCGATTCTCTCGAGCAGACTTGCTGAGCCGATCTAGAGCTTTGGAGGTAGAGGTCCTGATGTGATCGCTGAAAGATCTCTGCAGCAGCAGCAGCCTCATAGAGCGAGACATGTCGATATGCATCCACATAAACTTACCTATGCCAGGCTGTTGCCAACAACTGTTCCTGATCAGTTTCTTGAGGAATCCACTTTTTTCACTGTCTCTGTTTCTCTTTGTATTTTCTATGTTAAAGCATTTTGTCAATGTTCAAACATTTAATTATTATCAGGCTAATTTCTCTCATGTATTTGTTACCTATGTATATCTGTCTCTGCAGTGGGCTGGTTTCTGCCTCCCGTTCATCCTCACTCTGCTCTGTTTTGAGTCCGGACTGTACACTCCCGTCTGCTGCAGCAAGCATCAGTGCGGTAACTGCTGGGACACATCCAGCTGGTGCTGCAATGCCTTCATATTCTATTCTGCCAGTGTGTGTATGCGTGTGTGTGTGTGTGTGTAAATCTAAGTAAGTGCTTTCTGACACAAGCTCCAGTGCACCCTGAATACCTGAGTGCATCCAGCATTTTATCTCACATTTCTCTTTTTCATTGGCATGTCTTCTTTGACCCCCTCCTCATCACATTCACTCTGTTTACCTGCCCTACCCTGTCTAGACACAGGCAGCATCAGTGCCACTTATATAACTCATTGCCGATGCAGCCTGCTTGTATTAAAGTGTCATATTTGCTACTAAAGACATTGCAAAAGTGAGATGAAGCAGTCAGAACTAAAGGACCATCAAAATGATGAAAAATTAAACTAGCATTTTCCAAAAGAGTTAGTTTTAGCTTGTTCTCTGTTTATTAAAGACACTTTACTCTTGAAACAGAACATACAGTTCTGACAAACATACAAACACAAGTGAAAGTGCAATTACTTATTGAGAAATACATGCATACTGTAAGCATTATGTAACAAAACATTAAGCTATGGAGATGGACAAAAACAGCACAATGGAATCCATTACTGCTGCTAAGTATATCGGATAATGCTGATTTAGTTTCCATTGAGCAAGCACAGCTCTCTTGGGTCTGTGAGGAGGCTTAGTAATTAGCTCCTGGAGAAAAAGTGAAATCAAGCAACGTCAGACTTGCTACAGTAACACTGTAATTGGTTCACATTATTATAAATAAAATACATACATTAAATAATTTAACGTTAATGATATTGAAGAAATGAGAATATCTGAACCAATGAGAAATTTTGAAATAAAATGATCCACATTCTCAAAGCTTCACTGAGAAGTGATGAGCGCCTTGATTATCATTAGTGATCTTTAAGGTTTGTAGAGCTTTTAAGTTTTTATGAGTTGATTGTTTTTGGTTTAACAGACTACAACTTTAAACCCTGTTTTGGTTCACTGCTTTCATCCACTAATTTCCAGCCACAACAGGAAGTGAGCTTAGGCAACAAAAAGCTCCAATAAACCTAGTGTTGACTACTAAACAGTAGCTGTAGAAAGTCAGTGACCAGCTAGTGATCATGGTGGAGCGTTTGGCATCTAAAGAGCAATATAGTTTCCTCAGGAGTCGGTGGATACAGTGAGTAAATACATAATGGGTTAGTAGTCTTAATAATGTGAAAATGAGTTATATTGTATGTACAATAAAAGCAAAAACAAGTGACTGTGTACCTTTGAAGCGCATATGACTTTGCACAGGTTAAGCAACTTATTACAAGAGTTTGGTTTACAATGTGCAGTGGTAAGCAGGATGTACTATTCAGGTTGACCTCCATTACATTCCATACTGAGCTCACACTTGAGAAAATTAGCCAATCGCGCTGATTGCCCCAGCAAGTGAAGGTAATGTACCCTGCATAGGCTTATTTAAGCTTACTGATAGCATTGTGCTCATCACGGCCAATTAACTTTATGGTCTCCCAAGGTTTGCTGAGAATAAGGCTAGATTCCCTCATCTTAACTTTTTCTTTACCCTGTAGTTTGTGTTTCTGCAATGGATTAATGACCTCTCAGACAGTGTAAAGGAGGTTCAGGATATGACAGAGAAAAACACCCAGTTTATAAAAGTACCATGTTTTCCAGTCCTCTGTCACACACCTGTTTGATTTGCATGACTTTGGAATAAAATCATTTTCACGCAAGAGAGTTTTAATGCGTTTAATCTTAGACAATGAAATGCCACCCTCTGGGTCAGTATCAGTGTGCTTTCCATCTTAGTCTCCTGTTTACCTGCAGTAAGAGGGGCAACAGACAGACTGTAACCTGGATATGAAGGGAAAATGCCCAGAAGTAGGGAGGAAGAGGGATGGACAGAAGAAACAATGGAATTCTCCTACCTCAGGAAGGGAATTCAACAAGTCAGGAACGTGTATGGACAGCTATCTCAGTAGTACGGGAGGGTAACCTGGCGACATACTGACCCACATATGGAGACAGGACAGGCAGTGTGGGGGTTCTGGGTGGACTTCAAACACTGTATATAAACAGTATTTGAGGGGCTTACATCAAAATGTCTGTGAAACACAATGCAGTCAGTGTTTTTCTTTTTTCTTTCTTATAACAGCATGACCAAAAACGTGTCAGTTAGTTGAAGTATGCATGTTTGGGTGTGCCTGAGTATGAATGTAATTGTGTGCAGACCCTTTGAAGGGACCGTCAACTTGTCGTTTTGCTCTGCTTGTCATACACTCCCTCTCACTTTATGTCCAACTTTCCTAGCGCTCCATTTTCCATATTTAATGAATTTGCACTGGTGAAACTATAATCAGATAACATAAAAATGTATAAAATATTGATAAAAATACAATGCAGGGATTTACAGATAATTTCAACCTGACATTTAATTCTAAAAATAGTATGAAATGTTAAATTGGAAAATTTAATACATGCATATTTAATATGCTTACATGTGTACACTGATCAGGTTAAATTACAACATTGAGTGACAGACTGAAGTAAAATAATATATAAAAAGGAATGTAGAGAGGATGAAGTTGAATTATTTGATAATGTTTCTCTACAAACAACTACAACGAATGAGGATTTTTATCATCTTAACCAAAACCAGTTTTTATTGGCTATGATCTTGGGGCCATGATTCTGTAGTGAAATATCCACAAATTCAAGATTAAACTCCAAAATACATGAAGATTAAACATCACTCTGGACCAGAAAACAATGAAGTTGGCAGTCAAACAACAATGTTAAATTCATTTTAGGAAATAAGGTGGATCCTCTGGGCTTAAATGGACACGGACCAACGTGCTGGTTACAAGAGAAAAATAAAAACAAAACAATGCAACATTAATGCTTAATGATATATACTAGTTTTGGAGCACCCTTGCATCTAGACATAGCTTTTTCATAGAAGATCTTGCTTATTTCATTAAAGCAGTGATAAATCACATAACAAATGTATTAAACCAGCACGATTCTGCAGCAAGAGTCCAAGAGCTGAACTTAGTAAATAAGGAATGCACTATGCTGTGTATAAGTTTTGACCCAACCCTTATTTCTTTATTACTGACAGGAATATGGGACAGAGGTGATGTGATTCAAATGGCAATGGTAATAAAACACCTCTTTGGATGACAGATTAATTGTCATGATATCTTAAAAATGGATGAAGGAACAACTGATTAGATTTTGGGGTGATCTGGATCACTGCCTGGATCCAGGAATTTTTTTTAACACTAACTGATCACATTACCCCCTAAAACCTCCAGATGGGGTCATTTTGACACCATGCCAATGCCTCATAAAAACAATAAAAGCGGCATTTACAGAGGCCACTTTTTTCCCTTTGAATTTTTTTTTTTCTTTTTTTTTTATCATTCAGAAATAGACAAAGCTTCATTAATAAATATTTAATTGATTAGCATGTGGGATTACCTTGGGTTTGTATTTCAAATAAAAAATGTCAAATGCTTACTAGCTTACAACATTTACCAATCAGCTAACATAAAACCAAATTATATCTTTTTTTAAAAAATGTATTTATATATTTTTTCAATTATCTGATGGGGAACAATTAAAAAAAAAAAAAAAAAACATATAATGTTAAAGTAATAAAACAGAGGGCTGAATAATGACTTATTGTATCACAAAGCAAGAGCTAAATAACAAACGCATGCAAGGTAATTCTGGCATCGATGCAGCTCTGGTAGAGGACCCCACATTTAGTGCAGCAATGTCCAAAACGTTATAAAACACCACACGGTCACCATCTGGATCCAAAAATTTTTAAAGTGATCTTTACTATTGGGAATGGGATGATTTTGCCATTAGAGCGTCAAACTCAACAAATTATTCCCAGAATCCTTGGCAATAAATAAATAAAATAAAATAAAATAAAATAAAATAAAATAAAATAAAATAAAATAAAAGATGATAATCCAGCGTTGTTTGATATTCTAGATCTGGTGATCCAGAAGGTTATAAATATAGGTTGTATTGGGGGGGCTGTTGGACCTTTTGGGATTTTTCTCAGGGTGAGTGCCCCTATGGCTTGGCCAAAATCTCTGCTCTCTGAATGCTTCTAGTTTGCGCAAAAAGTATTAAATCCTAACATAATGCTTCCCAACATTTGCTCTTTTTGGAGAAGAGTTGGATGTGTAATTCCCATGGCTGTTCCCCTGTGGGTACTGACATAATGAACAGCCTTAGAACACGTTGACCTAAATGACCCCACAGATTACAAAGTTGTAAATCTCTAAGGACTTTATGCCCTGATACAATTTTATATTAGACGACACATATCCATGATCAATGTTAAGTATCATTACAGGAACTAGCGTATCCTTAAAGTATTCAAGCAGAAAATAAGAGAGTGGAGGTCTGGATGGCATTTTTAAGCGTAACAATGACTGTTAGATCACATAGCAATCTGCTGAAACAGTAAACTAAGAATGATTACACAATGCCTGCTCAGGCAGGACAGGGAAGACTTGTGTTGTTGTAACTCAGGGAGTTCAGTAAGCTGAGTTCCTGTTGTAAATTTCCTTTCATACCATGGTTTCCTGTTCAACGTGCCACAGCTAAAGAAATTGAAGCCCCAAGAAAAATGAATCCCAAGTAAGCTTACAGAACTGTTCTTTTTAAAATGACTCATTCACTTGGAAAACGTATTTTTGGAACATGCAAAATATGTATAGTCACAAGAGATGATTCAGCATGAAATGTGAGCCATCAGTATATCACAATACGACTGATTACAACCATTAAATATAGATATCTTTCTTTGATATCAAACATTAGAAAGAATTGTTTACACTGTACATGTAGAATATCTAAGTTGCAGGTGTGGGGAAAAAAACTTCATTACCTCCTGCTTGTTACAGTACTGGTCTCCACACAGGAAACAAGAGGGAATGTGTCAAAAGGGAGGGGGAGAAGAAGGGCAAGTTAGGGCTGTGGGAGTCAAGTATGGTGTAGATGGACAGATGAAGCCAGGAATGTGACCTTGCACAAACACAGTGACTCCTGTAGTTGGTTTGGAAGCATGGTGAAAAGGAGATAATCTGAGATAAGGTAGACTCAATCTAAGAGCAGGAACAAGCAGAAAAACAGACACTGGTCAGGAGCTATTATTGACTAAGCTCAAGGCAAAAGCAGTTTCACTTCATCTGTCAAAGAACCTACTCAGAAGAGGTCAATGTCCTCAGATGGTATGTAGTGACAGGAAAGTGGCTCACAAATGACAGAGCAAGTCATTCAGTGTGAGTAAGTGATTCCACTGTGACATTCTCTGAATTATGTGAAAAGTGGTGTGGAAATGCGCTCAAGTTAAAGGATGAGAATGTGATCTGTTTGAGCCAAAAAGTAGTCACAAGATTTGTAGAAGAACAGAGAATCTCAGGCACCATCTGTACAGAAAGCACAATATATGTATAGAAGATAAATTACAACTTGGCATAACACGTTATTACTCCAAGAACACATTCAACTTTGTGGGAAATACACTTGCATGTATTTATGACCAGAGTTACATGGCAGGATCTATGCAACTCTAAGGTCATTGCAGTACATAGACTTCCAAAATGTTCACTTTTTGGGTGAGGAAAGTTTAGATTTATAGCATATAATAAATAAAATTTTGACTTTTTACCAGCTAAAATTACTTTCCATCCAACTACAGTCTTCATGTCAAGAATAAAGAGATTATAGACTACTTTTATTTGAAAAATAAAGTACAACCTCTTAATCCTACTGTTTTATCATGTCATTAGAGAAATGTAGCAGTTGGATTTCTTGTTGCAATTTCTCTGAGCATTGTAGTTTAACCCTGGGGTGTACTTACTTACTGTAGAACGAAGGACTTCAAATTGTCTGCAAATGGCCTCATAACCCTTTGCATACTGATGGTTGCAACTGCTTATTTATTGATGCATTTCCTAAGTAAACACCTCAATGGTCTGCAAACTGCTTACACATCTGTTTTTATAGAGGTACTAATCATTGCCAATCATCAATTAATCAATTTAAATTAACAGCACCTGGCTGCTACTTACTGTCTGTTTCCCTTTGGAGGGAGTAGAGATGTACTTACGTTTGTACAGTCACTGTTTCTGTGTTTGTTCATGCTTTTGGTTAATAAATAACAACAGTAATTTTGCATGTGTTGTTGTTCATCTGAAACTGTATTTGCACAATTTCATTCCTCAGTCAGATGCACAATCAAAGGTTTTTTTTTTTTATAGTGAAAGAATAGAATGACTAATTCTAGGATCCCTAGAGGTCAAAGTTTAGGTAACATGAAGTTTTGCCTTTTAAAAAAAAGGAAATAAAAATAGCAACAATGCTGAAACTGTAAAAAGTAACTTATGGTGACCATGAGGGAAACAAAGGACAAAGATGATGATACAAACTATGCACAGAAGCCACCAGCTCTTTAATGTCAGCGGGCCTCTCACATACAGGAGTCCATTGAGGGTATTAAACCACCTCCACAACCACAGTTTTCATTACCTCCATCTACAGCCACAGCAAGTAAAATTTTGAGTCCAGGTAAAAGGTCAGGCTTTAATCCTGGCATTGGTCAGACGCCCATCATTGTGTTTTTTATTCCCACTGGTTTATATTTAGATCAACGAAGCACAGCATGGTGCCTCTAACCCCAACTACAATGAAGAAGAAGAGAAAAAACAGTCTATTCTTGGAATCGGGAATTTGTAAAGTGTTGTGTTTACAAGCTCTAAAGCTGGGCAGATAGTGAGAATTACAGATGTTACACACTCAAATGTTCACATTCTTGTGTGCCGTAAGATTACAAGTTGATGTGCTGATGTCAGCCACCAGAGCCAGCTGCTGTCAAGATCAATGAAAAATCTAAAATCAGATCTAAATATGGACAAACAAGGACTGCCGATTAGTGGCCTGATGTGTGTTTGGACAAAACATAATACATGTAATGAAACATGGCCAAGACTGTTAGATTGACAACTTTACACAAGCTAAAACTGATTTATACTGATAAATCTGTTTAACTAAGGCTAAGGATGAGTTCTGGTAACAGGTTCCACTTAAGTTTAGCTTTCCTGCCATTTAGAAGCCAACAAGTAGCCCATCAGATCAAGATGTTTTTTTTTGCCATGGAAAAAAGAAAATGGTTGAAAACATCTTATTAGCATCTGTGGCTGTACAAGTTAAAAGGTTAAAAGTTTGTGTGATCTATATTTTGGTTACTTGTGTCAGTATCAAGTATAACTGGGCGATATGAATCTTTAAACAAATTTAAGACCCCAAGATAAATGTGCCTGGATACTAAAGATAAAAGATATTCTGTAGTCAATCAACCACAAAAAAGAGCATCTACAAATAACATGAACTCTAAACTTCTCTTTGTTGCCTTGCTTCTTAAATTTCCCTTCTTGTGTTTTCACTCACCCATAGTAAACCTGTCAACTTCCTGTATAAAAGGAAGTGAGGTCACAGAACTAAACAAGCTGCCTCTGAAGATAAGCACACAGTGAACACAAGTCAATGCCCACTGAACTAAAGAATTAATGGACTGCTTCACATCAACTGACCCAAAGTCAATCATGACACATTTTGACATCTGTTCTTAAGTACATGCCTATCATGTTTTTTTTTTTTTGTTTTTTTTTTTAAGTTGAATTTTCTTCAATATGGACTGAATAAGCCAGAATATATCTGTTTACATTCATTCATTTTACATACTTTAACCTGTTCAGGTTTGCAGCCGTGTTGGAGCCTATCCCAGAAATTGCCAGTCCCTTACAGAGCTAACATGCAAAAACAAGAAGATCAGCCATGCACTTCCTCACTTCCTTCTATGTACAGCTTATAATCATCAATTAACCTCCCATACATGCAAAGAACTCACACCAGCCTGAGCTGAAATCCAGAACAGGAACTGTCTTCCTACAAGCAACACACCATCATATAGCCCAGATGTGTTTCATTTAAGCCAGTTGTATTCAAATAGGGTAATAGATCATTTAATATTTCTCAATACAGCAATTCCAGAAAAAAATCCTGTAATGCTGTCTTACATCTCATTTCAAATTCCATATTTCTATGAGGGCTTTCTCCTGGATGCACTAATTGCATCATACATAAAGCAGTGGAAATAAAAGGCTAAACTTGACTTTATCTTTTTTACAGCATTACTGACACATCACATACCAAACCAATGGTAAGAACAGTTACACAAAGACGATGCATGACCGTCCTTATATTGAGATGGTGACTTGGGTCATTTCTCTGCAAATCTTGTAAAGCAGAATCTCCAAAATGGGTACATGGTCCTTATGAACAGGAAAACCAAGAAACTGACCACTCACTAAAGAAAGGTTTACAACAGGAAGGTTTTCAACTGTTTCAGTGCAGAGCAACAGCGGTGGAAACTTCTGGTATGTGTCCATCGTAAGTGTGGTAGTAAAATTAACCATGAATGAGCTGTCTTTCATGGCATTAGAGCAGGAGCCTTCAGGGCATGCCATATGATGTAACACTGTCACAAATGTGTCATTCCCAGAGGCTTAAATGGTGGAGATACACAGAGGGCTTTGAAGTGTCACAATGAACGCAAGGCTTTGTGCTCCCCCAAAACTCCCATCACACCCCCCATGTCCCCTCCAGAGAACTGGGTTCCATCACAAAGATGCAAAGATGGAGGTTATATAATGAAGAAAAATGACCAAGAATGTGTGACCTTTTGAAGCTGGCATTCTGCATTTTTCAGAGGCTTTTGTGTCTTTATAGAAAAGAAGAAAAAAAAGAGTTTGGGACTTTTGCCAACATGTAGAACTCAAACATGCACATAACACACACACAGGAACAAACACACAGACCTTCTGCACATTTCCCATGAAGAATTTTCCAACAGTGGCAGTAATTAGAGGGAGAGACAGAGCGATACAGACTGAGTGAGGACTCCCATCAGGCTCTGAGACAGCAGGGGGCAATATGAAAGACCGTCCCCGTGTGGAACCACCTCGTTGGTATTGTTTACTGGAGGACTGACGACACAGGAGGGTGTTTAATGAACACTGTTCCCCTGCTGTCTGTCTGAAAGTAAGTCTGTCCATCCATAGCTTCCTGATGACCGTGTGCATTTTCAGCAGACTGCTGACAGAGAGGCTGGAGCCAGAATAGAGGGAGCAGTCACTATGATCGAGTCTGCTCTTCAGATCGCTCAATAAAAGAAGTGTACAAAGTAAACGGTGACAAGAGTTACAACAAAATGGCATTCCAGCCATTGGAGGAACACCATTAGGAAGAAAGCTCAAAGACTGATTCTGAGAAAACTAAACAGAGTTCATTGTTAAGGACTAATTTAGGTTAAATGCATGCAATGCTCTCAGCCAATCCAGAATTATTTCATATCATGTAAATAAATTTTAAACATCAACGTTTAACAAAATAAAAGTTGTCTTAATTTCTCTCAGTGTTAAAATAAGCTAGCAGAATAATTTTAAAACTAAATTCTGAAAATACTTTCTCTATCTTACTTTTGCTAGCTAATGAGAGAAGAACTGGCAGCATACAAGCAGCATGATTCTGCAGAGTTATGGCCTAATTTCATGCTGCAAACTATCACAGTTTGTAGAAAGTACTTTTTAAAAATCGGCAGCAGGTTTGGAAGTTGATCTGAAATCCATTTTCTACCTGAAAACATCCAGTTTGTCATACATCTACTTATTCTTCATTTTAGCAAGTTATACCAGTACTCCTGCTCCATCCTGCAGGGGTCTGACTGGTAGTCTGTGCCCCATTAGTGACCCAGCATGGGTCCCCCCATCTACTCCAGCAAGTCACTCATTTAAATAATACACAAAAATATTCACTTATTCTTCTCTATTTCCCATGCTTATAATGCAATCCTGTTGACTCTTTGCAACGTATTATTTAACTGTTTCTGCCATAATATATGGTGTTTTAGTGTCAGTGACATCTCTTTTTGGCTTCTGTCTTATAACTATGCAATCCTCGACGTGAGGCGTTTGTTTACATGGTTTGCATTTGGAAAATACTTAAAAAATATAGAAAAAGTGAAAATAGTGAGAATGCTTGCTGTTCATTCTTCATGTAATGTATCTGGAAAGTTTCCATATTTTAAAGATTTATTCTCTTAATTACTGGAATATTTTTAGATTTCTGAGAAAGGTGAGCAAAAAATGAGGGCAAAGGTTAAACAAGGTAATGGTTCAAAAGTTGGGCATCAGACTCGACATCCAGTCTGGTTCTTATCTGGAAAAGGCAGCAGACTGAATGGTTTAAAAGATGAGTTTCAGATCTTATCTTAGAACCACAGTTTCCCCTCCTACACCCAACTACCTTTTGACTTCTGCTCTGAATCCTCTTTGGCCCCCTCACTGCGAACACAGACAAGGTTATCAATCAGAAACTGCCCCCAAAATCTCTTCACATGACACCAGGTGAGGCCCAGGACATATCAGCTGCAGAGAGTTTTCCTTAACTCTCACACAACGGAGAGAAAGAAGTAGAAGAGGGGATGTGTTGAGAGGAGCTGATACTATCATACGTCAGGTTTCTCATACCAAGCTGTAAACTATACACATAACAGCACACATGAGAATAAAAAGAACAGCAAAGACTTACCAGTCTTTTCCTTTTCTGGAACAACAGAAGTGCCCTGGGAAAGAGAAAAAAAACAAACAAAAAAAAAGATTATAGATGAGATGGCTTTGTTATGTTATGATGCATTGTAATTGTATTTGATGCAAGGTAATGATTCATACTGTTACTGTAAAACATTTTCCTTCCAACTTCATAAGTGAAATCCAACAACAGAAAATGCAGAGAAACTGCAGAAATTGTTCTGGTGTGAAAGCTGCATTACACATCTGTAATCCACACCGCTATCTTCACATAGTCTCCTTAGAACACTGTTTTTAATTAAAACTAATGGACTACACAGATACATAAATATATAAAATTTAAAAGAACATCAGAAACTCTAAGAGACCAGGAATGTGGTTGCATAGTTTTCTGATGTGCACACTCTTTGCTAAATGGTTGTACCAGATAATGAACCCACCAGAGACGTCTGAACAAATATCACATCATTAAAATCTGAGCAGGCAGCACACTTTCCTATGAGTCAGTGTTGAATCAACTCTCATTTAGAATAGACTGCAGAGATATCCCTGATAAAAGACACCACTAATAAAATCAAAACATATCCCATATGGATATTCTCATCACAATGTACACCTAATATGCCCTTTTATGGAACTATTGCGGGTTTCTTAGAAATCCTACTTCATCAACAGAGGGTGTGTAGTAAAAATAGAGTAATTGCTTCTAATTTCAGTGGTAAAATGTGTGTGTGTGCGTGCGTGTGTGTGTGTGTGTGTGAGGGGCAGCAGTCAGATGGAATGCAAAGGTCTTTCTGGCCACTGACATTTGACCTCAGGGTCCTTGGCTGATCTCCACACACAGACCTGTTTTAATCCACACTCCCCGGGATAAGATCCGAGAGTGAGGAGAATTCTTATGATACACTCGCTGTGCTCACATTTGGATGTGTGCAAAAGTTAAGGTAAAAGCACAGTTTTGATTTTAAAACTTCTATTGCAATAAATGCATTGTTTTCCTCTTATATTACACAAATGAGCAGTTTACATGCATAGCATTGAAATCAAACTTTTTCCTGATTATAGCCACTTCACTCATTTATGTTCACTGAAGAGCTTTGGTTTACTGAGGTGGTCAACACACACCGTTCTGCATTCTACAAAGTCTAAAATGTTAAAACCTGTTGAGCAAAAGGAATTCACTCTTAACAAGAGCTACAGAACAGTCAAAATCATACTAAATATTATTTCCAAGGATGTAAGAAATGTATGGAATTTAATTTTTTGCTGCTCTTCATGCCAAGAGACAGACTGACGCTGCTCCCATATCTGTGTGGTAAATAAAAAGCCGGGACAAACAGCCACATTAGGCCGAGGTTAACCTTGTACAACTGTGACTAAAGTTCCCACACACACAATCATATACATTTTTTTCCCTTCCACTGTATGGATATTATGTGCTGAAATATTTTACACTGGTTGCCAGACAACCTGGTCTTGGCAACAACACTCAGAGAAGTTATTGAGCCAGCAGACACTTGGAACATGATGCATACCCACAACACTGCAACATATCATTCTTCCATACTACTGGAATGATTTAAACAAGTTATAACAAGCAAGCTGGCTGTTTCACACATTTTAAATCTTTCTCACTATCTCCTCTACACTTTAAAAGATTCAAACAGAGAAGTGAACATTATGTTATAGAAACCAGACATAAATGATAAAATCCCCTTTTCTTTTTGTACTGATTGCAAAGGAAATGTATGTTTAAAAATACTTTGAATCACAAATCTTTTTAAATCACAAAGATAACAACGTGCCTTCTGTTATCATTCACTGTCCACACTGGATTGTACAGGTCCACTGTCTGAGTATATCACGAACAAAGATAATTACCCAGTCAAGAGCAAGAATATGTGTACAAGCACTAATTCTAAGATGACAAGGGAGCTCAGTATATAAAGATATGTTGGCTGCTTCTAATGTTTTTTTTGTTTGTTTTTTTAAACCACAGGGCAAACTGCACACACACTTTATCTGTAATCCACTAAATTCCATCGTCAAAGTCTTGTCTTGTGAGGCTTGTTTTCAGATTGTGCTTCAATAGAGTCGTGAAAAAGAAAGTAAACAGTTTTCCATTTCTAAGGTTTTATGAATAGGGGCATTATAAATAAATATGTGACAAATAAATAAACTATGGACCTAATGGTTTCTAGTGAAATTAGGAGAGTAAAGTATTAGCAGGGTGCTGCTAATTAAATGCAGTCATTTAATCAGTCATCAAAAAGTGGGAGCAATTTTGAAAATGCAGAGATTTCATCAGTTTTCTGTTGAGGACCATCCAGGTTTGTGTTAAAGGTACTTTTTGAAGAAATAAAATAGATGTAAATGTGCTGTTGCAGATAGAATAAAAAAAAAAAACAACAACAAAAACAAAAAAAAAAACCAAACAAACAAAAAAAATTAAATAAAACTAGTCAATAAATAAATAAATGAACCTGTAACAGAAATAGCAAAAATAAACCTCATTTGGTAAAACTCTGGCTACATGTGGTGATCATTTTTGGAGACCAAAGCTACAAATATACATTTAACACAGTTCCAAGGAGGAAAGACATCAGCAATGACAGCAATAAAAAATAATTAGTCATTATCTGGTATGGGTTACGAGGCCACTTCTGAATAATTTGGAGTCCATCATTCTACAGTGTGGGAGAGATTTTTTACAAGTAACTTCTTTGGGGTGGATGTCCCCGCAAGTCTACCATATGGTCAAACTGTGCAAAGCATAGTGAAACTGGAGAATAAAAAATAAAATAAAAAAACAACTTATGCCAGACTTTACAGGGCTCACTTAGAATGTCAGATATTAAAGATCATGACAGTACAATTAGAGAAAACAAATCTTTTGTTTGAAAGAGCTGCAAGCAGACCCTCTTCTCTTTTAAAAGAAAACAGCAGCACTTCTTAGGTTTTAAAGTTACAGTGGAACAGCCCGCAAGATCCCTGTAACAATGTCCTCTGACAAACTAGGGGGTTAAATCCAAAAAAGTCAATGACAAGGTTCTGGAGAATTACAAATCAGGTTTGGGCTATTACAAAAATATTAAAATCACTCTATATCTTATGGAGCAGAATTAAATCCATTGTAAGAGAACAAAAACAATATGGCTCAATAACACATCCCGCCAAACGATGGCGATCCCGTTGGGACTGCCGGTTATCCTGTTGGTCTCAGGCGTTAAGGTAATAATGGTTGCTGCTAACATCAGCAAAGTCCTTGATGAAAGCATGTTTTAGCTTTCCAACAAATGAGTCGGAGGTTTCCCTTTCATGACAATGACCCCAAAATCAAAACTGGTGTCCTCACACTAAAGTTCAATGTGTTGGAATAGACACACTACAGCACAGACTTCAACCTGACTGAGAAACTGTGGTACGATTGCAGATTTCTATGCAACTGCAGAACCCATCCAGCTTGACCGTCCATGCTGTCAGCAGCTGGGGGGGGGAAGAAAGTTCCAGAGTTTAGGGGCAGTGAAGGCAAAAACTCTGTCCCCACAAGTCTTCAAATGGGTACGAGCAGGGGTGCCGCCAGGAAATCTGGGCCCTATGAAAGATAATGGCATAGGGCCCCCGTGTGTATGTGTATATTATATATATATTTAAATATAGATATATATATATATATACACACACATTATATATATATATATATATATATATACACATACATACTCATACGGGGCCCTATGCCATTTTTTTCTTTTATATACAATATACGGTATATATATATATATATATTTTTTTTTTTATTTTTTTTTTTTTCTTTCCACCCACCACATCATATTATTCAACAAGGATAAAATCTGTTTAAGGATGCACTCAACATCACTGCTTAGTTTCAATATAACTCTTTGAACATTGCTCACCTTCTTCATTGGGACAGGTGGGGGACGGGTTATGTGGAGATGGGGCTGCTGCTGGCTCATCTGTTTTAATATGTTGAAGGGGTAAGGAAAGGAAAACTAATTTAATATAGGTATCTTACTAAAATGTACTCCCTCTGAGGTCTGTCGCATTTTCATCTTGCCTGGTCTTGTTGTGAAAGTTTGTGAAGTGTCAACCCTGTGAGCTTTGTGGATTAAACAGGCTACTCGCCCACAGGATTATCTACAGACATACGATGAGTTTACTATAAACGCTAAAGAGGCTTGGTTTCATTAAAGATAAAAAATACACAAACACGGGTCGTTTTTATTTTTCCAAGGTAACTCGCGAACCGTCGGCTCGCGCATCACTAGGCATCATCCAGGCGATGCCTCTGACCTCAGAGGGAGCGGACTAAATTAGCTTGTAGGTAGCTAGCTTATGAGCAACAGGTTAATCTCAACCTCACCTTTCTTGGTGAAAAAATGGGTCACATATTGGCATCCTCTCTTCTGTCTTTCATTTCGCTCCTTTCGCTCTCTCCTTTTTTGAAAACCCGACTTATTTTTCCCTCGCTGCATTTTTAATATTCGATGCTTCCGACAGGTTCATTCAAACTGATGCGCTATTACAGCCAGGACCAAACCATTTAGTTTTATGGAGGTGGCCGTCAATAACAAATTTTTTTTTTATCATTTTACTACTGAAAAATAAGTTAGAACAGAGTGGCAATTTATTTTACTGCTACATTTTCTCATTATACTTGAAAAAATAGCTATTATTTCTAGATAATGCTTAATAATTTTCTTATATATTTTTATATCTCAATGGGCCCCTATCAAGTCGTGGGCCCTTGGAATCTTCCTAACTTTTCCCCCCCATACGGCGCCCCTGGGTACGAGGGACAGAGAGCAGGTTGAGGTTATCGGACCTAAGTGAACATGTAGTGTGGTATGTATGCGAATTAGATCAGTGATGAGTATTTTGAATTGGACCCTGTAGAAGGGGTGACATGAGAATATCTGTCCTAGTCAACAGCCTGGCAGTCCATTCTGAATGGACTGTAAATGGTGAAGAACAGTTTTGTTAAATGATGAAAATAAAGCGATACAGCAGTGGATAGGGGATGACAAAAAAGTTCTGACCCATCAAAGTGTGAACACAAGCCATGTTCTTTTAGGTTTTGGCTCTGGGATGTTGGAAGCGGTTGCTTTGGGTCCTGTGGTTAGCTTGATGTAGCTATAATGAATCAGGCTTTTTCAGGTAAATCCTGCAAATACTAAGTAAGACTGGGATCCAGAGTTTCAGAGTCCAGGTCAGCACCCTGGGCTTATTGTTGCTTTCACCGCTTAGCAGTGTTTCAGTTTGGTGGGGCACACTGCCATTGGGAAGGTCAGTTGCCATCTTGGAAGTGTGCTTTTGTTCACCTCAGTGTTTAGATAGATGGTAGGTGTCAAAGTAACATCCAGTTGAATACCATCACAAACAGGTAGTCAGTCGTTTTAATGTAGTGGCCAACCAACTAGCAGCTGCAAAATTGGCCATAAACAAATGCATTATTTAACACAATTGAAAAGTATGTTTTTGACTATTTAAATATTTTACTCTGTCTAAATAGCATTTACAAAAGGGAGTTAAGGAAATTAGACATTTCTGCAAGTAAAATTAATACTTGTAAAATTTTTATTAAAGGTTTGCATGTTGATTTTAAATTAATGGACTTGTAGCATTGCTGATTTTTGTCCTTGGGCTTCTGTTGAACATCAAACTGTACACAATGAGTTTTCATACAGATTATTTTTTAAGAATCAAGATCCAGATCAATAAGACTGCCTCTATGCTAGGGATTAATCTGGAGCCCTGGACAATGAGTGTCCAAAAACAAATGCTGCACAAACTACTGAACATAACTGACAATTCTCTATAACCTACACCATTCTCTACACAACTTAGTGAGGAAACAATATAGTGTGTTCAGACAGAGGTTTTTTTCAAGTATCTACAAAACAAAAAATTAAAAACAGAAAAAAAGCAAAACATTATAATTTCCCCCTTAGGGGATTAATTAAGTAGTTTTCATTTAATTTTCAACTGACACTATTTGCAAAATAACACAGTAACATGAGCCTAATTGCTTCATTCTGCTGCAATACATATCAGTATGTCATATTTAAAAAGTGCTGAATGTGTCCTGCAACATGTGATATCTTACATTCATTTTGTGTCTAATACTGAAATGAAGAATTGTATTATGTGTTTCATCCTCAGAAAAAGATTTGCCTTAAATACTGGAATCAGCGTGGGAGGTCTGTGTGTGCTGAGCACTGAAGACATTTTGTTGACCAGTGTGCACTTTTGCCTCTATGTAAACACCACGCCACAGATTCCTATCAGTGACCCATGAAGTCACTTACAGAGTAAATCTCACAGCCACATGACCACAAGTACAGATTAAAAAATGCTAGTGAGTAAGAAATAGCAGCAATGTGAACAAAAACACTGAGCACTATTGCTCATTGCTATTGCTATATTGCACATAGCATCAAAGACACATGTTTTCTTGCTGTGTGCCTGCACCCCCTCTAGCATCCCACAGTGCAGGTTGTCACAGTGTGGGGTACTTCAGGCTGTGTCAAGTGTCCACTGAGGACCTCTCCGCTGCAGAGCAGTCAGTTGGCTCATTTACTGCCACTAATTTAATGGGTGGTTGCAGGGCACAGGGGGTATGGCATGTGTTTGCCTTACACATATGTGTGTAGATGCCTGCAAACGCTTGAGCCAACATGATTATCTACCATATGGCTATTATTATCATTACTTGAGCCTGCAGTTTAGTAAAGTATATTTAGCCTAAATTGTTCAGTTTAAGTACAGATATTTAAAAAAGCTACAAGAAAACCTTTTTATATCGTTACCAGAAAGCATCAGAGACATTTTACTGAAGTACACACCACCAGTGTCTATCTTGGGTCTTTGGGTCTTTTATAAGGACTTACAGTAGGACTTACAGTAATGTTTTAATTATCTAATTCCGTGGTGTCCAAAGTCGGTCCTCAAGGGCCACTGTCCTGCAAATTTTTAGTGCTGCTGCTGCAACACACCTGACTCAAATGAAATGGATCCAACAGCTAATTGCGTTTTGCACAATTACTCATTAACTTTAATCAGGTGGTTTTGGAGCAGGGACACCTGCAAAACCTGCAGAATTGTGGCCCTCGAGGACCGGCGCTGGACACCCCTGGTCTAAATAAAGGTAGTATATAGAGTTTACACCCAAGTTTGTTTTCTTTTACAGATTTTGTAGCCTTATTTAGTTGCATTTTTTACTGTGTGATGTCATTCAGCACCTTCCATTAGTGACCAATATACTTTTGTTTTTCAGTAATGGACCCTTTGTTTGTGACTGAATGCACACATTTCTGTGCACGTCAGTCAAAGATGTTATGCAAGTCAGTGGCATGTGGCCATTGCACAACTAACCCAAGAAGTCCACCAAGCCTGTTTTAACCCCACCACCAGCCTATCATTCCCATCCCCCTTCATGCACTGCTGCTACACTATGTGTGCATGTGTGTGTCTGTGTATATGTGACCACCCATGGTCTGTGCAGGCTAAGGATTAGGGGGGGCTTAAGCTAACCCAAACCCTTTTCTCCACCACTTAGTGCAAATGGCTAAATAGGTGCAGATGGCCTATGTTCAGGTAAGCTAGCGTCTCAAGCACTGCATGTTTAAGGTAACAGTGTGGTGGAGGGAAGAGAGATGTGTGTGAGTATACATGTGCACAATGCCAACCTTGGAGATGTTATCTGGAGTCATTTTTTTTTTTTTTTTTTTTTTTTTTTTTTTGACCAGCATGAATGTGCTCTTTCTGCTCTGCATTTACAAAGGAATTTTTTCTCCATCCTCTGTCAACCCATGGGAGCACGTATAAGACAGACATGGGAAACAATTTCATTTTTGCAAATTCCTTAAGTTGAAGTTTAATCCCATGCTACAAATCTCTCATTGTTTCTCTTTTCTTTCCATATTTTAATAGTCTCAATATGTCACACTTAAAGTGTTTCAACAGGAAGTGATTTAATGACTTGTTGTAATGATGCATTGGAACATTTCCAGCAGAAAAGGCATTATTACTGTCCATATGTTGAATTTAACAGTAATTTGAAATGAAAACAACTCCTAACCATATTTTGACTGACTTCTAGTACTGCAGTAAAATCAATAGCAGGACTGAGCCACTCTCAGTAGTTTTTAGAGGTTAATGTATATACCATACACACTGTGGACTCCCCCCCCCCCCCCCACACACACACACATATTAAAACTGCCAACTGAGACCTTATTCCCTCACTAAACTCTGAGTCATGAGTATGATCTCTATGGGGTGATATAAAAGTGTGGGACAGAGAGATATGTCCTAGCACACACACAAAAACACACATTTGTAGTTGTTTACATGATTAAGCCAAAGTATTGGGCTTCTAGTTCCAGGTAGTGTCTGGAGGGGTTTAGTGCTGGACTCCTGTGAAGTGTTGTTGTTGTTGACTGGCTCCTGGAATCCATCTCTGGGCAAGACAATAAGTCTAAACAAGTCTGACACACAACACACAAGACTTGTCATTACCAAACTCTCTTTTTTAAGTTAATTTGAAGGAAGCTCATCATGCTACTTTATCTGTAAGTACAAAAAAGAAAAAAAAGGCATATTTGTCCAAATGATATTCATGAATGATCACTATATCACTATAGATTTTGTGTTCTCCTAAATCTTAATAATAGTGTTGCTCTACCTCAAATAATAAAAAAACAAAACTTGATGTTTCATTTGTGATTATGATTCCTTAAAGTCAAAGTAAAGGAAGTTCAGACATTTGCATAAAAACATGTTGTATGTGTTAGATAGTGGTTGGTTAAAACACATGAAAAGGGCAAAAACTATGTTATACCAAGTTGTGGAATTAGATCATTGTTTTTTTTTTATGAGGATTTTTGGGACAGGTATGGAATCGCAAATCCTATGATGCAGGGGGATTAACAGAAATCCTGGGATCTAACTTTTCTGCTTTCATCACTGTCCGCCATCCGCATATTCTCTGTGAATTAATCTTATGCAGAGCTGCAGTGACAAAGTTCATAATCACTGCCAACACATGTCTCATTATTTCTGGGAGGGCAACTGTTAATATGTTTATAATGCCCAGCCCATGCCCAGAAAAAAGAAACGCTTTATTTAAACAAAAACTGAGGTGATGTGTAAATGTGTATGTGAAAAGGTGAAACTGGCTTGAGATGTTATGCAATTAGAGTGGTTGATAAGACTTGAAAAGTACTATGTACTTGAGGGGCAGAGGCATTCTAAAGAAGGATCATTTCTCTCAAGAAAGAAATGTTTCATCAAATCATATCATTTGTAGTGACTCTTCCCAAGAAAGGTGGAATAGGCTTTAGCCTGTCCTAGCTAGATGCCCACTGTAAAATTACAGAGCTACCATGTTTTATTTTAATGCCAATAATGGTCGATTCAGTTGTGTTACTCTAACCAATGCAATAAACATTTGGACTGAACAATATTTTACTATGTTGTAGTACTGAGACTGACTTTTTTTTTTTTTTTTGTTACGCTGGCAACAATGGGCCTCATTCACTAATATCTTCTTACAAATCTTCTTAAATTTGTTCTTAAGTTGCACTTGACAAGTGTTTTTTGAAAACCTTCCATCAGATTCAGGAATATGTTCGTAGACCACGGAATTGTTCAAATCTTTTCTCTTAGATTGCTTTGCCTGCCTTGCCCAGATTGATGAATACCAATTCAAGAGAAAAGATACACTGGTGTATTCAGTTTTAATTATTAAAGACCTCGTTCAGCAGGTGGATCTGAAAGTCAAAAGTGACCTGGACATTTATGGAGTGATAGTCTTAAGGGAACAGATCAGGCATGTGTCTTTTGCACCAATGTTAGGAAGACCAGCAATAGAATTAGATCTGTCTTGACTGCGACATGTTCTTGAATGAATGAAATGGATGAAAAATAGTTTGATTTTCCTTTTAGGGAAATTATAACATTTGAATCTGCAATATCTTACTATTTATTTTAAATAGCAAAATGCTTTATACTTCACCAAAAGTTATTAAAAAATCTGACAAAAAACAGTATTGTAGTTTTATTATTGTATTTTAATTAACAGAACAGCAGAAAACAACACAAATGCTGATTTTGTTCCAATGTGTCAGATACCAAATGTTTGTTGAGAGTACTCCTGAGTGTCCGTCGTATTTGTTCTTAGCTAAGAACAAATATGACGATTTTTGCGATTGCCACAGTTTCCATAAAATGTTCATAAGTAGGATTTAAGAACAAATTTGTTTGTAAGAACAGCTGGTGAATGAAGCCTATTGAAGCTGAAATATGTATAGAAATGGGGCAAAACTTTTCCACAGAATAAAAAAAAAGAAAGAGAAAGCAAACGAGTACCTAACAAATTCTGAGTGACACTGTGAAGATTCTTATCTCTGCATTTGTAGTGCAGGAAATGAAAAGTATGTTGTGGAAGGAAAAAAAGCTGTTGGATGTGAACGTGTTGCGAAATAGAATAACTACATTAAAGCCATGTGTTTGAACATGCAGAGGATAGACTGAGGTAACCATCTTCCCTCATGTTTTGTCCTCTCCAGATTTGAGCTAAGGTTTGATCTAAACATATTGGTTTTAAAAAAAAGCAGGGTAAAAAGGTTGAAACTTTTGATAGAAACACAAAAAAACAGGTTTTATTAGCATCATTCTTTCCTTGTTACATTCATCAAGAGACAAAAAGTGTGACCTGTTCCTGCTCGCCAGGCTGAAAGTGTAGCTTAAAGACCAGAGTTAATAGGGATAAGCTTAAGTTCCCAAATGCAATAACAATGCTGGCCTGTGGATTAGCTGTTGACATTTTGGGGAGAAAGCAGAAAGTGGGTTAACAAGAGGGATTAGACTGTTTTGCAAGTCAAAAATTGTGGTGGCCCCATAACGGTGTTGCGGTGCCAGAAGGCCCAGTCGGAGACATGCGGGGTCACAGTTTTTAAACAGCTACTTAAACATGCTCTTTAGATGGCACTGACCCAAAGTGGATCTGTGAAATATTGAGTGCTAAATTGTAACTGAAGAGGAAAAAAAATACAGCACAGGCAGTTATCTATGAATACAGAATAAACATCATCAACAAGTAGGCCACATTCCTCCCTTACACCATCAAAAACTGAATGCTAAGATGATTAACTGAGGACTCAAATGCATCTTCACTGAGGTAACTTGGCAGCACACAGAAGTGGAAATGCGCAATCAAAACAAAAAATGTGAACACATTTTCAGGCTCAAAGTCCCAATTAAAGATGCTGGACCACATGCCTGAATAAGCATGGCTTTAATTGACTCTGGTTTTATAGTTCATTCCAGAGCGTGTGTGTGTGTGTGTGTGTGTGTGTGTGTGTGCATGTGTGTGAGAGTGCATTTAGTTTGTTGTTTGTTCTGTGATTTATGACACTTCATTATCAGCAGGCTGCAGGGGTGTTTCCAGATGCTTGTATTTTCCAGTCATCCTTAAGATTTACTGTCAACAAGTACCATCATCCTGCAACTATTGCGGCACTGTTTACTGTCCTTTTTACAAAACACACACACACACACACACACACACACACACACACACACACACACACACACACACACACACACACAATTACTTGACAGATTCAGTGCCGGATTGTAACACTGCAAATGTATGATAGCAATAGCAAAGTGAGGCAATGTTTAATGCTGGATGAAAATTAATTTCATGCTGATAGGATTCATTTTTAGTAAAAACCAAACTTTAAACAAAAGGATACAAAAAGGACAAAAAATATTATTAATAGATAATAAATTTTAATGATGATTAAGTTAATGTGAGCAGAGTGGAAAAAAAAAGGTTTATGTGATTTTTATTTAGTCAAATTTTGGCTTCATTTTGTTTTCTGATAATACTCATACAACTATTATAAAGAGGAGATGTACCATCTGTATATCTTCCTTTCATCTCTAGGAGTATTTAATGCATTGATACGGCCTTGAATCGACAGGAAAAACATGATTTCCTTGTGGGGGTTGAGGAGAAGTTCATTTTCCACATCCTGTTCCAAACATAAGCCATTTTTTTTCTCTGATCCTCATTTTGTAAGCCACAGTTGGTCTGTGTTTGTCTCCTTGTTACAGCTGTGCTCAGCAGAGGAGTGACCTTGAGGACAATGACGCAACACAAAGCAGCCAGCGGGACCATGACCAGAGCCCCTAACAGCAGCTCTCAAACTGAATGGTGGCTGGTTTCATAGCTCGTTGACCCAATTTGGCTATATACAGTCATTGAGGCAAAAATGTGGGTGGAATGTAGGCAAATACAATTACGCCTGTTGTTGTTGATTACCAATCAAGGACAGTGATGACATACCAAATGTAAAGATAAAAAAAATAAGCAGTAAACGTATTAAAATACAATTCTTTTTTCTTTAATCTGTCTGGGACATAGAGGTGTGGTTCAGATGAAGGATGTTTGGGGCCTGTGAGGCTGCCAAAGCGGAACATGGAGGAAGGACAGAGCAGAGATCTGCGAGTGACCTTAGCACGCAAACCATAGCGCTTCTATTGTCCACCAGACCACAGACAGATAAAAAACTATTTTCATATATAACCTACTGACAGGGAATCAAGTCTTTCTGTCACTGTAATAAAAATATCTCTCAATCAATCATCTCAAAAACTCTCAACACAGATACGAAAACACAAAATTTTAAAGGCAGAAAAATGTATCACAGGCTGAATTTGTATTTGGAGCAGATTTGCTATGGAGACAGAATACAGACCCGAACACAAGGTTAAAGGTTGCCCTGTAATGGAATGTTTACAAAAGACAGAAAGGATGAAGGCTGGCATAGAGCAGCACCTTTCCTGTCAACATATGCATGAAATGCAAAACACCCCTGTGCTAAATTTAACAGCTTGCCATGTGCTTTTCCTCAGCAGCCTCTTAGGTTCTTTGGTGGATTCTGTCTTCTTTAACGTGCTGGTGGGAACAGTCAGTGCTGGAGGTGACTGATATGTTGTTTCCGACTGTATCATTCAGAGGAAGGTGGTCAGGGGTCAACACTCAGTCTCCACCCGCCTCTGTGGTTTGTTTCATCCTCTGCAGTACTCTAAAAATAACCTCATAACAAATGCCTCTAACACTATGCATAAACTATGTTTTACACTTGCAAATTCATTGGGAGAATATAGCACATTGACTGGTAATTAATAATGAGCTTAAATGCATATAAAACCAACAACAAACACACACCAGTCTATGAAAAAAGAAAACCCACCTGTTGCAGTACAACAATGCTAGCGAAACAACAGTGAAAGACACCTGCTACACTAAGCAAGTAATAGCACCCTGCCAACAAAAACAC
Source organism: Melanotaenia boesemani (assembly GCF_017639745.1). NCBI lineage: Eukaryota > Metazoa > Chordata > Actinopteri > Atheriniformes > Melanotaeniidae > Melanotaenia > Melanotaenia boesemani. The sequence goes on from NC_055685.1 coordinate 13,851,256, forward strand.
TCAGGGGAAAGAATAGCAGTTCCAGAGCACAAGAAAAAAAGCACCTGCTGTGGCACAACATCCGCTAGATGTTACCCCCACATTCGACGCAATAATAACAGCCACCTGCTGAAGGCTAACAATAGCCAAAAGCCAAGCTAAGCAGAGGCCAAGAATATAATCGCATGAACTCAGTGCCTCATCAACAACAGTGAGAGAAGGACAACATCCATGCCAAGTGGATGTCAACTCATCGCAGACCCATTCAGCCACATACCACTACTTTACATTTATCACGGTTACATAAGGGATAGAACAGCATGAGCGTGTGCTTTGTACAATCACAATACAGTGTCATACTCAGTGTCACAAGGTCTAACAGGGACAGTAACAACACAGATAACGAGTCAACACTTGCATAATCCAGCACAAGATGGTTGGACCGCACATGCTAAATGATAAACATTTTATCGTAAGCACAGTATCTTCAGATATAACAAATGTTAACGTGTACACATTCGTACACTCGTAGATGCCAGTCAACAACACATTAAGGTTTTTCCCCTGGATTTTTACAGAGAGCTATTTCAGGGCTCCATATGGATTCGTATGATCATGTCAGATGCATAAAGGACACTCATTTTACCACAGAGGGGTATTACAGCTGTGACAAATGTGTATCTCACAAGAGGGAGCATGGATGATCCATATAAAATAATAGTGTTGAATAAAGTGAGCATGTTCTTTTCCTAAAATGTCTATAAAATGAATAAATTTATAGACATTTAATTTACAAATGTAAAAAGAAAAAGAATAAGTAAAATAACTGCAATTTAGGGTTAATTGTTTACTTCACTGACACCATATGGTCATCATTTCACACCTGCTACCAAAATTGACCATCCTTGTGATACTGGATATCATGGTTTGTATTTTGTTAAGATATGACAAAAGCTTCAGAGTGGCATTCATCGTCAAACTATAATTATTTCTGTAGGCACGGTATTTTCTAGATAGCAAAGTCATTGAACAAACACATAAAACTAGTAGAATGATGGGTTTCTATTTTTACTGAAAAGTGAAATTTTTTTGCATTTTCTTGTTAAAACTGTTACAGTTTTACTCAGTTTTGCAAGGCAAGTTGACGCTTTAAGTTGTAAGAGGGTGTTAGAAGGATGTGTCTGTCTTCCTGAAGGTGTAATCCGTAAACCGCTTTTTGACAGCAGCAACTTTCCTCAGGGACTATTGAAAGGTCCTATACATGACCCCCTGGACTTCCACAACAGGGGACAGGGATTAAAATAAATTAAATAAATAAACCACTTTGGAGATATTCTATCCCCACCAACACCCCATTGAGGAGGTACAGAATGACTCGGAGCATAGCTTTTTTAAAAGCATTGTTATTTTTGAATCATTGGCCCTCAAGTTTGGTGGATCGTGTGCAACATTTACTTTCCAAACAAATAAATCTCTCCATGCATGATACGGCACTTGGCAGGTGGTGATATCAGCACCTGTCATCTACATGCTAATTAAATTTGATCATTGTTGTTGAGGTGCATCTGTTGTATTGTGAGATCTATAAAGCTCTTGCGAGCACAGAATTTAAAAGATTAATTTGTTTTGTTTTAACATGAGATTATGCCCACATAAAAACAAAATAAATGTAAAACAAGCACTTCTGTGAAAATAATGATCTTTGTGCTCAATGAATAGATGATGTGTTTATAATATCAACTTTTTATTGTGTAAAACTGACAATGAAGTCACTGAATTGACTCTAACGTAAACTCTGGATCTTCTCACATCTGCTGTGTGTTTACATCATTTAGAAGATTTGTATTGTCTAGCTAAAAAGATTAAGTAGGCGTCACAACAGTAAGGTCTGAAAGGACTCAACAGTCTCCTGAAACTATTAACTACTGGGAGTCCCTATTCACAAAGTCATCATCTCTCTGACTTCCGCCAATCACCCCATGGGGCCTCCGCTGTTAAAAGCCTTCTTTTAGGTGCAGTGAAAGCACTGTTTACTCAAGCTTAGTGAGTTACCTTCAGTTACTGCAGAAATGAAAGTTGAACAGTCAGCCATGGACCAAATACACCACATATAATTCGTTAATCTGTGCCAATTAACTAAACCATTCCACTCTTGTGTGAAGAGTTACACCGTGCAAAAAGAGACAGCAATGTCAACACGAAACAGCTACAGATAATTCAAGAATGTACTTTTTAATCAAGGAATTTTGATGTTTAACAGGTTGGGCTGTTTTGTCTAGCTAGATAGCGGGACTCTTTTGCAAAAGAAACATATTTTTGACTTTAAAGCTTATCCTGTCACACATCTGAACATTTTGAGATAAAGTGTCTTAGACCAGCTAACATCAGTTTTCCACATACCTCTATAGATGTGTAAAAGGCTGCTTGACTACAAGGAAGACAAAAATCAAGAAATGAACAACCAAAGGTTTAAAAACATGTCTCAGTTGAAGTGTGTCCCCCCTTACTCCCCCCTGCTTTGGCTTTTCACCTCCCAGACTCCCCTCCTGACCCCTTTGTTGGGATGAAGGGGGCTAGGTCCTTGGAACTAGCTAATTAAAGAGTTTTAACGTCTGCTTGGCTAAACCCTTAGAGCAGAAGGACATTCCTACAACTGGGAGGTTCACTGCATGTACAAATATATATATATATACTTGTTTTGCTGTAAAGTACAAGAAGAATGAAAGAAATGCAAAGCTCCTTCTCTATGAGCTATTTATTTTTTATTAAATTTAGTAACAGAGGCTTGTATGAGACAAAGTGCAACAACTTAATGTGGGACCCAGAGTGTAGCTGTAGACAGACTGTAGACAGGTAGTTACTAACAGGAAATTTCTGCTGCCTTGTCTGCACCATCTTGTTGCTTATCTGCTTTGCACACGGGTCTATGGTTGCATCATTGTGCATGTTACTAAATTACTGTCCATGTTACTGGCATAGCAACAAGCGGCTTAAACAAACATTGCTATGAAGATCTGGCAAAAATACAGATAAAATAAAGGAGCCTAGCCTGCTTGAGGCTACATATCTATCAGTCCTTTTATATAATGCTGTAAGATGCAGCTGCTATGTCTGTTTTTTTATTCCATCTATTTTGTAGCCCCACTAAAACAAAATTTGTGAAAAAAAATTATAATAAAGTTAAAAATTAAATCTCACCAAAATTAGCTTAATTAACAGTTTGAAGCTCTGATGGATTTTTTCTCTCTAATATAAACTGAAGGGATAATCACTTCTTGACTTACCCCGCTCTTAGGTTTTGCTCCAAGGGCCGGTGCAGACTCTGAGGGGAAAGCAGCAGCACATTGTGGATGTGGAACAGTCTGTGAAGCTGCTGGCACAGATCCTACATCAACCTCCTGCACAAGTAAAATGCAAACTTTTTAGACACTGCAGTCCTCTATTATTTCAGTATTTCAGTCACTAATCTACAGATACAGGAAAATTTATTTAATAATTCATGGTAGCTGTATCTGAGTATGAGACTGTGGATGCACAGACCAAAGCAATACAGAAACTTTGTACACCTACACATATAATCAGTCTATTCTTCTATTTTAATGAGGTGTTGTGGCAGTAAGGATAATGGAAATTCCCCTACATTCTCTCATGTTGTTGTTCTTCTATTCCATCTACTTTATCATGTCTGATATCCATTTTTCCTAAATTGATTTATAAAGTTTTAGGTTGGACATGGTTGGATAGAGAGACCTGGTGGACCCAATTTATATAATAAGCCACAAGTACAAGCAGGTGCAATAACCATAAATCTTAAATCTGAAGTGGTAACTGAAAAAAAAGTTAATTTCCAAAACTTTTTGGACTACAGCAGTGTCAAGCCTAATGGTTTGTGTTTTCATTAACATTTTTTGTACAGTTAAATTAAAGAGTTGCTGTAAATACCAGGGTGAATACAGTCAAATTTAACAAGGTAAAATGGTTATATGTGTACCAGGAGATGTCGACGGTGAGGGGTAGGAGTGCTGTCCATAGAAGAGGTAGCGCTGAGGGCATTCTCAATTTCCTGGTCCAACTGGTCCAACTTCATCAGCAGTAGCACCATTGAGTCTAACCGAGCATGCTCACGCTGAACAAAGAGACATATCAGTGGAGAAAAAGTTAGCAACACTATTTTTGTGGTCCTGAATGCCAACAAATCACCTTCAATTAAATTTAATTTTTTAAAAGGGAGCAAATATGTGCCACTGACTCTTTTGTGTCATTTATACTTTATAATATGGAATATTCAGTTTATTGGCAGTTCTTAATTACAAATCCTTAAGTTGCAATAACAAGCCTCACACTGACCTCAGGTGGTTTGACTCCAGTAAGACAAGCTGAATGACACAGTCCGACCGAGCTCAACTCTCCACCTACTATACACTCTGTCCATGATCACTCATCTGATTTGTTTCATGCTAACAAATCCTTATCAAAATATGTAAAAATTCCTTTCTACAGGGCTTTCAGCGTCAAGTCTTAATTTCCCTTAAGGTGTTTTCTATTGTGATAGTTGATGTAGCTTCCTGTCTATGCTTCTCTCCTTAGGAGAACCGTCAGAACAGACCCCTTTAATATCTAATGAGGAAGGGCTCATGACACACAGACCCTATTTGCCAGACAGGTTGTTCTTTATATGATGTATTTGCTCATATGTGTGATCCCTTAAAACAAAATTTCATTGGGTCACACAGGATTTGGACATCTTATTATGTCACTATGCCGTATGCGTATGACAGCATATGTGATAATGTGAATAATGCTGATCTATGTTTAACCAGGCCATATACACTCAGCATTAACAGGACACAGCCTCAGTCCTGCAACTGTCTTCAAACTCCATCCCTAATGTCTTATGATTTGTGGTTGTGTTTATTTCCAGTTAGTGCCCAATTAGCCAATTTAAATCAGTTTCTATTGGGTTTGCTGAGAGAGCAAATAGACCTCTATGTCATGGAAATGCACCTCACACTGATGCATTCACCAGCATTCCCAGCTAGAGGCTTCATACGTTGCTATTCTGTCTCTTGGCAAAGTATCACAATGAAACATTGTACGGTGGTAAAACAATGACATCTTTACGAGGCCTCTCTCAATGAACAAAAGCATCTGTCTCAGGATGGCAACAACAGCCACAAAACAGCATCAGTGAGGCAAAGTTTTTTAGGGCATGGTGGTGGTTTGAGTGTTCTCAGAAAGTTTCTTCTCTGTCTTTCCCATTTTTGAGGTTTCTGTTACATTCCTTCCAACTTCCTGTCTTTTGAGATGGGAGATGTTTCCCACACTTTCTGAACTCTTAGATCCCCCCTTCCAGTTCCTTGCTCTTTTGTCCACCCCCTCTATCAACCAGTCTACATCTTATAATTCAAACCTGTGCAGAGTCTCACTTTTTCTCTTTTTGCTAAGCTTGTTCTTAAAACGTTTATCTAATCAAAATACTGTGCATTAAATCTAATGTGGTTATTTTGTTCATGAACAGTGACCAAAAACACACATTTAATTAACAACCCACACAGAAAGTCAAAAAGAGAAAGACAGCAATGAGAGATATGTTGCCAAGTCATCTGCTGCCAGATAAATGACTGCTGAGCCAGGTTGGCCCTGGGGTTAGGATAAGGCCTTGTTGCTAAAACAAATAAACAAAGTAACAAAGCCCAATATCAGTTTAATCTCAAGCCATTATGCAAACCAGATGGCTTCATTTTACAAACCCAATCTGCAACAACAACATGGTCCACTGGGGTTACAGTCATTAGTACAAGATCTAACCAGAGATCATTCCTGGTTGGTGCTGCCATTGTCCGCTAGGAGATAATAACAATAAAAATATGCTCTGTAATTGTCTTTAATACATTCAAGAGATTTTTTTTCCTTCTGTTAAATTTTGAATTTCACTCCATTTGAGGGACAAAGCCTCTTTTTTTCTGCTGCAAAATTTCCATGTTGTAATCGAGCTGTTCTCTACTGTGTGTGGGCTGTCAGAGAAGAGGAAAAGCTATTATAAGCTGGTAGAAAGATCACCTTTTGTCCTCCATTTTCATGGTTGAAATCATCCTTTTAAAATTTTATCTCAGAAGCAACTTTTTTTGGGGGGATATTTGAAGTCATCCTGAAGTAAAGCTGTTTTTCCATGTACTTTCACTGGGCAGCAACCCTTTTTGATTTGGCAGACAATGGTCTTTGATTTGGCAGACCATAAGTCTATAGAGTTTCTATACAGTTCTGTACAGTTTTTGTGTAAATAATGCATCCCAACTCAGATATACACCACAGCACAGCAGTCACTTAACAGCAGCTAATTTAAGGCTTTCATTTTAAGATTAAAAGGCACATTTTTTCTGTTTAAATGTATGTAGTCTACTGTCAGACAGAATGTGATAGACTGTAATTGCAACAGGGCAGAACTCTTTGTGTAGATACATACAAAACTGTGAAAGTGGTGACACTTTGGGGGAAAGTTAGAATTATGTTTACAGTCTAACATGAAAAAAAAACACCACAAGGTAACATGGGATTGGGAAAATGTAGCAGAGGAAGTAAAGTTTTACAAGTCTGGCTCCTGGAAACATTCTGTTCGACATACCAAACCAGTTGGTGGCAGTAATTCACCAATTAGATTTTCCAGTTACCAAAAACCATTAAGAAAATCTATTATGTAATGTAATCTATCTGTATGTAATCTATTATGTGCATTTTTTGCAGCCGTCACAGCCTGGCAGCGTCCCAAGGCTGAGAAACCGCACTATACAACTTTTCATCTGGGATGTAGCGTCATGTTGCAGCCAAGCTTCGCTTTACACACCGTGTCACGCGCTAGCAAACGGATATAAACACACCTGCCATTTTGAACCCACATCATGACTGTTTCAGCAAATAAACACTAGAAGACATTATTGGAAAAAGAGAAAAAAAGAAAAAAAACAAGAAATAAGACTAAAGTCAAGATAGGACTGTCTTTTACTGGCTGGAGAGTATATGGGCCAAGATGGATGCCAAATTAGTCGTTGGTTGGGGAAATCTGCAATGTTCTGTAGTGCATCTTTAAGACACTGCTCAGAGTCTTTTCAGACTACAAACAACAAACTGAATTGCCACGGTGACCACACTGAAGATGGAAAAAGAGGCAGGTAGAGAGGGAGATGGAGAAATAAGTAAGTGGGATGAAAGAAGGTGGATATCTTGTTCTTGGTTTTCCAGTAAATGAGTTAAATGGTCTTATTACATCCTCTCACGTCAGTAAGCCACTACAGTTTGTTTAAGATGAAACTTTTCAGATGAAAACCTGCTTTGGGTACCACAAGCAGGAAATGCAGCCAAATAAAGACACATCAGCCCTGAACTAGAGGAAATTATGAAAAAATTATGTTAAACTGGCTCATCTCAGCCACATAGTTAGAAAGCTGAATGAATAAAATCTCCAGCTTTGAGCAGAGTCCTGCACAGCTTCAGTTTGTTCAACCTGAGCCTACGTGCACCTGTTATCATAATTACCATACCATCCATTACCCGTAATTATCTCTCAGCCAAATCTGGATCCAGCCTGTTGATGTACAACATGCGACCCTAACTGTGATGCTCACATAACACAGTACTGATCTTCAGAGGTGGTTTATTATCAGCTGAACATGCTCTTAACATACTTAATATAACTTGCATCATATTGCATTGAATCATATTATCTTTCTGAAATTTTGCTGCCCACAGCAACATTATTTTAAAGCGAGATTGCTTTGCAAAAATAAAACATCCACAGCCGCTGGTTTAAAATGTGTTCTTTATTCCAGAATCATAACGCCAGCTCTGCAGAAGGAAGCCACGGCGCCAGATACTTTGGATTACTGTTATTTAAATATCCAGAACACAACACAGTTATTAAATACCGACATTTAAAAAAAAGTACTATTCTCCTCTGTGATCTGCCTGAAACCGTAAAATTTCTGTTATGTATATTTATTTAGCTAAACCTGCTGATTATCTTATACTCCAACCATTAAAGGGCAACCCCTTACAATTTGTAATTTTTTTTTCATGTATTTATTTATTAGACCATTTTCAATTTTTCTTATATATATATATATATATATATATATATATATATATATATATATATATATATATATATATATAAATACTTTATGTAAGGGTATATAGGTACCTTTAAGTACAAAGGGGGAACATGTTAGAAGAAGTTTAAAAACTACTGGTCTGAGCTCAAACTGCAGGACAAAACTGTAATAAGTCTGCAACACATTATGCAATAAATTTCTATATTATTTAGTTTATAAAACCTTCACACTCATCTTTTAAATTTTTGCATTCAACTAATTTTAGGAAGACTTAATGCTTTAATGCTTATGAACAGGTACAACTCCTTAAAGTTCCCATAAAAAAGGCATGGTGATTACAACTAGATTATATGTAATTTCATAATGTACACATTCTTATGAATATTAAAAATAGATGTGTTCAAGTAATGTGTTAAACCTCTACAACTGGTGTAAAACAACTATATAAAGTATCAGCTATGTATGTGATTTTCTTAACAAAAATGTCTCATTTACAAGTGTGTTGTTCAACTTGAATAACTACAATATTACACAAGAACTTCTCATTCCACAATCTTTTCTGAATAACATGCCTGCTAAAGGCCCTTGTGTTGCAAACTCTGTGTGTGTTGTTACAAATTAAATAATACAACGATTACTAAGAGAAAATACCACATCAGTTCTATGACCACTGATTTGCTCCAGTCATCTCAACTCTATGAAGGGCTTATTAAATGTTCTGAGAATTGCTGCACCAAATGAGCGTGCTTAACACAAGTATTTAAACTGAACACTATACAATACTTGCAAAGAAAAGTAGTAGTAACTCTGACGATTACTTGAGCTTCAACACTCTCTGCATTTACAGTCTCCATGCCCTTATAGGACCTTGTTTTGCAATGAGGGGTTGAGAAAGTGTAAAACATTTTGCAGACCCCCCTCCCCATACTCACAGATCTGTAAGCATGTGAGAGTGAAGTCATTGTTTTCCAAGACACTTGCCAGAGTGTGGGACAAATTATTTGTCAGGCATTTGTGTCCAGTGAGGATTTGTTCAATTTGAAAAACATGTTAGGGACAGAATCACAGTTCCCTAAACTAGAATGACTATGACTTAAACATCTACACATCTACATAATATAATATTTGGTCTTACCTTTCTCATGCGCACTTTGACCACATTGTCCTCTTTCTGATCTTCAGTGTAATTTGTTCCACTGAAAATTAAACTGGACTGCTCCTCGCTGCAAACAACTGAGTCTGTGGCCTCATTTGACTCCCTCATCATGAGGACTGTGGCTCCTGGTCGATGGTGTTCCCTCTGACCATCTGCCACCTCAGAGACAGGTGACTCATTGAAGTAACAACCAGAGGTTTGGTTGCCATGGAGTCCCTCAATGACCTCTTTAGAGGATGGTGGCAGGTTTTGCATGTCTTCTTCAATAGATTTATGTGTATCATCTAAATTGGAGTACTTATCTGGATTGTGGGTAATATTAACATTGGTATTTTTTTGTTGTTTCCGCTGACTTGTCATTATTATGTCATCTGTCTCAACAAAGCTGATCTCTGGAATTGTGTCCAGTTTTGAACTGTTGTTTTCCATATGATGATGTACACCTTGGTCCTCAGAAACAGTCAGCTCTTCAGGTAATAAACTCTGATCAGAATTTCCAGTTGCCTGACTTAAAGCTGTTTGCTCAGAGTGATCTGCACACAGCATAGTGTTTGTCTTCATGGGATCTCCCCCTGAACAGCCAGCGTTTAGTTGTTCAGAAGAAATGTTTTGGTTAGTTTTAGGTTTTAGGTTAGAGCTACACTGACTTTTGAGTTCAGTATCAGTTGATTCTGTGGGTCCATGCCTGACATGTGTTCCTTCTTCACTGCTCTCTCCATGTGGACTTTCCTCCCCATGAGGCCCAGCTATCATTTTAACATTATGCAGTTTCATCAGTGGCTGATAAAACATTTCACAACCACAACCCTGATCCAGCACTCCAGTACAGCCATCGCAGCCTTGCTCTCCTTGAACTTCTCCCTGGTCAAGTCTTGTTTTTTCATTTGGAGTTTCTAAATCATTCAGTCCAGTTAGCTTGGAAGAAGAATCTGCACTCCAGTTTTCAGATAATCCTTCATCACAGTCTTCATTTACTGCCAACATCACAAACGGTTCCACAGTTTTGTTTGCCAGTGTCACTGCATCCCCAGTCTCCATCATGTCAGCTGAAATGTGCAGCACAACAACAGGTCCACTCGTCCCAGCTTTGTCAGAGGAGGAAATCATCCCTTCGACAACATCTGGGCAGTCAGTTTGAGGTTCCAGTTCAGCAACAGAAGACTGGTTTAGCATGACCTCAAACTGTGTAGGGCTCTCCTTTGTTTCCTGGTGATTTGGAAGTTTGCCAGGTTGTTCACCAGTACATTCACACAATAGAGGTCCATTGTCTGAAGAAATAGAAATGTATTGTTGCTCTTCATGAGAGATATGTGGACTTTTAAAGACATTATCGTCATTGCAGATGTGATTCTGGCTACTGTCTGAGCCAACATCACTTTCACAATACAGAGTTTTTTCTTTCTGGCTGTTGGTATCAGTTGCACAAGGAATATTTGCACTGGACATAAAACTGTTTAAGTTACAGCAAAAAGTTCCAGAATTCCCAGTGGCAATGGTTAGAAGATGCTCTGATTCTGAGGCATTTTGAGGAAAGTCAGCACCCCCCACCTCATCTAAGTCACGAACTGACTCTTGCAAATCCAGAGGTGCTTTTCCACTGTTTGTAGTCAGCATCAAGTGTTCTGATTCAGTAACACCATCACCAGCAGAAGCTGTCCCTACAAGCGTCTGAGTCAAGTCCTCTGTTGACATTTGGTGGCAGCCCTCTGGCATGGAGGCACATCTAGTCCGTCGACCTTGTTTCACAGTGCCCGAGCCCATCCAAAGTCCCTCGCTGCTGACTCCATGACAGCAGACCAGATCCAGATCATCATAGCTGTACTGTAATCCTGATGGGTGAGTCACATGCTCTTCCCAACTTCTTTTCCGGATGGCTACCGGCATGATGGAAAGCCAGTTTTATCCCATAGAGCTGATTTAATGCCAGGCTAAATCCGAGAACCAGACTTGCTGCAACTGAAGAAGAGAAATGGAAGTAAGAAACATTAAGTGCTCTAAAGTTCTAAGTTTACAGTAACTACACACATAGATGACAATATGGTAAATAATGCTTCGTTTAAGGTAAACAGGAAGTCATGAGTGAAAGTTCAAGACGGATGCAATTACACTTCTTTCACAATTCCATGGGAAATGTAAACTCAGATGGATCAGTATAAGATGTCAGAGGGCTTCGTTATGTTTATCTAACATGGGAAACTGACACGTTTTCAGGCAACGTTGCTCTGAATTTCACTTTATAGCTCGCCAACTAGTTAGTTCCTCTTAGCTGTAACAACTGGGTTTGCTTTAAGTTCAAATAATCTTTCAGGCCAAAAAACTTGACAAAGCAAAAATAAAAAAAATATCAAGATCACCATTAAAATACACAAAGATGCCCATTTTTTTTTATTTTTTTGTTTAGTAAAATCTTGAAAGAGGAAAGTTTAACTAAATCATTGTGTTGTAAAAATTCTGGGTGTTGGTTAACAGTCATCTTATCTACCCACAAATATGACAATGGTGTAACTGAAGGGAATTTAAACAGCAAATGACAGCCAGTGGCCCCTCAGCTGCTAGATTAAAATACACGCTGAGCTTTCTTACATCAATCATATGCAGAAAATATTGTCATTTTAATCAGATTTTCTTTTCAGTTATTCTGTTGTTAGTCTGAAAACACATTAAAAGAATAAATACTGTTTCTCAATGTACTCTGTTTTCTAATGATGCTTCACAACTGCATTTATAAGAAATTTGGTTGGTATGAAATCCTGAACATGCCTCCTATAATGAACTTTTACCTTGTTATAAGCAGAGTGATGAATCAACAAGTGTGATATACAAGAAATATTATATCAGCAATTGACAACAAAACTTACATTTCAGTATAACTGAGAAGCTTCACAGTGGAATAATAATGCGTACACCTTGTGAATTATCCAGACACCATTTCTTACTTATAATCCGATATCGGAGCATTGCTGTTGTCCAGTAGCTTTATATATAATCCAATGGGCAGGTAGCAGATCCAGTGCTTTGGAATAATTAATCCAGAGATGGTTCATGAGCTGCTTTTTCATTCATCCACCAAAAGCAATCCCTCCATGTTTGGGAAATATGAATCCAAGTTTTTCAGAGTGACTTGGCATATAAATCATTACTCTGCGAGGACTTCTCAGTCTAAGACTGTGAGAGCCTTTTTTAAAACCTGAGTCAGTGTCGCTGCTGTAAAGCTGCTGGACAGGCGGTGAAGCCTCCATAGGCAAGCAGAAAGCCGGGAAGCAGTAAAATGTCCATAGACAACTTCCATCTTGATCACATTTGGTTTTCTGCTGAGGCTGAATGCCGAAGAGTCGGGGTGGTGTAAGAGGGGCTGGGTTTTCTTTTCCCCTCTCCACCCCTTCTCTCCTCCGAGCTATCCTTCTTCTCATCAGGTCCCCTCCCCATTGGTTTTGACAAGAAGTATGAATCACATCCTAAGAGCCCCATCCCCCGTCTCAAAGCTCACCAAGCACACTATACACATTTATTCACCCCACCCTCCTCCAATGTACGCTCTTTACTAGCTGTTTCAGAAAGCAGCATTTATCCTCTCCTCAAAACGGTTCTCTTTCCACTCCTCAGCCTTCTTTTCTCTTTTCTTCTGCAGCTCGCGAAGTGGGCAACGTTCCCACCAGTTGGTTTTGATTAGTAACAGACTGGCTGCATCGTAAGAGTCATGGCTGTGAGCCAAGAGAGACTGCTCTAATGTTTTGGCAGTTATAGCTACAGCCTGTTTTTTTTTTTTCAATTTGTCATCTTGTAATGCTACAAGCATTCTTAACTAAACACATTGGCAGTAATGAAAAAATGAAAGTCTTTAAATAATATAAGGATATGTTTAAAAATGTTCTCAAACACTTGAATATGCCACAAAATGTTGTTGAACCAAAGGAACAACTTTACAAGTATGATCAACCTGATATCATGGTTTTTAAGGGAGGCAAAGGGGAAAAAGAAAGAAAGAAAAATATTCAAGACCAAAATACTGGAGAGAATTTTCCAAATATAGTCATTTCTCAGAGGCTTTTAGAAGAGACAAACTGCAAAGTGGTACATAAATACACTTGAGGTAGCAGACAAGATCATACCATCAGATCTGAACCCTGAACTCCTCCTGAAATTAGTGTTATTAGAAGCTTCAGTCACTTTTTTCAGCAATATAAAAATGTATTTAAAATGCACTTTATGATATTAGAAGATATAAAAAAAAACACCTCTTTAATACACAAATCAGAATGGCTGCACCAAAAAAAAAAAAAAAAAAAAAGCAATGCATCAAACCAACTGGGACAATCCAGCCACAAGAGAAAACTGGAATGAAGCCCCCTCCAGTGTCCTGACAACTCTGGCCTCTAACCTCTGGGTTATCCAGATGTGAGGTTAGGCTCTGGGTGAGTCTTTTCTTAGGGTCTGCAGTGGGAAACTGTGCCTTGCCATAAATGTTGGCTCCCTGGGGACACAGATGGGCTCTTGTGGTATTGGAAGGGAAGCATCCAAGTTCAACAAGACTCCTCTGTATCATGTCACATGCTGCGGTCAGTCTAATGTAATGAAACACAGATTTTATTCAGTCACAGTAGCTTCCATGTGGATAAAGCTGGTGATTGAGGTACAAAGAGCGGCACAGGGTAGGACTCAGGCTATCCACTAATTATTTCATGCAGACATAATAATTTAAAAGGCGATGCCTCTCCACGCCAATCAAGCGGTCTTGACCAACCACAGGGCAGCTGGCCTATATTACATTCTGATCCATCAGTAAAGCATTAAAGCAAAATGAAGCTGTAACAACACTGATTACTTATCAACCCAGTAAATAAGTCATTTACAGTTATTCACAGTTATTTAAGAAGCACTGCACTTCCAGCTAAAAACATAACATGCCCATAATGACGATACTGCTGACGTCTGGCAAGAAAACTGCTCAGTGTTCTGTATAGGCTTATTATCATGTTTGTTATTAAGCACAAAGTGGGGCTAATAATTATCTTTATTCTTGTGTAGATATTTGGTCATGAACCACAGTTCATGGAGGGAGTGGAGGGAAGGTTAAATGATCATCAAAATTATTCAAATTCAGTAAAAGGAAAGACAAGACACTTTAATCAAAACTACAAACCACATGCTGACAGAAGGGAAATGTTACATATCTGACCTGAATTTCATTTTATCTACTAGATGCTGACAAAATCTCACCTGGACTACAGAAAAAAAAATAATAACTGTGGCTGAAAGAAAAAAATACACACATATCATTGATATCAGTATGGGATCAACAGGTCATTTATCAGAATATTCATCAGGTTCTAATTACTATATTAGAGAGGATGAGCATGAACAGTCTCATAGCCATGCAAAATTGTAGGTCACATGTCTACAGCAGTCACATAAGAAAGAACCATTCATGAATCTCTTCAAAATCCCCCACTGTTGAATCCGTCAAATTCTTAAGAGGAGCAGCGCGGGCCCAAAGGAAACAACCTCACATTCCTCGCTGATATAGTTTATTATTGGAAAAATAACCCAGTTTAAATCAAGGGCATTGAAGAACACAGTCTCTGCCCATGAAGGAAAATGTTGGTGACGCTAGCAAAGTAAAAAAAAAAAAAAAAAATCCCTCCTTTAACTGAGTCATTGTGAGTCTTGTATATACAAAGAGTGCTTTGAGTACATTTTGTTGCACCCTTTTTAAGTCTTCTTTAATTAACAGTTTTTTTCCCCTTTTTTTCCTTCCTTATGCAGTTGCCCAGTAGTTAGAAGTTGCAAAAATGGTTCAAGGGGTTATTTACACTGAAAAGAAAACTAAACAAAATGCCAGATTCTCATCTGAGTGTCTAAAAATAACATCAACAGATCTTACCAAGATCACTGCGATCCTTCCCTGTCACTTGCTGTGCCATGTGGTTTACAACCTCTTTTCAAAAGCCTGGAGTCATGTTGGTTAATAACTGTGTTCATGGCCTGGGTGGGAACTTGAGCAACTGTTATATTGTTGAATGAAGCATCTCAACATAGATAATGCCACTTAAGAGCAACAGAAGCTCTCTTAATTGAAAAAAAAAAAGTCTTTAATCATCTTTTTGATTTTAAATCACTTTGCTTGTGCAGGTCTACCCACAAGAAGTCATCGTGGGAGACTCAGAGGGGGCCTTGGCCGCTCATCATGGACTGATCATGGGTCATGCTTGGTCTGTTACCGTGGGAACAGGAAGTACATGTTATGAAGGATAAAAAACTATGACAGACTAAAATAATAAAATCTTTTTTTGAAGAGGGTTTGTGTGTATGAGCACGTGCACAGTTTAATAGAGGATATGATTATTTTTGTTTGATAGTGTTTGCCCATGAGGATGTGTACAGCTGGTTAGTCAAATCATACAGATCAGTGTGACATAGGTTGTTAATGTGGATTTGAGATGATGTAGAATACCTTCTTATGCATGAACCGATTCACTGTAAAAGTTTTCCTCATCATCTTTGGGTTAGTGAGCATGTTTTATTCTGTCTGAATAAACAGCATTTTTACTATGCAATTTTAGCATCACTGTCTTGCACACTCTACTGATATTTAAAAGCAACTTGCTAAGACCATCAGACACTGCAATTTTCACATGTGAAAATATCTGATTTAATGCAAAACCTCCAGCATATTTCACTGGATATGAAAAAAAATATATGTCTATTGAAGGTTTCCTCTTCAACTCAGGTGACGTAGTTGAATTACTCTGGAATTACTAGGATTTTTGCATTGAATTCTAATTAACAGATGAACTGAACGTATAAAAATATTTGGAGTTCTTTTCATGAAAATCATCCAATAAAATGAAATGACCAAACATCAAAAGAAAGGTGGAAAATACATCTGTTTTGGCATCAGCTGAACATGAAAAGTTAACAGCAGGCAAATTCTGATATGGTGCAAACTGAAGAGGTACTTGGACACCAGCGATCCCATCCACATTCAGTTAGTTAGGGATCAGAAAAACTTCTTTACAAACACTTGAAAGGGATCTGATATAATAATAAGTTACACACTTTCTGAAATGACTGCAAAACTAGAAAAAAAGTCACTTTTCCACTTGTTTCATAAGAGTTTCAAATCTAGCAAAAAATGTACATTAACTTCGTCACTCCTGCTGTGGTCTACAGTATGAGTACTGTCCCATGTAAATGGCTATATTTTACTACAATCTTTACTGCACGTTTTACAGCCCTAGTGACAATTTTACAACCCTTGTTCTGTTACAGAAATGTATTAATTGGAAATGATCGTCGCACCTACAGTCTCACATTTCATGACAGCATTTCTGCTCTATCCTGTAGAAGCTAATGTCCTGTTTTGGAAGTAATGTTATAACAGTATGGACAAAAACACACCTTTTATGATATGTCTTACCTTAATGCAGTTAAAATAAATACACCCCATTGTCTGACAATTTACCTGTATATCATATGGATCATATGACTCAAGGTCTTGCAAAATTATAACAGCTGGATTGCATTTATACATATAATTTACTTAAAATGGTAAAACCATCATGCTCCTGAGCACATTTGCAATTTTTTTGGGCCCTTAAATATGTGCATGCATGCAGAGAGACACATGATCTTCATTCATTCAAATGTTCATTTCATAGCAAAATGACAAAAAGTATAATAACTAAATGTATCTAACTTTTGTAGGATTCACAGCTGCAAAGTAATTCATCACTGCTCTGCTCCATGTTACAAAATAACACATTTGCTTGCAACTTGAGTCTTGGAAGTTTCTGAGAAAAGACAAACATACTTATTCTATCGTTGTAGTGTTTATCAGCAATGGCTCTGGATCTTATGCTAGACCCTGAGCAGGCCAAGACATTGACGCACTACAACTCATCACCCCGAATTCTGCTGGACACATGCTGCGCTGGCTTTAATTCTTCTTGTACAGATCCAGAAAATCATGTTTTGTCAATGTTGTCCATGGACACTGTTGCTAAAGCAGCATCAGCAGGGAATATCTGGAAACCAAGATTCAGGAGATGAGAGGGCCAGGAACTGTTCCGTCATATGATGAAAGAGACCTCTGAGCAGTTCCTCTCATCCATGTTCACTAACACTTTAGGTATGATGTAATCTAACACAACATCTGCCCTATTACTCTGTCAGAGTCAGAACTGCTAATAAAATGTTTTGGTTTTGAATTAAGAGCTGTAATACCTTTAGGGCTGGTTTTAAAAAATATTTTCCAACTAAAATTGATTTCTACTTTTAAAATCTAAGGGGTAATTTCCATCAATATATATTTCCCTTCATACAAAGCTGCAACCTTGTTAGTCTCATGAGACATTGGTTGCTGGACGAGAGTAAATGAAGTCATGCAACACCTCAGGTGAATCGATGTAACAGAAGCTGAAGTTCAAAAGCAGATGTCTGGAAGTATTTTTATCTTTAAATGAAAATGAAAGTAAAAGTGAAAAGCTGGAGTAGAAACATATGTATGTTAGGAAACATGTAAGTAAAACACTTTGGAAATGGCAGAAAAAAATCTGGAACCATTTAACATGAAATCACCCAGCTATGCTATCTGTTAAAACCACAGATCATAAACAAACCCACTGGAGACAGCCATTTAGTTAAATTATCATCTGTGTTTTAACACAAAACTTTGCTGCAATGGACAGAGACATCCAGAGAAAAGTATTCATGCCAGATATTTAGTTAACATTGACAGGTCAAGTGAAATCAGCCACATAGCAAATAATTTATATTATCCAGAAACATTACAAGAGTAGGAGTTTACCAGATAATGGTAAAAACATGCTGCTCTGGATGTGATGAATGAGCTACAGTATATCATAGCAAATTCAACTCATTTCACACTGGATACTGTTGTCCAGTGGTTGAACATATTAAACAATTGCTTCACGTTCCCATATAACAAAAAGAGAAAAACTGCTGGATCTGTATGCACATGTGGAGGGGATTTATGTGGTGACCTGACTGAAAGGTGCATTAGAGATGTTAGGTGTTAGTGCTGATCCTGCCACAGATCGACTGAGTCCACCTGGTGTTTTGTCAAACTTTTGGGTGACTTATTGTTGGGCATTACCTTTACAAAGATGTAGAGGATAGTTATTTTAAAGATGTTTGTGCGTTTCCATTTTTATTTTATTTTTTTTTACTAAGTTTCATGGTCTCATAGTTACAGTTTTGGGCTTAAGCAAGCAAATGTTTTAGTTATGCTTGATCTGTGACAGGAGAAATAAAGCCATATGTGCATGCACTAGTGCAAACAAAGTTTTAATTTATTGCCATTACATTGTCATTTGCAATCTGACACAAGTAGGAATCAATGACCTCTTGAACCAATTCTTTCACAGTTTATCTGCTTCCTGGAAACACAACAACTCACACATCAATGGATGGTTTGGCTAGCAAAGACAGATCTGACTTTTTTTTTTTAAGAACATACCTTGTTCTGGTCATTGAGGTCAAGTAAGGGCTCTTAAAATCCACACCATCATCTATCGTTCAACCTCGCTTTGCCAGCATCTGAAGCTGAAAAAATAATGTGAAAATATATTGATGGAGTCCAACCATACTGACGGTGAGCAAGCACCACCAAAAAACATAAAAAGGACAAAGATCTACTGATGTTCAAGAGATCAATTGACATCCCACAGCTGTTTGCAGAGCAGATATATATGTATATATATATATATATATATATATATATATATATATATATATATATATATATATATATATATATATATATATATATACACACACACACTTTAATAGGAAGTCATGCCACACCTCAGTTTAATCAATGTGAACAAACCTTCACAGTTCAAGTATAAAACAAGTTAGTTCAAGAACACACGCCTAACTTTACGCTGATTTTGTATGAAAAATGCTGAAAAATCCTAAATATTTATTAAAACTGCCTTGTCCCCTTTTGCTTTCCATGTTACATGCACCAGTAACTGACTTGTAATCACCTACATTTTATTCCTAATTAACTTATATCTCACCAATGTTTGTTTGGAACTATATATGGCTCCATGACCCACGTGACCGCCCTTACAGCGAAGTCAACGGAGGTCGCAACTCTGAGTATATCGAGGGCTCTAATGACCGCGAGCAACAGTCCGCGCTTATCGTGCTGAATACTATGGCAAGCGACGTTTATTTTACTCATTTAACACTAGAAGTCCCAGAGAGGGGTCAATGGACCTTTCTACCTTTACAACCCAGAGATGGGTCGATTGACCAGTAGGATTTTAGCTAAAATCCTGTCTTAAGCTGCGAACAGCTTCTTTTGTTTGTAGACGAGTCAATTACTGGCACACCCCAGGAGGGCGCATACTTAGGGGAGACACTGTAGACTCTTGAAACCGGACTGTCAACTTTTGCCCAAAGCTTGGCTTGAGACACTGCTTGGTCCCCTGAGTATGAGATTGGAGTAGACCTCAAACAGATTCAGAAAGGTTTTCCTGCATTCTAGTATATTTCAAATAATTAAAAATATATTTGATATGATATATGATATATACCTCCTCGACACATTTGTGTGCTTTTAGAAGAAAAAAAAAAGATAATCATTGTGGGCCTTCAATAAAAAAGCAAACAATTTAGAATGATATGACAAAATGATGAATTCATATTTTTTTTAAAAATCACTTTAAAAGGTCCAGCTCTCCTCTTTTCATACAAATGAAAAAATACAAATTTTTCAGAATTTTTGACCAATTTTTCAAACTTTCTAACCCAATGTTCATGTACCTTATGTCCAAAAAGCCCAAGCAATGAACAATTTTGAATATTTAAAATGAACATTTTTTGATTGTGGTGGTACAGGCAGGGTCTGTGAGTAAAATGTCCAGAAGCATTAGTGTCTAAGTCAAGAGGGCATAAATGTCAACATGACAAAGATATAAAAGAACAACTGTGAATTTTTTCCAATGCTTTTTATTTTTGTCATAAAAAAAACAACAAAACAGTTAAAATAATGCAAGTAATGAAACAATTTCACAAATATTTACACAAGGCTACAGTGGCATGCCCTTGTGTGAATGGCTTTTCTGCTCTTTCAGCAGTCCGTCTGTGCTAAGTCCAAACATGCTTGGCACTTCCATGGTATCTCCATCCTGCATTTGCCACATGTGTATTTGTAGCAGTCAACACATCTTACAGTTGCGCAATTGTTCTTGCATCGATGGTTGACCTGACATTTTGCCCTTTTCCCAGGGCTAGGTGTGGGAGGTTGCTGCTGAAGCAGTTGCTCCTTATGTGCCTTCTTCTGACTCACATGAGAGTTGGCCAACTCTTTCGCGAGCTCAACCAGGAAGTCCACTCTTCTCTCCTGCACTCCGGTGCATTCCTTATGAAGAACATGAGCGTTCAGTGCCGCCATGTCGATCATGTTGTAGAACACGGCGACTGGCCATCTCCGTGTTCCTGCACGCACGCTGTACTCCCGCACCATCTGGTCCATCACATCCACACCACACTTTGTGGTGTTGTATTGTGTGACAGTGTTTGGCTTCCTTTTGGTGGTATTCTCAGTCTCAACCACATTGTGCATGCTGCTGAGAAGATAGACAGTCTTTTTCCGTTTCGGCGCATATACTGTGAGTGTTGCACCAGTGGTGGAAAACACTCGAGTGGTGAATTTAGTGTGGTCCTTCTGTCTAGTTGACTGAGGAATTTCCCGGCGAATCTTGTTGACTGTGCCAAGGATGGTGGTTTTCCGGCTAAGCAGTCGTTGCGCAAGGGACAGCGATGTAAAAAAATTGTCTGTTGTTACAGTTCTGCCCTTATCCATGAACGGCTCCATCAGCCTCATCACTACACTCTCAGAGAGTCTCTCTCCACTGGGACTACTGGGGTCCTTGCCAAGATATGGCAGGATATTGCAAATGTACTTTGATTTCAAGTCACAAGCCAGCCAAAACTTAATGCCAAATTTGTCCGGTTTTATGCCAAATTTGTCCGGTTTTGTTGCAATGTACTGCAGAAAACTGCAGCGAGTCTTTGTCGGGAAAAGCTGTTCATCAATAGTGATGTGTCGACCAGGGTTATAAGATCTGATGCAGTTATTGACAAAAGATTCCCACAGATTAGAAATTGCAGCAAACTTATTTGTCTCCACTCGCTCACTGCGTGTGAACATGTTATCAAAGCGTAGGTGTTGCATGATGTTTTGGAAGCGGTTTCGGGCCATAGTAGCAATGATTCGTGGGTTTCCCAGCTCTGCTGACCAATTGTCACGTAGTGATGGAACTTTCTTCACCCCCCGCAAGATAATAATTGCAATAAATGCCATTAGTTCTGGGAGGTTCATGAACCAATCTGCCTGCTCCTTTTGCCGTGCATGCTGAATGGTCCATTCTTGAATGCTACGAAGCATTTCAAGTGTTATAAAACAGAAGAAGCTTTGAAGACGAGTCCGGATACTTCTTCTGGCCTTAGCAGTTGGCTCTCCATCTGTGCCGTATGGTTCTATTGGGGTGAAATTGAGACATGTCCCCAGCTGTTCTTCATGCCACACTGTGCCATCTTTAGCCATCTCTGTCCTCTCACTTCCCAACCGAGCCCTCTTTTCTGGCAGTGGAGCAGTCTCATCATCTGCAAGGTAAACAATTTCACAATTTCAGAGGACGAAAATAGGATGTTTTGGAAATAAGATTAAAAAAATCCTTTATTTGTACAAAAATGGAGAAATTCCAGTGTTGCAACTCACAGTACAGGACAAAGCAGAAAGAAAGAAATTTGTCATACCAAAAAGTTCAATAATAGTTTCAAATCTTACCTGAAGACTGCTCAGAGTCAGAGTCCGAATCCAGCTGAATTTGTATCTCTTCTCCATCTGAGTCACAAGGGTTTGTATCGTTGAGGATCAGGTCCAATGCCTGCTGAGTTGTAAGCCGCCTCTGCATTTTGCTTCCTTCTATTTGTTGGAGGTGAAGCTAGCTACTATTTATCCCCCTCAGCCCACCATCCCCCACTGCCACAGAATTTACCAGACGTTTCAAGGTAACAAGGAGGGGCTGGATGCAATGGGTGCATTCCTCAGGTAATGGCTGCATTTACAAATGAAGAGATGCTAATTTTTGCCAGCAGAGTCGTCAGTTTGGACTAAAGGTCTTTCGACCCTTCTCTGGGACTTTAGGGAGATATCAAAATTCCTGGGACTTCTAGTGTTAAACTAACTGTAACTTCCTGGCATGTGAAACACATTGCCACAACTATTTTCTTCCAGTTATTCACAATCAACAGTTCCATCTTTATTCCAGCAAACGGCGCCAAACTCCATGCGTGCGTAACCGCGTGCGAACAGCGTTACATAGTGCTGCATTCACAGCACTATGTAATTTTCCACGTTCAACTTGGAATCTACGTGGAAATCAATTAAACAGATCTAATAATAAATTTAGCCAATGAGAAGCTTCTCACCCTGTTACAAGGTTTACTTATAATGGTATACCATTCGTTATTTTATATCCAAAAAAATAATAATTGTCTTATGAGATCATGCTAACCAACAACTATTTCTGAATAGTTTTGGTACTGTTCCGCCTTTATTCCTCGGGAACTGAACGTTTCCACAGAGGACACCGAGTAAAAGGGGCAACAAATTTGGAAGATAGCTCAATAAATAGTTTATCTCGGATATTGCTCTTAAAAAATAATAATGAAAGAATATATCTTGCGCTTGTATAAAAAAAAAAGCACTGCCCTTGTGCATTTTTAAACGTGAGAAATGAAACATTTAATATTTCCTTTGCAGTGTTCTACCAGAAGTACACACATTTCTGATAGTCCCTGAATGTATCTTGCATTTTTTGTAGTGGGGTGGGAAGGTAATTTGAGTTCTTCCGCGTTTACCTGAAGCTGCAAAGACTTTTTAATGTAGTTGATTTCCATTGAAATAACGAGGACATAAACAAATCTGTCCTTGTTTTGCTTGCATAAACAAAATATAGATTAAGAGAAGGGAAAAATCAGCGGAAGCAACAAGACTTAAAAAGTAAAGAATCTTAAGTTTGTTTTCGCTTTAGTTATATTCTAGGTCATCATGGGTTGTTGTAACAGCGCAGAGGTAAGTTAGCTAAAAGTCTGATGGTGATAATGGTTTCTTTCATTGTGTTAAGATTACAATTTGTATACAACGTAACGTCACGTCTTCCCCAGTAGCGGCTTCTTGTTTGTACGGCAACTCGCTTATTTGTGTGTCTGCGCTGTTGGGAGTCGCATTGGGGCAGCTATTTCAGACCGCTTTCCGTCAAAACCAAGTCGAGGATAACAGCTCCTGTGTGTTATTTATGCCTTGGCAGAGCAAACGTGACTGGAAACCGCTGGAGGAGCGCAGCTGCACAGATATCCTATGGCTCATCATATTTACGCTGTTTTGTATTGGGATGGTAAGTTTAGTGTTTTTGTTCTGTTTAGGTGTCCATGTTTTGAACCTGTTTTTCAAGTTGTGTTTCTTGTTGTATGTCGTTGAAAAGCTAAATTAAACACAAACTTAGCAATGTTGGGTTTTATTGTTCTGCTGCTGTTTGGCTCTATTTGACTAAACTAATCATCTGTTCTTTGCTTTCATGTTGCTTTAGTCAGCTGATGAGCTACAGATGAGTGAAACACCCCTTTAATGGCAACAGTTTCCTTCAGTTAACCTAAGTTTAGCTGAAACTGTCTTAAACAGATATCATTTCAACTTTTATTCAGTTTTATGCTGTTTTTAGAGTTTTGTATTGTGCTAAACAATGTTTTTAACACAATAATTACAATAAATAGGGTGTTATAACAGTGCCAAAAAATGGCAACAGAAAATTCAAAACAGTTTGGATGCATAGTAAAATGCAAAAAAGAACAAGCAATGCAAATCGATATTTTCTTCACAGTAAGCATTGAATTTTGAAGCACAGTTGTTGTGACGGGGTCGTGTTTGTCACTGTACATAAAAACCCTGCAACTGAGGAGACCAGATGCTGGACCAAAACAGACGTTTAGTCCTGTTTCACTTTGCCATTCAAATTGGTTCAAAACTATTAGAATACGGACTGGACAACTTCGCCAACGTATATTGTGTTGATGGAATTTCCTAACTTAAGAGGAACTGCTGTGTTAGATGTGCTTTTAGGATTCATTTGGTGTTATTTTTAGTCAAAATAGCGCCAGCTGTCTCTGTATTGCACAAGTTAGGAAATGCTACAAGGATGCAATGGTTCCTTGCAGCATGGCTTGTAATGGACTTTTTTCCAATTATGAGCAAACTAGCCTATATTTTTAGAAGAACTATGGAAACTTGAAATGAAATGTTACTACAGCAGCCCAGAAGGGACTTCTTTAGGTATTTTCCATTTTAAACAGCCGCTGCAGCTCTAGTGTAGCTGGGTCACTTGAACGTGCGTTTTTAAAAGTGACAAAAGTCACATTATTGTTTAATGTTTTCTCACTATCACTTGATTGAAGCTCAGTGCGTGGACATGCTCATCATTAGTCACTCAGACATTTTTTTTTTAGAAATATAGCTGGCTGTATTGCTTTTGGATTTTAATCTACAAAACTTTAGGTCACCATAAACAAACCTAATACTATCATTTAAGAAAAAAAAAACTGAAAGGGTGAAGACACACTTTGAAAAGCTGTTGCTTTCAAGAGAAACTGGAGACTTGGTGGTAACTTTATTATTTTCTTAGTTAAGGTAGCTGCTTTATCCTGCTAGCTGACAGCATAAATGGTATTGCAATCTATCATGACACGATCACCCGAAGAAGAATTTAAGTCTTTGTACAATTCATAATAAGTTTAATCTGTGTGATTTGCAGGCATGTATTTGTGGCTTTGCCATTGCCATAGGAGGTGCCACCAGGCTAATCTCAGGATATGACAGTTATGGCAACACCTGTGGTCGCAACAACACCAAAATAGAGGGTGTACCCCTCAGTGGCCGGGACATGAGGGACAAAAAGTAAGTTTTTACAGATGAGGTAGCGCTGAAGTCTGCTCACATTTTAGTCATACTTTCTCAGATACTCAGCCTAATGGCAGCACTGTGCTCTACAGCTAAAGCGTATCACATTCTCAGATGCATAACAGATCTCACTGACATATATCCTTTTATATGACTGAAGAAAATCTTAGTTGATGTGATGTTTTTACCATTTGACTTTGATTTGTATTCCTTCTTTTGGTCTGGAGCTCTCCATCAGCAGAGGCTGAAGGCTCAGTTTTTCTGAAACAATGGGTCATGCTTCATTGATGGGCTGATTGCCCATGGGGGCTTTGAATAAAAGGCGTTTCAGCAACAAAGAAGGATTTGTTAGACGGGGGTAGCAAATGTCACCATTTTAAGTTTTCTGCCTAGACTAAAATGTCCTCATTGGCAAACAGAGATTTTCATGGGGTTTCTTATTTTGGATTGTATGGGTGTGGCAGTACAGCACGTTCCTTAAATCTGCCATTTAAATGTTGTCCTACTATTTTCTTCTTTGTTCAGGTATGTTTTCTTTCTAGACCCTTGCAACCTTGACTTCATCAACAGGAAGATAAAATCCATTGCCCTCTGCGTCTCCACATGTCCAGCTACTGAACTGACGACATACAATGATTTGAAGCAGTTTTCTCTTAATAATGGTGAGAAAACCTTACAGGTGGAAACATTTCCAGGAAAAATTGATCTTGGTTACTTTAACTGCTACTTATCACTAAGCTCACACATGAAATATCATAGTGCTAAAACTAACCTGGTCCACATTGTTATGCCAAAGACAACTTTGATCTGTCAGGACATGGGAACATGTAGAAGTTTCCGCTGGTGTCATTTAGATCCTTTAGGCTGTAGGATGGTATTTCTTGGAGACATCTCAGGAATGTTCCATTGGACTGAGAATCTGGGAGTTGGTCCGCTTGTGGGCTCTTTGTCATCTTCCATGAGCTGATACTGGTCAGTTTTTACAGTGTAACAGGTGATGTAGTTGTTGTTGCTGAACTCAGGGACTTCTGTTACCACCTGATATGTTTGTCCAAGATTTCCCAGCAGAATATTGCTGCCAATGAGATGATCAATGTTATCCACTACATATATGGCGTGTTGTGGGTATGATGTGTATTAACTTGTATTTGTT
This sequence comes from Melanotaenia boesemani, assembly GCF_017639745.1. Lineage (NCBI taxonomy): Eukaryota > Metazoa > Chordata > Actinopteri > Atheriniformes > Melanotaeniidae > Melanotaenia > Melanotaenia boesemani. The sequence goes on from NC_055685.1 coordinate 13,877,640, forward strand.
AATACAATAAGAATATATACAACTGCAGAGAAGTTTATAAACTATTTGCTGCTGCTTTATGTGTCCTGTAGTTGTCATAGACACACCATCATCCTCCACTCTGTAACTCTTTAATATTGTTAGCATTCAGATAGCAATATTTGTCAAGTTTAGCTATGATGCTCTCATGAGCCTAAACAATAAGTGTGTTTTTTTATAAGATAAAATGAATGTGATTCATTATAAGACGAAACACATTCACATTGCATGAGCAATGTAGTAGTATATGAGTATGAAAAAGGAGCGATTGAATAATGGGTTCAATGTAAAGAGCTTTGGAAGCCTTGAAAAGCACCATAGAAATCTAATTTATTGTTATATAAGGAGGAATTTGAGCCAAATGTTGGTCTTTATGGACCATTGGCAGGTCTCTTTCACCCATCAGGGTGATGGATGCTGATGTGATTGAGATTATGCCAGCCAGTGATTGCTGGCACATGAGTTGATATTGTTCAATGAATCCATAATGAAGGATTCTGTTTCTCAGCCCAGCAATACTAAACGAATTCAAAGGAAACCTCTTGGTCAGTTACTCTCTGAATGCAGCTGTGGTTGTGACCAGAAGCTTTGTATTTTGGGGCAGTACCATAGGATGTGAGCTAGTGTGTTCACATCAATGAACTTCTAGCCACTTGGGTTGCTTCTTAGCTTAAGCAATAATAATATACACACAGCCAGCGTGTAACCTAACATAAAGGAAAAATAATCCTATGTACTAATCTGGGTTTTTTGTTTGTTTATTTCACTAATTAATGGAACATATTTGGTTCTAAAGTTTAATCAAATTGTTGCTTTTTCTTTCTGCTTTTAGGCTCTGACCTCTGCTCCTACGATATTTCTCCTACAAGATATGTAAGCCATCCAGACAGATTCACCAAATGTCCAAAACTTCCTTCTCTTCCAAGGTAATTAATAAATTCCATACATTTATTGGTTAGGGTCTAGTGCAGGACTTTAGCCCAGGACAGTAGATTGCAAGTAATGTCTGGTACCATTCAAATACAAATATGTCCCTCACTGGATCAGTAAAGCATAGCTAGCTATCTATTAGGACTTCAGAAGGTTATAGTGAAATCTGTGGGTGCAGAATCTTAAAACCAACACAGTAAGTAGCATGTTCATATCTTGTATTTATAGGAAGAACTTTGGATTAATTTTAATGTATATTTTACATTTTTTTTCTCAGTCATTGTTTTAGAGATTGCTCTGTAGGACCTTAAGGGTAATCCACATAAATCCATATGTAGTCTTTTACACATCCATCGTGTCCTGCTGTTTAGACGTTTCTCTCAAAATAAGTGAACTAGCATCGTTTATCTTTTCACTGTTTTCAGTAAGCCTGTGCCGGTGTTCCACCGCTGTATTCCCACGGACATCAGCTGCTATGCCGACTTTGCGCAGGCCTTCATCATGTTTGTCAGTGACAACACTGTGCTGCGTCGAGTCATCGCAGGAGTGATGGCCAGCAAGGAGATCATCATGGGTCTTTGTGTTCTAGCTTTAGGTATCGCACTTTCTTCCACCTACTGTATGCAACACAAACAGCATCTATCATAAGATATTTACATATTTTTCGGATTACTTGTTTTCATATAAAGAAAACACCACTGCTATCTAATTTGATTTCTGCTGCCCCACTGCAGATTGAGTAGGAAGGAAACTAAAGGGGAGCTATTTTTGTCATTTGAATGAAAAAAAAAAAAAAAAAAAAAAAAAACAGGAAATGTCTGAGTGGTTACAGACATCATATCCTCTGAAGTTTCAGCCTGCAGGCAATCATTTAAGGTCTGCTCCAAGACCCCACCCCCCACCCCCCACCATTGGTACAGCAGAAGAGATACAACAGATCCCATGTCAGCTTTAAACGTCTTTAATCTTAGTTATTTAATCCAACTGGTCTGGGTTTTGGGATTGATTTATTCTTGGAAAGACATTTTTTTTCTTTTTCTTTTCTTTTTTTCAGGGATATGAGAGATGTTTGTCATTCACTCTTTTATGTTTCTCTTTTCCAAAGATATGAATATCAAACTAATACAACAGTACAACACACTGCATGTGGTAATATTTTTATCTAGCCACGTTTTACCCGGCCATAGAATAACACAAGCAAGTACAGCAGCTTGACTCGACTTTTTCCACACCTATATAATGTTTGCTATAGTAACATGATGCACTGTGGGTTTTATTTCTGTGTTGCAGTTCTCTCTATGATCATGATGGTGGTTATTCGTTACATCTCCAAAGTCCTGGTGTGGATTCTCACAGTTCTGGTAATCATCGGCTCTTTAGGTAACGTGCTGTTTTCTGTCACATTCCACAGAGAGAAGGCTACAGTACGCTGTTGTTCTTAGAAATATATCCTTTTTATAGGTGGGACGGGAGTCCTCTGGTGGCTCTACGCAGATCACAGGAAAGCCCTGGAAAGTAATGCCACATCAGTATTTGGAAAGGAAGTGGCCACAGACAATGTTAAAGCCTTGCTTGTGTACTCAATTGGTGCTACTGTTTTCACGGTATGTCTGCATGCTCAGGGGCTGTACGTAGGGATGAGAAGATAACATTATCTGCATGTGTTATTTTAATGTTATTTTATTTTATTCTTGTATTTTGTATTATAATGTATATTGGTTTATTTTATTTTAATGATGGCCTAGACATTTTATCTGCTTTGCTTTGTGCAGCACTTTGGCAATAATAATAATAATAATAATAAAATATCTTTTCTTTTCCTGGCATGTCAAGAAATGCTAAATGATTGCATGAAGCTACCACAGAGCTTGTTTAATCTTTCAGGTCATACTCCTCTTGGTGATGTTCTTCATGAGAAAGCGTGTGGCTCTCACCATCTCTCTGTTCCATGTGGCTGGTAAAGTGTTCATCCACCTCCCCCTGCTCGTCCTGCAGCCTTTCTGGACCTTCCTCTGCCTCATGCTCTTCTGGGTTTACTGGATAGCTGTGCTTCTCTTCCTCGGGACCTCAGGTTAGGAGGAAACCTTGTGGGGAACAGTGGTATTGCCATGTTGTCTGTGTGAATGTTTGGCATTATTCACTACTCTGAATGCTCATCAGTGTGTATCTGCTCAACAGATCTGATTGGTCAGTGGTACAATCCCCAAACAAACAGAATAATTAAGTCTGTGACATTTGGTCTGAGTTTCATGGCATGACTGAACTCCCACATACATTCAGAATCTTGTGCCAGTCTTGTGATGTGGAGGATGTGGTATAAGAAGCACTTTTCTTTTCATCTCCCGCTTCTCTTGATTATGAAGTAGTATTAAAATAAAAAGGACACTTTTCTTCCCTGTTTGGGTGTGCTGAGCCTTAATGAAAATGTCTCATAATGATTTATGATCTTTTTGTTGAAATAATTCTCCAGCAATGAAAACTAATTGCTGCTAATTTTTCCATTAAATTATTCAGTCTAAGTAAATTTGCTTTATTGCAAATGTAATTATCCCTTATATTCAATGAGTTGGAAAAACCTCTATTAAAAAGGAAATGCTACTCAATTTGATTTAGAAAATGAGCTCAGCATGAGAAGGGAACTCATAAATTATGCTGCCACATTTCAAGCTCATGAAGACAAAGTAATAAATAATTGTCAAAAGAACGTCATTTTGCATGCATGGTGCAAAAACAAAACCAAAAAAGCAAAGATGTATAGAGTAGACTTCTGCATATGCAAAAGGTTTTATTTATTTATTTTTTTTCTTGTAAAGCACTGAACAGAAACATCTAATCCAAACTCTTGTTTGTTTGTCGTTGCAGGGACACCAGTAAAGAACAACTCCACAGGTGTTGTTGAATATGAAATGCAAGGGCCTCTTCAGTATATGGTGTGGTATCACGCTGTTGGCCTCATCTGGGTGAGCGAGTTCATTCTTGCTTTCCAGCAGATGACCATCGCTGGAGCTGTGGTCACTTACTATTTCACTAGGTAACAATAAAGTAGCTCAGCCTTTCTTTCCGTGTTATATTTGCTGTTATGTTTTTTTTTTTATGCCATTTTGTTTTCATTACTTCTTCTCTCCCTGCATGATTTATTTAAGGAACAAGTCCCAGATGCCAGTTACCCCCATCCTTTCTTCCACGGTACGGACCATCCGCTACCACCTGGGTACTCTGGCCAAGGGCTCCTTCATCATCACACTTGTCAAGATCCCTCGTCTCATCCTAATGTACATTCACAGCCAACTCAAAGGAAAAGTGAGCTGTGAATTATAGATTTAAGCCTAAAAAATGTTTGTTGTTGAGATTGTTTCGTTTGTGTAAATTTCTGTATTTCTGACAGGAAAATGCCTGCGCCCGATGCATGCTTAAAGCCTGTGTCTGCTGTTTGTGGTGTCTGGAGAAGTGTTTAGCATACTTAAATCAAGTAAGTAATCACACGTAAGTGTTGTGAACACAGTGTGTACAAGTTCCCAAACATTTTCCATGTGTGTAACTCAAAGATTTACATTTTGTTTTCTTATCTTACTGATATGTTTTTCTTTTCTTCTATTCACATGATAATAGTAGGATGTTGTAACATACCTGACATGTTTCAACTGTCATCTTCTATCATTTTCCATGTCTGCTAATTATTTTAGAATGCTTATACAGCAACAGCCATCAACAGCACTAGTTTCTGTACCTCAGCCCGCGATGCTTTTGTCATCCTGGTGGAGAATGCACTCCGAGTGGCAGCCATTAACACCGTGGGCGACTTTGTCCTCTTCCTGGGAAAGGTATATACTCATACAGTTCTTACTGTGTGTTCTGTTGGGATGTTCTAAGGAAAAACTGGGAAAATATACTGGAACTAGCAAAACTATGCATTTCTATTCAAGATTGCACAGCATGAAATGTGAAAAGGTTAACACATTACTTTAAAGGGTAGTGATACAGTTAGTCAGGATTGTGTTTACAGCTTGCACCTGCTTCCTCCAAATCACAATTATATATATATTTTTTTTTCCTGTTTATGTTGCCACCTTAAGCAGTTTAATGTTTTCTAAGAAGTTTTGTGTCTATGTCCTCAGGTCCTCATAGTGTCGTGTACAGCTTTTGCTGGCATTTTGGCTTTAAACTACCAGAGGGACTATACTGTGTGGGTGCTTCCTCTCCTCATCGTGTGTCTCTTCGCTTTCCTCGTGGCCCATTGTTTCCTTTCTGTGTTTGAAAACGTGGTCGATGTCCTCTTCCTCTGCTTTGCTGTGGATACAAAGTATAATGATGGCAGTCCTGGACGCGAGTACTACATGGACAAGACCTTAATGGTGAGATGGGAGTTGATATGTGTATAGACATTGTTGTCATGGTAATTCCAGGCTTCAGTGGAAAGACATACTTGAGCGGAAGCTTCCAGCTAATCATGAATACTGTCTATAAGATTTTTCGGGGAGAATTTATTTATGAATAACTGAGTATATGTAGGGGAAAAGGTAAGTTAAAATTTGACATTTAAGATACAAATGTGGAGATATTTTTCACTCCAAGTCCCAGTCTTACTCTTTACAATTAGTCTTATTACCTGTTTACAAGAACCATATTAAAATAATTAAACAAATAACTTAAATAAGTAAATATATTCTAAAATAACTGTTTACTCTCTCAGGAATTTGTTGAGAACAGTAAGAAAATGGGTCGGTACCAGCCAACTGACGGAGACGGCCGGGAAATGAAGTCCATGGTGAGTTGAAAAGTCTTTCACTTTACTGTCTATTGTGGTTTAAAATGTTTAAAGGTCGCATATTATGCTAAATTTACTTTTTGAAGGTTTTCTAATGGTCATATGTGTCCTCATAGCCTGTGTATGAGGCCCAAAAATGAGAAAAATCTGTCTCCTCTCTTACTTGCTTGCTCAACTTTTTAGCGAATGTGTGCTCAAACGGGTGAATCTGAGATCTTTTCCTTTGTGACCTCACGAAGGGAAATAGCCACTGCCCCCGGTAGTGGATACTGTCATTGACCCGCTAGCTGAGCCTGCCCTCTAAAATCACAGAGCGGACACCAGCCAAAGCCGGAGCCTCTCCCAGAGAGGCGGGTGGAGTGGGCATGGACAGGCACCACTCATGAACATTTAAATGTTCAGACACAGAAACAGCCCGTTCTTATTAGAGCTCACTAGAGCCACATTTGGAATGGCTGAAATTAAGGACCAAGGCTGAATTTGGGGTAATACACTTTGAAAATAATGTTGTTCAACCTCTGACACCCACATGAAATTGTTGAAAAAAATGTATAATATGGGACCTTTAAGTTAGCAAAAAAAAAAAAAAAAAGAAGTAAAATAATACTTGTGTGTGATTGTATCAAGGTGGATTTTGATATATTTATTTTTTATCTTGCAGAGGGGTGGAGGAACTGTAGCTTGACCAAGCATCAGAGAAAAAACACTTAAAACTGCTTGAAAACACTCAATGTAACTCACTTTACCAGCATTAAACTCAAGAATATCAGTAATATAATTTACTATGTACAGACGTTTTGAACAGTTGCAGCATGAGTCTCACTAAGCGTTCAGTTTCTAAGAGAAAATGTTATTAAATTTAGACATTAATAGATTATGGTGAAACATGTGTAGCAGTTGTTTTGTGATGAAAATGATGGCGTTGTTGTTTATTGTTGTTTTTCTGTTTATCTGAGACTTCCATTTAAGTGTATTGTTAATAATTCTTGCAGTTTAAACATTTTTAAAGGTGTGCAGTTTGTTTGGTTCTGTGTATATTTTAAAAGAAGTGGCTAACCATTGATTTCATATTTGTCTGTTTTTCAAGAAAACAAGTTGTAAATGACTTATTAAAGTTTTTTGTATCTAAATAGTATTTAATGTGATTTTTTTTTGTACATGTATGAAAAGCATCTGTCAAACTTACTTTTGTCACATTTGGTGCCTACATTGTAAAGGTTAAAACTGTAACCTTGGATTTGAGACATTTTGGTGTGTCTTGGTGCTGGCATTTTGGGGAACTCGATGCAACAGATTATGTCCAGCTACATGTATAGTTTTGGTCAAAGTTGAGTTAAATGCTGTGCAACTGATAACAGTCATTCTGTGAACAAGTTTTGAAGATGTCACTGGTACTTCCTCGATCCCGATCTGTGTTGCATTGTTTGTATGTATACATAGATTTTTATCTTGCTTGCTGGGTAGCTAGGTAAGATAAACATAAATACAGAATTTAATTATTTACACACCAATGAAAAGTATTTTATTTGAAAAGACACAAAGGAAATATTCAAGACGCGTATTTGTAAAGCAGAAGTGTGAGACAATAACAAAACATGAGAAGAACTAACATGTTTTTAGATTTTAAGTACAAAAGAATATATCAGATTGTGGGTTCTTGTTCTCTTTTATTATCCCCAAATGAAATGTATGCATGCAATTACACAGCCGTTGAAATCTATTGATATTTATTATAAACATAAAAAAGGGAATTCAATGTTGCTGTGCTTCAAATTAATCTTCAGCTGTATTGACTATGTTTAACCACCAGAGGGCAGCATTTCCTCTAAAATGCTTTAGCATGATTTGCAACTCATCGGATTATGTTCTGTTAAATGGCCAAAAAAAAATAAAAAAAAATAAATAAATTATGCTGACATCCTAACCTCTCATCACTTTTGAGTCAGTTCACACTTAAGGACTGAATTGATTTTTATTTATTATTATTATTGTAAAAAAAAGGCCTTAATGAAGCTGTTTGCATCTTTTAAAGATATAGCACAGAGATTAGTCACGACTAGATTAAACTATAGAATTCACATTTCCCTTATTCAAAATACTAAAGTTATAACACTTTGTAGATGAGAATTTTCTGTGGAAGTAAAACACTGGCCCATAAATCTGCTTCCCATCAGTGTCTCCTCGCTCTATTGATCAATACAATAGTGTTTCATCCCTTCCATTCCAGTGTTGGATGGCCAAGAATTAAACCACTAAGCAGTTAGTAGTTATTGATGGGAAAGCTCTCTGCGCACTGCTGTCCACCTCCATAAAACACAGGAATCCAGAGGAACATGGCTCGATGGGCAGCCAATGAGTCACCCCAAGATGATTTCTGTAAATGCAGCACATCAGCCATTACTGGAAGCTCATAGCCAGTGGATGAGAATAAAAGAGGGAAATAGAGATATGGCTGTATGGATAAGAATTAGAGTGTACAAGACAATCATTTGCTTCTTGACCCAAACTTTACCTTACTTAGTGGGTTATTGTCAACTGCCATTAGACATGTCCTGTCAACTTTCTATACTTAAATCTATTGGTTGTGCTGACACAGGCACAGCCAGCTGCTACGTGTGTGTGTTTAGCAGAGTATGTAATGACCAACATCAATGTAACCATTAAAGTGAGACTTTCTGCCTCTTCAGCAGCTGAAAGCTCAGCTCAAGCATTTTTAGTTTATGCCAACATTTCCTACACAAACTAGAATTAAATGATGTGAAGAGGCCCCAGTAATGCTGCCGACACTGAAACAAAATAAGGCCTTTAAATGATAAAAAAAAAAGACTGCTTCAGATCTTATTTAATACAGCAGCAAACTAATTGCTATGTGATGATACAGTGGTGTATAGATGCTCTTAGCAGACCATGTAATTTCTTCCTCTGCCTGCTTCTTATGTCCTGCCTAATGCCTGGTTCCCACACATCAGTGTGTTTGATATTTAATTCCATGCGATTTGACCAGTTCGGGAAATTAATTTAATTCTGGATCACTGGAAACCTCATTGCAGTAATGGGAGGTTATGTCAGCTTTTTATTTAAAATGTGAATGGTATTAGCCACAGCAACACAATGGATAATAATACAAAACAAGCTAGTTGGTTTATCTGCCTGGTGTGTTTTGGGGCAGATAAAAAAAATATACAACAATAATAAATTATTATTATATATAATATAATAACTTGGTTATTTTTTTGTTTTTATATAAGATGGCTCAATATGACTGAAAATATTAAATTAAATGGAAAATATCCCCTTGTTATCATTAATATTTTTTATGAATAATTATTAATTCATTCACAATCAAGTCTTGTTCTGCTGGGTGATGGCAGTTGGCAGGTAGGACCTCCTGTACTTCACGCCTTGTAGTGAACTTGGAGATGTTCATCAGTCTTTCTTTCTCCGTTAAGTGGAGGGTGTTAAGAATTCAGCAGTTCCAGAGTTATCCCCAGCACAGAACCAGCCTTCTTTATCAGTTTTTTCAGCTCTTTAAGTCTCTGACTCTGATGCTGCCTCCCCAGCAGATGCTGCAAAGCTGATTGTACTTCCCACAGCAGACCTATAGAAGATAACACCTCAGTGCAGTCACAGAAGGATCTCTGCTTCCTTAGGAAGTAGTCTGCTTTCTCCCTTCTTGTAGATGCTTCTGTGTTACATTTCCAGTCTAGTCTTCTGTCCACCTGATTTCATTTGTATTCCTCCATCTCTTCTTCGAGATGTAAACGGCACTTTGTTTACTCCTGTCCCTCCTGAAGTCAGCAATCCTTTCTTTTTTTATGTTCAAAGTGAGGTGTTTATTTCCACCTGTTCCACAAACTGACTGACCAGCTTCTGTACTCAGCTTCTTGTCTTTGTTCACTGATTCACCCCACAACTGCAGAGTCCTCAGAAGGTTTATCTGTGGATGACAGGACTCAGCTGTATTGGAAGTACAGTGTGAAAAGAAATGGTGAGAGTACAGTTCCTGGTGGTGCTTCTGTGCTGCTGATCACCAGCTCTAGTTTAGTCATAAATCCAGGTGGTTGTGGAGGTATCCTGGATTTAAAGCACTTAAAAAATCAGAGCATATGATCCTCACACTGCTAGGTGATTTGGACGGAAAATAGTAGAGTATGAATACTACACTTTTTGCTGGTTTAATATGTTATTCTGACAACACCTATGTCACATTTTTTTCAATCTAACAAATGCAATTTTTAGAGCAATTTGCTCATTGGAGCTCCAGAAATTCCCATGAATGGACTGCTGACTTACTGCTGTTTTGACAGTTTGCCGCAGCTGCGCAGGCTGTAACTACTTGTGATGGAAAATGTCTTTTGTGGTGACCAAAACTCATTGTGTTTCCTTAGTTCAGTAAAATACTTTTGTTAAAATACTTCCACAAAGAGATGTATATTATTCCATACATGTGTCTTATTATAATTGTAAGTGCTGCTTATTTATTTATTTATTTGTCCCTTTGTGCTTTTTTGTATTTTTTTATTCTTAAATGTATTATTTACTATTTGTTTTCTTGACACTGCTGTGATGCTTTTCTAAGGTTACACATTAGACCCTTAAAAAATTAAAACCTAAAAAAAACATAACGAATCATTAATAGAAGAACATGCACCCATGTAGATAAGATAAGCTATTAAACAGACCCTTAACCCTTCAACATTATTATTTCATTAATATTAATTTAATTAATTTTGAACCTGATATACTAAAAGGTGGTTTTCCTCTACTATGTTCACTCTTCTTAAAAGCCTTTCTCATCTGAGTTCAGCACCATGAAAAATTGTGGTAACAAATCAGTGCTTATTTAATCTGAATCACCAACCCTTCTGAAAAAACACAATGAATCAGCTGTAAGGCTGCAGATGATCGTTGTGATGCCCATTATGTTTTAGATGCAACAAACATGACTCATTCTTTTGCCAAAACCATACTATCATTTATCATTGCTGTCAGTGTGGAGATGGTATGATACTGTTGTTACAGAAAAAATAATCCTGCATCTAAGAGTTAAAATGCTGAGAAGCGACACAGGAAGTGGCTAAACCTCCTACAAATAAACCTCATCATTCAACAGAGGGCGGAGATACTGAAAGCACATGTGACAGAGCTTTGCTTATCCAGCAAACCCGATTTCCAAACAGCAAAAGTGCTTCCTGCGTTTTGTGGCATTTCCTAGCAGCTTTCAGTCATTCTGTCTCCACATACACAGGCAGAGCACTTTTATTGTTGTTGAACTGTCTCCAAGGCTGCAGGGTTTGGAAATGAGCCACAGAGATGGTATCTCTATAACTGTAAGGTCAGCACATAAGGTCAGAGAGAAAGTGTGTGAAAATGAGCATTTGATATTTACCCAGTGACTTCCCTATCTGGGGCTATACTGACAGGTCTTGTTGCCAGCACATATACACACACACACACACACACACACACATAATTATTTCTTGTGGGAGTTCCTGCAGCTTGCTTTCACCAGGCTTTGTTCAATAAAACCTACACACACACACACACACTATTCTCACAGCACAAACATGGAAGCAAACTTTTCCAGTCAATTAACAAGCCTTTTTTTTGTAGTTTATTTTAATTTCAGTATTTTTCTCTGAACGTGTGCACGTGTGCTTGAATGATGTGTGTGTAGCATGTTGTACACTTTTAAACAGCTTTTTTTTCTCCCTTACATAATGCAGTAATGTTTGGTGCACACAGTTCAAACAAGTAATTTGTCTCTTATATTTATGTCATGCATGAACACTTCCACCAATAGAAAGGCTGTTAATGTTCATTATTTCCCTCGATGCAGCTTTACATCTAAAAACTGTTTTAGGGGCTTGTTTTCTCACTTCCTTCCTACTCAGAAAATAACCTACCTCTATGGGTTGCAAAAGGCCAGCAACATGTTTGTCTCTCCATAAATGTGAGCCCACGTTTAATGAACTGAAACATTCAATGTGGAACAGAAACACATCCTTGGAAAGAAGAAGTGCGCTCATGTTGCTCCCCCTAAACACAACACCTGCGATCAGAAACGTTGGTCAATATAGCTTTTATTTCAGCAAATCATACATACACTGTAAAAAATGCATCTGTATCATAACCTAACTCTATCAGAGCCGTGATGACAGTGTGTGATTGAGTGGCTACAGTGTCCGAGGTCATCAAAATGATTTGCATGTCATCACACTCGTGTAACACTTTTAAGACTGAAATGCTTTACATCTTATAAAGTGAAGTTAAATTCAAAAGTAAAAGGAATGAGCAGAAAAAAAAAAAAAAAAAAACGAGATGGGAGAAAACTAATCCAATAACTGGACACTTAGATGGCACTTCACAGGTCATAAACTTAAACTCTAACAAGATATTTGATTCAAAATGAAGCCAAATGGCAGATTATTTACTGCAAATTAACACAGGAGCTCAGCTGATCCCAGGTCTGCATAAACATGACTTAACAAAGCACACATCTGAGATCAGATGGATTTTTTTTTTCTTTTTCAACCCTGACGGATTCACACTAAAAATAACTAGAGCAGATCAGGTAAAAACTGAGGTTTTGAAACAAAATTAAAAGCAAGCACAGTAAGATAATCATCCTCTTTTCATATAAAGCTGTCTAAACCAAAGCTTCCTCTAGCCAGTGTATAATATATATAAAACATTTTTATATCCAGCAATGTCTAAGTGTTTGTATACCTTAACTGCTGAGCATCTCTGTGCTTCTCTACATTCTAGCTATCCTATGTAACAAATGAAAAGATCTGAAGTATGGCCTACGTAACACTACCATAAGAGAGACCTCAAACACACAACATACTTAAGTCCAAGCAGTACGCAGGCTTTACAGTAAAGCCACTCTTATGCAGTGTAAAGAAGAGTTTAGTTCAATCCAGTAAGCATGCTTCTCCCTCCCTCATCACTCTGTCCTTACCAGCAAAAGGCACACCTTCCTTGTAAACCCTGCCCAATTTTTTTCAACAGGTCTGCGTGACTCTGAGGTTTTGTTACTGTGCAAGAGATTTGTTCGGTTCTGTTGCTGAAATAAAAAAAACAAAACAATCCCTTCAAATTTAGAAATGTAAAATCACCAACAATACACTTACTTCTGAACTCTGATGAGGTTTTCTTGAACTTAATGACCTGTTCATTTGTAGTTTAATCTGTACATGTTAGGGGAGTTTCTTTTTTTTTTTTTTTTGCAACCACAACCTCTTCTTATATCTTGAGTTCCTCAGAGGTTTGGCTTCTGGTTCTACAGACTGAAACAACATCACGCAGAATTGGACATGCTAAGACAAATCTGTTTCATCTTTCTATATTCATCCCGACATGGATTAGAAAAATAGATAACGATAACACCCCCACCCCACCCAAACACAACTGGCCAAACAGTAATTTTTCATTCTATACTTAAGCCTTTGTGATGACTTGACTTGATTTGTGTTTCATTGAAAACAGCTAGCACGTCGGCTTTGATTGTTATCCAACTCACATTAGATCCTTTTTTGTTTTTTGTTTTTTTTTTCTATCTCAGTTCTTGTGATGAAGCAAGTTTGACTCTTATCCTGTTTTTCTGCACAGTTACAGTCACAGTTACAAATCAAGATCAAAAGAAACTTAAAGAGTGCAATATTCTCTTATCTACATCATCAACATCCCACCTATACACAGGAACATTTGATAAGGATAAGAAAGGTGTGGAGAGGAAGAAGACTAAGGAATAAAGAAGAGGGAAATCTCTTTAACATTGAGCCTAAGGCATCAACACACTCAGGTATCAGAGTGCTGCACAAGGATAGGAGACACTGAAAGACATGAAGGGTCCAATGAAAGGAAAGGTCTTTGCACATGTGACCAAATCCAATGTGATGAATTGGTTGTCAATTAATTCTTGTCATATTCTCTGGTTGGCTGACACGCAAGTGAACAAACACTATTAACCATTCATATAGATATTTTTGTACTTAAACAGGAATAAAAATGATAAACATTTTCCTGGGATATAGATATTTTTTTCTTAACTGATGAAGAAATAATACACAGAGAATAGTCCTTAGGCTGTTAGTACGATGAAGTATTCACCTGGGGAGTCACCTAGAAACGTGCAATTTGACAGTTTTTTTTTCTTTTATCATGTTTTCTTGTCAATTAAGACAGATATTCATCGTTTTCGTCATCATCATCCTCATCGTCATCGTCGTCCACACCTGCCTGATCACTGAGGACAAATGAATCTTCATCGTCGGTGAAGAGAGAGTCACCACTGCCAAGGTCCCCAGAAGACTCTAAAATCACGCCTAAAAAAACAAACACAAAACTAATTATATACACTTAAAGGGATAGTTTCAATATCAATATTTCCATCTCTGTATAATAAGAAACTCCTGGCAGCAGCTGGTTATTTAAGCACAAAGACGTGATAGAGAAGAAAACAGCTCTCTGAGCTCTTTCTCAGGCGTGACCCCGCCCAGACTCACTTCTAGTCAATTTTTTGTATTTTAAAAGGAGCAGTAAATACCGACAATTAAGGTGAATTCGATGATTGCAACCAACTAAATACTAATACTTTGCCCTCAGTCTGGTATTAATAAAGTACGCCTCACATTTAACCTCAGAATACTTTGGGGAGACGGTTGATATGAACTGTTTGTGTTATTATAATGTGTCTGGTTTTGACATAACGTGTTGTTGTGTGTTATGACCAATCACCTCCATTTTAGTTTAATCTGTCCAAAGGACACTATCCCAGTTGTGCTTCCATCACATGCAAATTTGCTAACCTAAACTGCTCTGCCATGGAAACCCTTTAAAAAAAGTCACACATATCCAGTCTTTTTCTAATTGTACTGTCTTTGAAATGAACATTTAACATGCTAAGTGAGGATGGTAGAGATCTAGCTCTTCTTATAGTTTCTCTGAACATTATATGGTTTGGGCTTGGGCTGAACTTGTACAATGGACTACAAATTGTTTGGAAATGGCTTTTTTCTTTCCAGTTCGATGGGCAACTGTTTAAATAAACTTTTTTTTTTCCTTGGCACTGTGTTAACACACCTTCTTGCTCCAGACTAACAAATCTTTGTAAAGGTGCTTATGTGCATCTGATTAGCAGCACCTGGCTGCTACTTACCCACCTGATTCCTATAGAAGAATGACATGACATTATATGTCTTATGTTGTTACTTATCAGAGGCTGCATGATTTTTATTCTATTTTAAAAACAGATATAGCCCAGATAATGTTTTTTAATTATTTATGTCATGATACAGAAGACCTTATGACTAAGAGAGGGTGAGATGGTTATCTTGCTTTTTTACAAGACTGTAAACTTTCTATGTATTTTGCATATTGGCCAGTACCTTTTCTAAGCAAAAAACATGGTCACTTGTAAGTCATTCTAATATAACATGCTAATTTAGAAGGTTTGGGAGTAAAAGCATTAATATTTAGTCAACCATAGAAAGAGCAAACTAGCTTTTTAAGATAACCATTTCTTTATTTTAACCATTTTTGTATTTTATGTGGGTCATTCTACACCAATCCAGCTAAACCTCACACTTTATGCTGTGGATTATATTGGATGATTTGATGTGAATTCAGTTATTAGGTATACAGAGCTTTTTTAAGTATCATTTTCTGAAAATCCCCAACAGTTTTTGGCATTCTCTAGAGAGACTCATTAATCACTCACATTCACTGAGCAGGATTAAAATTTGTGCTGAACCTCCATAAAACCTTAAGGATAATTTGCATTTAAACAGCACTGGCTAAACGCTTAAGCTCTCACTCTTCTGTGTTTGGCCTACCACAGTCTGCAGGACCATGGGTGCGTGAGCCTGCCACCTCGTTGCCATAGCGATCCACACACCAGCACTGACCACTGCTGCTGTGACACTGGTGAGATCTGTAGTAACCCTCCTCATCACAAGATGGGAGATACTGACCTACAAATTCAAGCCCAAACAGACAGGAGTACATAATGAGTTGGAGCGGGGTAATGGTGGCGTGTGTGTGATTAGGGATTTTCTGTGTGTCTCACCAAGTAGCTTCTTCCCAGTTTGCTTTTTGTTGATACTGGACAGCTCTGCTTTACAAGGGGAATCTGAAAAAGGAGAGAAAAGAGCATTTGGTAACTAATTGCTGAGGTCTGTTCTGGAAAAGCATCAATAGGTGCAAACTTTGCTTTATTTGGTATGGTACTTTTTAATGTTTTTTCTCTTACTAGTTCAGCAGATAACTTCATCATCTCTGGTCTTATAAAATCAAATGAAATTAAATCGATCTGCCGGATATGTGACTTATATGTTTGTGAGGCTGTGGGCACATTTCAGCCTTGCTTTGGTTTGTATTTGCAGACAACATACCTGTGTACCTTTGGAAGCCTGTGCACCACTCAGAGCTGGTTATAACTTTGTCAGGATGAGTATCACATGACTTGAAGAAAGCATCGGAGCATGGTTCATTCCTGTCCAGATAGAGGCTCTTGATCTCTGACTGGTCCAGCTGTTGGTCGAAGTTTGTATCCAGCCGGGAGAACATCCAGCCCAGAGGGTCCTTACAAATAGGTGATGTCCCGACTTCGAACTCTGTGGGAAAGTTTTAAGAGGAAATCAGATGTGTTAAAATATGACAGGGCAGGAATGAATACCATTATACATGTTGAGCACTGAGACTTACTGTTCTTCTCTGGCTTCTGGATCTTTATTCTCTTGTGGTTGCCATTTTCATGCAGCACTCTGAACCAGTCTCTCAAGCGACTCACCACCTCCTTCAGATCCGACTCACTGCACACTGAGGAATCGTAATAATTATTGATGGTAAAGTGGTGCTTTAGTTCATTCCTGCTCCCTGATTTGAGGAGTCAGAGTCAAATATGGAAGCTCTGCCTTGGATTTAATTTGCTTTTTTAAGCAGAAGCTTTACATTACATGTGGCCTTGAGGAAAACTTTTAAATTAATAATGGGACCAGCTGTGAGTTAATGAGTGCAGAACTGCTTACCTTTCTTCTCTGCAGGCTGAGGAGGACAAGGACACATGCCAGGACATTTCATAGTAATCTTCTTTCCTGTGATACATGCCTGGTAGTCTAGTTTACACTAAACAAGCACAACAGAGACAGAAAGAACAAAAGAGAAGAGAAAGCAAGATCAGGTTGTGTGAGGGGGAAATGAAAAAAGTGTGACTTATGGCTTGTGTAAGATGACCTGAGCCTTGCATGGAAAGAGAACAAGAGCAGGTGGCAGCAATAGGGGGGTGGGGAAAAGAGCGGGAGTCAAGTCTGGCAGTTTTACACACAATCCTGTTTATACATATGCATACACAAATGCTCACATGATGCCAAATGTGAACCTGCTGAACCTTCCTTTGTGTTAGTTTTCTGTTACCATCTCTTATGCTAATAGGTCAGTTTTGACCCATGTCTTAAGTCAGCTGTAAAATACACATAAAACAAATCTACCATCCTATTTCTTTCTCATTTCTTGGTTGCCTCGTTAGGCTTCCTTATTCATTTATAAAAATATTTATTTTGGTGTAGGCCTCCAGGACATTTTTTGAAAATGAACCTCAAGAGAATCATGTAAATAAATAAAAGGTTTTTTTGTGCTCTTGACTATTACCAAGAGGTCTTAGAATATTTTTCTTAATTATATTTGTTTAATAATTGTTCTCTTTTTAATACTGTTATCTAGAGTAAAATCTATGGTGTTATAGGTCAGTTTTGACTCATATAAATTTGCTTCAAGAAAAAGGTCAAAAAGTGTTCCTGTTTTTTTTTCTAAACTTTTTTCCTTCAGTTTCTCAAAGCAAGGGCGCCTCTTTTTACTGATATTTGCATAAATAGTTCAAAACATGTCTATGTCTCTTGTAAAGGTAAACCTTGTGATTCAAGGGGTCATTTTGATAACATTTGCAGCTGCTGACTTGCCATATGCATCATAAGGCACTTATCTCAGATTTCACCATGTTTTGCTTTGAATCTTTCAGTGGTAACAACTTCACTTACAGTAACCTCCTCATCAGACTCATCAGATGTGTGTTCTGGATAATATTCCACAATGCCTCTTCCACAGAAAGCCACTCATTCGTATATCCAGAAATTTTATCCAAAACTTGACTCGCTAAAAATGTTCTTCTCATTTTTGCATACTGCAAATTGAAGATGTGCACTCTGCAAGTCACCAATTCCATACTGAACTCTGGACATTTGTTTGTTTAGTTGTTGTGCAGGTTTACAGGGAAACAAGGTAAAAAGAAAATCCTCTAAAGCTCAAATGAATGGGAGAGGAGCAGACTGTCAATGTGTTGGATGACAGTTTCGACTTATGATTTCAGTTTAATTATTGCTTTATAATCTTATTTTTACAACTGAGTCAAAACTGACCCGAAGAACACAAAGGTTATAATTTCATAAAATGCGTTTTATAAATCTTTTGCTTAAATTTGATGAAATAGAGGTTCATGACAAAGTCAAAAAGACTCAATGCAATAAACATATTTATGTGGATCTTTTACTAATTTAAAACCTAAAAATGGGTCGGTGCTGACACAAGTGGAAGGTTAATAAACCTGTGCCTTTTTTATTTATCAGCTTGTACATAATCTCGATCAGCTTTTGATGTGTGATCTCTTCTCATGGTTCAGCTTCTTTCAGGACATAGATTCTCAAGTAAATCAGCTCTGTATCATTCTGCCAGGTGCTGCATTAATCAATTAAGAAATGACTAATTGTTGCCGTTATTTATATGAAATCAGGCAGAGTTAGGCTCAAGTTAGACAGGAACCTCCCATTTCAAGCTTTGCGTCTACCGTGTACCCGTCCTGACTCATCTAAAACAAACCCACTGTGTGTTCATGTGTGAGAGTACCTTGGTGGAGTAGGTGTGGCCATCACTTCCGCAAACAGGTGAGGGGTGAACCACCGGGCATGGTTTGCACTTTGAGCCTGGACTCTGGTACAAATTGGCATCTTTAAAACTGGAGAAGAGATACAGAACACTTACACACATGGACTAACCATATGACTTTGATTGTGCATCTAAAAATATTTCAAACTAGAAGCACTTAGAGAGCACGGACCTTCACCAAGCCATAAGGTTACTCACCTGAGAAAAACCCAATGCCCAACAGACTACCCAGTAATCCCTATAATTTGAAACTTCTCAATCCCCAGATCCAGAATATGGACATGATCCAGGTCAAACAATGCTGGATTATAACATCTACCATAATGTCATTTTGTAATTTTTTTATTTATTTTATTTTTTTCTTTTTGTCAGTGATTATGGGCATTATCTGATGAGTAGGAAGCTGTAATGGCAAAATTATCCCTATCTCCCAATAGCAAAGAATCTTAAAGAAAAATTCATAGAACCAGACAGTGATCCAGACCCCCCCCCCAAAATGTAATCACTTGTTCCTTCATTTTGGAGATTTCCTGAAAATTTAATCAAAATCCATCTTTAATTTTTGAGTTATGGTGCAAACAGATAGACAGACAAATGTACGCGGCTGAAAACAAAACCTCCACCTTGGCGGAGGTAATATTGAATCCTTTGACTTCTACAGCACAATACCGTTTCGTACACAGCAAGCAGTTTGTATCTGCAATGTAATGTTGTGTTCCTACATTAATTTCAGAAATGAGACAAGGATTTGGGATTTGGTTGTGATTATTTTCTGATTTGCTTACACTGTGTACTGGGAATTGTGCTGTTTCTAAGAATGAGAAATGAGGTCAGCATGGTGTTTCTGTCCTCTGTCCAGTCTGAGGCGTCCCAGACTGAGACACACACACACACACACACACACACACACACACACACACACACACACACACACACACACACACACATACACACATACAAAGGCCATTCATATCACTTGGCAGGACTTTGTGTCCGTTGTAAGTTAGTGCCAGTGCCTGGGCAACTGGACCAAACAGAAATGTACATGACAGTTGCAAGAGAACTGGGCAACCTGAAAACCAGCTGGAAAAAAAGAGAAAATTAACCGCTGCTGCACTGGTGTTATTTAACACTTTGTATATATTTTAGTAATAAAAAAGAAAAAAAACGGGCTATATGCAAATCCAAGCGAAAGCAATTAAACATGGGCCTGCCTCAAAGGATAATTGTGTGCGTCCTTACCTAACTCTTCTCTGGCTGACACAAGTGGGAGTCTTATAATCCTCTGCGACACACACTTTGTGGCGACCACATTTGATATTCAGACAGGGGTCTTTGGCTTGATCAAGGCCTAAAAACAGAACAAAGATGCATCAGCACTCAATAAAAATGTGTGTTTATGTTCTCTCTGTGCCTGCATTAAAACACAACTTCAGAGTTTCCTTGACAGACTAATCCTGTAAGCAATGACAGAGAGAAACCCTTCCAGGGATGCAGTTTCCTTCTGCTCTTTTAAATTCTGGATCAATGCTTTTTATACAGACTAAGTTTTTTCTAAATACCATGAATAGATGTCAGAGACCTGGTTGCACTTGTGTGATCTCACTATTTATGCACTTGCAATGTCTCTCTTGTACTCAACTCAAAGCAGTAATACTATTAAGTATCTTTAGAGCTAAAAACAGATGGAACTGGTTTTAGAGGGTACTTCTGATCTTACATCAGTCTGCTCACAGTGTCATGCTCTTGCACAGATCCTCAAACTGGCCTGTGGTCAGGTTCCACAGCTGACAGCTAGATACAGCTTTTTATATCTGAATCTTAGGCCAGATGGTGTGATCTCTGTTATTAGAAAAAATCAAGGTGCTTCTGATCCCATGTCAGCCTTTGGTGAGACACCTATGAGCAGAATCAAAAGCTCTTGGCTGTTCTCAAAACAGTCTGTGAATGACCTCTGCTCTAAAGAACCTTACTGTAATCCCTGAGCTGCTTTGGTGGATTATCCTGCCTCCATCCTCCAACGCACTATCTATGCTATTGTTTCCCTGGCATGTTGGTGTGTACAAGTGTGTGGATGGGTTTGAGGATACAGTGATAAGTGAGAGGATATGTTCATGTCCTGGTGTGTCTGGATGAGTGTAAGAGATTATAACTGTCTGTAATACAATGAGAAAAGATGATCAAAGAAAAAAAAAAAGCTTCTGTTTTTTTTAGTTGCTTGATGTAGTAAAAAGGAATTGTGGGTAGCTTAGAAACTACACATGAAGATTTTTACAAATTTGGAAAGCAACCTGCTGCCTAGTAACAACTCATTTAGCTTGTGAGCTTGTAATCTTTGCCTTAGTTTTACCAATTTTGCTGACACAATGATGAATAATAGGAATGATGTTTTGTGGTGATCACGTGATCACTCTGTGGCCTTGCTCTAACCATGTACTTGTGAAGTTTAATCTCTGGAATTTTTTTCCTAAAACTGTTTTGTTATGGATATAAAACTTTTTGTGGGGTAACTATTTTATGGGACCACTTTTACTCGACCCTTGCTGATGTAACAGAACAGGTTTTGTTGCGGTTTTGTCTGCTACTGGAGTACTATATAGCTTCAAGAATAAATTGCACTTGCAACTGGTCTGAAATAAGTGTTTACTGAATGTACACGTGTGATTGTAGCCTGGAATGGTATATATAATTTAAATCTCAGGAAATCTTCATTTTCTAATAGTGTATAACATGTAGGTACTTGGAAGGGAGACATGTTTATTTGTCATGTTCACCCCACGGGATTTCTGACACCAACGGGCTAAAAAGGAAGTGAAAGTATATAATTAAGGACACTAAAGAAATGATAATGCAGTTGTTGCATCATGGTCTTTAACAGGAATCCAAAACTTAAAAGTGTAACACAAATTTTCATCCAACTAATTTTCCCTTCCTTGTGTGTCTTCTTAAAATAAACTTTTCATAATGACATTTGTGCCATTATTATGAATTGGGGACAAAATAAGGCTGGTAAGGAGACTTTCTGACTCCTGTCTACTGGAAAAATATGAACCAATACCACCTATAGCATAGTATGGCAAGATGATGAAGTGGGAGCTTTGTGATTCCACTATTCCAGTTTCTTTTACCAAAACATACCCGTATCTCTGCTTTCTATTTATCTCATCTTTATCAACCAATGAGTTGGTTATAAAACCTGGATAGTGTTTTCCTGTGATTGGAAACTTGCCTGCCAAAATCTTGTAAGCATGGTCTATTAAACTTAAACTTTTTTTTTTATTTATTTTTTTTTATCATTTTGGTTCAAAGGTCAAAATCTAAACTAAGTTGCTATACCTTAGATTTAATCTTTACCTCTATAACAGGGGTGTCCAAAGACGGTCCTTGAGGACCGCTGTCCTGCAGATTTTCCAACGTTTCCTGCTTCAACACACTTGACTCAAATGAAGTAGATCCAACAGCCTATTAAGTTTTGCACAATGACTCATCAATTTGAGTCAGGTGGTTTTGGAGCAGGGACACATCAAAAACCTGCAGGATTGTGGCCCTTGAAGACCGGAGCTGGACACCCCTGCTCTAGAAGTATCGAGCAGGATTTACACATTAGCCATAAATTCTGGCCAATATCAGAAAGACAACTAGCTGTTAAGGATCCGTGCTTAGACTCAAAATGTTTTTCCATTTTTATTTTTACAACGATAAATTCACACAGTTGAACAGGAACAGCTTTGGGCACTTTGGTTGCATTCAGGTTTCTTTCTTTTTTGTCTTTTTCTTTTTTTCTTTGGTTAAATTTACACCCACCTTGATCGAAAGGCTTGGATGGAGTCCATGTTCCAGGCTCCTGAAGCACAGTAAAGCAATGAAGAAAAAACATGTAAATATTATTTAAATAATACCTTAAAGTAAGTAATACATGACTATTGGTCCTTTCTGTGCTAAACACCATAAAGTCATACAAACCTCAACTTCCTTTGTTAGAAAGCATTATAAAGACAGAGAATCACAAATTAATTTGGATACTTTTTAAATATACACTTTGCACAATAAAATAATCACATTGCAATCTAGGAAACACAAACACAAAGATACCAATCTTAATAAGTGCATGGAGTAAGCGTTCATTTAATCACGATTGTCATGATGTTATGACAGCAGCTGTCTGTTGTGCATAAAAGGTGCTGGTGTGTGTGAGACTGTGTATCGTTCTTCCATATAACACTCAACAGCAGAGGGAGGAAATCATGTCAAACAAACAAGCTAAACAGTTTAGGCTTTAGTTTAACAATTTAAGACAATGCAACAACTACAAATGATTAAAATAATGTACTTGGCTGTACAATGTAATGTAATTCAGGTGCAACATTGCTGCAACATACTAGATGTTGAATATACTCATTGTCCAATAAAACATGTATTTACAGGTTTGCTACATGATTCAGAACGTTTAGATGAAGATTCGGTATGTATAAATTTCAGTCCACAGGGGTTCTTTTCTTAGAATCTGCTGGCTTTTGCCATGTTTAGTACATCCATTAAAACAAGCTGATTTGGTGAACTGGTTAGTCTGACGGCATCTGCAGCAATTATTGCACTTATTGTTCCCAGAAACAGCCAGACTTAAACTGGGCATAAACACTTTTTTTGAAGTATTTCTAAAAATGAATATTTATTGCTTTTGTTAGGACAGATGGAATCAGCCTCACACGGTGCTACTGAAAGCATCCCGCCAGCTGCCCTGCTGACTGGTACACTGGATTCATTCTCTTTTTATCCACAAATTTTTATTCTTGTCGGCTTCAGGGCTTCCATGTGAGGTGCTTTCAATGATAAATGCATCTTTTAAGCTTATTTGTGAGGTGTGCTCATTTTCACAGCTCAGAAAATTAGCACTTCCACTGTTGTGCTTTGTTTACGTTGCTGCTGACCGGAGATATTTGCAACTCCTGATGAGTCTTATGAATTGTGGCCGAAAGCTGATTGTACTCTTAACCACAGAAAACAAAAGACAGATGTTACTGGGGTGTTCGTGGGTATTTTTGTCCAGCGTGAAAAGGGAATTGGAAAAGTGACTTCCACATTGTGTTATAAAAGCAAGATGGCAGAATACAAACTGCAGTGACTGGACCTTAAACAGAAACTAAATTATATTTAAGTGACATTATTATATAAACTTAAAACAACAGCTTTCGCTGTCAGTTACAAATGTGAGCCTTTAAATCTGCGGCACAGGATTATCAATACACACAAAGTGTTTCTGGATTGAAAAATCCTGTATTTTTCCCTTAATATGTGCACTGTTGTTCTTTCTCTACTGCTCTTTAATGTTATAAAAAACAAAAACAAAACTCATACTACTTATTTCTAAGTTACATAACACTTTAAAATGTCATAGGTCTCCTGTGACAAAATGCTTTCCACATTTAAAATCCTCCCTAAGGTAGTGACTCAGTTCATTGCTTGTGAATGTGATCCCACAGTCTAAATACGGAATGCACAGAGGTGAGCGATTTGCCGGCTTTTAATAGAGAGACAAGCTGGAGAAACTCCCAGCAGGTGCGGGCTTATGATGCAAATGTAAAAGGAGCTTAACAAATAGTGAGCTGTGTGTTGTTTGACTCAAGACTGGTGTGTTTCCTTTAAATCTGATAACCTTTTCTTGTTGTCACACCTGTCTCTTTCTTGTTGTTTTCATCATTAACGTTCAGTCACACTTACGCATATTGTTGTTTTTGCCTCCAGAAGAAGTGATTTGCATTAATTTCCAGGATCTATAACTGTAACCACAACAAGCTTAGCCCACAATGCATACCTCAGGTTTGTAGTGACCTGGCATTATGTAACGCCCTCTTTAATTCCAGGACTTTATTCATGCCCTCCGCTCTGACATTCCCCAAAGAATTTAATAACTGCTTTAAAGAATGTGTGTGTGCACCTGTACTACTCGTGGTTTTAGGGACATGAATATGTTTACAAAGCCACACTACCTGGAAATGCTGGAAATTGGTTTAAAGAACTGTCGGGATTAGAGTCACGTTAAGATCAGGGTTCAAATTATCTCAAAAAGTAGTGTAAGTCATTTCTGTTTCTGTATGTGTTTATTATGACGTTCCATTCACTGGACAGACCAGATGTATTGTATTATTTTTACATATTGTGAGTGCAGTATGTAATGGTATACTTCAGATTACTGAGTGAAATATTGTGTTCTGTTGTTGCATTGTTCTTATCTGTCAAGCACAGTATGTGTATAATGGTTAGGCAACCTGTACTCATCAAGGTTTGCTTCATTACTGAACAAATCCTGGCAGCACGCTTGAGCATTTTCAGCTGTTCTTGAACCTGAAAAGCTGCAGCAAGTTTATAACTTTTTTATCATAACCAACACCCCTCCATCACTAATCCAGCATGGGTCTCACATCATCTGTGTGCATAAAAATTGAATTCTTTCATCTGTCTTGAAACAGAAGTTGAATATTAATGCTTTACTTTGTGGATTTTATTCAGTGGTTGGTGTGTTTCTTAAAAATCTTCAGTTCTGGAATATGAAGGCACTGCTAGATGATGTGTTTCTTGATTTTGATGGTCTTCTGGACTTTAGTTGGGATTTTCATTCTCCATTAATTTCTTGTGACCCTGTTTACTTTCAGCCAGTCTAACAAGAAAATGTGTAACAGGTGCATTTGTCTACTTTTCTAAAACATATTATGTTTATAAAATATGAGATGGTAGCATATTAGTAGTATTTAAAAATAAATTTGGTAGATGAGCTTTCATACCAGAAATTTTGACACATAAATATAAAAATGTGCATGTGGTAGCCATGTAGGTTTAGCTACCTAGTTATATATTTTCTGTTATGGACACGAAACCAAGTGCACTCATTTCAATCTGTACAACATACCTTTAAAAACTAACCACTGAGGCCGAAAATAACATGTAACTGGGGTGTAAGTAGAAAAATATGATGACTTTTAATAAAGAGAATGAGCAGTTATATCGGTCTTGTTGACCTATCGGTCAATACGATGACAGGAAGTGATGGCAGTGGTAAATATTTATCTAGTGTGTCCAAGAAACTAAAAAACAACTTGTTTGCGTTTCATTTAAAATGTTGTTGTGACATGTAAGCAGTAAAAATCATTGTTATGGTTTGAGGCTAAAAGGTCTTTTGATGCTGTTTTCTTTCTTTCTTTCTTTTTTTTTTTCTTGGTTCAAAAGTCATCATTCACACCATTACACACTACCACCATCCTAAACTTCTAAGACAAGGCAGAATGCTTTCATGTTGTTTGTTTACGCCAAATTCTGATCATCCGTATATTGCAGTTGAAATTGAGATTCACCTGCAAAAATCGAAAATAATCCTGAAGACCATTTTCTCCAATCTATTGTCCAGTTTATGTCCAGACAACTGCTGTTCACAGGATACCATGCTGCAAACACCAGAGATGCTTGTGTGTGCAAAATCCCTGTGGATCAGCAGTTCCTGAAATACTCAGACCAGCCCATTTGGCAACATCAACCTTATAAGTCACTTAAATCCATTTTCTTTCCCAGTCTGAAGCTCAGTTTGAACTTCGGAAAGTCGTCTTCACCATGTCTACATGCCTAAACGCACTGAGAGGCTGCCTTATGATTACCTGATTATAAACAGGTTTACCTGAAGTGGCAGAGAAGCTCACATTTGCATGACATTTTTCCCCAGTTTTTCAAAGGTAGTGTAATAAAGAACTGGAATACTTTAAAACTATTTTGGTATTTGTTTTAAAGTATATATTTTTATCTCCCACTTGGCATTAAAAGGACAGTAAATGACAACAACAATCAGTGTCAGTTGTAAGCCAAATTCTTATCAGCACTGGTGGCAGCATCTTTGTAGGAAGTAGAGTGAATATTGGCTATGTTAGTGCTGATTTCTGAGATCTTTCAGTTTCGGCCACAATGAAAACAGAGTAAAACAACTGATATCACTGAAATTGATTTAGAATAATAATCTCCTACTATAATGAAGAAGTGGATGAGTTTGCAAAGGATGCCCCAAAAACCTCTGATATTTTCGAAAGAGCGTGACTACAACTGTCAGGGCGCCTTCCTCTGTGTCACTCCCTCGCTTGAAGTGAGGTGAACAGGGTCAACTCTCACTCTTTCTCAACTCCAATTAATATCCTCTTTCTGTCCTATGCTGCTGATCTTTCAAACCCTCTGCATCTTCACAGACACCCCAGCACCCATCAAATTCTCTCTCCATCTACCTTCCAGCCATTAAAAATGGCTACCGTAAAATGAGCGTAAGTCTGTTGGTGCCTTCAAGCAGTGCCTACTGTGGAGACTGAATAATGAGAATGTTGCATTATGGGGGCCAGGCACTCCAGACCAGAAAAGACAACAAAAGTGCTTGCGGTCTGATTGCTTAATGGAATCAACAGACGCATCCAAACACACACAAATGCATTTCTATGCACACACACACACACACATAGACAGCTTCATGAAAAAGTCTTCTCAGTTCTGACTGTAGTGCATGAATCTGTCAGCACAACATCAAATAACTGGATGAATGCAAATAACTGCAAGTGCAACCAGCCCTCTTCTTTTATGTGGAAAAAAAACAAAAAACAAACAAAAAAAAAAAAAAAAGAGAGAAAAACACAAAATTCAACAATAAGTCCAACAGTCTCCCAAGTACACTCTGAAATAACAGCTTTTCAACTATCTTTTCATTTCACTCCACTTCTATTCCTCTCTCTGCTCACATTTAAGGCAGTCTTTTGTCCTGATATGTGCAAACATACAAACACAACAGTGGGTTTGGTGCCGCTGGCTTACATCCAAATTTGCTGCTGTGCATATAGAGTGTTTTTCACTGTTTCTACAGAAACAGATCCAGATGATTTGCTCTTTCAGACAACCACATTCTCACCTTTACTTCAGGTTTTCACAGATCTGATTTCAGCTCTCGTAACTGCTCCTTAATGGCTTCCGTCCCCCTCCTTGCCGCCTTCCTGTCGACGTCCGACCGAGGAGATATATACATGTTTTCACTGTACAGGCTCTGTTTGTCTTGCTCAAGCTTGTCGCATGCATGCTCTCACAAATGCACAAATCCACACTAAGGTGCTTTGAAGTGGAAAGGGCCTCCAGCTCTGTACCTTCCCTTCATCATTCACACTCCACAACACAAACAGCACAGCAAAGACACACTATTAAAAAATACACAAAGAGTAAGGAGAGGATGAAAAGGTATAATCTCCTCTAATGAGACCGGTCTAAACAAGACATTATTTTGCTCTCACACTACATCATGCAATTACGCGTCTGTCATCAGGGATCATTCATCACCACTGTTAAAATAGTCTTCCTCAGCTTATCTCAATCTTTTGCTTATGCTGTAAGGTAGCCAAGGGCCAGCAATGCTTAAAAAAAAGAAAACTGAGATGGCACTGGCAAAGGAAAGACTGCCTTGGGCCTCTTTAGCCATCCTAACAGGACTTTCAGTAAATCAGCAGCCAAGATTTTATCTAGTGCACTTAGCATGAGACCCACTTATGGCTCTTAGTGGGAGATGAAGGCTGCAGGACATGCCTAAAATATAAATGAAAAATTCCACCAAAGCAAGGTTTGGCGAGTGTTAATAAAAACTTTTGTTTTGGGAAGATGTAAAAAAATCATTATAAATACAATACATATAATTTGCATAAATACAATTAACAGATTTGATTGCAAATAAAGATTTAATCCTAAAATAAGGCCTAGATGCTTAAAAAGACAGTTTTACTGAGCTTCAGTTGTATGTTGTTAGATTTTGTTATTCTCTTATTGAACTCTAGGTTATGTATATAAATGCAGTGAGGTGTAACAATCATGCAAGAGGATGGCTGCTCTAGTATTGTAAGACTTTGCTAATGTGAATTTAACCTCTTCTTCTTCATGAGGCCTATTGTTCTGTCTCCTGTCCAAAATTATATCTTCAAACTAAATATTTTTAAAAATATGAGGGCTGTAGATATAGTCTCAAAAGAAAGCTGAGGCATGTGAGATTTATACATAAGTGTCAGAATCAAGATATGTGTTACTTTGTCAGAGTAAGTTCACCTGGAACATAGCAAAAAATTTTTAAACAATATCACATTACTGTCAGTGAAAACCAGAAGATAATACCCCGATTAATCTAAGATAAATAGAAGATCTAAGATGTCTGATAAGTAACTGTGCAAAAGTAGAAACTAAAAAAGTGAACCTAAACAGTTTCATTAGAAATGTCACGCATCTCAGAAACCCATCAGCTGACTTTGATTATTGATACTTATATCAATTGTCAGTCAGGAGAATCGATGAGTAGCCCCCAGATTCACCTCAGAAACACCACGAGGATCAAGAAAGAAGTGAACCCCAAGATATTATACCATAGGAAGAGTGAATAGTTCACTATATAGCCTCTTTCATCTTAATGTAAATTACCAGGACCTTCATGAATCATTTCAGAGTCAAATGAGAACACATTTGCAGAGATTATTCAATGTGGAATACAACTTTTGACCAGAAAACAGCAAAAGTAAAACATGCTGTGTGATTCTGTCTTGTTTTTATTACTACATTTTGGCTTCTTTTTGGCACAGATTTCTTTTCTGTTTTTAATGTCCCACAGTGATGAAATAAACATCTTTGCAATTGGCAGAACTTCCGCTTTCATATGACACCTTGTCCGTGATGTTTGCTTGAAGTCGAGAAATTAGCAAAAGCTCTAAAACGGACAGTGCTCTTCTTAAGTTGTTGTTACATTCCCACATAATAACTATGGGGTTTAAAATGCTTTTTTGTTTGAATTCTATTGCTTTGTGGGCTTGATGCTTCCTTTGGTGTGCAAAGATCTTCTGTGCTGCTCGTATCTAATGCTGCCCCCTGTATAAGAAAAGAGCTTAAGAAGGGAACGAGCATTTTGAAATTGCTCAGATTTTCTGGCACAACATGATAAATGGTTCATGCAACACTTTAGGGCTCAATATGGTAGCACGTAGGCATCCGTCAGTGTTGAGCTCACCCCACGCAGAGTGAAGGATTTTAGGTATTCAATCAACGCAAGCAGATTTGCATGCAGTCTTCCAAAGGGGGGGGGGGGGGGCTACCAGCACTTAGGTCTTAGTAGATTTATGTTAAACTCAATCATCTGCCGGTTCAGGTGTGAAAATGATGTGAAAACAGTGGCGAAAACTAGGAAAAAGGCTTCGACATCCCTATGAAACTGCTGTAGTACATACTACAAGGCTGTGGGGGGCACTATGATGATTAAAGAGTAACACTCCAGAGGTAGAACAAGACATAGTGCATGCATAATGACATATCTGCTGCTTCGGTTGATGGTACAGTAGTGCAATACTGTGTCGTAAAAGCAGTGCATTTTGGTGCTAATGCTGTACACAAGCCAGGACTGTCTGGAGCAGCACCACAACACAGTTGATCATGGACGTCATTATTGTCTTTGGTTCATCTGGACTAAAGAGTTTAATAGGCCATGCTTACAAGAATTGTTTTATCACACTGACGTCATATCCTCTAGTGGTGCGGTTACACTGTCCTCACAGTACCACAGGCGGTAGAGGTTTCGAACCTCTCCACCTTGGCACCTGGTTTCAGACATGATCGGTTTCATGGAGGCTAATCCCTGGTTTCGTGGGGATGAAAGGGTGGATTGCTAAAATACTATTGCGGTTTTACTGCAATCCGGCGTTGTAGGGACGGCCCCTATGATGCAATCTTTTGCAACCTAATGATAGCTAAGTCCAAATTAGCTGTAAACTATGACATGAACATAAAAGCTCTTATTCCATATGAATTTGTTTAAAAGTGTTCTAAAAAGCATTTACTCATGCTGGGGGTTTAACATCTGTACCACAAGATAGATGTCAACTTTATTGTCTATAAAACATGTAAAGTAGAAGATGAGTAAGCCCTCAGTTGCTGTTATTTAGCCACTCTTATGCAATGCACTGATGCCTTGTTGCATGTAAGATCGTAAAAAAAAGGAAAAAAAATGCCCATGCACAGATCTGAGCAATCTGAGACACAGCCCTAAAACAGGAAATGAAAGACACTTATAACAGGGCCCCACCTCAATCTCTGCCTGAGCCTCAAGGTTAAAACACACAAGTGAATAAGCACAAAGCTGTCAACTCACCTCACAATTATTCTTCTCTCTTTCTCTCTCTCTTTCCCTCTCTCTATCAATCTAACAGTCCACACTCTTTTAACACAGTCTTTGACTCCCTGTAGCTCCGGAAGTGAGCTCATCTTGAACAGCGCGGGCACGTGTTCAATCACACTTCCTCTCTAACCTTTTGTTCCTGACACTTCATTTGCATAATCCAATTCTGGACCTGAGGCGTATCACAGGGGTCAACCTGGACCGAAGGACTCACATGCTTCAGTGTCACTGGCAGACACATCAAAGCCCAAAACAAAAAGAAACAAAAAAAGAGAAAAACAAGCACTTGGTTGCCCTAATATCCAAAAAACACAAACTGAGCCACTGCTGTTTTTCTTCCTCTGATAGACTCTAAACTGAGGTGAAACTAGTCATTTAGACCGTAGCGATTTTTCCTCAGATACAATATGATAACTCGGTTGTTTTTTCACAAAATCTTGTGCAACTCATGCACAAATCTTAAAAAAAAAAAAAAAAAATCAGTATTGCTTACAATTTTTGAGTGTGCTTATGTATGCAGGTGCACTTTTTTGTGATTTTGTGTATGTGTGTGTGTGAGTGTGTGTGTGAGAGAGAGAGAGAGAAAGAGAGAGAGAGAGTACAAGTTCCTGCCTGCAAAATCTGTCCTGATTGTATGGAGCCATTTAATCTGTGGCTAGAGGCAATATGTCTTTTTTAAGACAACCATGTAGTACATTATGATGTGTATTTCAACAGCCTCTTGTCTATAAAATACAGCACATGCCTACTTCATCTCTTGCTAAAAACATCTTAAAGCGTTATTTGAAGCCAAAATATATGTCATACGGGTCACACCACTGTCAAACGGAAGCATCTTCTTACCGAAAGTCTTAATGAATATCAGTAGCAATTTTATACAGTAAAGCATAACAAGAGCAGTTACTGTATTGGCAGCTATGAGCAGGAGGACCGCATGGTCAGAGCATTATCCATGACAGTCAACACCAGCATTAAGGCCCTAAGTGGCCTTAACATGCCAGGTTAATGGTGGCTGACACAGTCGGCTAATGAGGACTCAGCAGCGTAATTAGACTAAATCACAGTTTCAATGGTGCAAGAAAGAGGAAATCACTCGGGAGGTATATGTGGGCTACAGGTAGGCCCAATAAGTGAGGCTGCTTTTAATATTAATTTATTAATTCCATGGAGATCCATGAGTCAGTGCACGAGGTCTTGTTCTATTTTATGTAATGTTTGCATCATTTGGAACTTGGTCACATGCTTTTTGTTGAGATTTCTGCTCTATGTCCTTTGTCAAGTTTACATTTAAGAATCGAGGGATACTCTGTCTCGAATATGCACTGATTTGACTGCACCTCGTGACAGCAGTCCATCCTAATCAGGACGTGTAGACCAAACTGCGCCCATCTTATACCTGTTCAACTGGGCCCCTTTCTATTGAAGGGGAGGGGGGGCAACGACTCACAAGCAGCTTTGTGCCTGGGCCATCTCTGTTAAGCAGGGAGCTGCTATCGCGAAAAAATAAAGATGCCAAGGAGCATTATTACAAACATCACAGCGGACCTCGTGATGCGTCGCTTCGACTAAGGACAAAACGAGGAGCGCATGATCACAAACCAATCAGTGTGGCTGCGGGGAGAAAAGGGAGGTGGGAGGGGGGCTGTAAATGAGATAATATGGAGGGGGGTAAAAGCCTAAATAAAATCCAGAAACATTACTTACATCTCTGAATTTATCCCATCTCCCGGTGAGCCACTTATCATCCAAAAAATTGCCGTTGTCGGAGAGAGCCGAGACGTGTTTAAATGCGACGGCGCACACACACAGCAAGGCGACGCTCAGCATCTGCGGACACAAAACAACAGCATGGAGAGAGGACGTTGGATCAGGCTGTAGGACAACGGAATCGCGCTTGAAACCCCCCCCCAAAAAAAGCCCAACAACAACAAAAGCAAAAAAATAAATAAATAAATAAAATAAAATAAAAAAGCTTTCTAGTCTGCGTCGCATCAGTGGCTTCATGTCAACAACAACTAAAATAAAAATAAATCGGAGGTTGTCTTTCCTTTCCTACCTTGTCGCATCAGCTGCTCCCCAAACTGTATGTGCTTGCTGCCGTTTTCTGTCACTAGTAATAGCAGCAGCCCTCTCCTCCCTCTCTGTCTCACCGCACCGGCTGTCTGTGCGCAGCAGAGAACAGGAACGCGCAAGGCACCGTGCGCGAGCCCGACGCTCTGTTATTCTTTTCCTTTTTTTCTTGTTTTTTCCTGCTTCTTCACAGTGCAGAAGAAACACCCTTGTTGGGTGCTGATATTAAACCACGATTGACATGATTTCCAACAATTATTTAAGAAAAATAGATGCTACAGACAATTATATTTACTGTAAGTGTCCAAACACCAAAATTAACAACAAAATTAGCAAAGAAACAAGCAAATAAATGGCTTCTAAAAAAAGAAATAAATAGAAAAGGACATTTTTTTCCAAAAAGGCATGCATTCTTTGTTAATTGCTTGGAGAATAAAAAACAAACACATAACACACACACACACACACACACACACACACACACACACACACACACACACACACACACACACACATATATATATATATATATATATATATATATATATATATTTACGTGACATGAGAACTGACCAGGTTTGTTTGTTCAGATGTGAGTCATGAGAGATTGACTCACATTCCAGGCAGAGGTTAGCTGAAGACTGTGAAGTGATGGTTTCCGTGCCCCAAAATGGCCCACTGTGGACAATTTGTGATGGTGGGTGGAACTAAAGCCAAAAAAACACATTGTTCAGCGTGGCTGCGTATGCCTGACTGAAGGTATTTTAAAAGGGGACATTTTGTATTTAGTGCACTTTTAGATTGTGGCTTTGTTTCTGTACATTAAAGATAAAGATAAGCAGGTGGTGATATTCAGAAAGATAATCCAAATTTGGTCATGGTGAGCTTTTTATGCTTTCTAGAAACTCTTGCAGAATCTAAAATAAAAGTTGTAGATGTTTTCTTTATTCTTATTTGAAGATGATGTTGGAGGATGAATCACTTTATTATTAAATTAATGTCTCCAAGCATTTCTTTTTTTTACACACTATTTTATGGATTAAAAGAAAAAAAAAGAAAACCTTGCAAATCTGAAGAGGAGCATTAATTTCAAGAGTATTATTACAAGGCTGTAAAGGAGAGAGGTCAGCAGGTCAGGTGGGTCACGGCATCATTATGCAAAGTTGCTGTGGAAACCAACCTTGACTTTAGCTTCACATCTTCATTTTTACAAGAGGCTGTGGAAAAGGCAAAAGTGTGTGGGCATGTGGAAAAGATGACAGAGTGCAGACATTTGAAAGTCAAATTAGAGCTATGAAGCATGCATGACTGCAGATGAGAGACACACAAGAGTGTATCAAGTGGCAAGAGCAACTCAGAGACTGCACGGTCATCTGCATTAGTGCACACATACACTAGTATACACACGACCAGCAAATGTTTGAAAACTCTCTGCTTGTTCCAACGGAAGTTTGCAGCATGTCAACAGGAAGCTTGTAGTAGAAAAGCCATTGTGGCTTAAAGTGCAGGAGGTTTTGGTCTGCTTTGATCTGTGCACTACACTCTTAAAACCACACAAGTTAGAACAAAAAATATTTTTTTTTTCTTCTAAAGATCTGCTTGTATTTTATGACATTTATGATCCTTCAAGTGGTGTGTGTCTGTGCACGTCTCCAAGCCCAGGGGGGGTTTATACATTATTCAGCATAAGACATTAAAGATGTAGATGTGGTCAGAGACATATGCAGAGGAGGCACACGCAGTCCTCACACACATACACACATGCAAACACATGCAAACACAGACTTCTGTTGTCATTTAATGAATCTCTGCAAACATATTTTCAAGTCGTGGCACTTTTTTTTTTTCTTTTCTTTTTTATGAAGCATTTAAATAAGCATAAAATACACACATCGTCTGAATCTTTGTTCAGGTAGAGAGATGGTAATAAGCTGGAAAAATAGGGCAAAAACGGCTGGGTTGCATGGTAGAAGCCGTGTGTTTGTGTGTGCGTGAAATGTGTCTCAAGGAGCAGAGATTTCACAGCTCAGTGACTCTGTCCCTGTGCACCTGCTCACCGAGATGGAGGGAGGAAGAAAATGAGAGGAAAATTGGAGGTCAGGTGAGGAGTTTGAAAGTGATGAGGATTTGAAAGTATACTGAGGGATTTTGGTAAATGTATACCTCAACTTTTCTTTACTGCAGAGTCAATTTGTGTTTAACAAAATATTACATTGAAAATTGTCTCCAACAATGATGGTGGATACCTCACTGTTAATTATTCAATGCAATAAAAAAAATACATGGAAAAGGTTTTTTGATGGTTCGTATCAATCTACTGAGTAGTAGCTAAAAAACCTGGCTGGTGGCAATTCACAGAAGTCAAGAGATAAAGTCTGATTCTAGGTGTTGTTCCAGCTCATCTAAAGAGTGCTGGTTGGATAAAATGTCAGACCATTTGGGTTTCCTGACCAGACCCATTAAGTGCTCAGAGATAAGACACTGTGGAACATGCAAAAGTGCTCCTCCTCTATATTATTATAAAGTTAGCTTTCTAGAATTTAAATAGTGGCAAATTTGTGCATGCCTAATAAAAGTTTATGTCATCACATGTAGGTAAAAATAAGCAGAATATAAACTGAACTCTATAAACAGATGCTAATTACAAAAATAAACCTTTAATAACTCAATCACTTCATTTATATAGCACATTTCATAACAAAACATTTCCAAAGTGATGCACACTGAAACCAATAAACCACAATAACTGAAATAATCATCTTGAAATAAATATGTATATTAAAATGAAAAAAAAAAGACACAGAGAACCAAACATCTCATGCAGTGTTAAAAAACAAGGAATAAAAGTGTGTCTTAAGAGAAGACAGCACTTCACAGCGGGGGCTGTGCTGAGGTGGGGGGTGGGGGTGGGGATCTGTATCATTATAGAGTGAAGAATGGAAAGAAAATGGAAAGTTTAGATACTCCAAGAGAACTGACTGACAGAATGCCTTTTTGTTCTATTTTAAAAGATAATTTAGATTTGTTAGTGCAAAAGCTCTTCACATGTCTCTCATGTACTGTTGCCAACACCAGGTGCTCATTTACAAACTGCTAGCAGTCAGTATTGATCATTCAAGTCAACAAAGCTGGAACCCAATTAACACACAGTTATCCAGGAAACAAGAGTCAAAACTGGTTGCACACCAATCAGAACCTTCTGGAGCATTTCGGGAGAGAAACTTAAATATATTTAACTTTTTCATTTAGTTTTTTTTTTTTTTTTTTTTTACTAAAGTAGTTTAAAAGTTGCACATTAAAGAACATTTTGTGCTTCTTTTTCTTTTGTATTTTGTACATGAAGAAGTTTTTTAAATGAAGCAGAGCCACAAGCAGCATTATAGATTACCAGCTTTTATTCTGTTTGCAACTGATCTCCTTTTGTAAGTTTATATTGTAGAAGTTGTCTTTAAGGCTGCTCTGTGTTATGTCTGAAGTAAAGTTTGGTTTTGGAGGAAATCTAGAAAAAAACTGCAACAACAACTCTGACCCTTATTTAGCCTAATGCCTGGTACACACATAGGGATTTTTTCTTTTAATTTAATGAGATTTTTTATCTGGTTGAGACCTCACATGTGAAGATAAAATGTAAGGCATTTGACAGTTTTGATCGTACTGTGTGTGATGTGCTCCAATAATCTAATCACAGAACAACACACACAACGATGCTGTCCTGCAAGAGTTTGACAACTCTGCTAAATCACATCAAAAACATCTATCATCTGTCACACACAAATATGAGCATTGTAGAGGAGATTTAGCATTAAATGTTTCCTCTTTACTATAATATTCAGCACCAAATTTGCAAATGACCATAAACAAGTCTGGTGTACTTCAGAAAGGAGTCCTGTGGATGAGTGAAGATAAATGTCTGTAACCGTTGGGCACAGCAGTGCATTATTCATGCTGTGGGTTTTTGTTGAGGTAAATGGCACCAGGAACAGTTTAGTAAAGAAAGTAAAAGTCAAACCAACAGAAAGCAAGCAAACTTTCAAAGCAGACATCACGTCATCTGTAGAAAAGTTGAAGATGAATAGCTTTTATAACAGGATAGTGATGATAAACACACCTCATCAGCCACTGTCAACAAGCTACAGAGGAGCATGTTGAAGGTTGTGCAATGGCCCTCATATCCTCTTATTAAGCAGCCTCATTGTTACACTGTAATTTTACAAACCGAAACATGCTTGTTTTACCATTTCATATTAATTCAAACATAAAACAGCAACATTGAGTGTATGGCTGGATATAATTTAGGCATGTGCAGCAATAAATATATTTTGTGCAGAGCTTTGTGTGTTTATAGTTTACTCCAGTGATGTGAATGAATTTATTTTGAGACAGGAGGTGAGGCGCTATCTTGCAAAGCAGACGTTTAGAGCATAGCTATGACTATAAGGTGAATGTTTTAGCCCCAGGATGAAAAGCTAATGGAAGAGTAATGACAGAGAGGGAAACCAAAAGGAGATAAGGTGCACCAAAACAAAATGGCTGGGAAGGCTGATTACAGAGTGAGCGTGCTAGCATGAGGGACAAAAGGAAGAAAAAGAAAGAGAAAAATTGGGAGGGGTGTGAGAAACAGCAAGATAGAGAATGTAAAAAAAAAAAAAAATAAATAAAAAAAGCATTGATGTTTTGACCTCAGACTCATGTTTGCTATACACCAAGGATTGTTTATTACTCACTTACAAGGCTCTACATTAATTTAGATGACCCTGCACAAGATTATACAATTATACATTTTTTCTTCTGTTTGAAATATATTTGCCAAATTTTTATATTACCGCACACATTTCTACATGATGGGTAATGTACCTATATTTCCAAGTTCCAATTGATCTGTTAATTATCTCAGTCAGACATGGATCCTGTTGTAGTGGGCAAATAAAAAAATGCTTTGCACAACCCTTGAAATAAATATAAATTCAAATAAGAAAAAAATACTGAAAAGGCCATTGGATTGATCTTCATCAGTAACTTCTTTATTGTGCCAACTAATGAGAGCTGAGGACAAACTCTTTGGTAACAGGGTTTTATCTCCCCCTTGTGGTCACAACACTACTCTACACTACATTACATATTACACCAAACAAATACAGCAACGTGGCACACCTCAGCCTGACTCTAAAGTGCAGAATTACATTAGAAGTGCTTCCTACGAATGCACCTCTAATGTAATCACTGTAGCTATCTTTAAATGAGTACAAATATTTGCGCTGGTTCAGTGTTTAGCCTCACTAAGTTGAAGAAGTGTTTGATCCACTTCATACTGTATATTCTTAAGCATGTTGGTTGCACAGTGCTGAGGTGTTTTTAGGTTTGCAGGATGCTAGTTTGTTGTAGCTCCAGATACAGTATAGTGCAAGAAAAGTGACAGCCTTGAGAAATGACTACTTAGACAAGTAAAAGTATGGCTTACAAGATATCACACAAGATTGGTTCAAGACTGGATTCAGCGTTGGCCTGTTGTAAAGGATTCACTTTCACTAACTTTGAAAAACATCTTACATCATGGAGGGTATCTAATTTACAGTAAACTTGACTAAACAGGCCCAGAATACATCTGTGATATGTTCAGAGAATATAAACCTAGCAGAGCTTAGCTACAAAGACTCAAGTGAGCTAATCTAGGCCAGAGTCCAGACTAAACATGGAGAAGCAACATTTAGCTGTTGTGCTGATAAACAAGTGGAACAAACTGCCAGTGGAGATTAAACTTTCACCAGCTATTGCTGTCTGATGTTTTTATTGTGTGTCCTGTACAGCACTTCGGTCAGCTGTGGTTGTTTTAATTGTGCTATAGAAATAAAATTGACTTAACTTGACAACTGTAGACACTTTTGAATCCAGGTTAGAAACATTTCCTTTCTCATGCACCTGTGCATGAAATCTGCACGTAACTTTTAACTTATCTTACTTTTAATCATTGTCATTTAATCTATAATTTTATTATGATTTTATTGTGATTTTTGCTATTTGTTGCTGCCTTTTATACTTCTTAATGCTTTCTTTCTGTAATGATTTTATGTATTTTTAAAGCACTTTGAATGGTCTTGTAAATAAAATGTGCTATACAAATAAACTTCCCTGGCCTTGTGTAGTCACAAGCATGAATTTCATAAACCCTTAATTTTTCACTTTGGTACTTCCATACCACTTGATACAAAGACGTATTCGGGCAGCTTCCTCTTCATTTAGTTAATCTCATACTGTAATTGCAGGGGCCTTGACCTAGAAAGCTATATTGCATGTTTTTGACCTTCTATGTCTATTAAATATAACGCACTTATTGCAGCTTTAATCTGCTTGACTCAAGTTACAATATGGCTCAATACACTTAACTCTGGTTCAATGTATTTTCCTTATTGCATGAATTTAATGATGATCTAGTGACGAAATTTGTTTTTATTATTATTTTTTTTCCATATATTTTGTTATTGCAACAACACATCAGATTAAGATTTAAGCTCCTGCCCTTAAATGTTTCTTTTTTGTTGGTTTTGATCAGTCTTTACACTCCTTCTGCCTGTGTAGTGGATCAACACCCTACTCAAGGCTGTGAAAAGAATCTGGCACTACATACCTCCAGGAAACAACAAAATGGATCATTTATTCCTCTCACTTAGTAATAGAAATCAGTTTTTGCAGCCTCAACAGATTAGGACTGGCTTAATACTACTTCCAGTTTGATAATACTTCAAATGTTTCCATATATGGGCGGTTTTACCTGCAGGCAGACCAGTTTGACACCTTGACCAAACATACGGTTGTAATAAATGTAGAATGTGGCATTGTTATACAGAAACACACACACACACACACACACACACACACACACACATATATATATATATATATATATATATAAATTTTCTTTAAACCTGTATAGATACTTCTGCAATAAATCTTTTTGCTGTGTATTATGCACACTAACACTCTCTCATACAATAACAGATGGTGTTGAACTGTGTAACAAGACAGATGGGAATACTACTACTACTACTACTACTACTACTACTACTACTAATAATAATAATAATAAGGTCAGGTCAGAGTAATCCAGTTCCAGAGAGTAGTCCATATCAGCAGGTAACAAAGCTCAGTCCCCCAAGTTCTGTACTTGTTCATGAAGGGCATAGAAAGATGGTTGGTATCAGAGGAGTGACAAAAGCATGGATGAAGGTTTCAACTGCAGAAAACGGAGGAGGTGGACAGATACAGATGATGCGTTTCTGGTGGAAGAATGCTGTTTTGGTGATTTGGTTAATGTGTCGCTCAACGGAGACGTTATTGTTGAAGATAATACCAAAGCTGTGAATGTGAGGGGACAAAGGCATGGAGGTCAGAGGTGGTTCCATAATTTCCAAATTGAATACAAATTTTCATTTGTCTTTCACTTCATTAAAGATTTGTTGGAAAGCCAATAGATTACAGCTATTTTACTTAAATGCTTGTCCATGGAAGCAGATTACTGTAGATTTTCTGAACCTTTAAATAATATTAAACACTGTACACAAAGAAATCACTGAACTGGAGTTTTCAGAGAGGCCAAGCCCTTCTGATCTGTACTTTGGCACCTAGAAAATGTCCTTCACTTGGTGGCAACTCTGTAAACAATTTTTAAGAGTGACATAAGAGTTCAGGGAGATCTGGAAGTGAGCTGGTAATAAAATCATAATTATTTCCTGCTGCAAGCTAA
The DNA here is from genome assembly GCF_017639745.1 of Melanotaenia boesemani. NCBI lineage: Eukaryota > Metazoa > Chordata > Actinopteri > Atheriniformes > Melanotaeniidae > Melanotaenia > Melanotaenia boesemani. Next base: position 13,918,302 of record NC_055685.1, read on the forward strand.
ATAAATAAAATTACCATGTAAATTCTTAGGATTTCACATCAGAAATGTTGTGTAGGTTGATAAAACACTGTTAATTAAATGTGATATTAAATGTGAATTAATACTTGAACCTTTCAAAGCTAATACAGCATCTATGCTAAGCATTCACTTATTGTACAAAACATTAAAGGCCAAAAAAAGAAAAGGAAAAAAAAACAAAAAAAAACAAAGAAATAAAACTTAAAAGTTTTATAAAACCAAAAGCAACAATAAAAAAATACTTTCATTGTTGAAGGAATCCATTGTTGATGTTATGTTCATGCAGGAAAGCAAAAAAACTAAAGAACAACTACCACTCCTTTTGTGGGTTTTGGCCAACAACCTGGTTGAACCAGTTGTGACAAAGCAGAACACATGAGCACAAAGAACGAGATACACAAAGATAGAAGGACTGCACTTCAAGTAAAGAACATTTTTTTTTATCTTTCCATGTCCTTTATCCTTATCGTGAAAGACAGTTTGCTGCTGTACGAATGTTTGAAATGTTGCATATCTTTTTTGACTTTTGGGAACTTTATCACAGAAAGTTTTAAATGTTCTCTGAACCACAAGAGTCCCAGCTTTACTACAGCCACAAGCAAGCTGATTCTATGTTGCATGAGAAATCTATTAGCAATTGTATAATTTTCCTAAATACTGTAAGCAACTGATATGTGCATCTATAAAAGTTTGGGATGGACAGACCAACGTGTAGGCCAACAATATCTGACATACTTTGTTAGCTATATGTGTAACTTTGATGTTTGAATGTTAAATTAAATTAAAATTCTTTCTTTTTTTTTAACACAATCCCCTCTTTTATATCATACAGCCTGCCTTGCTCTCCAAAAACACCTTAGTCAACACAGCCTAGTGTCATAATAGAGACTTTACTGAGCTGAAATGAAAGAACTGGTTAATTTGGACCAAAGCTTGACGCCACTAAAGTTAAGCTATCAACTTAAAATGAAAAAATTGAAGTTATTGAACATTTTACCTATTTAACAAACAATTAAACTATTTAGCAAGATGATTTCAATTCATTGTTTTTATTTATTTTATATTCTTGTTAAATTGATATATTCATGTAAAACTAATGCAAACTCCTGAGAATTTGTTCAGCAATGCTTTTGTTCACAATTTTAAACACATCTTAAGACAGTCCTGCATCATTGCAATGCTCTTATTTGTTCTTTAGATGTCAGTACAGGACATGAAGCACAGTAAAAACTTTTTCCAACTTTGCATTATAAAAAGGTTTTTATACAGTGTTCACTCTAGTTTGGTTTTATTCATACATAAAGTTACAAACCTGTATATTTCAGAAAAGCAATGCTTTATGTAGTCTTTTCTTTCTTTCTTTCTTTCTTTTTTTCTGATACAGAAACTTCACATACATCAAATTATCTGCCAGTTTTATTAGCCAGCTCTAAACCCCTTTGCTTCAGCATCACATTTTCCGACCCTTTATTCTGTCTTGCTCTTTTTCTTTTCACACATACCAACGCAGACACAAAATGTCCACTGCAACTCTCCACAGGAGGGTTTTGCCATGCTCCGTAGATTGGATGTCCCAGTGTGATAAACTATTGATATGGGGCTCAAGTAACACACCTGATATCTGCAGGGAAAGGGAATGAAGGAGGGGGAGGGGCAGGCAGAAAGACAATAGTGTCAGAATGGAGAAGGTGGGGATGATGAAACGGAGAGAAGAAAGAGAAAATAGTGCCCAGAAGAGGATGATGAGCAAGAGTGAAGGCTGGAGCCAGATCACAGACTCATATACAGGCCTGTAATGGATTGGAGGACTGGGCGGATGCTCAGGCGTTGTAGCCAATAGCTGAGTTGCACATTGTGATGATTCAGGGCATTGCTTAGGAAATAGGATGAAGAAGGCAGTGAATGCATCAAAAGAGATGAGCAGTGTGTGTGTGTGTTTGTGTGGAGATAAATGGATCACTGTTAGAGAAGAAACATTCAGTTGTCTTTAACTATGCACAGCATGGCCTCACTCTTTAATGCCCTCCACCCTCCAAGCTACTTTGCATTCCCCCATGTTGTAGTGTACTTACATATTTGTGTTTACCTTGTAAACAGAAGCACTTATTGTGCGACAGTTAAACTCCACTGTCAAAAAAAAGGCAACAAACTCATCCCTTAAATTCTTCATCTCCCCGTCTTTTCTGCCTGATAGGCATCTGTCCTTTTTATGACTGTTCACAGGTGGGAAGTTAAACTTGCCCCCTCTCCCCCCAAATGCTCCAACACAACTGCTTTCTCTGCTTCTTATAGTGCAGTCTGTAGTGTTTTATTTGGATAATTTGATTATTGAAACGACACTAAGCTACATTATTATCAGTAAAACTGGATTTTTTTTTTTTTTAAAGGAAAATACAGCAAGTATAAGATCAAAGACCTGGTGCAGATGGTGTGACAAAATGATTTGGCAAAACAATACACAAAGGTGTATTGATTGCAGCTCCCATTCAGGAACACATTTTAGTAGAACAAGGTGGTACACGTAAGAAACGTTATCCTCCAACTTCCCATCATCGATTTACACACACACCAAAGTTCAGGGTCTGAAACCAATAAATAAGCCCATCAAAACTATTATTAATTCTAACAAGAGCCACTGTATAATATCCAGTCAGCTTGTTACATCACACAACTCAACAATATCTCATGATCTTTGAATATCAGCAGTGATGCAATGTACCTAAGTACTTCTACTGAAGTACTGTCATGAATTATCATATTTGTACTTAACTTTCTTCTTTACACACCTATCTATACTAACAAGTTATCACTTTACAAATAATGACTTTTCTAGAGAATGTTACAATTGAAATTACCCAAATACTTAAAAAGGTAGAGCTGAAATTATTAGTCGCTTAACAGAAAAATTATTTTCCACTTTTGTAATCTTTAGAGCACCCGAAGGCACTTTTTAAAGAAGCTTTACAAACAAATCGGTTTGGCTAAATGACAAAAATATTCAGTACTGACTTATAGATAATCGTTGCAATTAAATCCAGAATAGTTAATAATGAAGTCCACTTTAGCCAGCGATGTCAGTAGCAACACAATGACAATAATGTAAAGACACGTGTACACTTAATAATCTGCAATCATATTATAAACACAACGACTAACCACAATTTAAGTCCACCTAACTGATCTTGAGTAGTTCTTCTGTATGCTGCTGAAAGAACTCTAACTTTCAGGACATAGACAAAGGACATCTGAAGGTTTCCTGGAATGTACAAGGGTGTTAGCAACAAAACCTTTTGGTTCTGTGTTTTATGGGGTGTTTGTGAATTGGACTTGCTTTCTAAAGATGCCAACACATCCCACCAGACTGGTACCTGGGAAGTTTGGGGGATGGGCTACCACCTGAGACTCTGTCATGTTTTTTGAGACCTCTTTAGTAGTTTGTGCCAGGTCTACTGCTGCCCTGCTGGGTGGGAGCTGATACTGAAGAGAAGAGCTGTTGTCACATGGGATGAAAGGTAGGAGGCATGTTGAACAGCAATGTGAATGTTTGCATTTTCCCAGAAGAACATCTATATTATGATGATATGAATACTCTGTCCAACACTGAATCTGAATATCAGAAAATAAAACTGTCTGGATGATAATATTAAAACTATTTCTGCTACATCATCAGTTTAATACCAGAACCATAGTAATGTGTAAAAACATTACATCATCGCTTATTTATTTAGATTTTGTTTCCACAGATCCAAGTGGTTTTCAGTAATAGTCCTTCAGACGTCCTAAAATTTTTTAACATCAGTTGTCTTTTGTTTGTTTGTTTTTAGTCCAGTCATTATACCGGATCATTTCAGAAGAGTGTGATTTTTTTGTTTGTTAAGCCTGGTGATGAACCAGTGTATCTGGAAATAACTCATATCTTAACAAGGAATTTATTGTAGATAGTATCTGTGGACAGTTTGTTACTAGCAGCCTGTCAGAGAGGCACACACGCCATTTATTCCAGTTGCTGTAGTTGCATCTAAAAACAATGTCAAAGATAACACATTTTGACCTGATAAATCTCGACATGACGTGCTGTGTGTTCTCAAAAGAAACTGGATAAGTGGAGGACGCAAGAAGTGTTAGATCTAAAAACTATCTACAGAAGACAAAGTATCTGAAAGGAAGGTCCTTCAGATATGAGTAAATATTACAGCAAACAAAGACATGATGTAGGACCTCACAGAAGCCCTATCAGATGATTTGTGTAATCAAAGCACAGAAAAAATGTTTAATGTCAAAGTATGATCCACCAAGAAATGCTAAATGGCTCATTTAAATCCTAGTTAATCTTACAGTCATCCTAACTCAAAAACAAAACATACAAACAAAAAACATTACTGGACCCATATTTGAAACCATTTCAGAGTCCAGACCTCAACATTACGGAAACAGAGTGCGGTCAATTAAAAAATAAATAAATAAATAAACAAACAAAAAACAAACAAACAAATAAAACAGACTGAATGGCATCACATATTCAAAAAACACCTTTGGAAAGCTCCTCAAGACGTCTGAAGAGTTATTTCTGAAGACTACTTAAAGAAATAACTAGAAAGCTTGTCTAAGAGGGTTCACGTTGTGCTAAAAATAAAGACAGTCTTAAGAAACACAGACTTTCAGGCTCACTAATGTACAAACTCTGTTTTTGCCTTATATACTGTATTTCCTTTTATGTCTGCACGTTTCAATGAATTGTTGCACTTCTTTTCTATTTTTCTGCCAGTATAACGCAATGAGAGGAGGCTGGATGGATAAAGGAAACCAACACAGCTCAACCTCTTTGTGTGTTTATGTCGGAAAACGACTTTTCAGCCACCTGTACTCTAATCTGAAAAGTGACTGTTTGAACATCCATGTTGTCTCAGGTAAGGCAAGCAAGCTGTAGGCATACTTCCCACCCTTATTCTGCTTTAGTCATCCAACCTTTCTATCGGTTTTTTTCCCCCTTGTACCACTCCCTTTCTTTCCATCTTGCAACACCTCTGGTCTGGCCCCGCCTTTCACCACTCCTGCCAAAGGGACTACGGGTTTCATGCTCCCTCGGTCGTATTTAATTCCCGGGGAAACATTTTAACTTTACACTCCTTTTTTTTTGTCTTCGACGTTAATTGCTTTTTTTTTTGTTTCTTTCTAACTTTAAACTTTTCAGGAAAGACAGGACTTCTGCAATTTCACCTCCGATTTCCTTGGAAGTCTAAAGGTAAGGCCATTTAACAGGCAGACCCGTTTCTCAACAGGTGTATTGGTACACTCATCCTGATTAACCCAGCGAAATTCTTGCCTGATAGTTTTCTTTTCTTAACCTGCATACTTTCAAATAATACCATCGTTAAAAGATTGCCATGGTGAACTAATTCCCGTTTACTTGTTTAATTTAACCAAAAAAGTGTCTCGAAAGCCGGGTTCTTGTGGTGCGTTCATGTACTTTGCGAAATAGCCCTACCGTATAACGTCATCATGGACGATCATGGAATCGTTATGATGTATTTGTCAATAACTCAAGTATGATTTTAATACTTTAGCTGCGTTAAATTTGCCTGTTATGACGAATTTTTATTTAGATATTGTGGCACTACGCGATTTAGTAGTATAATAAAATGATGGCAAGTTTCTCATGTGAACGAGATGTTCTGCTCTGCTGTAAAGCCTAGACATTTCCCTACCTGAAACACACCCGTTGAGGCAGTCATATTACACCAACCAAGGTGATCACCTGATGTTTATTTTTTTAATAAACAAACCAAACAAAAGAAGCAGAATAAAAATCTGTACAATATGTTTCAATAAATAATTAAAATAAAACAGACTTGATTCAGTATGTCTACTATACATTTAGTCATTAGTCTGACATGAATGTTTATTGAGATTAATTTAATTGTTTGGAAATTGTTTGTGGTATTGCTTCAGATTTCAACTGCATGTGACATGAGGTGTGCCTTTACCTAAAGCCAACACTCATTATTAGTGGTGAGAGGATAAACCCACCTCGACTGAGCTCTCTGTGAAACTGCAGACTCACATTTATAAGACTGTCAATACGACCGTTTTCAAAATATAAGCAATCAGATATTATCACTGCACCCCTTCACCAATCTAAAGCTCAATTACGCTTTTGTTTGCTTTTTCTTTGTTTCCTGTCACTTGTAACATTTACCCATGCTCCTTTATTTCCAGTGCATTTTGTTTATGAGTCATTTCACCTGGAAAGCTGCTGAAAACATTGTCCTGGTTTTCCTTTTTATACTTATAATTGGAATTGTAACTTCTGGAAAGATGAAGCCTGTTTAACCTGTTCTTGTGTTTTGGTTGCTCTGGTGCTTTGGAGGCAAAGAGTAACGGTTGCAAGTCAACACATGTATTTAAAAAAAAATATATATATATATATATATATATATATATATATATATATATATAATATATATATATTTCTGAATAATTTCAAAAACAGCTCATGAGTTAGTTGATGTGTAGAGCTTAATGCCTTGTTGTTCATTTTGTAATGATATTTACTTTGCTTTTATGTAGAAAACTACAATTTTTAAATGATATTTTGACTGTCTATGCCCTATGTAGCTTTTCAGTTAAATGCTGATGAAGCTTTAAGTGGTAAAGGCATGCAGAGAGACCATGTTGCCATTATAAACAATATCATGTCTTGTGGCAAGGGAAAGTCAGTTTTTTTTTTTTTAATCTTCTGTTTGGGTTTTTTTTTTTTTTTTTTTTTGTCTTTTTTTTCCACCTCCATTTTGTATTCAGCAAAATTCAGACTCTGAAAGACGGAAGACCTAAGCTGCTGTGGGGCTTTCTCTCATCTCAAGAGATAATAATATAATTTTCAGCTCTTATTGCCCTTAAACTTTGATAAACTTTTCGCTCATACATATCGCTGGCTTATTTTTGTTACTGATATTCAGTGTCTTGGCCTGACTATGTGCTGGTATGTTAGATTTCATTATCAATGTTTAACATGTGATATCATTGGGGGAAAAAGTTAACTGCTACAGTCAATAATGTAATCCCACTTTACAGCTTTGGCAGGTTATAAACCTGCCTTATATCTGCAGTCAGCAGTGGGATGTCCAATATGTCTTTGAAGCTAACATGGCCATGGTATCCAAGCCCATTTATCTGTAAGCAGTCTTTGTCTTTAATCGTTTAAAATTCAAGTGTTATTAACATAGACAGGCCAGACTTGCCCTTCAAGGACTCTTGTTGGATTCCTTGCTACACTCAAAAAATATGAGACAAATTAAACAGACTGAGTCGACTTGTGCTTGACTTAATATCATATCTTAGACATCACGTCTCACAGCTTTAACAGTGTGCAGTGAGGGAATGAATTCCCCACTGTGGGAACAGTGAGGCTGCTCTTCCTGCTGTGTGGAAACAAGCATGTACAGATCAGAGTTTTAATGATTGTATAATGAGCATTATGCAATGCTGAACTAATGGAAATTCTATGGATTTCATTAGATTTTCAGTGATACACAACAGAGAGTTTTAATAGAAGCCAATTAATTTAAGATGATTACCAGGGGGGCCGAGGGGCTTGGCAGAGTTAGGTTTTTCTTGCCATTTGTTCTTCTACCTGTCAGCAAGATTACACAAACCTTATCCAGCTGGATTTTATGAAGCATGATGGAGGTGGAGCATGGGGAAAGCAAATCCTGTTAAATTTTGGTGTGAGTCTGAATTATTACCTTTTAAGGAACAAAATAGTAACCTGTAGTTAACATCTAGTTTGTTATCCTATGGTTTGGTTTTGCCAAAAAAAAATAATTATCTGATTTTCTATATAGGTACCCTATAGAACAAAGTCAATATTATTCAGTTGCACTGCTTTCCATCAGTTCTAGCTAGTGATGAGCTTTTTGTCAGCATCTGAGCCAAGTAAACCAATGTTTAAATAAAATGAATCATGAACAAATGGCTAAAACGAATAATCAAATAAGTCTGTTATAATCCATATATAATCCACATATCATAACTGTTTTGTTCAGTTATGCACAACATTTATAGCAAGTTTAATTATGAGGTGCGAGAAATCTGAAGAAAACAATAGGGAGCAAAAAAATACTAAACTTAACTAAAGTTTTGGACCATTATACATAATAGAAAATCAAATATTTTACAGCATAACTTGTATAAAACTATATATATATATATATATATATATATATATATATATATATATATATATATATATATATATATATATATATATATATTTATTTATTTATCGGAAGACCACAACGTCAAAGTTAGTTTACACCTCCAACTCCCAGAACTGAACAAGCACAAGGCAAGTTAGCATTTTAGCATGCTATGCCATTATCCCGCTTATACCATGGTCACTTACGAAAGAAATGAATATTAAATAAATTATTAATGCATTAATGTTGTTTTTTACCGTTAAAATCGTGAGTTTTTCCACAAGAATATTTGTGGACTATTTCGTTGTGATGCGTTGCCAAGGTAACCGATTCTGACACAGAACCTGCAGCTCGGTTGGCCGCAGTTATGTTACGTGACACAAACATTTCAGAGGGCGGGTGCATCTCTTGCAGCTTGTGTGTGTGTCCAGAGGACGATGTAACATTTTGTTTCAAACAGGCAAAGTCCACAGATAGTTTCCTAAATTGTTTTTATTGCAAGAAATATTATCCACCATTCACTCTGATCATTAAATGTGTATCAAGCAAGTAAGTCTATCCTAAATCGTTTTTATAATGTTATCCACCAGTCACTCTGTATCAAGTATGTAAGGTAATCAAGAAAGACAGGCGACAACCTATTTAAAATTAAATGCAACATTGCCGTTGATAGTGACATTTCATAAAGATACTGGCATGTCCATAGTGGCATTTGAAGGATGGAGATGTAATATTTGTGGACCCTGACCACCGCTGGTTGGGAAGTTGCGGGACGACAAAATGTTGCTCCATTCTCGTCTCTCCTGGACTGACAGAGCGTCTGAGTTTCTGTTGCCACGGCTACCAACTACCATTTAGCCAGCGCAATAATTTACAACAATAAGGCTATTTAACCGGAACTTCTTTCATAGGTGTCCATTATCAGTTTTTAATGGACACCCTACAGCCAGTCAGAAACGAGTATTCACCCAGACCATGGTATCAATTCATTTAAAATGCTAGAACTTCCCCTATAGCGCAAACACTCACATTTTACTCATCTCTTTTTCTGCCCATCAGAGCAGTTTCAGCCTGTAAAGAAAAACTCTCAGCTATTTTAAATTATAATAAATCTATTTTTTTCTCAATTAGACGACGTTGCACTTATAAAATTGGCGACTGTTGGTTAAAATGTAGCATAGTCTAAACCGTTGATTTAGCTTTTATTTCCAATGTAACAGCAGATAACAGGGAAAAACGAACAACAAATGAATGAATAAAAAAACGGTTCAGATGTATTAAAATGCAGTGCATAAAAAGCAGAGACGATGGGAGAAAGGCAAACATGCTCACTACTGATAGCTGTTTAATATTAGATAGAAAGCAAATATATAGTGTTTAATCCTAATTATGGCTACATGCAAAAGACTAATAAAAATCCTACCTATTAAATGAAGACTTTCACAAAGACAAACGTTTCACAATATTTAAGGCTGTGTTAATTAGTTAGTTTTAAGAATTTATAAAATGTAAAAATGTATATTATTAACCCTTCATTTATACAGGTAGCTACCCATTGGGACACAGTTTAATTGACAAGATAAACCTGTTCACTTAACATTCATGTCTATTTCTTATTGAATTACTTGACTGGTGGAATTATTGTTAGACAACTTGATCACCTGAACAGTATTTTGTCTAGCTTAAATGTTTAAGCAGCAGCTAAAGCTTTTACTCTGTGTGTGACTGTTCAGCAATATTTTTAAGCTCCCATTCACTGCCATTTTTTTTAACCCATTGCTGTGTTTGCTTGCCCGATATAACTGTGGGTGAAGTAGTGTTATGAGTGTATGTGGCTGAAGTTGCTCACAAATAGCTGTGGCTGAGACGACAATATCCTCAGGAGAAGTAAATTACAGTTTGACAAAATGCTGTAAATGCTCACAGTTTAAGCATGTAGAACAGTGATACCTTGAGCTGCTTCCATGCTTACTGATGCATTATACAAACACCAAGTACTTTGCATAGTACTATGAATTGATATGGTGATACTACATGCTGTTGTAAGAAAACTGTGATGGTATCGCTACAAAAGCTATGGCTTTTGATAGTTATCAAAATAATTATCTTTGATGATAATTATAATTATTTTGATAACTTTGTCAAAAATATTCTCATATGCACCATTTAGTGTTACATGATTGTGTAGATAATAAAAAATGTGCCCTTCCTTCTTAAACTTTTCAAAATATGAACCTTTAGTTTGCTGCCCTTTCCATTTCCACATTGTTCTTGCACAGATCATGAAGTAGTTTCTTATACATTAATTGTCTCAATCCACATACAGCTGTCACTGTAACCAGACTCCATTGTTAGTAATGTAAGTCATGACGCATCAGAGTCCTCAGCAGACAGTGGCTGGTTTCTATGGCTACCATCAACAGTCTGGACTTTGAAGTGTTTGTAACAATATACTCTGGACAGTGCTAAACAAAATGGCCACCACCTTGAGTCCTCTTTGTCACAGGCCCCAGCTGTTTGCAGAGAGAAACCCCAGACTGCGAACTAACAGGTGGCTGATTCATTTTATAATCCTTATGAGATGCTATCAGTAAATGGTCCACAGAAACAAGAAGGGCCTTGCCATTTGATATAGAGTCCAGCAAAATGGTTATGCTATCAAGAGATTTTTACACGTACACTTAAGACAAGTGTTAAAAGTGATATGTGACTCACAGGAGATAACTACTTCTACCCATTTAGAACAGCTTATTCTGCATGAGAAGCCGTGTCTGCTCTGGGCAGGTTACTAGTCTCACCCATAAAGATAGAGAATTACACTTGCAATGTCAGACAGTTTAAATAGCTGGTGGAAAAATATGTAACTTCTCAAATGCTATAAAAGAAGAACTTTATGAGATATTGCTATATTTATATGCTGGAATATTGCAGTAGTGCTGCATGAAAATTTAAGGAATCATCCTTTTTATTTTGGCCATGATTTTGTTGTGGGCTACCCCCCCCCCCCCCCCCCCCCCCCCCATCTAGTCGCAGCGTACTGCATACATTTACCCACAAAATGTCAGCACATTCCCTATGGTGTAACAACCTCTGAAAGGACTGCATAGGGTAGTCAGTGCATATTGAAAAAAAAACTGGGTAATTGATGATTCTTTACAAAAATGGGGTTTTCACTGTTCATAATTAATCTCAGTGAGAGTGAAAGGGGATGAGAGTAGGCATATAGGGCACAGGCTATGACATGGTGACACGATAATGGCCCTTTGTGTTTGTGAATAGAGCAGCAAGAGGTTTACAGTGACGTTGGTACAGCCCACGCCATGTCAGTGATGGTCGTCCACATAGTGAGGATGTATTAAAGGGTGGGATTGAAAGACTTTAAAAGAAAGTAGAGGTTAAAATGTAATTCTGAACAAATACTTAGTCTTTGTGTTCTCTACTTAACATGTATCAAAGTCTTGAGACTAACTTGAAGTGAGGATACATTTGAATTTATTTTTGACACAGAATACAATTCCCAACTATGTGAACTTGGTTTCTCTTTGGACTCTTTGTTCGACTGATAGAAGTGAGCCAGAGTTCTTGAAGCAAATAAAAGTTAAGATAACGGGGCAAATAAGCCTTTTTTGGTTTACCAAGTCAAGGATATTTGCAGCTAGGCCTATCGCGATAAGCAATAAGTCAATTAATTGAACGATAAGAAAATAAGAGCACGATAAGTTTGCCGGCCGCGATAATTTTTTTTCGTCCCCCCTTTACCATAGACTGTGTATGACAATAGGTTTCACTATGGAGTATTTCGACTAAACGCTCTGGTTTCTTGCGGAGTGATCTCTCTAGTGTCACACTTGACTGCAGCATGTTGCAGCACGAGCCGGTAAGCCGCATTTGTTTTGCACGGCTGCCAACACGCAATGGCCGTGAGACTTGCGTATTTAAGTGGCTTCTCACGCTCTCGCGCTAAACCTCCGATTCTCATGCTGAAATATGTAAATAATAGATGCAAGCATCTCCTCTTTTATTGTTTCGCTGCTTCCCACATGTAAGCAGAACACACACATTCTAGCTTACGACGTCAGTACAAAGCCCCCACTTCCTGGTCTACCGTAATAACCCCTGTAATCCGCAGGCACATTACGCAAATAGAATCAGCCTATATACTACCGTATATGACAAAATACACATTAAGAGCAATGCCGGCTAATCGAGAGGTTTGGGAGGATTCCCAGTGGGCCGCATAACTTTTGGGCCGGTGTCCCGGCGTATGTGAATGTGGTATCCCAGCTAACTGCTGGGTTGTAGTTACTTATAAGGCCAACAGAGGGCAGAATGACTTTGTTTCACAAGCAGTAGATTTTGAAGAGCAGAAGAAGAACACGGGTTTTTGTTCGATGTAAAGTGCTGAAGTTTGGTTCGTCATTAAAACCGGCATGCTTGTCTACTTGTCTGGAGTTTATTTGAAGATGCAACAGTGAAAAAGGCGCTTTTATTTATTTAGTTTATTGACCTTTGAAAATGTGTACTTGCATTATTACGGCATATGTCACTATATTAGTTGAGAATGGTCTCAAAATGACACATTAGCACTCTGCGCAATATTATCGTTTATCGCGATAATTTCTGAGAAAATTTATCGTACAGCTAAATTTGTTATCGTGACAGGCCTATTTGCAGCGAGAAATTGTAATGTAATGTTGATGCCACAAAGTGGGTGTGCTATTAAATTTTCTACTATAATTTTTTTTTTCACTTTAACAAGTCTGTTGAGTAGCAGTGAAAACCCTTGGTTGAGGGCTGTTTTATGTCTGGTAATACATGAGGCGGCACAGCAACACAAGACTGTGTATGTTTGTGCCATTGTTCAGTCTCAGTTCAGAAGAGTTTTACTCCTAGTGCAAAATATATTGGCTTTTTCTTCATATCGTTCTATGTTTACAGAAATAAAAAGACACCCGTGTGTTTATTACAATACACTGTTTTGGTCAATTCTTTTATTTAAAGTAGCTTACAGCTGAGTAGTATAGAGTAAGTAGTTATTGCACTGAGTGAGTTTGTGACAGGTTTTTATACTAACATTATTATATTTTTCCTTTCACTGTTATTTCAGCCATGTTACTACCATCATCACTGCTGCTCTTCCTCGGCCTCCTCACCTGGGGTCCCAGTTCATCATGGGCTGCTAAAGTGGTTGTGGTCCCACCTATCATGTTTGAATCACACCTCTACATCTTCAAGACATTGGCAACGGCTCTTCGCCAAGAGGGCCACGAGACCCACCTTTTAGTTTCCGAGGGTCGTGAGGTCCCTTCCTCTCCTTACTACCATTTTCAGCGCTACCCAGGGATCTTTAACAGCAGCACAGCTGACAGTTTCCTTCAGTCCAAAGTCAGCAACATCTTCTCAGGCCGTTTGACATTTCTGGAACTGTTTGACATTCTTGACCACTACTCTCAGAACTGTGATGCTGTTGTCGGCAGTTCTGAAGTAATGAATCGCTTGAAAGAAGCCAAGTTTGACCTGCTGCTTGTGGACCCCAATGAAATGTGTGGTTTTGTGATAGCTCATATCCTGGGTGTGCGATACGCTGTGTTCAGCACAGGCCTGTGGTACCCTGCAGAAGTGGGAGCCCCGGCACCGTTATCATACGTACCTGAATTCAACTCATTGCTGACAGACCGCATGTCCTTAATGCAGAGGATCACAAACACAGCTGTTTACCTGGTGCAGCGCTTTGGAGTCCATTATATTGCATTACCCAAATATGACCGGATTATGAAGAAACACGGAGTAAAGCCTCAAGTGGCAATGGCTGATCTGGTGCAGGGGAGTAGGCTGTGGATGCTATGCACTGATATGGCTCTGGAGTTCCCCAGGCCCACCCTTCCACATGTGGTCTACATAGGAGGCATCCTCACCAAACCCCCCAGCCCCTTACCACAGGTAAGTACCAGGAGTTGACAAGAACTAGAGGTATACAAATAACTGTGTTTTTTTTTTTTTTTTTTTTTTTTTTTTTTTTTTTTTTGTGGAAGTTTTTATGTAGACAATGGATTTATCCATCTGGGGGGTAAATGATACAACAGAATCTCTGATAAAAATATGTTTTTTACATGTTATCTTGCCCAATACAAATTCTATCCCTCATCATTTATCCCTCAACTCTTCTCTGTATTTGTGCTTTAGATGGCTTGTTCAAGCCCCAGATGACTTGTTAAAATGAACGTTTAACAAATATGTCCATAAGGCCTACTTACAGGTGCCACTGAGTGTCCAAATCTACACAGATTTTTAGATTTGGACACTCACACTAAAACACAATGCTGAAGTCAAGGTAACAGAGTTTGACAATGCCATTATGCAAATATATGGTTTCCTGGGCAGGGCGGAGAGCCTAACAAATTCCATTACTTCAAATAAAGAAAACATTAAAGAACTTTTTTTATTCCTTGAAATTGTTCTTTTTAGTAGACCATTTGTTGCAGCTTTTATGTCTAGATGGATAGTCTTATCAGCATATTTGTCGTCTTATTCAAGGTTGCAAATGATGACAGAAACAACTGATTTCCTTTTTTGTTTTATCCTTGCAGCATAAAAGCAGTTTCATTTATCAAGGTTGTCATTGATGTAAAATATTGTAATATGCCAGAAAACCATGATATATCATTTAGTTAACAAGACATAGATTTAAAATAAAAAGCTGTTGTCAATATTAAATAGTTACGCTATAGTCAAAACCATTTCAGTCTTGATTAGTTTGTGTCGCTTTTTTATCTCTTTATATTTTATGACAATTACTTTTCCCACAGTTTTAGTTTCAGTGCCTTTTGTGCACTCTTACTAGTTCCCATTGTCTTTTATCATTCTGTACATCTTATTATGGCATGCTGCTACAAAGCGAGCCTTTTAGAGGCGAGGCTGTGGTGAGGATGGGTTTAGGCTAAATGGGTAGATTTTGAGCAGACGGGGAGGGGAGTCATGAAGAGCAGAGGCGGGTAGAGATGGGGGTTAGTCGAGCGTTTGGACACTGAGAGCGCGGGCCGTCGGTATCTGCTGCTGGAGGTTTTAGGAATGCCAGTCCAGCCAATAGGGAGCATTGTACCATGTTGTGTGGAGGGAGTTATAATGGAAGTGGATGGAGAAGGAGGTCATTGTTCTGGATAAAACTCTGGGGACACTGGGACTCTTTTATGGGGTCACTAAGGCTGCGTTGTAGGGACAGTACTGCTGTGCTGTTGAGACACAGAGCCCTGTGTGCCCATGGGAGTGCTCTGTGCCAGGGCCGACCTTAACTGCTGCAGCTGGACCATCAGCGTCTCTCTACTTGTCCCTTGCTCCTGTCACTTCAACATGGCTGCTCTCTGACAAGTCACATTGTGAACTAAGTATTTTTCTATGAAACCAAATCTTGACACCCTTTGCATATATATGAGATAAAATGCTCCCATTCTTCATAAAAGAAGTGCTAAAAACCAGTTTGTAATGACCTCGTTTACATCTGCCAAGTGAGAAGCATTTTGGATCATGTTACGTTTGTGCTTTCATCCAACAGCTACATTTCCAAGTCACAGGTTTGCTGGGAAATATTAATAAATCCTCAGTCTCTTGCTCCCAGGGACATGTCCCTGGTTGCTGTCTTTTTCTTATTTTGATTATGTTAGCGTTGCTTTTAATTAGGAGAAACAAATTAGTTTTTGCAGGCTTTCTAGTTTTGATTCCTTCTTGGTTAACTATTCCAACACGTTACATTTAAATGCCAGCCACAAAAAAAAGTTTGGACAGGGGCAACGAAGTACAGGAAAAGTTGTGTATTTATAAAGATAAAACTCACCTTGAACATTTCATAACTAGTTACTATCTACAGCAGCTTAGTAATATGATTGGATTTCATTAAGCAAATAAAACAACAGGTACTCAGTATCTAGAAAGTAAAGATGGGGAAGTGTTTATCTGTTAAAGTTTGAGTTCAAAAAGTTAATATATTTAAGAATGAGGTTCTTCTATAAATTAGCAAAGAATAAGTGGATTATATATTCGTTGGCAAATCACATTAATTATATCATAAAATCAGTTTGTTGCCGCATAAATGCAAGTTAAAACTAACATGCAAGAAAACAGATACACTTATATTGATAAAAGCACCAGGCTAAATCAGTTATTTACAATAAATACTGAAGATTTAATGCTTACATTTACAAAAAAAATGTAAATCCCTAGTTTATCAGAGGCTGAGATTAATTTAGTGGAGTGGAATTTAGTTATGTTTTAGCAGAAAACCCTTAGGTTCAATGAACTTTTTAAAATAAAACCTTTGGTCATAACTAATTAAGAATGCCTGACTGATATGAAGTAAAAATTTGTCCTGTGCTTTGATTAATCAAAAATGGAAAATCCTTTAGAAAATCATTTATGCTGCGTTTTCTGGAATAATTTTGCCTTGTTTTCGTATTAGCACACATGGCATGTGTAAACTGATATGATTGATGCTGAACAACATGTACAAGTTTTGAAGCAAAACATGCTGCCATCCGGATGGCATCTTCTATGAAGGTTTATTTGAGTAAGACAATATGCTAAAGCACATTCTAACAGCGTGACTGCAGTGAAAGAGTTGAGGTGTTAAACTAGCCTGATTGTAGACCAAGATCACTGCTAACAGTGATCCTGAGGTCTTTGTTTTCCGATGAGATGGTTACTATTTCCTTGCTAACCTTTCCTGCCTGTGTAATCCAACTTCAAGAAGGAAATGATAACCCACTGTTTGTGTATTTACTGTATTTTGTTGTTTCACACTTGTGAATGCTGCTGTTAATATGTCAATATTCAAGAAGTAATTTCAACTTCTAAAAAAGGGTTAGTAATACAGAGATTAAAGTTGGATATTATAGATAACTTATTTCCCCTCTAGTCTGTCATTGCAAGTGATTTTCTGCCAATATATATGCAGCTGTAGAACAGATTGCTTCCAGTAAAAAGAATTTAAAGCCAAAAGTGCTCTGTTGATCACTGAGTATCTGTGGTGTTGTCTCTAATTAGACAAGCTGTGGTTGAGTTTTCTCAGAGCAAAACAAACTCTACCTCTATTATTTTAAGGTAGCAGTGACCACCTTAGATATCCCAAAACCAGGAAAACAGAGCCAAGACTTCCTGTATGACTAGACGCTAAAGGTGAGATATTGCTTCTGATAATTTAGGTGACCATTTCCCTTTCTTTTTCCATAGTTGTTGATCAGTGTGTTTTAGGCAGAAACACATTCTGTTTTCAGAGTGAATCAGTAAACCCTGCAGATGAAAAATAACCTATTAGCTAACGCCAGCACATTTACAGTAGTGTTTTTTTTCTTTTGAAATTTGAATTTTTTATTTATTTTCACATCTTTGAACAAGAACAGACAGCTTTACATCCCATCGTTCTATCACATTTACATTTATCATTAATCATTTAAAGTCAGGTGTCACCCAACCACAACAAGATTAAATCAACAAGTCATAGAGCAATGTTGACTGAATTCCACAGATCTTTTCAAATAAACTAATAAATCACATACTATATGCACGCTAAACCTGAACTTACAGAAGTGGTGATCTTCTGGCAAAAGTACATTTCAGTTTCATTACATAGAAGTGATAAATATTACATTTATGCTCATAGAAATATTTGTATAGTTTTTACCTGCTTGGATACATTCACTGGAGACTGCAGTTGTCATTGCATTCTAACATTGTTCATTGCTGATCAGCTCTTTCTGGAGATACCGAGGTTTCGGTGGAAGGTCAGATGTGATAGAGGCTTTGCAGTCGCTGCTCCAAAGCTTGGAACTTTTTACTGCTGTACATTAGAGAAGCTCCATCACTGCCCTTTTTAAAAACCCATCTGAAAACCAATTTTTATGCCCTGGCCATCGACCCAAAATGACGCTGTTATTTTATTGCTCTTACTGTCCTTTTTACTCGTTTTTATTATCTTGTATTGTACCTTTTATTATATTCAGTGTTTTTGCTTGTTTTTAAACTTTACTTTAAAGCTGTTTTGCTTTGTGTTCAGCACTTTGTTTCAGCTTGTCATGTTAAAGTGCTTTACAAATAAAGTTGAGCTGAGATAATTATTACAGTATCAGCATCAAAGTATTACAATGTACAGTATGGTCTTTGGTAAAGTTATTTTGCAAAGTTTAGATCAGCTGTGATTTATCTGTAAACCTGTAAATCTCACAGAACATGAGTGAGAAATGAGCTCTGCTGAATCAGTGCCACAAGTTGCCCAATGAAGTAAAACAGATGACAAAAACATCTTTTGAAATTAATATAAAGGGCTTTTTTGTATTAATTTAAAGTATTTATTATGAATGCATTAGAGATAATTGTAAGTTAAAATGTTAAATTATTAATGTGTACAATGGAAATTTAGAAGTTGGAGAATATATCATGAATTTATTTGAGGTGATCACAGTATTGGAAAAAACATTGAGATAAAATAGCACAAAGGCAGGCGGAAGATTGATGCTGATTGATGTTTTCGTGCATGCTTTTCTACTAACTGTCATGCACATGTGAAAAGTGGAATGCAGCCCTTGTTAATGCACCTGGGATCAGTTGCATATATTGACATATTTATTTATACATTGAAAGTTGCATCATAATTACATATTGCATGTTTTTTTTTTTTATAATTTGAATGATTGTGATAAAGCTACAGCTCAGAAGCAAACCTTGTGTCCTAAATAAGTATTCCAGCTCAGAGATAAATTTTATAACCTTAACTCTCTTTCTGTTTTTTTTAGGATTTTGAGGCCTGGGTCAATGACACAGCAGAGCATGGCTTTGTTATTGTGTCATTTGGAGCTGGAGTCAAGTACCTTTCCCATGATATTGCACACAAATTGGCAGGAGCTCTGGCCAGACTGCCTCAGCGTGTCGTCTGGAGGTAACTCACACATTCATACAGTTGTTGCTCTGACTAATGTGAAAAGGTCTCAGACTAAGGAAATGTACAGCTCAGCTCTCGTAGGGATCTTATTGTCACGGCGCACGGACCCCGTAATTGGCTATTCTGCTGCTGTGGAACACTGTCAAATAAATACTACGCATTGTCTTGCTGAGGCAGACTGTTGAGGTCAGAGTCCAGCCCCACCCACATGTGCTTCAGAGAATTATCTGAGGTCATCTTGAACTAAGAGAGCTCCCTAATGCCAAGAGACCTGGCTCAGGAAAACTTGATGACTTCATTTTTACGAAGGAAATATTATTTCACTTGATATACAATTACATTTTCACATAAGATAAATATTTCATCCAGATCATTTCTCAGTTATTTTTTTTTTCTTTTTTGTGTTCTATTGATAAAAATGTAGACAGATTTCTGCAGGAAATCCCAGCATCACCTTTTCGGTTAATTTGTTACTATAATTTGACAGGCAACGTTGATGTGTTAGGGTAAATTAGAACAACTAGAGGCCTTTTGCAGACTTATCTAGAAGGATGTGAAGTAAAATCCCTATTGCCATTACCTGGGCTGCAAATACTAAAAATGAAAGGAAGTTAGAAAAATGCAAGGACAAGTTTCACAATGCTTTTAAAATCCATCATTCCACCTGTTAATCCTTAACTTTTATCTTTGTATGTGTAAGAGCTTGTGATTCATTTACCAAAGTGACCCACAATGTTTTGTGTAATTAGGATTCTATATATAAAATTGCAGTGTATCCAAGCACTGTGCATTTGATATGTAGTATCCTAAGAGCGTAGGTCACAGTGCTGTTTTAGTTTATGAACAGTAGGGAAAATGTGTGTGCCTAAATAGTTTTTGGCCCTACACCTTACTTCATTTGGTATACAATTCAGTTGGGTTAATATGTGGAAGTGCACTTGTGTGCCGAGGTGATGTTTGCCAACTCAAACACACCAAGCAGTTAAGATTGAGGTCATAGTTTTTAAAAAAAGGTTAGCTGATCTGGTGACGCGTGTGTATGTGTGTAAAAACAGCTGGAAAATGATGTTCTATGCCAACTTTTCAGATTGTAGTTCAAGTTGTCAAACTACACATTTAAATTGATCTTAAGCCTTTTTTTTATTTTCCCCAAGTGTATTCTGTGTTTTTAGCATCAAACACTATGTTTCAATATGTACAAGATCTTTGTTTTGCTGATTGGCTGTAGCCATCAACTCCTAGTAACAAGAATGGAAAAAAATACTCCCAGCCTTATCTTCTCCTATCTTAAATTAATCTTAATGGGTGCTGTTGTCATCGTTATGACTAACAAACAAAAAGTAGTGACAGGTACTTGCAAATCTAAATACTGCCCTTTTGAATTTATTAAGAGGGGTTATGGTTTTGAAAGTGTGTGTGGGTATGACATCAGGGAAACACGATTGATTGATAGTTGACAGACAGTGGAAAACAGAGTTACATGTTACAACAAACAGAATTGTATGATTAGTAAAACATGGTGCCCATATATTTTATGAACACTAACACAAAAATAACAGATGTTGAAGAGCAGAAACTATTAGAGAAATTTAATTTTGATGCTAATAACATTTCAATGGGGTTGAGAGACATTTTTTCACACAGTTGGAGCTTTCAACAAATCTTGGAAATGTCTCTTTATGCAGTCATGTTATTCATCTGCATTTTTTTTGTATTGAAACAATAAATATTTAAGTAATTATCTGGCATGTTTTTTTTTTTTTTTTAACTTTTTTCAAATTACAAATCCCATTTTGGATGTTGGACATTTTTAAATTGCAACAAACTTTTAACTTTTTAATTAGAACCTTTTGTCACTCTTAATTGATTAACTTTCATTTGCAACATTGTATAAAGAGCTGATCAGTTGGTGATAGATAAGGGACTGAGGATTGGATATTAAAGCAACTTTCACTAAATGCTCTGTCTTTTTATGCAAGGATGGGCTGTGGTCAACCACTTAATACAAAAAAAACTTATGGAAATTGCAAAATTGATTATTTAGTGATGGAGTTTGTTTCTTGGGATACAGGGTTGCGCCCACTTACACATAAGTACGAATGTGAACTTACATGGTGTAGATTTTCTAGTTTCAGACTTCTATTCTTTTAGAGTTTCTAATTAAATATTGCTACAATTGGACAGATTTGTGCAGACAGCAGCTCAAATTGTAGCAGCGCCAGCTGTCACAATTTGCCGCGAGTCCCCACAGCTTTCCAGAGCCCTTAACAGGCCAGCGCAACAGTGCTAATGGCTAAAACTGATACACTTCAGGACCACCTTGTTTTTGTGTAGCTGAGGAGATTTTGGAGGGGAAACTTCTTCACTTTAAAGACCATGCTGTGGCGTAGGTTTCCATTTGCTAATGGCTGCTGAGCTGCTGTCTGTCATTTAATCATTTCTGCCTGTGTATTTATGACCAGCCCACTCTCAGGCCCTGATCACCCAACACCTCGCACCCTTACCCTTGCAGTTTCTGGCATTTTTTCAAATTTTGCAGTGGGTGGAGCTACACAAAAAGTAGGGGGTATAGTTAAGCTTTAAGTCATCATATTGACCATCTTTACCGTCATCAGCGTGAGGACAAATAGAAGCTGGTGTATAGGAGGCAAAGAAATAGGTGCAACTTTTTTAGTATTGCCATACTGTGAGCTGAGTAATAACACGCAGGAACTAATGTATACACTTTGAGAAGTAAGACAATGGTCTGCTGTGTGTGGAGTGTCACATTCCTCCATTCACAAAGACTATTTTCTAATGGCGAGATTTCAGTTAAGCTTCACAAACAGGTGTCTGACCAGGTCCAAATGTTTGTAGACTTGAACTTGGGAGTCTTGATTCCCTTGCAGGCCTATGAATTTGTAAGGTCATCCGACTTTTCCGGATGGAAAAGGAAGGGAAGAGTGACAGGGACCAAGTTGAATGAATTGTGTCATTGATAAATTGCCTCATGAATGTAGGCTTTGATGGTAGGACAATGAAGTGATGCTTTGTTGACTTGAGATGAAAGAGTTTAAGTGAGGGAGGGAAGTAGACACAGATGGACAGATGGGGGTTGTAATGAAGAAAACAATCTCTACAGACGCCATTCACACATTTACCATAACGAGTTTTAGACTCTTCATCCATAAGTCTTACATGTCACAGTTAATGATTTATCCATCTACACACAGTATCTCATTGACATGGTATTTACATAGCACATAAAAAAACTGAGAATAACAGGTACACAGCTACCCAGCAAACAAAAACCATTCCTTCATAGCTGGAGTTGGCATTTTACATTTCTATCTGAAAACCAAAGTCAGAGGTACTTAACAGTATTAATGAGAGTGGAAAAAAGAAATAAAAAAAGTTTTATACTACTGTAGATGTTGAAAAATGTAGTAAATGGGTTTTACACTGTTACAAGAGATCTGATTTCATAAGAGCTCCCTATAGATTAGGGCTTAGGTGCCTTGTTTACATCATTCCCTGTGTCAGCAAGATGCTGGGCATTGACGGCACATGGTAAATGCCAAGTTGCACTAGAATGTAGAACAGTACTTGTCATTTAATAATTTGAAGCCCTCCAAGTAAAAATACATCTAACAGAAATTGAATTGTTGCATTAGTAAAATCTTTGAAAGAGGCTGCATGTGTAATTACTTGGTTGGAAATGAGAGAAGAATAGAAAACTCACTCATCGCTCCAGATTCTGATGAGTCGGTGTAACACCTGGTGGAGATGCAAAGGCACACTTAATGAAATAATAATGGTGTGTAATTCTTTATTGATCCTGGAAGGAAACACTCCCCTTGTTTGCTTTGCTGTGGGCAGATCCTCCCTGTTCCATATCAATTGTCCAACATGTCACAAAAATGCTAAAAGTTTCTGGTTGTAGTCTTGTAAATAGTGATTCACAGTCTTTGTCAATCTCAGTCTAGGCTAAGAGACCAGGCTCAGACCTAAAACTCTGAACGTTTGTCTTTAATTGTGAGCATGTGTGAGCTGGTAGTTTTGTAGAGTCTTATCTAATCTTTTCAATGTTTTTTTTATATAAGCCAAGCATTAAACCTCCAGTAGAGCAGCACGTACCTACTCAGCTTTTTACTTCTTACAGTCACTTTACCTTTTCATCAAACTTTTCTTATGTCAGTCCAGACATTCTTCCCAAGGTGGTTTTCCACCATCTGGATTTTTGTTCATATAACCCAAACATCTAATTTGATGGCTAAATGGGTCAGTGTGATCTCAATGACCCACGAGGTGCTGATGACCATAATCATTCCACTTGTCACTTGTCTGTTAGGAATCAGAAAGCCTCTTGTATGAGAGGTGAAGTGGCAGCAAGAAGAGAAAGTTAAGCTGCCTTCTGTTTATACTGTTAAGACTGATATGTGTATAAGGTGCTCATAATCAGCACCAATAAATCTTTGTGATAACCATAGAAATCAGGAATCCTTTAGACCAAACAAAGATTTTCACTTTATTTACACACTTAAATTATTGAAGTGTATCAGCATTGTTTTGTTTCCTGTTTGAGTGTTTTCTCTTCTTTCTTTAGATTTTCTGGTGTTCCACCTAGTAATCTTGGCAACAACACAAAGCTTGTTGATTGGATGCCCCAGAATGACTTATTGGGTGAGTATATCACAAGGACATCACATAACATGTATGTCACGGTGTACTTCTCTAATCATCAGTCAGATTGGCTTAGTTATACGACTGTGCAGTAAATTTACTGAAAAGCAAGTGTGTGTTACACTTGTTTATCCCTCCACACAAATCTAGATTCTTTTCTTGAAAACATACTCTAAATAACCTGATTTCTTTATACTTGTTCAAATACTAGTTCAAAGCTTGTTTTCAGACATGGCTGTTATTTTTTGTTATATTAGATAATCTTTATCTAAATGAAAAATTGTGGTCTTTAGAAAAACTACATGAAAGTAACTAAACTGAGCGTTTTTGTTCAGTAAGTCACAATTCAGCAAATGATGAAATCCTCTTCATTTAAATCAGCAAATCTGCATGAAATCTAACTTATGTACATGCTATTAATTTCAAATTTAAAGATTAATTTCAAAAGAAATGTCAGCATGTGGACAGCCATCCCAGAAACCTGCTTCACTCATATTGTAAGAACTCCAACATTTAAGCTAACAGCTGTTAGCTTAGTTACTACTTTATTCAAAACTCAACACACTGACTTTGACTTTTGCTACAAAAATTTTATGTGGAAGTTAAACTGCTAAACTTTGTTCTCTTGATTACCTTGATTACCTGTTTTTACTGACAAAATCCACAAAGCTTTGAAATATGAGAGTAGCTAGCCGCATAATTAGGAAGTTACTCATTAACTCCAAGAAATGGGAAACGTGCTTCTTAATACCCAGTCACTTATTCCCAAAATATGATTTCAGTTTTCCTGAGCAAAACTCAAAGAATCTACCTTTCATACGCTTGTTTGCCCAGTTCCAGATTTTTCAGCTAGAGAAATGTGCTGTGCATGTGCCATTTGGCAGCTTTCACCAACATGTAGACCACAGTCATGGTTGAATGTGATTGTTCTGATATTGACAGTCAGGTTTGTAATCCCCGTTAGTGTAAGAACACTCAGGTGAGGCAAGACTGTAAATATTGAAATGTTCTGCCTATGTGACTTTATGATAGGTCAGTGAGAGTTATTTGACCTGTGAAGGAAAAATAAAATTCCTTGAAATTTCTTCCATCATTGGTCACTGAATAATATGATACCAACCTTCAACATGAGGAAGAAAAACAAAGCTTTGTGGTGTTTGCTGCAGTTGCTTGGATCATTACAACTCCTAACATATTGGAAAAAAAACTTCCTAAAATTGCCAAAGTGCTCTGTCAAAAATAACTACTGAAGAAAACACTTTACTATGCTTCCTGTCATCTAGGCCATGCTAACACACGGGCCTTTTTGAGTCACGGGGGACTGAACAGCATCTATGAGGCCATGTATCATGGGGTGCCAGTTGTGGGCGTGCCCCTTTTTGGAGACCACTATGATACTATGACTCGTGTGGCAGCCAAAGGCATGGGCATCATGCTACACTGGAAATACATGACGGAGGAAGATCTCTTTGTTGCCCTGACCAGCATCATCAACGACACCAGGTTGGATTTAAGTTTTGTAATTCACATTAATTGTTTGTGTACCAGTGTTATTGTTTCAGTGTCACCTGGAAATTATCTATGTCATGACTTCTCTGGGATGCAGCCAAACCTGACTTTTTCCAGGCCTTTGCAGAATATGTAGCAGGACTTTGATGTGTTTGTTGGCTTTTCTTTAACTCTTTGTCCTCACCCCCTCTCTATACACATAGGTACCGCCAGCAAGCACGCCTTCTCTCTGACATTCATAAAGATCAGCCTGGCCACCCTGTGACCAGGGCCGTCTATTGGATCAGCTATATCCTTCGTCACAATGGTGCCAACCACTTGCGCTCAGCTGTATACGAGGTGTCCCCCTACCAGTACTTCTTGCTGGATGTGATTTTTACTGTAGCTGCTGCATTGGCTCTTACCGTATTTGTCATCCGTAAGCTGGTAAGAATGATGAGGGGTAAGGCTGGGGACCACAGAAGAGGAGGTGTCATCAGGGATGACGGTAACATGACCAATGGACATTGCCATAGTGAGAGCATTGCCAATGGGAAACACAAACGCAATGGCTCCTTGAAATCCGAGAAGAAGATGAATTAATGTTTTAAACGGCAAAAAGGCACAAGGAAGAAGTTGTCCTAAGGACTCAGCTCTAGGTTTGGATCAGTGGTTTTAGAAAAGCTTGGAGAAAAGGCTGTTCCTAGGTCTGCTTTAAGAGGCAACTGCTACTCAGAGACAAACATGAGGCTGTAGGAGGATACACTGCATCGTGTGGGGACAGAGCAAGGCATCAGGTGCTCAAAATCTGTGTGTATGTGTGCTTGTGTAGGTGAATGTATGTGTGTAATGAGGCAAATTTAACAAAAACAAACTATAACACCAGCAGTTACAGCAATACAGCATGATACTGGAAAGTCTAGGAGGATGAAACACAGGAACGACACAAAGGAGGATGCTGTTTCTATATGACCATGTTCTCCTCTGCACACTCTCTGATGTCTTCCTGCCTGCCTTACAAGTGGAAGGGAAATGAAGAGGGAATCTTGAGCGCCAGCCTCTCATCCTCAGAACAAAGCATGAAAACAAACAGCTTTGCAAATATTTAGAATTTAATGTTTTTAACTGCAAACTCCAAATGTCATGATAAACTGTAAATAGAAAATAAATCTATTTATTACTGTACACATTCACTTTAGTGATGGACCTTTTAGCCTTATCTTGTTTTTAATTTATTTCGTACATCAGTGGTGTAACAGCATGCCTTTAGACGCAAACTCCCTACTCTGAGCTCACATGTCCGCAAACATCGTTCTTAATATTGGTGATTTGTAAAGCGTAAACGCATAGTAGCAGTCATTGTAAGCATGCCCCTGGTCTGATTCCCATTCTAGCATTTTGTTTAGTATTCACTAAATTACTCTGAGAATTCATAATTTTCTTTTCCACATAATATGAAGCTGTGATTTGTAACTGCATTCAGCAACATTGATTTTGATATAGAATAAACTCTTTTTGGCATATGTGTGTTAATATGTGATCATATTACTAAAAGGAGATGCGGTAATGATTATAACTGGGGTTGGTATGGGTAACAGAGCAAAGCCGGATGGGAAATTTGCCCCAACTCTTACAGTCAGGTGTTTAAGGATAACTTGGAGAATCATTGATCTATAACTGTTTCTTTCTTTAGTCCCATTTCTTAAGTCTGGTGTCCCTTGTTTATTTATTCAAGTTAAAATATTACTCACTTGCCATTTCCACAGCTTTGTGTATCATTCATCTATGATTTAGATGTTTATTATTTGTGTATACATACTTATTAATTCTAACATGTTGCAAATGCTAGTTTTAAATGCTCTTCGGGTAGTAATTTCCACTGTTTCACTTATGTTAGCCTGTTAGATTTTGCTGTTGAGGTCCACGTACAAACTGGCAGACCTTATGTAATTAATTTAATTTTGAGAATGAATGATTTACTTTCTCTATGTGGCCTTTTATAATGTGTATGCAGTATGCTTGAATACATGTCTGTGTGCTTGTTGTGTCGGTGCCTGAGTGTTTTAAGATCATTATACTGCATTAGACTGAGTGTATGGGTGAAACAAAGCAGAGGAAATGCTTTCACCCATAGGAATTAACATAAAAATCCTTTAAATTTCTGCAGTCACATCCAAAACATGCAAAATACCCTCTGTTCTTTTCTTCAAATGGCATGAAGTTGCCTCCAGTGACTTATACTTCAGAATTTTTTAGAGGTCCAAACCCATGCAGCCGTGTTTCCCACCACTCCAGCATGGTGGAACCCTATTATTTTTGTTCTGTCGATTTATTGATTTATTTTCATCAATATTATTTTTCTTCCTCCTCTAAAAGTCATTGGGCTGCCCAAACCGTAACACTTGTAAAATAGGTAATATAGGTATTTGCATGGCTTGGACCATACCTGGATGGCATCTCAGGCAGAAAAATTACACTCGTCAGCCACTAGTTGGCACTATACTGGAGGTTAGTACTTTTTGGCGTATAATTCCCAAACCCCATGTGTCACAGACAAAAGTTTTATATTGGCTTGTACCATCAATATTGATTAATAAAATTAACCTAAAAATATTAAATTGTACATTACCTATTTTTTTTTTTTTTTTTTTTTTACCTTTACCAGGAGTTTTACCCAATCATTGTGGAACTTTTGTTCCTAAAACTAGAGTCCAAGCTGAACAAATTGATGCCAAATCATGCCAAACATTTGAACCGCTCTAACTTTCACTCCGGAGAGGTGTCTCAAGAGAAGTTTGCAAATTAGCTCAACATGTGTATCTCTGGAGCAGATTACACTATTGGCACTAAACTTCCCACAGTCATCCTCTGAAAAGTCCTTGTCAGGTCTGTAAAGTTTGGTCAAGATTCATCAAAGCATCAGTGTAGAGCAGTGTTTCTCAATCCTGGTCCTCGGGGATCACTGCCCTGCATGTTTCAGTTCTTTCCAACTCCAGTACACCATTAATTAATTGAACTGCTTGTCAAGTTCTTTGCAAGCCTGCTAATGAGCCATTCATTTGAGTCAGGAGTTTTAAAGATACTGCTAAAACATGCAGGGCAGTGGTCGCCGAAGACCAGGATTGAGAAACACTGTGTACAGGATTTTTTTTTTCTTTTTTTTTTTTTGAGGCCCTCCCAAAACAATCCATAACATAAGACAAGAATTTTAGACAAACTTTCTATTTTTCATGAATATTTAAAACTTTTAGCTATGAAACACAAAATTCACTAAACTATTTGTAATTTCTTAAAAATCTCTTGGAGGCAGTCCAAAATAATTTCCAGCATACCCAACACCATTCTGGCCATCACATATTTTTAGTGTGGATTTAAGGACCAGCGACTCAGGAGTTATATTTTTTAAAAAAAATTTGCACACACTCCTCCACTTGCCCAAACCTCTTGGTGTGCCCTGACTGAAACGGGCAGTTTGTCTTCTACAGCAAAACTTCTTTATGGAAAAAAAATCATAAAATAAATCAGTCATTTATCCTAGAGAACTGAGACTTCAAGGTGACTTTTGACAGCTTTGACTAAATTTGACCTTTAACCTTTCTTAATGTGTTGATGTAAAATCCACATTTTTTTATTTTTTGAAATTCATGTTAATTAGGTAATTAAGTACTGCTTTTTCTGATGTCTCTATTAACACCAAACTTGGCACAATGAATGATTTAATAGTCCTTGTGAAGCCTAGGAAGTTTGATTAAGATTTGTCAAACTTGCCAGTGTAAAGGAATTTTTCATATTTTGACATAAAGAGTAAACCATTTTTAATCAAACAGATATCAATCTGAGGTTCATTCCAAAAAATTCACACCCGTCTAAACACAGTCTGAATCATGTGTGAATATTTTTTTATGAATTTTAGACAAACTTTGTATTTTTCATGAATATTTAAAATTTTCAGCTACGACACAAATTGTTTTAATTTCCCAAATATCATTTGGATGTAGTCCAAATTAATTCCCAGCTTACCAGACATTGTCATGGCCAGCCTACTTTTTTTTGTTTCAGAATTTTAGGAGCAACCACTAAGGAGTTACGATTTTTTAGAAAACTGTTTCACACTGTGGGAAATCACTCAAAATGGCCTCTTTGGACGTAAGTTTCTGGCCTGCAAACGTAGCCAGTGACTGCGTTGCGTCTGGGATTAGGGGTGTGTGGGACGGCAACACTTGGAGACGACAGGGGTTGCCGGGGTAAGAGTTGGCCAGGGAAGGCGCTGCTTCTGGGTCTTGGACCCTGTTATAACTGCTTGCAGATCTAGCTTACTTTTGTTTTTTACCCACCACTTTGCTGCCATGTCTGTTAATATTAAATATAGGTTGATAGGTATAAGAAAAGAAATGATGCTGTAATTCTAACAGAAAATTAAGAAACCTGGTACATTTAAATGTGGTAT
This sequence comes from Melanotaenia boesemani, assembly GCF_017639745.1. Taxonomy (NCBI): domain Eukaryota; kingdom Metazoa; phylum Chordata; class Actinopteri; order Atheriniformes; family Melanotaeniidae; genus Melanotaenia; species Melanotaenia boesemani. The sequence continues at coordinate 13,948,036 of NC_055685.1, forward strand.
GAGAAAGTGGCCTTGATCCCTGTAGTGAAAATTTTCCTTTTCTCAAAACTATCTACAAGCTTAAAGCACATTTTAAGCTAGGTGGGGATTCAGTCCTTTGCTAATCAATATTAGGCAAGGCAGGTCCTTGTGGACATAATGGTGTTATGAACACAAAACAAAGTTGGATGATTTGTCAATCCACTTTGCCACATACTTTTTTTCATGGTTATTAGCAGAGATAAACTTTTCTAAGCTCCAAATTACAACAGCGTTTTAGCCTGCTAGCAAAGAGATTGTTTACCAACTAAGCACAGCCTCACTGAGAGGCAAAATAAGCAGTTTCAGTGTGAATAAAACTGATGAAATGCTCACTTAATAGATGAAAAGCTGACAACATCCAACAAACATGTTTGTAGATGTTTTTTGATTAATTAGAAAAAGGCTCATTATCTTTCTCTGTGAGCTATAATTACACTTGCACAGCACAACCCAGCCCTGCTGAATAAAGACTGTTATACTTGAATTGACATCATTATCTTCAATAACAATGTCAGCAGCTGGACATGGTCCATTGATCTGGAGGTGCTACTTAAGCTATGAACAGGGTCTGAAGCATAAAAATGGATGTAAAGAAATATGTTTTATTTTTCAGTATTAATGTAATAGTCCACACAGGTAAAACCATCCACTATCCATTAATGTTTCGCTAATGTTCCTGTACATAGGTTGTTGCTCTCTGATATGTGTCTAGTCTTTTGTGATGTTTGCATGTCATCGATGTGAATGCTGTCTTCCCTTGTGCACTTGTTTGCCCCCACATTTTTTAACCTCCACCTCTTTGTTGAACTCTTTTATTCCTCCTTCTCCTCCATTATCTTTCCTGTTACCCACTTTATTTAAAATTATTTTACTGTAATGAAATGACACAAATCTTCACTTTTTCCTCTTGTGTGTCTACGTTGTAAATAGAATGTAAACAAAATACTAATGCTAAATAAAAATGCATATTTTGTTTGCAAAGGGTGCCTGAAACTTTTTATTTTATTTTTACACAGTGTGTCATGGTATATGCTGTAGAAAGTGCACCCAGAAATTTGTAAGTAAAATACATCTTTGATTAAAACAAAAAAGTTAGTAATGCTAAAAAAGCTGTAAAGGGTCCAGTGTTTCCAACAATGCAGAGTAAAATATGTAAAAAGAAAAAAGCTGTTTTTAAAAAAATCCTCTTTTTATATTTAATATCACAGATTAAAAGAAGCAACTGAAATGCACCAGTTTAAGCCCTACATTAGCTCTGTTAGCCTGCTTAGTTAACACACATTCATATCCTCTGTTCTGCGTTCTCTATGGGCTTTCTTTCATTTATTAACACAGGATGTTGTCAAGCTGACTGTTGTAAAAACTGACTTTTCCTTTTTAGCCGATGACAGTCGACCCAACATGAAGCTAAATTTTCATTTGCAAACAAAACATTTTAATTTGCAGCATTTTTAGATTAATAAAATCTTTGTATTCACATTTTAAAAAGACAAATCAACTTCAATCGCATTGAAGCAAGTATGAGTGCTGCATTTGTGGCTTTGCTCTGAAAAGTTCTGAATGTAAACCTAAAATATTCTAGTTCTGTAAATATGTCTCAACATATTTTTATAATTTAAACTGATAGTTGGTGGTTACATATTTTTTCAGGACTTCAGTATGACAATATTGAACAAACACATTTAGCCTTTTCTGAAGACTTGACAAGGGTCATGTTGATTACAGCAGTCGCTGCTGCCAGTCTCAGTTTGATAGGAGATGTATAGGCTTTCTGTCAGGAATTGTTACCAAGCAGCAAGAGACTTTTGTAGGTATCAAATGGTAGAATCAACTAAAGTAGCCAACTGCACACACACATGCACACAAGTTGGGGGATAGATGGGGTAATCTCATGCTGTATGCTTGTGCTGAGTGAGGCTGGGGTAACAAAACACCCTGCCTGGTACCCTACTTCACTCACTGGCCCTGTTAATTATTCACTCTGGCTGCAGGGGCCTGCAAGCCTCTCTCTCACATACACACACACACAGTCAAAAGCCTCTGCAGGATGTTTAATTTAGGTTGTTGAAGTTGTTTTCTTTTGCTGGCACTGGTGGTCAAATTGGGCACTGCTCTGTTAACTGAGACAAGAGGGGGGAGGAAGTGGAGGGCTGGACTGCTGATGAGGAATCTGATATCACTGAAAACACAGTGGGCATCTTTCATGACATCCTCCATTCATTCGTAGCCACACCTTCCTCCTCAGATCTTGTAAGTGTCTGTTATCTACCTTTCCTGTCCACATTAAAGGAAAAGCATCTGAAGCACTTAAACACTTTGTGTTGGACAAAGTGGCCTCACCATATGGGGGCACCAAATCGTCACTCTGCAGTAGGTCTAAGTCAGGAATTTGTCAATCATTTGAACACAGGGTGTGTCCTAATCTTCTGCCTACTGACGTCAACAGTCTGTATGAGAGTCTGGCTAAAAGAGGATGTGGGAACTAGTTTTGAAATAATTGACTTAGCTCGTGTGAGCTTAAATGAATGGTTTTACTTCAAAGTTTTTTCATCTTTGTTGCATCATGTTATAATCTGGGAACATCTATAGGTCGACCTATAGATGTTTCCAGAAACACATAATAATAATAATAATAATAATAATAATAATAATAATAATAAAAAGAAACCTGCAGTCAGTCAACCTAAAGCTAAACTAATGATAACATACAGTATGTCATCAGAAAAAGATAATCTGTTTGGGCATAAAATAATGAAGTTAGTAATATTACAGAAAGAGCCTTATCTAAATCATTCATTAGAATTTCTTTGTTTATTAAGCTATTTGATGTATAGCACCAGTAAACCCTGCACCCCCACTTTTTGTTTTTTTAGTCTGCATTGTCTTAATTTTAGGTAGCTTTTAGTAAATAGAGAATACATGGTGAAACTGGCATTCATTGGATTTGTTCTGCTATAATGTGGTAGGAATAAAACATTTTTTTTTTTTCCACAATTACTTTGTTGCATTATTTGTGTAGCAATTTTATTTGTGTTTCATTGGGGGGCTTCCGTCTATCTGTCTGTCTGTCTGTCTGTCTGTCTCACATTTCATGTACAAGACTAAAAGGTAGAATCAGTCATATATGTTTATGTTCTCAGAGGCTAGGATTAATACATGCAAGGTTTCCAAGTGCTTGATGGAAAAACAGGTCAATGTAACTAGTACATGAGATGGGGATAAGTGTGTGTGTATGTGAAAAGAAAGAGAAAGTGAGAGCAAGACAAACCTTGCAGGTTACTTTTATGACCAGTAGAGGGTAGTAGCATTCCACTATAACTGCTCTGGTTGTCACACATCTGCCAGTCTTTTTCTCTCAGGCTCATTTCATTATTTTTTTTTCTGCTCCTCTGCTTTGGCCAACAGCTGATGGACCTGTTGACTAAAGTTCCAAGTCTAAGAAGATTCTGATGCAAAGATCTTGCAATAGTTGTCATAAGCATGAACGTGATTTCATTAGGCTGTTATTGTCATTCTGGTTCAGTGCATCAACAGCTGTAACCCCCCCCCGCATGCTAAAAGTGATGGACGTGGCCGTCTGTGGGTGAGGGGAAGCCTTCATCATCAGAGGCCTTAAAGTATTGCTTGTGTGTATGTATGTGTGTAAGATTTCAAATGAAAGTTAAATGATCCATGTGAAGCAGCTTCAAAGATAAGATTAAGCCAGAAGGGGACGAGGGGAAGTAATTAATAATTGCAGCAAGCAAATATAATTAGCATGCGCTATATTTGTGCATGCAGGCTTTACATTTACGCATGTGTTTCAGTGTGTATTCATATGCATATTTGTGTGTGTGAGTTTGTGTACATATGCATGCATGTGTGTGAATATGTGTGTCAGGGTGTTTGGGATAGATGGAGCCCTGTCACTGTGTCGCCATGGAGATAAGAGAAGCCCGACAGCCTGGGAGAGAGAATGACAGCTTTTATATCAATCATGCTGACTTATAACTGCATGTGTGTGTACAAGTGTGTCTGAGTGTTAAGGGGTTAGGAAAGGGTATTAGGCTGGAATCAAAAATAAATCAATGTCATGTGGTTTGTGTGTCACCAGCTGTTGTCAGTTTGGCCTCACCTCTAGCTATAATCTCAAAACTCCAGTGACCACACGCTTACAAACACACCCATAAACAGACACACATTCTGCACTGATACACCACACAAACAGACAGATGCCAGCGTGTGTCACTCGTCTCTAAGTGCTTGGACAATGCCCAGAAGGAGATGGTTGGCCAAATGTTGCCCTGGCACAAAAATCTCCATCTTTTCAGCTTCTGTGCGATAATTCCTCTGTCTGATTTACTTTCTGTTCCTCTCTAAATATCTCTCCCCCCTTTTTGTTTCACCTCCTTTTTCCCCACTACTCCTATAATGTCTTCCCACTTTCTTTTTCTATCCTCTCCGGTCTCCATCTCCAAACATTAAGAGCCTCAGTGAGTAAGCTGATGCAGCATATCTGTGAGGAATTAGGAATTCAATTGAAGAAAATCAGGCTTTTGAGTTGTCAGCTAGATATTTAATTATGTGAGAGAATTATAGCCATGTTGCTGCAGGGACAAAGCGGAGAATAATGTGATGAAGTAAAGTATAAAAAAGCATCTGAACAAACAAGCCAAGTCCATGCTTGAATAAAATCATTATCCTTAATGTAGCCTTTGCTAAAACCACATATACTTTCACACTTTAACCTAAAAAAGTCATACAGATCAGAATACATTTTCTTAAAGTATCTGTGTCCGTGTTAATACATGGAAAGGTTTCACTAATATTATCTGAATTCTTCCCCCTGTAGCAGATGTCACCTGGCAGTGAGATAGAAAGATAGAGACAGAGAGGGACTTGGAAGATAGTAAGATAGGAATCTAACCTCCTCTGTGATTAGCTACTGCTCTCATAGACAGGTCTGTGCTGATAAACACACAAAGAACACATTTAACCTTTATACTACCCCAAATTTTGAACTTTGGTTTATTATTTGATCTGTATCGGTTTCATTCATTTAATTTCTCTTTGGCCTCTTTTTCTCTCTTTTTTTTCTTTTTTTTAGCCTTTCAATAATTCTGTCTATTCCCCTCAAAGTTAGGGGAATAGATAGTTTAACAATTATCTTTTTCCCCAAATATGTTGTCTCCCTTTTTATTTGCTCCATTGAAAAAGTTTTTTTTTGGTTTATAGAATAAATTCAAACACTAAACTTGTTTGAACCCACAATTTTACTTCTGATGCTCATGGTAAGTTGCAGAGAGATAACAGCAAAGAGGGCTGACAGTTCAAAGGCATGTTTCATCTAAGGAGAAACAAGAGTGGACTTTTACAACCAGGAAGAAAAACATGTGGAATCACCATTCTAGGAAGACAGTTGGCCAGCAGTTTAACTCTGTAAAAGAGAAGAAAAAAAAAGGGGGGGGGTACATAAAATTCTAAAGGCAATTCTTTTTCAGATCAAGGAAGGAAAAAACTGCAAGTAAGTAAATTAATAAAGGAATCTTTGATTTGCATTTCTAAAACAAATTCCTGCACTGGTCTATATATGCAAATTAGTCTAGAAGAAAGGCTTTCAGACCTGCTGTCAATAGAAATCATTTTAAGAATTAAGAAAAAGGTTTCAGGATGGTAAATCAGCTTGGAGTGTGTTAAACGGTGTTAGTTGTCCCCCATCAGCTGTGTCTTAAACTGGGAGCGAGTACAAACAAAATGGGAAAGTTGTAGAGGAGAAACATACAGATAGACCAAGAAAGATGTAAAAGCACCAGGACAGAAAACTCTAAGCAATGTGCCTTTAAAAACAGAAAATGCATACATCAATCCATTTTCTATACTACTTATTTCAGTGCAGGGTCATTGGGGGATGTCGCCTATCCCAGCAGCTACTAGGCAAGAGACCTGGACAGGTCACCAATCCATCCCAGGGCCAACACAGAGAGACTATCCCTCAGCAATCCTTCAATGGAAAATGCAGAGAAAAACAAATGAAAGAGGAATCACTGTCTCTGACCAAACAATCAGAAATTAGCTTAAGGAAATGTGATTGACATACCAAAAAGCCAAACATAAACCAACACTGAGACCTTAATAGAAGAAAACAAGGTTCAGGGTTGGTGTAAGGTATAGAACCAAATGAGCTGGCAGTCATTTCCACTTCAATAAACGTACACGTATACGTTACAGTTTTAGATACGTTTTCTTTTTCCACATATGTCAGTAATGGAAATAGTATCTTAATTTAAGTGGAAGTTTATGGTGGAAAAAAAGAAGAAAATTCTATGACAAAACACTATCTTGCGCAATTGATTTGACAATATATAATACACGAAAAAGCTGAAACCGGATTGATCCAGAATTTTGCTTTTAATTAGTGAAGTGCACACCTCAAAGGATTAAAGCTTTGATAAAAACCAGGAAAACTGCAACAAGGTACTTGGTGCCATTATTTTTTTTTAATCTCTGTCATTTTTTTCTAGTGATTTAGTGATTTAATAACTTTTCTTCTACTCGATTCCAACAAAAATAAAAAGATAAATAAATGATGCAGTTTTATTTAAAGTTTTAAGCATACCTACTTTAATTTATTCATTATTTTCATAAAAGTATATACCAAATAACAAGGAGCATCCTCAAAGAGTGGCAACATCCTTTTTTTTTTTTTTTTTTTTTGGGTCGAGCTTTTCCTTTCATGTAGCCATGAAAGGCACCATCTGATGTGAAATAACCAAACCTGTGTAATATCAGCCTTTCAAACATAACTCATTTTAAAATCTGCATTAAAGCAGGGGATAACGTGGTTATCTTTTCTCGTATAATCTGTTGCACCTACATACTGATGCATGTGCGCGCATGTGCAGGCAGACATTCATACACACCTCCATTGAGTCAGTCAGTGGGCTCTCCATCATTGCCAGCGGTAGCCCGGTGTTCTTTGGTTGGTTGCAGGTTGATGGATGAGTCTCCCTTGAGCAGCTCTGTTAAAGCGCCTCTCTATCAGGCTGCAGCCCGCATGGGCCCTCACATTTGATTAGATCCCAATGGAAGCTGGTTGCTCCCTGTCATCACTCATACAGCACAGGCTCGAGATGCAACAGCAACAGCCATTGGAGCACAGAACTTGACACGCTGAGGAAGCCATTTCGGTGCAAAGAGAGGATATTATGTGACTCATGTACAACTCTGTTTCACATGGGTGGCACCGCACTTGGCTAGAGAGGAAAGATATTGTGAAGGAGATGGATACTCAGAAGAGTCTTTCCAATTCCATTTTTCATAGGTTATACTCAGAGCCGAAAGCCTCATCCAAGATTCTATCAAAGTTCCCACCTATTCATTTAAATTACACCAGAATGAGAGTGAGGACCAATTATAGCACTTAAAAACTGAAAAGGCTTCAGCAGCTTGGCTGTCTTTTTCTCTCCCCCCAACCCCCCTCTTTCATCTCTCATCTCCCTCTACTGGTATTTGCATGTCAATGGCTTCTGTGTAAGTGCATTTCTCTTCTTTTTTTATTTTTGCCTGCTATTTACATGTCATTGGCTTTTGCTGCTTGATGGTGCTGCGTTGAAATGAAAGTAATTTGCTCTCTGACAGTCAGACCATTTTACCAGCTATTACTCTCATCCATTCTGGTCAGTGAATAATAATGACAATGAAACCAGGGAGCTGTGAAGAAATTTAGCAAGCTCTTGTGTTAGTGACGCTGGTGTGGCTTTCCTGTGGTGGTTTTACTTCCTGTACCATTCATCTGCACCAAGAAATCTTGTTTTAAATATATGCAGTCTTTGTTCCTTCAGTGCACAGCTTTGTTACAAAATAAGGCGATTTTATGCCTTGCAAGTTAATTGCCTTGGTGAAGGAGTTGAAATGTAATGTTCTGTACTCTTAAGCCCTGAAAGTATTTGTAAAAGTGCATGGACTTCATCATTAGATCACTGTGAATTAGACGTGTGTAAATTGGATGTGTTTCCATAGAATAGTCTGATATGAATAAACTTATAGACTATATTTCTTGTGGTTTTAATTAAGTGGCAAAAGCTATACCAGTCAGTCACATGACTGGTGTCTCAGCCAAGGCTGAAAACATCTGATGAGTTTTGATTTGCAATTTTTTCTCATTCCCACTCATTTACATTAAATGTTCTTCAAAAAGTTGAAAACCAACATAAGTAAGCATTTCTCTCTTTTTTGCTCATTAGCATATGTTTATTTCTATTCGTCTTTACTTATGAAAAACTTTAACAAGAAAATCAAAAACATCTAGGAAAACCTAAGTGCAGCCTGACATTCTTTATTAACCTGACATTAAAGTGAAAACCATCACATTTCTAGTGAATGCATGGAACAAAAAGAAAAAAAAAAGAAAACTTTTTAAAGCTTGAAACCAGAGTACTCCCTAGTGACGGCCTGGAAATGACCCAATGATGAGGTTTAAAAATAAAGACGTATTTCCTTTTAATCAGCAGAATGGACCATGCCACCTAGAGTGTTAAATCACTGCTGCAGAAGTGATTTGAGGATAGCTGCTCACAAATCATGCTGGATGAGGATGAGATACGGTGATGAGAGGACACTAACAGGCCAAGTGTCAGCAGCTCACATGTCTGGATGGAGAAGCATACACATACTCACAAATGCACACCCACCCACACCCACACTCACACACTTAGTCCCTACAGTGTTGTTTTTAAGAGTTCCATAGCTCATTAATGATTTACTCTTACAGGCAGGACAGAAATAAGACTGCTTATGACTGAAATATTGATGGGCCTGTATGAATTATTAATGGTCTGATTTTTGAAATAAAGATGCAGTTGACCTACTGTTGTCAGAGGTGAGGTGGAGTAGTCCAGCTTTTTTAGTTCGATAGATGGCACTGGTTGTTTGTGTTTGCCTACAAATTTTCACAAAATGCATTTCATGTACATTTGACTCTTTGTGTGTGCAAGGGAGAGAAACGTTTGTGTGTTCAGGAATGTATCTTTCCACTGTGGTTGTGAGACACAGAAATATTCTGTTCCTTAAGACATGCATTTATGAATGGGACTGAATTGTACAGAGGTCATTCAGTCTATGATGTGCTTTCAGCTATTGAATTGTTGACCAAATGTTAGATAATTAAATTACAAATAGTAGTCTGATACTATCTACAACATTCTTTTGACAAATCAAACTATGCAGTTTTAAATCTATTTGTTTTGGTTCTGCCTCCAGAAGAATCTCATTTGGCACTGAATAGTGTGAGTAGTCCTGAATCTTGATATGCTCTTGGACTGGGAAGAAAGAATATTGAATATTCTAAGTGCATCACTTCTCCTCATCTTCAGTAGCACAATTTAAAAATTAGCTACTCTAACGTTTCTAATTAAAGACATAGTAGTTCACCTGTTGAGGCAATTCTTTGTCAAATGTAATAGGAATTTCTTTTTTTTTTCTGACTTTAAGCAAACAAAAAAAAGTTTTAATTTTGTCCTACATTTCTCAATCCCAGAACTAAAAAAGAAGAACAGAAATTACATTTCTGCACAAAACCATGGCTAACTGAGCCACAGCGGGACATAACCACTGGTCTGTTTGATGCTGGACTAAACAGAGGGAATATCCCTAGTGTAATAAATGTCAGTCATTGTGTAGCAGCGTTGTAATGCAACTCAGACCGCTGCACATCGACTGTGTCCGGTTCAGCCACATGAGACTACCACTCTTTGGGTTCGATACGTTTGCCTTGTCTACCTGTGAAACTGATTACAGTCGGTATCCTTGCAGATCTGTGACTGCTGATCTACGCTCACTACAGAAAGGACACATTATAGCACTGCAGCAATCATTGACAATAAAAACATAAAAAGTGAGCTAATGGGAAGTTTTCAGATGAGAAAAAAAGACGTGTCAGAAATTAAATAACAGGTTTGCTAGTGCCTGTGACAGCCATAAAATCAATGTGTGCTCACATTGCTGGAGGTGTGTCTCAAATTACTCCTGATCTGTGAACTTATGCAGAATTGTTTTTTTTTCTTTTTTTTTTCTTTTTATGTATAGACATACCACAATGACACACAATGTAAGCTACAATTTTATTTTCTCAAAGGTCTTCATTTGTCCGATAGCCATTTTGGCCTAAACTCTCACTGAAAATCTCTTTGATTTGCTGGGCAGGTGTGTTTAACATATTCCAAAAAGCAGTTCTGGTCATTACTGGCTATGAAATGGATGGCCTAACCTCAAAACTAGATCAGAAGATTTTTCCACTCTACTGAGTTAGTATAAAATGAATGTTTACTGAGTAAACATAAGGTACCTACAATTGCTTTCAATCATATAATCACTCTGCAGGAATGCTTCAAAAAGGTCCTTAGGACTTCTCAGTCCATCTGAGCTCTAGTATGGTTCAAGCACTATTCCTTGAAAATAGGTACATTTTCGTATACTCTTTTTTGTGCATTTGAAAGAACAAATGTGTACCCATGTGACAAAAATGTTCCACCATGTTCTTGTACAAAAAAGTGTCCTTTGACAAAAGCAATCATGTCCAGAGTTGATTTATCACCAGTTAATCCAACATGAATGAGATGGAGTACAAAGAATGAGACCATGCAAGCAACAGAGAGAAAGGCTACAGCTGACATTTGATACAGTAACCTTCTTATTGCAAGGCAACATTGCAAACCACTAAACTACAATGCGTTTTATGTTTTTATTTTATATACCCTTGGTTGTTACTGATGATTTTGTACCTTTAAGAAAATTCAGTGGTCAACAGTTATTACCCAAGAGACCAGTACAGTACTTACTTTTCTGAGAAGAATAACACTGAGTACAGAAATAAAATCCATTATTTGTCTGTGTGTAAAACTATTGGTCTTCAAATTGGCATAAAGATCAACAAGAACAAAAAGCTTTGTTATGAAGTAAATGTATTATCAAAACCATCCTAAATAATAGAAGTCAAAATTCTGGTATTCTGGTTCAGTTTAGCTCAATTTCTTATGTCTCTGTCTCTTTCCACTGTTCCCTTAAAAATTCATAATCCTTCAGGTTGTCTTTGTTTAGTTTGAATATTCACAGTCTTTTTGTTTCTGCTAGTAAAACTATCTCACTTGGTTTTTACTGCTGTTCTCTTGCTTGTAATTGTCCTTTTTGAAACTCCTCGCTTCATCCCTACTGTGTTACATATGGGCATTGGACTGATTTTTCACCCTTCTTATTTTATGTGAACATGATCCCCTGCAGAGAGTTTTTTTAATGTATTTTTTTTTTTTTAATGGAGCAGTGATAGATAGATATGGAGTTCTGGAAATGAGTTTGAAGCTAGAAGCAAAGGAGACAGTAATACATGTTAATGACTCGCAAAAATGAGGCCCTGGAGGTGCACAAAGAGTTTGGGTGACAGGAAAAATGTCCAGTGAAGCCCTGTTTCAGTAGAGGGCAAAGGACAAAAGGGGATTGTTCTCGAGCTTTTAGGACTTAGCTAAGTTGACTGGCTTGGGCTGCTTTGTCCTTCACTAGGGTCAAGAGGATAGGGATGGGGGGGTGGGCCAAGCAGATATGATCTTTCTCCTCGAGGGATGAAAGGAGGCAAAAAGGATAGAGGTAAGCACTGTGAGGAAATAAAAAAGATGGAAAGATGGAGATAGAAGTGAGTAGAGAAAAAAAAATGCTATGAAGTTGCTATATAGGAAAAGAAGGGAGTTTTTCTTTTGTTCCTTTTTTACTTTTGTTAAGGGATAGAGGATAAAAATCTCTTTCGATTTCAACAATCAGTATTCAACACTTCAATGGGTACTGTGTGAATACATGGGTTTAGGTGTGGATGAAACTGGGTAAAATGCTGTAAAAAGGTCAGTCACAATCGACTACTGAATATAAGAGGTTTTCAGAAAAAAAGTAGAACCTTAAACACTAAGTAGAAATGAATGTGTGTGCACGTGAGTGTGTATGTGTGTTTCTAAATGATGAGGTTGAGTCCCAAGCCACCAGCTAATGGTTTCCATAGATTTATTGGCAGCACTGGGGGTACTTTGTTTTAGACTCATGAGACAAGTTGCAATATATCACCATCTCAGCCGGCATGCAGACATCAGACTTTACATCAGATCTCTCTGAGTGGCTGTCAGGATGTACATGGGAATGTGTGAATGACTGGAATAAAAATAAAAATGCAGGCCAATAAAACAGCAAAAAATGTTAAATAATGGAAGAGAGACTTAAGAGCATTAAGTACTCTGTAGCTGAAACCACAAATAATGTTTACTGCTTAATTTCACTCAAAGATGTTGTGAATGTCCTGCTATGTCCACCTTTGAAATCCCAGCTTTTAGCATTTGAAGTATTTGGGTTTAATGGTTGTCTCTTCAACAATAGTGTTTTCATAACCAGCCAACTGGGAGGAAATCTAAAAAGAGAGGCAGGAGCACTAATCAATAGGAGAGGGCGGACCAGTGTCAAACGGCAAATAAACAAACAAGCCATTATCCTGACACACACACGGAAAACATAAACAACACATACACACTAGAACAAGTCCAAATGCAAATGTAGAGACACACAGAGGTGTCACTTACATATAATTAATACGAGGGTTAATTTATGAAGTGATACACTTCTTTTGCTATCTTTGTGGGGACTCTCCCTCTTCCACATCTGAATGCATTACCTTGAGCCTCATCCTGATTTGAAGATCACATCCAGGCACCTCTGTCTGAGCACAAACAGCTTTTTATTTGTGCTGGTGAACACAAATTCTGTGTAATTTTCGTGCCAACTGGAATCACTTTCAAAGTCATGTATTTCAATAGTGCATCTGGTTTGTGTCTCTAGTATGTTTTGTGTGTACCAAAGGGCGTGGGAGTCACTAGGCTGTAATTCAGGAAAAGGGTATTTGGTTTTGAGAAGTTATTACTGTTATCCTAACCTTAACAATATGAAGTTGACATGTTAATGAAGGTTCTAGAGCCAGACCACACCTCAACCACACCTCTAATCACCTGGTGAGCCTTCTAATACCTGGTTCCTTCCTCCCCTTCCCACCATAATTTATCCATCCTTCCCTCTCTATTTCCCATTCTTCCCTCCCTTATCCACTTATCCATCATTCCCACTCCACCATCCTTCTCTTCTTGTCCATCTATTCTTTTTTTCCCCATTATCCATCTGTAGGAGCCAAATTATTGTGTTATGTTTTGATGGATTTATATTGTTTCTGAATGGCTGTTATTTGTTCTATTTGCTAGTTTATGAGATAAAAATGTGAAGTATTAGGATTTGAATTATGAGTTGAACTAAAGTAATGAATTGTTTATTTTGATTGTTTACTGTTGCGCATGGTTGATGCCGTTTCTCATCTCCGCCCCCTCTTTATGGACAGGTGACTGCAGCACCTGGGCTATATTAGTGTTGGCTATTGGGGCCAGGTGAGCTCTCGGTTTCAGGCACGCAGCTATACAGTTTTAGACCGCGGCCAGCGTTGGTTATTTTTGTTTTGTTTTGATAAAAAGAAAGAAAGATGCCTGCCAGTCATGTCATGGTGCGGTAAGAAACGCTAACACTTTTGGAAATAAAATCATTGATCCAGAGGAAAGAAATGTTTGGACTTCATGATCATTTGTTTTGAACCAAAGAGCGCTGGAGCGCGTCGAACTTGGATGCATGTAAGCGGAGAGCAAAGAGCGTCTTTTATAAGAAAAGAACGCGCTAACACCATCCTTTACTCCTTCATCCATTCCTCGTTTCTTCCTCCCATCCATCAATCCTCACCGCCTTCATCATCCACCCTTTTCTTCATCCAACCTCATCCCTTACCCATTCATTCTTTTTTTCTCTCCCTCATCCATCCTCCCATCATCCCCTACATCTCTCATCCTTTACCTCATCTCATCTTTTTCTTGTCCTTCTTCATATCATTAATTTATTCTGGTGTATTTGGAGGGCTCCTAACTTCATCCATACCGTTCATTAAACAAACATTGTTTCAATACACCATCAGTGGTTGGAGTGACTTAAACTCAAACTTGATTTGTCTTGTTTTGTTGGTTTGGCTTAGTCGGGAATTACTCCATCTCCAAACACCTCCAACCTCTAAACACAGTCAGTTTTTAAATTTGATGCAACCGTTTTTTCATGACTGTTTCACAAATGACACTGTATTCCTTTATGTAATAATTATCTTGTCTAGTAGCTTGATAACATGTAAAACAAGTACATGGATATAAATCGATAGCTTAAGTTTTCATTGCTGTGAGATTGGTTGGCATGAACAGACGTCCAAATGCAGAGTTAGAGAAACAGACTGGTGCAAACTTGTAAAATTGACATTAACATTTAGCCGACCAGAATCAAACTCACCTGTTTACACTAAATGCTCTGCTTCTGTGAGTGCGTTTGTGTGTAATTCCCATCCTAACAAGAATGTGATTGAAAATGTGGATGTTCTCTGTTTTTCTGAAAGCAAGAAAAAGATAGTGAGAATAAAAGAAGTCAGAAGCAGGCAAACAGCATAAACACTGATATCACCATATTGATCAAATATTTTGGTGGCAGTTAGATGGCCCTCAGGCATGACGGTGTCCGAGCCTGTTTCAGTAATCTGTGGATCATTTGATGTGTGTACTTGTGTGTATTTGTGTGTGTGTACTTTGTCTTCCTTCTGTCCACAAATTGGTGTGTATGTGTGTTGAAGTTTGTTCTGAGCAGGGCTGGTGACAGAGCAGGAGGAGGAGTGCTATCGATTTTTAGCCCAGGCATGCTAGAGAAAGATTTGTTTGGGTGGAACTGTGATTACCTCCCTTTCTCACTCTTCTCCCATGCCCCCTTTTCCTGTTACCCTTTCACTTAGCATATGTGCAGTGTCTCTCTAACCGTCCAATGTCTCACCCGTCTCAATCATTAGGCCTAAACAAAGCGTGTGATCTGCTCTCGCTGTCATCTATTTCTGGATGCCAGCATGTCTGTGAGAGAATATGCTTTAAAGTTTTTGCAGCTTAGAAATGGTGGTTTTATATTCTAAGTATACCACACTTGCCACATAGGGATTTGTGTGTCTGTGTGCATCCACACGGGTGTCTGTCTGTTTGTGACTCTGTGTGTGCACTTTCTGAAACAATGACATGGGTATCTGAGGTTTTAAAAGATTTAGGAGCGAATCAGTTGCTTGGTTACCGGAGTGTGTTTGTTAGGTTGCAGTTTCTGTGTGTGAAATTGTAAACACATCTATATATAAGTGTGCAGACTTACTTACAATTATAAATATATAAATATATACATACATATTTCAGAAAGCATAATCATAATGTATAGTGATTGATAAACCTAATCCTGCTAAATACTACCAGACTGATCCCAGGTCAGTCTACATCTGTCTCTCTCTTTGCCCATCAATCTTTTCCCCTGCTGTTAGAATGGAACAGACGGCAACACAAAGGCAATCTGTGTTTCTCACTGTGTATAGCCAGATAAACAGATAAATAATTAGTTGCAATAGAGTAGAGGGAGTCTTAGTGTCATCATTATGAGGGAAAGAAGGATAAGGATTAAAAGAGCGGCATTGTGTTCAACAGATTATTGCCTCTGTGCGAGTGTATGTTCCTGCTGCATGTGTGGTTGGCTGGTTTTCTCATTACAGGATTAAAGAGCATCTGGTTCAATGTTCCTACTCAGCCTCACCATTCAAAATCACGAGGGAAATAATACACTGTTGTCTTGTGTAGGTGTGCTGCTTGTGCTTGACTGTGTGCGCCAGTTTCTTTCTACATTCGGGTCTGCACACATGCCAAATACATGACTGTGCATGCAGGTCACCAGGGAGAAAAAAAAAAGTATGGATTGAATGGAACTGGACACGGACAGAAATGAAATTGCTGTGTCTTGAGACTGTGTCACATAGAGTTGAAGGGCTTGTATTGGGGGTTATCTGAGTGAAAACTCAAATCTATTTCTGGTTATATAATGAAAGGTGAACTGAAAGTGGTTTAGCTGGATGTGTGGGTAAATAAAAGAGAGTAATGGATGATTTAGAAAGGGAAGAAGGCAGAGAATGGTCAAATATCATACACCTTGTAATAAAAACATAGATACACAGATAGGCAGACAGACAGACAGACAGATATATATATATATATATATATATATATATATATATATATATATATATATATATATATATATATATATATATATATATATATATATATAAATATAAAACTTGTAAAAGAGGGAAACAAAAAAAATCTCTTCCCTGCTTACACTGTATATAAAAGAAGCAAGACATCCTTCGTGACTGCGAAAATGAGATGACATGCCATTGGATAAGCATAGTAACAAACATGCTAACAAGCTGCTTCACCCATCAAACTGATCACACACAAAGGTTGCTTCATCTTTTAACATCTTTTTCAAAAGTGCCTTCTTAGCAGACCAACCTCTTTTAACTTACCTCTCCCCTTGTATTACATTTCTTTCTGTTGCAGTAATTCCATACAAGAAAAAACTGTTCAAAGTTTTTTTTTTTCTGTTACTGCATTGAAGTTTTTGTCCATCCTACAACATTAACTTACATTACATTGAAAACTTGGGGGCAAAGTCCATATATCACACATAAACTGTATACGACTTCTTGGTTTACGTTTACCTTTCAGAATACAGGTATTTTCATGCTATAAGCTGTTTCTGATATCACCACTGTCCAAGTTAATATGATAAACTACTTTTGATGAGAGCACAAACATCCACCCCACACAGTAGGAGTTTCACAGCCTTCATGCAAGATGTAATGGTCAGTAGACCTGTGTTTCTGTAAAGAAAATGTGAGCTATAGACTACCTATTTTGTTGCCCTAATTTTGAGCACCCAGGCGTTGTTTTCTAGTTGATATTGAGCCAAACTGATGCTGATTAAAACCTGCGTTTACCTGCTGAGTCATCTCCCATTGCACTCAAGTGGCAAATGTTAGTAGGTATTAACATATTTTTAAACAGTGTGAAAAGGGTTATACAAAGATTTATTGGCTTAATATTTTTTGAGAAAATGCTAAGTAATGTTACATAGTGACAAAAAAATAAAAAAATAGCCAATGAGTGACTTAAAATAAGACAGATATAACCTAATTTCTGTTCTACAGTCGATACTGTCATGATAACACAGCTAGATTAACATGTGTACATATAATTCACCAGATATCTAAAACAGTCATGGCGGCGGACATCAACACTGTAAATGCCTTCATATGTGGATTTTGCTTCATTGCAATGACAAAACAAAATGAAACAAACAAACAAACATTAACAAACATCCTCATTAACCAGACACTGTTCCTCTCTTTGGTAACTCAGACATACAATATAGAGGCTCCTTAGCATTGTACCACATTCACACTCCAAACCAACACTGAGTCTGTTTACGTGACCATCAGAATCTGACAACTGGCAGTAATCAGATAATTTTAATAATCTGATCTTACATGTCTACATATACTTCTGAAATGCAAAATTAAAAAATACCTGGTCTACATTTTCACAGATTGTCAGATTTATTTAGTATATACGTAGTGACTAGGGATGTGCACTAGCAGCACGACTAATCAACTAATCAATTTATCTAATTCGGTGCACAAAATCAACAGTTTGTTTTTCTCTTATTTGTTTGGACAAGAAATATGTTTCATCGTGCAGAGACATGGTGCAGTTTATAGCGCTCTGTTAACAAAAAAAAAAAAAAAACAAAAAAAAAAAACAAAATAAAAAAACCGTGGCCCCTTTCAGCTCGAGCTAGAAAGGAGGCGAGAGAGATGTCAGCTGGTTTGAAAGTTCAGGTCTGAGTCAGAGCGGGGTGTGGGACCAGAGAGAGTTAGCTGTGAGAAACTTCCTGTTAAGCTGCGAGTGTTTTGCTACAAACTTTATCAATAAATACCACACAGCTTTTCTAGTTACTGCCGAGTCCCATGGCTGCTTATCACTACTGAATAAAGTGAAAGTAGTTCACCCTGAAGCTAGCTGCAGCTTTAAGCAGGATTCTCATGGCCAATTTCCCTCGGGTGCGTGTGCTCCATGTTATGGCAATGGTTTGGTATGGTTCACACCGGACATGCTGGTAGCTGGTTTTGTTTTAGCTGAACGCTCATGTGGCAGCAACGTTTAGCTTACCTGGCATAGTAACATACACTTCGTTTCTCTAAATACAGCAAACCCAGGTTCAATCTAGATGTCTCTCTGACCAGCTTTGTCACCTACCTGCTGAACAATAAAGGACACCAAAGCATAAAGAATGTTAAAAATATAACAAACAAAATATAACTTGCACTTGTTTATGGACACGCACATTATACAAATAACATTTCACATGTTTTACAATTTCCCTTAGTTGTATTTTTCATTGTATTATTGATGGTGTCACGGCTAATCAACTAATTTACTAATTGACTTTGACTGGCCTTATTTGTCGACTTCAACATTCACCTGAAATGCCCATCTCTAGTAATAACGTAACGCCCTGTTATTTTCAAACATTTGGACTCGAATGTGGCTGCGCCCATGGTCTTACTCTTCTGTTCCACCGAACGCGGAGGCATTGTGTGAGTGTTGTGGAGAGTCTGTTCTGCAGCATCGCAGCCAATCACGGCAACTCTAGTCAGTCTGAATGCTTCCACCAAGCACGCCACGGAGCATTTCTGAAGTGTCCCTCAAGTGCCATGGTGCTCTGTTTCCCTAAAAATATGAGGCTGCATTATTTTTGCCGCTTACCGCTTGGAAACCATGTCAATTTAAAGCAAAATGGATCCGGTTGATTTTAAAATTATAACACTTTGGATTACATTTTACTCTGAAACATCAACATTATGTCATAACCAGCAGCACAGGCATGAAGCCATCAGGTGAAAGAGTCGTGATACTTGTAACCATGGACGACGAGACGTTTAGCTTGGAGGTGGAGAATCACACCACTTGGTATGACACCACACATCCCTACTATAAAGAAATTAAGAGCAAGCATGTGAGACCTGGTCAGACTAGCCAAATAACTTTTTGCTTGTTTATTGTTCTCTTTGAATGCCCATTAGTGCATCAATTATCACGCAATATTGCAATTTTCGCGTGATTAGGTAACCTGGAGAATCCAGTCGTGGTAGAGATGCTATGGTGTGACAAGGTGCCAGGCGGAAGCTTGGCGTAGCTGCCTGCTTTTATTAAACTTCCGCGTTCAGCTTATAAACTCCCAAAATAGACTAAACAAATCAGATCTACTGGTCTACATGCACAAAGACATTAAGGTATTGGGGAAAAATATAAGTGTGTTAATTCAAGTTGACATGTGTTTATAGGCTTAACACGATTAACGTGATTTATTGTGAAGTCTTTTAGTGGTCAGGATAAACCACCCCCTGAGCCTCTCAGTCCTGTAGCGTATGGAGAGGAGTCTACTCTGTGCAACCACAGTGTCATGCAGAGGGTGACTACTGTTTGTGAGGATGGCCTGCACCAGGTAGTTAGAATTCTGAAAAAAAAGTAAGAATTCTGACTTTTTTCTCAGAATTCTTTTTTCTTCAGTGGCCCTAATACTCTTCCGTACCCCAGTACACATCCAGAGCTGCAAAAGAAAAAACAAACAAACAAACAAAAAAAAAAACATGTATACACTCATTCCAATTACTTTGCATTGCATGTTGTCTCTGTACATGCTTGAACCATGTGGGGGTTACATGATGTTATGAGGGAAGACTTGTGTTGTGTTCAAAGACTGTGGCGGATACACCATTTTTGTTAGAAACTGAAACAGTTAAGGATTATTGAGCATTTTGACAGTCAAAAGATTCAAAATAATAAAAAAAAAAATTTCTTCCAAACTAGTAGGCATTGCACATGTCAATAGCTTTAAAATCATATTAAATCTCTCTATCATATAAATACAACTGATTGGATCACTTCACCTAGTATCCATGTAAACATGTCAGGTGGAATCTACGATCAGATGCATTTCAGTCAGATTAAATATTTATCTATATAAACATAGCTACTGAGCAGAACTTGATAAGTCTTTGGATTAATTTAATTTAAATCAGGTGTGTTGGAGCAGGGAAACATCGACTGCAAGACTACAGCCCTCTAGTACTGAACCTGGCTACCCCTGCTCTAGGGAAAGCTAGAAACAACGGGGCTATAGGAAAATATCTACTGCCCCTAAAGTTCCTAATTAAATCTGCATTGTAAATAGACAATTTTATATGTCATAGGTATTGTTTGACAATCTCTTTTCAGTTCAGATGTTGATATCTGTATTTTTTAAACTTTTCTTCCAGCAACCTTGGAAAAAATAATGATAAAGAAAAAGCGAAAAAAAAAAACAAAACTGCATATCCAGCTTTAAAATTTCCATCATTAATTACATTACTGATAGTTCTGTTGAGCAAATTTTGCACAAAATGTTAAAACTAGAGTTTTTATCAGTATTTAATCATGTTTGTGTTTGTGTGAGTGTTTTTGTATATTCCTCAATTAATCAGAAAACCATTACTTGTGGCTAATAGAGATGGATTTTTAAGCAGAGACATGTCTTTCTGAAAGTTTGCTTTTTGTCTGTGTGAGTGTGTGCAACTGTGATAACTGGAATTATTATTATTTTATGCACGACTGCTGGAGCCACCTTAGTTTGTGTAACGCTTAATGAGTAGTGGGAGGGTGTGTCTGTGGAAACACTAAGGTTAAACACACTCATTTATTGTGTGGGCGTGTGTGTGGACATAGTTAGCCAAGACTTTGCTTGCAAGAACTCGCCACATTCATTCCCCAAACATATAAAGCTTTAGACTAGGAAACCCCGTTTAGGCTTCTTTTACATGCCCTGAGGTAGAAAAGACTTTGCCATCAGCTTCAACAGAAGGCATTAATCCCTCAGAGATACCTGTATTATCTTCACTCCTCAGGGTGAAATATCAGCTACATACTAATATTTTTTGCTGCTTGAAACGTGTCCTTGCAAAGCTTCCCGGGATACCTCTTGGCCTTTGAAACATTACAGGTGTAGTCAGTCCTGCACAATTACCACATCAAAACGTCACAAACTGCAGAGTTTGTTAACTCAGCGGGAACATAAATGTTTATGGTTTATGTGGTGGTTTACGTCTATGGTTAATGACAATAATAGACCTCAACAAACTCCAACAAATTCATCGTTGTGTGTGCATAATCCCACACTGACACGCTCTCCCAAGGAAACACACTTATGTAAACCCATTTTACTTTCATTAAGGATCACTCAAAATGGATGAGAGCCCTCATTTCATGGGGTGCTGCCAGACTAGATATGAGTACCTCCTTAGTATTGAGACTGTTCCACACGTGCATAGACACTCAAATAAATATTCCTCATCCTGACAGCTGTGGCAGTTAAAAGAGATTGAAGGGGCATTAGGCTGACAATAGATTTAAGCATTAGCATTATATGTTCTATAGAGGAACTGCATGAATCCAAATAAAATCTAAGATCAGACAACAAATGAAGGGAGAAAAGGCCAAATTCAAATTTCAGAAGTTTATACTTTATTGGACAAAGTACAAAATGTCAAAAGTAGAGCGAGAGGTGATAATCTCATTTGACAATCTTCTAATGGAAGCACAGAGAGAAAAAAAATTCTTATGCCATTTGAAGGTCAGTTGAAACAACAACCAAGTTTTCTGGTTTGTCAGAGAACAAAATAACTCTAAAAAGCCAAACAAAAGCCTTATAGCTTATTGTTGTCCATCTTCTTTCTGCTATTGATTGCCAGCTGTCTTTTGGGTAGGCAGACTTGCTGATGACCTTTAAAAATCTGTGTGTGAGTGTTGTAGCATGAGTATATGTGTGTGTGTGTGTCATTAAATCCATGTCCAGCCTCAGCGTGTGCTCTCTTTGTGTTCTGTCATGTTATCATATTTTCTCCTGTTCTCTTCATCGATTACCTGTCATCAGGCTGAAAAGTGGACTTTTGTTTCACCGAGTTAGCAAATCGCATGCACACCCTCCCTCTCTCTGACTCTTTTGTTTCATCTAGCCTTAATTATTTTTATCTGCATTATTTTTAAAATACAAGCTTTCACTGTTACACCATTCTCCACTAGTTTTTTTTCCCATTTTTTTTTGTTTTAAATTTGCTTTGTGAAAAATGTAATAGTCGTTCTTCTTCCTTGCCTCTCCTTAGCAGTGACGCTGTGAGATGAAGCTGAGTAACTTATTGAATTCACTCATATCTCTGTCTTTTTTTTTTTTTTTTTTTTTTTTTAAACCGTGCCTCACATCCTAGAAAGTGAGATCAAATCAGACCTGTCATCACATGTCTGGTTTGCATGGCTGCATTTATTTATGTCTTTGTGTGTCTACTTGTGCATGCCAAAGTGCATGCACGTGTTTTTATCTTGCATGTGTGTTTGCAACAATTGATGGTATGTGTGGCTGAGCATGGGGCAGTTCTTTTGCTCTGATGCTAAACAGCAGGAGAAAGGAAGGTTAAGTAGGAAGGTCAGTGTTGTAGACCGAGGGAGATATCCATCACAGAGACGGAAACATTTCCGTGGACACCATGGCTATTTATTTCTATTTCAATGGAAAAGAAGACAGTTTCTGCAGGTAAGCTGGCAGCCTGCCTGGGGCCAACCTGACACATCCTCTGCAGACATTTGGAGGAGAACATAGAGCGCTGAGGTAAACAAACTGACTGGGCAAATCAGCTTAAAAAGTTGTTTGCTTGGTTGCAAAAGCAAGTTTATTCATTCTCTCCAAAAATGGGTTGTTCTCTTAAAGCTAGAGGAAGTATATCTTAGGTTTAAATATTCATAGATGTCTTTTATAACTTACATGATGTATGCAACCATTAATAGCCACAACATGAACCATGGAGGAATATCTTCTGTTAGTATTGTACTTTCAGTGTTGAAACCAGTTACCCAGTAATAGAAAAGTAATAGAAACTTGACAACACATTGAGTGATGCTATTAAACTGCTTTAGAAAAACACTTTAAACAGATAATATCTTAGTATTTTATACATCATTAATAAATTTTCACACTCATTTGTATAGCAGCATACTGGTTTAGTTTCCCTTATTTAATTTTCTGATTCAAAGACATTATGACGTGTTTCATTGCTTCTTGACTTGTGGGCTATGCATAGTCAATCTATCTTGAACTAAACATATCCATGTTGTTTGCAGTCCTATAATAACAGAACAGGTGTAGGCTATGAGGTGAATTACTGTACCTGACAGAAAAAACAGCCAGTATGATTGCAGAAGCCAACAACTGTGGTTCACTTGTTTGGATGAAGGGTCAGTGAATCTGAAAGTGAGATGAGCTGCTCACACATTGTAAGGTCCATTACACTGAAGCAGCAGCAGCATCAGGACTGAAACATAAATCTGTGTCAAAGATGCCAGAAAAAAATGTGAAAACTTTGGGTTTCTTGGGCTCATAGCAGATTTTCTCATAATGATCAGGTGAAGAACATAAAGATTTAAAATTCCTTATGTAAACTATAGGTGAATCAGATGGGAAATTATCTTGCATCCAGAGATGGAGCTAAATGGAAAAGGGAAAACGATACTTTGCCATAATTGGTTGTTATATTGCTGGGTCAATGGAGTGGTTCCACTCAAAGTGCTTTCTTTTGTGTCACAGATTTTTGGCCAATTGAAGGATGTTTAACAGGCAACACAAAAACTGATTCCACACCTTTTGAACTAGAACTGTTAAGTCTCTTATTAACTAAGCATCTCCATTAACTTGAGTGTTCAATAGATTATCAAGGTTTGCAAGGTTATATTTTCAGGCTCCAATCAGCACCTCTGCTAGTAGCTACATAGTTTAGATATGACTTTCGTAGACAGGTGCTTCATCCAAGCACCTGCTAAATATTTTTTTTTTTATAAATGCTTGTCCTTTTTCTAATGTTTCTATGGAGGACTTTGTATAGTTCCATGTACCAGGTTAGAATAACTAGACTTTAATGTCTTGAGCTGACCATACCTCTAAACCTAACCATGGCTTTTTTTGGTTTGCTGCACCCAGATGCTGGGTAACCTGTTCCATGAGTTGCTAAGTTACTGCATTAGTTAGTGTTGATAGTTACATGTGGAGCATCAGCTGGTAAAAGCTGTGGACCTTTTATTATGACTTACTAAAAGTGGAACAGTCGATTACAGCAGAAAAGGGCAATTTTCTGATTCATTCTGGCACCAGCCTGTATCCAAAGAAAATGGCTTAAACCCTGTCAGAAGAAAAAAACAAAACAAAACAAAACAAAAAAGAAAAAAGAAGAAGAAAAAAAAAAAAAACCAGCAAGAAAATGTGTTTATGTATCTGCAAACTGGGCCCTCAGTATCCAGACTTTGTTTACAATGTGAGGTGAATTAAAAAGTGTGCCAGCAATTTTGCTGCACACTTTGACAAAACTCTGGATTATGTCGATTTTTTTCTGTCAATGGTAAATGCACTACTGACTGATAAGAGAATGCAAGAACAGACTACAAACAAGAATAACACATTTTCATTAAACAGCCACAACACACTTAAAGGTCCCATATTATGCAAAATTCACTTTTTAATGGTTTTGGAACAGTCATACTGGTCCCCCCGCATGTGTAGGAGACCCGTAAGTGTGAAACTCTTTCAGGCGCTCTCTCTCCCCCCTGCTCCACCTCTAGGGAAGTAAGCGCTGAAATGAGCTTGTTTGAAAGCGTGTACGTTATGACGTCATAAGGGACAATAACCAGTCCCCACAGAGCGATGGACCCGTCTACCGGCTCTCAAAGCCCGCCCTCTAAAAATCACCTAGCGCCCAGTGTTTTTCCCTCTTCGGCAACCCTCGTTAGCGGACATGGCTAATCGACAGAAGCACTGTTCTGTTTGTGGCTGCATAAATGAACACGAAAACGTTTTTTTACTTCCATCCACTGAACCCACGAGGACTGAGTGGATTAATTTTATTTTTGGAGGAAATGTACCCGGAAAACTTCCAAAGGTTTTGCATGTCTGTGGCCAGCATTTCAAAGAGGACTGTTTCCACAACATGGGGGCATGGAAAGCAGGCTTCGCCAACCGTTTGAAGCTGAAGCCAGGTTCAATACCAACTGTCCGTGACACAGCTGGAGAGGTAAGAGCTGGCAGTTATTTTATCGTTTCGGCCTTATTAGTCTGATAGCTTGAAAATATATTAACCTGTCAATCATCTCATGACGGGCGATGCGATGGGCGGAGCCAACAGCTGAGCTGCTCCACCAGGGTTCCGCCCACCATAAACGGCACATTTCTGAAGCTGCTAAAAAGAGGGAGGTGAAGAGAAGCCGCTGCACTCAAACTGAGGGTCGATTTGTCCATACCATGGCGGAAATATTTCATTTAGATATTAATGAATGGTCTCAGATTGGGAATAAAGTGTATAATATGGGACCTTTAAAGGTCAACTTGTCAGTCACTGTGTCCAGGTGTTTGTACCACTACACACACTCAGCCTGGTCATCAGTAACTGCAGACTTCTTACTGAAATCAAATATTAGCTCTTTTATTTTAGATACATTCAGGATTGGTGTTATAGAAAATTACCAGGGCTCTCCACTTGTAGTGGGGAAACAAAGACTCATTAGCAAACTTAATTATGTCTTTTATAATGGCCAATGTTAGTGTACATGCTAAACAATAGAGGTGAGAGGACACGTCCCTAAGGTAAGTCATTGGAGGAAAACAGAACATCTGACAAAAGACTTAAACCTCACATGCTCTGATCTTACAGTTAGAAATGAGACCAGGATCAATGTTGAACTTTATGTATGTATGCTTCCAAATCTTCGCAAGTAATTTCATTATCAGAGAGGTGGCACTGTAAGTCATTACACAATAAGGGGCTTTATTTTTGGGCACAGACAGAGTTCTTTTTTAAAGACCAGAACCCTGTGAATTTGGAGTGACAATTGAGGAGGAAACAGAAAAATGTCTGACAACTGTTCAGCACAAATCTTGAGCACAGCCTTTGATGCCACCAGACACTGAACTTTTTCTCTCCTTTATGCTTTGGAAAGATTTTTCGGAACTTTTACTTATGAATATGCATATTTAAAGAGCAAAAAAAGAGAAGAAGTAATTAAACTTGAAAATTTAAATGATTATATTAAAAAAAAAGGGGACTTTTCAGTTAACTATAGAGATCACAATGAGACTTGTCATTAAGAAAAATTGGAAGGTCCTTTGACTACAGCCCCATTATCAGCCTCATGCCCTCCCGTGCAGGACATGACTTTCCAATGTTAAGTATACACTCTACTTTGTCTTTATATGCTATTTTTCTGTAATTCCTTGTACTGGCAATGATGTCAAACATAACTTTTACCTAACAAAGTTAAGTTTTAGAAGCTTTGCTTCGTGTGCTAATATCTCAATATTTCAAATATTTCCATAACTTTTTATTTTGGTTTAATTAAACTCTTATTGAGGTACATGCTGGACAGGACTTACAGAGTTTTGTGGTGGTGCAGAGATTGTCGGGCGAAAACATTATGTTATCCTCAAGCTAATAAGTATACCGTTTCTGTAAGGCAGTAATTCTGACAGATGTAACACTCACTGCTCAACAAGCTTAAAGAGTAATATTTTTACCTGTTTAATCCACTGTTACTGTCATTTACAAAACTCATTTCCTGACACTTTCAACATGACATGTATGTATATATATATATATATATATATATATATATATATATATATATATATATATATATATATATATATATATATATATATATATATATATATATGCATTAAAATTGTCCAGTCTTATATAAAATGAAAAAATTGTCACTTTCCTCAGTTTTGCATGCATGCCTGAATTAAAAGTGAGAACCTTATGCAACTGATTTGACAGACTGATAAGGCAAATGATGTCATGTATTTCATATCTGTATTAATGAACAAATCCATCTGTGCAGCTGAGGCAGTCCTGGAGATTCTGGAAAGATAAGATGTGCTGTAACCAACATATTTACTTTTTAGTTTTTGCTTTAAATTTACCATTTCTTCTCAAATAAAATGTATTTTCTTAAGTATGTAGCATTTTTTATGTTAATTTAATTATATTGTCATTCTCAACCAATACCTTTTTCTTCTTCAATTCTCCGTCTTGGTATGTCTTCCTCCCACATCCTCTGTGCCCTTCTATTTTTCTCTTTAAACCTCCTTTCTGTTTGCCTCTCTTCTCCACGTCTGACACTTCCAATCATTATAGCTTATCCATGCTATGACAAATCACAGCTTGATCTATTTCTATCTCCTGTCTGAAAATGTGTTGCATATACACTGACTATGCATACATGTGTTTGGGTTATATGGGCAAAGAAGTGGAGAGATCTGTGGGCATATACAGAAAACAAAGTTTACATTTGTCCACTGCTGTTAAATGACATTTTGCCAGCATTTGCAGTACACTGTCATGGGTCTTTGATCATCCCATAAATATTAAATGAGAATGAATCGTAACACAAAAATGACAATGGTGAGGTCACCACCAGCTACAGAAAGCATGTCAAATTGCAGAGGACATAACTAACACAAGTGCCCAACTTAAATTAAAAGTATACAAACTTATTAAATTTGCACAGATTTTTTAGGTCACCTTCCTCAAAAATCTTCCTATGGCAATGTTCTGATATTTTTCCAGACAAGATGAGAGGTCTCAGTGGGTTTAATTGTTATATTAAGCTGCATTTTATTTTTATTTTTTCTATTTAATGATTGATGTTTTCAGTCTATAACTTTCTGTCGGTTCCATCCCTGTAGTTACACTTGGTTTTGTTTTATATTCTTAACAACTTTGAGCTGTGTTTATTATGCAAATGTTCATATAAGTTACAAGTTGTTTCCTCTTGATGAAAAGAACACATAGCCAGTGTAAGCAGCTGTTATGACCTATAGATGCAAGCATTTATTGAAAATGCACAGTGGACCTTTGCACTGACTATTACAGACTAGCAACCAGCAGTATACAGTAATTTAGGTTTATGCTCTTGTTGGATAACATATTCAAATCATTTAAATCAAATCAAATCTTATTTATGAAGCACTTCATATGGGAAACAACACAAAGTGCTTTACAAAATAAAAATGCACATTTTTGCATAATAAAAACACACAAGCCTTAACAGACCAAAGTATATAACGACAATTTTAACACACACCTGATGCTACACACTCTCTCTGTCTCTCAGACACACACACACACACACACACACACACACACACACCCACACACACACACACACACACACACACACACACATATAATATGTAACGTTGAATTGTCCTGTACATGAAATGTGCTATACAAATAAACTCCCTTGCCTTGGTGTGCCCACATATGTACGGCCCACCACCATTCAAAAAAAAGTGATCCCATGGCCACAACCCTGCAGACCAAACAGGCATGGCCCCTGGCATGCAGGATGTCCATGAGGAGAACTGTGGAGTTAAGAAAAAGAAATTAAAAAGCAAAGATCAAATAAACCTAAAAACAAATAAAACCAACAAGTAAAGAAGTAAACAAACAAAATGAATAAAAATTGTGTTATAAGAAAAAGGTATACCTGGAGCCTTTTTTAAAATGCATTAATAGTCTTTGCAGCTCTGAGATTCTCTGGTAGGCAGTTTCACAGACAACACAAAGGTTGTAGTAATGGAATAAAGCCTTCCCATATGCTTTGGTTCTAACTTTCTTTCTGGTTCTAACTCAGGGTCCATGAAGACCCATCATTTTAAAGCAGGTCAGATCAATAACTAGGGTCAAGACCATTAAGATACTTATAAACTACTAAAAAAACTATTAAAATCAATCCTTAAAATCAGTTCTAAAAAAGACAAAAAGCCACTGCAGTAATTTTAAAACCGGTGTAACGTGTTCTCGCCCTCTGCTCCTCATCATCACATAAGCAGCTAATTCTGCAGTATTTGTGAATTTAAACTGGTATTTTTTGAAAGACCAGAGAGAAGTGCATTATAAATAGCTATTCTATAAAAGCATGTTTCAGCACCTCCCTGCTGGCAAGACAGAGAAATGGGCAGCTATTTTCTGGCTATTTTTTCAAGACAATATCCTACTTTTTTTGTTTTTAATATGTGGAGTAAGAGTCAAAAAAAGGGCACCCATATTTCTCACACACTGAGAAGATTTAAAGTTTAGCAGTTTTACTAATATAATCTCTTTCTTGTCTTCAGGACTAATAATTAAAACGTCAGCTTTGTCCTGGTTAGTTAAGCTCACCATAGGTTACTAGCCCTGCAGCAACTGACAGGCACGATGAGGAAGCAGGATAGTTATGTGACGGTGAAACAGTTATGACTGAAACAATAAATACTCATCTTAGAAGTGGAGCGTGTGGCGAAATTTACCAAAACAACTTTAAAATTTGATGTTGTAACAGTTGTAATTAGTAAAATCTAAATAGATAAATAGGTTTTTTAAATGGTTTAGCTTACTCAGGGTATTTAAAGTTTAGGTAAATTCTACTTTATAATTTACAGTTGGAGTCCTTACATTTCAGAAAACCTCTAAGACCCCATTGAGAATTGAGATTCAACAGCTTTTATTAGAAGGAAAAGAAAAAAAAAACTGCACTTTAAGCGGTATAAAGTAAACAACATATGCTTGCTATATCTATATATATAGAAAACAAAAAGTCATTGTCCTTTCATATTATCTTCAAGTGTCCCAAACACAAAACACACTTCTGACTGATCTTCAAAAATCCTGGGGAGGCGGTGTTTTCCTCACTACTTTGTTTTCATGTCTTTGCTGTACTCTCCATGGGGCCATCATACTTCACGATTATCTTCCTGAAGATTTGATGTGTTTGATGTCCCTGTGATTGTGTGTGTGTAAAGGCAGGAGGCCTGTGTGGCCTTGCCAAAAAATAGCATGGTTTTCTTTTTGACCTCCCTTGTACCCTTCCCTCAGGGGCTAACGATCCAATCAGAAGATAAGCCTATTTCCAGACCCTGCCCTTGGGAGCAAGAGAGATCCAATCGGAAAAAGGTTTCTCTTAGATCAGAATCAGCAGGGGAGGTGGATAAGGGACCACACTGACAGATGACCATCAAAAGAAATACAGAGAAGAAATATCCAAAACACAGACATAACAATGTCTACACAAAAGTATATGTGCAATGATCTAAAAGAAAAGGTTTTTCTTTCTTTTTTTTTTTTTTAACAAAGGAAAAAAAATCCTGACACCTTAGCCAAAATGCACTTAGTATAAAGTGGCTTATCCCTACAAACTTCATATACAATTAGTAACTGTGTTGCTGCATCTCACAAAACCAGAACCTATGTGTTCATTCGCACCCTTAAAATTAAAGGAAAAAAAATTAATCTTTATTAAAATAAACAAATGAAAAGCAGCGTTTTTTGATGGAACCATCTGCCAGTGACCGGATGTTTGATACAGACAGGACTGATGCTTTAAAACCACCACAGTTTCTCTCATTCTTGTAGTACTTTTGGATGACATTTGACATGTATACTGTTTAGCCATTCTTTCATGTTGCAGCCCTCATTTTATTGCCTTCCTCCTTCTCTGTAAGCACGTCACACTTTGCTCCTCGTATTTGCAGCAGGTTGCATGTCCAGTATTTGAGTGGGCTGTTGGCTAATGTGAGTGACTTGATGTGCATTTGTCACCAGTGTCACTTTCATCTGGCAGTGCCACTCTTGATTTTATGATGCTTTGAAAAATACATTTCAGTTTCCTCTTTTGCTAATAGAAATCCCCAAATGTGCACACGATTACATATTTGATCCAAGCAGCACCACTTGTGAAAAGCTTAATTTGTTTCTATTTTTTTTTTTTAGCCATACTGGAAAAATTGTGATCTATGAAGCATCTCTTTCTGTATAATTGTTTTGCCGGCCTGAGGATGGTATGGTTATGCTTGCTACAACATGCCTTATCAAGGAGAAAAAATTTGTTCAGAGTGGGGCGATGTGAGAAGAGAGAAAAATGAAGATGGAGAGAAAAAAAATGTCCTCTTAAAGTTCTATACATCCCTTGAAACTATCTCGTAGATGCAGGTGAAGCCAAGAATATATTCATCACCATAAAGAGTATTTTAGCTCTATAAACTTAGTCTGTAAGAAGTTGTCTGTTATACTGAAGCATTAACGGCTATTTGCATGCATGTTTTTTTTTTTTTTTTTTTTTTTTTTTTTGTATTGCTCAGTGTAACAAATGTCCTTTATTACTGTCAAAATGCCAAATAAGTTATCAACACCTCTTCGCGTGCTGCTGTGACATCTATGCCTACATGTTTACAAGCACATAGCAAGTCAGCAAGCAGACTGTATTACTCAGACAAAAAAAAAAAAAAAAAAGAGCTGATGCAACACAGTGTTCATCATAGATAGCCGCGAAGGATTAAGTGTTTGTATTATTAAGTGCATCATTGTATTGTAAAATGTGTTTCATTGAGTGTGTGGTGAATTCTGTTTTTACATGTAAACTGTTGGCGAGGATGCTTTTGGCATTTCTTCAGCATCAGCTAAAACTCCTCTGTGGTATTAATGCAGATTTTCACCCCTGTGACACACAAACACTCACTCAGCTGTATTGACTGGTGTCTTGGAGAGCCTAAGGCTGTTGAGTGGGTTGGATTTCAGAAAATTCTCTCTGGCAATTTATTATGTCTACTTTAGACAGTGATACAATGAATTAATTAGCAGTGGCAAATAAAAGGTATTGTCATGAGATTAGACAGATTAACAAAAAAAAAATATTATTTTATTTTTTTTGTTTTTTTTTGCAAACATGGACTCTTAGTCTAACAAAATGATTATCACTCTGGTGTAATACACAAACGATTCAGAAGGCCTATTTCCACTTCTTTTGTGGCAAAGATGCAGCAAAATATTGGTACAATAGTCTAAAATGGTACAAAACTGCAGTGATATACAGTATTTTTAAGAGACAGAAAGCAAACATTCAAAACAAACAATGTCTCATTGGGTCTTTTTCTTCTTTTCACAAATAAACCAGGATAATGTAGATGATTTTATTTTGTTTGTATCAATAAATGCATAAAAAAATTCTACACTTGCCAATCAAGCATGGAAAAGGCTCTGATCAGTGCATGCTCAGGAAGCTGTAATCTAGCTCTCTGTAGCCCTGAAGTCCATCCATGAGTTGGTAGGAGTACAACTATTATCTCCACTTGTTTGTACAGGGCAGGCACAGCAAACTAACTAAAATACAAACTGGAAGACACGCTGGGGAATAGCTTCAATTGCAACATTTATAACTAGCTTTATAGAATAGATATTGCTTTGGCAGTGACTATAAGCAGAAAAATACAACAAAGTGCTCTAAAAAGGAAAAAAAATTCTGTACAATCTGTTTTCAACTTGCTCAACTACTGTTATCATTTGAGATAAATGTACTCCACTTTACTTTCTCAAGGATCAAAATAGTCTTTTTTTCCTCACTGGACAAATGAAGGATAAAACAAAAGCTATGTTATAATACATGTATCTTGTATGTTCTTTTTTTCTCTTTTAAGACAAAGTGTATCATACTCAGTAGTGTTCAGCTAGGATTACTGTACAGCTTTCTGATTTATGTGCATTCCACGATACAAGTAGATAACAGTGAAAAGGCTGTGAAAACTGACATTTGGAAGTTTTTATCATTGACAAAATGCATCCTCCATATAGACAGGCAGTTAAGATTCCACAGCTTTCAAATTGTTTCTGCTGATGCCTCGATCATGTCTTATCGCCTGTATCCGTTTTTATCTCTTTAAAGGCTCAGTTTTCTGGTTCAGCAGCTTATAAAGGCAGCTCTGGGGTCTTTTCCTTTTGGCTGTATTGCCCACCACAAAATGTTTTTGTGTGTGTGTGTCTGTGTGTGTGTTTTACAGTTAACTGCTGGCAGACATAAGCATTTTGTGCTTTAGAAATCTGGAGATTTTTTTTTCTTTTTTTTTTTTTACAATGTCAGTAGAAATAAATTTGTTTTGATTTGTAATTTATTTTTTTGGTCCATGAGCACCAAATGCTGCAAGTTTTACAATAACAGCTCAAAAATTGTAAAAAGATGACAACTTCTGGGTTCCAAAATCTTTGCCTTCATGACAGTTTCATGTAATGCATACTTATATGCATTACATGAAACTGTCATGCACTGACAAAAATGGTAAAATTATTCTATTGGTAAAATAACACTTTGTTAATTATGCAAAATTCATTCATACATATATGTTACTTTTCCTTTGTGAATTATTACAGTCTGATAGTCTAACTGCCTGTGCAGAATATAAGATGATTTCTTTTTACAATGATATGTGATACTGTGTCACACACTGAATTGCACTAATTTATAAACACTGGTACAACCATGTTTTTTTGCACAGACAATAAATGAATAAATGCAAAATCATTTGTTGCAACAAGTTATGGTGTTCATCCAAAAAAAAAAAAAAAAAAAAGAAAGAAAGAAAAGAAAAGCACGAAGATGGAAAAAAAGAATCTGCATACATCATCCCTCACCTCACCTCACACTTCTTCTCTCGTTACACTCACCTATTCATGTCACAGAGTTCCCTACTGGAGAAGGAATACAGATTCTTCTTCAGTTCCCTAGGACAGGAGTCATTCACATGAATAGTAGTGTCTGTAAACCAACATCTCTCATCTTCCTCACAGAGCACTATCGCCTCGGTACTAACTAAACTTAGCACAGTAACATTACCTTTTATCATCTGTAACATAACGTTTTCAGGTAAGTACTTTACATACAAACACCTTTTCTATAAGGCACATTACTACATCTTTTATTCTTTATTGATTTGTTAATT
Organism: Melanotaenia boesemani; assembly: GCF_017639745.1. Taxonomy (NCBI): domain Eukaryota; kingdom Metazoa; phylum Chordata; class Actinopteri; order Atheriniformes; family Melanotaeniidae; genus Melanotaenia; species Melanotaenia boesemani. Next base: position 13,981,918 of record NC_055685.1, read on the forward strand.
GGAGGCAATTAATGGAGGCAAATACAAAACATAACAGACAAAAAAAAAAAAAAAAAAAGAAATTTTTAGATAAAACAAATTAACCAAAAGTCTAAGCGAAAGCTTATGTAACGCCTACTATATAACTATAAAACTGAAGATATTTACTGAACATTTACAACATAGAAACACTTATGTACTTGTTGTACTGTACCATTAGACTTTGTAATGATGCATAAGTCATAATGAAATATGTCTACAAGTAAGGTTACTGTAACCTACGTAAACTACCTAAAGTAATTGAGGTGGCCTTAATGTGCAAGGTGTATTACCTTTTCCTGCAGGGACTTGGGGGCCACCAGGTGTGTTCCACAAAAGATCAGTGGTGACTCAACAGCAAGTTCTTTGCCATTTCATCGTAGGCCACCCTGAACAGATGACCTGCCGCAGTTGAGAAAGGTCAGGGGAGTCCTCATGCTCAGCTTTAAAATCCCTGTCAGGAGAGGCAAGACCTCAGCTATCTTCAGCAGGAGGCCGTGCTTGGCATCCATGTCAGAAGTTGAAAAGGGGAACATGTGAGAGTCTGTCATGACAATCTGAACACCATTTACTGCACATCAAATTCGAAAACACATCAACCTTGTAGACCAACATGTAATTCTCATGCCAGATATGTTCATACCTTTGAGAGTTTGATGGTCAGTGCGAAGTATGAATCTCCTGCCCCACACATAAATTCACCATTTTTCCACAGTCCAGACATAGGCTAAAGCCTTTCTGTGGGGGAGTACTTTGACTCAGCAAAAGACAGTGTCGGGCAAGCAAATGCAACGATCCGTTCCACGTGATCTGGATGCAGCTGTATCAGAACAGCTCCTAGCGTCTGTGGTGATAAAAGCAGGTAACTTGAGGTCATAAATGGCAAGTGCTGGACTTTTGAGAAGCAGTGTTTTCAGCTTAGGGAAGCTCTCATGTGCTGCTTTGTTCCACTGTAGTTGAGCCTGCATGTTTGTTCTTAGCAGTTGTCCCAGTGGCTCAACGAGCGTGGCACAGTTTGGAAAACATTTGCTTTGGGAGCAGGAACCTTAGCAATGGCAGTAAGGTGATCCTGGCTGGGATGTAGACTATCCTTTAAGATGACATGCCCCAGGAATGTAATGAGTGGCTGACTGAAGGAATTTTTCCTTGATGTTGATGTGGAGGCTAGCACCTCTGAGGTAGTTCCATAAACAATGATGTTGTCAAAGCAGTTCAGAACACCAGGCAGAACTTTCGGGAGTTTGTGTATCATTTTCTGGAAAGCAGATGTTGCTGATGCCAGGCCAAATGGGACATGTGTGAACTGGAACAGACCATCATGAGTAATGTAAGCAGTAAACTTTTGGCTTTCAGAATGAAGACGTAGTTGGTGGTAAGCTGAGTCCGGATCAATTTGGCTGTAGTGTGTGGCACCTGCTAGTTCAGAAAACAAATTCTTCATATGAAGAAGAGGGTGGCAGTCTGTGATGACACTCTTAATGGTTTCATGAAGGTCAACGCACAGTCTCAGCCCTCCTCTGTGCTTCCGTGCCATGACAAGAGGACTCACCCATTCAGCTGCATCAATTTGTTCAATTATACTTACTTTGAGGAAGCGAGTGGGTTCTGCTGATACCTCCTTGCAAACACTTGGTGGCAGAAATCTCAGCTTTTGACATACAGACTGTGTTGTTCACCTGCTTTTTGTGGATGAACCCTTTCACACATCCAAGTTGAGCGGGTGAAACAGGATCAACATTGTACACTGTGGATTTCTGGTTAACAGAAATGGGCTCATTTGCATTTTCATCTTTGATGTGATCCATTTTGCCTCCAATGATGCTGACATTCAGTGCTTTAATGAGGTACAGGCCTTATAAATGTTGAACCAGCTCTGACGATGTAGAAGGAAGCAGGGACCTTTTCACTCTGCATGTAGAGGAACTGATACAGGTAGGCAGCCAATCACAGACAACTCATTCCTAGCATAAGTAACTAACTTGACTTTAGGCTCCTCAAGTGAATAGTCAGCAAAATGCTGTCTGTACATCATTTCTGGCAGAATAATTGCAGAAGCTCCAGTGTCTACAATCAGCTCCACAGCCTGAGATTTTCCCTGTTGTGTTTCGATGTTGACAGCGCAAGTTTAACATCCTGTATACTTAACACTGCTACTTCTGGAGCCACCACTTCTTTTACTTTGCTGACTGATGACTTACAAGCCTTAGCAAAATGTCTCTTTTTATCACAGTTATTGCATTTTCAATAAAACAGCTTTTATTCAATTTTTGTCATTTGCTAAGTGTTTGTGGGAACCACACCTGAAGTATTTTAGCTGCTGTGGTTTGTTGCTTTGAACCTGCAGGTTTGCACCTGTCTAGAGCAGAGCACTTTGTGGGGCGTGGCCCTCTTTTCTCCGGAGAGTGTGATTTTGACATGTGATGTCTGAATTGGTGCAGTTGGGAGCAAGCTGGATCCTAAGAGGAGTGTAGGATTCTTACCTGCAGCTTCCACCTGGCCTGCAATTGTCAGAGCCTTATCCAGAGTTAGAACCTCCTCTAGCAGCAATTTGTCTTTTATAGCACTGAGGTGAGCGTTGGAGATCGGCTAGTCTCTTATCATCTCACTTTCCATTTGTCCAAAGTTACAAGATGAAGCTAAAGCTCTCAGAACAAACACAGTTTCATCTGCCTGCTGAATATGTTGTCATTACGTGTGGTAGCAGGCTACAACATTAAATTTCGTAACAAAGTGTTTTTCGAGTGCCATCATGGCTTTAACATGTCATACCTTCATCTGGTAACATAATAAACAGAATAAACGCCGTCCCTCTGGGCCCAAGCAATGTAGCAAAAGCGCACATTCCCTTGCATATGACTGTGCATCTCCTGTAGCATTTATCACTAGCATGTAGTTGTCGAAAGTTCTCTGCCACGTAGTTAACAGAATCGGCAGCTCACCAACATGAGGAAGAAAAGGCAGTGGACTTGGAATTGAAGCACTCATCCTCATCAGCAATTCGCTAAGTTGTTTGTTGAAAAAAAGCAAGGCGATGCAGAGCCATTGAAAAAAGCTTCCCTATTCAGTCAGCATGCCAAAGTACATACATCATCCCACATGGCACCTCCCTCTTCTTCTTTAGTTACATCCCCTATTCACCAACAGAGCCCCCTACTGGTGAAGGAATACAGATTCTTTTTCAGTCCACTGTATAAAAGCCCTTTACATTAATAGAAATGTCTGTAAACACAACAGGCTGCATAACTCCTTTTAGGAGGAAGTTCTAAGTTGTGCTGTAGTTCCTCCTGTCAATTAAGAATAATTTAGTTTGACAGCTGAAAATTATGACAGTGCTTTCTTTTGGCATTTCAATATATCTGCACATGTACTTACTTTACAAGTTCTGTTTTCCTGACAGTGTCCTGTGCAATATTTAATCTTGAAGCAACTGTCATGTTCATATCAAGCATGTAACTGCTTCTTTACAGCAGTAAGTAAATCAACACTCATTAATAAAACAGTCAACTGGATTTGTCTAAATACTCCCATCCACAAATTTTGCACACTGGAAGTTAAATTTTCATTAATGCATATCCAAAAGCACCAGTTGCAAAAAACAAAAAAACAAACAAACAAGTAGTATGTTTTAATTTATCTCTGCACCTCATTAATCTTCTTTATGCCAAAACTGGAATTGCGCCTTGGACAAAGTTATAGTAAATCTACCCCTTAGATGAGACTTGTTCAAGAGCCTAGGCCAATGAATGTTTAATGGGTGATTATGAGTAATCTAACCACCTCTGGGAAGCATTTTTTAGATGCAGACAAGTTCTGTTTTACTACACTTCTCTGGCCAAAACACTTTTTCAACAACTACATCACAACAAAGTTATGGATAAGGCCGTTTTCTTAAGGCTCTATTTGAAATGAGCACACATGCATACATACCATAGTACAAACAAGTTCAAATGTGACTTTAAGCTGCTGTATTTGAGATATATCTCATATATTCTGAATACACCATACACTGTGCTGTAGTTTCATTAAGCAATGTCTCGAACACTTGCTTTTCATCCTTTCCATCACCCCAGCATCTACTCATCTCCAAGTACAGGGTGTATTCATCACTCCAATATCAAATTGAGAAAGCTTATGTGCCAGGAGTGATAGGTTTGGAGCCTCGTGCCTGTTCACTACAGCTATGATGACAATTTTATCTATGGCTTTCTTTCCTCCCCTTAAAATCCATTTTAAGAATCAGGCTCATATCAGCCTTCTCTCCTTTTACAAATACAAAAAAAACTCATGGATTTTTTAAGAGCCTGAAATGAACTGTGCATGGTTATTGATTAATAAATTAAGCTCTTTTGACATTTTGTAGAGGACCCTTCTGGCTTTGAAAATGATTGCTTCATTACACTATTGTATTATTGAAAGCGTTCCATCAAGTTTTTAATATCTTCTTTTATCATATGAATTTGATGTGAGCATCTTAATGAATTGGAATGTACTTTGTTATTCTAACGACGCAAAATCAATGTAATTTAAGCCTGAATATTTAGTGGCTGTGTGAGACGTGAAGATGTGGAAACTGCACCCTCAAACATGCATACACCTTTTCATTTTCTGGATATCTGTCCTCCACAGAAACACAGGATATTTTTGGAGCATGATAGAGCCTCACCTGTGAATTTCTAACAAATTTATTTGTGTAATTTTTCAAATGTTAAAAAAATGCTGAAAAAAAATAATTAAAAAGCTTTTCTTTACTCTTTTAAGATTGTAATAAGTGGTTTTTGTCAGTGGTAAGGCAAATGGAAAAAAAAAACACTTCTTATGTAGTGATGTGTAATAACAAACCAGGAAGATTCATTATAATGGCTGCAACAATTGATGGCAGAAGTACATCAATGATTTAGATATATAGGTCAGACCGGGGCTCATTAGTGGTTCATTCTAAGTACCTTAACTCTGGAAGGAATAGTAATATTAGGGAACATGTTTATGCATGAGATATGCTGCCTGCATCCCATGTGTGGCTGGAGCAACTTGGTGTCCAACTACCCGTGCAAATATGACATTGGTAAATTAATGACAAAGTTTGCAGCCGGGGTGGCAGTGGTAAATAATTTAGGACTTATGAGCAAGCTTCCTTAGAGATTTCTGACTTCTGAAGGAAGGGAAGAAGAAAGGGGCAGAGGCAGGGTGGAACGAAGGGGACTGGAGAAGATTTGAAAACACTCAGATAAGGAGAAATAATTGCGACATTCTCTTCTTCTTTCTTCTTCTCTGTCTGCTGCCTTTTCCTTTTCAGTTGTGTCCCTGTTATTTTTTTTCTCAATTTTCCAACATTCCTCCTCCCATTCATCTCTTTTTATCTCAATGCTTTACTGTCAGCCACAGCTTTCACTCTGAGTGTGTTAGTTGTTTTTTTTTAGAGTCCAGGAGGTAAACATGGGGAGGAGGAGAAAACAGAGAAACAGAAGAGAAGACACTTGAGATGATGGCTCTGAGAATTTAATACAATTTCAATATTGAAATTGAATGTGTTTTCAATAATAGTTGTCAGATCTCTGCATCTCCTCTCTCAGGTAATCTAGAATTTTAGCTGACATGGGTGAAACTGGGAACATATCCGTGTTGCATGCTCATTAACAACACTTGGAAAATCAAGCAGATTCCCACTGCTTCAAAGTCTCTGTTCTCCTCTGTGAGAGATATTCCTGATGTCTACCAAAATGATACTTTAATTAAGATGACTTTTCTGAAACAGCTTGATGCTCACAGGTTACACTCTGCTCTCTGAGTACTTCCAGCAGTTGCCTCTGTTTGAAAAGGAGAAATCTCAATGAAACTGCTCTTCATTTACACTCAAAGCTCTCTGTGCACCTGCATGATGTTCACTCTTTTCAAGTACGCTTCAATAAAATTCCCACCACTTTTTTTTTTTTGTATACAGTACTGCTCAAAAGTTTGGATCGTCTGCAAATGTTTTTTTTTTCTTTTTCCAAAAGAAAAACACAGTTTCAATTCCTAAATAATTGTATCAATTTATTTATTCATTTTATCCATCTGGCAAACAATTAAATTGAATCAGATAAGGATAATTAAAAAAAAATGATCTACATTTTTGCATAATTGAAATTAATTAGTTTACAAGGCTAACTGATGATTAGAAAACTCTTTTGCAATTGCTTGCACAGTTAGCTCCCAATAAGGGAGCATGGCAATCCTTAGGTAAGCTTATTTTCTGAAGCATCCATAGTTTGTTTGTTTACAGGCTCAAAATGGGCAGAAATAAAAAAAACTTTCTTTCTGTCCATCCATTAGTCTATCAAGGTGCTTAGAAGGGAAGACTGTTCAATGTGGAAAATTGCAAGGAAACTTAAAATGTCTTAGCAAACTATTAATTACTTCCTTCAGAGAGCAGCACAAACTGGCTCTAACATAAAAGGAATACAAGGTCCCGATGTGACAACTGTGCAAGAAGACAAATATCTGAGAGTGTGCAGTTTAAGACAAAGATGTCTCACAAGTCCTCAATTGGCACCTGCACTAAACAGTGCTGTGGAGGTGGTAAAATAGGACATTTGTACAGAGTGGGAGATACACTGAAAAAGGAAAGCTACCACAAGATTCTGCAGCACCACGCCATACCCTGTGGAAAATGCTTGATTGGGGCCAGTTTCACCCTACAGGAGAACAATGACCCTGAATACACCTCCAAAATGTGTCAGCAACATTTAAAGAATAAACAGTCATCCAGAATTCTGACTGTTATGAAGTGGCTAGCACAGTCTTTGGATCAGAACCCCGCTGAGCGGTTGTGGGAACAGCTTGACTGCATGGTACAGAGGAAGACTCCATCAAGACAATCCACCTTGTGGGGGAAGCTCCGGGAGGCATGGGGTGAAATCTCATCAGTTTATCTTGAAACATTAACTGCTAAAATGCCTAAGGTCCGCCAGGATGTGATTGCTGCGAAAGGTGCATTTTTTATGAGGAGAAAGTTTGAAGAACACATTCATCATTTTGATGAAAATGATTATTTCCAACTCAGACAATGTTGGCATATCCTGTTCATTTGCTGTATTAAATATTCAGACAACTCATTACGTGTCTATTACTTAATCCAATACTTATATGCAGTATAATAACCTAAAGATTAAATTTGTTCTCTTACTTTTGTATGAGCTTCTGTATCCACATCCACAGAATCTGCAGAGTTGCATGAATAAAGCAGCCCAAATAAAAAAATCCAAATTGTTTGTGTGTTGATATCTTAATCATGGTTAAAGTTCTCCTGCACACTTGACCCATTGTCACACATGAGCTCTGGAGATTCTTCGGGAAGTCTGGACAATTATGTCCAGCCTTTTTCCACAGCTGCTGCCTACATAAGGACATCACAGCAGGGGACTTTCTGCTGGAGATGTGAGGGAAGCGATTCGGGGAGAAAAGCTCTCTAGAGTCTGCAGGAGACAGCACATGATGCAGAAATTATTTCTGTGGACATCACTGTGTTCTCTTTAAAACATGCTGAAAATAGCAGGTGAGAATTTTTATTTTGTTGATACAAGTACTGCATGGTACTGCAACCCCAATTCCAAAAACATTGGGATGGTGTCAAAAATGTAAATAAAAATAAAATGTAGTGATTTGCAAACCTCACAAACCCATATTTTATTCTCAAAAGACCATAAACAACATATCTGATATTGAAACTGAGACATTTTACCATTTCATGGAAAAAATTACCTTTAATTTGTTGGCAGCAACACAGCTCAAAAAAGTGTATGCCACTAAGTATATGCAAGTGAAAATAATTGGCACAAAAAAAAGAAAGAAAAAAAAAAAAACATTTGACAACTAATCAGGTTATTTGGCAAAAGGTCAGTAACAAGACTGGGTATAAAAGGATCAGTTCAGAGAAGCAGAATCACTTTATATATAAAGATGTCCGGAAGTTCACCAATCTGCAATAAACTGCACCTCAAAACTAGACAATTTTCAGAAAAATGTTTGTCAACTTAAAATTGCAAAGACTTTAAAGATCTTTCTAATTTCTAATAGAATAGAAATCATTGACTATGAACACAGTTTGCTGTGCAATCCACAAATGCAGGTTGATGCTTTACCATGCAAAGAAGAAGCCAAATGTTAACGTGATCCAGAAATGCTGCCGTCTTCTCTGAGCCAAAGCTAATTTGAAATGGTCTGAGGCAAAGTGAAAAATGCTCTGTGGTCAGATGGATCAAAATTTGAATTTTGTTTTAAATATTTTTTTATTTGGAAACCACTGAGGCAGTGTCCTATGGCCAAAAGAGCAAAAGGAACCATCTAGCTTGTTGTTAGCAAACAGTTCAAAACCTGCATCTCTGATGGAATGGGGTTACATTAAGCCCTGTTTCCAATAAGTGATTTGGTTCGAGCCGGTGCGTTTCCATTATAGAAGGGGCCCATACAACTGAAATATACCACACAATTTGTGGACCCTCTTCAGTTGTAGGTCCATTGGAAAATGGTACGGTATGGTTAAGGAGGAGTTACTAGCATCTAAAGATAAAATCCATTGATTGACAGACAGAAAAACATCACTGTTCACTACAAAAGCAAGCATGAAATAAACACATCATTGCCTTTCAGTTCATGGTTCAGTTGGGCTTTGGAAAGATGACAGAAAAATAATGGCTGGACCATTCTAAAGCTTCCCAACCGTACCTGCCTGGGCCAAACCGCTCAGTGGAAATGGGGCTTTAGTGCCTAAGGTATGGGCAGCTTACACATCTGTGAAGGCGCCATCAGTGCTGAAAAGTACAAAGAGGCTTTAGTGCAACATCTGCACCCATCCAGTCAACATTGTTTTCAGTGTAGGCCTTGTATATATCAGCAAGACAATGCCAAACCACATATGGGATTCATCAGAACAGCATGGCTTTTCAGGAGAAGAGTCTGAACAGCCCTTCCTGCACACCAGACCTTTTACCAATAAAAACCATTTGGTAAAACCAAAAATCTGGTAACAAAGCCCAGAACAGTTGAGCAGCTAGAATCCTGCAGCAAACAAAAGAAGACAACTTTTCTCCCCTAAAACTCAAGCAACTGGTTACCTCACTTCCCCATTGTTTACAGACAGTTGTTGAAACTAGAGAAGATCCTACACAGTGGTAAAAATCCCCCTGTTCCAAATTTAAACTCAGCCAATGTTTTCTATGGAACGGTAAAATGTCTCAGTTTCAACATCTGATATGCTGTTTGTGCTTTGCTGGGAATAAAATAAGGGCTATGAGGTTTGCAAATCATTGCATTCTATTTTTATTTACATTTTACACAATGTCTCAACTCTTTTGGAATTGGAGTTGTAACTGTGTCCACAGTTGGTCCTGCAGCCTGGAACATCTTGAGGACACTAGTGCATATGATAATGCTGCAAGAAAAGTCAATGGGAATGCAAATAGGAGTTAGGTGGAGGGCAGGCTTCAATTATTTTAGAAAAATCCTTAACTGCCATCCGTTACACCTGTAGTTTAATTCATTTTCTTTGTCTCACCCATACATAAACATTTCATTTAAACTGAATTATTACTCGAATAGCATGAGATGTAGTCCACCTTGCCTCTATATTAACAGTTTTAAGTACAGAAGTAAGAAAATTTAAATGAATGTGATGAGAATTTACAAATAACCCCTAACCAGAGTATGGATTAAATACCCTTACAATGAAGGAGATTTTCTTAACATCAGTGGCATATGAGTAAAATAAACAGCCAATACAAGGACTGACCAGTTTCAGGACTTGTGTATAAATTAGATATTTTGTAGATAAGCAGAAAACCAAGTCAAAAGTACTATAGTTAAAAAACAAGGTTTGTCTTAGTTAAGTTCAGTGATTTTCATTGCATCGTATTTTTTGGAGGCTTATGCATGCAAGCTTATGATGACCTTAATGAGCTTCACGAACAGATTTGTATTGAATTTCCAAACACAGGGCAGTATGCACAGCTCTTATCTTTTTCCCTATGTTTTTTAAGATTCCCATCATTGGTTAGAAGATGGGCCATGAGATGGCATTTTGGGTTATGAGTTTATTCTGTGTTTTCTCTACGATTGATTACTTTAATAAAGGTAGAAATTTGTCCTGCAAATGTGATTTGGGGACAAAAATGGCTTTACCCCCACAGTTTATCAGCTTGGGGCTACTATTGGATACCACAATTATAGTCGTCCCCCTCCTTTCAGACTCTACATTGAAACACCTATAAAACAAGATCAGACACACATATATAAACACACACCCACAAACACAGTAAATGTCCTAAGCTGTCATAACTCATGGTTCTTTTCATAATGCCAATCCTTGTCTGAATTAGTCTGAACTCTGCTCTACTATCTCTTTTTTAATCCTCTTCTTGTCTTGCTTCAGCAGTAAATAATAATGATAATGATAACAAAAACAATGCATCACACCTGACATGCCATGTTATATTTTCTGCAATTATGAGCCAACTGCACCAGTTTCAAACCCATTAAACCGTCATCCATGATGTCGTCTTTTGTACTTTAATCCCACTTGTCCAATGACTCTCAAAGCAGAGGCCAAGAATTTCCTCTAACTGGAGCAGAAAATTCTGTCTTATTGCCCTTATTTCCCCTACCTCACACTCCCAAACCTGCAGACATTCTTCTTTTGCCCTTGCCCTTTAAGCTGAAAATAGTGTGCACGTGTCTGTGTGTGTATAAATCTCTATACAAAGGTTTGATATAGTTTGTGTGTATGATTATGTATCTAAAAGTGAGACTGTGTGTGTGTGTGTGTGTGTGTGTGTGTGTGGAGAGAGAAAGAGAGAGAAAGCAAAGAAAATCGGGACATATGGTTGTGAATTCCCCAAGATCCCACCCAAAACACTGCAGTATTCAAGGAATAAATCACCCAGATTGCTGAGACACACAAGATAAGTCTGCACTTATGCCTATGTATCTGTGTGTGTGTGTGCGTGTGTGTGTGTGTGTGCACATGGACACACACATGCACCTGCACATGCTCACAAGCACCTTTGCACAAGCCTGCAAGTGTTTTCCAAACACATTTTGGCCAGTGCGATGATCACAAATGTTAATTTGCATTTACGTGCCTGCATGCTTGTAGGGACATTACATAGCTTATACTGTTCACACACACACACACACACACACACACACTCACACACACACACACACACACACACACACACACACACACACACACACACACACACACACACACATTGTTTGTATGTGCGTCTAGAGATTTTGCATACCAGTGCCCCATAATGGGGCTGCTCTACAAATCCTGCCCTCCAGCTGTGGTACAGCCTACCACCATCTTTCTTTCACTGCCTCTTTTTCAGGTTCAGCGCAGGTTCTCTAATGCTATCACTCAAACCATATGGTGGGAGCATCAGTTAAATTGCTGCTGTTTCAGCGCTGCCTCGCCTGCCCACAGATCAAACACTCACACATACACACTCACACACACACACACACACACACACACACACACACACACACACACACACACACACACACACACACACACACACACACACACGCACACGCATACTGACTGGCTGGTGTACAAACCCAAACAAAGCCATATGGCCATTCTATTTCTTAATTTACTGTATGTAACCTCAGTGTAGTCAGGTGATAAATTATTAATATAATCTCTCACAAATACCGCCCCATTTAAGTTGTTTATAAATGGTTAAAAGTGTTGTTTATTTTGTTCTGTAATGTTTATCGCTTGTGATGTATTTTCTATATTTATTTTGTGATGTATTTTTTTCTTGACTTTTACATGTATAAAGGTATACCAATTATGTTGTTAATTTCAACCACCTGATGGCAGTGTCACTGGTTTCGATTTCTTTTCCATCACTTTGCCAGAGGTAAGGATGGGCAATACCAAATTACCAAAGTATTGAATTAGATATTTTGACTGGCTGATATTGACGTGTCCCTAGCCATCCCCATCGATAGCCAGAGGCATTTTGGCGTTCTTCTCGTTTACGCCGGTGGACATACATGGAGGAGGCTAAGAAACTGTTATCTGTTGTAATAGAGACTGTTTTCTAAAGAACAGGTAAATATACACAGCTCTTGTAAGAATGAGCACATAAAGTTACATTGTTTTGTTTCTGTATATTTGTGAGATGGTGTATGTTGTTAAATTAATTACACAGAGAGCCTGTATGTGGTGCTTTATGGATGGTCTTTGGATTATTCATAATATATATATATATATATATATATATATATATATATATATATATTGCATATTATCCCGTGAATGTCCAGAGGCCACTGCCATATGGCATTGTTCTTTTTAATTATTACTTTTTTGTTTTGCCACATTCCAGTAGAGACTAATAAAGGAATCTTGTTGCCACTAGTTTCTGCCGTGATTGTTGACAGGCAGAACTTGGTACAACTGTGTTGTTTGTCAAAAAGTTGTCATTGATGAAAAACTGCTGCAAAACAACCCCAGTTATTGTGTCCTGTGATGTAACTCATATCCCAGGCTACACCCGTTTAGCTGTAGAACAAGAGCAACCAGCAACAGTTATCTTTTCCAGGCTACAGATGAGGTGACGTGATGCAAAAAGGAGTTTGGTTTAATGTCAGCCTACATCCCAGCTTATGCTGCCCAAAGCCACTCCACCACTGACTTTAGAGGATGAGAGCTGAAAGTACAAGATTAAATTGTGAAATGAAATTAAATTTTTCATCTTATCAGCACTGCAGTATGCAGCAGATGCATTGTTTGTTATGCATGGAACTGTCCTGCATGCTTTTTATTTATGTTTAAAAGGTCAGACTTGTACCCACAGAGGCCTGAGTTTATCCAAAAGAGGACAGAACAACATCACTTTTTACTGCCTTATCAAATACCAGTGTACGTGTACTTCAGTAAGTGTGCATGCATGTGTGTCTGTTTTGTGGAAACATGACTGTGGATGTTTCTTGCGCTCCTAGCCATTAGAAGGGGCTCATATAACCACCCTCTGGGCTTCAGAGAGACACATGCTCTATAAATACACACCACTTAAGGGCCTGTGGGGTACTTTGCACTCACATACAGAACACACACAAACACACATGCGCACAAAACACACGCAGTTCCACAGTTCCTTGTTAAGCCTTCAAATGGATGTTTATGTTTTTAGTTAATCAGAGCATGCCTCAAAACTACCTCACAATTCTGAAAAGTAGAAGGAAAATGCATTCCAGCTACTTAATGACTGTAATTGCTTATCTTTCTGTTTCATATTGTACTCGGGTGAGGTTTTGATCAACAAAATGAAAATAATTTGTCATTCAGAGGGGGCTTATGGGAGCTGTATGTGGAATTTTTAGAGTTTAGTTGTTGCCCTGGAACATTTTGCTGGTAAGGGGATAAAACTGGAACAGATGTCTCTTTTGTCCTTCTGCCCTGTGTATTTGTGTCTCTCTGTGAGTGCACACATACATTTGTGTGCATGTTATGTTCTGTGGATGTGTGAGTGTACAAATCCTCAGCCATTTGTACCTTTAGTCTTTTAGCACCTTGTTTTTGCCAGCATGTTCACTAGTTTTAAATCGTACTTCAGTAATGGCCAGAGTTGTGTTAGACACACACACACGCATGTATACTCAAACACACACACACACACACACCAATGTACAAGCAAGCACACACATCTGCATACACACTTTTAAGTTGAGTCCTTCTTCATGTTGATGGTCTTCAGAGATAGAACGTCCTTTCTTCACCTGGCCCTGGGCATCTAAGCCCCATTTCTTCATCAGAATGTCAAAGCTGTTCTTTTTCTGCCCATTTAGACTGTCCCAGTAGATTTTCTGCATGTTGGTATGTCCATCTACCCATCAGTCTGTCAAAGCCTACTTTTCCTAATAAAAGTACCATCTGTCCTTCTGTCTGCCTGAGCAAACTGTCCTTCCATCTGTCCATGCTTGCTTATGCATTCCAGCCTCTCTTTCGCCTATGTTTCTTCCCATTTCTGTATTTCTGTCCAGTTATCAATCTTGTTGGTTTAGCAAATGCTCCATCACCCTGATTGTCTAACTGTCAGTCTGTCCATCTGCTTTTGTCTGTGATACATGAGATGTATCAAAATGTGTTTTTTTGAATATCAGTACCAGAAAGCATCATAATCTGCCCAATGCCAGTGAAATAATCAGATTGAATCAGCAAAAGCTACATGGGAAAAAAAAGGCTCAGTTTCAGCTGAATGTATGTAATTACGTTGTGTCTATGGTTAAACGAATGCTACATTATTCTGTGATAAATTTCAGCAAATTGAAACTGCTACTAAGAAGAAAGATGTATTATGATTTGTCTAATATTTTAAATAGATGATTTGGGCAGAAATATTTGTAAGATATTTGTATTGATATTATCTATTGCAATCAGAATGAAAGAGCTGTAGCTAGTAATGCAATATCGGCTTTAAATGTATATTTGTTAAAGAAAAAATGTGTTTTGTTGTGTTATCATTTTTCTGAAGTTTTGATAAGATGCTCAGACAAATGCTGTTTCATATCAGCACTGAGATAACTGAGAGATTCAAATATCTTTAGTCAAATAGTTATGAATGTGCCTCTCTGCCTGGCCACCATTTGGCCACCGCTCTAATGTTGGTCTAAAACAACCACTGCCAGGAAGGACTGCAGTTGGGCATAGACAACCTTTTCCAGGAGTTTAGAAAAAAAAGGTAGCTTGGATACAGGTCTAAAGTTAGACAAATAATGGGGTCCAGCCCAGCTTTTTTCAGCAGAGGTCGCACAGCAGCATATTTAAAAGATTTTTGGTATAGCTAGAGAACTATTAACAATAGTGAGAATGGGGGGACCCAAGGTAGAGAACATCTGTTTAAGAAGTCATGGTGGAAGAACATCCAAAATGGAACCAGATGGCTTCATAATAAAACCTACCTGGTCTAACATGGAGGCTCAACATGGTCAAACAAGATGAACAGGAAGTTAAAGCTGATGGATTGTACAAGGTTGGAGAAATTAGAGCCCTAGAGCTGTTTACCCTGTCGACAAAGAAGTGAAGAAATTCATCACAAAGTTCCCTAGAGGCCTCCAGATGGACGGGTTCATGTGAATTTATTAGAGTTCAGTGTTTTAAAAAGAACACAGGGGTTGTAAGAGTTAGAAATAATCATTTTAGAGAACAATTTTGTTCTTGCAGTTCTTCGGACATTTTGATAGCAACACAAACTTTCTCTCAACATCTCCAAGGAAACCCCTACTTTTAGGTGTACCTGCTTACTTTTCACCTCTGTCTAGCTCTCCTGCACTCCCATCTAACGGCACAGTTTTGGTCATTTAACCAAAGGTCTGGTCTGGATTTTGGTTGTCTGATTCTTAATGGAGCAACAGAATCCAGAATTGTTTGGCAGGTAGAATAAAACTGTTCTGTTACATCTTTAGTAGTGGAAGACACTGAGAGGTGCCGTCATAAATAAAAGCAGCGGAGAACTGAGCAGCAGTGGAAGCTTAAAGAGCACAGCAACATTGTGCTGGAGCACACGTTTGACAGGTTGACGGAGTAAAACAAAATCAAACACCACAGTCAGAAAACACTGAATCAACAATCTCCAGATCAAGAACAGATACACCACAAGATAAAACAAAGTCCAGAGTGTGTCCATGTTCCTGAGTGGGACCATTTACAGACTGAATTAAATTAAGAGTCTACTAAATGTAGACTCTTAATTTAGGCTTCTCTGGACAGAAAATGTGAATATTAGAAAACTTGATCATATCTTGGCATGAATCCAGCCAAAAAAATCAGAGAAGTCATTCAAACAATCCTTGTTTTAGGGCTACTTACTTACCAATTAATCATCTTGTTATCACAAAATCTCAGTTACCAGGTCACAGTTTTAATTTAATTGCAGTAATAATGGCGTTACTCATCTTTTGCAATGTTTTCGGTGAATTTTGGCCATCTCTTTTTTTTACAATGCTTCAGATTATTGACCTTTGTTGACATTCATTTTTAACTCGCTAAAATCCAGTGACAGTATTTTAATTAATCTTAGGCCTGGACTAGAAAAACATGCACCAGCTTTCAGACCTTTGCAGAGGCAAATCCCAGCAGCAAGTTTTTGAAACAAGTTTGACACAACTCCCTTTTAAGGTCTTGTAGCTGGTATTTTGGGTTTAGATCAGCAGAATATTTAGTCACAGCTGATCAGTGGCAGGATATATTGCCCAGCTACCATGTATGCTTTGACTCTTACTGAGATAGACTTTATTGGTAGAGTCCTTCGTTATGTTAAATCCCCTGCTGATACTGCAGGTAAGACACTAACTAATTGTAGAAAATTCTCAGATCCCTGTTAAAAAAAAAAGAAAAGGATAATCCTTCCATTTTGAAATATCCCCTTATCCTCTCATGACCTCTTTTATGCATGCATACACGTTATACAGCTGTGACTTACATTTAAGCCTGTAAGTGTTTCATAATTAGACCTTAAGGGTTGTAGCAGGGACTGGCCCTCTAAAACTAGAACTTGTACCAGACTCAATAACAGAAATTTGTATTTTTAACCTTTATTTATAGAGTGGAGGCCAGTTGAAAAGACCATATATTTTAAATGATACAGACCCGTCGGCCTAACACCTCACATCATGAAAGTCTTTAAGAGACTGATATTTCCTCACCTTAATAGGCAAGTGAACACCTTTTAGGACCTGTTACAGTTTTCTTATCGTAATGGGCTTGGAGTTGAAGATGCCATTATCTTCCTGCTTCACTGAGCACACTCTCATCTGGACAAATCAGGATTTGAGAATCATGTTCTTTTTTTTCTTTTTTAATTTCTCAAGTGGTTTCAACACAATTCATTCTGCCCTGTTACGTGAGAAGCTTCATAAATTCCAAGTGGATACCTCTACAACAGGGGTGTCAAACATCGGTCCTCAAGGGCCGGTATCCTGCAGGTTGTCAACCCCTGATCAAACACACCTGACTGAAATTAATGGTATTAATAGATATTGTGAAGAAGATGACAAGAATCTGTTGGATCCATTTGATTTTATTCAGGTATGTTAAATCAGGGAAACAATGAGAACCTGCACGATACCGGCCCTTGAGGACCAGAGTTTGACACCCCTGCTCTACAACCTTCTGGCTTTATGACTACTTGACAAATAGACCACAGTTTGTGACACTAAAAGGTTGCGTGTCTGAGCCGGTGGTCAGCAGCACAGGAGCACAACAAAGAATTGTACTCTCACAATTTCTCACCTCCAACTTTCAGTACAACTCTGGGTCCTGTCATCTACACAAATACTGCAGTTGTGGCAAGTATCAGTGATATACAAGAAAGTGAGTACACAGAACTGGTCAGTCACAGACGTTTGTTGATTTCAGGAGGAGCAGGTGTGAGCGAAATACTGTTTACATTCTGGGACAGGAGGTGGAGGTGGTGGAGAAATACAGATACCTGAGAGTTCAGCTGGACAACAGACTAGACTGGAAATGCAACACAGAAGATCTACAATAAAGACCAGCGCACACTTTACTTTTTAAGAAAGGTCTTCATCAAGATGTTGCATATGTTTTATAGGTTTGTTGTGGAAAGTGAAATCAGCTTTGCAGCCACCTGCTGGGGCAGCAGCTTCAGATCCAGTGACTTAACTGATCCAGAAGATTGGTTTTGTGCTGGAGATAACTCTGGAGCTGGAGCTGACTGTCCAGAGAAAAATGCTGCACAAGCTGCTGGAAATAATGGATGATTCTTCACATCCTCTACACAACACAATAAAGAAACAACAGAGTGTGTTCAATGAGAGGCTTCTTCAAGTCAGTCATCACCCTCCGGAACAATAACTTGCCTGCTAACAATGTCTTTGAATTTTCTTTTTTGGTCATTTCAATTCTGTTTATCACAGAAAATGAGAGCTATTTCCATCGTTTTTAAACTAAATGTTTCTCCACAGTTAGAAATCTGTGTTTCTGTATGCTTAAAAAACAGACAGAAGAATAAAGCTGATATTTAATAAGCATCATACCCTAAATATATTTGTTTAGAGAGCGTACAGTGTATTGCATGTACAAATGAAAGGCAGAAATGTTTGAGCAGCATGTTAAAAAAAATAACCCAAAGCCATGTTTTGAAACATTCCAGTAAAACAAGTTAGAATAAATTAATTTTCCATACCTGCTTACTCAGCTCCAGGGTCACAGGGGTGTTTGAGCTGATCCAAGGGAAGTCAGGAAAACACAGTGGACAGGTTGCTTGTGCTCTGCAGGCTTTGCATAAACAGGCAAACAAATTCAAACCTAAGGGCAGTTTTCAATCTTCACTTCATCTGACTTATGCATGGTGTGAGGGAGACCAACACAAACATGCAAACTCATTAAAGAAGCCAAGGTTGAGTTTCAGACATAGCTGTGAGCCACTGAACTACTGAGCCAGGCCACAAATTATCCCCTTCACTCAGACAACTTAGAGGTTTGCTTTTGCAGAAATCATAGTGCAGGAGGACAGAAGTGTGCACTTATTGGTACTCCTCAGGGTGCACCTCAGGGGTCTGACACAGATGTTTAATGTGCTCTGGAGCTCCATGAGTTCAGCTTAGAACACAGCTTTAACTGCAGCAGAGGAAGGAATGCTTTCTGTGTTAACATGCACCTGTGAGGAATCATACATCATATCTGTTTCTGGATATGGTATTAACCATCTAATTTGACAGATGTGAAACTATGGAATGCAGTATGGAAACATAAGCACTAATTTACCTCATGAGTGCAACCTGATTACTTACACCACTTCTTGGCACAAAAACAGTTGCACAGTTTAAGACTAGAGTAACAGAGCCTGAAGGCTGGAGACTAAATGCCTGAGTTTCTTTTGTAAATTGTGCTTTGACTCTCTCCACTTTTGTCTCACTTACAGAATGTGTGTCTGGGTGTGTATATGTGTGTGGATGTATGTGCAATATTTTTCTTGCAAGTTTTGATCCATTACTCTGTCAGCTCTTTCCCATGATGCTTAACAGCAAAAGGAACATTGTATCTGGAGAAATTGACTTCATCCTGGAAAATAATACCACCTCATTCCTTTAATTCTCCCATATTGCTTCTCTGTGCATTGATCCTTCACTATCCCACTGTTATATTTACTGTATAGATCATCTCTATCTCTATCAGTGTCTGGCACCCTGGCTCTCTGGATCACTTCTCTTCCTCCTATTTTCAGTCTATGATTAGCTTCTCTCCCCCTCCTCTTGTTTCTCTCATTCTCCCTCTGCAGCTCGCTGTCTGTTTTAAAAATATCCTGCATGACTTTTTATCTCAGATGCCATGGTGATGTGTATCTTGAATAAGGAATGACGGAGCCAGCAGTTTCCAGCTTTTATGTAATTGTAATAACATGACATGCTAACACAATGCAAAGTGACCTTGACGGTCCATTTCCATGTAAAAGTTGTACAGTGATCACAGGGATCAGTGATAAAGATGATGCTGACTGTGCTCCAGTAGTTACACCTGATCATTTTTATTCCTTGTGTAAGAGCTGATCAGTTTATTTGATACAGACAACTTTTACTTTACTCTCTAAATCTTAGATTTGATTATACATTATACATGTTAAACAAAATAATACTTTATTATCCTATACACAGCAAATAGAGTGGATGCAGACAGTATCCAGATGCACATTATTTCCATGATACTTGCAAGAGAAGTTGTTAAAATGTAATATGACTTAAAGGATGTGATTATTAATGACAAACCTCTTCAATCTTTTTGCTCATATCTGACCATTTGAACAGCTATTCAGCACCAAAACAACTTTGAGTCGACTGCCTTCTCATAAAATTGTAGTCCAAACCCCCTCTCCCTGCTGCAATGCATTTTCATGGCCTTAACATATGCTGTTATATGCAGCTCATTGCTGAGCAATAGCGTGTTATGATTTATTTTTCATACTGTGCTCAACATACAGCCCAATCTCCTTGTACTGTGTCTCTATGGTTTGTCTGTGGGTTCATGTTTTAAAATAGATTGACGGGTCAGAGGTTTGAACTCGTGCTTTTCCACCTCCCAAATTGTTCTTTGGCAAGACCGTCAACCCCAAGATGAGCTCAGCAGTGTGTGATTGTACAAATGAAATTATACAAAACAGGAGGATCCAATATAAATGTTTTGGGTGTCAGTGTGTGAATGCATGAATGAGAAACATATTGTAAAACACTATAAATGTTGAAAATTACATATCTAGGTGCTTTCAAAACTTGCCCTTTTTTCAGAATTATTCCTCACTCCTTGTTTCTCCCCATTAAGGTTGGTGTCCAGATTTATTTTTTATAGCTTTGCATCAAAGAGCTTTGTATTAAATCTTTGTTCTCAGATAACACAGTCCATTATTACCATAGAGAAAAACACGATCACTGTAGATGGCATAATAAGAACACTGAAATGCTATTATTTACAAGGGTATTCTTGTTGTGATTCTTCCATAACACATCTGTGTGTGTGTGTGTGTGTGTGTGTGTGTGTGTGTGTGTGTGTGTGTGTGTGTGTGTGTTTTTTTTTGTTTTTTTTTAAGCTTATTGTCTTCATTTTCTGGACATATGTTTGTCATTTGTTCTCATGGCCATACAGATCTGGGAATAACAGTATTTCATTAAATATACAACTCTTTTTGCACAGATCTTCAGAAGTACCTAAACTTAACAAAAAACGGATCCCACTTAATGGATTCAAATAATTTTTATACAACTATAAGTTAGATTCTTAAAGAAATACATTTTTAGAATAAATATTTTGCATTGATAGTTTGTGGCAAGTGATGCTGAGAATGCTATGATGTTATTATTTCTTAATACATTCTTATTTTAATCCAAACTCTCCCTGATTCCTATGCATGTCCGTACATGTGGTTGTTGTGTAGCTAAAATGCTGCCACCATTTTATGTGGTTAGAAAATATTTATAATAACAAGAACTTACAATAATAAAGAATATATCTATAATTTGAAACTGTTCATATACTAACAAAAAATAAAATGGATGTTTAATAAGCAAACCATTCTGAGTACCGTAAATCTGATTTTAGTTTCATAGATCTGTTCTATTTATAACGTCACAACAGAGATCAATGGTATAAATATCTTGGCTTTGCTTCAATGAAAAATCAACTCATACAGACTTCTCTGGATTTTTCATTCCTTTATTTCTTTCACTTTTGTTGCACTCTTGAATCTTTGGATCTGCAATATCTTTCTGCTTTAAGTTTCATCATTGGAGATTGAGACATTGCATTGCCTACAAGAAAAAAACAAAAAAAAGCAAAACAAAACAAAAAAAAAACAAACAAAACAAAAAAAAAGACTACCCTGGCAATGAGGATGGATTAGCATTTGTTCGTTTTTATTTATAAAGCTATTTAAAAAAAAACTCCCTCCCTCCATCTCTTGGCTGTGCTTTCATAAAATCTTAGTACCAATTGTGTAACCCTGCAGGTGCCAAAAAAATCTCTACTCAGTGTTGAATCTCTGCTTCTTGTTACAGCACTGTCCTCAATATACTTGGAATATGCTTCAGCAAAAGTTCAAATTGACCTCAATAGTTTCTTTGAGAAAATGCAACACTTTAGTGACTATTTTCACTAGTGTAATAATTGATTTTAGTGTTTTAAGTGGTCTTACTCTTATCAGATATAAAATGAGGGCACTGAAGAAGACAATCAGTGACATATATGATATACAAAGCCATTTCATACTTTTCAAGAGCCATAATGAAAAAGCTCCAAAAGCGAGCCTGCTTTATAAATCCAAATTAAAACTGGAACACAGGACCTTTGTATATCACAGTCTTTGTGAGTACGGATACATTCTGAGGTGCAGGACCACATATTTTTACTTGCATTTGTGGAACCTCATTTACATCCCACTCATTGTATTTCAGTTGGCTGCCTTCACTCTCATCTTTGCTTCATGCCAGGTGTGCCGGGCACAAAACTGTCTTTTGAATAGGCAAGCACATATCAAACTGACATATTTACTAAGGTGTTAAAGCAAAGTAAGAATTTATGGACTGATAGCTGAGTCATTGTTTATAATGGTTAAACAGTGAAACATCCATCCATTTTCTATATTGCTTTTTCCAGTTCAAGATTGTGGGAAAGAAATTGTCAATTATAAAATTAAAAGGTTTGTAACCTGCAATTAGTGTAGTACGTGGAATAAATTACTAAATGATTAGCTTTTTACCTTGATCTAATTTAAAAGGGCTATTTTCTTATAAAAAAATTAAAATAAAATAAAAAAAGGGCTATCTGAGCTTAGTCACTTTTTTCATATGTCAGCTTTAAATAAAGCAAGAAATTTAAAGATTAGAGTCTTATATGTTTTGAGTTTTACATTTCTACTCCACTAAAACATCTTGCTATACAAAACAGCAAAAGGGTGGGCTAACTTGTAGTGAATGAGTTGTATTAACACATGCTCACAATCCACATGAATATTTAGGAAATCCCACATTTTGTTCACGGATTTATCAAGTTTGTTGCTTACTGAGGGTGTGTGTGTGTGTGCTTGTGTGTTGGTATAAATGTGTACACACAAATGTGCAATAGTCTCTTCTCAACACTATTTTTCTACACAATGACAGCCCATTTAAATCCAATTAATCTCACACAGTCAGCTTCACGGCATCATTCATTCAAGTGTCACTCATTCTAACCCCCCCAATCGCTCTGTCTCTCCCTCCCTCTCTGTCACCTGTGGATGACTGGCTTGTAACTTACTTGTTGAGCTATCATTTCCTCACTTTATATGCCTCCGCTTAGATGTTCACAAGTGCTATTTTGCAAGTCCAAGTCGAATCTCAAGTCTTTGCCCTCAAGTCCAAGTCAAGTCTTAAGTCACTTTTAGTTGTAATGAATAATGTGCCATGAAACGTCATGCCATCTGGTCAGCTTAGAAGATGCATTATAATATCCAAGGAATTCAAAATCTGTACTCACCCTTTATCTACCAGCATTTTGTAACAGCACCGATCTTTAGCTCTCCTCTGGACAACTTGCTTTACTGAATTTGGAAATTCTGTAGACAAACATGGAAATTTATTCAGATTAGTAAAGTTCTTAACATTAGTTATCCAAGAGTTTTAAATGTGTATAAAAGTCCATCTGGACCCACAGAAAATCTTCAAAACATATGCTGTAGTTTAAAGAATTTTTTTACTGAATGTTGAGCGGAGGGCCAATATGCTGCACTTTAGTGCAGGATTACCAACTGTCTTGCAGGGTTTAGACATTTCCCTGCTGCAACATACCTTATTCAAATGACTTCTCAAGTTCTGTACAAGCCTCTTAAAGACCCATTAATAATTTGACTCAGCTGTAAAACCTATAAGACAGTGGCTCAAGAAGTCCACAGTTGCTGATCCCTGCAATAGTACATCAGAAAATGGCTTAAAATAACTGTACAAGCACAGAAAATATTAATTTTAAATGTTTTAAAATTGAATTTAAGAAAAAAAAACCCTCAGTAATTTCACTAATTAAAATTACTGAGTTTAAATGTGATGTGTGTGACAATGTGATGTGTGTGCAATGTCCTTCAGCCAGGATGGAGCCTCTACTGACACGCCAGCAGAAGCTGTTATGGTTTAGGGTTGAAACACCCCATGACTGTTGGTAACCATCTGACGACACAAAGGCTGTAGTCATTAGGCAGTGACTGAAAGTAGAAGCATTCCAAGATGTACTTAACCACTGAAACTCTGGACACCCAATGATCTACAGCAGGGCTACTCAATTCGGTCCTACGAGGGCCGCAATCCAGCAGGTTTTCCATGTATCCCATCACCAACACACCTGATTTAAATTAGGTGGCTCTAACAACCAATCAGGTTCTACACAATGACTCATTAATTTGACTCAGGTGTGTTGGTGCAGGGATACATGGAAAACCTGCTGGATTGCGGCCCTCGTAGGACCGAGTTGAGTAGCCCTGATCTACAGGAAAGACTGGATGGCATCAGAGGAAGATTGGTGATACTGAAGAGTCAGCTGACATCCAGGAGAGACTGGCATGGCAACAATAAAACAACACTTGTTATCAACACTTGTTAACTTAGAATTTTGGAGGTTTATTGTTGTGCTGTGCAGCACTTTGTGCGGCAGTGGTTATTGTAAACATGCATTAGAAATAAACTTGAACTTGAACTTGAACCGTGGCAACAGAAACTCAGATGCGGGGCTGGAGACACGCCAGATCATGTTTGTAATGGCGCATCGCTGTGAAAGCAGCTTGCAGACTCCGTCAGTCCAGGAGAGACGAAAATGGAGCAACATTTTGTTGTCCTGCAACGTCCCAACCAGCAGTGGTCAGGTATGCCAGTATCTTTATGAAATGTCACAATAAACGGCAATGTTGCATTTAATTTTAAATAGGTTGTCACCTGTCAATTCTTTCTTGATTTCCTTATTTACATACTTGATACAGAGTGAAAGGTGGATAATATAAAAATGATTTAGGATAGACTTACTTGCTTGATACACGTTTAATGATTGAATGGTGGATAATATTTCTTGCAATAAAAACGATTTAGGAAACTATCTGTGGACTTTGACTGTTTGAAACAAAATTTCGCATCATCCTCTGGACACACACAAGCTGTAAGAGATGCACCTGCCCTCTGAAATGATACTTTGTCACATAACATAACCGCTGCCGACCGAACTGCAGGTTCTGTGTCAGAGCCGATTACCTTGACAACGCATCACAAGGTCCACTCAGCCACTTCTTGTGAAAAACTTACAACTTTAACGGTAAAAAAAATAAAATAAAAATGAACGCGTTAATATATTTAACATTTCTTTCTTTCTTAAGTGACCATGGTATACACGGGATAATGCCCAATGTGGTCAATTATCATAAATTAATGGACGATGCGGCGGCATGAACCGTCCGACTTAATGGAATCTAAACAGTTTGGACAGACAAATATTATCACCTATGCAGGCAGTTAGTGAGATAATGCTGTTTGGATGCTGCATTATGATCAAGAACATTGTAGTGTTGATGTAGAACATATAGAATTACATTACATGCTGCATTCACAGATATAATCCTGCAACAGAAATCACTGTATGAACTCAGTTACACTTGTAAGAACTTTAGTCAATAAACATTTTTCATTACTGCAAGACATGACTAAAAATATTGCTAAACTCAGGCAAGCATTGCACTGCACTAAAGCAATGTTCTAAAAAAACTGGCTTAAGTAATAGCCTAATGATTAGATACTTTCACCATGTGTGAACAGAACATGCCTAAGGAGTTGAAAGATACAAACTGTAAGAGAAGGTCTGCTATTAATATCATGTGTAAGTATGATCCTGTAAGGTATTTTGTTTCTTGGGCCTATACTCATAAAAATCCATGTGGATTTAAATCAAACAAAAAAAAAAAAAAATAGTGTTGATGCTCATAATCACAGTTTGAAGTTACAAAATGACAGAGAAACTCCTTTTGAAAGACCCAAAACACACCAACTAAGGATGTGATAAATGGGGTGCACAAAAAGTGGCTAAATGGTAAAGTGAAATAATTACAAGGACATTCAAAGAACAAGGTAAGAAGCAGCTGACCTGTTATTTTGTTGTTTTACAACTTCAGACATTTAATTGGTAAATCACCGTATTCTGTATAAATTGACATACTGCACATTTTTTCCAACATTATGGGGGAAAAAAAACTTTGTCATCTTTAGTAACAGATTGTGTTTTTATAATTCTTTTTATAATATATTTTGAAATTTTTACAAAAAAAATTATATTCATTTGTAATTTGGGTAGCTCCTCATTTTCTACAGCAGATGTATATCACTCATGCTCTCTTGCATCTTGTAGCAGAGGCCGAGCTGTCTTGCTTACTAAGCAAAAACTGCTCTGAGGCCAGCAACACTGCACCTTTTGGCAGAGTAGGAAATGGGCCTGTCCAGGACTGTTGCACTATCGCTACCAAGCAGGAGAGCATCCTGATGCCAAATGTCATCCCTCAGCCTACATCTCATGGAATAACAAATCCCTTTGGGTTCCATAAACACACCATAATCCACAGAGTTGGTTATATTACCAGATTGTATCCCACATTGTCCAAATAGGACAATTAATCACAGACCAACAGTGACAATGAAAGTAAAAATCAACTCCACTGGAGACAACAGGAAGAAAAAGGTAAACAGTTGCAATGTTTTGCATAATATCTCAAGCGATAATGTTTCTTGTAGTATCCAGTGGTAAAATGTCTCCAATATCATCACCTAAGTTTATAGGGAAAAATACCCAGCTAAAAATTTTGATAGGCCTGTTCAAGAGCCAGTTTTTGGGTTGTCCCCTCTGAGCACGATAGAAATTCCATTAAGAAGAACCAAGCCATCTGTACATTATAACAGAAGATATTAATAGTTCCTACAGTATTTAATGGGCTTCTAAACTGAGTAAATAATAATCAGCTGAGCAGTATAGTCTCCTAAATCCCACACACAGGAACTTCATTTGAACTTTCTTTTGTTTTAGGCATGACTAATATAACACTTCTATTTAAGCTTCTATTGGGTTGGCAGTGGCTCATTGATACCTACAGGAAGAATGGTGGTTAATTCCCACTCCCCCAGCCTTCTGTAGTTGTGTCCTTGGGCTTGACAGTTCACGCTCCTTGCCTTCAGTGTTGGCATTGCTGGTGTACGAATGTGGATATGAATTTTTGGTGATGGTCGGAGAGGCCGTAGATGCGGATTTGCTGCCACATTTACATCAGTCTGCCCCAGGGCACCTGTGGCTACACATGTAGATTACCATCACCAGGCATGAGTGAGGAGTGAATGAATAATGGATACAATGTAAAGCACTTTGGGTGCCTTGAAAAGCGCTATATAAATCTAGTCCATTATTATTATTATTATTACTATTATTATTATTATTAAGCTGACTGACACCAGCAGGTTTGAAGTCTCATTCACTGTCATGTTAACAAAAAAAAAAAAAAAGAAAAGAAAAACTTGTACAGCAAACTGTTTACATACCTGTGTTTGGGATTGTTAATTACATGGTCCAGGTAGATTTTGAATGTCACAACTCCTTTTTCAAGCAAGAAGGATATTAACTTAGAGCTTAAAATGATGTAATGTCCATTATTATATAACTGATAATATTTTCATAATTTTATTAAACTCCAACTCAAACCACAAAAAGGCAGTCTACTATGTCTCACAACAGCAACATTAAGTTGCTTGGAACTGAACAATACCTGGCATTATTACTACTGCCAAGGCGTAGGTTATGTTATTGGCAGCGTGTGTCTGACTGTCCGTCTGTCCATCCATCTGTCTGTCTGCAACATAACTCGAAAAAAAAAAAAAAAAAAAACAACAACAAAAAACAAAAATGGACATATTTTGAAGAAATGTTCCAGAAATCTCCAAAATGGAATAGGGAACAAGTGATTACTTCTTGGAGGGATCCAGATCACTGCCTGGAACCAGGAATTTATTTAATGGATTCTTTGCAGGTGCAGAGCAGGCCCAAACACCCGGGAATATCATTGAACTTTGTTACATCCAGGTCTCTAGATGGTAAAAACCAAAAAGTGGCTAATGCAATATCATTGGATTTTCACCATTAATCCTCATAGATTTGGCACTGCTGACACTGGAGTTCTTCGGAATATTCAACAATTTGTTCAGAAAACGTTTATAAAGTTATTACTGTTAAAAACTTTAGTTGGTTTTGTACAGATGCCAAAACTACCATGAAATGTCTGGTTACAGTAAAAAAAAAAAAAAAAAAAAAAGAAAGAAACGTCTGTTAACTTTTGTTAAGTTCTCAATAGCTATGTTTACAAGGAGCTATTTGATCGGCTCAATCTGATCAAATTTCCAGTCAGAATAAAAATGCCTCATGTAAACATGTCAGCTGATCCAATCTGCAAGAAAGGATTTTCAATCCAATTGAGAGGTTTGGTTTAAACCTTTTCATAATCGGATCAGCAGGAAAAAATAATCATGTATACACTCATTCCGATCATTAGGTGGAACATGTTGTCTCTGTGCATGCTTGAAACACATGGAGAGCTACGTAATGTAATAAGTTTCAGGAAAGATTTGAAAAATCAAAACAGAACGAGTGGCTACGTTATTGTTAGAAACTGTAAAAGTTAAGAATTATTGAGCATTTCGACGGTCACAAGGTTAAAAAAAAAAGAAGCACATCTTCTGAACTAGAAGGCATTGTACATGTCAAAAGCATTACGATTATATTCAATTTCTCCATCATGTAAATACATCTGATCAGATAACTTTATCCAGTGTCCATGTAAACATGTCAGGTGGAATCTCTGATCATGATGATTTCAATTTGATAGATGAAATATTGATTAATGTAAGCGTAGCTATTGTTTCTTCTTAGCAATATTTTATAATGTAATGGACAGACATAGGGACATTTGTTTAGTCCTACTGCCCCCAGTTTTACCTCATCTTCTTCTAGCCTTGATAGTGAGGGTGTGTCGAGAGTGGTCAGGCCTGCATGTTTTTTTAACACTATTTTCTTGTGATAATGGGATAATTTATCTCACAATCTTGTGATAATAAGAAATGATCCTGTTTTTATGAGGAAATGAGATAATGAGAAATTTAACTCGTTATCTTGAGATAACGAGAAAACAAATAATAACAGTTGAGCTCGGTCACGCTTATGTAGGTATCAATACAACTGTATGACATTATGGATCATTTTCTACCAAAAACTGATTGACAAAACTTCTTAAAAACATGCTGGTATGATGCAAGGTTTGGTTTCAACAGCAGCCTGTTTGCGCCTGTCCTTGGGAAGATAGGGATAATTTTGCCTCTGGAGTTTCGAACTCCAAGATACGGAAGCTTCCGTACCAAGATGCCCACAATCAAAAAAAAAAAAAAAATACAAAAATACAATGGCATGTCGGAAGTCTGCACTCTCTGAGTGCTTTTATTTTATTAATCTATTTACATACATTTGACTAATAAAAAGCAATGATTCTAATTACTTGTTAAGCTTTACTTACGTTAACAGATACTGTGTTGAAATTAAACTTGTCTCAAATCAGCATGAAATGATTTGTGTGTGTTAGCATCTGACTGCTTGGTAAGCATTTATTTCATGGAGTGCATTTCGACAGTTGGGTTGATATAGCTGAGTGTGTGTGTGTGTGTGTTTGCTGGGGGCCACTGCAGGGTGTACTGTTTCCATTAATGCCTGTACTAAGATGCAACTCAGCTTTCTGAATTATGTAAATGAGGTGCTGTAAATTCATGACAGAATCAATGGCTTTCATTTTTATCAAATCAATCAAGCCTCCATCAGTCCATAAAACCCAACACTACTGCAAGACACACACACACAAGCACACACTGCAAGGCCCTATATTAATCCTGCCAAGGCAGGTCTTAGAGTAATGAGTTTTGAAATGATCTGTATAAAGTCATAAATATAATTTTGCTTTTAACCATCAGCTGATTCATGATAATGTGTGTGTCTGTGTGTAGGGGTGTGTGTGTGTGTTTGTGTGTGAGAGAGAGAGAGAGAGAGAGAGAGACATTTGTGATGACTCACCTATTGGGACGTTACCAAAATGGATCTCAGCCTCGTACCCTTTGATGAAGCGCTAGAGTATTTTTGCATTCAATATCTCTCATAAAATCTTTTTTAAATACACATAGATATGCAAGCGTGCATATTTATAGTAATTATTGTTGCTGTCAGTAGTGTGGCACTAGATGTGCTGCTGTTATATTAATTTGTTTTTAAAATAAAAGTTAACAATTATAAAATGGAGATGAAAATACAAAAAGACAGCTACATACTAGTACAAATAAATTTTTCCCCCTATTTACAAATTCTATGTTTGTAAACAAATGTGTGAGAGAAAAAAAATCCAGAAAAGTGGCACACAAAAATCCTGTACCTCAGGGCCTCCCTAAACTCAGCCAGTATTCTACCAAATGCCTTGCTTGCCTAGGAATTATGTCTGATGTCTTGGCAACTGCTGAGGCCAAGGGGGGTCATAGAGCATAGACTGTATATAAAAGATGGATGTAGCCTCCGTGACATCACCCGTAGGTTTCTGAAGAGCTGAATTGAAGCTCATTGGGCGGATACCTGTCAATCAAAAGGACACACCCCTAATTATGCCGAATTTCAAGATTAAATAACATCTAAACGGATGAGTTATATAAAAAAATACCCCCCTCACAGTTGTCATGAAGGTAAACTTGACCTGTTAATCCTAAAATGGACTTTTGTACTAGGCTTTAAACATGTTTATTTCTGCTGTGAAGTTGATCTTTTCAACGTGGGAGTCTATGGGAATTGACTCTGTGTTGGCGCCAGCCCCTAGTGGATGCGGGGTGAACTGTACTTTTTACACATTTCTGCATAGGCTTCACATTTGTTACGACCCCTTCTGCTTTGTAGCTGTGTTTTGTTAATTATGTCTGTGTGCAGGTGCAGCTGGGGTATTGGGCGGTGCGTATAAAAGACCTGCCTACGATCGGCCTCGCTCTCTTCTTTCCTTGCTCCGCTCCTAGGCCGCACCTGTGCCGCTGCACCTCGTTGTTGTGTTTGGTTTAGTTCTACATCATACAACACTGCATTCATTATATTTATACACACAACCAAGCATGCCATGACCTTTCTGATATTGCAGACAATCACACTTCATGGTTATATTATTTTGTCTTACTTTTGGTTTAATACATAATTATAATTGGTTTTCTAGGTTGTTCGGCGTTGATTTGTTATAACCGTGAGCCTGGTTGTAACACATTTTATCGCTGGAGGTTGCTGCTTGGCATAGAGCGATGTAGGTGGAGGCAACATGGCCATTCGTAATAGCTTAAGATGATACTAAAATAATATCTGTTTTTGACTTAAAAGGAGCATTAACAACTTGTGAAATGGCTACATTGATGGAGCATTGCATGATTTACAAAAAAGGTAAAAAAAAAAAGTACAATTACTACATTTTCCATACTTTCTATATTACTGCTGTTTTGACTTGCCAGCATGTTGACATTCTTTGTCAGCATGTCAATGTCCTACTTCTCCATACATGTTTTATGTTATACTATCTTCTGTACTTTCCAACTATAACATTAATGCTTGAGAGGATTAGGGAGAACATGACTAAATGGATTGGCATTTGTGACACACTTCATGTTAGAGATGACTAGTTTCAGAGTGGCTGAGACTTTTCCCCCCTGTCTTTTAACTTTTCAACACCACATCAATCGTGATTCAGAATTCCTAACAATTGTATAAAATGAAGTATTAACACTGTGTAACATTGCAGAAGTAAAACTAACAACTAAAGTGAAATAAAATTCTAAGAAACATTGGCTATGTTTACATCCTTTAATTCAGAATAAAAATTAAATCCTCTTAAAAAATAACCTTGTAAAAACCTAATTCTGATTTAAAATGGCCATTCTGAATAAAAGTTAAATCCAAAGTAAGGGGCTGGTTTATTCTGATTTTATATCCAAAATGATTAATTCCTCATGTCACATCCCCAGGCCTACCGCCTGTCGATGTGTTAGGTAAATGCTGCTGGGCAACCGCCAGATGAGTAGCCGCAGAGCCTGGCTGGGACTGCCCTCCTCCTCCTCATCTTCAACGATTGATCACCTCTCATTCTTCTGAACCCATTTCAAGACCAACCTTGCTCCTTTGACCAATCAGCAGGAACCCCGGTCTTTAAGAAGGAGGAATCACAGACATTCGATGCAGCAGTGTATGTTAAGCACTCAGTTTGCCAATTGGGATTGTGAGCTCTGGATGTGTTTTGACCCGTGTGGGTCTATAAGGCTTTTGATTCCTTTATGATAGTTGCACGATTGTGCTTGGGTTTTGATTGAAGAGACACTCTCACGTTTGAGCAGTGATTTGGGTTTATTTATAGTATTTTGGTTAATCTCAATAGGAGAATACCAAAATATTCCTATTTTATATAGAGGATTTGTGTTAAGTTCTCATTAGGAGACGTTTTGGTTTTTGGGTTGGTATATGAAAGCCAAGAGTAAGAGTAAAAGTAATTGTAAATGTTAATTGGTACTGGCTACCTTTTTCAAGGACACCTTTTGTTGATTATTGTTAATTGGTTGTTTTTCTTTTGTTTCCTTTTTACCGGACATAATACCTTGTATAGGACACCTCTGTTAAACGTTGGGTATATATATATATATTTTTCTTTTTTTGTTTGAAACCATTTGTGAATAAATATACTGTTGGAGAAAACCATAAAAATACACAAGTAATAAAGAACAGGTACTTCTTCCCACATTATTAAAATAGGCAGGTACTAATTTCCCATTTTCCTAATTAATCAGGTACTGTTCCACACACTTTAAGTTAACTAATTAATTAATTAGTTAACTAATTTATTAATTACAATTGATATGAGAAATGTGCAAATACAGAATTCTGTCCCCTGGACTAATACAATACGGAGTCTGCTGCCGTTACAGTCAGAACTCCCTCTAACTGATCCTGGAAACCTTTATATATGGGTCTGGCTAGACACAGTTTTGCTGACTAATGCTGCAGTTGCAGAAGTTGGGTCGGCTGCAGTCACAAGTCCTGTGAGCCCATCTGCTTGTGTCCTAAAAAACAGGAAGAAGAAGACAATACACAGACAAGCAGGAGATTTCCTCAGAACTCTGGTTAACTTAGACATTTCCTTTAAGTCTAACATTCCACATGTTGTTTTACCAGCAGACACAATTAGTCAAGAATAATGAAGCTGGAAAGTCGGTGATACGGGCTTTTGGTCAGTGGCGATATTCGCATTATTTTCAGTTCAGTCCAGTTTCAGTCCAAACTTGTGGTGAAAGATGCTGCTGGCCGCTCAGTGGAAGGAGTCTCTCAGCAGCCGACCCGCCTAAACAAGCTAAGCTTTTTTCAACATTTCCTGGAGCGCAGCAGCTGGTAAGACAGAAAATAACAAGCTAGTTGCAGAATTCTAGATAAAATGATTATGGGACAAGTGTGCCCATTTCTTCCCACAGACAGGGATGTTGTTTTTATGGTTTAAAGCCATTTTGTTTACAATATACAGTAAACACTATGTAGACAGGCAGTGATGATTCGGCTATGAAGTTTGTCCATGTCTACATGGTGAATTAAGAAATGGTAAAGTAAAGAAATAAGTAGTGGCCTTACTTTTCAAATGCAGTAATGAGTAAAGTAATTTCATTACAATTTACAGAAGTAATGAGTAACTTGTAACTAATTACTTTTTAAGAGTAACTACCCCAACACTGGCTTTAAGAATAATTTACTTGCAGTTGTTTCAGCTGAATGCCTGTGCTCTTTCAAGGCTGTTTGTCGCAGCATTTTTTTTAAGACAACTACTGCATGTTACGGACTGCAAAGATCTTTTGCTGGGCAAGATGTCTCACTACCTTCCTTTCTTCAGCTGAGCTGTCGAGTAGTAGTGCAATTCACTGGTGACCCACCTTGAGGGCCTGGGCTTCTGTTCTTGGCATTAGCCTTCCTGGGCCTGGCTTGGCATTTTACAGCAGACTTTTATTTTGATTATTTAAATTATGGCAGTTTTACTTCGTTTGTGTGCTGCCATTTTATTGTATTTATTTTATTTAATACCCTTAACATCGTTTTTTTTTTTTTATTTCCTCTTTTCAGTGGTCTGAGAGCTTGGGGTGGTGGTGCCTCCTTGGTGTTGGCTCCCTTTCTGGTGTGACACTCCCCTTTTCTGTGCACCTTGTTTCAGCCCACCTGTCCCCCGGTAAGCCTCAGCTCTATTTTTATTTGTTTTTAACAATTTGTTGTTTCTTTTTAAAATAAAGATTTTTTTTTAATTCAATTGAATTCTTGTCTCATACCTCATTAGTATAATGAACTAATCTCAAATCTTCTGTTTCTAAGTAAGGTCATCAAAAAAGCCATTTTTCATCAGCTAAATCACTTTTCAAAACAAAACAGCTGTTATGATGTCTCCCAGTCAGGTTTTAGACAGCACCACAGCACTGAGATCGCTCTGACCAAAGTGATTAATGACATGTTTGAATATAGACAATAGGGCAATATGTCAGTCTTAGCCTTACTGGACCTCAGAACTGCATTTGATACAGTTGACCACAATATATCACTCAAACGACTGGAGAAATGGATGGGCCTCTCTGGCACTGCACTGCACTACACTGGTTTAAAACTATTTATAGAACAGGATATACTTTATGTCAAAAGAATTACATCTGGAGTTCCCCAAGGTTCCATCCTGGGGTCTCTTTAGTTTAATATGTACATGCTCCCAGCTGGCACAGGTCATAAATAACAACAAAAGTTACCATAACTATGCAGACACACAGATATATATTACAATGTCACCAAGAGATTAAGGTTCTTGGTAAATGCATTGAGGAGATTAATGACTGGGTGTGCCTGAACTTTCTTCAATTAAACAAAAACAAAACCTAGGTGATGGTCTTTGGAGCCAAAGAGAAACAATTAAAGGTCACTATAGAGATTCAGTCTATACACCTAAAAACCACCAACCAGGCCAGAAATCTGGGTGTATTGATGGACTCAGACCTAAATTTTGAAAAACATCATTAAGCGAATCAAAAAGTCAACCTACCTGTAGGAGCCATATGTCGGGTTATTTATTTTCCAATACAATGTATGTGTGCACATGCGTGGTGACATCACCGGTGATTGTGGGTGGCACCGTGGGTGTGTTGGCTTCATTAATGGGTACGCTTACCTGTGGTGGCAGAGTGAGCTTGGGGAAATATTTTTTGTTGACCCTCATCGTTATTGTCTACATCATTGTCACCATCATTACTGTCGTTATAGTAATCTAAATGTTCTGTTTCAACATATCTTTTCACATCCTGTAGATCATCAGTTAAGGTAAGTGCTTGTTTTCTGAGATCGTGATAAAGACATGGAACTATAAACATTGTGACAAGTGCAATGGTTCAGAGTGACGCATCTTCAATGTAAATCCTCATGACTTAGCCTGCCGCGGTGTTTGGTTTAAAAATTTAAGTTTGTATGCTGCAATACTTCCATCATCTTTCAGAATATATCAAGGGTAAAAGATCTGATGACTCAGCAGGACTTGGGAAAACTAGTCCATGTTTTCATCTTTTGTTAGCTTGATTATTTTAACAGTGTTTTTACAGGTCTACCTAAAAAATCATTTAGACACCTGCAGATTATTCAGAACTCTGGTGCTCGAGTCCTCACTAAGACCAAGAAAATGGACCACATCAGTCTAGCTTTGAGATATTTACACTGGCTTCCTGTTCGTCAGAGAATAGACTTTAAAGTTCTGCTGCTGGTTTATAAAGTTCCAAATGGTTTAGGACCAAAACACATCAATGACCTCTCGACTCAGTATGAACTTACCAGAATCCTCAGGTCATCTGGATCCAGTTTCTTATCAGTTCCCAGAGTCAGAACCAGACATGGAGAAGCTGCATTCAGCTTCTATGCTCCGCATGTTTGGAACAAACTCCCAGAAAGCCTCAAATCAGCTGAATCACTCAGTTTATTTAAATCCTGGTTAAAGACCCACCTGTTCTCGACTGTATTTCAATAATTTTTGCTTCAAAAAGCCCAAATCTGCAGCTGTTTCTTTTAAGCTTGACTTTTTAAACTTGATCCCGTTTTACTACTGTTTTTAACCAATGTTATTTCTTTTTTCTTTTTCCTTTTTAATGTTAAATTATGCTTCTTGTATTCTGTTGAGCACTTTGAATCAAGTTGAATTGTGCTATACAAATAAACTTGCCTTGCCTTCTTACAAAAGTAACAATGTCAGTAACAGGAGTTACAGCATTATAAAAGTAATTAATTACTCAGAAAAGTAACTACTCTGTTACTTTTTATTTCAATAAAATTCGTCTACATGTTCATTTCTTCATAATAAAACCAAGTATTAGATCTGACTAATGAATGAAATAGAAACCTAATGGAATAAATCACTAACAGAATAATCATCAACACTAATTTCAGGTTGCTGTATGTCTTGTCTCCGTCTCCTCCTTAGGAGAGAAGTTTATCCTGTAACTGCTTACAGCCACCATGAAAAAACCTGTTTCTGGTCATGATAAACATTCCTCATAACATCCTTGTCTTTTATCTCTGTGAGGGAAAGCGATGTCTGTGATTCCAGATTAAAATGCTTCCTCCGTTTTCTCTGGACTCGCCGTTGCTGTGTCTCCTGGTCGTTTTTGTGTGTGGCTGTGACACCGCTCCTTCACCATCAGCCAGGTTATGACCCGGGTAGAAGTGGTCACAAGTGGTGAGAAAGAAAGCGTTTGCTGGTGGAAAAAAGTTTTACCAAAACAAAAGAGGCATGGATGTTTTAGGGCTAAATTGATAATAATAATAATAATAATAATAATAATAATTTTGTATGCATTATTTTGAGGTTGTAATCTGCAGCATGCAACGGTGTACTGGAGGTCTCTTAACATATAAGGACAATTAGTTGGATTGGAGCAGAACTTCGCTGCCTAGAGCAGCTAAAAAGAATAATAAAATCAGCAGAAGTTGTTTGAGGAATCAAATTGATGTGAAGTTATGTATTGAACAAATAAAGAACCACACATCAACATAATAAGGTTGAAACGTTTTCTAAGTTTCTCAGAAAACTGACTCTTGATTACTTTATTTTGTGTTAAAAAGAGGGATTCTCGCCAAACAAGCCGTCAGATCTGAACAGGTCATAAGGCCCATGCCTTGGCTAATCACATGGTTTGAGTAGAGTAAAAACTCTGCTATAAAAGGTGTGGACCCACTTAGCTTGCATCTGGTCAAAACACAGTACAGCAGATTTTCTATTCAAACATTAAGGATACTCTCCAGTTTCATCCGTATCACTCCCCCTTCTCTCCACTGTAGCAATAGCACAATATAGTCCCAGCAGATGTGAAACTTATGCTCACCTATAACAAAAACAAATCTGATCTTACTGTGGCAAGACAGGTTGTCACCTCTCTTACTCACTGGAGTGTTCACCTTCCCTCCCCATTTGGCATGCAACAGGTGTGGCCTGTTGTGGTGATTGCTGGGTTGAGCAGGCAGCCCTTTTTATATGAGAGCAGGTGCCTGCTCTTCAGCATGCCTTCACTCATTCGGCTGTGGGTCAGCGGTTGGTCTGGCTGGTTTTGCCTTGGACTCTACTCTGGATCGTAAGTGCCATCTCTTGCTTGAGTGACTGGGGTTTGTCGGCCTCTGGGTGTTACACCTGCTCAATCTCCCTGCAGTGTTGTGGTCTGCTGGCTGTGGCCGGGCTGGCCTGCGTCTCATGTTCAGCTTAAGTGAGCTGATTTTGTCTGCTCCCTGGATGGTATCATCTGGCTGTGTCTCCTTCCTCCCTGCATGAGGGGGAGCTTGTCACCTGGTAAGACTCCTAACTGTAACTTCCTGATCTACTTTGAACAACAAACTAACATACCTGTTCTTCTTTAGGCATAGAGGTTGACTGTGCGCTGCAGCGTGTCGTCCCTTCCCGCAGTGCTCCTGGCTACACTGCTGTCTTGTCTAGATTCGGGGTTTGGCTCACCCTGGGTTTTATTAATCTTAATTGCTGCTTTTAAGAACTGCCAGTCCTGTGTCTTCTCACCCTGGAATCCAGCAATACGCCTGGCTCACCAGTTGTGGTTCCAGGGGGCGAACGTTAGGACCTCACCTACTCTGGTGACTAAGGGCAAGATTGAGCTCGTTGGTCCCACGGTACAGCCTGCTTCCTGGACTTTTGTGTGGCTTTATTTTTGTTTGTTTGCTGTGGTTTGGTTTGAATTGTGTTGTATTAATTTTTGTCCATTTTTCAGGTTGTTCGTTGTTTACCTCCCAGTTCTCCACCCCTTGGTACCAAGTGGTTGAATTCTTTTAATTGTTTTAGTAGCTACTGTTAATAAACTAATTTTTAAGGTCAATCACATTCTGTTGTCCTGGTGCATCGGACCTGCGTGTCTTATTATTGGGGTGGAATTCCCCAGTTGGCGTTGTCGGTTTAGAATAGTTTTGATTTCCTCTCATCCCCCTTTTCCCCGCTCGCCACATTACAAAAGCAACAAGCTGTCAGTAATCTTTTATCCTGAGTAATCCAAAAAGTAATTAGAGTACCCGTTATTGAAACAAAGTAGCTCAGTGAGTAACGCTGTTTATTTTAATGCCATTACTCCCATCTTTTGATGACTACTACACGTTGGGCAAGTGCACAAACAATCCTGTAATACATTATCTGCAGTGACTGTGCTAGTATAAGCACAGCACAGTCTGAGCTGTCATCAGCTAGTAAAAGCTAGTCCGATGTTGACTCTTGTCTTATCTCTTGCTCCCTCCCTTTCTATTTCTTTTCTTTGCTGCCTCCGACAATGTCGCCTTGAGATTTTTTTTTTTTTTTTTTTTTTTTTTTTTTTTTTTTTTTTTTTTTTTTTTTTTCTTTTTGCTATCGGTCATGGTGTGCATCCAAAATGGTCAGGGTGTTATCAAGCTGCTGCAATATGAACGCCATAAAACACAATGCAGCTGTCACATGATGTTTCGGGCTGGAAACACAAAGCAGTGAAGTGTAGTTTCTCTGCCCCCGAACGCTGCCGGTCAACAATGTCTGAATATCCTGGTGGTTTTGGTCATCTACTTATAATAGGAGACTAGGTGGACATTCAATGACCATCACTGAACTACATGACACATCAGTGAATTTGTCTTTTTTAAAATCCTTTAATTCCTCTCGAACAATTCAAAATCATGTCCAAAGTAAATGCCGTAATAATAACAAATGTATTTTTTTTTTTTTAAATGTTAACTGAAATTGAATGAGTTGAATCACTACTATATATGGTTAAATTGGGCCGTTTGTGGATGCAAATGAACATGAATTGGCACAAACAGGTGAAGTGATTACTAACTAATGTGTGTAGGACTGGTCTCCGCATTGTTTATAAATCTAGATATTTTTTGTACTTACGACCATTCTAAATTTAAATTGTTGGATGGCATTTAGGACAATTTCTACAAGCGATTGATAAATGAGTGCCCAGGAATGTGTGAAATGAATGTCTGTGTGCTATTAAAATGTGTCAGAAGCACAGGGTTTTAAGATAGAATATTTATGTTGTGTTACTTTAATGCAACAAGAAGAAAAAAAACCAAACAAACAAAAAAAATTAAAAAACAATAATACTTGACATTTTCCAACCTTAGACAAAGGCCTTGGTTTACAGTTGTATGCTTTGCATTTATCAAAATACAGAATGTTAACTAAAATAACGCGACTTAAAACTGTTTTCTTTTTCTATCTTCCTGACCTCTATTAAAAACTAAGACTAATTAACTAATTAAGAAGCACCATTCAGCGATATGACTAAAAGACCTTTTCAGGGCTCATTTATGCTTAGTGTTAAATATGCAAATATACACATGTCCATCCTCTGAGCTCATTAGGTACTTATTTCACTCCATTTTAAGACAGTTTGGGAATTCTTGCCTAGACATAGCAAACAGAGCAGTATCAGCGGAAACTGTGAGGGTAGTGTTGTGCAGTACAACAGGTCTGCGACCAGCAAAACGAACAAAACAGAAGAAGCCACAATGGATTTAATGGCTGTACAGATGGCCGCCATCTACTATGTGCATTTTCATGATCTCCAGCACAGTTCATATGTATGCTTTTGACTGAAATTGATGTCAGAACTCGGAAGTGAACTTTGACCTCTGCACTGCCCTCTAGTGGATGTATTGTCTAACAACTGTGCCAGTGATGTCTGACAGAATTTGACATAGATGTACACAATTATTTACATAAACAGAGCTTAAATGAGCTTTAAAGCTTTATTTTTGCTCCCAGAGTTAACTGTGACAGTTCTGAAAAACTACCATTCACTTTCATACAAATCGATGAACACTATATGATAATGTTAATATCCTAC
Organism: Melanotaenia boesemani; assembly: GCF_017639745.1. Lineage (NCBI taxonomy): Eukaryota > Metazoa > Chordata > Actinopteri > Atheriniformes > Melanotaeniidae > Melanotaenia > Melanotaenia boesemani. Next base: position 14,021,938 of record NC_055685.1, read on the forward strand.
GTGTTACAAACCAAAGATATTTTGGTTGGTATCATGGTAAGGTCTTTTTGTGGATTGTCATTCAGTATTTTTATGTTTTTTTTTATGGCAGTCACGCTTACTTTGATATGCATCACCAAATTTCCCATTAATTTGACAGTAGTGTTAGAGTGGAGGATGCTGTTTAAGTTGATGATTATAATGGACAGCCCTCCACAGCATCTCTACAACATACTGGACAACCTTTACGAACACATTCAGCCTGATCCACCACAATGCAACGGAAAACCATTCCCTCCTGTGACCATAACTTGGCCTGGTAGAGTAGCCATTAATCACAGTCTCTTAGTAAATGTGGTAATTATTGTATCTAATCTAATTAATGTCCTTGGTGTATTATTTATATTTAATTTAATTCAGATCTTTATTCTTCTTCTTACTTTCACTCTTATTTTCCCATTTTCTAGTAATTTCTTACTATATTAAATATGTTTAACTGTTCCCAGAAACATTGTAAAGCAACAAATTTCCTCTGGGATAAATAATGTATTTCTGTTTCTAAATTTCTTGGTTTCTTATAGCTCATTCTTAGATTTATTTTATTTTATTTTTTGACCATTTTTTTTATCATTCCATACGCCAAGACCTGATAAACCTTGTAAAGGACTGGCAACTTGTGTTTATATCACGTTTACTGGTACCTTTGAAACTAAATTCACTGTAAAATGTTGGCAAATAAAATCATCTGATGTGCAGCATTTTTTTCTCATTTCTTCACTTTGTTTGACTTGCACGTCCTTCCCATTCTCCTCCAAAGCCATCAATACCACATTTCCAGTTTTTTTCAGTATCAAATAAAGTCTAGAAATGTTTTTATCTTTCTGTATCATCATGTTACACCAGCACTGCATTACACATAACACATCTCACATCCTCTTCATTGCCATATCACTCATAACATCAAGCAATGTTTTGAAGCTGTGTTCAAGATAAAAATATTTCTGATTCAGTTTGTCACCTGGCCTTTAAATCTGATGTTTAAAAGTTAAAGTTTTTGAATGTTACCTACCCATCAAACATGTTGCAGTTAGAATGAGAATAAATCTAACAATGTAATGCTTTTAAGAAATATAAATAAAAACAATGATGAGTAGATGGTCAGAGTAACATAGAAATTAATCAGTTGGATCATGTGTTTGCCTCTTTAAACACTATAAGTATTTTGGCTGCTTTTTTAATTATATATAGATAAAAAATAAATCGACGAATAAATAAAGTTGTTGCATTTCCAACAGTTATCTCTAAACATTTTAACTGTATGTCAGAGATGCATTAGATTCATGAGTGAATGTGCGTGTAAGCACTGGAGTCTGTGGGTGGGAGTGTTTCCTTTCCTTAGAGTGAACAGGTGTGTGTTTGTTTTCGTGTATGTCTGTGTGTGTGTGTGTGTGTGTGTATGTGTGTGTGTGTGTGTGTGTGTGAGAGAGAGAGAGAGAGAGAGATAGAGAGAGAGAGAGAGAGGGAGAGGGAGAGAGAGAGAGAGAGAGAGAGAGAGAGAGAGTCAAAGTGCTGTTGGGGTGCATTTCCATTTCCTGTCTACTGGTTCAGAGAACATGTTGGCATGACAACGTGACACTTGGGAAGGGTTGAAGGGGTAGACAAAGAGGAAAAAAGAGGAAGGCAGCGTTCCTTCTAACTCACGCAAAAAGACAAATGGAGGATCCATGGCAGCTTTGAGAGGGATCCTCATGCTTAGGTGTGTTTGCCAATGAACTTCAGATGTCAAATCATAACTCAGCCTAAAAATATTTATAGATCAATGAAAATATAAAGTAAAGTAAAGAAAATATAGTAAATTAAAAAATAATGTTCTTTGGTCACTTGTGTCCAAATATCACACACCAGCATTCAAAGAAACTGCTTGCATAATTCTCTTATTTAATACATTTATTTGTTTGTGAAAGGCTAAGTTAAGATCAGCAGTCATTACAGGACCTCAAATTAAGTCAGTACTGCTATTGATCCCGTCTATGGATGCACTCATATATTATTATTATTATTATTATTATTATTATTATTATTATTATTATTATTATTATTATTATTATTATATAATATTCACAAAGAGTCATAAGCTATTGTTTCACCATTACCACAGATACCAATACCCTTAAACACTGTGAAGTGATTACAGCCCCATTACAAACTATATGATGAAACTGGCAAATTAACATGCAAATATTTCCACAGAATTCACACTGTTTTACTTTGCATTCATTCTGGGACATCAGGGGAGGGCCGACATCCAAATATTACCTATGTTATATATATATATGTATATATTATTAATTATTTTTTAATTATGTATATAGATAGACAGACAGACAGACAGACAGACAGACAGACAGACAGACAGACAGACAGACAGATAGATCGATAGATCGATAGATAGATAGATAGATAGATAGATAGATAGATAGATTGAAATAACAGCAATAAAACCCCTTGTAAAAAAGAAGATAATGTTTTAAAATAATTATGCAGTCCAAAAAAGAAGAGGGAAATAAACTAGGGATGTTATCACCTGAATTATTAATCAAGATAATTCATCTCCCAATGATAAGAATATGTCTCTGCAGCACACTCTGCAGCACACACATTTATATGTCCACAAATACACAACCACATACATATGCAGAGACATTTGTTCTTGCATATGCACAAGAAATTTTTATCTTGCCTACTCAACAGTTATTCCCTGAAAATGGGTCAAGACAAAATGAAACTCGAGAAACTTCTCATTGCATAAAATAGACAATCACAGAGAGAGACAGACACACAAGGGAAGGGGGAGAGAGATGTATGCTGGAGGAAGGAGAGACTTTTTGATAAGAAAAGTTACCTTCAAAATTTAAAGTATTGCAAAGTGAAGTGACCTCATATTTATTAAGTATAAACTTATTTTGGTTTTTTTCTTGTGAACACGTGTAATAAACCCTTCTCTAAACACATGATGCCATTCCACCAGTGAAATGTATTTCTTTACTTTTCTGTTACCAAGACAACAGACACATAATACTAATGTTTTGTTCAGTTCAAAATTTGCCCCCTGGGTTTTATCTCTGATAGGTCAAAAGGTTTATATCCAGTGCAATATAATAAGAATAATTTATTACAATGGTCAAAGTCTTATGATGCAACTATTTTAAATCCTAAATGGAGCTTGCTTCACAGAGGGGAGGCAAAGCAATCTCATTGAGATATCAACACCAACAACTGTGTGACAGACTGAGAAAGGAAGTGGAGGAAGAAGAGGGAGCAATGTGGCAAACACTCACAGTGACAGGTGTGAGAAAGAAGCAGATCCCGGTGACAGTATGATCTAATAAAAACTGCTGTTGCTTATTTGTTTTGTTTTCTCTTTATATTAGCCTGAATATCCAGACAGAGGAATGGTATTAAAAACATGAAAAAAAGATAAGCTGATCAGCTGCTATATGTTCAACCAGCTATTAACCTCTTCTATAGCTCCATACCACCATGCCCCAAAGCTTTTCACTAGCACTGGTCTTCTACAGTGGATGTTTCTTATCAGTGTCCCTTTAATTTTTTTTCTCCATTATTTGCCATCATCTTTAAGATAATTATATTAGGAGTTTTAGAGCTCTATACGGAATCAGTCTGAATAAAGTGCATGACAATGAGAGCTGACAAACCATGTCACTTTTAAAATGCAACTATATTGGACTTTGAAAGCTTCTGTACATGAGGTCTAAGCACATTTAATCAAATGATAAGGTTTCTACTTGCGTCAAGACATACCAGATGAAGGTCATTGGGAGCAGGAGCATGACAATATCGCTTTAATAAAGCATGCATTCTTTCTCCCAGTGTGTTTTTTTTAATCTTCCTGCTCCTGTTTGGTTTCCCTATAGAAGGCTATTTTTACCTCTGCCTGAAACATATGTCTGCAGTGTCATATGATGGTGCGTGAGTCTTTCAGTGCACCGCTTCAAGCTTAACTGCTGCAGGATAAAGAGAAGGCGAAAAAATATGCAGGTTGTTTGCTACCATTTTACACAGATTCAGCAGGATAACTATAGTAAATGTGGCTCACACCTAATTAAATCCAGAACTTTATAACTATACAGGCATTACAGTGGGGGGACCTTAATAATTCAGCAACTTATGACACCATTTTGGATTTGTTTTCCATTGCTGTTCTACTTTAAACTTTTGCCATGTTCTCAGGAATGATAGGAATATTGAGGTTAAGTGCATACAAATATGCATACTCAGTCAGAGGTTTTCTAGTGAATAAGCAAGTACATAACATTTATAATGTAAAGTCTGCCATTTCCAGTAATTGTGACAAATTAAAAGTTTTTTCTTTTCTGACGGAAGTCAATATTTTGAACATCCAGTAGGTTATAGTGTAGCAAATAACTTTATTACCCTTCCATGTAGCTTGCAGGTACACTTGGACAATTATGGTGGTCCAGTTAAATGGTCGGGTTAAATTCTACCAGCTGCTAGACTCAGCTGTGTGTGTCACCACAGTCATCAGCAGAAAGAATAAAAATAGGTTAATGTGGTTGATTCAAGAGTTAAAAAAAACACTTATGCAAAGATCATACTGATTCTTGAAGAGATTGTTTGTGTGGCACAAGTAGCCTGTGTTTCATACCAATTGTATGAAATTATATAATAAGTAATTTTACATTATTTGCATACATCTTTCCAATTATTTATAAAGCTAGGTTTGTTGAAACTTGTGATTGATTGGAACAGTAAGCAGTGATAATCAGTAACTGACGTCTTTTTTCATGCACAGATATAAATTAGCAAAAGATATTCTTCTGGTATAACTGATGTGTTTCTTTCTGCTTTGCCTTTAGTGTTTCCTTTAATTATACACTTAAAGTTTCAAATTCATTATTTTCAGCCCTTCAGCCATAGAAATCCTGCTGTATGGATTTACAGGATAAACTAGAAAGGATCATGTGGAAATGCTTAACAGGAACTCCAGTGGGATTCATGCATACAACATAAATGAATGGAAATCATCTGTCATGCATCACAAGTTGTGCTACTGAATTCCCGGAGACCATTTTATATATTTATTTTGAGGTCATGAATAATATAATATAGTCAAGGGTCATAAAAATACATGGCATCTCTTATACACATTTCCTTAAACCCCTAGCTTTTTAAAACAATCTGCAAATCTGAAATAATCTTTCCACATGTATGTGTATAATTCAGTAATTGTGTTGTTTTATTATGTAGCTTTCAGCATCTAATATATGCTCAGCATTTTAAGAATGTAAAACTATTTCATATTTAGCAATAATAATAATAACATATTACACACAGCTCTATAAGTCCCTCTTGTCTGGGAAAAGCCCATCATGCTTGTACCATTCACTCTACACTTCAGAACAATGACTAGTCGTCTACCAGCTGGTTTGAGAGGGGCGGCATGGCTCAGTGGGTAGGGTGGTCGGCCTGCAGCCCCAGGGTTGCCGGTTCAATCCCGTCCCGGGGAGCTCATGTCTATATATGTCCTGAGCAAGACACCGAACCCCTAATTGGTCCTGATGGGTCGTGGTTGAGTGCCTTGCATGGCAGCTTCCGCCATCAGTGTGAATGGGTGTAAATGGGTGAGTGTGACGTTCCTGAGTCTCTTGATTTTGGATTAAAACATTTATTCCTGCTTTCCGTCTGCTTCTGAGTCCTGCATGTGGGTCCTCACCTCCACTGCCTTGACAAAATGTTCTAAAACTTGTTGCCAAGACCCATCAATACTGCATTATTATGCACAATAAATATCTTATTCTGTTTTTCTTTACATAGCAAATAGTTTGCATATAGCTCTATAGGTGCAACAACCTCATTCCATTGGTGCAATAACCTCATCTTCATCCTTAGTGTAATAATTTCAACTCATATTCTGTACAAGCCATATCTAGCTCGTTTGCCTTATTTATCTTTATTTTTATCTTATTTATCTGTGTGTTTCTTTTTTTACTCATTTTGCTCTTTCGTACCTGTATGCTTATTTACCTGCTTTTTCTATTGTGCTGCTGGAATTTTGAATTTCCTGAGAGAGTCATCCCAAGGGATTAATAAAGTTAAGTCTAAGTCTAAGTCTATGCTGGTTTTGCAAGAGATTTACTAAAGTACTGCCTGCACTGCCTGTACTTGTACTAAAGTACTACAGTACTTCGTGTCATTAATTTTGTTTAAAAAAAAACATACATGCATGAAGATAGGTTTGAAAACGGTTCAAAGTAGTTAAAATAATTTACATATATTAAGGTATAAAGCGTACATCTGTTATATATACTTATAATAATGTATTTACAAATGTTATTTAGGATATAGTTTAGAAATAACAAATCAGTTTTTTGGATTTAAATTTAAATCCAAAGTCATATTTAGGGATTATAACACATCTCTACATAATGAATCACACCGCAAAATGGGAGAATTTGGCTCCAGTTTTAACTATGTACATAGCCTCATCCCAAAAGACCAATTAGTAAGAGGAGTTAATTAGTTGACATTATTATTGAGTTTATATACCACCATCCTCTACTATCAGACAGTGAAGAAGTAAATGAACTCCCTGCAGAGTAATTTTAATAACATCAGGGCACATTAAAATTTCTATTCCTCTGAAATATCCACATGAAGAGCAAAATTGTAATTTTATTCTTCACAGGACTTTAACTCAGCCAAGTTCCACCAAAGCTGTATCACCTTAGTTATTTTAGACAGCTTGGTTACTTAGATGAAGGCTCGCTGGCAATGAATGAAAAGTTGTAGAAAAAAGGAGATGTATTATAAGTGCTGACTCAACAAAGTGTTCACACCCAGATGAGCTTTATTTCAAAGCGATCATTCAGGAAATGTCCTCATAACTCTCCCGTGCCATTTGAGAGGGACTGAGATTACACATTTTGCGTCTAGATAGTTTCTTTATTCTGAATAATCTTTGTTTATCAAGAGAAATACCTTAGCTCAGGAAACCAGCGGCTATAATTAATGCCTTTTGTGAAGGTGATTATGCTGGCGGATTCAGTATGTCCCCTTGTCTGCTCTATGGAAGTCCCATTGAGCAATTTATTTCTAGCTTCGCCATCCATACATTCAAGAAACAGCATTCAAACAGCTGGAAGAAACACAATATTAAAAATGAAATATATTAGAAATATTATGGAAAAAGTTCTGATAAATCACAGGAGTAATAAAGAGCAAGAAATAATAAAGAGTAATTACAAGCAGTAAATAAAACCTTTTGTCTTTTTAATGTCTGAGGAAGTGATTAAAAAACGCTTGTCTGTGTTAAGCTTAAAATCAGAGGAATGAAGGACTTAGAATAGCAATTAGTTCTCATCAGGGGCACATTATAACATTGGCCCAAAGGCATAAAATTCCACTGAGAGAATGTGGTCTGGTTGGATGATAATTTTCTTTGCTTTCTCAGCCACCTTTTTTCCCCAAAGGAATCCGGAGTCCCTCTGCTGAACTCTGATAATAATGAAGCGCACCTTCACTACACAGTTTAGGCTGTTCTTGTCCTTCACAGAAAACCCAGTAAACATGCAGATATAAGAAAAGATGAAAAGGCTTTATATAAAACTGTTAATGAAAATGGCATAAAAATAATAACTGAGAGTCAAGTTTTCGCTTTAAATGAGTCCTTTATTGGAATTGCTTGACAGGCAGATCTTTGTTTACGGCAAACTTCAACTGATAATTGAACATAGCATTTTCACAGTGAGTAATACTCACTTTTGCTGTGCCCTTAATCAAATGAAATGAACCTTAATAAAAAATGAACTCATTGATTTTGAAGCTGTAAGAAGTTATCATCCAGAAGCAGGTAAGGTATTACCATAATTTGAATCTGAGCCCTGAAGAAGGGACAAGAGGGATGTCCCCTAACTTTACTTTAGGGATGTGAAACTCCAACACTGAGGCTGATTCCACACACATCTCAGTTCACTGCTAGCGATACAATACATTAACAATACAGTGAAGCCCCCTGCTGATACAATTCAATACGATTCACCCCTACTCCCGATGTGATTCATTAATGATTTAACATCAATTTCTTTTATACAGTGCTATTTGGTTCAATTTAAAATTAGAATTTACAAACCCATATCTGGTTTCCAAACTACATCACAATTATGTCCTCTCTCTTCCCCTGTGAAAGGTGTATTTGTTTTAATTGATTTATTCTAGACATGTTAACATCATTGTACCAAACACAATACATACCAACACAATAAGAAAACAGTCTTTAACACTTTAACATATATATATGTTAAAGTGTTAAAGACTATATATAGTCTTTAATATATATATATATATATATATATATATATATATATATATACACATACACATGCACAGCATCACACATAACACGCATACAGATATATCCAATTAACGTGTCTGAAAAGGTGTAGGAAGAAGGTAAACCTATTTGATCCTACCACTTTTCCAATAATCAACAATTGCCCTTTACAATCATCCTGTTTTCTGAGTCCCATGAATCCATGGGGAAAAAAGAATATATACACTGGACAGCAAATTAAAATTAATCTAATATTATTTCCATAATAGATTTTAAAGCTGTAATTTCATATTCTCATGCCCATCAACCCATACACTGACACCTGAATCCAGACACACATTTACTCACCAACATACACTGTGCACTCTGAGAGCATTCATATGCATAATCACATTTATAACACCAGAGCCACCCATTCGAATTCCCCACAGGTTTTCATCACTGTACGTGTTGCAAATCATTAGTCTGAGCCTTTTTTTTAACACTGTCATGTTCGAACATTGCTTCAGTTCTTGGCTGAGTTTATTCCAAACCTTCACACCACTGACTGAGATGCACATTCTCTCAGTGGTTGTTCGAACGTTCCTGGTTCTAAAGTTTAGGTTTCCTCTGTAATCATAACCCCCCTCTCTGCTAGTGAAGCGTTTCTGTATATTATCTGGTAGTTGGTTGTTCCTGGGTTTGTACATTAACAGAACAGATGGAAATTCTACCAGACCTGGGAATTTAAGTAAGCAGGAGTTTCTAAATAACCCATTAGTGTGGTCCTGGAAACCGGCCTGATGAACCATCCTGATGGCTCTTTTCTGGAGTGTGCACAGTGGTCAGAGTGGGGATTTGTAGATGTTGCCCCAAACTTCCAAACACTAGATCAAATAAGGTACAATAATAACTGAGCAATATAGAATATGTAATGCTTCAAGAAATATTTGGCTTGGAGGACTGAAATGCTTTTGTATAATTTAGCTTGAACATATTGAATGTGCAGTTTCCAGCATATCTTGTAGTCGATCATTACACCCAGAAACTTAATTTATTTAAATCTCTTTAAATCTTCTAACACTACTTCTACTTCATTGTTCCCGTTCCGATTCCCACACAACTTGTCATAGTTAATGATATTGATTTAATGATATAATAATTTAAAATAAAAAAGCAAAAAAGCAAAACAAATCACATGGACCATTCTCAAACAGCCCTTTTACTAATAGTGTTCTCTGTCTGTAATTGTACAATGTTATACAAATCTCTTATAAAACTTACATATCCTGAATATCTCCTCTTCACTCGTTGTCTTGCTTCCATCCACGTTTGCTGTTTACTAACTGCGGCTCCCATATGTTTTAATAACAAAACGGCAAAATATAGTGAGAGTTCAAAGTGTCTCGAAACCATGGGTGCAGAGGAGATAAACTATGTAATAATTAATGTAACCATTGGTTTTAACAATGTAGACACGCGAAGAAAGATACATTGCACATTTAGTCGGCAGCAGCTGTACACTGAAGCTACTGGTGAAGTCGCATCACAAACATCTATCTCAGACCACATATTTAAATCGGTGGATCGCTTCATCCATAGTTTACATTACGACTCCTTGCCTTGATAAAAAATAAAAAAGAACTTTCAAATAAGCTTGTACTTGAAAGCCCAGTGCGGGACGTGTACATTTACAAAAACTTGCTGCACTCCAACAAAGACAAAAATCTTAATGTAGCAATGAAAGCTGATCAGGCTGTTTAAAATTAGATAAAAGGTAGTCATATAAAAGGGGAAGCTACATTTTTATTAAAGAATAGGTACTTGAAGCAGTACTGCAGAACTGTATGACCTTAAAACTCAGCCCTGTCTGATGGCAGACTGACATTCATTACATATATTCCATTCCTGTAGACTTGTTACCCTAACGTGTCCCAATGGTGACAAACCACAACTCACAATTTTTCTCACCACATCATGTTACAGCTGCGTTATGCTTTATATCACTACATCACACATCAGCAACTGGATTTTAACATACTGGCCATTTTGGATGACACAATTGCTGATTCAGCAAAGAAAACCAATAGTATATTATTGCAGTGAAAATCTGCCACTGTACAGTAGTGGGGATTCAAACATCTTCATAATCAGGAATTTAACAGCAAATGTTTTTAATCTTAAGGTCCTTAGTGTTTTAAAATTTGGTATTATAATGGTGGGTATCTATAGTAGGTATGGAGTTTAGTGAGTTTAATATGTGCCCACAAACTTCCTAATATTATCTTTGTCACACCATCTTGGGATATTGTTTTATTAATCTGGAATACAGCCTTTAAACAAGGACATTATCAGAAAAGTCAGTTCTTTCAAATCAGTAGAAAAATTCATTTAGAAATATTTGGTTTATCTGACACATGCATCCCATTAAGCGTAATTAGTTGTTTTTCCTCATTAACTATTTTATTTGTCGAAATTTTTTGTTTGTGTTCTACAGTGCAATTATATATATATATATATTTTATTGGATTCCACTACCTTGTATTTAAAGCTGAACTCAACTCTACTCACTGCTTTTCCATGCTGCATGTCTCTGATCTTGTTTGCTTTTATGCCACTTTTAATGGATTCCAAGAAAACAAGAAGCAGAGGCTGATGGCAACCCTATAAACATAATGCAGCAGTTTCACACAACCACAGTGGGGTTCATGTTTAAACAAGTCATCATTATGTCAAATTTGTACTTTTTTAGTCATGAAAAGCTGCAATAACTGTCTAAAAACTATTGACTGGCGTGTATAAACATCTCACCAATTCATTGAAAAGAGGCTTTTGCTCATAAATCCACACAGGCTGAGAGAGGCAGATTTCACACTGGTATATTTTTTATATGTAAGCACCATTACAGGAAAAAAAAAAATAAATAAATAAAAAACTAAACTGAAGCTCCTGAAAATAGATAGTACATGACCATCAATATAATGTTCAGTGGGTGTCCCGCATGGTTCCATACTCAGACCAATTTTATTTTCCATGTACATCAATGACTAACCAAGTGCATGCAGAAACATTTTTTCAGGCTCAGTATACTGTATCTTGTCTATTATTAAACACTAAAAGAACAGTATGCATGATGTTTGGCAAGCAATCACTAAAATGTCTCAATCAAATGGATTTTTAAAAGGTAAAGAGCTGGAATTGGTCACAGAATTTAAATACCCTTACCTTAAAAAACACGATAAAAATCTAATTAAACTTGCAAAATTTTAAAACAAATTAGACCATAACTGACTGTTAAAGTGGCCAGAATGTTACTCCATGTCACAATTCTCTCTCATATTGATTATTGTATCACAAACTGGGCACTTAATAGTGAAACTGCACTCAAACCTGTAAAATGACTTAAAAATTTTTTGATAGAAGTTATTCATATCACTGCTGTCATATCCTCATTAAATATAAGTTTTTATCTTTTGATAATTATAAAGCATTTAAATATACCTGTTCAATATACAAAATATAAAACAGACTTTAAAGAAACATTTGAAACTAAAATGGCTCTCTTGAAGGATCACTAGAGCCACCACAAGAGGAGATTGTGGAGATAAGAGGAAGAGGAAGAGGAGATGAATGCACCACTTTTGTAAAATCTGTGCTGTCAGCAAGGGGTAGTAACATCTGGAACACTTTGTATACTACCTGTAATAAAACATGCCACTTTTAAATCCCATCTTAAAAGCTGGCTTATTACCAATCAAACCTATTTACACAGCTAGACAGATGCTCTGTAGTGCACAGATTCAAATATGTGTGTACAGTGTGCAGCATTTCTATAAGCTTTTTGGGGTTCCTAAAGCACAAAAGGTGTGTGGAAACATAAGTTATAGATTGTAAAAAAGAAAGCATTTGTGTGGACAGTCTGACATAAATACTTACTTTAGCATGCCACTGCACACAGACACACTCCAACTGTTTATTACACACACTTCATTTGAGCTCTGACAGCTCAGTACATGTTCTGGATGAAAGAATTGACAGTTCAAGGTGACAGCTACCTCCAATCAATCCAGTGTTGCACTGTGATGTGAGCTCTGTGTGGCGGATTTGTGTATGTGTGGGTGTGCTTGAGTGTGAAAAAGAGAGAATGTTTGTGTGAGTGCTCATGTGAATGTCTCCTCCTTCTTAGTATGGGTCTAAAAAGGGGATAGCTGACAGGTGTCCCTTCTTTTTAGCCATGCAATTTGTCACCCCACTGGTGATGGAGACCTATACCTGTGAGCAGATGATAAAAAAGAGAGCTCTTTGTTCTCTTCTTCTAGTTAGTAATGATCAAATAATTTTAACAATATTCCTCACTTAACATCATTGTTTTGGTTATTTCTGCCCTCTCTTTGTGAAGCCTGTCTCATTATCCATATGCTGACAACAGTAACAGATTATATTCTAACATAGAAGAAAAAAAGGTCAAAGCATGCTGAGCAGCCATGGAAACTTGAATCTTTTGTTCTTTCTAGTTTAATAATAATAAAAAGTGTTTCAGAACTCAGTATGAGCAGAAATAAACCATGTCTATCAATATCACTGCCTAGATATTGTTATTTTAGTTCTTTTCAATTAATTATGATAGCGTGGTGAGACGCTACTTTAGATCTCATTTCAGGGCCTAAATTGGTTTGTGAGCATAAAAACCTGTATTGAGTTTGCCCTGCAGTACACACACACACCCTTACACATAAAAGTGGTGTGGAGGATGACTTTAGATATGGAAGTTAAATGCATAATTTTACAGTTGGAGATCACAGCATCATGCTGGGTATCGATCAGTTTATCATCAGTGCTTTATTTGATGTAAAATTCACCCCACTCTAAGTTTGTTACTTCAGATGATTTTCTTTTCTATTGAAATGCACATTCTTTTACTCTCTCCTTGGAAACAGTAGCTGTTCCCTGTGGGAAGCCCCTCACCACCACCACCCTATCCACACTGGCACCCCCCTCCTATTCCATTCAGCCACTACTGCTGTACCAAATCGGCCAGGGATGAGGGGTTTAGTAAAAGTGGGGGTGGGCTGGAGAGTAACACAAGAAGCACAAGCATAAAGACATGATTTAAAGTTAAGAAAAGGTCCAGGTCCAGGTCCTTGTTTTTTTATTTATTTATTTTTTCTTCTTCTTTTGCTTTTTCACTTTCTCTCCTGATTTTTTTGCTCCAGCTTTGCTGTCTTCATCTGCTGCATCTCTCTCTCCTTGGCAGTGGACGGAGGGAGTCAGGGTGATAAATAGGTGGTGTCCGATGTGCTTCTCCTCTCCTGCCGTTTTTTTTTCTCTTCTTCTCCTCCACTCTCTTCCTCCGGTCTCAGCTCACCGCACTCCCAGCCCAACAGTGCGTTCATTTCTGTCAGCAAAACAGAGAATCACTGGAACAACCAGATCTGCTGTGCACATGCGTTTATACAAACACTTGTGTGTCCACAGGGTTATACAAACATAGACAGCCCAATAATTGTATGTTAATGGGTAAAATGTCATATGTGATATTCAAGGAGAGCCACCGTGACACACTGAGCATAGAGTACATGTACAAACACACTCGGAGCCAGACTCTATTAGTGTCCACAGTGCACAAAGTCCGGACGAATTAACATCAGCGGTGGCCAGCATCAGCTCCACACACACACTTATGTATCCTGGGCAATGTCTGGACTGTCCCCAATCTCAGTTAAACCTATTCAGACCAAAGTGTAATTTAGAAAATGATTCTTAAAACCGGAGGGTATTCTGAAAAAACTATCTACTAAAACCTTTAATTCTCATCCTCTAAAGAAACTGAGAACCCATGACTGAGATATTAGCTAAACTTTTCTATAGCTTGTGTAAATGATGTTCCTGGTCTGGAAAGAAAGAGAAAGAATGAGAGAGAGAGAGAGAGAGAGAGAGAGAGAGAGAGAGAGAGAGAGAGAGAGAGAGAGAGAGAGAGAGAGTGAGAGCGAGAGAGAGAGAAAGAGAAAGAAAGGCTACAGACCTAGTGGAACAAATTGTTCAATACCTGCCTTGTTTGAGCGATGGTACCTTTAGCATTAAAACTTTGTTTAGATTATTCCTCCTTCCTGCTTGTGTCCTTCCAGAAAACCATTATCAAGCTAAGTCATTGTGTCTTGCAGCAGAATTTCTAAAATCCGAGTTCCTTGATCGATCTTAAAACATTCACTTTTCCATGTTATCAGTACTTCAAAATTACGTTGGACTGAATTCAGGTTTCAGTAACAGTCTTTAGAGTCAGTCCGTCCTTTCAAACAAATTCAGTAGTGCACTTTTCTTGACCCTTTGCTAGGTAAGTAAATTTGTCACTGGTGTTTTATTGAGGAATAATTGGCATAAGCATCCCCTCAACATTTCAATGCATCACCTGTTGTATAATTGAAGACGGTGAATACCTGCTAATGATCATCTGCTTGACCCTGGACATATATTTGCATTGTTTTTAGCTTAGCACATGGCTAATAGCAACCCTGAAGGCACGCCGGCTCCACTAAGGATCGAACACCAATTTCCTCAATGCCAAGGGCGAGCTTACCACATCACTGCAAACATGAGGAAAAAGGGGCCGGCCACCCATTCTCTATTTATCCTGGTGCACCTCAGATTTCTGCACTGTATAACTGAACCTATGTTGCCTGGGGCTGCAATGGGCAGAAGCAGCGACAGCTGCTATTTGTTTGGCTGATGAGATTGAACCCGTTAGTAGAGGGGCAGTGAGGAAATAATGCTAACACCCCCAAAGAACTGGCTTTTTTCTTAAACCAAGAGGTCACAAAGGGAGTGCAAAGGCAGAATAACACAAAAAGAAAATTGAGCCTTGGTAAAACACACCAACACACAATCCCCTACCGTTTTTCTGAACACTTTATAAATTAAACTGTAATGTGTATCTTTCTGCTTCTATAATCCAATCTGCAACGAGTGAAAAACAGAGCAAGTGATAAAAACAAATAAATCAATTTAGCTGCCAGATTGATTTTTTTGATCACAGAGAGTAATAAAAACTGTGCAACACCAATGCAGAGCTTTACTTGCATTTTTCCTTTATACTCATGCACTGTGTGTGTGTGTGTGTGTGTGTGTGTGTGTGTGTATGTGTGTGTGTATGAGCATATATGTAAGGGAGTTGCTTTTGTAAGAACAGAAAATTTGTCTTTGGACTTGTGGTGGAAATGTGAGTTTCTATTCATCCAGCTTAAGCGCAGGCCTATCACATACACATTAAAATCCCATTGGGTTCCATTTAACAATGCAGAATCGACCACTGAGGTATGTGCACATATATAAACAATGTTATGGTCCCATCCCTGGCACACTGCTATTCTTACACACTGTCTGCACCTCATTCTCTTTATGGCCCTTTTCACTGGAATGTCAACAGGCATAAAAAGGTAAAGAAGCCCAGCCAATAGTTTGGAGTGTTATTTGGCAGGTGTGCTGGGAGAGGGGCTGCAAACCTGTCTCAAATCACAAAACTATACAGTAAATAATTCACTCGGACTGTACGTCTCTAAGCAGTCCACATTTAGAATGGGCACTGCTACTTTAATTGAAAGGGAAAGAGAGTCAGGAAAAGGGAGAGAAAAGCTGTTACAAACAAGAACATGATTTATGAAATCCATCCCTCTGTTCGTCCATGCGAGCTCATTATGTATGCGCAACAGAGAGAGTGTGAGAAGACGGATGAGTCGTTCCAGTGGCGGAGGAAGAGGAATGGCGGCGCTAAACTCTGCCGGTAATCAACTGGTGAAATTAAACATAAAAAAACCCAGGAATGATTGTGTGCGGCAAAGCGATTTGTCTGCAATTAGCGACTAGTCGCATAACTCACACACAAGCACACATAAACACATTCATGCCTAATGAAACAAGACATGTCAGAGTATGCGAGTGTTTGTGTGTAAGCAGACATACAGCACAGGATAACCATAAAAACAGTAAGTTAATAAACCTGAGAGACATTAACAGCATCCAGGGCAATTGGTGAACAGCTACTTCATTTGTCAGCAGCTCTTATTGAACGCTTTTTCTGAAAGGCAGCTACTTGTATTTATGACCTCTCGCTATCATTTGTTTACACTTATTTAGTAGAACTGAAAGAGGGCGCAAGAAAAACTACGACAGAGAGCTGTTTTTCCCTTTAAAATCAAAGATAATGGATTAACAGGATGTGTAGTTTGTATAAACTTTTATCAGTTTATGCATACACTAAAGCAGAGAGTTGCTTTTTACCTGCATGAATCTGTCTCTGTATCAGTCTCTTCTGTTCATGTGTAATAATGATCATCTAATTTCACAGACTAATTAACTACTAATCATCTAATTACAGGCAAGATTGTGAGTTCAGTTATGAAACACAGTTACTATAATGACAGGGTCATCTCCACCCTGTCACCTTGTTAATAAGATTTTTTTAAGGAAAATGCTGACTTATAGCCATCTTTGAGCTCTGTAGGTCTACACGTTTTAATGATGAATAATAAAGGTGTGGTTGGTCTCATTTCAACGCTTCTCCTCAAAGCATGAATTTGCACTTAATGCCATTTGGAGGAACTCAAGACAGAGGCTTTTTTTAAAAATAATATCACTATACAATAAGAACAAATTTTTAAGTTGTTGCTATTGTTTAATTTCTGGAAAGTAGAGGTTAGGAGAGTTTAACATCCATGGTTGGCCTGTTCTACTTCTGTTTATTTATGTGAATATCCAGTTATTTTTTTAAGCTATGTGTAACTTTTCACCTATATCTTGGAAAATGTAGATATTAAAAATTGTTGCACAGAGTTTCTACTAACTCAGATTTAGGAAAAAAAAGGTTTGATTTTAGCTGCCAAACATGTTCGTGAGAGTTATCTCATGATTATCCTTAAGCTTGTTATTGCGAAAGATTTGCAAAAGGGGGTAAAAAGTTTGTTTCCAAGGTGTGTTGGAGATGCTTGGAGATGCAAATGACTTTCTTGAGGAGTTGTTAAGCATAGATTTCAGATAGCGTTGCACATCAACTTGTACTGACCAGGTAAGATCAGTTGTGATGTCAATTGCCAGTTACTTGAAGCAGTCAAGCCTCTCTACTTCCTCTCCACAGATGTAAAGTCCAGAGGTCTCAGTCCATTTTTTATGTACTCTTCTATGATTTCTTTGGTTTATTGATGTGCTAAAGTCCATACTGTTATGGGAACACCACTGTACCAAATGCTGAATCTCTTTCTTTTAGGCTGTCTTGTTGTTGTGCATCACACCAACAACTGCTGTGTTGTCAGCAAATTTTACAATGGTGTTATTGATGTTGATAGGTGAGCAGTCATATTTGAAGAGAAAGTGGAAGATGGGAAGAAGAACACACTCCTGAGTTGTTCCAGTGCTTAAGGTTAGAGTTGCTGAGATGCGGTTTCCTAACGGACCCTCTGTGGCCGGTTCCTGAGAAAGTCCAGTATCCATGTGCACAGAGAATTGCTAAGGCCCAAGCTTCTCAGTTTGTCACATAGCTTGTGTTGGATTATTGGGTCAAAAGTAGAGCTGTAAAATAGTTAAAATGTTTAATCAGATTAATTACAGCTTTCAAATAATTAATCACGATTAATCACAGCTTACAAATTGACCATGATTAATCAACATTCGCAATTTTGCCTGAAATTTGCTCATTTTTACTGTTTTGTATCAACAGAACGAGCCAATACTACAAATATCTTGTGTTAACTGACCTTCCCTTGGGTAAACTTGACCTGTTAATCCTAAAATGGTTTTCCGCCAGGTGTTAAACATGTTTATTTCTGCTGCGAAGTTGGCCTTTTTAAACATGGGAGTGTATGGGAATTTGCTCTGGAGGCAGCCCCTAGTGGATAAGGGTTGAACTGCAATTTTTTGCACTTCCGCATAGGCTTCACATTTCACTGCCGGAGGTTGCTGCATGGGCAACAGTGATAAAAGTCTCACAGCAGCATTACCCAAAGTAAACAACTTTGATGTAAGTTTTTCTTTACTTTTTTATATTACATGAACACTTTAGCTGTAATAATGAGTTCAACATTTCATAAAATCTAGACCTATAAAAAGGTCTCATTTGTACCCCCCTTTTCCTGGTCAGTGCCCCTTCCTGGCCCCCCATCAAAACCTTTCTAGACGCGCTCCTGCATAGCTGAAGAATAAACCATGTCTAGCACCAGCCAACCTCTGTGTTAGAGAAGGTTCTGCTAAAACAATCCTTAGAGGTAAATATGTGACTGCGTAAACTATGGACTGTTAGTTTCCTCCGTCTCAGCTGAATGCTAAAGAAACACAAGAGAGAAAAGCCAATCAGTTGATCATGACAGCCATCATGAACAACCTGAGAGGCAAGGAGGGAAACAGCCTCGCTGCACAAACACCAAGACTACCAGAGAGCCACTAGAGCAGACACGTTGGTGCAAAACTCAAGTTTTAAAACAAATGCAGGAAAAGTGCAGGTGTGGATAATCTTTACCATCGCACCTTTTCACGTCCCGCTTTCATAACAGAGAAATGACTGATATATGGGGCTTGTAAAGCCGCACATGCGTTCACTGCATTAAAAAAATGAACGCAATTAAATACATAAATCAGTTACCCCCATTAACGAATTACTTTTGACAGCCCAGGTAAGAAGCCAAACCTAAGTCAACAAACAGCATTCTTATATGTGTTGTTATTGTTCACATGTGTAATTGCGGTGTGCAGAGCTGTAATGTGTGCATCATCTGTTGATGAACTGGTGTTGGTTAAAACCAGGAGGGAAAGCTGATTTAATGTACAAGAGAATTAATCTCTTAAAACATTTGTAATAATGGGAGTCAGAGCAACTGGGCAGTAGTCATTCACACAGCTCAATGAGCTTTTCTTGGATATTGGGAAGATGGCTGAAGTTTTGAGACAAGTGGGACAACACTTCTAGAATAAGAGGATAAAGAGGGTGGTGCACACACCTGCCAGCTAATCGGCACAGACCTTGAGGATGGCCCCGAGACCTTGTGAGGTCCTTTACCCTTCCTGGTGTTGACTCTGGTCAGAGCGATTTCAAATACTAGAGTTAGTAAAGCAAGATTATCAAAGCCCTAGATGTGTTTAAACTCATTATCAGTACATGCATGTTGTCCAGAGACCAAAGAGATGGTGGATCAATCCTCAGTTTTCCCATTTCAGTGCTAAAAATAAGACACTGAACCCCAAATTGCTCCCCATACCTTACATGGCAGCCTTGACATTGCTGATGTGAGTGCATGTGTGGGAATGAGAGGCAAAAACCATGCAGTACTTTGTAAACCACTAATGTGTAAAACGTGCTGTACAAGTGCAGTCCATTCACCCTTTAATGAAGTTGTCCGCATGGAGTTAAGTGCTTTGAGTGCCTCATCCATGTTCTCACTTCCACATTTCCTTCCTAGTTTTCTTGTATTTCATACTTTGTCTCTTTACTTGACTGTAACAGAATTATATTTTTGTCTCTTACCTCTGCTTCATTCTTCTTTTGAGCATTATGAAACAATGAGAGCTAGCATCGCCTTCATTACACCAGAAAATGACACATAAAAAATGTATTGCTGGCAGATTGTTGATATTGTGACAGAACTTGTTAATAAAAAACTCAATTTTGAGAGCTTAATGCCATTAACTTAGCCACCTGTAGAAACATGCATCTCCACGCAGTAAATGAGCTTTTTTTTTTTTTTTTTTTTTTTTTTAATATCCCAGGCTTCATTTCATTTGCAGAGAGAGTGGAAGTAGAACTTAGCCCATCGACCAAATGTGGCACAAAACAAGACTGTTGCTTTCCTCTTCCCGCTGAACAGAAAATAGCTTTAGTGTAACTCATGGGGGTACTCTGCTGGGGGGTGCTTGGTGTGATTTGAGTGAATTGCTCATACATCCTATGTTGGCCTTTCACCTCATGCCAAGAAGCAGGTGAAATGGAGTTGACCCAAACCCTGCTTTTCCACAGCATGTCACGGAAATGGGATCTGATAGGGTTCATCAGATCACACAAACTTTAGGACCAAATACAAAATCCACATCAAGCAGTCTCTTTTTGGACAATACTCACTTCTCTCAATCTCTGCTTACCCCTGCAGTCTTCAATCTATCTCCCTCTTTACCTCTGACCTTTTCACTTTAAAGCTTCTTCATACCAATCTGCTCTTTCGTCTTGTCGTCTTTTTTGTGTCTCTCCTGCCACTCTACTGACCTTTCAGTTTCATTCTTCCTCCATTTCTCTACCTCTCCACTCCTCCTGGTCCAAGCTGTAATTCAGCTTGTTTCAGGGCCAGTTAGGCAGCCAGTGGAGTTAATCTGTCTTTTCAGGTCATAAATCACCGCTTAGCATCTCTCTTTCTTTCTTTCCTCGTCTCTCTTTCTTTTCCCTCTCTTTCTCCCTTGGTCGTGCCTGCTGCATGGATGTAGAGCATGCTTTAAAGTAATTGTAGCTGACAGTGAAAGCTGGTATTCTTTGCTGCTCATGTTTGCGTGCGAGTACGAGTTTGTGTGTGGTTATCATTGGTTTAAAAATCCAACAGATAGGAAGTGAAACTGCATACTCGTGAAGTGCCAGGACCAATGAGAAAAAGACTGTTAAAAAGTCAAGACCTATCAGGAGTGATTCCTTTCTCAGTGGTGCAGTTTTGATCTGTTTTTCTTTTCTTTTCTTTTTTTTTTCTCTTTGTGCATGCCTTTTTGCAAACACAACAGTGACACACATCAACATTAATAGCAGATGGAATTTACTGACTGAGCAGCAGAAACTCTGAAGATTCATTTGAGCTGACTTTGTGCATGTATGAACATGTGCTTTCCTGTGCATTCGCTCTGACATCTACAACCAAGCAGGTGCATGGGAAACTGTTTGCCCCTAAAACAAACAAAACCACATCAGGAACTAGAGTGGTGGAATGGATGGGGGAAGAAACGCAGAAGAAAAGAATGGGAAAGAGAGAAAACAGCTTAGCGTAGCAGGAGGGAGAAGAGAGAAAGTGGGGAACACAGGAGGAGAGCAATGTTGAATAGCTGGAAGGCGGGAGTGGGAGAGCTGGTGAATGAATGTGTTGTGGATCTATTGTGCCCAGCTCCTGAATGGAGTGTTAGTAAGCTAAGTAGTAACTGGTGATTTACAGCACCAAGGCCACATCAGCTGAAGTGGGCAAACAATACTATTTCAAAGGCAACATTCAGCTGCAAGAAGAACTGTGTATGACTGTGATCTGGAGCTGAAGTGGGGAAAGTGTTTCGGAAATTGGTGGTTATTTGCAAGGAAGCACTCTTAACAGGTGGGAAAAATGTGTGGTGAAGACAGTGACAAAAAACAGTAAAAACTGAGCAAACTGTTTGTCTTTTTTAAATTAGTGTGTTGATTAAGTCTTGTTTTGAATTTTGAAGGTCCTTTTTTAAATAATAAGGATGTTTGTGGCTTTATCCCATTTGGCACAACACTGGGTGCGCCATATTTTATGGCTGGGAAAGAACGTCTGTCTGCAGATTGTTGGTTTGTAGGGTCCTAGAGATGGTTTCTCTCCTCCCTTTGAGCTTACATTCAACAACCTTAAGTACTTCCAACTACTGCAAATAGAAAACCAATCAGTAACAGGGCCACTTTGATCAGAAGAAGCTGTGTGAATTCAAACTTTTGAAGTTATTTTTTAATTATGTTTTCAACTTTTTTTTCTGTCAGCCTCTCCCACTCTCTGCATGTCTATTTTCCACACTCAGTAAGAAATTTTGAAATGCCAGTCATCATGAGTAAAGCCGACCAGCGTGGGGACCATGAACCCAGACCTTTCCGAGGCATTAGAACAACAAGCCCTGTGACGAATGGGAGAAAATAGAGGAGAAGCAATGTGTATGTGTGTGAGCAATTGTGTGTGTCCTTTGCTACACGTCTCCCATTCTGATTTGCTGAGACCGAGGGAGACTCAGTTGACCATCCCATCTCTATTGCACTGCAGGATTGTGATAAGGCCCACACAGACGCAATCATTCACTTAATCAGCAACTTCATTGCGTATTGCAGCATCCGTTCTGCTCTGCATATAGATTGCAGGGAGGATAATAGGCAAGGAGGCTTCGAGGTAATAACACGGGAAAGAGGCATTCACAAATGCACACTCTTTTGCACACTGAGGAGCAAAAGTCCTACGAGCAACAGCTGGCTGTAGTTTGCCTCCCCAATCCAATGACAGCTCCTCTTAGAGACCCCAGAGACCTCAGTCTCCATCTTAATACTCTTCTATCCCTTTTCAATTCATCCTCCTTCCATCCCTCCCTCTGCTCTGGCACTTCCCACCCCAGAGAGTTCTCACTTCTGACAGAAGAGTTAATCATGCACTCTCTGCAGATCCCATCCTATGGGTACATGTGTGTGGACATGTGTGTTGGCGAACATATTTGCAGGTGTATACTTTCATTTTCTGCAAAGCATTTGATCTGTTTACCATTTATTATAGTCTTCCCAAGATTTAAAACATAAACCAACTTATAATGGCTTAAAATATTAAGGTCCTTGTAAATAAACTAATTTGTTTCATGATTAATTTATAATTGTGTGGGGAAAAATCATTTGGCAAAGGTGCTGATGAGATTAAAAAGGAGCCGCTTTATTGCTGTTTAACTGATTTCACTTCTAGTTAGTTATTGAAAAATTGCTGATGTGACATGACCGACAGCAACACATGTGCAACAGCCCAGGAGCAATCATAAAAAAAATAGCTTACATGCTGCGCTTTTGTATCAGTTATGTTACAGCTGTATCTGGAGCTATCATTAATTTAAGGGAAGACAAGGTACATTAACCATAGCAGAGCTGTGAGCAAATGTTTCAGTTTACGTTGCATTTATTCAAAGTATATCATTATTATTATTATTATTATTTAGTTTACTATTACAAATACTTGCAAAGACTTTCCCAAACCAAAATTCAGAGCCATCTGAAGGCTTAGATTTCTTTTGGGAGATCAAATCCATTCTGTCTCCCCCTTCATTTAAAAGCTAAAAATTTTCCTCTTAATGTTTTTGACTCAGACAACTGAAGCTTGACATTAATTTGATATTACTTGGGGACAGATTCATTGAAAGCTGAATTATGTTAGTGAGGAGAGAATTTTTGAACATGTGAACAAAAGCAAATCAAAAGAAAAATAATCTAATTCAGTGTCATGACCCATTTTTTTTTTTTTTTTTTTTTTTTTTTTTTATCTGATTAGTAAACATATTTATAAGAGAAAATTGGTTCTGTGAGAGCACAAAAATCAAACTAACTTTCAGGATGTGTTATCACTATCAGTGCTTGAGAAGACTGATTACTGCTTAGATGATAAGTAGAAGATCTTGCACAACAAAATATGAAAAGTAGTGAGGCAGACCAAAACAAAATCATGGGGGTGGAAGAACAGAGAAGTTGATCCCAGGCGGAGTCAGCTAGATCCTACTCAGTATAATCAGATGTAAACCATGTCCAGCTCCCTGGATTTATCCCATATATCCCTGGATATAGTTGACCGTTCAAAACTGAAATTTCTAACTTCTCACAAATTATCACCTTTAACGTTTTTCAGTGACACAATGCAAGTTGTGAAGTTTTTTTTTTTTTTTTTTTTACCAGGCTTGGAAAATATCTCAGCTTGTGAAGTGTGAACCTGTTAGGCTTATGCTTGATTTTGATGTGTGAAATTACAAATGTGTTGCTTTCAGTGGCTCAGTTTTAGGTAGAGTTTATTGGTATTGTTAGCCAGGAGAGTCACAACCTGACAAGACTGAACTAATTAGCAGATCATAATTTTTTTTAATCCATAATTGAGTGTGCTGATTTGTTTTACATTCCATTGTATGATTAAAAATCATAATAATTTATGCTTTAAAGAACTTTCTTCTTTTGAAATTTGAAAGATGCTAAAAAATATACCATGTTTTTCTTTTTTTTTATTACAAATTTAGACACTCAGAAAAGCAACTATTTCCTCCTTTTTGAAAAAAGTGCTACCAGATAAAAATGGTTTATTTATACAAGCCCACATGGCAAATGTTTCAGTTATTCAACAAATAATATCAATAGCTATAATATTTCTTTTTGGAAAAAAATAAGTACATTCCTTAAATATCTTTGCCTTAACAAAAATGAGATATTTGAAGTATTTTTGGATTAATCGTCATCAATGTCTCTGGAGACTTTCATGCACATTTACCACTAAACTACCAAAGCAGCCACAAACAACAATTAGTCCACTATCATGCATCAAGCATTGATTGAAGACTCAAAATTTTTCTTCTGAGATGTTTTATTAAGAACAAACGTGTCTTTTATTACTGTTCAGCTATTACTTTCAGCTTATCTGCATAACATAGTGCTTGAGCATGGAGGTGTGTGTATTGTAAACTTTTTATCTATAATGCTCTGATTGGACAGCAAAAACTGTATGAAAATAGACCATAGAGCATAACTGTTAGGATGAAAGATATCTGCTGTAGAGTTGTTACCCGCGTAGTCCTTACAGAAACAGTTTCTTTATAAATATAAATCTGGTTTTAAAAATAGGAAAGTACAACCTTAGATGAATAACAACACGTGCCATATCATGCATTATTTATTTAACAAGGATAAACCAAAGTAAAGGCAGTGTGTGAGGTCTGTACTGAACCTTTGCAATGCTTGATTAATTTATTTTTTCATCCATTCTGTTGAATATCTGGTGTGTTGGAATTGAGTAATGTTTGGGATGAACTGTAGCTTTTGGTCAGATGGCCTCATATTTGAGTCTGGAATACTTTGATATGTTTAAAACACACAAACTTTCCTAGATTCATGAACTGCAACAATTGTTTCCCTAAGATCATTGTTGATGTCTTTCCTCCTTGGAATTGTGTTTACAAATACCTGAATGCTCCAGATCAACAAAGTGCCAAAACATCTCAAGTTAATCTCTGTTAATCAAGTGTATTTATTACCATACTTGACTGTTTCTTATGACCTCCTGTGGAGGTATTAGTACTTTCCCATGGTACTTTGTTTTTCACACAGTTTCTGCATTTTGGCTTAGTGTCTGTCCTAAAATAATAAGTTTATCATTTTATGTTTTTTTTGTTAACCTTAGGTTGTATTTACCAAATTTGAGACCTGGCGAGAAGCAGATGACCTGATAAATAAATCCTTAGAACTGAGAGAGGGTGCATTTTCTTTTTCTCCCAACTGTATAATAAGATGGAAGTTATTTGCACAGCAATTGGAATTTGTGCACTTTATTTATTTATGTTTCCTTATAATAATATGATGTGGTAAGCACTCTCATGTGAAACATATTCCACTGCAGGCTGCAGATGAATAAACCCCCTTCGCTCTTACTGATGATATGCCAAAGGACACACATACTGTTCCTTTCTCTCTTACACACACCCATCAAGTGTCCATGGAAATAAAGGCGTGAGCAGCTATTTCAAGTTAGCAATTCTGAGCTGTGAAAATTGCTCTTGATCCTCAGGATATTTTTAATTTCCTATCAAATATCATTACACTTGCATGATTATGCATGGACACACACACAAACTCCCTATGTACTACACATACGCCCTCGCTCTGTCAAAGACAAACTCTCCAAGTTCACTCTGCATGACTGACCATATGATTCTCATCCTTGTCCTCTCTTTCATTAGATAGGAGGCCGAGCAGTCTGTTCTGGGAGAGAACGGTGACTCTTTGTCGTTTGTTCAGCTGAAGAGACGTCTCCAGTAGCAACTGAGACCAATGGCCTTCCCCCTGTGGCGTCCAAGTCTCATACTTCTGTTGTGAGTTTCTATCACTGTCTGTGTGCTTACAGTACATCTGTGTGTGTGTGTGTGTGTGTGTGTGTGTGTGTGTGTGTGTGTGTGTGTGTGTGTGTGTGTGTGGCCTTTGATTGTGTACTTGTGCTTTGCATGTGTATTTGTGTGCACACAGATGTAGCAGGATGTGGTTTATCGTTCACAGATCCATAAAAGTGGCGCACAGCAAGGGATGAACACGTTAATGTCAGTTGCAGACCAGAGAGACAGGCAGAGGAGAGGAGTGATGTGACTGTTATTGATCCTGCCTGGTAATTACAGCACAGTTTATTAGCAAAGAATCGGGGGGTGAAGGGGGGAGACAGAATGTGGAGGTATCATATTTAGTTTGGGGTTGTAAGGCAGGTTTTTGGCAAGAGTGAACAAGGTCAGAGAGAGACAGAGATGGATCACTTTACCTCTCCTTCCCCTGAGTGCCGCACGATGTGATCACTGTTGTGCTTTCTGACATCCTCCTCTATCTTTCCTCTCTACACCTGTTCCTCTTTTTGATTTTTTCTAATTTTAAATGACCATATGTTGCTGATTGTGCCAACAGATTTAGACTCATGCATACATCAAACTTTCCCATGCTCTGTGCCTTTCTTGTCTATCAGAAGTATCACTTGTAATCAGTGCTGGGATGAAGTGTTGACATGATATGAATTGAAGATGCACGCTGTCACTCCACAAGCAACAAACCTGCCAGCATTTGTGGCTCGTAAAACTGTGGGAGCGTTGGGTTGTTTACAGAGATGTGTAGGCGTTAAGCATGATCTTGTGGCTATGTGTGTGCATTTATGTGTGTTTCTGTTTGTAAGGAGGTAATATTGTTCCTGAATATGTCAAACACTATGTTCTTATTGGTGAACCACATCCTGTCTTTCAATGAGTCACAAAGAAAAACATGCTTAAACCAAAACACACTGTTGTGATCCTACATACGTGAGCTGGATTGCACAGTCAATGTATTGTGATTTTTTTCTCTCCTTGTGACCATGAACTGTTTTGTGAATACTCATTTCTGACCTAAAACCTTGTAATATACTAATAAGGAACAATTTCTTTTGCCAATATGTCACTGAAAGTTGTAGACAAATCTACAGCCAGAAAAAATGTATATAGGTTAGAAAACCCCATAATGTTTGCAACTTCTTAAATCAAATTATACGGACTAACAGATATGTGTTGTTTCTCCTGTCATTATTATTATTATTTATTTATTGAAATAGATTCAGCTCAAATAAAAATTTAATCCAGATTCTTAAAATAAAAGAAATCCAACCATTATAACTTTTAGTAGAATATAGTTTGCTGGTGTATGTTGCTATGGTAATCTTGCCCCTGGCAGCATTCCAGTAATAGATTGATTCAGCAGTGGTTATTCTATACTCCACACCCAAGATGCAAGAAACATCTTTTTTTTTTTTTTTTTTGTATGTGTGTGTGTGCACGTGTGCCGTTGTGCATGTGTATCTATGGGTTATCAATCTGAAAGTGCTGTATTGATTGGCCTAAGAATATTTTCTCTAATGCACTTAGGGGGTGAGGAGTGAGAGATGGAGTAGAGGGGTGAGGGGCTGCCTTCATCTAGCCTCCAAGCTCTTAAAAGAACATCTATCTATCAAGTTTCCCAGACTTGGGGAAGGGTCAGGAGTGGGCAGCTGGCTCAGTCTCACACACAAACACACACACATGCAGGTATAGAAAACATGGAGCAGACATCATTAAATCAGTAACAACACTGAGCAGCCAACACACCTTAGCAAAGCAAGTTTGTGTTTGTTTACACTGTGGGAGATAAAGAGCTGAAACCTCTCAGAGAGCTGCAAGTTTCGAGAAATATATTCTTCCCTATATGTGAAGACAGGAAAAGAAAATGTTGTTATATGAGCACCAGCAAGGGATGTGTTCCAGTATCTGTTGAGTGCAAGCATGCAACATGCTGCCTGCCTAATGTTTTGTTTTGGCTTTAATTAAAGGACTCTGGTATGAACGTTGTGTGAATGCCCGCTGCCCTGACTCTTGCGACTATGTGATGCGTTGCAATGATAATGTCTCTCCCTGTTTTTGCACTCTAGATCCATTTGCTCTCTTCAGGGCCTCACGCAGGACCAGACACTCACAGAGCCACCATTTAGCTCTCAGCGGGGAGAGAGAAGAGGGGGAATCAATCGCTCCTCCTCTCTTATCTCTCGCTTAACAAAAGCCTCTGATGAAGACAACAAGCACTCTCCCTCCCGCTCTCTTGCTCCCTCTCATCTATCTCCATGCTCCCCTCTGTTTAACAGTCAGAGTGCTAGTGGAACATGGCAGCTCTGACACTTTTTACACAGTCCTTTGTTGTGTCTGCTCTTGCATGCATTTGTGTGTGTCACTGCATCCTTGTGTGCACTGTTATGAGTTAGAGAAGGCATATGCTTGCACGTGTGTTTGTGCATTCTCAGTTCTCTGCAGTTATTACTGTGTGGTTTGTGGCGGTAAAGGTTGCTGTAATTACATGAAGCATCAATACACACATGCATTGGAACATACAGTCTACACTTCACCCTGTGTGCAGCTGTCTAGTTTTCATTTCTGGCTTATTGTCTCCAACTAGCACCATAGCTTGAGTAGGTTCTTTGCTTGTCATGCGGAGGAAATGGGTGAACAGCCTCTCTAATTACACTTCACCCACTGACACTAATTTACATACAAACACAATCGCACTCCAGTCCAAACCTTCATTATCTCTGGATTTCATTCTGTTGGGCATGATATTTTGGCTGCTATATTCCATTCAAGCGCTGTTTCTCAACACTACTACTTAGTCACTGCACTCACTGTGAGTATAATACAAGAAAATGTGTAAATTCAACAAACTTAGTAAAGAAAGCAAAGAGAAAGCTAAATAAACAAGATGCAATCTAGAAAGTGTTTTTCTCCAGTACTCCATATTTATTATACGCACAATGAAATGCAAATTTTTGGTCAACCGTTGCTACTGTGAATTGTTCACTAAATACAAACAACTTTAGATCTCCAAAGATAAATATTAAATTATACTTTCAACATTTTTAGAAAAATTGTTGTATTACTTTGGGGTTTTACTATCTTAACATGAAAGAAAATGCACAAGTTTGGGTGCCTCATGAAATTTGGACCCACTTTGTTTCATGGTCAATGGCTTTTTTGGTTCTGTTGAGTTCTTGTTAGATTTCTGATTGATGTATTTCTCCATCTGTTCATTGGTTTTCAGTTCAGGCTGTCTTGTCCTCTGCATGATCTTGTTCCCTGTTTTATGTTTTGGTGTATTCTGTGTGTACTTACTGCTCTGCTGCTAAAACTGATTTTTAGTTGCTGATTATCAAACCTCCTTCTTGTTTCTTGTTAATCCCTCAGTACATCTTCTGCCCAGTTTCCTTTTTCCCTTTGCAAAACTGTAGTCTGACACTGTTTTCCCTGTCTTAGTCAGTCAGTCGGGCTACATCTGATTTCATTTTAAGCTTTTCAAAAGTGGGGGGATGTGGTTTGTAGCGTGGGTGTGGAGGGTGGTGTGTGTGTGTGTATGTGTGTTGATGCCAAAAAATATTAAGTGTGAACTAACCTTCACTTAGGTAAGTCTCAGGTGCCCCAAGTGTCAGTGAATGCCGGATGTAATGCACTTTTTTCTTTGTTCTAAAATCTAGGCCTTAAAAAAAAAATTCTCATTTGTGCCACCCTTTTTCTGGCCAGTGCCCCTGCCTGGCCCCCTCACCAAAACTTTTCTGGACCCACCCCTACATAAAAACCTTTCAGTTACCTATCAGCCACCTTGTTCGAGAAGGGTTCTACTCTGATTTGTAATTTCAGAACCTGCTCATAATGTACCTTCACCGCATTCATGGCTACTAAAAGGTAAATTTGCCTATCCAACATCTGCACAGCACCAATAATTTAGAGAAGACACTCTCTTGTTTAACCTTGACATTCACTAGATATCTTAACCTGATCCATCTAGTTGTATTATGACCAGCAGAGTTTACAGCTGTAACACAAACAAACCTCAGCTAATAATGAAAATAAGATAAAAATAAATGCTAACAAAATGCTATCTAATTCAAACAAGCTACCGTTTTGCATGATCATCCTCATAGTTTCCTCCTTCTCAGCACGAGTTAAATGATAAACAAACAACAAGAGAGACGCACTGGTACAGAAAAGCCCATCAGCTGATCACCGACAGTCCTGTCATGATTCAAGGAGCAACAGGAGGAGAGAAGTGACTGTGCAACGTTTGCACAAAAGTCTTAAAAATAAATAAATAAATAAAAAAAGTGTAGGTATGGACCCTCTCACCATGAAAAGTGTGGGTGTCAAAACATCCACATCCCCCAAAGGTGCCACACCCATGTTTTAAGAAAAGTTTTCTGTGGAGACAGTATCATTCCGGTAAATGTGTGCATCCACACAAAACCGATGAAAATGTTAGTATGTATGCCAGGTCTGTAGCTGCTACAGAAATACGCCAGAAACCGGGAATAAGACATGGAGCATGCACATACAAAGAACAAGAAGGAGCTAAAATAATAAAAAAATAAAATCATTAGTTAAGTTCACTCACCTGCCTCCTGTCTTTTAGTCCATCATTTGGGTTCAACTTCTCTTCTCTGTTAATGCACTATGACAATTTCTGCCTGATACACTTTTTTTTTCTAGGAAAATAAAAAGAAACATTATTCAATATGGAAGGGTTTATGGGTGTTTCCTTTTGAGGGCACAACATTCTGGGATAGGATGATTTAAGCAAATCATAGAGACTTATTTACTGCTCCTTTTTCTTCTTTTTGTGCTTGACATCGCTGTGACAGACAGCGCTCACTTGCTGTCATTGGTGTGAGTCTGAAAGAAGAGATTCTTCATTATTATGAATTTATTTGGAATACCAGAAGAAAAACTGCCAAGCAGAGGAGGATATAAGAAGATTTAGTGGAAGATCTACTATCGCACTTGGCAAACTGTTTTTGTTGTTTGAAGAAAAAAAGCTGTTTTGAATGTAAGTTAACCCCTGTAGAGTGTAGATGTATTTTTGTCCTGTTGCATTTATATTTATTAAAAAAATTTGTTTCATTAAAGAAAATATTGATTTGACTTACACAGACTTATTTACAAAGCTTAACACTCACAGTTTACTGGTTGTGCCTTTGTATGAAGCCTGTTTTTAAAAAAGAAAGAAAAGCATGACTGATTTTACATGAGGCATGGCTGTGATACTTTTACACATGTGTTGCATAGCAGCACCAAAAGAAACGAGTGTGTGGAGGAGATTCTCAATTAATTTAATTTAGATTTGGTTAACAGCTGCTGAGCCATGTTCTTTTTAATTGGCAAAAATTAAGATGGCCTGAAATCTCTGACTAGATAAAGTTATGCAGCCCTGCACCAAAGCTTTTAGTTGTGTTTTATGTTTTTTCTTTGCTCAATTTTCTCATTTCTTTTCTTTTAATGGACACATTATATGTTATGTAGCAGGGATTTTACCATCTACATTTTGACCTTAATTGTCTTTCCAAAACCTAATCTTTATTTAACCTGATAAAACCCTATGAGATGTGATCTCATTCACAAAGGTGACCTGACAAAGAGGTTTAGCAATACACGTCAACATAAACATAAACAACATAAACATAACATAAACAATAAGCAGTAAAATTTTATTTGATGCACACAGATTGGTGATGTAAACGGTAAATAAAATAGGTCACTGAACCTCGAGGCACATCCTTGGAAACCTTAAGAAAAAGGAAGAAGTGGATCCATCAGCCTAAATACCTGTTCGACTGATAGTTTCCAACCAGCAGAGTGTTTGTTTTGAATTGCCAATCCAGCGGCGTACACTCAACAATGGTGGACATCTGTATCAAAAGTCTTTGACAGATTGAGAAACAATGCAGCACATGATTGTTTCGAATCAAGTGCTTAAATTATGCCATCTACTAATGTAAAGGCAACTGTAACAGTGCTGTTGTTTTCTGAAAATAGACTGAAAATAGATCAAATATTATTCTAAAAATCCTTTTAATTGGTCACTGACTAGTTGGTGAGGATGCAGTTACTCACATCACATTAATATCCACATGCCTTCATTTTTTATTTGTAGCTGAATGGATGTAGGTTTCAGTCATAGCTGACTGTTGGGTAAATCCAAAAAGTTTGCCTTTCTCTTGTTGTTGGCTAATGTTACATGACACTCCATCACTAATATGTGCTGCCCCATCCTGAACCAGCATAAAATATAAATTGATGAGCAAATTAAAAATGTATGTAAACTAAAAACTGAAGTCCTTTTGGCACTCATGGAATTTATTTACTAAAATAGGTCTCATGCTTTCTTGATGTGAGCCAAAGAGCACATCATCAATATTTTAAAGCAGCACTACTGAACTATAATCTGTTTTCACCATTTGGTGCCCCCTAACGAAGGCTAATTCGGCATTTGAATTGCATACTCTATCTGCTGTAAGCTCTCTCAAGCCAGTAAAAGTCTGTCTGTTTGCTCTTGTCTTATCTCTTACTCACAATTGAAAAAAGACGATTGAACATGTCTTCTATGTAAACCTCAATTTAGTGTTATTATTTTTTATATAAACGTAAAGGAGAAGTGCAGTTTCTCATGGCCTAGGCAAAGATGGTCCCAAAATGTGCATAATAATTGTCAGCGTACCTTCAAAATGAGTCAGAAAAACAGAGTTTTACAGTTAGATGTAGCATTGTTATACTTTATGTAGCATTAAAACTAAACAGGTATTCATGCTTATATGTCCTATGTTCAACAGTCAACAAACTGCTCCTGTGCTCGGTAAATTACAGACTCCTGATTATCAACATGCCTCTTTCTTTGAGGCTCTATATTGATTTGTGCCACTTCTACTTTGATCATTATAAAAATGATCTGCTGCTTGCAACTGAGTTGGCAGATCATTCCAATTTTAGGATCTCATCTGCAGAACTCCTACTGGCATGATCTATGTTTTACAACAACATACTTGATGTAAATCCATAATCTCTAAGATAACTTTTATCAAGGTCTCAGACCTTAATTAGCTCATAATGACAAGGGTTTGTTAAGAAACGCTATTTGGAAGAGCCGAGTGAAATAAAAATCAAAGCTTTATAAACACTTCAACCCCTCAAATCAGCAATCATGGGTACTTGTAGGTTGTTGTCTTGCTTCTGACAATCAAAATGCCCACAAATCAATACGAGGAGTGTTTCCTCTCTTTGTTGTATAAATGAAAAATGTCAGTTATCAGAAAAGGTGGGGGACTAAGAAACTGCTTACTGAAGAAAACTGAAGCCCAAACTCAAAGCCTGTCATACTGTAACTCCTTCTCAAAACTTTGGTTTCAAGGTGAAGAATGAAAAATCTGATTTTAATATGATTTTTAGATCAGTACTAAAGTTAATAAAAGGTCATCAAAAATCTGTGGATGGATCTTGAAAAACGAAGCATGCCAGAAGACCAAAGGATTTCAAAGCACTAATGATAAAAAAAACTTAGTTTATCACAAAAAAAGTGTTTCAAACTCTGATTGTACTAAATACCTATTTTCTATTGTTTTAAAACAAAATACTGAAATAATAATGTTGCTCAAAGTAGGCCCAAGAAATGTGCACTAACTTTATGCCTCCTGTAATTCAGTTAATGTTATACTGACTTAGCGTCCACATTAAAAGCCACGATGTGTTTTTGTGCAGCTCTTTATTTGCTGTTGAAAACCAGCCTCCCACAGCCATTAGTGAGCTGCTCTGTAGGAGCACAACAATGTGTCTTTCTTTAAGTTTACACATTTTCTTCACACGCTGACTTGCGTCTGGTCTCAAACACTCACCGCATGCACGCACACACACTAAATATGCTCTATTGTAAGGCCATTATGATGTGAATGAGGGGCCCACCACCAGCTCCACTGAGGTTTGTGTGAGTAAGAGTGTGTCAGTGCAAATAGGTTAGAGAGATTGATGAACTAGCAGGCAGTGAAAAGGGAATACCTAATCAAGTTAAAACACTTTGAATGACAAGCTGTGGATGCTTGATCGACACCCTGCAGAAGTAGGCCTAATGGGATTCGTAGATGTGGACAGACATACATAAATGAGTGAGTTTTAAACATATGTGGGCAAAAAAATGTCCTGTGTTTCTAAATGTTTTATTTTTGTAGTGTAAAGTTGATTTCTCTGTCTCTTTTTTTTTTTTTTTTTTTTTTTTGGTCTACGTGTCTTTTCCCCCATTTCTTTTATCATTGAGTGCTACAGCTTGTCCGAGCAGTGAGAGGGAATCAGTAAGGCGCGCAATCAGCTTGCACCGGTGCGTATCCGTGTGTGACATCTCCCATCCAACTCACACCAACTAACGGGCCGTGAGCTTTTACCCGGGTTTCTGTAACGCTGATGCCCGAGAAAAAAGGCTGTTTGTGTCAATCAAACCGAGCCCCCTCCCCTCCTCTCGCTTCTAGACACCCACTCTCTCCCTCTCTTCCCCCTCGATCGCCTCCACTTGTGTAGGCGCTATTAAAGCACAGCGTTTACGCGCGGCAGCCAATCGTTTACGGACAGCCGTACACATCGGAGCTCCTCCGTTTTAATGCTGCTTAACCTCTACCTTGATAAACCGTGATTCACGAGAAATTTTATTCCCGGAGAAAGAGAACCAGAAGATCGCAGAGGGGTGGCGAGTGGAAGAGAAGGAGAAGAATGATGAAAGGAGGGATGAGAGCGGATCATTCCAGCTGGCCGCTCCTGCTGCTCTAGTAGAGGGGTAGAGAGAGGAGGGGTGGGGGAGATGGCACAACGCCTCAGCGTCCGAAACACACGGGAGTGGTGCGCCACCGAGACCCGAGCAGCATCACCGCATCTCTGCCTCTCCTCCTCCGGCACGGCAGCACCTCAGGCTGGGGTTGAGGTAAGTGGGCTAGTCGGTGCTCGTTTTCAGCTGAAAGTTCAGGGAGCGGGACAGAAACTCCGAGGAATTACTTGTTTTTAGTTTGACTTCTGCATGCCGAGGGCTAATATAGGCTGCTTTCGTTGGAAATAGAGCTAAACAGACTCAAAGCTGAGTAGACTAAATATTTCCCATGTATTGTTTACAATGTGCACAATATCGCACCAGATTTTAAAGCCTGTCTAACACAGCAGGCTCTAAAACACCATTTCAAACTGAAAACCACAGATGAAGAACAGTCATTAAGAGTTGCAGGTAATGTAATTTATTTTAGGGTTTCTTATCCAGAAAAATCACTGTTAGTCTCTAATATGAGAAGTGAAAACTTCCACGTGAAATAAAAATGTTAATCTAATATCAGCGCCCTCCTGTGGATCCTAACAATGAAGCACGTGCATACCTTTAGTAACAGGTTAAACCAGCCTCACATAAAGTTGAGATGCTCTCCTGTGTCTTCCCCCAAAATCATCAGTTTCAGTCATCCACCTGCTAGACAGTAAATGCTTGAAGACGAAATACCTTTACTTTACTCCTGAACTAGTTTCCTCCTCTTGTTTCTTCTTTTTGGTTTGTGTTGACACTACAAAACTCTCCATTTGTCAGAGCAGGATGACATGCTTTCATTAAAGCAAATAAAACAACTTTTCTCTCCATGCTGGCAGAGCTACAAAGAATATTTAATAAGTTATTTTCCTCCTATTTTCCATCTTCTGAATTCATATTTAAGGAATATGATTGGAGTCCCTCCTCGGTGACCTTCTCTTTGCTTGTGTTCACTAAAGGAATAAGGGAAGAGGGATGGAAAATGTGAGGAAAGGCTATTGATATTCAAACTGACAGAAGTAGCAAGACAGAATGGGGGGAGGAGAGAAAAGAGAGATGCTGTGGGATCTTTTCTTCTCCCTGGCTCCCGGCACATACATTAAGATGCTAATCCTGGTCTTTTTTGTCTCTTTCTATAATTCATTGCATTTTGTTCCTCTCTTCTCTTTTTCTCTGTCTCTTCTTGCACTTCATTTCCTCTGTACTGTCATGGGCTCCCCCCAGATTAGTGCTCTTGGTAAAAGGATTCCAACTCTAATTTTGTGGTATTTCAGATGATTAGGCTTAGAAATGGGACAGGGGTGCTCAGAGTTTGGCACAATTAGAGGAATTCTCTGTGGAGCTTTATGGGACTGATTAGTTGAGCTCCCATCCACCTCCCCACACTGCCATATTAACACACAACCAGCTGTTGTTTATTTCTGGAGATGGACTTTTGTGTCATGTTTTAACTGGGATGTCATTATGTTTGTGTGTGGCAGAGTCTGACTAAGCCCTAAGGATGCAAGTTGTTTTCAATCAGCTCTGAAGTTACCAGCTGTGCCCTTACATTCCCCAGGGTGGCACAACCTAGGTAGACACTCACAAGGAGAACTAATGGTTACTATCCAACCCTTCCCAACAAATTCACTTTCTATTCTCCTTGTCCCCTTTTTTTGCAGATATTAATCATCACTTGCTCCGCCTGTGTGTGTGATTCCTCCATGAGGACTTGAGAGTACCTCAGCTGCATTTCAACTCCTCAAGCAAGACCTCTCTTTTTTGGAAATCTGGTGCAACTCTCTTCTTTACCTGCCATGGTGACATGACATACAGAAGTGGCTTTGCTTCTGTCCTGCACACATTGACAGTCTCTTGGGTTTTTTAACCACCCAACTCCTGGGTGTGCTCTCTCTACAGACTTCTGCAGACTCAACAAAAAGACCTCTACTTTTGTGGTGCACAATAAACCCCCTGACTCGCGATGACAGTGGCTGTGCGATTCCGTCGCCACTTACGTAGGCTTCTGTTCTTACTGGCCTCCTGCTGCCTCCTTTCTCTTCTCCTTTCAGCCTATTTTCTTTTTACAAACTCCTCCCCTTCCATGCAACTCGGACAATCCGCTGAGCCTGCCTGCTCCCAGCCTCTCTCCATGTCTCCATACCGCCAACTACCATACCCCTACCCTCCTAACCCCCCTCACACACATGTGCACACTGACCCGGTAGTTCTGGTGCTGGTGGAGTCACAGTACTCCCAGCTTGGTCAGGACATTGTGGCTATATTGGAGTCAACTCATTTCCAGTTCCGCATGGAGATTGCCTCAGGAAAGGGTGACCTTCCACCGCTGACAGAAAAGGGCCGTGGACGATATGCACTCATCATTTATGAGAATCTATTAAAGTATGCAAATGCAGATACATGGAACAGACAGCTGTTGCATCAATATTGTACTGAGTACAGAGTTGGCATCATAGGCTTCTACCGTTCCACTGAGAATTCCCCATCTGTCCTAAAACTCAGAGGCCTACCGCTGGTGCTTAGGACCAACCAAGTTCTATGGGACTGTTGTGTGGTGTCCAGCTCACCTCTTCTTCACCTGACCAAACCTGGCACAGATCGAGGGGCCTTACCTGGGGAGGACTGGACCTCATTCTCCTCTAATCACTCCACATACCAGGCTGTGCTGCATGCGCGGGCTAAGGAGGGAACAGGGACCGGCAGCGGTGATAATCCAGGGCCTGGTTTCAGTCTCAGCCTCCAGGCCACAGTGGTGCAGGACATGGGACTTTATGATGGGGTGAGGCGAGTGCTCTTTGGCCAGGGACTAAGCTACTGGCTCCACAGACTCATCCTGGTGGATGCTATTTCCTACCTCACAGACAGGAAGCTTACTTTGGGTCTGGACCGGCACATACTGGTGGATATCGATGACATTTTTGTTGGCAAAGAGGGCACACGCATGAACGTCAAGGATGTGAAGGTATTGCTGGGGGCGAGGGATTTAATTGTGGGATAATGTGCATTAGAGAGAGACAGAAGGGGATAGAGAGGATCAATTACTGTCAGGTCACTAGTGTTGGAT
Source organism: Melanotaenia boesemani (assembly GCF_017639745.1). Lineage (NCBI taxonomy): Eukaryota > Metazoa > Chordata > Actinopteri > Atheriniformes > Melanotaeniidae > Melanotaenia > Melanotaenia boesemani. The sequence goes on from NC_055685.1 coordinate 14,059,936, forward strand.
TAGATTTTTGTATTCTAGTGTCATCTCATAAAAACAGTAATTGACGGCAGTGCAGTGGTGAAGATAAGGAGTGTTTTCTTATTGAAGTGTAAGCCACTTCAGCAAAGGATTGTTCCAGGACTGCATTTTCAGAGGATTCTAGCTCAGGCATGGGTGCACTGAGGGGATTTTTTGGAATAGTGTGTGAGTGTATGTGTGGAATGGCTCTGTGTGTTTGCTTCAAGTGTATCAGGGTTCCAACGACAGCACTTTCAAATGGAGGTTTAGTCAGAAGAGGCCATTTAAGGGAACAAAGATGTGGTGTGAAGAGGGAAAAAGGAGGGGTGAATGTAAGAAAGAGATGTAGTGAATGAGGCAGTGAAAAGATGAATGGCACTTATTCCTCTTTTCCCACGTTCCTCCTCTTAGGGAAACTAAAAGAGAGTCAACCGTGCCGCCTGCCTCTCAAGACAGCTATTGTTTCAACACACACGCTTGCATGGGCAAGCACAGATACAGACAGATGTGTTTCTGCACCCTTGTTTACATGCAAAAGTACAGTATTTGCACACATGCAAAAATTATTTAAAAAAAAATCCAGATTTCTTAGAAAATGCAATATTTATTAGAGAAAAGGAATTTCATGTTTGCTGTATGTGCATGAACTGAGAGCAGCAGCGTCTGAACCGCCTCACTGCGTCCACAGGGTATACAAAATAGAAAAGTGGGTTCATATGAGTCTGCCTCTGTGTGTGTGGTTGTTTCTTGAATCACTTCTTTAAATTGAAATGTCACTTTCAGCTGTACTGTCAGGCACTGAGAAAAGAAGAGCCACCTGTCCATTGCTAAAAGTTGGGTTTCAGATAACAGGGAATAGGGGAGGTTTGGGGGGAAATAAAAAAAAAAGGAAACATGCTGGTGAGGCAAAGAGGAATTCTGCCTCTGAATATATAAAAGATGCTTGTATCCAAAAGGATAAAAGAGTGCATACTCCCTCACACAGCTACACACACCCAGTGAGCACATTCACAAAATGAGCACACGAGCGCTCTTTGGTTGGAGTTTTCATTTTGAGTCTGCCTGACTCTTCAGCTTTGTGGCATAAATATACATGAGAATGAACCAGTGCCATAACAGAAGGAAAGGGAGATGGTATTGGAGGATGAGGTGGGAGATAGAAAAGATAGACAAACAGAGGGTCAGAAAAAGACGTTAAAATTTGCCATTTGAAACACTTTTTCCACTTATTATACTGTAGCTGGCAATCACAGTGAGAGACTCATGGAAAGAAAAAAGGAGGAGAACAGTTGGAGGGAAAGTAAGGTGGAGTACGGTGCCAAGGAAAGAGATCGTAGCTAACTTTGTTATTTCAGAAAAACAAAATCCTGAGGGCAAAAGAATGAGTGGAGGAAGAGCACTTGCCTCATAGATGGGAGCATTAAGTTGAGTTGTCACATTACAGAAAATTCAAGGTTGCTTCTTGGTGCTAGTCGTGTAAGTAGGAGGAAACCATATGCTGGATATCACAATTATAAGATCAGGAGATTTATTTGACTTTTAAACATATCTTTGTCATATTGTGAGGATACCCTGTTGGTTACTCGTCAGATTGGCTAGCAAATGGAAGTCTTTCCCCTCTGCTGATGAAAGCTTTGAAAAGGATTACTCAAACACGATGATTACATGTCAAACGTACAACACATCTAGCTTTGGATGACGGTAACAGCTGAAGGGATGTGTCAAGATTAATGCTTGTGAAAAGTTATTCAAGCACAAAAGTGAGGTTGGGTAAAACTGTCCAGGTCTGGTGTATGAAGTTAAACATGAAAACAATCAGAGCGGACGGGTTGATGACCTTTATGGTGACAAACTTTGGTAGCCTACTGAATTCACTGCAGCAGAAATTTCACATTCGCTTTATCCACTGAATACTGTTTGATCAGATTAATTTCTTAACTGTTCACATTAAATATAGTTACATCATTTTATGTAAAGTTTGTAAAGTTGTGCTTTGTGGAGATATTTTAGGCACTTTTGGATTTGAAAATGTTATTCTTCTAAACTTCCAAAATAGGTTTGTGGTTTATTTTGCTAAAATTGGGCTCTTTATGCAGAGCAGCACATTTTTATTTAGTTGTTGCATCATTTCTATATCTGAACATAAAAATCTTTAATTAAAGAAAAAAAAAAACAATGTTCACCAGTAAGAAACTGGTGAAGTTTTACCCTTACCTACAATAAACATAACTAGATTTGTTTCTTTAAACATCTCAATCTTAATCTTAAACATCTAAAAACGTCTTTTTTTTATTTAAAATGTTTTTCTTAAGGTAAAAGATTATAATAACACTGATGTCAAATGCATTTTTTAGATCTCAGCAATAACACTTTTTAATAATTTTACAAATGATAAAATCCATAAAATGGCCTTTTTTTATTCTTTGTACATCACATTGTCTTCTTTATGGGACTATAAATGCCTATAAAAGTACATATAATCAGTAAAATAGAACATTTCTAATTATCTCATTTATAATCCAGAAGTTGCTCAGTACTTAAGGCGGAAATTTGAATTTTTTGTGAAAGTGATGGTAATCTGATGAGCAACTTCTCCATGACTCCAATATCTGGGGAATTTTGACTAAATATATAAAGCCCATAAGTTAGGTTAGTACTGAATTAGGAGTTGCAAGATCCCAAAAGCAAAATATATAACCATGAATATTTATTAGAACCACATAAAACAATATGAAAATGTAAAACCCATCTAGTCCTGAGGTTCAGCAACAGTTAATGTTAAAGACATCACAGTTTGTTAGAAGTCCTCTCTTACCTTTTTTAAAGACAACATTCAATCTCCTGCTCTGGCAGGAATGAGACAGGAAGAGAGAGGCCAATTAAAATGCCACCCTCCTTCTCTCTGCACTCTTCATTAGTCTCACCCCACGAGTTCATCTGGTGACAAACAATACCTACACCCCCTTCTGTCTGTGCACACGCTCACACACACAGCTGTATTTCCTCTATTAAAATGATTCACAGGGAGGCACCCCATGGATGACATTTCTCAAAATGAGGGATGATGCCAGTCAAAAACCTCCATCAATGATGCTCGTGACTGCGCTTGCATTTTCATGTTCTAATTCATGCATGTAGGCTTTCTCCTCTCCCTCGAAGTCATCGTTAGGGAGGTGTCAGATCTCTGTCTTCGGATGCCTCTTTATCACCGTCCTTCTCTCTCCCCGTCCACCTCCTCCTCCTCCGCTCAGCTTCCTCCTCACTCCCTCACTTGAGTCATTGATCGCTATCTCCGGCCTGTTTGTATTCCTCTCTAAACCTCTCTCTCAACTCATTCCCACTCTTTTCCTCCCCAAGGTGTTTTCTGCAGAGGTGTAATCTAAGTTTAGACGACACATGCATGCAAACACACATCTTCCACTTAGATTCAGAAGCTGAGACGCACTCTCATGTTAGGCTACATAGGGTTGCATTTACTAAAAGCAAGCTGTGGCTGGATCATTTGTACAATTGTCATGCATTAGCTCAGAACTTTGTGTGCAGTGGATGAGAGTATGCAGTGAGGGACTGCCCTGTTAGATGAAATGTCCTTCATTTTCCCAATTTTATGTTGTGACAGTCCATATCTTGTGCCCCTGAAAAGGAATAAGTGGATAAATGGGGCAGTTTTTGCCATTTTCCTCCCCTAGTTTAATGTAGCTGCTCAAATAATTACTACTTTCATATCCCTCGAAGTGCTATTTTGCCCAGAGCACGAAAAAAGAAGCTCGTTTAAACATCTTACCCAGCTGGAGGGTAGTTATCTTCCATATAACTGAACCACACTGAGAGACATATACTATGTACAATTTAAATTAATGCAATGGTGCAAATGTCTTGGTTAAAATATTATTTGTTTTCCTTGAGATCATTTTCATTGATCTTAAAACAAAGAAAAAAAAAGGTATTAAACAAAACGGCTACAATTCCGATTTCTTTAAAGGGTTTTGGCCCAGCTTTCTGTTATTTATTGTGCAGCTTAGTTTAAAGTTAATCTTTAGAACTAATTTAGTCAATCAAGCTTAGCTCCTACTCTGTATCTGTTTACTACTTTGCCAAGTGCTATTACATAAATAGAAAGACATACACAATTGATGAAAGATTTTAAAATGGGTAGAAAGAGAGAGAGAGAGAGAGAGAGAAATACATTAGAAAAAAAAGGAGATTGAATTGAGCAGCTTACTATAAAAGACACAAAAGGCTCTTGCTTTTTTAATTTGCTGGGGATATATTCACTCACATAATGTGTTAAATTTAAATGGTTTTTAAAATGACAAAGTTTCAGGTGAAAAAGCCTGATAAGAGATGAAAAAAACAAACCCAAAGGAGAAAAAAAATAAATAAAACAAAACATGTTTGTATATGAGAGATTCATCTGTTCTCCAACAGAAAAAAGTTACTCATTTTGTCTAATTAACAATTTCCGTCTGAGTTTCTCCAACTCAATATAAACTGAGAGTATGACTGAGTGCCACGAATCATCCTTCACAAAATGTGGCAGGTTTTTGCAGTCACAGCAGTCACTGAAAGTTAAAATCCTTGAGGGGCTGCCAAGCAGAATTTAGTGTCAGGATATCAACGCTAAAGCAATCATAAGTTACCTCGGATAAGTAAATACAAGCGAATAGATGAATTTGTAAAATATTCAAATATATGCTACACTGACTTGAATCTGAAAGGAAAACTGCAAGTGGGACAAAGAGGCAAAGAGTAATAGTTCACTCTAAATCTAGTCATTGAACTCATCACTCGGACCTACCCCGCTATTTGACATAGGTAATGTGCCCCTTTTCATTTATGAAGTGAAAGTGGTCACCTAACCCCTCAGCAGGGGTACTAGTGTACCCTTGGTTTTGTGGATCAAGATGCAATGCTTATCATTAGCCTTGTAGCATAATTTTCTAAAGGCCAATTTATGCTCCCTTGCATACATAATAGGTACATCCGTTTCAAACATTGTCATATGTCGCCACCCTTATACTTCCATGCATCTTTTACATTTCCAAGGTTATGAAGTCAACTCAGCCACTAGTGGGCAGTGCTGAGTTCAGAGTTCTATTCTGCGTTCTGACGTCGGTTTCAGACTCCGGTTGGTGGTTGTACTTCACCGCTGTAAAGTTGATACACCTCACACTCACACAGCCTTTCTTCAAAAACTCCTGCCATCTCTGCAGTTGTTGTCCTCATTTCTTCTTCTTCTTCCTCCTGTCCCTCTTCTTCTTTTCTGGTTTGTTCCTTTTGCTGGTTGCATGTTGGCTATACTGCTGAACACTGACCCTGTGGTTTCCGGTTTGCTGTGTCAAGTGAGGGATCCGCAAGGCCCCTGAAAACGGACCAATTGCGTGCATAAACAACAGAAGACACGGATGGAAGTGTCCACCCGTTTGCGTCTCTGTCTTCTGTGTCAAGCATAAATGGGCCTTAAGTCATATTTTGGCTCAATTGTGGTATCCGTCTAAATGTACTCTCTTAATGCTGCTGATTGACAGTAGAGCTCTTCCTGTTAAACCTTAGAATATGACTTAAACAATCATGCTGCGAGGCTAACGTTATGTAGCTATCACTTACCAACTAATGAAGCAAAACTGATGTTTAGATGAGAAAATCATCAAAGTACTTCAGCTATAATTTTTGTAGCTTAGATTATGACAGAAAGACTTAATGTTAAAGCAGTTTTTGCCCCTTCTGTTGAAAATTAGGAAGTAGAAAGTGTCCCTTGATAAAGATCCCCTAAAAGAATAAAGATAACCTTGGTAACTTAACAGCCACATACAGATGCAAGGGGAAATCAGCCTGCTTTCCTTTTTGCTTCATTCCACAGCATTGTTGCGGTATTTCCCAGCAATGCCTTTGCCATATGTTCTGGGCTGAATCTATATCTGAAGACCAAGCTGGAAGAACTGAAGCCTTGGGAAGGCCCAGGTGACTTAGTTTATGCTAAGATATCCAAATGGAGGCTCTGCAGCCTTTGTTTGGATAGAGAAAGAAATACAGCTTTGGCTCCACAAAGGAAGTTTTTTAAACAGCTAGAAACTGGTAAAAACATGTTACTGAAACACATTTACACAAGCCACACAATTTCAAAGAGTACAGTGATATATATTTAACTAATAGATATATATAATAAATCTTTTCAGTTGCTTTTTGTTTCTATTTCTATGTTCATTTTAATATAATTAAAGTATTATAGTTGATTGATCATATGCTGTGGTAGTATGAAAAACTAAAACAAATACAACCTCACAACTATTTCAAACAATAATTAACTATTTATGAGTGGCTGGTGTGTTATGTGCATATTCTAAACCGACATCTGTTAAGAAAAGGTCAGATTTGACCATATTTGCTGATTTAGGGTTCACATTGCATGCACAGATACACAGTCAAAGACACAAAGCATTCTTGCAAATGAATCAGGAACTTTGACTTGCCTTTTCGCAGGAATTAAACCCCATTAACATGTCCAATTTTCTTGTTCCTCTTCTCGCTTTCAAATCTGCTGGTGCATAAAATACCACTTGCAAAAAGGTTATTTTATAATTACTTTTATTATTTTAGATCCCCCAGTCAGGCTTAGAGGCATATGAAAAGACATGAAAAATGAAACAGTGTAAAGAAGGGAATGACAGAATGGGGATATGGTGAAGAGGTGGTTGGCGTAAAGGGTTTTTGAAAGGCAGTGAATGCCAGCTGTCCAGATGCCTGTCTCCCATCTGTTTGAACCCCAACATCTATCTGGCACCTCTTCTAGGGCTTACCACATCCACACATGCAAGTGCACACAAACATACACTCTTCTGCACACTGAAACAAACTGGCATTTCCATTGACACTGGCAGTACGTAGAAACTGGGGGATTGGGAGCCAAAATGAGGGACTGTTGTGCACTGCTAATCCCAGTGTGTGTGTTTACCCTAATCACTATTATTTCTCAGATGCTGTGCAGTCCTACCTTCTGCAAATCCAAATTTTCCCTATCTTTCTTTTAAAGTTGCTCTTATGGGCCATGTTAAGATTATTCTCTGTTTCGAGCCAGAATCTATGCAGGAGATTGGCTCCATATTGTTTAAAGCCCTCCATTCTCTCAAATTGGCCACAGTTTTTCTTCAGACAAATACCAGGAGGGAACTTAGTTCTTTAAAGCCTGATTTGGAGATTAGTCACATGCTCAAGGAGATCATTTTCTGCACAATAAGTGTGTCTTTTTTATTGCTGGATATATTAAGTACTAACGGTTCTGTTTATTTGTTATACTGTCGTCCCTCTATGAGCTATCAACTCCTAAAAGTACATTCAAAGAGGAGTAAACTGTTATCAACACATTTCCCCCCTTTTCTTTGCTGGAATTGTGCCAATGTCATGGTCTTTAGATTTTTCATTTAGTAAATGGGATATTTGACATATTTCAGCTTATTTATGTTCCTGATCAGTCGTCTGTGATTAGAATGATTTGGTATTGCTTTTAAATAGCTTGAAAGCCAGAGCTAATCTATAAGTGATTTGTTGATTGAAACTAGTATAATCTGTGGTGCAGGTGCATATAGGACATTCTTCTTGTTGTTTGCTTCTCTGATGGAAATTATTTGAATTTGCTTTTGAACAATGACCTTTTTGATTAAATAAATTGTCAAGTTCTCATTGTCCTTTTTAAAAACATCCATGTTTGCTCTTTTGTTCTTTGCATTAATATTTTCATGAACATGGCTTGTCAGTGCAATCATTTGCAGTAGCCCTTAGAAGATCTACAACTGCAGCAAAAATCTGATTTTCAGAAAAAGGATTGCAGCTTTATGTGTATATATATATATATATGTATATATATGACTTTGACTTGGAGGAGTCACAGTTACAAATCTAAAACACGTAAAAATGTGGTGTGTTTTTGGTTCTGTAGACACATCATAAGTTTTCCTGATGTGGTTTTGTTCTTCATGTTGTGAATGTTAGGAAGCAGAATACAAATGAGATATTTCAAGTAATATACGGCACACTTGGAAACACACCTACTCTTTTTCTAACGCATGCTACCACACACGTGAATAATGCATTTCAGCCAAATGCATCAGGGAGTGTATATTGAGTTACAATGCAAAGCACTCAGCTCCAAACTTAATTTCATTCTTAAGTCTTTGTATCCTCACATTTGGCTCTGCGTGTGCATGTCTGTAAGATTTAGAGGATGTCACAGCAGAAGAGACATGGGATCAGATTAGGGAATTGTGCACATCTGTCAGCATGCAGCCATCTTCAGCACCATTAGATTAAGGCTAATGAAGACACTCCTTGCATCTGTCTGTATATTTGTTGGTTTGGGAGACACACATTTAAGACGAGAAACTGTGAAAAGAGAGGGAGAGCCAGTTCTTTGCTCTGGTTCCAGCTGCTCAGGTATCTTAAATGAGGAGAGGTTCCCGGTGATCGATTAAAAGCAGGCGTGATAAAGATTTGTAGTCGAGGTGTGATTCGTACACAGTATGAGCCAGCTGACCGAATTCTAAAAAGAGAAGTAAGGGCTTTATTATTAAACAAAACATTTGTGAGAGTGAGAATTGCAATGGTAGCAGGAAGACGGTGTGGTTGAGTACAAGAGAACATGCAAGGGTATAAAGTCATAGAGGCAGAGGGAGCGATCTTTCTTCCATGCTGCTTCAGCCTTCCTTTTAAATTAGTACAGCCCTGTCTCCTGAGAATGTGACATTTTCACAGAGCAAGTGGGGGAGAGATGGAGGCGTGGAAGACAAATGTGGAAAGGGGGGAGGTGAAGGGGTGGGTTGGGGACGGGGGACTGCAGGTTCTCAGAAAGATAGGGGAGAACCAGAGAAAGGAGGAGGAAGATGGGAGGGAGGTAGGGGTTTCACGGTTTCACTTGGTAATGTTAGGGATGGATGGAGGAAATGATGGAAGAAAGAAGTGTGTGTGTGTATCTGTGTGTGTGTGTGTGCAGGTTGGTAGGTGGGGGTGGGGGGGGTTATTGGTCCACCCTCCAGAGGCTACTAATGCACTGACCTTCATTAACTTGCATTACCGTCAGTGTGTGTGCATGCAGTGTACAACTCTCTTTAGTTAACACTCATTACAGAGTCTTTGTTTAAAGGCCAGCAAACTAATGAAGTCATTAAATAAGTGAGGAAAATCCTGATGCAAGCATTGAAACCAGAGATTGAGGTAGCTTTAAGGACAGGAAGAGCCACTGGAAGAGTTGTTCACAGAGAATTTTGTAAAAAAGTAATGAAACATGCAGCAGCAGCATGTTGGTGACAGCTGCTATTGTCAGGCCAGAGGGTAAGCACTGATGAGAACACACAGCCGTCATGATAGTTCTCAAAGGAACCAGAGGTCACTTAAATATACAACAGAGAGACATAAGATCTAAATCACACAGGATTTTATCTGTTCCAGCGCACGCTGGGGAGAAATGAACTTGATATACAGTTATGTGCTCTGTCTGTGCAGTTCATGGGGTTGAATATGATTCTCTAATATTATTGTTTTCTATATCTATCTATCTATCTATCTATCTATCTATCTATCTATCTATCTATCTATCTATCTATCTATCTATCTATCTATCTATCTATCTATCTATCTATCTATCTATCTATCTATCTATCTATCTATCTATCTATCTATCCATCTATCCATCTATCTGTCTGCAGGCTCTCCTTGATACCCAGAAACAGCTACGTTCCTTTATCCATAACTTTACCTTCAATCTGGGTTTCTCTGGAAAATTCTACCACACAGGTGGGTTCTGATCCTGTTTTACATAGAAATTATCTGCGTTTCAATCTAGGTAATTGTGAAATTAACATAATACAAGATTATCACTCTCTTGTATGTCTCTCACTGTCAGTAAGATTAGCTAACACCATTATAACTTTATGTGGCGATGTGATATTAGGAGCAACACAGTTGCTCCTAATAGTTATTGTTATGACAGGGAACTTGTGGTTTATATATTTACAGTTTAACACAAGTTGGCTTTTACATTAAGTGACTTAAGCCCTAAAGAAAGTCTAAAACTTAAACAAAATCTTAATGTTTACAGATTTCATTCTGACTTGAATGTAAGGGCATACTGTAATAAACAAATATTTCTGTCTTAATTATGTTTTTCAAGAAAAAAAAAATCAGTTTGCTGTTGGAGTAATCCTGCATGGCATAAACAGTGATTTTATAACCCTGCCATTCTTGATAAAAATAATTTCCTACTATGTCTTAATATAAAGTTGTATAGAAATATATATCAAGGCATATTTTTGAGGTCACGGTATGCTGTGGCATATTCTCTGCCTGTGCTGCAACAACAAGGACAGATTTCATTGATTTCCTTGTACAAGTCTCTAAATCTGCACAGACAGAACTAAGGTGGAACATACACCAGAAAAGAAAAACACAGAGGTGAATCTGAAGATGATTATAATTAGAATAAATCTGCAGTAAAATAAAACCCATTACCATAGCATCTGTTACTGCTATAGAATAAGTTTTTATCACCATGGTATCAGGCCATTTTTATAACAACAAAAGCTCAAGACAACCCAGTTGTTTGTTTGCATATTAGCAAGAAATTATGCAAAACAGCAATTGCAACATTTTCCAAATCTCCATGTTATTGTGTAGTATATTTTTCATTTGTGTCCTTTTGTCCTTGTGTATGTGCAAACTTTCATGTGTGCATATAGGGACACCAGAAGAGGATGAGGGAGATGATCTACTGCTGAAGTATGTAGATGAGTTTTGGTGGTTCCCCCACATGTGGAGTCACATGCAGCCTCACCTCTTTCACAATGAGTCCTCCCTGCTGGAGCAGATGGTCCTCAACAAGGAGTTTGCTCTGGTAAGATGGATGCACAAGGATGTGCGCACATTTCTTGCAGCTGTCTGTTTCCTTGCTGTTTTCTCTCTCTTGTGTGTCCTTTTAATCATACTTGTTCCTGATGATTGTGTCTTCTTCAAGGACGTCTGTTGCTGTAAGTAATTGTCATTTCTTGTGCTGCCGCAGATTATAGGCACAGTGTTGGTCAAAGCTGTGGATCTGTTCTAACCAACACAAGCATGCATTTAAAATAGATTGTTTGTGCAGGAGCAGTTTCTAGATGAAGCATAATATTTATTTGAAGTGCGCTTTGGATGGGGTAGGCATAATTGAAATATGGAAAAAAACAACAAAAAAAAAAGAACTCCAAGGCACTCCCTTTAAAAAAAGAATTTAAAAAGACTATTTTCATGGTGCAGTCACGCTGCTTTGTTAAACAGCGACGCGTTCAGCTTACCAGCCTTCTTCAGGGTGTCAGACAAGCTTGATGGAGTCCAAGGTCCTTTTCCAGTGGACAAAAAGAATTTCAGAATGAATAATTGTTCTACTTACAAAAAAAAAAGAAAATAAAGAAAAAAAATCCATTACCTGATTTGTCGTGGTGATTTGTCATGCTTCACAGAGAGGAAAAGTTAGTGCTATTAACTTATATTTTAATGTTTTTGTCTTCAAATTCTGAAGTTTCTCAGCCAACAACTTGGGTCCTTTGACTATTTAACAGTTGCATTCCATAAGACTCGAACAAATAGTACCAACCTTAGATATATATTACGATGAGCACATACAAGCCTTAAAGCCCCAGTACTGAACTTTGGCATATTTTCTCAATGAGGCACACTCTAACAATAGTTAATTTGAGTAATTTGGCTGATTTGGTGTCCATCTTGCATCGTACCTCTATTCTGAGTTCTCTGCAGCCAGTAAAAGTCAGTTTGATGTTGACTCTTGTCTTATTTCTTGCTTTTGTCCTTTCTTTCTTTCTTTTTCTCTCTTCCAACAAAAATCTCCTCTTGCATTTCTTTGAAGAATGAAGCTGCAGTGTTTGTTCACAACTGTTAGTGTGTTGATAACTGGCTGCTGGCATGTGATGTGGTGTCATAAAACAAAATGCTGCTGTAAAATGACACAACGTTCCAGAAAAAAAAAAAGTGTGTTTTCTTAGCTTCGGGACGCTGTTTGGCAACAGTGGCTCCAAGAATGTACATAATGAATGTCAGCGTACCATCAAAACAAGTCAGTAACATAGTTTTAAGATCAGAATTTTACATAATCCTACTTTAAGCTATGCATTAAGCTGAAAACAATAATGATGCTAGCTAAAATTAAAAACTGTTAACATTATGCACAGGTGGCAACCACTAAATGAAATTTTAACGCAATATTTAACAAGAAGACACCTAACTATCAAGTTGTGTCATTATCCACAAATCAGTATAAGAAAATCACAAATGATAGCCTGCACACTGTCAGCTGCCACCTGATGTAGTTAGCCATATAGTGAAGTGAAAATGAAATGCTTGACAACATGACACAAAATATCACTCAGTTTAGAGAAGCAGCATGATGTTACAGCCACCATAGTGTAGTTATCTAGTGTTTCTGTTTATATTTTATACAGTGCTAATTTGAAAATGACTGGTGTCACTTGTTTCTGCACATAATTTGATGTTGATCTATTAACTGTTGGAACAGACTTTGGTTGCTATGGTTACTCCCTTTAAATGGTGGCTGAGTTGTTTAGCTCTCAGTGTTTTAGATGACACAATAATTTAAATTGGTAAATGGATAATTTCACTGAAACTATTACTAGTTATCCTTTATCGGGAATTAATGGACAGCCTGAAGCCAGTCAGAATTGAGTGTTCGTCCAGACCATGCTAAAAACTGCCAATAAATAATCAGAGTAAATTACATTTCTTGCATTACATATTAGCTAATGCTAATTAGCTGCTGCTGACTGTGGTCTGGACTCAGCAGTGTACTTTTCCTTCCAACAGACAAAGAAAATGTAATGTCCCTGATGGGAGTGAGGCATTTATTTGGACTGGCATATCTGAGCCTTATTTAATGGCTACTGGTTAATTTGAAGTTCACAAGGTTGCACTGCTCTGCTTTATTTTGTTGTGCTTTGTTGTTGGTATATGAGTGAGTTAAGATGATTTGTGCGACCATTTTGGACAGCGGTGCCACACATACAATACAGCAAGAGTGACTGGTTGATGCTGTTAAAGGTGAACCTGAACATAAAGTGTGATCACTAGCCTCTGTTGTACACGTACACAAGCACACACACACACACACACACACATACATACACATGCTTCACTCCTGCATCCCCTGACTGCTGATGCTTAGCTTTGACAGTGTGTGTAGGTGTGTGTCAGGGCAAAGGACAACACCATCAGTCTTCTGGATGCACCCAGCAAGCATCCACCCTCGAGCCTGCACACATACACACACTCACACAAACTATATTTTTTCTAATTTCCAACCCGAAGGCCAGCACCATAACACACACAACATATACCACGTGCTTCCCTTACAAGGTCAGCCTGCTGGGCTCTGTGTGTTTATGTCTTACCAGAGTTCTTTGTCTGAGAGCTGTAAATATGCCATTATTTCTGTGTTTATTTGTATAACCTTCATGTACCTGCCTTTGCATTGCCCCTACCAATCCCAAACCCCCACTGTCACCCCTCCAGGAGCATAACATCCCAGTGGACATGGGTTATGCCGTGGCCCCTCACCACTCTGGCGTCTACCCGGTTCATCTGCAGCTGTATGAGGCATGGAGACGTGTGTGGAACATCCGAGTAACTAGCACTGAGGAGTATCCCCACCTCAAACCTGCCCGCTACCGCAAGGGCTTCATCCACAACAACATAATGGTGAGTGTGAGCAAAATTATTTTTAGTCAAGATAACTGATTAAAACATGAAACATCTCAGAAGAGCATCAGCTTCACTTCAAGCTCACACTTACAAATATCTTCACCCTCACGACTTTTACACATCTATAAATGCACTTTGATCAGCTGACATGTTTCTTCACAAACATGAACTCTAACATTGTCTTGGTTTTGAGTAGGTCAATGTCAAAAAGACTACCGGGGGCCTCATATTATCTTTGTGGCTGTTTTTTTCCCCACTTTTTCTTTCCCTACTATTTTCATCCTTAGTCAGGCTGGAAATAGTATTCATTAAACCAGCTGTAACACAGCTGCTAGTTGTGGGTATGTCTTTGATACAAGTGAGAGTTGGTTCTGTGCACATTTTATAGAATGCACTGGCCCTAGCAGGCAAAACACACATCTGTGTTGTATGGCATAAATATTACAACTTAGTGCTAGTTTGCAGGATTCCTGTTTATCATATGCAGAAGTCTTGAATTAAATCCAACACTTAAGCAAATTAGGTAAAAGAAAAAATGCTGATTAAAATTAAAATAATGAATAGTTAATTTGCAGCGCTTCTAAATCCAAGTAGGCTCTGTTTGGACGGCTCATCAAGCTGCTCAGATCCTTTATTTTGCTTTGAAACGTATTTAACTGCTGTCTCTCTGTTCAAATAAGTGTTGTCTAAAAGATAAATTGTGTGCTGATTGTTTTGTGTGGTCCTGAACAGAAAATCAATGCTGCTGTGTGTAGTGTGTAACCTCTCTATGTATGCCTTTGTTTATGACTATGGGATAATTGACCTTCTCTCGACCTTGCATGCTAGCCTCACTTTATTCAATATTTATTGGTTTCCTAATGCAGCAGAAGGGGTGGCGTTTTCTGGGAGTTTTTGTATTTGAATAAGAGCATGTTTACATTTTATACTTGAGCAAATACTTATTTGTCACTGTTTGTGATAGCAATTTTATAAAACCTTTGCCAATTGTTAATGTTAGTAAATGTTGTTTCTTTCCTCCTCCTCATATTCATTTAGTTGTCAGTCAGGCTTTTCACTAGTGTGCACAACTGTTTCTTTATTGACAATAGGGACAATCATGTCTGACATCAAAATTATCATTGCATGTTTTTCTGCCATATTTGGTTCCTCAGCAAACAATATGAAAAGACAGCTATATTAATTTTCTAATCAGTCTTAGAACTCTACTTTTCTTTGTTGACGTCTTGTCACTGCGTCAGAAACGACAGCCATTTAATCCTGCATCCTCTCAGCACAATGATGAGCTGACTTTTTGACAGGCTTTATTGTGTTTTCATACATTATTAATCAAAAGGTATTGGGGAGCTTCTGAAAATGACTGTGTTCAGTAAAATAAGGAGTTATCAAAAGACGAAAACAAAACAAAAGAAACGGGCAAAACAACATTGAATAAAAGGATTTTTGTCTTAAATCAGAAAAAAAGAAAATAAATTTAATCCCCAAGTCCTTGCAAAATTGATGTATATTTTTATATAAATTATATATAAATTTATAATAGCCACTAATGCTTTTGAGTCTTTAGTTCCTAATGTTTTTGAATGCTAAAAACTATGAGGTCAGATGTTTCTTTTATTTTTTTCTTGTTGTAAAATGAGTTCACATTGCCTGAGGAGCAAAGTCATATGCAAAACAGATTTATTCAGCTGAAATTCATGTTACCTACTCCATGTCAGACTATAGGCTGAGGGAAACACCCTTCACAGCTGGATAAAGACCCTCTAGAGAGACTTACAACTCTGCTGCAAGCTAAATGTTAAGGGGGAAAGGTATGAAAAATGGTACAATGAAAATACTCCTGGGAAAGCTCAGCTGGACCTTAGATCTGTAAGGAAGAGATATCGGACTCTGAAGATCTCAAAAGCTTTGTGTATTTGTTGTATTTAACTCACTCAAACCTCCCACTGCATGCCTGAGAGCGTGCGTGGTGATGGGACAGCATTTTTCATGTCACTTCAGCAGCTGTATTTATGGGAATTGTTTTTAATGAATGCCACAGCTTGTTTGCATTTTGGACAAACTGAGAATAAATTAAAAAAAAAATAAATCAGTGACTTTTCTGCACCTTTTGGTCATATCACATGGTGATGCTCAGGAAACTTTAGGAGATAACGTAAGCTAAACATAGTCAAGATCCATTACATAAGTGGGCACAGCGAAAACAGTTGAGGAAGATATTTACTGTGCATGCCACATTTTTGGTAGTTTATACTTATGCATTTACCATATTTGCAATTTCCTGTCACTTTGTCAAATACTAATTGATGAACTCTCAGATTCTGATAACTAATTCAGCCTCCTGACGTCTTGTGACTTTACTTTAGGCCATCAGCCACAAGCCTTTCCCATTTTCTTTTCCTTTAACATTTTTCATGTCCAATTTTTCTTGCCATTTTTGACCATTAATCTCCTTCGCTCCTGCCACGCGCTCCATCTTTGTTTGCTCAGAGGAGGACAGGAAGTTGTCTTAAGGCGGTAAAATTGGTGTTTGTGTGTCTCTGTCAGCAGATTGAGAGCCACCCACTGGACCCACAGTATCAGAACAAATCAGACTGAGATATGGGGTTGTGCTGTGTGGGTGTGTATGTGGGTGTGTGTTTGTACCATACAAACATGCATACTTGTCGGTGTGTGTAGGTGTGTGTGTGTGTTTGTGTATTTCTTTTTAAAATGTACTATATCAGTTTGAGCTATAGCTCTGTGGATAATTGGTTTGGTGAAATAGTGCTGAGTGTCTGTGGCTATGGTGGCCTTCTCTCTCACTCTTGCATGTGTGTGTGTGTGTGTGTGTGTGTGTGTGCGTCTATGTGTGTGCGCATGAGAGTCTGCAGTGTTTTATAGATAAACCAATATCTGCGCTTCCAGCCTTTACTCTCTATTTCACACAGTGAACTGCTCCACAAGGAGTTCTCTATGAAGACCCTCTTCTCTTCTCTTCTCTTCTCTTCTCTTCTCTTCTCTTCTCTTCTCTTCTCTTCTTTTAATTATTTAATGAACAAATAAAAAGCCTGTAAATCCATCCGTTGTTAATTGCAACATGTATTTACATTCTCCTAAAGAGAACACTCCTCATTGCTTCAGCAGGTTCTTGACAAATGCTAATGGTGATGTAAGCTACTAATATATGGTCATTTAATTAAAGCCAAAACAGCAATTAGATAAAACTATGAGAAATTGAAGTCTTGGAAACTGCTATTCCTCAATCCAAGAAGTATGGCGCATGCAGCACACAGAGGACATGGTGGGGTATTTGAGTAGTTTGTTGCCAGGAGAGAATTTTGCATCTGCTCGAGTTGGGGTTAAAAGCAATCTGTTATCAGCTCCTTCTGCTTCACTAAACAGCAAGTCACCATAATATCAAACAGGTGTGGGTGATGCTGCAAAAGCAGTGCAACAATGCCCTGGGAAGATTTGACTAATCAGTGGTACAAATCTATGCCTTGTGTAATGCAGCTGCATGAGTATATGGTCACTACTGCTGCAGTAAAGTCTCCTTCAGGATTCATGGTTCAAGCACTTTGCAAGCACACTAATATGTTTTTACACACCATAAATTACACTTTAAAAGTACATGTAAGTAGGAAACACCAGTAGACCAATTGACTTTGTTTTTTGTTTTTTTTTTCTTTCTTTTTGTTGGTGTGCTTTTCTACTTCACTAACACAGCAGAAAGGAGAATCAGTAAACATGTTTTTTTTTTAACCATGCCATATCAACTAGTGTTAGCTGCTTCTACAGAAGAGGTTATGGTCAGTTGTGTGACACATCATCAGTCATATGAGTTAAACCTTTATTAATGTGAAATTTCAGTATGGGTTTAATAATGATTGATGGATACATGACAACAAGTTTCAGGTCTTTTAAAACTTGTGTTTTCCTCGATCTCATCTCAGATAGAACTGTGTCTGTGATAGATATTGTTAAGTTAAACATTGCAATTCAAATAGTCCAAAAATTTGTGGGCCCACCGAGGTGACATGTTTCTATTAAATTTAGAGCACAGTCTGATAACCCTTTCTTATTAAGGACAAAATCTATGTGCCAAAAGAGTTTTGTTTATTTACATCATTTATTTGATTTTCTCTAAAAGTAAATGGTTAGATTGGTATGATATGAGAAGACAGTCTTAGCTGCAGTAGACGGCAGTGCACTCTCAGATTAGAGAATTTCTCTGATGTGCTGGCCAAACTATCCATTACTCAAAGAAAGGGGAACTCATTCCTAACGATTTTCAGAGCATAACAGTCAATAATAAAGTCAATAATTCATGGGCCTCAAACTTTTTTTTTTACAAAGATTGGGGCATTCATGAATATCTTTGTTTGTTGTATTTGTTCCTAAGTAAGAAATCCGAGGAACATTCGGGAACACTCTTACTAACATTTGGTTCTGATATGTTTGAACAAAGTCAACTTTTGTGTTGTCTTTTGCTGTCAAGTTCAACCAAATTAGAGACATGTTTTTCAAATATATTTTGGTAATTAACAAATCATTATGCTATTTTTAAATAAATAGCAAGGTATGCAGATCTTGTGCCGACATTACCATTTCATCATCGTAATCAATTAAACTATTTTTCATCCATTTATTCAAGACATCTATTGCTGGCCTTCATAACACCATCTGTACAACAGACTGCACATACAGTACATGCACATTATAAAGGCCCCAGATTTGTTCCCTCAAGAATATCACTCCATATGTTCAAGTCTCCTGTGACTCCCAGATTCACATGCTGAATATGGTTTTTAATAATTAAAATTTACTACAAGGGTATCTTTTTATGATAATGATTAGTTTTATTAGGAAATCAAGATTATGCCCTGGTTGCCTGATTAATACCAGCACTGACCAACCTTCAGACTCACCTGAAGGTTTCATTTCATTAGGTGCATGCACTCGCTCCATTGGTGTACCGCTTCTGAAAAGGATACACCAGCAGGTGGCAGTTTACTTTCCAAACAATAGGAAGTTCAGTATGTAAAGAGAGATGAAAATCTATTCTGGTACAACATAATAGATTTAGCTACTAAACCATAAGAATATACGTCCTGATACACTCATGGGACCAGACTATAAGCTTTATTTTCAAGTTCAGGAGTAATTATTTCCCTGTTGGTACATGAAGCTAATTTGAAGCTCATGGTGTGATTATTTATAACCTTGTGTATCACTTTAAAAATGGTCACAGAGAGGTTATATGCACATCTTCACTATGTTTTGTTTTCTTTAGCATTTTTAGTGATCTGTCTTGGCATTATTTTTCCTTGTCTGTCACACTGCTGCTCGAGTCCGTTAGCATATAGCCGTACGTCTTGACCTTTTATGAGCATTTTTGGGATTTTACCTATACAAAGTAGGGCCAGCTAGCATGTCCTTTAAATTTAGGGAGAAATTGGTATTCACTAATATAAGACTTAAAAAAAAATAAATAAATAAAAATAATAATACTTTATTTGTATAGATCCTTTCCGACAAATGTCAGATAACTGAAACAGGTAACAGACCTGAACAGTACCAAATCTGAAATAAGGCGCAGAATGAGGGGAGCTAGGGCCTTCCAGCAGCAATATAGGAACAATTTTGCGGTACAAACGCATTCGTAAATCTAACAGAGGGTTTTTGTAAAAAATAAATAAATAAACAAAACTTCTTAAATACAAGTTTGAAAAAATGTAAGAAGACTCATAAGAAGATGTTGCTGAATGAGTAGTAGTAAATGTATTTATACATTGTGACTTTTGCATCGTGAAGTGAACTCCAATGAATTTCAAATTTTTTTTTATTTACTCATTTTCGTTCTAAGCAGTAGTGATCTTGTAATCTTGATTCCACTGTCTGTATTCACTCGGATTCTCTAAATTAAGGGTACTCTGACTTTTTTCAGTCACAAGTAAGACTGTACATGGGGGAGGGGTTCACATATGTCTTGTTTGCCTTTACCTGCAATGATCAGTCCTTTCAAATCAGCACAGAACCAACTGTTGTAGTTTTCTTACATATTTCAGATGATTACACCATTTTCTTGTGACACTTGGGGATGGACTCACACATAAAACTGTTTTAACAAGCCTTGTGGAGTACTACAGCATGTGTAAAAAACAGCATAAGCATAAAGACTCCTGTGGCTCCAGAGGGAGTCATAAAGCATTCCATAAATTCAGCTGATACCACTTGAAGAAAAACAAGTTTGAAAAACAAATCTGTGTGTGTGTACTTAGTGTAACAGTAGAGGGGTAACTACGCCTTTCCAGCTTGCTCCTTACTTTGGCTCGAGGCCAGTGGCTCGAGACCACATTAAAACTACCACTGGAATAATAAAAAAAAAAAAAAATCTCTAGAAATGTCTGCGTTTTGAAATTTCCAGTTTTGTAGGTTCCAGGTTTTGACAAAAGATTTCAATGAATTGTTGTTTTTTTTTTTTTTGTAAAACTGCATTGCTGTCAAAACTAGGAAACAATATGCTGCTTTACTTGGTTGAAATTGAAAGACATTAACAGCTCTTCCTTTTTCTGCACACTGATGTATGTGTCTAGGTGCTTCCTCGTCAGACTTGTGGCTTGTTTACTCACACCATCTACTATAAGGAATACCCCGGTGGACCTAAAGAACTGGACAAAAGCATCCATGGGGGAGAGCTGTTCCTCACTGTGCTACTCAACCCAGTGAGTCAAAGGAAGCATCCCACACAAATGAACATGCACAAACTGAAGCACAGAATAAGGAATAGGAAGGATTGTTACACTTTTTTTTGTTCCTGAAAGAGGCACTATCAGGGTTTCCTGCTCTTAGGTAACTTTCTCTCAGTCTTGCTTTTTTTTCTCTTTGCTGCGTGTGTCTGTCTCTTTTCCTGACAGGGGCAGCTTCTCACTGTGGAGCCGTGTTCATCTCCCCACTTTAAATTAGGTCTCACCACAGGGGGGTTGCTGTCACATCCATACATGCACATACACACACAATTTCCCCCTCTCTTACCCCTGCTGCGTATGTCAGCTCAGCTCGATTTGGCTTTGAATTAAGGAACAGAATTAGGTTTTAGGTTGGAATTAAAATGCTTATCCACATGCAGACACTTGTAAAGGCACAGTGAAAGATTGGCATATATAGTCATAAAAATTGTCCCACACATTATCCCCCCCCCCCCCCCCCCCTCTCTCCCATCTCTTATTTTATGCTTAAACCACACATGTGCATGTGCTCATAGACCGGCATTAAGCTGTATTGAAGTGTCAGGTAAGGGAGTGCTGAACCAGAGGAGCTGTCAGAACTCACCGAACATCACAAATGCAGCTTTCATACAATAACCCTGCACAATCCGTCTCATTCATTATGTCCCTGTACCACTTTGTGTTTCTTTGTCCTTCTTCTTTTTTCTTGTTTGTTTTTGTTGTTTTGTTTCTTTTTCTTTTTTTTTATTTGGTGCTTCATGATATTACTCCCCATTTATGTCTTTAAGGTTTCTCTCTCTCTTACACACTGTGTTTTAGTCTTTGTGTCCTGTCTTCTGTGTCTATGTTGGTGCATCCTTTTTTCCTGCAGAAGGTTTTGACCATTCTAATGGGATAATATGATTTATTTGCAGATAAAATACATGTGTTTTCCCTCAATTGACACATAATATATCAGGTTGTATCTACTTCTAAAGAATTTGTCTAATTGCTTTTTATCACATAACTCCTTTCTGGGAGAAGGAGCTCAGGTTTTCAGGTTTTACATCTCACCCAGCAGCAACAGTGGTTTTGTAATAAAAGACAAAGAACTAAGTGGTTGGCACTGAGCAGAAATAAAGGAGTGCAATTTACCTTTCTCTGAGCCAAAAGCATGAAGGGAGGCGGGTTGTTATGTATTGTTAAAGTAAGTGAGACAAATTGAATGAATGCAAGGAGTCACACAGGAAAAGGAACCACAGGAGTCACAAGTGACTATAAAAAGCTTTTTTCACAGACTTTCTGAACATGCTCAATTGTTTGAGTAATAAGGTTTAGTACTCATATAACCTTTGAAGCTAAATGCTGTACTTTAACAGCTCAAGCCATCGTGGCTGATGCCGTCATGGTGTGATGTCTTGTGAAAACATTATGAATGATATTTAAAATATTATGATGAAAATCCACACACTAATTAAGCCTTGTGCTTGAGTGAAACCACGTTTGTTGATTTCTGCCTAAAGGACATGGAACCCACCAGTGCTGTAGCTCAGCAGTGATGTCATCTCAGCATGAGCTCAACAAACCAAAGGCAGTTCATCGTCACACATGCACTTCCTGTTTCTTTCACTCTTTATCTCTTTTACACTTCTTATCTGTTATTTTTCTCCATTTCTTTAGGTTAAATGCTCTTGTTGTATTGATAATGAGAAAACCTAATAAACATAAGTCATGTTGACTCGAAATTGTAACCTACGTTACCATAATGCATCTAAAAAGACGCACGCGCGCACACACACACATATTCACTGCACACATACAAGCACACTGAAGATTCATGTCAGCTTCTCACTGCTATGTTTCAATTTGCAGACACAAAAGCTTAATTAGTGTGTGCACTTTGTGCCTGATCAATAATGCTGTGTAGCTTGCTGCTTAAGTCCCCTGGGGGTCTCCTAGTGTTTGATGATCTGCACATCAGTAACATTGCCACTTCCTGTTGAGTGGCTTTAAATCACATTTGGCATTTTGTGGCAGTTTGCCACTGGCTGTAACCAACCTATTGTGCACATGGGTGTGCATGTGTCTGTGCAAGCTGGTTTTCCTGTTTGGTTTTTTGCATCATTCAGGGCTACATCAGTGTTCACAGAGCTCAGTTCTCAAATACAATACGCAGTACACTCAACAATTGATTGGACTCTACAAACAGCCAATAGGGCACAAGTCCTTCCCCGTTAAATGGCCTGAGAGATGGTGAGAGAGAAGGGAAGAGCAGTACGAGACAAAGGGGAGAGGTAAGAAGAGCAGGGTGAGAAGGTGGCAGACAGATTGAGATTTAATTTTCAGGTCACGGCATCTTGTGTCACTTGAGAATCCAGACACATACTGAAAGGAAGTGATGCACATATAGGCCTTTATACACACAAACATCACTAGTGCGCATGTTTGTTTGGCCAGAGCTTTCAAGTATCTGCACGTGTGTGTATGTTTCACATAAATGTGTGTCTAGCTGGCATAAGCAGAGCTTTAGACATATATCAGCGTTGACATTTAGGACTTAGCTCTGCCACTAAGCTTATTACCCAAACACCAAATATCAGCACAATCTCCGTCTCTCTCAGCTCTTTGTTTTACCCACTTCTCACCCTCAGCATGCTTCACCATTCGTCTCCCGTCAGGGCTTCGAAGGCCTCCTTTTTCATTCCATCTCTTTTTTTTTGTCTTCTTCCCAGTTGTCAACCTCTGTGTGCTGACTTTGCTCACACATGTGAATCTTTCCACACTTCTTTTTGTCTCATTTCCACTCTCTCCTTTTTTGGAGTCCTGCTGATTGCAACTGAAGGCCCTGGCAGCTCATCAACACATACCAAGCTCTTACAAACACACACTATACTAAATTCAAGCAGGGGGAGAAATTACAAAGTGAGAGGAAAGCAGTGAAAGATTGCAGAACGGAAAGGGCTAGTAGATGTTGACTGGAGCAGGCAGAATAAATTGAATTGAAATCATTTGCTGTACTGATGCTCAGCTTTCAATTATCCACTGATGAGAGAGAAACTGTGAGATGGGCTGTGAGAAGCAAATGGGAAAAATAAGCCACTGCAGAAAGGACACAAGGAGCGAGGAGAGAGGACAATGACGGAAAGGGAGAGAGAATGGAGGGTGGAGTTGGGGGTGGTAGTAGTCTTTTTAGTAGCAATAACAATTCAATCAGAGAGAAATGTATGTGGAACTAAGTGGTCTGTAATGGGAAACAGGCTTCTGCTGTTGAGATGAACAGTGAGTGGGGGGTGGTAGGCAAGAGGCAATAAAATACAGAAGAGTGCACTCCAGCATGACAGCATGAAACAGACCTAAACAAACATTTTAAGCTCCGTCAATAGCATGTAGTCAGACTGGGATTTAAAAATGGAAAAGAAACCTGCTTATATCCACTGACGAAATGGCAAAATATCCAATCACGTTTTCACATCAAACAGTTTGTGGGACTCTGATTGCAACTATAGACTGAGGGACTCCCTGAAAATGGCATGTTTTCAAAGTTTTTTTTTTTTTCTCCCTGTTTGCATGACAATGTTGGATAGACACTGGAAAAATTAGAGCGACTCAGAATCATGTTTTATTTCCTCCATGACAGATTCCATGAAGCTTGGATTTTACTTTCAGTCATTTTCTTTACGTTGTTTAACAAGTCCAACATTTCACAGAATATTAATTGCTTTATTTAATTTATTTATCTATCTATTCTTTAATGGAGGTTGTTAGTGTATCCAATTGCAAGTTTGATTAAATAATTTGCGTAATAGTTGTCTGTGCTCATTATACAACAGTTTTGTAATTGATTCTTCCCAGAATGGGAGAAGAATTCTTACAGAAAAATTTAGAAATCATCAAATAATAATCAGATTTTGTTGCCAGATATTAAATTCTTTTATTTATATACTATTATCTCTTTCCAGTTCTATGGAAACTCAGACACACACACACACACACACCGTCTCACTGTGCAGGCAGGAGACGTACCGTGTTGCTCATAAATGTCCCACATTTCTGTGTGTTCAACAATAAACCAGAGTATAACAATTAATCATTGACAAAAATAACTGAAATGTTTCTTCTTGACGAGAATATTTTCCATAAAATGTATTTTGTTTCAGTATAGGCCGCAACAACTTTTCAATACAGTACAGGCTACTTTCATTCATAGTCTTGCAATAAACTTATCACGGTATGACGTGAAAAGTTTCCAGTTTTTTATATTTAGGTGACAGCTCCATATTTCCATAGTTATGTTTAGAAGTTTAAAAGATTTTTTCTACCCACTTTTCACCCTCAGCATACCTCACCATTCTTCTCTCGTCAGGGCTTCGAAGGCCTACTATTTCTTTCCCTCTTTTTTTGTCTTCCTCACAGTTTTCAACCTCTGTGTGCTGACTTTGCTCACACATGTGAATCTTTCCGCACTTCTTTTTGTCTCATTTCCACTCTCTCCTTTTTTGGAGTCCTGCTGATGGCAACTGAAGGCCCTGGCAGCTCATCAACACATACCAAGCTCTTACAAACACACACTATGCTACAATTCAAGCAGGGGGAGAAATTACAAAGTGAGAGGAAAGCAGTGAAAGATTGCAGAACGGAAAGGATAGATAGATAGATAGATAGATAGATAGATAGATAGATAGATAGATAGATAGATAGATAGATAGATAGATAGATAGATAGATAGATAGATACATAGATACATAGATAGAAGAAATAAAGCCAGAAAGCCAGTGAAATAAGTAATTACTTTAAAAATGCAGTCATGTTAGAGGGGATTAGAACATGTCACAAACTCAAATAGATGTCTGTATGCTCTTTTAATCTTTCAAAACATGGTGATGACGTTCGTGTTTATATGTGAGTTTTTGTGTGTGTTATGAATTTTAACAACATCACTCCATGTTGGACTGACATGTTTCATCAGGGCATCTGGGTCAGTGTGAGATCGGAGGAGAGACAGAGAAAGAGAGAAAAAGAAACATAAAAGTGACTTTTTCGAGCAGAAGACGAAATGAGAGCAAGACATTAAATGGATGAAAGAAGAGGAAGTTGCAGAAGAGCAATGAGAGAGGAAAAGACAAGGGGCAAAGATTAAAAGAGGGAGACCGAGAGGTTTTATTTATTTCTCTCATTTTTATACTTCTCTCCCAGCCCAGTTTCAAGTATGATTCGAGTCCAATTCTGGGGTTAAATTATGTATGAGAGTAGTATTCTTTAATAAAGGCACATATGGGGCTCATAGCAATGCAATATTCAAGAAATGAGATGGGGCACTAGATGCAAAGAAAGGGTTTAGATGACTCACTTAATTGAATTCTTAGCCACAGCAAGTACTTCTACCACACGAGTTTGAAGTTTGCACTGTGTTGGGAGATTAACATTCTCTCAAGTGTCTTTTTTTGCTTTTTAATTCAGACTCACCTGCCAAGGTTACTCTGTCATTTTCTTTGTTACCCCCTCTCTCCACACTTTTCTTTTTTTCTTTTTCTGCAGTGCTTCTATTACAAACACAAATCAACTTCTCTCTTTCATTTTGTTTAATTTAGCTGTGACCCCATAATGAACGTTCCCATGGCTATCACACACACACACACATGCACGCACACACGCGCGCGCGCACACACACACACACAAACACACACTACTGAATACTGTACAACTTATTCCCTTACAGTCTGAGTCAGACATCATAGGCTATTGAATGGTTTGAAGGGAACATAAATCACTTTTTGATCACCTTGCCTGCTTTCAAAAGGCACAAAAAAGATTTTGAAATGGTTTTTATTTACCCAGGTCAGACTTCCTGGATTGCCTGTACACAGTTTATGTTCACATCTCAGCTCCTGTTTACTAGATTGTGTTGTGGTAAATGTTCCCCTTTCAATTGTTGATTTTAAATCGATGTGTCCTGTGAGACTCGGTCGGATTTTTCTGAGAATTATGCCTCAAGTTTTCCATTCTTACTTTGAAAAAGGAGGTCTGGGTTTTGTTTTTTTTGTTTGTTTGCTTTTTTGACATTACTATTATTTGGAAAGGAGGGGCAAAATAAACTGTTTTTGCTGGCATATCTTTCAAATGTTTCTGGCTTAGTGCTTGTTGACGCCTTGACAGCGGTTCCACATTGTTGATCTTACATCAGCTTGATTGATAAGAAGCAGGGAAGCCTGAATGCAGCACTGCTCGTTTGCTTAGTGAGCACAAGATAAAAACGCGGTGGCAGATGCACCAAGCTGTGATTGCATACACAAATACACAAATGCATAAACATTTATGTTGACATGTGCAGTCATTCACACACATTAACAATGACTGACAATGCAAACCCTTGTCACTCTCTTCTCTCTGTAAAAAAGAACACTAAAGAAGCCACTTGCATCTTTTCCTCTTTCACCCTGCCACTGTCTCTCTCACATTTACAAGTCAACATGTTCCTCCCATCAGCATTCACAACCAATCAGTATTCTGAACAGCTTTCCAGGTCAGCCGGACGCTGATCCATCAAGCCCCGACAGTGTGTCTCTCTGTATCTACAGCAACCTTGGCTGTTAAAGACGAGCACCAACTATCCTGTCACCAGGAAATTCACCATGCACGTTCGAATGAGTCCTTGTATGCTTTCTGTACTTCTACTACTTGTGCTGTAAAAGCATTTAGCCATTTACACAGATGCATTTTGAAGATATGCTTTTGATTTAAGCTCAAAAAACAAATACGAAAATTCTGATACGAAGACTCATTTAAGATTACAGTGAGCTTTGGTTTAGGTTACTCTGAGACAGAATCAGTCAAACTGAATATTAGTCAAAATTATATCCTTCAAAGTGTGACTGGCATGTGTGTGTTGGTATGTTCACATTCATAAACATCACCCACATGCTGACACACAATCACTCTTGCACGAAGATACACACATGCTCAGATTCAACAAATAATTAATATCTTAATGGCTGGTGTTACCATTTTATCCAGACACATTTCCATGGCTCTGTGCAATCACAAAAGAAGTATGGACACAAGTGTGTGTGTGAGTGTGTTTCTATGTGCATTTGTCTGCAGCAGCTATCTTAGCTTGTCTCTTTGATCAGCCTATAAAAGCACTGAGGCGTGGACAGATAGCCTGGAACGGCACACTATCACTCCTTCTCTGCCTCTGAATGTCTCCTTCTTCCTCACACACATTAACCATCACATACACACTGTGACACACTCTCTGGTGTGTAGCCGCATCTCTCTCTTCGCCCAGGAGTATTATGCTGCCTCCTCAGCTTTATCTAGTGGCAGTGAAGAAAGCACCAGTTTCAGTTTATCTGTTTACCTTTTTGTACTTGAAACTGTGCTGCGCTGAAAGTTAATGCATAATCCTACCTTACAAAAGCTACTGATAGCAAATATTGGTACTCACTGGACAGCTGCACAGTTTGTGACTTTAACGCCATCACACACTAAGAAACAATCTGTTCACCTTCCACTGAAGTTGCATCAACAAATGGGCGAACTTAAGAACTGGGATTGGGACTTTGTCACAGTTTTTGCAGAATGTGTCATCATTTCATTTACTCATTTTCTTCCTTCTGTGTTTTCAACTCCAGATAAGCATATTCATGACCCACCTGTCTAACTATGGCAACGATCGACTGGGTCTTTACACGTTTGTCCACCTGGCCTCCTTCCTTCGCTCATGGACAAACCTGAAGCTCTATACGCTCCCACCTCTCCAGCTTGCGCACAAATATTTTCAGCTTTTTCCTGAACAAAGGAACCCACTCTGGCAGGTGTGTTGGAAGGCTATACATGCCAGCGTGTATGGGCTCGTGTGTATGCTTTTGCTAATAATACAGTTATATCTTTGCTTTTGTGAGTGATAAGGTATTTGTATAATGTATATTTTTTTTAAATATTCAAGAGAGAAAATGAGAACCTAATATTAATGATATATTTTTGAATTCCCTTGCATTTGCAGTTCTCAATTATAAAAAGACAAGAGAAGGTGTTATCTTTAGGTAGTGTTTTCTGGTGTTTTATTGTTGCTTTTTTTCTGTGATTTAATCATTTTGTTGTCGATTTAGAAAAGCAAAGTCTAAAGATTCTGTTTTGTATTAGTGTTTGAGATTATACATGCATCTAATATGACATGGTGGTGTCTTTAAAGCCAGCACTAGCTTGGAGCAGTATTTAAGACAAAAAAAAAAAAAAAAAGTTAAACTTCATTCATTCAAGAGTTCTTTGTGGTAAATCCGCTAGGTTCAACAATGTCTGGGTATGTTTGCTTTTTCTACATGCACATGAATGCTTTCCTGCACCTTTGTAGAACCCGTGTGATGACAAACGACATAAAGACATCTGGTCTAAAGAGAAAACCTGTGACAGGTTGCCCAAATTCATGGTTGTAGGACCACAGAAAACAGGTAAGACACACACAATCACACGCTGAGACATGCACATACATCATAGAGACTCCCTGTATGTGCACAGGTGTTTACATCAGAGCCTTTTCATGTAACCCCCCTCTCGCGCTTTTACCCCTGTCAGAGGGAGACAAAGGAGAAAGCTCTTACCTCCTTTCTTCCACCCACATGCTGTCTTCTTTAGAAGCATAGATATAGCACTGAGATAGATATGTCTCTGTCTTTTTTTCTCACTGTCTCCATCAAAGAGACTGAAAAAGAGAAGGATATTAAAAATGTGTCTAGTTATTTGGGTGCTGAGTGTTACCTCTGTGTGATTTCTGGAATTGTAATTGCTGGCATTTGAGGTGAGAGGTGAGGAGGTCCAGCATAACTGCTAATTAACTGGGTGATAACCTCCCAAATGGAAGAAGAGATCATTACACCAACATTAGCAACCCAACAACAATTAGATTACAATAAATTCTCACTTTATTAGAGGCTATGTGAGAGAGGGTATGAGGGGAACTGGGTGAAAGGATTGCTGCTAAGGGTGAGGCAGAGGGCAGGACCATGGCTTCACTGCTGATTGGAGTCTGATGGTTCCAAATGATTTGATAGGATAGATACACACACATATAGACACACTTTGTGAATTCTCAGCAATGTGTAAATCTGCAAAGGGAAAATCATCCAGTATGGATCAATGGATGATGGCTTTCACACATGCTGAAACACACTCACACACACACACACACACACACACACACACACAGACTTCCCTCTGCTGAGCTGAATTAACGAGCCAGTTATGAATTATGCCCTTTCTTCCAGGAACGACAGCACTTTATCTCTTCCTACTCATGCATCCCTCCATCTCCAGCAACTTCCCTAGCCCAAAGACTTATGAGGAGGTCCAGTTCTTCAACACCAACAACTACCACAAAGGAATTGACTGGTGATAGCACACACAAGCACACACTTACCTTGTCTTTCCTTCTTTGTCTTTTATTAGTCAGTGTCTAAGGTGAAATGAAAGATAACAAACAACCCTTTTTCATTTTGTGAGCTTGTTATAGGCTGTTGTAAGTCTTGTCTACTTTGGTGATACAGTAAGCTGTTCAAAACAGCTCAACAACATCCACAAAATTATCTTTTAAGCCAGCAAACATAAGCCAAGAGACATATGGTTGTCTAAATTGACCCATAAATGGGTTACTTAGCTGACACAGACACAGCTGGCGCATTCTCCAAAGTCATCCATAAGTACTTGGCTCTGGGAATGCTTCAAAAAACATTGTTCAAACTATATCACCACGTTTATGTCAGGCTTGTTTAGGTGCAAATAAAGGCTACAGCTTAGCGACTTTAGAAACTTCATCTGACTTTGAATAAACATGAGCTTGCAGTAATTATAGATATCTGCATGAGGCAAGCATCTTGAGCATGTTTCTGTTTTGCCTCAGGTACATGGAGTTTTTCCCGGTGCCCTCTAATATTAGCACGGACTTCCTGTTTGAGAAGAGTGCCAACTACTTCCCCTCAGAGGAGACCCCACGGCGAGCTGCTGTCCTGCTGCCCAAGGCCAAGATCATCACCCTGCTCATCAACCCCTCTGACAGAGCTTACAGCTGGTATCAAGTAAGCACGGCACACAAGCACACAGAGAATATATTAATGCTTGCACATGTATTATTTTTAATTCTCTACAGCTACCTGCATCAGAGGAAAGTTCTCCAACCTAAGTGGTGCTTGAGGTTGCTTGTGAATGCAGAATTGATGAGTCTGATTATATCAGTTTCAGATATGTGTACATATCTATAAATCTCAACGTAGCAAATGTCAGAAGATGCTGAAATATTTTGCTGAAGTCTGTTTGATCAATTAGATATAAATGTGCCATCTGAAATAAGCTCTTATTCTCACCAAAAAAAGAAAAAAGGAAAATCACTGTTCTGTCCATAGTAACCGCTTTGAAGCTTATTTGGTTGTTACGTTCCCTCCGTAGCATCAAAGAGCTCACGAGGACCAGGCAGCCCTGCAGTTCACCTTCTATGATGTCATCAGTGCAAGAAAGGGAGCGCCTGCAGAGCTGCGCTCCCTGCAGAGCCGCTGCCTCATCCCTGGTCTCTATGCTACACACTTAGAGAGGTGGCTGACGTACTATCCTGCTAACCAGGTAGCATTATCACAAATAAAAGCCTATGCACATGCACATCTGCAAACAGCATAATTCTTTTACACAAGCAGATTTTAAAGCTGTATTTGAACTTTAATAAGACTTTCACTGAAGTAGCTGTCCCAGCTTTGCATGCTTGCTGCACCAGTCAGCCATCTAATAGAAAACAGTATCACTGTACGGATGCATCTGTGTGTAGGTGATGATTATAGACGGCCATCAGCTAAGAACTGACCCTGCAACGGTGATGGATGAAGTACAGAAGTTCTTGGGTGTCACTCCTCATTTCAACTACTCCCAGGCTCTTACGTAAGTGTCTTACACAGTGTCCAACCGTTCACCTGGTACACGCTGGGATACACAGTCATTCTAGATAAAACCTATAACAAGTCCATGATTCTAAATCTATGGGAAGCCTGACATCTACTGGACAAAGATTTCATACTCTACAATTTGGCATTTTCTAGTGTTTGTTGCCACGCGTTGTCATACCCTAAAACAGACACCACAGATATTATATGGCCTTATGTAGATTCTTTTCAGTAATTACTGTATAGAAAAGAAAAAAATAGATAATATGACAAGAGATTTGAGTATAGGTATCACTAAATTATTAAGGAATATAGTACACTAACAAAACATGGGTGTTTAATAACGTAACGGTCTTTTAATCTTTTATAAATACATCAATCAGCCTAAACATAACTATCTGTCCAGCATTAAGAAGGTCTTCCTCATGCCACCAATCTTGCAATGGGTCAGGATCTACCTGTATTTAAATGAGAGAATTATCTGGGTTACTTCAGCTGGTCAGGTCAGTGTGCATTAAGATCAAATAGTTAATGAGTGATTTAAGTAGCATGAGACATCCTTTTCAAACATAGGTCTACAAACTCCAGACTTTAATAACACTGAGAATCTTGCTAATGTCCGGTAAAAAAATACTTAACACAGTGGTGTAACTCTTCCATCATCATTACAAGATTTTGGTAAAGAATTAATGCAACTCACAGAAATGTTAGGACTTACCGTAAGCTTATCAGAACAATGTCATGGTCAGACAGAAATCAACGCTCAAAGTGGTCCAACAAAATGTTACACTGTAGCTGTTTCCTTTTTTCTTTTGTTTTCTTTTGTTTTCTTTCTTTTCTTTTCTTTTCTTTTTTATTTTCTTTGACCAGGCAGTGTAGCTCAGAGAATTAGTCTTTGCCTCTTTTCTCTATTTCAGCTTCTTCTCCATTAGAGATGTTGTACATGACCTTTACGGTTTGGAAGAGTGGGAAAGTGTTTATTTCTGAAGTGCCACTCATCAGAATGCAATCAGCCTGTGAGCCCTCAAGCCTCCAGACAGGGACATCTAGAATTTTTGTAGCTCCAACTGGGACAGACAGCGCCTCTGTCTTGAAACACACCCTCATACATACAAGTAATTCGTAAAGAGATGCAATTTGTTTGTACTTGTGTGTGTACATTTTAGATGAAAACTGAGCTGTACAAAAGCCTAATGTTTTTGTATGTTTTTTGTTTTTACATGGCCAAGGACAGACCATATAAATGCAGGCCTATTTAATCTATTTAATCTTCTCTCGTTTTTTCCTGTTCTCTCAGACTGAACCGAACAGGATGACTTAAACTCTATTTATTTTTTTTTTCTGTTATTCATCGGCTGATGCATGCAGTTAAAGAAAATATTTGCATCTTTTAGTCACATACACATTAGTTTTTATGCTTTGGATGTGGTTATGATGAGATATATATCTATCTATATCTATCTATCTATATATATATATATATATATATATATATATAGTAATTTAAATTACACATATAACTGATATAATTATGCTATATAAGCAAATGTACATGGAAATTACATTAATTACATCAACATCACTAATAGTCATTCAGAAAATATATGAAAACACAAATATCTTCATATATCAGCATGTAAATGCACATACAACATTTATATTGTGATTATATAGTGATTTATAATTGTTTACAAAGTCACCCACCATCTCTGCCTGTGGCAGGTTGTCTCATAACAAACTCTGGGGGTGTAACAGTCTTCGCTAGAAAGAGAATTAAATTCGCAAGAGAAGCTCATAGAGCTGTAAAGAGGGTTTTAAAAGAGGTATCATATTCATTAAAATATTTATTCTTCACATCTGTGCATTTTTCATCATTTTCATCATTTTGTCATAAAAAGCGGTTTCACCTCCCAGTGGCATTTCTTGTTTTTAGGCCTATGTTTCCTAATGCCCTCTCTTCTGAATAAACAGCTCATGTACCCCACCGGGGGCCTCTTGAATCGGTCAAGATAATATTTAATTTATTTTTGTTCTGAGGACAAAATAACATAAAATCATCAAAATCTTCAACATGTTTCACAAACACAATTGTTTATTATATTATATTATATTATATTATATTATATTATATTATATTATATTATATTATATTATATTATATTATATTATTTTTATATGTTTAGATTATTATTTATGACAGGAATTTATTCTTAAATTAATTTCAGTGGAAAGAAATATCCAAATTTGACATTCTCTCGGCAAGACAAGCTGATTTTAGGCATGTAGGTGCTTTGTTACAGCAGTGAACCAAATCCACCAAAAACCACTTTGTCCTGCTTATTTATGAAGTTTGTGATATTTTTCAAGCATTACATTTAGAATTTTTTTAATCATCTGGTCTCCAGAAACAAAGTTATTATGGGTGGTAATCACTGGAGGGACACACACACACACCAATGTATTTTATCTTGGTGGTCGTGGCTCAAAGGTTTGGGAGCCACTCTTCTAACCTACAAAAATTTAAACCTTAATCTTGGAGGAGGGATTCACCAATAGACATTGACCTTGTTTGAATGGCATGGTGTTGAATGTGGTGGTGTCACATCTTTCTCCAGAAGAATGGATCTGCTCTCCTCTTCCTATTAAACATATTTCATCATAACACAGGGGCCATCTGAGACATGATTTTTTTTTTGTTTTTGCCTCATCACGGGTGGCTCTGATTGGTTGCGGTCATCAGTTTATTTGCACGGGGTTTTTGGTCTTTGCCCCCATTTGTGACCCACTGGAAATGAAAAAGGATGCAATTTTCTGGTGTTAACAGGCTGTATGTGCTGCCTGCAGAGGAATGTTATTTGTGCAGCTGGCATGTATATTTGTCACAGCAGAATAACTTAAATTGTTTTTTGTTTTTTTTTTGGACAATTTTCCAGCTGTAGTTTTACCCTTATAGAAATCCTCACACACTGCCTAAAAGTTATTGAAGACCTTTCAAAAATAATATTTCTCTATAATGTTTGAAATGATCTAATATTTCTTTGTTCTTGCTTTTCTTTCGGTCTCTTTTCTGTCTTCCTCATCTCTTAGCTTTGACCCCCAGAAAGGCTTCTGGTGTCAGCTTCTTGAGGGTGGAAGGACAAAATGTTTGGGAAAAAGCAAAGGAAGGAAGTACCCTCCTATGGAGCCGGAGGTAAATTTGTTTCATTTTATTTAACTGGTTTATGCTCAAGGGTGGAAACTGTGAACTAGTCAGACCCAACCAGATACTTACAACCTAGGTTTGAGGACTGAATAGTGATGTTACAACAGCGTGAGCGCAAATGAAGAGGATTAGGACAAAGAGTGGAAAAGAAGGCGAAGGAAATCTAAATCTCTGAATCTGTGTTCTAAGAAACCAGACCTGGTACTCTCACAGGAAGACAAACACATAGAAACAGTCTGCCACCACACACTCGCTCACTCATGGCTAGTGGCTGTGACTCTGTGTCATCTGTAATTAAAATGCAGTTGAGCTTTCACCAAGCAGACACAAGGACAGGCCAGGAGAGGACAGAGGAGCTGGAGCGAACAGCAGGGAAGAGAGACAAAAGGAGGGGGGTCTCATGTATGATATCATGTATTCTTTATGTAATTTATGTTCATTTTCTTCCTCTTTCCAGCCTCTCTTCTCTTTGCTCTGTTCATACCACGTAGCATTTGGTGTCCAAAAAACCCACTGAAAAGAAATAAACTGTTCTAAAAGATTGTGGCACAAGTTTGTTTCTTTTTATATCTGTTAATTTTGTTAGAAATTTATTTACATTTGTCTCTCTCCCACATCTTTTTCTTTCCCCCCACCTCATCTATCTCTTCTTTTCCCTTGCTGCTCTCCAGGCTCGAGCATATCTCTCCAGGTACTACAGAGACCACAATGTGGAGCTGTCAAAGCTGCTACATCGCCTCGGACAACCTCTACCATCTTGGCTAAGAGAGGAGCTGCAGAAGGTCAGCAGAATGCTCATCTCACCATCATACATGTTATCTAAAGGTTATGTATTTAATATTTTAAACCTTGGAGCAATGGCAAACATTTAAGCCTTGAAGAAATAGAGGGCTGAGGCCATCACCCATGCTGCTGAGGTTTCCCTGAAACAAATTTGCTGTTCTAGAACTCCATGTTGGTTTTTTATCTTTGGTTTTATGGTGCATACTGAGAGTCTGCCCTTTAGTGTGACACCCATTATTTTTTCTAAAATCATCAACTCCATCTTTGAGATAATTTAGATAAATAGATTAGGCTAAACAGGGGAACATTTGTTTCTAAACAGATTTTCGGTTGCTTTAGAATAGCTTGAGTTCAGCTTGAGTTCACCCAATATTGTAATTATTTTAGTATTTTAAAATAACATCACTGATAATACATAAATAATCAACATTTTTGGTATATGTTGTACACCTCTAGTCTTAGGGCCAAATCTGTAGTTCATCTTGTGCACAGCTTAAAAATTTGTTAAACTTTAAAGCCAAACCTCATTTAACACAAATCTGTTGAAGGAAAATCAAAAGATGAGTTTAAAAGAAAAGAAAAAAAGAGTTTGATTGTTAGATCATTAAATCCTGAGTCAGACAAGAGATTGAACTAAACTCTAAATAAAAATGTTTGTTTTAAATAAGTAACAGTTGCCCATATAAAACAGAAAGGATGTTAAATACTGTGGTTGTGTAATCTGTTGAACTGGATCACCTCCTGATCCTATCAATATATTAAAAGTGTTAAAAGTGTGTCGATATGTGAGGCTTTTTATAGATGAATTCACTTTTATCAAACCTGAAGATGGACAAGGATGGAAATGCACAAAAAGGCAAGATAAAGAGCCAACAAGCTATTTGAAAAAAACAAACAAACAGAAAGTACTGCACAGGTAGGACGTCCCACAACGAACAGTAGGACAAGTTGCAGGAGGGCTGAGCACAGGAAGGATCTTGCAAAGAAAAGCAGGGTATAGTGTAAACTTTACTCCTGGTTCAAGTCACAGAAAAATATTTTTAAAACTTAGTTTTTGGTCAGAAACTGTACTACTAAGATGGTGCCATGGTAGTTCAAGGTAGTACAGTTTGATAAAGAAAATGCAGATATCCAGAGGTTTGGTGTTTACCTTTGCTAAAGTATAAAAAAGGTTAAAGGGTTAAAAAAATATGTGGTTGTTAGAACAAAGCAAATGTTGCGAATTAATTTCAAATTTCAGTTAATTTTTAGCTTATTTTATACTGAAAAAGGGACAGTGCACATTAATAAACATCAAATGTAAATATGCAAGATTATAGCAAAGCCAATTTCCATCTTTAGTCCCTGGGCAGGGCAACTTAATACAGCAATGCAAAATCTGATGTTTGATCAATGTTTTAAATTTGGATCAACAGTACTGGATTGCTGATCATTGAATCAGTGTATCAATGTATTCTTACACCCCTCACATACCGAAGGAGATGATGACAAATACAGACAAACACCAACTGAATATAAAACAGTACAGAAACAACAGATACAAGGAAACCAACACAATAAAACTTACTAAGAAGCAGAAGGAAAACCAATTTCAAAACAAAGCTGACTTGAATACCAAACATGCAAATCCAAAGGGTAAGATTAACACTAAAACAAAGAAACAAATAACAAAATCCATAAACTATGAGAGCCGTGATCACGGCAGAGTCCCTTTTCTTCTGCAGTGCTCAACATCATTAGTCTTTTTGTTTGTGGACTTAGTGAATCATACAGATGAATCACGGGGAGCCACTTGATATGTCTGGTTGGATTTTCCAGTGCATTCCCAGAATTCACAGCATGTTTTCTTTCCATTTCCATGGTTGGCATTTGAATCAATAAGTAAACAAAAGTGCAATTAAATTACTTTGTCCCATTTTCCCCTCTCTTCTCTGCTTTCCTCTCCATCCCCTCCCTCTCTAACACTTTCTGAAGGTTAGATAACCTTTGCGTCCATGAACCAGGGTTAAAGATCAAGACGCTGGCGATGAGGAGGCGACCAGGAGCACCTGACTATCAGATGCACTGTCTGCAGTCTTTTAACGTGCCCTGAGGTGAAGAAAAGGACAGGATGCCTTGTCTCACCCATGAGCTGTGATACTGCTGAATGGAGCAGAGGTCATGATAGCTCTAAAACAGTTTGTGAGCTGGAACTGGATGGATGGATGGATGGATGGATGGATGGATGGATGGATGGATGGATGGATGGATGGATGGATGGATGGATGGATGGATGGATGGATGCTAAAAATGTCAAAGACAGCTCTGAATAACAGTGAGGCTAAAAGTTAGCGTCACATTATAACGATGCAAAGGATTATGGGAGACGATGAGGATTTGGCGTCTTTGATGCACAAACCCTGTTCTGAACTGACTCTCATGCAGACCTGCAGTGACTTTGATTGTTATTCATCTTTGGTTTATTTTCTTATTTAACTTATGTTGCCAGAGCAGCGCTGGTCAGCTGTGTGTGGTTCCCATAGAGATGACTTTGCACTAAGTTCTGTTCCACGTATCTTCAAGACAAACAAAAGAAAAACAAACAAACAAAAAGCCTCACACCTTTATGGTTTGTATTTGTCCCTTATTGAGTTTTGGTTTTTTTGGAATTTTGTCACAATTAAAGAATAACAAGGTGAGATAAGTGCATGGACTCAGGGTGATTGACAAGCTGTTACCTTTCGTTATGGGCTCTTATTTTTGTAAATTATTTTTTTAAGTGAAACTAGTTTCTGGTAGATCTGGTAGCCTTGTTCACCCTTTCAAGATGTCACGTGACACTTCCACTGGAGGTTTAAACTGGAAATGAGTAACTGAAGCAAAAATCCCTGCTAATCCTTATACTCTGGGTTAATCATGCAAAAGATGTGTTTATCTAATAGAGCATGATCTCAGTTCTACAAACAGAGGAGATGTGAATTTGTGAAAGTAAAATGACCAAAATCATCTTCAGATAATTTCCAGATTTTTTAAGATCCCTTAGAAACTGATGAAACTGCAGGTAAGTTTTGTTTTGTCAGTGTTTCATTCAAGTCTCAGCATTCTTAATTTCCTTTTTCAATCCAGTGGCCTCTGTTGTTTAGCTTCAGTTTGAATGCAAAGAACCCTATATGTCAAACACAAAAACCAAAATTAAAGAAATGCATACGACTGACATCATTTAATTTTGTTCTTATTCTTTTTTATTGAGCGTGCCAGAACGAATGAGTGACCTTGTGCAGCATTTCACCTAGATGCATTAATTAGGTCAGACCTACTTTAAAGGTTTATTGGTTTTAGACTGTTTTACCTCAAAGGTAAGCTACCATATCAATGCATGGGATCAATCTTGTTTTGCAGATTCATCTTAGTAATGCAAATTATAATCAACTCATTAGTGGTGTGTTATTATATAATACATAGCCTATTAGGAGTTTGTTGATACACATTTAATGCAGTCTTATACAGTATAAAGTCTTCTAAAATAGTCTACTGTTACAAACACTAAAATCATGCACACATTTGTCAGCTCTGTCAATGGTACAATAAAGAAATTACCCACAAACAGTCCATTCAAAGCTTGCTTTGGGTCATTAAGGTAGAATTTATGTGGCACTTTTTTTTATTCACATCAAAGTTCAGATAAAGTAAAACTGAATTTGTGTTCTACTAGTCCCAGTTTTATTTGACTACACCAATAGTTTGTTGCAGTTAAATCAGATATACCCAGGAACTTTTTTGCGAGGGTGCCAAGTCAATAGAGAGCTCTCACTGCAACATGACTACAGGACTATTATCAACTTTGGTTAGAATCAGTGTATGAACAGGGACTCTGAAAACCCTTTAATATCAGCTTTGAGCCATTTTCGATGTCGAAAATAAAACAGTTCTATTTTTGTATACTTTCTAATAG
Source organism: Melanotaenia boesemani (assembly GCF_017639745.1). Taxonomy (NCBI): domain Eukaryota; kingdom Metazoa; phylum Chordata; class Actinopteri; order Atheriniformes; family Melanotaeniidae; genus Melanotaenia; species Melanotaenia boesemani. The sequence goes on from NC_055685.1 coordinate 14,099,200, forward strand.
CTTCAATCATAGATTTGATTTTTTAAATATTGCACAATAAAAAAATATTGCAGTCATAGCATCTGTGGCATTTAAATACACTGCCGTTGCAATCATAAAGAATATTATACAAGACATGAAACTGATATGAAAAAAAAGTGTTGTACTCAAGTTGGTAATTATGAAGTGGTATTACATAAAGTCCTTTATCAGAGATAAGAAAGATTTTAAACACGAATCATTACATAGTAAACACACAGAAAGGGTAATGAGCAACCAGTCAACCACTAAAGACTGGCTGATCATTGGTGACAAAAACAGCTGGTTTTTGTGTTGAGAGTTGTTGTTCTAGCTGAAGTGTGGTTCTGCTATTAAGAGTTCCAAGGTTATCCTCTAAACCCTCAAACCCCACTACCCTCATCTGTGTCTGCCATTTTTTTAAATCAATTATGTTACAGCTTTAATTTTAACTTTGTAATGTGCAATAATGACCACAAGAGGGTGCACTCAGATCGAAATACTGCTGCAGAGACAGCGATCAAGGTGAAATACTAACTACAACAACAGTTATGTGTTTATTCCTTTAACAAATCCAAAAAAGCTATTATTTTTATCCTCTTTTTTGGCCCTTCCTTTCTGTCCCAGGTTAATACAACTTCAGTAACAAGTGAAGATTTACACAATGGCTGTCCAAAGATTTACAGCAGAATCACGGCAGAAATGAAAAACTCTTTTTCTCCCAAGTCTTAAGGCAAACAATTAAATTCAGCTATATTGGTTGTTTGAATCTTTTGAAGGTTAAAATGGAGTGAACTAAAACAAAACTACTACACTCATTTTATCCTATTTGAATGGAAGGTGGGGTAAAACAAGTTATTCAAGCTTCTGGTTTTTAAAAAAAGCAAACCACTATGAAAACTGTGAATTGATAACATTTCAATATTATACTAATTGTGTAAAAATATTGTTTGAATTGCATAAAGATTAAAACCCAGACACATCAAATGTTGATTGAAATGTCTATATTTTTATTTTCCATCCATACTTTTAGATTCAAATCTAGGTTTCATGCAGCCTCTCCGTGTAAATGCTGGTCCCGGTTCTTGTTTGCCTTGTAAATGAGGACAAGTCAGAAACTGGCTGCGAATCCTGTCAGCACTGTGCAACATACCACTGAAGCTGTGTGTAGGTGTGTGCATACACAGTGTCTGACATGGGGGTGCTCTGTTTGACAGTTTACTGTCAGGAACAAACCTGAAAAAAGCTCTGTTGTTCCAGCAGATGCCATCTGGCAGATATAGGGCAAAAACATTTAGCACAAAGGGCAAGAACCACTCCCTGCACATATCTTTTGTAGAAACAGCTCATAACCATTATCAATCAAACATCTTAACAGTTTAGAATAAAAAAAAAATAATTGAAAAAAACATCAAACTCTGACTTTTTATAAATCGTTAGTTTATGAGGAAGAGTTACAGTTCATTACAACATTACAAAAAGTAAACAATATATATGGAGGAAGTGTAGGATCTATCTCTTCAAGTGTCTTTCCTCCGGTATCAAAAACATGACCACACTGAATGTCGTAGAACCAAGTATCACTACAATGAAGCGATGCTCGGAAATGCTGTTATGTGTGCTTCAGTTCAGAATCACTTTCCTTTTTCTGCAAACACCGCCCAACACATATACAAAGACTAAAATATGTTGCATATTATGTAAATAAAAAAAGCCTGAGGAATATTAAGACCTGAAATCTGCTTCACACACACAGTAAAACTAAGAACACAACTGAGAAATTTTACATAAACCAAAATTAAATGAGGTTTAAAGACATATTTCACTTCATCAAATGTCAATATGACTGCATTGCCTAAAATAGCACTGAATATCATGCAGTAAAAATACCAAAGAAGTTTTTGTAGTGCAAGTTTGCAAATTCATGTTATGCTTTCGCTTGCTGTGCATGCATGAGTACATGCATGGACAGTCTGTTTTCATATATGTTTGGTCCCTTTTCAACATAACCACATAATTGCAATCATAAATTAAAATATAACTTTATAACAAAAGCAAGAATAAAAAAAACATTTAAAATATGTGTAGTATGCAACATGAAAACAACAAATGTTGAAGTTATGGCTTATTCATGAGTGTTTTTGATTTAATATTTAATACTGAAACGTTCACTCCTAAGAGGGGAAAGATAAGTGCTTATGACCTGGATGATAGCAAAGACCTCTGCTCTCAAAAAAGAAAAAAAAAAGTTCCAGGAGACTGAAGTCCAGCATTGTCCTTTTAACTTCTCCGTTTGAAACTATCAGTCTGGTAATCATTTTATGACATCACTGAAATATATTGCTACATTGGTTGCTATCCAACCAATTAAGTCCTGAGAATCTTTTCTTTTTCGGTTTCTCAGTCACCTTTCATCTCTTTTTCTCATCGTGTCCAATGACTTTGCGTATCCAGGAACTAAAAGCAGAGACTTTGGTGTAAACACCAGGGGACTGTTGTGTCCTACAGGCATGACCCCAGGATGTAACCCCATAAACTACCCAACCCCCTCCTGGACGCTCACACACCAATGGTCCTCCACTGTCACCACGGCAACTGTCCACACGCCTCTCTGGGTGGATGCTGCCAGCACAGAGCATACGGCTTGTGAAAGCACCATGGAAATACTGCTGACAATGTCGCCTTGGGAGAAGAGACAGGGGGGCTTGCTGCAGGGTCTTTGAGTATGAACGTCCTGACAAAGGAAAGAACTTAGAATTAAAAATTTGGAAGTTTAAATGGAAGTAATGATGGAAATAATTAAAGTTCCAGCAACCTAAGATTTTTATATTATACATATACATCTGCATCTACAACAACCTTTACACCTCAAGGCTCAGGTTGGTTTCTGTTTATTCGAACACTTAAACAGCATGCTATTAAATGTTAGCAAACTAACACACCAAAATGTTGAAGATTCTATCCAATGAAAATCAAGTTTGTGATTGGTAATATATACTTACAGTATATCATTATTTAAGTCCTAAAACATATACAGTCAAAGTAGCTGCTGAGTTTTAGCAGTTAAGGGGTGTTGCTTAACAACATACTTGCTAAAGTTGACATGCTAGCTTTGTCTTACAGTTATGTTTTGAGACAATGTTCCACATGAGGACAGGGTACAGGGCTTGTGGAAAATGAATTTCTGGGCCAGTGCACATCAGATTCATGTTGACTACATTCTTATCATGTTTTTAAAATGGCGATTAATCAATTTCAAGGTCTAAGGCAATATAAAAGCAGCTTTCTTTGATCCAACCAGAGTTCCCAGCCTTTTTGTTCTTTTTCGTCTTTTAACAATTTCCTCGCTAGCACAAGAGCTAAGACCTCACTGTGGGTGTTCTTCTTTCTTTCTTATTTCTTTTTTTCTGAGTCTCCATAATCACACAGTGCCATAGCTATCTGTGGCAGCTCCAGGTGGTGTGTATGTGGAAAATCTGTTGCATGTGTGACACAAGAGCAGCAGATAGCCAAACACAAACAGCTGTACACAGCAGACATTTAGCTTTGAGTTAAATAGCCGTTGCTAAACATCACACACTCTAAATAGCCTGCGTTGCCTTGCTTAAGTAAAAGAGCAAAGCTCTCTCTCTCTCTCTCTCCCACCCACCCACACAAACATGCACATTTTATCACGCACCAGCATTACAGAGACAAAAACACACTTCTTAGTATACATGCTCTTGAGTAGTGTAAGCGTGACCTTCTGCAGGTCTTAAGTTGCCATGATAAATGACATCAGCATGTGATTTAAAGATCACTAACAGATGTGTGTATGTGTATGGAGATAAGTGTAAGGAAGAACAGAATATGAAGTAAAACATGCAATGTGCTGGGGGGATTCATTTTCACTGTAACCTGCTTTGTGGTTGAACCTCAAAATAATTAAAAATTGTATTTTTCTTTTGGAAACAATGACTAATTGTTAAATTGATTAAAAAATATTTAAAATGGGATAGGTGGTGTTCATGTTTGTTTTTTTTTATTCCTTTATTATATTCTTAAAAATGATTTTAATGGCTGCCCTGTTTTTTATGGCTCAACTGTATATGTAAAAATAATAAAAAAAAAAAACATTTACAACTAACAGTTGTATTATGCATTTAAGACCATCCACTAAACACACACACACGCATACACTCATCGTCACCTGTGTCACCCCAACCCGTAATGTGACAGTTGCTGGCTTGCTTGAGCACTCTCTCTTTCCTCATGGGCAGACAGGCGGGAAGGACATGACGGCTGAATGACACACACTCCCCCGGCGTCTGGCCCACTGCCCCCGGTGACAGACGGACCAAAGCCAGGTCGTAGTCGTTACTGTGGGAGTGATAGCTTGGATGGAGGACAATATGATCAACACCGTACTCTTCTTCGTACTCCTCTGGGACGAGGGAGTGGTAGTCTCCCACTCTCACTTTGTACTGCTTAGTGCTGTTTCCATACCTGTAGAGGGAAGGAAAGTGTTTGTGTCTGCTATCCCACTGCAGCGCCATAAACCATAAGCCATAATTTTTACAAGCTCTCTAGAGTAGATGCCTCAGCAGCAGTTTAATGAACGATGAAAATAAATTTGTTGCTGCCTTTGCTGTGTTTTGTCTGACTCATAGGTTTATTATTAACATAATAGAATGTTTCTATGCTTCCATGCACTCGTCGTACATGTTTGGACTCTTTAAAATAAAGTGCGAGACATGGAGAGATGAGCCGGGTGAGCCAGGGACAAAGAAGGGGGGAAGAGAAAGATGAGAAGAGGAGTGAAAGAAGGAGGCCTTTCGGCTGAGCCAAGAGTCTGTGTCCAGTTACACATGGTAGAGTGTTTCCGGAAAGATCTCTTGACCTGTGAATGCCACAGAGTTTCTGGCAGGGCATAGACCCTGCTGACCAACCTTTTAAGTACATTAAAATTCACACACACACCACAAAATGAATAGTGGTTGTGGAGTAATATAAGACCACCAGCAATGATTCAGTGCTAAAGGAAAATCCAGATTAAAATTGACATTTCACATGTAGTTATTACTGAAAGCAGTTATATTGCTGCTGGCATGGCCCCAGCTGTACAGTCACAGGGTATAAATAGGTTTAATGTGTTAACAGCATGTGATCACTGACATCAGGGCACTTTAAATGAACCTACTAATGAGAGTGTAAGAAATAATGCGATATGATCTTTCTCACAGCTTTGGACAGCATGAGTGCAAATTAAAAAAAGTAAAGCCAGGCATGCAAACATGCATTCATTCCTGTACTGGGCGACCCTTTATTTCTTTATATTTCCCTTCTAAGGAGACAGATGTTGTTAGAACGTTTATGGTCACGAGCAATAGTACTCCAGGCTTTCTAAATATCTATCAAAATGTTTCTACGAACAAGACTTGGCTTTTTTTTTTTTTTTTTTTTTTTTTTTAACTCATTTTCAGTCCAGGTCTTAAATCTGAACATTTGTATAGTAATATATTTTAATTTCTAATAATTCCTTAACAATGACCTATGAATAGTTCCAGCATATAACAAGCACCTAACTCAAGGGATGAACCATTGTTGTGATAAAAAAAACAAACAAACAAACAAAAAAAAAAACATTGATTATTCTCATCATTGTCCTAAAGAAAAGGAAAGAAACATTTTCAATTGTTTTTTTTTCTTGGTGCGAACAATAAAAAACAAAAAGAAAAAAAAAAAAACAGCAGTGATTTATAGCCATGGATATTTAGTTGATCCATTTAAGCCTCATCAGCAATGCCCTCCATGAAAGGGTGGCCATCAAGAGGCCATTCTTAAGGAAAGTATGCCAGTTTACACAATAACTGTACTGAAAATCAGTGGCAACAAGTGTTATGGAGTGATGAATCCTTCCAAGAGGTTGGATTGAAGTCCACATACACATTACTGCCAAAGAAGAGGTTTGGAAAGTGCTTCAAGAAGCCTGAGAACTACTCCTGGAGACTACTTACAGAAATTATAAGATACTGTATTTTGTCAGTAGGTGTTCAGACTGTTGAAGAATAAAGGCGGTTTAATTAAAAATAGACTTTAAAGCTTGTTAGAACAGAACAGTATTTTTGTCTGATCTACTGTATTTCCATTTAAGTTTGCAATTTTGCATTTTTCCTGGTAACAAGCAAATGTGAGGTGGGTCAAGATTTTTGCATGAAAGTCTTTTTTTATCTATTTGTTTATTTATTTGTGTGTATGTTTCTAACGTGTGTGTCAAATTGTTTTGGTTACCCTACATGAGAGGTGACATTGAAGTTACAAGTTCTCATTTTAACCGGAGCTATCTGGCTTATCTACTGCAAATTACTTTCCAAAGCTGTCACACAAAACAGCTTTGAGCTTTCTGTCTGATCAAATATCATGCATCACGCATGATATTTGATCAGACAGAAAGACATATCTTTAGGTGTTTGAGTATTACAATATCTTTTTTCAAAGAAAGGGAAAAAACAAAGAAACAAATTTAAACTAGAGACCTGAAAAGCAATAGAGAAACAATGCATTTCAGAGTAAATAAAAATTCACTGATAATTAAATTACATGAATAATCTTTATTCACTTGTTGAGCCGCACCTCTGCACATATTCAGCTTTCAGTTTACCTCCCATTACACATTTACCAAGCTTTTTGTTTCCTTTCAGCCTGGAATTTGATCAACATACCACCTTGAAAGGGTGAAATATTTTAAGTGTGAACAAGTTAATGCATAAGCTTTAAATATAAAGGAACAAGCATGCTGTCAGGAATGGTATTTCTGTATGGCTTCTGTTTGTTTATGTCTCTTTCTTGTTGCTCCTTTTGTGGCTCAGAACTCCGACTGGGCGTGGTGGTGGCTGTACTAATGGGAGATTCTACTCACCTGCCTACATAAGAGCCAGTCTGCAGTCCACTCATCACCAGATCGTTGCCTTACCTAATGATACAACGTCTGCCATTTACAGATTGTTACACTGAAGTATTACTTTTGGATTTTAATGTTCCTGTTTTTGTGTGAATATCCATTTTTCAGACAGATCCCGTTTCCAGACTGGTAAAGCCTCTCCAAGCCTGTGTTGGCCTCCGCTGCACTGCCACCACTTCTGCCTCAAATTTTTTTTAACCCTGGATTCTTGGTTCCTCAAATAAACAGTTATTCCAGATCTGCTGCCTGCTCCTTCCTGAGTCCTGAGTAACATAGACATGCTAACAAAAAACAAACACATCAATTAATTGATTATGTTTAACAACACGGGTTTGAAGATAAACCTATCTCCAAATCTAAATTCTCTGGAAGACTCACTGATTTTCCGGAACAATTAGCCTGAATTTAGCCCCATCAATCATTTCTTAAAGTTAAACTAATTTTCCAGGCCATGCCAATGACAAACACTGGTGTTGCAGGGTGCTCTTACGCTTATAATTTAAGTGACTTCTGATAGGAAATGGCAACACTTCATTCTATTTAACTCTATACCATGAGTTTCTGAGACCTCTGCACCACCTATATAATAAAACCTTTCTTATAATAATGTTAACACAATTTGACACATATTTTCTGCTCACTCAAAATACAGTATCGTACAATTTCTGTGGGTTTATTAATGTTCTGCAGTTAAAAACAGTCTTTAAAGTGTCATTTTCAACATGGTTGCCTCCAGGGCTCAAATTACACTAGAGACTTTGGGGGATCCTTCATTTTTGGGCATGCACTACAACGTCATGTGTACATGCACATATATTAGGGCATGTAACACAGTCAAAAATATGGAGATTACCAAAAAAAAAAAAACCTCTGCTACTGATGTATGCAGCCAGAAAGAGGAATAAACGTCATTTCAACAACAACAAAGGGAAGCATATCAAGTGTTTGTTGTATGGATGCTCACAGCACACAACAAACATTGCTGGTTTCCACGGAGCTGAAGAAAACAGAACCAATCATCTGCATCATTTTGAAGATTAAATTAATTAAATTAAATAAATGATTAAACACAAAAAGCTGACAAATGAATGCTATTCTTTTCAAGAAACACCAGAAACCCTTTCAAAAATTAAATTTAACCTAAAAGTGGACAATCTTTAGTGCTCCCCCTTAAAGTTTTAGCTGGATGTCTTTAGGAGCTGTGGTTCTATCAAACCCAAAGACCTTGCATACATAGGTAACAAAACCAAAAGATATTAAGCTTGAATTACTGCTGAACAACCAGTGTTGGGCACGTTACTTTGAAAAAGTAATTAGTTACAGTTACTAGTTACTTCTCCCAAAAAGTAACTGAGTTAGTAACTGAGTTACTCCACTATAAAAATAACTAGTTACCAGGGAAAGTAACTATTTCATTACTTTTTTAAAGTTTAAAAATGTCAAAGAAGTTTGATTTTTTTCAGAACAGGTTTCACAGGCCAGGTGCATAGAGTAGAACAGCAAAGACTGGTACCTGAACAGAGGTTTTAATATTTATTGCACCTCAAAAGACCACAACTGGTACAACTGTACTTCAAGAATTTTCTTCATCATTTCCACCTCGAAAACGCCGTCTTTCCCTGAGACTCCGGACTCGCCATCTCTGATTTTTTGTGTGTGTGCTTCTATGTGCTGGGTTTGTGTGTAAACATCCGCCCACCTGGTGTCTCTGATTGGCTTATAAAATTTTCCTCCAATCATCATTACTTAATCGCTTACCCCTGTTTTCACTACAGGGGAAAACACACACACATTTGGAGCTCCTGTGTCTGTGAGCCAAGCTAGCGTTAAACCAAGTGGGACGACCACTTCGTAGCTTCACTCAGTAACTTGTAGTAACGGCATTTTGGTAATGGTAACGGCGTTGTAACGATAGAAAAAGTAATTAATTAGATTACTCGTTACTAAAAAAGGCAACGGCGTTAGTAACGGCGTTTATTTTAACTCCGTTATTCCCATCACTGTGAACAACATACGTGGAACATACTGTATGTGTTAGGTGACTGATTTTAAATTGCTGTCATTGTGAAGAGGCCCCTGTGTCAGTTGAAGCAATCAATTTCTCCCTGCCTCCTGCAGGAACCACAGCCAAACCACCACCAATTAATGCTGACATCTTTAAGGTTCTCAGGTATCTCAGGCTTAAATATGTTGGCAATGTATGCAGGTCATGTAACAGAGTTTAGATCGAGGTCAAACTTCAAACAACATCATCGACTTTGTGCTAAACCTCATGAAATCTGAAACAACAGTCAGAACAAATGTATGCAGAAGCACACTCACATCTCCATGAAAAACTTCCAGACGTCATCAAACTATAAAAGGTATGTGTGTTTATGAGTGAATGTGTGTTTTTGACCTTTTGAAGCAGTGTGCTGAGGTGAGGACCCAGCAGGTGTCAATAAGTGTTGCTCCACACACCAACCTCCCGTCGCCTTTAGATCCACGCAAGCGAATGGCAGCCTGCCATGGCCAACCGCCCCTTTAAACATCAACACACAGTACAGCACGCATGCATTAATACCCAAAGTGTAGAGATCTGCTCAGATGTACAGACAGAATCCACACTGCTGTATTTTAGCAACAACTAACTGAGCTTTCTTCAGACAATGTTAGAAAATCCCATAAATTTAAACTTTACTTTCATAAAAACAGCAAAACTGGATTCACATTACTATGTAGCCATTATTTCAGTAATATGATTTATGTATTTTCTTTCTTTCTTTCTTTCTTTCTTTCTTTCTTTGAGGAAAGTAAACATTAACATGTCTGAAAGAATGAGTTTACATAAGGCAATGTGATTCTAAACATGGCGCCTTGAACTTGTACACACTCATGCAGTAAGAACTGCAGTAATAAAACATCTGCACTGCAAGTTGCCTTTTTTCTTTTCCTCTTGCAAACACATGCGGTGCAGGCCACAGATTAATGCTTCCATTTAGCTGAGGCTTTTTCCTGCAGGAAGCTCGTAAAATAAGCCAACCCGTGCTAATATTTGCCCTTCCCCTTTGCTTTATAATACTTAAATACTTGTTGGTTTTCCATCACATTGTACAGTCTACTAATTTTGAAAAGGTTTTAAAATGCCAAACTTTTCTTTTTTGGGGGACTTCTTAAACAAAGAGCTTGAAAAAAGTTATCAGAATGGAAGATGGGTGATAAACTGGGTGATAAACTGCGGTGGTTCTGCCCCTATTCTTCACTAATAAGTTGGTAACAGCTCAGGTTTAGTGGCTTATTATTTCCATTGAAGTAAATCTAGATTTTCTGGCATATTAATGACCCTGTGCACCATAAAGTACATTGTTCCATGATCACGTAGAACACTGCTGTTTTTACTGCCTGTAAACTGACAGAAGTACATAAGTCCACATACTTTTCATGTCATGAAAGCCACAGGAATTTGTTTATCATATTTCAAGCAGTTCTTAGTTTTATTTTTTCCTTTTATGGACAGATGTGTTTGAAAACTTGGCAGCTTTTCCTGCACCTGCAGGAAAATGGTAAATGGTCTGTATTTATATAGTGCTTTACAGTACTGTACCTGGGATGATACCCAAAGCGCTTTACATCATACATCACATTCAATCAATCATACACACATTCACACACTGATGGTGGAAGCTACCATGCAAGGCGTTCAACCGCGACCCATCAGGAGCAATTAGGGGTTCGGTGTCTTGCCCAAGGACACCTCGACATGAACTCAACTTGGCCGAGAATCGAACCGGCAACCCTTGGGTTACAATCGCTCTACCTTGCTGAGCCACGCCGCCCCCAAAGGAAAAGTGACACAGCAACAAAAGTCAGCTTTTCCTGCTGAGATCGCTTTTAAAGTAATTTGACATGAAAAAACAAATATATATTAAAACCAAGGTTCTGTGTTTCAAACACAGCAGGTATTTTTGCCACAATGGCTCACATAACATGAGCTTTTGTTTATTTATAATCAAGAGCTTCTTCGAGAAATATTTGTGTCAGCTATATTATTTATACTTTCCCAAATTCTGGTACAGCCCTAGTCTACTCAATTGGACATTTTCTTCTTTGTAGCTTTTCCATCTGTGAATTGTGGACTTGAAATGTACTCATTGTCTGACTGGCTCTCTCTCTGTGGGCTGTGATTACTCTTCTTTGTCCCTTTCAGCTTACCTCAAAGAGTTTTCTCCTCCTATGATTCGACGTTGGCGAGTGTGTATGAGCCGCAGACCACAAATTGAGCTGACAGGATCTGACAGAAACAAAAAGAGGAACCACTGGTCGTGTATAAGTGAGAGCGTGTGGAAGGGTAATGATGGCTAAACCATACGTTTTAGTTCAGATGTTGCTCTTGTTAAATATTTAGACTGGGCAAAAGCACAATGGTTGAAATAAATCTTTTACAACCAAACAAGGAGCTGAAATCCATTAGAAAGTAAATAAATTAGAGATCAGTTTCAGAGTGATTACTTTGCTAAAGTTTTTGCACAAAACACCCTTGTGTTCATGCAAGAAATGGTAGCAACTGCATATGTGTAGGTAATAGATAGCATTGTGTGAGTCAGTCCTAATGTTGGACAGACAGGTTGAAGCAATAATACAGCTCTCCATTTTAACATCTGGATTTATATACTCTCACAGCAGTCCAACACTTTCTGCTAAACATCTTACCGTTAGACTTTTCTTCTGTTGTTTCTTTTTCTCTTCAGTTCTTTGGTTTATAGGACATGCTGGCAATGTTTGCTAAACACATTATGATTTCCGTGATGCTTCACATTAACCAAAGAAAGTTTATCTATCTTCAGGGAAACATTAAGTTAAACCAGTCCTGACTATTGGACTGACCTTTCACCTCTTTGTTACTGTGCTGCAATTTGCCGTAGTCGCAAATGACCCCGGCGTCTTCGCTGTGGCGACAGTTGTGTGTGCCGGGGGTCTGTTTGATACAGTCTGCTAATGAGCGTTCCTCCCCACTGCACTTCACGTTGTCCACATGGATGGTGCCTGTCCCTTCCCCGAAGTACGCCATCACACGGGCCTTAGCAACGCCGCTGGAGAGGACGGATGGGATTGTCATTGTGATGGAAACAAGAAAACTAATAATCTAACAGTTACATATGACTAAATTAACTGTGGATGAAAATCACTGAAATTCAAATGTGGCTTTTTAAAACAGAAGTCAGAGGAGTAAGAGATGATGTCATGTAGGCTTATATATTATTGTTTAACATTGTCAGGCTATGATGCACAACTTATACAACATTACATCAGCCTAACTCGTATCTTTATCTCACCTCTGACTTTAATTTTTAATCAGCTCTCAGAGACGAGTCTGTAGGTTGTGGTTGAGAATGTATTGGCTGTAACTGATTTCAATTAAGATTGATAGATAACTGAAAGAGAGGGTCTTATGTTTCATCCCCTTGTGTTTGGTGGGTGACGAGTCTTGCAACCCCAGTCATCCAATGGGAATCTCATGTCTCTTACTAAGACATCTAGTGTTGTATCAGTGTACCCAATAGCTCCCTGAGCAGTACTTAGCATGGACAGAGTAAACCTCCAAGTCATTTGGAGGTATGCCTGGACACTGACATCATACCTGCTTGGTGTGTTTCTGTGGCAACACAGTTATATTATAACATCTGAAAAGAGATGCAGTCTGCTTTAGACACAAACTAAAGATAGTAGGGGGAACAAAGTGATTTTTCAGACAACTTATTTCATGCACTGCCAATAAACCATTCTGAACACTTTTCAGTGCATCAGTTATAAATATTGAAGGGGGGTGATGAAATATTCAGGGCAGTTGAAGGGCTGCAGACACAAAGGCTGCTTGGATACATTTCCATCATGTTTTTATGCTAAGACAATTACGTCATTACATCACTTTTGTAACACATAAGCATGACTATGTTAACATTAGAGGTTCTCAATGCATTTTCTCACATTGCAGTATGTTGCAAATGTTAGAAAGTGGGACAGAAAAAGTTTTTCTATAGAGTATTACTGTCCGTTAGACCATAGAGTCTAAAGTCATAAGACAAAACAATAGTAAAGATTATCCCAGTTTAATTCAAATGTTTGGTTTATTTAAGGAAATATATATATATATATATATGTGTGTGTGTGGGGGGGGTGTTTCTATTTAAAAACTATGCTTTTTAATTAAAAGCCAAAACGTTTGAAATCTGCAAAAGGGACATAATTCCAGAAAGCTAGAATTTCTGAATAATAATTCAATTGAAAATACATTGAAAATAGTATAAAAACAATTTAAGCTGGAGTGCTAGAAATCTTTTTTTAACTTCTCACAACTAAAAATGAGAATTATGTAGCTATATCTTTCTGATTAAAACGCAGAGCAACCGAGACTTGAAGGATTAACATCAGTTCCTCTGGCTGGCCTTTTAGAAGAAAACCTCTACTTCAATATAAAATTAAGAACACGATAAATGAGGCACTGAACTGTTGAGCAACACTGATTCAAATGAGAAAGGAAAATCCATTTACTTTTTAAATTACAGTAAATAGTCTTCACAGTTTCCAAACACTTAAAAGTGTTGTTGAAGAAGAGATGATAGTAAACACGTCTTTGTCCTGACGTCTTTGGAAAATATTACCCCATCAAATTTCTACTGAGCAAATATTTGGAAAGAAAATATACAAAATGTTCCTAACATTTGATGGCATCTTTGTCCTGTTTTTAGTTTAATATAAGGCCAAGATACTCTTGTGAATCTTTGTATTCCATACTTATTTTTCCAATTTGTTCAGAAAAGTGTTGTTTTTATGTATTAAAGAGGCAATTAAAACATTTGATAACTGCATTATGGCATTTAGAAAAGTCCAGTCTAAGGTGACTGTAACTCTGAATAAAACTCATATATGTTTGTTTGTATGTATGTGTATGTATAGGCATGAGCATATATTTTGCTTTGTGGCCATCAGAGCAACCTTTGTCTCTTTAGGAATCAGCTATATAATAAGATGCTACCACACCCTGCATAACACAAAATGATGGTCCTAAGATTACTTTTACACACCTCTATCACGTCTCCTTCAGCTCACTCACAGTTATGCACTCCAGATGTGACTTTCATCTACACATAGATCTGTCACAGAAAATTAGGTAGCTGAGGGACACTTCTCTGAGGAGTGACGAGAAAGAAAATGAAGACAGTTTGTTTGGATAGTTTTCCCTTTGCTATCACAGAGAAATTGGCTCAGAAGGAAGAGATAATGAGACACAGGTTGCATGTTTCACCTTGACATATTCGTCAATAAAAAAGGATATTTTCCACGTTAGCTGTTCTTTAGTTGGATGTTTATTTCGGCGCTGCACAAAGGTAACTGATAATGACAAATAAACAAGGTTGGCAGGTAACCAGGGCTCATAATTAGCATTCAAAAAACTAGTCTACTGCAGGATTCTAGCTGCTCAACAGTTCTGGGCTTTACTACCAGATTTTTGGTTTTGCCAAATGGTTTCTATTGGTAAAAGGTCTGGACTGCAGGAAGGGCTGCAAAGCCATGCTGTTCTGATGAATCCCATATGTGGTTTGGCATTGTCTTGCTGAAATATACAAGGCCTACACTGAAAATAATGTTGCCTGGATGGGAGCAGATGTTGCTCTAAAGCCTCTTTGTACTTTTCAGCATTGATGGCATCTTCACAGATGTGTAAGCCTGACCCTACACAATGATTTCCACAGTTTTCAGATGCAGTTTGTTATCTCAGTCTCAATATCTCATATGTTGTTTATGGTCTACTAAAAGTAAATATAGGTTTGTGAAGTTTGCAAATCACTACATTCTATTTTTATTTGCATTTTGCACAGCATTCAATTTTTTTGGAATTGGGATTGTAGGTGAGCCCCAAACTCAGGACATGTGTGATGAAGTTTGAAGTGGAAATAGAAAGATTTAGAGATGAAGGACAGACAAAGAAACGGGGGGCTGAGCACAGGACAAATGCCAAGTCTAAGAGGTGGTGATGGATTTTGCAAACAGAGTAGGCAGCCTGGATTCACTTAAGTGAGTCCAATGTATAGAGTGATCATATTGCAAAGCCACAATTCAAAACCGAGTTTTTTTTCCCACTGCTGAACTTCTTTTTTAACTTCCTAATCCCAAGTAAGACAAAATAAATTAAAGCTAAAAAAAAAAATAATGTGAGCTGATGAAATGTTTCAAGTATGTGCTCTAGACACTTAATGGATCTTTGGATGCTTGCACAGATACTAAATTGAAGGGTTGGGTTATAACACATTCAAATGGGTTCCTGTAGCAAGCTCAAATCTGACATTTAACTTTTTCTTTTAATGATAAAAATACCACAGTGTGGAAAATTATTGGTTCAATAAGTAATGGTTGATTGAAATTAACTTTGAACAGTATTAATGCAAGAACTCAATCATCTCAGTTATTCTTGAAGCACAAATGTCTCTGAATCATTAGTACAGAGATCTACAAGTTTACATATTCCCAATCTTTTGAAATAATCTAGACATCAATTAAGTACATTTTGAGTTAGCAGTTTTTTTCAGCTATTTTTTAAAAGTAGACTAATCAAAATTTTCCTAAAAACATGTAGACTTGGACAAAATAAATCCCACTTAAAAATGTCTTAAGAGTAGAGTTGCACATGTTTTTTGTGCTTTATAACAGCAGCTACTGATGTTGAAAAAAAAAATTCACACAGACCACACAGAGGAAACTGAGAACTATATCAGTGCTTAGATAGTGCAAATCATCATTTGACCAGCTCAAACACAAATACTGCTCCACCTCAGCTTTACTTTATTGGCCAGGGAGGAGAAATCCAGTTGTAATCTTTGGTCTGCAAATATTAACTTTAAGAAGTTTGTATGTCTTTAACCAAAAGATCAACTAAGACATGGTCATCACATTAGGCCACAAAATGCTCTAAAAGCGCCAAACCCATTTGTTATGTGTTATCTGTTCCTATTCAAATTCACATCAGTAGCGGGTGTGTGGGATTAGCCAATTCAAATGGTTCTGTGTGCACGGTTTCAGGCTGTTGAAAGAGGTTATCCATTCACACGCAGGTGTGCATAAAATTACCTGTAGCCCAACTGCCGGCACACCACCTCAGCATCATGATCAGTCCATCCATCATCACAGACCGTCCCCCACTGACCAGACAGATAGAGCTCAACACGTCCTTCCCTGGAGCTTTCTCCTCCCACAAGCCTTACTGGAAAACCTACAGGAAACACACAAACCTTAGTTTAATTTAGTCTGATTTATGAAGCAGAGAACCCCAGTAGACAGCAGGTATTTTGAAGTACATAGATAGCTAAGTAAAGCCCTGAAAATATTACTGAAAGAAACCCAATAATTCCCTCATGAGGAAGCGGTTGGTGTTTGGGTTGGGTGTGTGTGTGTGTGTGTGTGTGTGTGTGTGTGTGTGTGTGTGTGTTTGTGTGTGTGTGTGTGTGTTTGGGGGCGGGTTGCGGTGGGCTGCCATCTGCCTCAATTTAAGTGACAATATACAGACGTACACTGTTGGCAAAGATTTATTTATGTTCACTTAAACTAATTCAGATTCAGCCTCAGTCCGCTCAAAGTAACACACACGCATTCCTAACAAACCTGATCCTCCAGGCTAGCGTGCTGAGTGAATGCAGGGGCATGTGAAAACCTGTTCTATACAAAAGACATAAACACCTGTCTGGGATTTTTTTTTTTTTTTTTTTTTATGGGTGACTAAAATGTGATTATTTGTTATCTGTTCTCACTAAAAATAATTTATTCTCATTTTCTTTTGGTTCTTCACTCATTCTGTCTTGTCCTTGCTCTTTCCCAAGCGCCCTTCACACACACACACTGTTAGACAAATCAGTCTATGTTGAATTTTACTTATGTGCACACAGTTGCCCAAGAACACTGCATTGACTAATCTGATCTGAGTGAACACTAATGACTTTTCCATATGTTGACATTTTCACTATCCATTTACTTTCTCCGCAAGTGTCAGTTCAGTCAGAGTTCTGTTTGCTACAGAAAGAACAAGATATTTTTTTTATTCTAAATATAGTTTAAAAACTAATAGGTATGTAACTTGTGTATTGACTAGTTGTAGACAGCGCACACCACAGTTAAAAGGAGCAATCTTCACCCTGAACTGACTTTTTGTGACCATATTAAGTAAAATCACATGCCAGATTCAGGCATTTAGTGAGTATTTTATGCGGGATATAAACAGTGTAGGGGGGTAAGATTAAGGTGGAGGAATAAGCTGTGGGAATGTTTACTTCTTTGCTGGTTTTGGCTGTTGATGAAATCCTTGTGTTTGTTCTCTTGATTAGAAACACAAACAATATTCCCTCTCCTAACTGAGACATTCATCGTTCTATCATTTTACTGAAGTTCCTCCTAACATACACTCCTTTCCATTAAATAAATTTCATTAAATTTGAAAAAGGTAGACTTTCTAGGCCATACCTTGCAACATTTATGCATCATTTTCTACATGGAACAAGTCTAAACTGAATCCTGTGATCTGACAGGCATGCTCATTGAGCAGTGGGTTTTTAGAGCCAACAATCACATCATTAAATCATATGTCCAAACTGCACTGCTCCATGACTTTAACAGGAAAAAAACCTCAGGATAAACAAAAGCAATTTAGAAAGTTTATATTCTTTAAAAACTAACAACTGTGTTTGTTACTATACAGTAAGTGCAGTAAAATCTTTACAAGCTCAACAAGCTCAAACATGAGGAAAAGCAATATTACCAACTGTTTCAATCCACTGCTGGTTGGTTTTACTGACCTTTGATGTTACACCTCACATGATGCAATGTCTAAATCTGTGTAAATGGCAAATATTTTGGATCACTGTTGGGTATGTTTAAATAAAGTTGCATGAAAAATTAAAACTGACCAAACTATAAAAAAAACAAAATGCTGCCAGATAAAATAAGCTATTATTATTCCTTAATGTATATATAAATGCTGTTCCTCACTTTTAAGTCACTTTAGATAATGACTGTAAATTTACATAATGCACTGAACTCTTGTTAAATCTGTTTTCACTGCATTTAACAGTGTTTACTTTTTATCAACATATCAAATTTCTACCTCTTTAAAGGCAAATGGCATTGTTAACATGTTTGGTGTCTTTTAGCTGTTTCAGCAATGTAAAAAAAATAAAATAAAAATTATGGAAATGCAACAAAATAATGTTGCTACATGGATAACACAAATAGACCTTTGGTCTAACAGATGGTGAACCAGGCAGAGAAAAAAAGTTCAAAGCATTGCCTACTTTATCTGCTTTTTTATTCCTTTTCCAAAATAAACACAGACCAATCTGTGGCATGTTGACGGGAGAAGGAGAGATTTACACACACAAAACACTCACACAAGCAAAGTCACACACAGATTACAATAATGACACAATTCTTAAGTGGGATGTTTGTAAGACGAGTGTCCTCCAGTCTCTTGCCAAACAAGATAAGCCTCCTAAAACCCATGTAATGAAACAGCCATTTCAATCTGTATGTGCTCTCTACACAAAGCAATAACACTCCTCCAACTTATTATCAAGTGGGATATAAAAACCGCACAGAAGTCTTTCAGTGACATTGAACAGACTTAAAAGAGCAGCATATGAGACATCCAACATCAGGACTCACACAGTGGTGTGAAACCTGAGCCACTGCTCTGCCTCATCCATCTCTAGCTTTACAACATCTTTATTAGTGTCTGGAGGTGTAGACACTACATGACTAATGATACTACAATTCAGCCTTTCCTAAAGCTTTCAGCAAGTTCAAACACTGCTCAGTGTGTATGTTCCTTCTTACAAAGAGATACCATTAGAGTTACTGTGGTGACACATACCCACTGGTTCATGTTATGATTTTGGAGTCAGGACTTATAGGTAAAGTTTTCCAGTAGGTTTAATAAATCACAGCCATTTTAAAAAGCAGTCAAGTAGCTGGGACAGGTCATGCAACTAAAAGCAGTGCCTGTCGAAATACGCGTAGATTACATCACCTGGCTCTTGGAAAATGTTGGCTTTCCTTTTCAAAGACGAGATCTAATTAGCTGCAGATCTTAGAAACAGATTTCAGGTCATCTTGCGTTTCCATTATCTGGTTTCAAGGTGAGAAAAATTACAGACTGATTTGCTGGTTCTCCTTTCCTGTAAAGTGCAGATGGAAGCTTAGGTTTCTATGGTACTTTATTACTTTTATTACTGCAGTTTAAAGTAAAATAAAAATATCCTCATAGTTATTTTCATAAAACTGAAGATGCAGAATCAAAGAATTTGGCCAACCTCAAATGCTTGTCTTTCCAGAGTTAACCTTTAAATGAGTCTAAAGAATTCACAAAAACAAATGCAGATATCGAGAAGAACATGGGGTTAGGAAATAGTACGGTCTGAGGGTAACCACATATGACCAGTAGAAATTGTTCCAATCCACATCTAACGTCGACCGTAAATACCAATGTGGAGAAGTTAAATTAGTGGTGTAAAAATTTCTGGTAATGGATCACAAAATAATTTAGGCTGTGGCATCCTTAAGTGATTATAAACACTGAAGATCATGCTGCTGTAAACAGGAGTGGAGTATTTAAGTAATCTAGTCAAACACCACAATAATCAGGAATTAGGAGCACGTCAAAAATTTCATCTAGTTTCTGTGTAAACAAGAGAAAGCTATTATACTGGCTCAAAATTATGATAAGGCTGATGATTCTCGGACAGCCCAAAGTTTAGACAGGAAGCTTACAAAAGGAAGCTACACAAAAGATAGAAAGAACTCCATCTAATACAGTCAATGTGTACGATGTTGAGGATGAATTACTCAATTATAAAAAAGTCTGAACACATCAGTTTAAATAGACCTCTGATATGTGACGTCAGGGAGAACAAAAAAGACATGATAAAAGGCATTTATGTAAATGTTTTAAACAACGTTCATCAAGAAATAGATTATGCTTACAATGTGTACCTGAATGGACTATGACCTTATTTTAGGCTTTGACTTACAAATGCAACATGAAATTACTGGTTTGCAGATCAACTGAACCCACCCCCTTGCTTGAATCCTATTATTAAAGACAACATTAATTACTATAACATATTTAAACAATTAAGTAAGGTTCTATTTTTCCTGTCTAATGCAGTATTGTCTGGTACTGAATCATGTTTGATAAAATATTGGTGTAAATTATAGGTCAATATACATCACAGCATTGTTTTGAATACTTTTCAAACCATTATAAATGCATCGCCATCATTTCTTGAAGGTAAATATAAATGAAGCTAAGCCCAGAGAGGAACATTGAATTGCCCATGAATGATGCAATGGTTAGTTTGGTTTAAACTAGTTTCAGATTCAAATACATTGACATCTGACCTCATACGTGACCATTCATTCAACCCGCTGAACCTTTACATAGTATTGTTATCTGCTACTGTAAAGGTACATGAGGTCTCAATGAGATAAGATACTGTCTTACTAGCTGGAAGTGTGCTTCCACCCCGCTCAGGGTTGCATACGATGTTAACATCTTCATGGTGTGTGCAGTCATGACGGAGCCATTCCTTTCTGTTGCACAACAATAGGCTGGGTTCTTTCCCTGTGCAGCTCACATCATCCAAAAGAATAGGACCTGACCCCACCCCGAAGCGTGGGACTGGAGTGATATCTAGCCCTTCAGAGAGGAGCGTCTCACCCGCCCTACAAGGCACATACACATACCCACACATTCAGTCACAAAGGCATTCAATGAATTTATCATTAGTAAGATATGATCGTATGTGAATGTGCATGAATGCACATGAATACTTCACTACCTGTAACCAAGCTGTCGACACACTACTTGTGTATTGGAGTCTGTCCAGCCATCGTCACACACTGTCCCCCATTGACCATGGTAGAAGATTTCTAAACGTCCCTCATGATTTCCTGCACCCCCAACCAACCTGGTCGTACCATCTGCAGAGAATGACAAAGACACAAAGACAGAAAGACAGAAAGAGAATAATGCACGTTCTTATAGAACCAGCTGCTGATTTGGATTGGACAGACACAAACTCTCTGGCTTTCAGGCTAAGCTTAAAACTTATCTATTTGAAGGAGCTTTCCTTTAGTTTGGAACTTTTTGTACTTGCTATACTTTTACCCTTATTTTATTTGAATTCCTGCTTTAATCAATACCTATTTTCCATCCATCCATCCATCCATCCATCCATCCATCCATCAAACCATCCATCCATCCATCCATCCATCAAACCATCCATCCATCCATCCATCCATCAAACCATCCATCCATCCATCCATCAATCCATCCATCCATCAAACCATCCATCCATCCATCCATCCATCCATCCATCCATCCATCAAACCATCCATCCATCCATCCATCCATCCATCCATCCATCAAACCATCCATCCATCCATCCATCCATCCATCCATCCATCCATCCATCCATCCATCAAACCATCCATCCATCCATCCATCCATCCATCCATCCATCCATCCATCCATCCATCCATCCATCCATCAAACCATCCATCCATCCATCCATCCATCCATCCATCCATCCATCCATCCATCCATCCATCCATCCATCAAACCATCCATCCATCCATCCATCCATCCATCAAACCATCCATCCATCCATCCATCAAACCATCCATCCATCCATCCATCCATCCATCCATCCATCCATCAAACCATCCATCCATCCATCCATCCATCCATCCATCCATCCATCCATCCATCCATCCATCCATCCTAACCCATTGTATTGATTTTATTATTATAAAAAACAGTGTGTTTCTTTTTTTAAATTGATTGAGACATTCACATGCTTCACCACAGAGCTTCTGATGTAAAAAAAACTCAACAAACACTGAACAAAATACATCAGTTAAACTAAAAAGCACTAACAATAAAAGAACATAGAAACAACATAAAAGAAATGCAACATCTCATGAAATACAACAGTGTGAACATAGAAAAACAATCTAATTGGGTTTTCTGGTTTCAGAGTTTTGCCTTGTCTTCTTTGCTTTTTGGTTTTCTTATTTGTCTTTTTTGCTTTTTGTTTTGTTTTCTGAAATATTGTTTTGTTGTTGTTTTGCAAGGTGCTGCTCATGCAGTAATGTCAGGTGACACTTTTGACAGAAACTCTCATAGAAATCCTTTTCAGACTAAATGGTCGGATTATGTAGCCAGGGCTCAGTTCTCCTTCAGACACCTCAGACACTTATCCTTCTCTTGAATTGTTCGCTCAGCTGAACAGTAGTCCAGCTCCAAATTTTCAGGCCAGGCGTCTCTTAACTCCCCTAAATCTAATGTGGAAAAGAAGCTTTCACCTCACACTCTTTCTTTATTTATATATCTCATCTTGTCATGCCTTTTGCAAAAGGAAATATTCAGACTTTTCAGAAAAAAAAAAAAAAAAAAAAACATTTATCACAATAATACAGAAATAATAAATAAATGTTCTGATAAACTAACATGCACAATAGCAGGGTTAAAATGTTTGGTAATCTT
Organism: Melanotaenia boesemani; assembly: GCF_017639745.1. NCBI lineage: Eukaryota > Metazoa > Chordata > Actinopteri > Atheriniformes > Melanotaeniidae > Melanotaenia > Melanotaenia boesemani. Next base: position 14,121,702 of record NC_055685.1, read on the forward strand.
GTCTGTTATGCCTGTGATTTACACATTCAAAGATCAACTATCCACAATAAAAGCACAAGCAAAAGTGTGACATCTTGAGGGAGCGTAAATATCTTGTAATATTTCTGTATCCATGATATTTACATATATTTGCCATTTTTGCATTGCTTAGAAAATCTGTTGGCCTACCTGTAAGAGGGCTGCAGGACACTCCTGCATCCTCAGAGTGAAGACAGTTATGCTCTCCCCATGGGTTTTTTGGACACTGCTCCAAACTAAGCTCGTTGCCTGTGCACCGCACCTCATCTAACCACACACAGCCTGAACTCTTGCCAAAATGTGCCTGGCCCCGTGCTCTTGCAACACCGCTACAAAAAAAAAAAAAAAAAAAGCTAAAATAAACACCACACAATATATAGAAGAATAGAAGGTTCGCTTTGTAGTAGCACTAATGGAATGGAAAACAGATGTGCTGACTGGTCATGCCTTACAAAAAACTGGGTATTCTGCATTTGTGTTTGAGTTTTTTTCAATTGTGGATCACATGAATTTGACATATTGCATTTCATGTTTATGTCTTAGAAAATGTGTGTCACAGACAATTGAGCAAATATAAACATTGCAACACATTTGCAGAGAATATACTGTGGCTAAATATGCATATCTCTGTGGTGCTAGAATCCATCCAGGAACAATGAGTCTGATTCACTGTTTGACCCCCAGATGTTCTTTACTGCTCACTCTCCTCTCTGTGTGTCTGAATGGAAAGAATACTTGTCATACTTTTGGAGACAGAGAGAGAGGAAGATGGCTTGACACCCACATTAAGCCTGCTTCATTCTCTTTCTCTTATACTGATGTTTCATTTTCTCATTATAGAAAAATGTGAAATATCTCTTATTTAATGTGTGTGTTTGTAGGATGTCTTTTCACCTCAGCCCCAGTTGTCGACACACCACCTCTGCATCACTGTCATCCCATTGATCGTCACATATGGAACCCCACCGTCCTGCGTGGAACACCTCAACCGTGCCCTCCGACTCTGACTGACCTCCCACCAGACGTATAGGAAGCGTCACTGCTACAGGGACTTTTTTTCCATTTTGAATGACATATTGAAGACATTTCTTTATGGTTATTTAGTGTTTTCAAACTCATCAGACTCTATATATTCATGCAAATCTTAATATATCAATCAATCAAATAAATCTGGATAAATGCGGATCAAATAATCCCCCAGAAGGTTGACCTACCTTGCTTTTGAGTGCAAGTGATGGCTGCAGCCAGAAAACATTCCTCTCCACTTGAGATAGTTTTAGGACATTGAAGCAGGTCTGGTTCCTCCCCTTGACAGTGGAGTGCTATTTGATGGAGCTTGGTCATGCCTGGCCGAAACAAGGGAACTGCACGAGCACGACCTGATATACTTTAAAAAGTGAAAACTAAGATCAGCTCCAATTTCATCTTAAACAAGATATTAAGAACAAAAAAAAATCTTAGGATACTAAATAATGGATGATCATTCATCCATACATATATATATATATATATATATATATATATAGTTGTTGTTATCCAGACTAAGGAAGCCCATCTTAGAGCATTAAGTAAAGCAGCTGTTTTCACCTGGTAACAGTAATCTGTAGCTGTCTGTTTGCTCAGTATCTATAAATGTGGGGCCAAAGCATTCAACAGTTTTATGACCAACAGCTTTCAATAACTAGCCATGTGAAAGTCATTGCCAAAGATTCCAGATGGCATATGGCTGACATTTGCCCTCTCTCCTTCCCACTAAGGACTTTCATTGACTCCTGTGTGGATGTGCACATACCGACATGATTGTATACAGGCGTGCATTCATGTCAGATGGACGACAGGGATTGTCGTCAGTGACATTACATGTAGTAAATGTATAGAGCGTCTGTTCTCTGAGGAGAGCTTACTTCTTTCTTGTCTGACTACACCCTGTCTTATGAACACTGTTGATATGTATGATCTGACTACAGGTTCCCTTGTGAGCCCTTCTAGCATGACCACATGCCATAGTTTAAAGAATTAGACACACACATATGTGTGAAACAGAGAAAGAGTGTGAGCTTGTAACAATGTAAATAGCTAAGTTCTAAAGGTATTTAAATACCCCTGGGGAATGAAGGGTTGGAATGCAAGGGTCATACAAGAAGAGTACAAAGAGTATATAGAGAAAGGAAGAGATTGCCTGGAGTACAGTGCATGTTACAAGTGTTGGGAACACCCCTGACATTCACATCAAACTCTTCCATCTGTCAGACCTCTTTAAGAAGCTTCAGGATGTGTATTTCTATGACAGATGGTGACTGCAGTTGCACCTGTGTCTGCATATATATGTAAGAGGAGGAGGCAGAAAGAGATCAGCAAATACTACACATATGTACACAAGCGTATGCACGTGTGTGCCTGCCCACCCCTTGCCCAGCTGTCTGCAAACCACTGCAGCGTCTTTGTCCCCCCAGTCTTTGCTACACACAGACCCCCAAACTCCTCCCAGGTACACTTCCACCCTGCCGTCCAGCTTGGAGCGGCCTCCTTGCAGACGCACCGAGCCTGGGGGCAGAAAAAAAGAGACCGTAAGCAAAGGGCTGGTTAACCTGTTGGTACCAGACGTCCTGTGGTCAGGATATGACAAAAAAGAATATGTATTTTACTCTCTCCCTTCCAAGTACCTCTACATGTTACATGCCAGTGGAAAACTAAGATTCTTTAGATATGAATGATGCACATCATTCCAGGCTACAATAACAACTGTAGATTTGATAAATACTTATACCAGACCAGTCACAAATGGAATTTGTCATTGAAGCCATACTGTACTCCAGTAGCAGATGACAGTTCAACAAAAAGGCCTTGTTGCATCAGCAAGGATCCAGTGAAAGTAGACCAGTAAAGTAGTTGGTCCACAACAAGTCTTATATTAATAAAACCCCGTTTTAGGCAAAAACTGATAGAAACTAATAGAAAAAGCGATAGTTTGATGGAAAAAAAATGGGGCAGTGTGGTGCACATCTCTGAGATGAAAAAGAAGAAAAACGAGGTTTAACCCACAAAGATGTTTTTTAGGGATGACAGGGCATCATTGTCTAGTAAAGTTTGCATATTAAAAAGCAGTCAGTTTAAAACAATTAACACATCTAATGTGTCAAAACTGTTCCATAAAAGGAACAAAAGTAATAACACAAAACAAATGTCACAACATAAAGTTAAAGAAGGTAAAAGATTTTGTGGCTATTTGAATCTTTTTAAAAATGTCTCAGCCTCAGATATCTGCCCTGCATGTCAACCCCAAGACTATAAGATATTGTGCTTCAATTACACCCCTAACCCCTCTATTTTACTATAGTTAATATGAAGACACACAGGTATATAGTGTTTGTACATATGTGCTGTTTACTGCTGGAGGGTATATGTGTATGTGTTTATGAAGAGCCTGGTGGGCAACTGAGAATGCCTGCGTGCATCTCCATGTTGACACATGCATACCCATAAATAGTCCTATGCACAGGTGGAGGTCTGTTTCATGCTGCTATCTGTATCTGAACTTGCAGTAGAAAGCACCCAGTCAGCTTCTGCCCTCTGTGCAAAAGCCAGTAAGACAGAAACCAGACACAGCATTGCAATTATAAGCATCCCATTGTTTAAATATCTCTGATAACTGGATTAAAATGTATTCATTGAATAAATAACTGGGATAACTTATCCCCATGATGTTGATAAAGGCTTACACGAAGACTAAAAATACTAGAGGCTTCCCAGCTTGTGCCAGATGGAAATCACACACTCTGTTCCTTTCTCTCTAAGTCAGTCTTTGCTTCCAGTAATCCAGAGATGCAAGCTCTTTGTGCCTCATGTTTTTATGACCTCACTTCATTTTTTCTCTTAATGTTTGACATTAAGCTACATACCTGTGCAGTCACAATGGCATGCATGTTGTTTACCAGAACATTAAGCCACACTTGTGAAAGAGGGAGCTTCCCGTTAATTTCAGAGCTACTGGAAAAACACATCTGCAGACTCATCTCTGCTCATCAGCCAAAATTAACAACATCACTAGATGCAGGGACCTACTTTGCTTGTCGCAGTTGCATTAACGCCCCCCATTAAGCAATTCATACTCCAGGCCAGCCTGTTTGTTTACCTTGTTTACAGTCGCAGTATCCCCAGTCTACTCTGCCTTTGTGATTCCTGAAAAAGCACCATGGTCTTATCCTACCGTCAGGGTTGCGGCAGTGGTTGTGGTCTCCTATCCCTTTACCGGGATAGCGCTCCTTGAACCCGGCCACTTCGGTCCAGTTCATGCACCGGGTGCCGGACTCGGTGACGTCTATAGCTCCTCGGTAAAACCCATCTTTCCCACGGCTGCGGACGCAATCGGTAAACTGAAGGATGAATGAAGGGACACTACTGGAATAACAGCCGCTCGCAGCCACAAGTACGGCTATAAAAGTAAAAAATACCACATCCATGGTACAGCTGTGACTGTGAGCCGCTGGTAGCGGTAGAAATGTAATTAACTCATCAGCTGACGGTTTGCAGTCATCCAGTCAGCCCCATTGCTGGCCGTGGGACGAGAGGGAGAAGAAAGACGGCGGTGATCGATGGAACTCTTTTTTTTTCTTTGCGTGGGCTTATGGGCAGGCATCCCTCTAGCTAAAATGCATTAACACTGTGATCAGGTCCACCAAACTGCGATCTTTGAGCATACCAGTGTAAACAAACACCAAACAGAATGAATGCAGCAACACATTTATTACGCACAGGTCTACTTATGATTTTAATACGGACTATTTCTATTTTTTTCTGTTATTATTATTATTATTTATTTATTTATTTTATTTGATTGTTAAGTTTTTTTTTTCCAGCCCTACTTATGGCTCAATTTCAAACGGCATAGTTATTTTGCTCTGGCATCGGTTCATGAAACGTGAATGCCCTTCACCCTGATGTCAGACTGTCAGCTTCAAAGTTTCGACAGTATGATGAAGGGGTCTATTACTCAAACTACGTGAAAAATAAAGATCGTTCAGTCATAACATTGTTGAAGAGTATAGAGGTAGGGCCTACTATGCAAACTTTTGTTAATATACTGTTGTGCTAATTACAGTTCAAACTGTATAGGCTTAATATATTATTATTATTATTATTACTATTATTATTATTATTATTATTATTATTATTATTATTATTATAAGAAGAAGAAGAAGAAGAAGAATGTTAGTAGAGGAGGATTTGGAGGATTGTCCTTTGAGAAAAATATAACCGTGACCAGGCTTGTGGGTTTATGATTTTTATAGAATGTAAATGATCCCACTCATCGTCAGGTATCTGATCAGTCTGCAAGTTCGCTGGGACGAAACATAAATAAACACGAAACTATACAGCTCTGTGTGTATGACATTTTTATGCAATTTGCGACATCATTCTTATCGTGCCACTGAGCGCGTAGTTTTTGTGACAGAGTGGGACTAGAGACAGACGAGGCAAATCATAGCCACAGCGACCCCAATTGTCTGTTTACACACCAGCAAGACTGCTCCAAGGCTTCAGGCATTCTTGCAAGGATAACAAACGTCAAACACAAGCGTCGAGATTGATGACATCATCATAAAGCGACCATTCATGTACAAACGTGTGAACTCCTATCTTGAACGGCGTAAGCCGGTGTCAGCCCAGAGAAGCGGAGTTAAGTCTAAGTAAATTAAACTTCGGTTCTTTTGTCATTCCAGTCCTTGTACTTATACATTCTTACTGTTCCAACAGAGCAGCCAGCGTTATCTCGGGTGTGAAATCTCCAGTGCCAGTCACACTACACTGGTTGATTTCATAAAGACAAGGCAACATCCATCACTGCTGGTGTAAATAACGTGCGGACCCAATGTGAATTTTAGCGGCTATCGCGATTAAGCAGATAGTTGCTACCACTTTCTCCTTTCAGATTCATATTAACGACTTGTATGTATTAACGGTTAAAAGTTTTTGATCACATATAATACAGCTCCAAAAGGAAAATGAACAGCAGACTCCAAGAGATCCGCGAGAGACAAAAACTTAGGCGGCAATTATTAGCTCAACAGGCAAGTACACAATGAGCCCGTTGCTAGCAAGCTGCTGTTAGCCAGTCAAGTAACATAATTGTTGGACCTAGTAAACATTTCAGTGTTCGCTGTCGAATGTGCCAAAGAACAACAACAGACATTTGATATGCTGAAACTATTCAACTCGTTTTTGCTAACTACAGTTAAGATTAAGCATGAACGGTGTAAATTATTGATATATACAACACAATCAAATGTCTGCATATATATATATGTATGCATTTCATTTTCGCTCTACAGTTGGGAGCTGAGAGCGCAGACAGTATCGGAGCTGTCCTACACAGTAAAGATGAGCTAAAAGAGATTGAAGAGACAAGAGAAACATGCAGGTAAGATAAAAATCTTTCCCCACAATCAATGCAGAAACATGCGAAGCCCCTTAGGGGACACGGGGAGTTTTTTTTTCAACCCATTATTATTATTATTATTTTATTATTTTTTATTTTTTTCTTTCGTTCTTTCTTTTGCAATATTTTTGCGTTCACTCGCAAAAAATGATTATCTGACAGACACAGATTAAACCGCGACGATAGTGCACACAGCCTGTGTTGCTCTTGTTAAAGCAGTTTTGTTCCGTTTCTTTAGATGTTTCTGGTCTGCATCTGTCCCTCTGAGCATCAGGTCAACATAACGCGCACAAACACCTGACATTATACCCACGTTAACAGAGGAGGTATGATGTTGTAACATGGTGCTTTAACGGATTAATTACATGTGCAGAAGATGAGGTTTGCTGTAATCAGAAACGGTATCAAGAATGTTGCTGCTTTACTATTTTGGCTGCTTGTGTTTAGACTTTAAAGTGGGATTGATATGATGTATTGGTTATTTATTAAATAAACTCCAATTTCCATTAATTTCATGAGTGGATTATTTAACTGTTCAAAATACTGTTTATTATTATTAAGAATTAAGACGTTAGTTGTGTCAACATTACATAATAATACACAATGTTGGCTTCTCTTGTGGCTCAAAAAGGATTATTTAATCATCTTTCATAAATATAGACTATTTTGTCTGCACTGTTCCTTATAAGTGTCATCTGACCACTGGGAGGTGTCGATCATTAACTGTTATTCATAGACACGGCCAACCTGATGGACCTGATAGATCTGCAAGGTTGTCCTCGCTGCTTGATGGCTACTATGTGAGAGCATAAAAGCTTCTTCATTCCTGTTGATGGTGTTCATGTCCCATTTTCTGATTTCTCTGACTTCCTTAATTCATATTTTGTGTTTGTCTCTGGGGACTTTGCCTTATCTGGCGGATCTGTCATGAATTACAGCTGATAAACGACACACTGCAGCAGGCAGATAACACTTGGGAGGAAGAGTGCAGACAGAATAGTCTATATATAATAAAGAAAATTAAATGATCCTTTTAAAGCCAGAAGAGCCACAAGAGACACCAGCATTCTATATTATGATATATTTTTTGACACAATTAACAATGTAATAATTCTTGATAACAAACAATAGCCCACTGAACAGTTAAATAATTTCGAGTCGTGCAAATGAGTGGAAATTTGAGTTTATTTAATAAATCACATCAGTCGCACTTTACAGTCTAAACACAAGCAGGCAAAACTGTAAAGAAGCAACATGCTTGATACCATTTCTGATTGCAGCAAATCTCTTCGTCTGCACTTGTAATTAATCTGTTAAAGCACTACACTACAACAACATACTTTCTCTGTTAACGTGGGAATAGTGTCAGGTGTACGTGGTGTTATGTTGACTTGATGCTGAGAGGGACACATGCAGACCAGGAACACCTAAAGAAACGGATCATAAGGGCTTTTACAGGCTGTGTGCACTCTCGTAGTGTCTGTCAGATTATCCATTTTTTTGCGAGGGAACGCAAAAGTATTGAGAGGTAACGCAAAGCTTATTGTGTGGGAACACAAAAGGAAAAAAAAAATTCTCCTGTTTCCCCTAGGGGTTTACCTAGTTTTGCTTAGTCATGATCAGTGCTGATATTTGCAAGAGCAGCAATTGAACTGTATGAAAATGTTTGTGTTTTGCAGGGCTTCATATGATAGCTTAGCCCCCACTTCTAAAAGAAAGCCACAAACGGAAGGAGAGGAGACAGAGGAAGACGTGGAAGAACAGAAAGTGAGTGTAATCACATTTAAGCATCTGAGTATTTTTAGTCCAGATGGCTCCAATCAGACTTGGCATATAGGTTATAATGCTAACATTAAACCTGGTATAATAATGACAAGTATTTGAGTAAGAATTTATGTGGAGACACTTACTGAATAACTTCCTGTGGAGGGAGCTTTACAACCTTCGAGAATGTTGATTAACCTTCAGCTTTTGACTCATTGAAAATGCGACCTTAACAGTGGACCTATTTCCAATTTAATGATCTAGATCTAAAGACTGGCTAGAGAGCAACATTAGTCTCCCACATCTTGCCTTGTTTTGTTTTAACTGAGTTTGTGTCGTTGGCCATCCATTTTAAATTTGTTTGTATAACGAAAACAAACATTTTAAGTTTATAAATAAACATTTTATTGAAATATGCGTTAAGATGACATCGTCTGATTTTGGTTTTAGTTCATGAACCATGTTAATTCCATTACTCATACATGTAGATACTGGATATCCACCAGCTATTTTTTTTTTTGCAGTTTCTATCAGTAGATTTGAAAACTTCTGGTTTGTAAATTATTTCTTTATGCAGAGAAAAGGGAGGTGTGCCAGTGTGTGCACGGCCTCACAGCTGCAGGAAACTTGTTATTAACATTCATGAGAATTTTCTCAGCCAGTTGGTTGCCTGACATGCTTTTTAGTCACTATACGGTATCGACTCAAGAAACCTCTAGTAACCTCAATTGAGTTGGTGCAAAAAAACAAAAAGAAAAAGAATGTGTTTGATTCCAGGTATTGCCTGCGAAGAAAATCCCCAAAAAATAGATTGACGTGTACTTTGTGTGTTGTGTTGTGTAATGGAAAAAGTATCACTTTTCTTTCCTCATTTTACAGCTCGCTGTTTGATGAGTTGATTCTATTTATTAAATGAACTTCTCTTAAGTTTGTTGCTACAGGTAGTAATTTCACAATCATGTAAGTTTTAAAAATGTTTTGTTGTCAGATTACTTAAGGTTGCATTAATCGACCGAAGAAGTTCCACAGTTTTTTAGACTATAATGTAAATTTCTTTGTGTTTTGTCTGTGTTAGGATGAAGTGGAAGTGCAGCAGCCAGACGAGAGCAACCCATATGAGGAAATTTATAAAGATTCCAGTACTTTCCTCAAGGTTTGAAAACTCTTTTGCACACGGTCAACATTTACGTATATTCCCCCTTTGTAACTGATACAGACGCACTGATTGTGAATTCTGATACAGATGTTAAAAAAAACGATCATTTTACAGATGACAGGGAAACAAAACATTCCAAACATAATTAAAACAATCTGAAAGTATTTCACATGTTTTTTCCCACATCATCTTTCAATTATTTAAAATTATTTCATACAAATGTATAAAAAAAAAACTCTTCATTGTAATCTTTTACTTAAAAAGATCCCTTATGTAAAAGCAAATAGAAATAATGTTTAAGTGACCTTTCTATTCTTATATGGCTTAAGAACGGGTTTTATGCCAAACATAATTAACTGCGTATAAATCCTGTAAACTTAAAAAAAAAAAAAACCATGGTCCGCTGGTATTGGTTGATTTTCGATTGAGAGAAACTCTCATCGCTGACGTTAGGCAGGTCTATTGGTTTTGTCTTGCTGGTTGTAATCAGTCTCCCTGTAAACAACCTGATAAATACTCACCGCTACAAAACAGCAACAGCTTATTTACTGCTGATATGGCCTATGGTATTATTAATGTTGCTAGATCATTATTGACATACCTCATGCTAATGTACGTCTTGATATGATGTTTTGTGTCATTTTTGTTTTTTCAAAACTTAAAACTAAATGTTTTAGTTATTATTCATTTATTCCTGTAATTTATTAACATCCTCTTAGGTTGTTGTTTTACTTTAATATTTACAGTTAATGTGTATAGTTTTTTCTAGTAAAAGAAAAATCTGTACAGTCATATTTTCTTGGAATTTATAAAGTTTTTCTTTTTCTTTTTATTTTAAGTTAAATGCTGTCAGTATCACTTGTCTTAGTTGCTGCGCCGGGAAGTTCATTCTGACTTTTGTGATATTTTTTCTGAGAATGGATTAATGAGTTCGTACAGTGATTACTAGAGCATGTAATCTGCTGTTTGAGGTCATTGCTGTTGGCTCAGTTGAAGAAACACCCAAATATTTATGCAGGAAAGTGTGTAGTGGAGCCTGTTAGGTGTGGCTATGGTGGAATATTTATGGGGACATTATTTAGTTGTATTTAAAAAAATACCCTTCAGAAAGAGTGCAGAATATAATACAGAGAGTCTGAACTTGATAATTTCAATTTCAATTTATTTATTATGGAAAACCCGTTGAGATGTAGCATCTCGTTCGCAAGGAGGACTCAAACAAGGTACTTAAATTTCTTTTAAGTTCAGTATTAGCCGATGGCTGCCCTGGTGAATAATCTGCATCGGCACAGGACACTGAAAATATATTTTTCTGTTCACACATTTTTTACTCGGTTCCAAGTCTCAGTTTAACCAGGTGTGCACAATGTTCCTCATTTTTTGGATGGGCGCATTATGTGGTGCAGAAAAATGTTACGATTGACTGATGTAAGAAAATGGAAAAAAAACAAACAACAAGTAAAGGAGAAAATATTGCTTCTCATTATCAGATGTACTTCCTTGATAACCTGTCCATCACATGATGAAGCAGAGAATAAAAAGTCCTTTTTTAGCTGCTCTGAATGCTGAAGGACAGGTTTTATCTGGCAGATGCATTCAGTTGCACAATGAGTGGGTGTAGTCGGTTGAAAGTTCCCAAAGTCAGATGATTCTTCTGGCATTGATCTGGAAATTCATACTGTCTTCTATTAGTTTTAATGAGAACAAACAAGTTAATAGTGCCTAAAGCTGGTGCCGTTGTAGTTTACCAAACTAGTCACACATCAGCATGGTAGTTAATTTAAAACTCATACATGCAAGATGGTGTGCAGCGTGAACAAGCTTGAGTTATTTTTGTCTTAAAAGAAAGGAAGTTGCCGAGTTAAGTTTAGATTTACAATTAAATATTTATCTTTGCAAAATAAAGATTATTTATATATATATATATATATATATATATATATATGAATGAACAGAGAGAAATACACAAATAAACATCGGTCTATTTATGCTTTCTTCCTTTTTTCATTACCTTATGGCCCCCTGCCCTGCTTCTCCCTCTCTTCATTCCTTATCAGGGTACCCAAAGTTTAAACCCTCACAATGACTACTGTCAGCACTTTGTGGACACGGGACACAGACCGCAGAACTTCATCAGAGATGTTGGTGAGTGTCTGCTTACTTTTATTAGTGTTTATACCCATGTGTGTGTGCTCATGCATGTGTAGTTCTGACCTTTGTCCCCTGTGTTGAAGGCTTGGCGGACCGATTTGAAGAATACCCTAAACTCAGAGAGTTGATCAGACTAAAAGATGAACTCATCGCTAGCACCAACATCCCTCCCATGTATGTTAAGTCATGAGATGAATGTTAACATTGTTAAGATGAAAAGAGCTGGCTGTAACTAAAGGTGTGTGTGTTTCTGGTAAGGTATCTCCAGGCCGATCCGGAGCACTTTGACCTGCGGGATTTAAAGTGCCAGTTTGATGTAATTCTGCTTGAGCCTCCCTTAGAAGAGTACTACAGAGAGTCAGGCATCAGCCATACTGAGCGTTTCTGGACCTGGGATGATGTATGTTTGCATACATCTCTGGCTGGTTTGCATTTAGGGATTTTGACAATATGTGAATCAGTAGTCAAACTTAATTTTCTTATTCTTTACTCTCTGCTGTCATAGATCATGAGACTTGAAATTGAGGAGATATCAGCTATGCGTTCCTTCGTCTTTCTCTGGTGTGGCTCCGGAGAAGGACTTGACTTGGGCAGAATGGTAACATAATCTAACTAATCTATACAAAGCATCAACTCCAAATTCAGATATAAACACCTGTTAGAAACTAAACAGTACTGATCACATCATTTTTCCTTCTTTGACACAAAACAACAATCATCATTTTAAGTCCTTGTTAATTTCTATCCTTTCAGTCTGTGAAGCTTGTGGACTGGTGCACTTTAAATATTTTAGTTATATTAGTTTTTACGATGTAAAACGATTAAGTGTCATTCTTCAGTTATTTGTGTGTTTATCCCATGTCATGTCAAGCCAGCAGACTAAACAAGTTTTCTTTTGTTATATGGCTGGAAAGTTTGCTGTGACGCATGTTCTCTAAGCTTTTCAGGAGCACTGAGTCATGGCCTCGCCCTGTGGTTAAAAATATTTGATTCTAACTTGTACCTGAGCTGGTGTATTTATTTACCCTTATTCCTTTTTTTTCTTAAATAAACAACATGTTTAAAATTAATCTATTCTATCCAAATCTAAGAATACAATGACAAGGGTTTATTCAAGTAAATATTCTGATTAGGGAAGCAGATGTTTATTTAAGAAAACAGATATGGTGTTTGATCAAGTCTGAATGTTTTAACTCTTTTAATAAATTAATTAAAAAAAAATAAAGAAAAAGCTGGAAAACTTTAGACTATAAATGTATTTATAGGTGAAATCTTCTGTTTGTCTGAAATGATTTCTAAGCTGTTCTGTGTTGTTTTTATAAGAAGCCGGGAAGCCATTGCAGACTATAAATACAATACGTGGAATACAATATAACCAGTCTAACTGCTGTAAAGGCACCAGAGTGATGTTTGCGGAGATTAAAAGCACAGACCTGAAAGGATATTTGATGTTGATTTCCATTTCAATAGCAGCACAAAGTATAATACGCTATTATGTTACACTGATAGGACTGACTTTTTTTTTTCTTACAAAGGTCTTATTATGTCATAAAACTTCAATTATTTTCAAGATACAAGACAATTTCATTGATCCCAAAAGGCCAATTCATTTATCAGTCAAGAAACAAACAGGTCTATGTCAGCTCCAGCAGTCCAGTCAGAGCTAACACTGTTGTTCAGGTACTTTGTGTTCACTGCTGTGTGTGACAACAATAATCATATATATACATATTTTTTTTTTACCCATAAGAGCCAGATGTGACATATTTGTTACATACAGTTTCTGAGCTATTTTGCTTCAATTTATCGTATAAACTTTGCTCAAAATCCTGTTGAACACAATCTGATACTTGACTTCTGTCCCCTAATAGATAACCAGAAGCAGAAAACCATATTATAATATTTTTAAACTATCACATGATAATAAATGGTAGCTATCCCCCCTGCAAAAAAAAAATCTATACTTATTTTTTAGTTATATTTTTTTAAAAGGCCAAATAAAGACCTCATATTAAAAAAAAAAAAAATGGACTTTTCTTACCATTTTTTCATGGGTCGGGCCTTAGAGGGTTAATGGTAAAATCCAGTTATCATCGCACCAGCCAGCAAATTAATTCAAAACAGGACCATGATCAGAACCATACAGCAGAGACAGGAGGACAGAGAACTTAAATTAGTGCAGGCTTTACTATGCATCTGCCCTGTAAATGTTTTATTAACTCTATCATATAAATAAAAAAAGTATGAACTTTTACATTTTCTATAACTGTCCTAAAATGAATCTTTGGTTTGTACATACGGTATATCTCTCACTGTCTTATCACCCTGTTGTTTAGTGCCTGAGGAAGTGGGGTTTTAGGAGGTGTGAGGATATCTGTTGGATCAAGACCAACAAGAACAACCCTGGAAAAACCAAGGCACTGGATCCAAAAGCAGTTTTCCAGAGGACCAAGGTAAAGTGAACATGCACACACTGAAGCAGCAGAAATATGAAACCTATCGTACGTTCATGTCAGTGATAGACTTCTGTAGTATTGTAATTTGTTTCCTTGAAAATAATTGAAAAAAATTAGTATATACACCCAAATTGGAAGCAATTTGCAGAGATCCTTTCTTTATCTTACAATTTGTCCAGATATGTATTTATATTTATGTTTTAGTTAAGATTCAACTAAAACAAAAACAGTTTTTGACTAGATTTGTTTTCATTTCTTGTCAAACTGGCTCTTTTTTTCCCTGTGTCACTAAGGTGTAACTCAAAGAGCGTGTTTTCCACATGCACACACACAAAAAAAACAAATGACTGTGATGTTATTTGAGACTTAGAGCTGAACACCCAAACCACAGTTATGGTATGAAGGCATTTTGGTTTCAGGTGAACAAGAAAGGGGAGCCCGTCAACATCACAAGATAACAAGTTCAATCAAATTCAAGTGCAGTTAAATACAGTCCAGTTTCACCTAATTTCATCTAACTCAATAAAATACAGTCTAATTCAATATGACCACTTCAGTGATAATTTAAACATTTCTTTGATAAAATATATTTTAATGTTAGAAAGAAAATGTTAGTGACAGGCCTCTTATGTTAAATTTAAACTGATACCAATTTGATATGATGAACTGTGATGTAAATACTTTTATGCTAGGAACATTGCCTGATGGGAATCAAAGGGACAGTGCGCAGGAGCACAGACGGGGACTTCATCCATGCCAATGTGGACATTGATTTAATCATCACAGAGGAGCCTGAGATGGGGAATGTGGAGAAGCCAGTTGAAATCTTCCACATCATCGAACACTTCTGCTTGGGCCGCAGGAGGCTGCACTTGTTTGGAAGAGACTCGACTATCAGACCAGGTGAAATGAATGTGCTCTTTCTCTTTATCAGATTAAAAGTGTTAGTTTAGGATAAAACAACACATTGAGCTGTAGTTTTCTTCTTCACCTTCTCCGTCTAGGGTTGTTTCTCAACCTTCATGCTGATTCTATTTTTTTTTTATTGCCCATTTGTAGGCTGGTTGACAGTTGGCCCTACATTGACAAATACCAACTTCAACCCAGAGACCTATGCCTCCCATTTCCCCTTTCCTGAGTCTCATCTATCTGGCTGCACAGAGGAAATAGAGAGGCTGCGACCCAAATCTCCTGTTAAGCTGAAGGCAGACCGTGGAGGTGGAGCACCCAGAGGGGGACGTGGTGGACCAAATGCTGGTAGAGGTGGAGACAGGGGCCGAGAAAGAAATCGACCCAATTTCCGGGGGGACAGAGGAGGGTTCAGAGGCAGGGGAGGGCCACATAGGGGGTTTCCGCCTCGCTAAAACAAACTAATGTCATGCAAACAGAGAAAAATGTTTTTTTTTTTAAACACACTTGTTATGGTTAGTGAAATTATACAGTGTGATCCGTATTTTTTTTTTTTTTTTTTTTAAGGTCAGTGAATATTTTTCCATGTGATACTTTAGATTGATGATTAATGCCAGAATAAACTTCTTTTGAGCTATTTGCATTGTCATACTTTTTGTGTATAGTCTTTTTCCTTAAATACAGTTGTGGAAATGATGCAAATACTATATTTTCTCCTAAAATTCAGAGCTTGTAGTGGAAAAGTTTTGAAAAAAACTGTTGCTGAATATGAAATATAAAAGCAGTAAATGTTTTACAATTGTCTGTAGCAAAGTATTGCAGATGCTACCACAGAGAAATGCCAGTTTTCACGTAAATGGGCGCTTGTATAATGAGCATTCTGTGTTATTTTAGGTGCCACTTCATTTTAGCTGTTTCTCACAGTTCTGGTCCACTGATGAGACAGCTCTTATCAAAATATGTGGCACCTGCAGTCAGTGCTGCATGCACCTGGACTCTGCTGAAGCTGATTGGTTGGTTGCTTCTGCTCATGCAGTTGATGCATGCTGTTGTGTGTTTAACATGGGTGCCAAATTGAGGGTGTGGTGCCTTTGAGGAATGTCACACATGTAATGTGACATCAGTTTGCAGACTGCCTGAAGCAATCTTTTGGCTGTGGGTCTAGAATTGCTCAACAGTTTGACTGAGAGGTTAGAATTATTTGTTGAGTAACTACCTGTTACAAAACTAATAAAAATATTTGAGCCACTGTGATGTGATATGCAGACTATGCAGCTCAACTTTCGTTAGGTCACTTTTTTTTTTTTTACAATTATTAAACAAAAAGGTACACATCTCTTCTACAAAATTGATTTTGGTTAGCCATTTCCCAGAACTTCCCTCCTTCACTGCTATTGGGCAAGGACTGGAATAATCAAACATCTGCATATGTGTGTAAAGTGTGTGTGATGAGTATACACTCTCCATGTACGGTACAGAGGCTTTCAGTTAGTCCTTTAATTCTATTATCAAAATTTTTTTCTAAACTGCTATCAGAACTGGAGTATGATGATTGGAGGGACAACATCTCTGACATTAACTATACAACCATATGTAGATCATAATTTTATTTATTTTTTTTCTGTAAAAAAAATGTGGATTCACTTGATTTTTTTTATTGATGTCACATAGTTTCAGATTTAGGGGCCAGTTAATAAAGACTAGTGGATGTTGTGCTTTATTGCATGTTGGGTTACTGTCAAAACCTACAAAACACTGCATGTAAGTTGATCTTTATTGCCATTGTCTATCTACCAAACTGACAATAATCTAGTAACCCTTGTCTTTGACTTAGCGATAACTTTTGGCATTGTTTTCCTGGCATTCTTAAGATACAGATACAATAGATTTGAGTAGAACTAACATAGGGGAACTGTAAAAGATAAATGCATAAATGCAATGTCACATTAACATTTTACTAAGTATTCAGTTTAATTTATGTCATTTATTTGGCTGAGAGCTTGAGTCAGACACTTTTATATAAATAAATCTTGCAGTCTGACACAACAATGCAGTCAAACGAATGTGAGATGAATCAACAAAACTCTAAGATTGATAATGTGTCTCACAAACAAATGACATGCAGCCATAAGGATGTAACATCTAACAATACACTTCAGTGTATAAAAAGACTAATCATGACATGGCTTTACGTAAATAAGATTGGCTGTCTGTTACGGTAACAAGGAGTGACCCACTAAAAAATTTAATATGGAACAATACACTTTTTATGAGCTACCACTGTGGGAAAAAAATGAAAAGGAGAGAACTATTAATGACACAACTTGTTCAGCTGGCTTCTGACTAGCTGGTTGTTTAACTGCTCTACTGAAGGAAGTAACCCAGAAAAAAAAACATCAAATTTACCGTCTTAGTGCGAAGTTATTCCATATACTAATATTGAATCGTGTAGTTAAACACGATAGCATGATAAATTTATTATAGCTGGCATTACATCATTTTATACAACTTTGGATGCATTAATTAAGATAAAAAATATATATTTAGAATCACCTCTCAAGTAAATTGTCATGTATTGTAAAAAATGTACTCATAATTCACCTGAGACACTAACAAGAAATACTTTTTTATTCTTTTTGTGCCCTGCATAAATTTATGCTGTGACGATCAAAATTTTCTAATTATTACTGACTCTTTTAATCCCACACAACTTGTGTCTGACTGGACCAACATTCTGATTCTGTCTTTAGTCAGGAATTTTATTTTTGCGCTTTAGGGTTTGCTGGATTCTGTGGCCCCAACCAAGTCCTGGAAGTGTTTTAATAAGAATCCTACTCCTTGGCTTAATGAAGAAATTTTTGACCTGAGGAAAAGTTGCAGAGAAGCTGAGTGCAATCCAGATTAGAGCTGTTCTTTCAGGACTTATTCATTACGACCATGTCAACTGCAAAGGCTGATTATTATTCTAAAGTTGTTAAAAATGATTAGCAGGAGTCCAAACTGTTATTTGATTTTGTGACTAAATTTACTCAGTCATCTGATTATCAGACACTCAGAGTTACCACCACAGGATTAATAAATAAAACTTGGGAATTAAATGTATATCAACAGACCACTGATTCAATCATTTCAGACATTCTCTGGATCTTCCTTCTTCATCTTTCTTCAGTGCTGGCAAATGATCACAACTTTCTTGTTAATGTTTCTCCTTTCCTTGAGGAGGAAATAGATTGGATATTCCCATGATGGAAGTCCACCTCTCTCACACCTTGGATCTCATGCTTTGTAATATAATTTAAATGCTTACTGACGTCACCTAAATCTCAGGGCCTCTTATGAACTATGTACCTTTTGTCTTGACAAGCTTAGTTAAAAAAACAATACACACTTCTCGGAAGTCTTTGAAAAATAATGCAGTGGAACGTCTACTAAAGCCTAAAACAACATTCTAAAAGAACAAGATCATTATGATCAATGTGATTAATGTTCTGTCATTTTTTATGATGTTTGTCTGAGAATTCAGCAAGTGGACATACTGCTGTTTATACTCTACATATTACATAATGATTACACCAAGTTACACCAAGTCTTTATCAGAGCTCAGTTTACAGCATATAATTTTTTAGTAGCTGCAAAATTTATTGATAAGTTTAAACTGTAAAACAATAAGAAATTAACTATTTTCTGAAGTCAAATAAAATTAAATCAATAGACTCAAAAGCCCCGCTTTACTAATGCCACATTGACAAGGCTTCTTGAGTTGTTCCTATTGTGTTTTTCATATTTTCCTTTATTTTGTGCTTATCTAATACATTGGTCCAAACACAATGCTTTTAAATGTTTTGAAAAGACTGTCCCATCCCACTTACATGAATATTCAGACACTTTGTTATGACACTGGCAACAGAAACCAGGTGCATCCTGCTTCTGAAATCCCTTTGAGCCTGACTGAATTCTCTCTAAGTTAAAATGGCACATACCTGTCCACCATAATTATCTTGACTGATAGTATATGTCAGAGTGAAACTTGAGCCACAAAGCCAGGAAGCTGTGAGGGTTGTCTGTTCACTTGTGAGAAGGATTTACAGGTAGGTGAAAAAGTACAAGAAGATTTTAGCAGCAATTAAGATGAGGAAAAGTGCAACACTATCATTACAAAACAAAGAAATTTGAAAACCACAAACAGACGTTCTAAATCTGGGCATACAACCAGACTGGGTAATGAACAGGTAAGGACAAAGGAAAGGTAACCGAAAAAGCAAATGGTCACTATGAATGACAATAAAACAAAACAAAAAACAAAAAAACAAACACATGCACACACGCACACACAAACAACATATCACTCTGGGGCTCTGATCTTTACACTGACTTCCTGTGCATCAAAAAATTGTTTTTCAATTTTACCTCTAAGGAAGTGAATGGCTCTGAGTCAAAATATAGACTACTGTAATAAAAGTTAGGCATTTTTGGCTTTTCTAGGACATCAGAATGCAATTAAAATGCACTATAACTTTTACATATGAACTTTGAATTTCTCAAATTTCTACAACTATTTAACTACTTAACGCACAACAAGCAATTGTGTTGTCGTCTCAAAGGCTAAATAAGTAGGATTTTTCTGTAAAAATAATTTAAAATGTTCTCATTTGTTGAGAGGGATAAAAGGAAGCTTCCCTATAAACAATCTGTCTCTCTACATTAATAATGTTTTTGTCAAGTTTTTCACCTTTCAATGTAAGAGTTACGTGATGGAATAACTTCGGTGCTCTGTGTTGCTCCTTCCTACATCCTGGTTTCTTAACCAATCATATGCGCCAGCTGGAACGCCAACTACCTGGTAATGACAAGGCAAGGCAGTTTATTTGTATAGCACATTTCATGTACAGGACAATTCAAAGTGCTTTATATAAAACAAAGGCATTACAGATATTTAGAAATATTAAAAGTCATAATCAACACATGATCACAATAAAATAATAAATTACATTAAAATGATTAAAAGCAAGATAAGTTAAAAAGTTTCCCTGCAGATTTCATGCATAGGCGCATGAGAAAAGAAATGTTTTTAACCTGGATTTAAAAATGTCTACATTTGGTGAAAGTTTAATCTCCACTGGCAGTTTGTTCCACTTGTTTGCAGCATAACAGCTAAATGCTGCTTCTCCATGTTTAGTCACATATTCTCGACCACTCGGAATTCTGAGACAACGGGAACACACCATAACACTGTGTCCCTGGTAAAGCGGTCAAAACTTGTCATGCTTCCTGCTCTGCCCTGCCTGTGCTCATCAGTGTGATTTAGCCCACCTGGGGTTTCCTAATTGCCTCTGCCATGGTCCCTGCTCTGTCATGCTCACAAGTTTGATTCAGTCTGCCTGTGTTCTCCCACGTGTTACCTTGTTTCTGATTATTCACTGCACTACTTAAACACTCTCCAGTCTCTCCCTCTCTGCCAGATTATCAGCAGCCTCTTGCCAAGTTGAAGTCCAGTGTTCTGTTTATTGATGTCTCTTACCTGTTTATGTCCCTGGATAACCCTTCTGCTTTGCCCACGTCGGATCTCTCTTGCTGACTTGGATTTCTGGATACGAACTCACGCCTTGTTTTTGGACCACCAAGCCTCGCCTATCATCTGGGTTAAGTACCTCTCACTTGCCTGCCCTTTTTTTTGACCATTTGCCTGTTCCTTGACCTCGTCACTGATTCTGGACTCTTTTTCAGCTCACCTCTTCTCCCATGATCAGGCCGCAACTTCAAGCCCTCAACTCACCATTATCCTCCTTGGCAATAAACCCGGTTTCTTTTAAACTACTCCTGTGTAGCTGAATTTCCGGGTCCTCACAGTTACTCATTACAAAAACTGATATCCATTTTTCCGGCCTGACACACACCCTTACACAAATCATTTCCTGTCTTACATTATTACACTAATTGGCTCTTAAAGCATGTTTATATGAATGCTAGACTAAAGCTAGGTACACACATAAAGCTGTTTTTGTCTGGATTTTGCCTCTTCTGACCAAGGATGGCAAACGCCCAGTTATCTTAAATCTTAAGAGATTTCCTTATAAAATTATCATTTGGTCTGAGGTGTATTACGAGCAAATTCGACCCAACAATCAGCTCTGAAATGGCTTTTGTTGCAAGTATATCTGCAAGTATTGAACATGTTCAATACTTGCAACTGAAAGTCTTCACGTGTGTGAGGAAAGCTGACGACTCCTGAGTTGTGACTCTGGATTGTGATGTGGAACGGAATGTAGCCAATCAGAAAGTCAGCTGACTGGGGAGCAAGGAAGGATATAAAGTCTGTGTTCACGCAGTCTTCAGTCTGTTATTTGTTTTAAGTTCTGGATTTTTCTGTTAACAATAATCAGAATACCACTATCATTCCCTTGTCCTGTATGTCCTCTTTCATGCTGTGTATTGTGTTTTCTGGTTGTTCCCACGGTTGGTCTTCGTGTTTCCGGTTGTTGCTATGTTTCTTCTATGTTTTTGTTCAAGTTTAGTCAAGATTTGTGGTTCGGAAAACTAGATTCTAGATCAGTTGCGGGACAGCATCGTTTTGTGCTGAGATTATAGGAGCACACCACACACAGAATGATCAAAACTGTTAAATGGCTGATTTTCTATCTTCACGTGTGAGGTCTCGAACAGATAAAAATCACTTCAGATTTAAAAAAATCCTTACGTACCAGCCTTAAGAGATCCAGTCAGTTGTGTCATCTGATATCATTGTAACACTTTTGACATGTGCAACATGCAATAATTCAGAAGAAGAGAATTTCATTCAACTTTATTAAATACCTGCGTGTACAACCTGCTGGTATCTTTCAAGTCTTCCCTCAAGCTCATCTCATCCACTAACCCCCACAAGGTTGAAACATATGCAGAAAGAAAATACTTCAAAGAAAGGATTTGAATAAGTGTATACATGGTTATTTTCTCATGTTGATCTGACCATAAAATGGTTTAAACCTGTTGAGTTTATATTACTTAGCTGTGTTCCTCCTCCTCTGATAAGCAAAGTATCGGGATTGGTTTTACTTTAGCCTTCTGTAGGCGTATTTATTAAACTGTTTAATTGAAGTACAGAACATGTAATTTGGCTCTGTCCATCTGGCATCTCAGTTGCAGCTAGCACACACACTACAGAATGCAGAGTACAACATATACAATACATGACATATTTTTATTCTGACTGGCATTCAGTCGGATCAAAAGTGCTCCATGTAAACACAGCTAGTGACATTTCAAGTTGTGATGTAGCTACTACATGTAGCGTTAGCGTTCATATAAATAAACTGTATGAGATAAAGGAATTACCACTGCATGATTCTACTTAAATGTCCTACATTTGTGATATGTCAGTGTCGCATGAACCTTTTACATTTACCACAAATTTTACTGAAAGTTGAACATCCTATGTCACGGGTTAAAGGGGAGGTAAGGACCCAAATGCAGGCTGATGAGACGGGAGACAGACAGGTTTAGAATAAAGGTTTTAATTACATGAACTAAAGACAAAGCAGAGGACGCATGAGGGTAACAGGACATGAAAACTACACGACATAAAGATTACAATAAACAGGCAGAATATAAATGAAAGCAAGAGGTAGGTGAACTAACAGAGAGCAGATGATGCAAATGAGCAAGTCAAAGTCAATAAATGGGAAAATAAAACAGAACGCAACACACCAGGGAAGGATTTACAAAAAAAAAACCAAACAAAAAACAAACAAACAAACAAAAAAAATCAGGAAACCAGACAAGACAATGAACCCATAGGGCAGTAAAACTAAACCTTAAACTATACTTAAAATAGTTAAAACTGATAAACTATTTAGTTTTTATGCTCCTAATATCTAAAACAAACCCAGAAGTCTGCTGAAAAATACCTTACACCTTTTAAAATATAGCCATCCATTGGTTTCCCATCTAACCTGACTGAGCTTGAACATTTTCACCAAGAAGAATGAAAAAAATTTGTGGCAAGAATATCTTGCAGTTATTCCCAGATGGAATTTTGGCTGACATTTCTGCTAAAGGGCTCTTCATTACGTGGAGCATCATTTTTACTGATGTAGATAGGATATTATAGTATTTTAAAAATAAATAAACTAATAAACCCCAAAACCTGTTTTTTTCCACCACTGTTTGAAACCATGTAGATGTAAGAGGGAAATTAATTTTAGACTGGACTTGAAGCCTGAAAATATCAATCCACTGTCAATGAAAATCTTATATGTCAACAAATTATTTTAAAGAGTTAAAGCATTGGCATCGCTATTGAATGAATGTGGATGAATTTTTGGTGATGGTCGGAGAGGCCGTAGGCGCGGAATGGCAGCCACATTTCCGTCAGTCTGCCCCAGGGCAGCTGTGGCTACACAAGTAACTTACCATCACCAGGTATGTGTGATGAGTGAGTCAATGACAGATACACAATGTAAAGCGCTTTGGGTGCCATGAAAAGCACTATATAAATCTAATCTATTATAATCCATTATTAAAATTAAGCTTCTGGAAATGTCCCTCTTATAGGACTCTATTCACACATAAAATCCATACATGTAATGCATTTCTTAGCCTAACATAATCTGACGCCCCTTTGACGCAACTGCTTCATCCATATTGTTTCGAGTCTTCTTAAGTGCAGTTAATCCAACCCAACCCAACCCAGGTATGTATAGGTGCAAAAAAAACCTGCTGTCCGGATTATCTTTATAGCAAACCTTTTTTGTTACTAGCAGTGAAAACAGATATAGTATTGTTCTCATTGTTTAAGTCTATGTGCACGCGAGTCATCATGGCAAAATGTATTCCTGGAGACACCTTTTGTGGTAGAAACTACCACAAAGGCAGTTTGAGCAATTTGGCATATGTCTGTGTGTGGACAGATTAAGTCCGCACAATAGCAATTACAAGCTACCAACTTATAGTCACGACACTGAGAGGTGTGTAGATGAGATTAAAAGTAGTCTGAGATGGGTGCGGGTTCAATACTTATGTAATAACTGGAACTGAGTGTTCACAGTCCGGAAGGTCTTCAGTTGGTTTGAGCTCATTGCAAGATGGTCTCTAGTTTCTGGTGTAAAAAGAAATTAAATACAAATTTATTTTTATACATCTTAAGTGTATTTAAAACAGCTTGACACATTTAAAATTATATTACTTTTAATTATTCAGAATGTTAGTATGTTAGTCACACTATTTTCAAAAAATGAAAAATGCATATCTGTAAAAGACCCAGGAGTCAATGTCTTTTTACTGTAAAGGTCTGTAAGCAGTGTACAATGTATCCTCCATCTGTTTTATCTGTCTCACGTTCTTTCTTAACCTTCCCTGACAATTCATCCTGATTTGTCGCTTTCACCTTTTCTGCTCAGCACTACCACCGCAAATTCCAGTGGTGTTGCTTTGTCTTATGCATAAAGCAATAAGTAGTTAAGCTCCATAAAGACAGACCAAATTACGAGCTTACTGATGCAAAAGAGCTGTCTGTCCATTTGCGTGTTAAGCTAGGCTAAATTAAACAAATTTTCCTGGCAAAACATGGACAAATTTGTGAAAATACCAATGGACAAACAATAATGAATGAACAACAAAGATTGTGACTTCTAAAAGAAAAAAATGAAGAAGAAATTATGATGAAGCATATCTTGTCCTCGGCATGACCAGCTCATGGTCAAGTAAAGGTAATGTTCAACAGTGGGTAAAGAAGAAAGACTGTTATATGTCTCAAAATATCAGCATTTGACCATATGAAGCCAAACAAGTTACAAGACCACTTGGGGACTTCTCATCCTGAATACAAAGAAAGGCCTGTTAATTACTTTAGAAATAAACTACTCACTTGTTGTATATAAGAGTTGTTTTATTGAAGCATCCGTCTCATCAAAAGCTCAACTCACCTGATGTATTTTGCATAGTTTCCTGGTTTAAAACACATAGGAATTGATGATTCCTTCTGCTACTGACGTGGTTTTAACTATAGTTAACGAAATAGCAGCCAATAAACTGAACACTTTTTCGTGGCACAGTTCTTTGCACATTTCTTTGTAAGCTTTGGGTTGCATGTGATAAAAAAAAAAAAGGTTGGGGAACCACTGCTCTGCTCCAACATTGAGCATGTTCTCCAGTTTTAAACAAATCACTCTTCCTTTTCTCCATTATAGTAACAAATGTTAAACTTTTGTTCACCAAAAACAACAATTAATTTCATCCTACAATAATATCACGCTGGCAGTAACGTTTTATCATTGGTAATGTAACGCTGTTTTAACAATGGAAAAGTAATTGGTCAGCTTTATTGAAATTGACAAGTAAGTGTTTAGCTGATAAAATGTGGTTATCATTAGTGTCATTAGTTCCACTCTTATTTATTTTCCCAGAATTAGACGTAATAGAAATGATCTGATCCATGTGGATACAGCAGAGAGTAGAAAGCTGTTAGGTCAGTTGGTCTTAGACATTTTGGGGATTATTACACAAATGCCAATTAGCATTCCATAGAGACAGGCAATGCCAATAAGTATGAAATAATTTCCCAATTTAATCTTTGTTTTAACTATTCTATTCTATTCTATTCTATTCTACAGTCATTTAGCAGACGCTTTTATCCAAAGCGATTTACATTTGAGAGTAAGAACAACACAAGCATGAATTCAAACAAGATGAGATATCATAATTAAGTGATAGTCAGACTGCTTTGAGTCCAGTTGGACACAGATGCTGTCATGTAGTGCTAGAGGCAGTGTATATATATATATATATAAATATATATTAAGTCATTTTGTTTAAATACAAGATCACGATTTCATCACACAATATCAACTTGGGGCATAAGTGCATGATTTCATCACACAATATCATCTTGGACATAAGTGCACACAGCTTCTTCAGTACTTGGTTGAGCCAAAGAGCTGGACAAATCTGTCTAACTCATTTAGTTAAGTGTGGAAATGCTCCTTAAACAACTGAGTCTTTAGCTTGCTCTTAAAAGTGGATAAGGACTATGCGGATCGGACAGAGTTTGGTAGATTGTTCCACCACTGGGGAACAACAGAGGAGAAGAGTCTAGCTACTGATTTTGCGCCACGTTGTGGTGGGAGCACTAGGCGTCTTTCGCTGGCAGAGCGTAACTGTCGAGAGGTAGTGTAGCTCTGGATTAAGGAGTGGAGGTAGACAGGAGCCATTTGGGTTATTGTTTTGTAAGCCAGAAGCAGAGCTTTGAATTTGATGCGTGCTGCAACTGGAAGCCAGTGAAGAGCAATTAGCAGCGGAGTGACATGAACTCTTTTGGGCTGGTTGAAGACCAGACGTGCTGCCGCGTTCTGGATTATCTGCAGAGGTTTAACTGAGCATGCAGGCAGGCCAGCCAGTAAGGAGTTGCAGTAGTCAATGCGTGAAATGACCAAAGCCTGGACCAGGAGCTGGGTCGTGTGTTCAGTCAGGTAGGGTCTGATCCTCCTGATGTTGTAGAGAGCAAATTGGCAAGACCGGGAAACCGAGGCAACATGGTCCTTAAAGGTCAGCTGGTTGTCTACTATGACACCAAGATTACTGGTAGAAGATGTCGGCACAAGTGTGATTGAGTCAAGCTGCACGCTTATCTGTGGCGGTAAAGAAGGATTGGCTGGAAAGACAATAAGCTCAGTCTTGGACAGATTTAGCTGAAGGTGGCGATCCTTCATCCATGCGGAGATATCAGCAAGGCATGCTGATATTCGCATTGAGACGGTTGTGTTGTCAGGTGGGAAAGAAAGGAAAAGCTGAGTGTCATCTGCATAGCAGTGGTAGGAGAAACCATGAGAGCTAATGACTGCACCGAGTGAGGAGGTGTATAGTGAAAAGAGAAGAGGGCCAAGCACCGAATCCTGAGGCACCCCTGTTGTCAGCCCATGTGATCTGAACATTCCCCCTTGCCAAGATACTTTGAATGATCTCCCTGTGAGGTAGGACGTAAACCACAGATCCTGAGATGCCAAGCTCCAAGAGTGTGGAGAACAGTATATGATGGTTGATCGTGTCAAAGGCAGCCGACAGGTCCAGCAGTATAAGGACTGAGGATTGACCAGTGGATCTGGCAAGCCGCAGGGAATCAGTAACTGACAGGAGAGCAGTTTCAGTAGAGTGACCTTGCCTATAGCCAGATTGATATGGATTGAACAGGTTGTTCTCTTGGAGGAACTGTGAGACTTGACTGAAGACGGCACGCTCTAGTAATTTAGACATGAATGGAAGCAATGAGACCGGCCTGTATTTTTCAGCCTGGGCTGGGTTGAGTGTGGGTTTCTTCAGCAGTGGGGTAACCCGAGCTTACTTGAAGGCAGAAGGAAAGACACCGGATTTAAGAGAGGAGTTGATAATATGGGTTACAGTTTTGACTGTAGGTAAAATGCTCTGCAGGATGTCAGAGGGAACAGGATCAAGAGGACAGGTAGTGGGTTTTGAGCTGACTAGAAGTTTAGAGACTTCGTCCTCATTTAGGGAGCGGAAAGAGCAGAGTGAGGCACCAGTAGCTGGTTTGGCAAGGCTGAGTTGGTCAGGCTCAGTGAATTGGTTACTGGTGGTAGCAACCTTTTCAGTGAAGTAGGAAGCAAACATTTCTGCAGTCAGCACAGTGGGAGGCTGAGCAGGTGGTGGAGATAGAAGAGAGTTAAACATCATGAACAGTTGTCGTGTGTTGGGAGCATTGCGGATCTTGTTCTGATAAAAGGCTATCTTGGCCGCCTTTAGGCTGAATGTGAAGGTTTCAAGTTTTTGCTGGTACTTAGACAAGTCAGTGTGCTCTTTTGATTTGTGCCACTTTCTTTCTGCAGCCCTGAGTCCGGCTGTTTTTTATTAATTGTTATGTAATCTATTTTGATTTGTGTAAAGGCTTGTTTTATTTTTAATATACATGAATTGCTTTTTAAAAATCATATAAAGCACTTTGTGTTGCCTTTAGCATGAAAAGCCCTTCATAAATAAAGTTTGATTTGATTTGAAATAGTGAAAAGGTCACTCAACTGGTCAATTCAGGTGTATGCCATCTTTGGTTGGAAAGGGGGACAACCGGGATGCAATACAGCAGGTCTGAAATGCATTCCTGCTTCAACACATATGAATCCAATTAAATGGATCTAACAGCCTATCAAATTCTGCACAATGACTCGTTAATTTGAGTCAGGTGTGTGGAAGCAGGGATATGTGGAAAACCTGCTTGATTGCGGCACTCAAAGGATCAAATTGAGTAGCCCTGACATAAACTAATCAGGTCAGCATATTTTTGGGCTACATGTTCATTAAAATTGTTGAGACAGCAGGTGTTGGCAAAAGTTAAGACTGAAATAAATGGATTATTTTAAAGTTTAGAAGTCAAATTCTTTTTAAAATGCATAAACAGGCTGATGTTTGTTCAAGAAAATGCTAAGTGTGTGTTGTGGAGGTTGTATAGATGTGTGGAGATTTAATGACTACAGTATAGCTTTAGGGTAAACTCCCTTCACTTTTCCCAACAGTGATAAAGTAGACACCGGGACTCTGCTGTAACCAGAAGATCTGTGCTGTGTTTATTGCTAAAGCTTTTAGGATTTTTTTTACAGCTACCTTTCTCTGCTCTTATGTGACTTGCTCTGATTCAGACCTGCTGTGCGTGTCAGACCAGGTTAGTTATGTCTCTTTCTCTCTCTCTAGCTTGACCTTAAAGGGGCCAGTTGTTCTTTTAAAGGCCCATTTATGCTCAACGCAGAAGACGAATACGCAGACGGACAGACAGTTTCGCCTGTCTTCTGAGTCAGTTAGATGCATAATTTGTTCCGTTTTTATGGAGCACAAGCCAGAGCAATACCACCAGAAATCGCAGGGGTAGTATTTAGCTAATACGCAACCAGGAAAAGGAGCAAACCAGAGAAGAACATGAGGAACAGGAAAAATATTATTCAGAACTGCCAAATAAAAAGCGCCTTAAGGAGAAGAAGACGTAGACGATGAAGAAGAACAAGTTTAGACCAAACTACAGCCATATTTACGATGTCACATCACTAGGGCACAGGGACAATCATATTTTAATAATAGCTGGGAAGAAATTGCTTGAGAATTGGTAGTGATTCCAAAGGAAAAATGGAGATGTGTCTGGGACAAATTTGTACGTGCACACAACAAAGACACGTGCAAACGGAGTGGTGATTCAGCTAATGGCTCTTTGAAGCCACCTATCCTCCGACTTCTTGGTTAGTTCAAAACATTTATAAACTATCAACCAACAGCAATGAATTACCCCCGTGATTATATGCTGAGTTTCTCATGTAACATGTTTTGTGATAAACAAGCTGGACACTTGCAATACTGTGCTTTTTCCACACTTCTAACCAACTGCTCATGGTTTCTGTGCAGTAGTAACGGAATGGGGAAAATGAAGAGGCGACAGATTCTGCATGTTTACAACCTACATGAACACAGTACTTCAGGAGCCACCCCAAGCACAGGCCAATAAACTTTTGCAAGAGGTTCAGGGTGTGATGCTACCCTATCTTCCTTTTTGTACAGGGAGGCTTTCCCTAATTTGTTTCTTGTAGATTTATTTTTTTTTATTTTTTAAACAAGGTGTGCAGTCTTTGTTTAATATACTGTATTTGTCTTTGTTTGCTTTGAATTTGTTTGCTTAATATATTTTGGTTTGCTGTGCACTTTTATTAAAAAAAAAAACATTGATAGAAACCCTATGCACATTTTCATTATTTGCTAGATCCTAGAATTGCAATATGACAAAAGAACACTTTACAAAAAAATCTTATACAAAAAAAAACAAACAAACAAACAAAAAAAAAAACTTATATGGAATAGTACAGCCAAACTGTGAATGAGCATAACAGCGGCATTTGATTTTTCAGAACTGAATTTTATTACACCACAGTATTAAAGGACAATAATTAATCTGTTTGGGAAATAGTCAGAGATATTTGTTGTGCACTGAGCATTTCTGTTCAGCTTTTTGTGGCAATTTCAATGCAATCTGCCTCATTGGGTGACGGCATCCTGCCAAGAAGCTCTTCCCTCATTTGTCTGAAAAAAGTCTTTGAGGAGCTCCTGAACAGCAATGCCATCAGCGGTTGACCGAACAGTGGTGACATGCTGAAGGTCCAAAAAGATACCAACCTTTTGGACCCTCAGCATGTTGGCGTCTCCATCCACTGCCTGTCTCCATTCTCCCGGTGCATCATCAGTATCCTACAGCATGGGGTCGATATATCTGCCAGCTTCTGGTTGAAAATCTGATGATCTGAGTCACACAGGAAGGAGAGCGATGGAGGCCTTTGTGATGTCCTCCGCTGTTTCAATGGAGCAATTCATGGCCCT
This sequence comes from Melanotaenia boesemani, assembly GCF_017639745.1. Taxonomy (NCBI): domain Eukaryota; kingdom Metazoa; phylum Chordata; class Actinopteri; order Atheriniformes; family Melanotaeniidae; genus Melanotaenia; species Melanotaenia boesemani. The sequence goes on from NC_055685.1 coordinate 14,151,937, forward strand.
TCCAAAGACTCCATCTTGCTGCAAGGATACCGAATGCATTCTTAATAACTCACCTGGCCCTTGAACGCCAATAATTGTAGGTCTGGTGATCATCAGAGAGCTGCAAACATGTTAAGACAAAAATCAGCTTGAAGACAAAACATTAGTTGATTCTTAACTAATTGACACACAAACAGATATGTCACTGTTACTGATCTCAAAGCTAGGATATTAGAAGTAACAGCAACACGCATTGGCATAAACAGTGACTCAGATTAATAAACAAAATAAAGCAGCAAAACAAACATATATATATATATATATATATCAACCTAGTGATTACAAATAATGCAGGACACTTTTCAATACTTTCAGTGACTGAAAAGTGTACAAGAACCCTTCTTGCTCAATTTGATATTTGTATTTTTCTTACTTGGATATGGACGTGTTAAGTTAACCTTCTATGGGAATGCTTCATCACCCAGGAAAACCGTTGGGAGTGATGTCAGAACCGGGCAGAGGAGCAGGAGGTGGAAAGTCACAGCCTAGACTTACCAGCTAAAGGAAAAGACATATATTTATATTAATACATTTTTCCCACTGGACAACCATCAGCATCCATTTCTTGTTTCTAAAACTTTAATAATATCAACTTTTACACACAAGCAACTATAGTTTGCATTTACTGGCCCCCACTTTCTTCCCCTATTGTGTACAAACAGAAGCCATTAGCGACTTAGCCCTGCATAATTGAGGGAGTGTGTAAGCACATTACCTTTCTAGATCTTTAAAGCATATGTTTTCTGCTTCAGATGGCATTTTACCAAACCTCCCACATATTATCATGGGAGTACACAGCAAAAAAAAAAAAAAAAAAAAAAAAAAACGAACTTGTATGATTAGGAACTGAAAGACGGCATTTGCAACATCACATAACTGAAGGTGATGAGCAGACTGTTGTTACCTCAAAACGACTTCCTGCTGTAATCTTTGTTGTGCTGCTCACCTTTATATTCTCTATCCGTCTTTGGCTTTTACTTTTACTAGTGGATGTGAGAAGTTGTCACACTCAAACATAGCATGTTCTTTAGCTAGCCAGCCTTAAGGTATTGTACAATTAATTAAAAAGTGAGTTTCCATTTTGTGTTTTGTTTGGTTATTGGGAACATCTATAAATCCCTAAAACTTTGGCCTACAAAGACAGTTATTAATGGAGATGCTATTAATTGGCCCCTAAAACATCAAATTTCTAGGTATGTATGTTTGTAGTAGATGAGTGAGTGCAAAATGAGTGCATAAACTTGTTGGGAATGTGGTGGGGCTACACAGAATGAGAAAAATGCCATTGATTTTAACTTCAGCCAGGAGTACAGTCATAGTTGCAAAGTTCAGAAAGATGCTCACTGGTGAATAAATAAGATTAAGTGACAAAATTTTATTTTCTTATTTTTTTTAATTTCCTTTAAATGGGTGAATAGTTTCTTGTTATAGGTCACATCCTGCTTGGCACAGCCAACGTTTTATCAAGTACAAACTTTTGTACACTAGAAACAACAAAAGTTGTTTCTAGTGTACTTTAGGAACAACAGAAATATGGACAGCAAATGCACATCCTGCATCCTTGTGCAACTTAAAAGGACAAACATTCTGTATGAGTAAAGTGCATAGTCATACATCTGTTCAACATGTTTACAAGCCTGAGCCTTGATTGATGGCATTTGAGGATTGTTTTATTTTGTTTTCTGTTATCAGTATCCAGAGTGGTAGACGCGGTTTCACTTCTGCAGAACAAAGCAGGTTTGATGACATTGAATTTAAAAGGTTTTGACAGCCAATAAGGAACAGAATTTTTTAAAAAATCTTTTTTCTCCATTATTTTCCTGGTTGAAAATAAACTCATTTGATTTAAGAAATGGTAAACATTGACTACAAACAACCATTTTATTCTCAGGTGCAGTTGTATAACAGTAAAACTAAACACATACTTTACTGAAGTTTTTAGTAAAGCATTTAGTCATTAGCAGATGGCATATGTTGTCTTTATCTTTCCTCTGGAAAATGTATCATCACAGAAATGACTACATCTGAACACTGAACTGTAAAACAAATCTAAGTGTTGGATGTTGCATTTTATAACACAATAAAAACAGGACCAAAGTAGGCTTTTAAAAACCTTAATAAAAATAGTTTTGTACTATATCTTAAATTCAGATTTAATCACAGTAACAAAATAATTCAAAATAAAAGACATTTAAATAATTTAATAATAATAATAATAATAATTTGGTTTTGGGAAATCTGTGACGTTTGGGTATGACCTTGTAAGAATTTGTATCAGGACCAAAAAAGATCTGGAAATTAAATAACCACACAAACATCTTAGTACGAAACTCAAGAATACCCTTCATAGTGATCATAAAGAGACAAAACACAATGAGACAGAATGAAATGGTTATCTGAGCAGAAACGAAGCAGTGACTAGCCTAACTTGTAAATCAGGTGTATCTGAATGACATGAAGACAGAGATGATAAACCTATACTATTAGTTCTGTTTGGAAATAGGAAAGTAGAATTAAATAGAAAGAGACAAACTGATAGAAGTATGGTCCAATTAATTAAAAATTAAAAAGCTTTTCGAACTTTGAAAGATTGTTTAATGATAATATACATCTCAAACATGAAAATAATATGCCAAGACCTCAAAACTCTTGTTGCTATATCTGGAGATCCTTTTTCTTCTTTATATATAATCCACAGAATCACATTTGTGAATAAAGAGCTTAAAACACACAGAAATTTGAGTTTTCCCAACAGAGAATCAGGTTAACCGACATTCAGGAGAAGGAAGTGTAGATTGCCTCAGGGGTTCTTCACATTTCAACATGTGTTAAATACAAAGGAGTAATCAAGATTTTATCTTCATATTTCCCTTTTAAATTGTTGAAAGTAATATACAGATTCATACATAGGGTCTGTCAGTCACACATTTTGCTGACTGACTAAAAAAGTTGTTAAATATCTATCTGTCTGCCTACCTGCCTGCATTTCTGACAGCATATAATGCAACACAATAAAGGATGAGTATGACCTTTTTGAAAGAGGACACAGTTTTTATGGTACAATTACTATCAACAAACAAAAATAAATGGATAAAAAATATATATATAAAATAGTGATCATCAAAAACAGAGCTGCTTGAACAGATATGAATCTACCAACAGACACATGCCTTGATCTTGTCTTACAAGTGCCTCTGGCAGAATTCTAGTTCTAAACACTGCATCCCTGACACTAATGACACTGTACCACTGAATACGTAAGATTTTTTGGAGTTGTAACAATGGTGTTTTATTACTTGAACATGGGTTAAAGTTTTATATACACATCAGAAACTTAAGAGTTTGTAGTTAATGAAGGTCAGGACTGCAAACTGAATGAAAACATTTTACCAGAATTTAAAGAAAAGAAAAGTCTCTTGACTAAGGGGCAGGCTGATTTTAAGAAACTGCTTAATATAATTTAAACACAAAACCTACTACCTTACTATATTTTCTCTAACTATTGTCCAAAAAATCCATGTGCACCCAACAGGTGTGTAATAAATTAAACCTACAAGCTGTAGTTTTGTCAGTGGTGCCGGTATGCACTAGAAAAGAAAAATGCTAATGAATAAGTGACTCATTAAGACTGATATACGGATATCACACTCACTACGGTTGAGAAAGCTGTGCTGTCTGTTTTTAGAAATAATGAGTCATGGATACGGTAACTAAGCATTTTGCAAAGCATGTGTGACCACCTTTTACGTAACAGAAGGGATGACGTGAAAGCTATTTTGTTATTCTTTTCGAAAAAGAATACCTTAAAAAATGTTTCTAAAAATAGTTGCATTAGCATACTTCTTACTTTGTGCATTTCACATGTTTGTCAAAGAATGGTCCAGTACATATGTTGTGACGTTGGAATGTGTTTTGACTATTTGACAAAAAAAAAAAAAACATGATATTTTGAATTGCAAAGATGAGGACTTTATATATATATATATATATATATATATATATATATATATATATATATATATATATCTTTTAGAAAACCATCTGGTTGTGAAAACAGAAGCAAAGTTATCCTTTGTGAATGTCAAATTAATCATGTACCAGACAGCATACTATTTTTAGGTTCAATGGGTGATCAAAAGTAAACATGGCTCACCTATTAATCTATTTAATGGATTTTAATGAAAATAATACAGGAAAATACAGACAGATAATGAAACAAACAAGCAGCAAGGTTCAGTGAGGACAACTAACCCTAGACTGCCTGACAGGTGTGCAGATTATTTTATGGAAATATGGTTGTGAAAAACCAAATCATTCCTCATATATAGACGACTCATTTTAATATAGCTGAAATCTCCAGCAGTAGTTTAAATGCCATCAGCTATTGCCCGGAAATAGCATAGAGGCTGCTTTCAAAGCCCAAAACACTGCATCAACATTTTAATTTCTCAAACCTGCGTCACTGTAACCACCCCACCTCCTTTCAATGTGTGTTTAGTCTTCATTCTTTTTACACAAAAAATATGCTCAACAAAACAAGTCCAGCAAGTTTTGCCAGACTTTACAAAAGCAAGAATTTCTTGCCTCTTTTAAAAAACTCCAGCCAGTGACAGCCCTTCATTTCCATCTCTGGACTCAAAGAGGACAGGTGTCTGTTGCCTTCTCAGTGTCAGCTTGTGCGATCTGTTTATTCCCTTGAATTTAAGAAAACTACTGCACAGTTGGACCCCACTGGGGTAAGAAAGTAAATTTTCATATTTAAATAATTGTTATTAACTGCAGAATTATAACATGATGTAAGAAATTATTTAAATCTAGCAATTTATTTTAAACATGTTTGGGGAAAGGGGGTTTATCATTTTTTTAACTGTTTTTTCTTTTCAATTATAACTGGTCAAATTCTATCTGAATCTGTCATTTTCTTTAGTGTTTGTTGAAGTGAATTGAACCAAAACTTAAAATTTAAGATTGCAATTTTTTTCTCTCACAATTTTCTGGCATTATATCAAATGCAACTTTGATCTTTTTACTTGATTATACTGCAACACTGACAGTGTAAATCAAAACATTAATTTAATTTAATGTGCTCACGTACAAATGCTGTTACAGTAAAGGATACGGCATGTTCTTGATTTGTTCTTTTAACATAGATGGATTGCGATGCTTGACTTGTCAGGGTGTGGCTGTTCTACAAGCACAGTGGTGCACCAGCCACAGAATATAATAATTATAATATCAAGAAACCTTTGTGCTATATTCAGATTGTAACTCTTGCAAAATTATTTGTTGTAATTGACAAATCTACTTATATGTATCTAAATAAATATAAAAGGAATTCACAGTTTAAAAAAAGATGTAGGAATCTCATTGAAAGCAGAGAGTTCATAGTTAATATGAACTTATTTTAATTTATTTAGTTATTTTTTATAAGTTATGAGTAAAATATTCATGGGAAAGATAATTGGAATTTATTAGAAAGGAATTATGGAAACATAATTCTCAAAAGAAGTAAAATAAAAAACGAAATATATATATTTATTAGTGGACTGTATTGTGGCATGAATGTCTCTTGATTTGTAGTTGTAAGGGAAATGGCTGATTTCAGTTGGGTGTGGATACACCTATGGATGGAATCTTGAAAGGCAACTGTAGATAAGTCACTGCCTTTACAGATAAAAAAAAAAAATGTTTCACAAACTTGTATTTCAGGAATGTTGGCACATGTAATTCAGATCTTCTCACCAAGATTGTGTTTATTATCTTTACAAATTTGTTATCAGTTAATAAGGGATTCACCCATGCAATAAGGTTAGAAACCAGTTTTATGACATGTATGAACTCGTCTAATAATTGTGCCAAAAACAAGCCGAGTTGACTTATTTCTATTTCTGTTTAAATAAATTTATGATTAAAAATTACAATGAAACAAAAGTACACTGGCTTAAGTTTAATTTCCCTATCATTTGCATAAAAGCAGTATGAAAGTTACATTTATCCTACACGTATTCAACCAAACAGGGAAGTGATCATTCTCTCACCTGTTAGCAAACTTTTGAAGAGCACAGAATAGCTTCAATGTATATATTTGTTTGTATAAAATAAACAAAGTACTTACTGTGAGGTATGATTAATAGGAGGCAGACTCTCTGAAGATGGAACCTCTTGTATTCTTGCTCCTCTTAGCGGGTAAGTGCTATGAATGAATGATTCTCTGAAAGGGTGTGTGTGTGTGTGCATGTGTCAGAGAGTGAGTGTGAGAGATAGAAGTAACATTTTAAACTGAAATAATTATTGAATTCTCTCTCTCTCTCTCTCTCTCTCTCTCTCTCTGTGTGTGTGTGTCTCTCTCCACAGGGCTGGTTGGAACAACATCAGCTCAAGATAACACAACAACAGGTATTATAAACAAAAGCTGCATGAATCCGTATTTTCTAACAGGTGAAATTGTGGTTTGAATTGGCCTATAACTGGGGATAGTTTGAAGAACGAGAAAGATGACCAAACCAAGGAAAAGAAAATCTTTATTATAGAACTCATTCCAAAAATCATATAGCTTGTACTTTTGGCAAGAGCAAATTTTACCTAAAAAATCTCAAAGACATGAGTTTCAGTTAAGTCAAAACATAAGCCTATTTGTCTGTTAAACAGAGATTAATGTGATGAAATGTATAGAGATTAAAGTGATGCGTATGTGTCATCAGAGACCAGTTATGATACAAATGACTAATGAAACAGGTTGGAAGCTAAACTGAAACTACAGTTCTTTGTTACCAGACAGTCAACATTCATGTGCATTGTAGTGCACAACACATACAACCAGGGGCCAATTATGATCAAGCAAACAAGTGAAACTGGTAAAACAGCTTGCCAGTCAGGCTGAAAATACAGTCCTTTAGTGCCAGACAGTTCAAACCCCGTGTCTATAGTATATTTTGGATTTAGAGCTAATAATGCAGGGAAGCCAATCAAGACTAATTTAGCTATGTAGAATATTTGCTACCAAATGCTGATAATAAAAGTGTTCAATTAAAGCTACACAATGCAATGCTTTTCTCCTTGACCATAAATGTTGAGAGTTAAGTGATTAAGTTTTAGGCCAGTTTGTAAATACAGGATAAGACTTTAATTATTCAAAATTAGTCAGCATTTCTTTTTACATTTAGCTAAAACTCAAATATTTGATCTTTTTTGTTATGATATTATTAATTTAGTTTTTGTCAAAAAATAGATAGATAGATAGATAGATAGATAGATAGATAGATAGATAGATAGATAGATAGATAGATAGATAGATAGATAGATAGATAGATAGATAGTTTTAACGCATTCATTTTGATTAATTAATTACAAAAAAATTATGGGTTAAAAAATGTAAATGCAGTTAGTGTTCCAAACAATGCAGAACATGTGTAAGTGCTCAGTTTCTTGGTACACTGATTATACTGATGCACACATCAGAGCTTGGCTAACACAGTTTTGCCAACTTAGTGACTTTAGTTCTATATTTAACGAGTTTTCAGACCCCTCTAAAAGTGACCAGCGGCACATCTAGCAACTTTTTCAGGTGTTATTTGGGACTTTTGGAGACTGACATGAAAGAACATATGATTTACTTTTTCTGAAACAATTGCTGCCGTAGGCCCCTCGCCTGTACACAAACACTCTCAGAGCAGGAAATGTTCAGTTTCCACTAACTGAACATGCCCTGGCTTATAGTCTGATGTTAATGCAATAAGACTGTTGACAAAAGTACTATAACATGTTGTTGACTTTTATAGAGAACAATGGCAGCTGTTAGCTAAAGTACTTAAAATGGCACTTTTACTTTAGAACTGAAATTTAATTAAATGCATTTTTTTCAGATATTACTACAGCTTGGGTTTACAAGCATTTGCATTTGAAATTTTCATATTTTTAAAACTTCTTGACACAGCCTAAATTTTTCTGAATAATTTTGTAATTCACAGTTGAGCCAACAGTCAACATGACGTCAGCACCTGGTGATGCAACCCCAACATCCTACAATACAACTGCATCACTGCTGAACGAAATTTTAGGTAATCTGACTTCTCCCACAGTTAAAATCATGAAGAGTGCTGATTTAATTATGTGTAACCTCATCAAGTGTTCATTTTTATTTAACAGGGAATTCAACCTCATCACCAATCAACACGACTTCATCATCAGTTGACAGTACCCTATCAACAGTCAATGCAACCTCACCATCAATGACCTCAATAGCGAATGAAAGCTCACCATCAGTCAACATGACATCCCCAATCAATGCCCTTTTGCCAGGTAACTGAATTCCAACAACATCTGCAATGCAACTTAATGTCTCTTGATTTCCTTTACAGGTATGAAACTTCTAAACTAGTCAATCACTTTTCTTTGTGACAGAAAAGAGAATAGAAAATTGTTGAGATGTATGAAGGAAGGGTATGCAGGAACACATGCTGAATAGCTTCATGCATCTAAAAATGTATGGGTGTATATACTATCCTACTTTTGGCCATTTTTCAGAATGAAAGCAACACAATCCATGGTACATGATGGTTCAGGCTTTCTAAGGATTTTAATTTTGATCAAAAAATAGTTTTCCACTTTTTCTCAGCTAATTTTAAACAAGCTTTGGTCCTGAGAAGTAGCAAATGTTTTAGATCATGTTCAGACATGACTTGTTCTTCTATGACTGACACAGCTTCAATCCACATTTATGGAAAACACCACAACTGTGCTTATCGCCAGTGATTTCTGAAAGTGCCTGTAATCATTTAACTTTGCAGTTTTTGCCTGGGTTTAATGTAGCTTGAAGACCTGAAGATCACTGACATTCAACATTGATTCTTAAGTTTACTTTTAAGTCCCTTTTTCTTTTTTTTAGCATTTTGTAGAACCTGCTCTGGTTTATCTAAGACATGTTGGGGAGGAACCATTGGGGGTCAGAGTTTGAGGGGTGTTTCAGGTGGGATGCATGGACAGTGGGGGTAACTGGTCTGAAAAAAATATTTATCTAAATCACAAAAGTCAAAATGACATTAATATGAACGCTCTCATATACATGTGTTTATGTTGTTTTTTTCATTGTTTCGCTTTCAGATAATACAACTTCATCTCCACAAAACATGACCAGCCCACCACCAGGTAATCATGCATAAACTTTGCAACTATTAATATTTATAGTGCAATTTATTATTTAACCATTTTAACTGTATAGTATATTAAATGACAAATTACAGAATAACATGTCATAGGAGTTGTTTTTTTTCTTGTTTCTTTTATCAACATTGTTTGAACTTTATTAGCATTTACACCAACTTTGTTCCTTGGGAACACAATCTCACCAACAGTGAACCCAACTTCATCACTACACAATGCAACTTCTCCACTACTGAACATGACATCTCCACTGGTTGACCTAACATCACCACCAGGTAAAAATGAAACCAATTGGATACACTTTTTGTTTTTTGTTAAATTCCACAATCAGCTCCAAAATCTCTCTTATAAGACAAGTTTTTTCCTATTTGATAGCCTTTGTGCAGTACTGTTCTGAAACCAACCAAACAAAAAATTATAAATACAGTAAATTTTACTCAAACAAATAATCTTGTCATATTTATGTGTTACTACTTTTAGGTAATTCAAGTTCAACAGTTGTGACTAAAAGAGCAGCAGCTACATATTTTAATTATAAATTTGTGTAGTAATCCTTTTAGGGGCCATAACATGTGTCAGGTAATAAGACACCAGCATTGTATAATATTTTAACCTTGTTTACTTGAGGAAAATACTATTATCATCTTCTAAAGATAATGGACTTACAGGACTGTAGGACATGTTTTATTCCATTTTTTTGAAAATAAATACTCTATTTAATTCACCAAATTAACTAAAATAATTCCATCACCAGTTAACCCAACAGCACCAACTCTAAACACAACTTCACCGGAAGTTACAATGACTTCACCACCAGTCAGTGCTACTTCACTAAGTGCAACTTCACCAACAGTCCCCATGACATCACAGCTACTTAATGAAACTTCACCAATCATTACTACCTCACCACTTCTTAATGCAACTTCCTCACCAGTCAGCATGACCTCATCACATCTTAATGCATCTTCACCACCAGTCCTCATGACTTCACCACCACTTAGTGAAACTTCACCAATCATTACTACCTCACCACTTCTTAATGCAACTTCCTCACCAGTCAGCATGACCGCATCACATCTTAATGCATCTGCACCACCAGTCCTCATGACGTCACCACCACTCAATGAAACTTCACCACCAGTCCTCATGACTTCACCACCGCTCAGTGAAACTTCACTAATCATTACTACCTCACCACTTCTGAATGCAACTTCCTCACCAGTCAGCATGACATCACCACATCTTAATGCATCTGCACCACCAGTCCTCATGACGTCACCACCACTCAATGAAACTTCACCACCAGTCCTCATGACTTCACCACCACTCAGTGAAACTTCACCAATCATTACTACCTCACCACTTCTTAATGCAACTTCCTCACCAGTCAGCATGACATCACCACATCTTAATGCATCTGCACCACCAGTCCTCATGACGTCACCATCACTCAATGAAACTTTACCACCAGTCCTCATGACGTCACCAGCATTCAACACAACCCCCCCACTAATCAGTTTAACGTCACCAGCACTGAATACAACTTCATCACCATTCAGCATGACATCACCACAAGTCAATGAAACATCTTCACCAGTTACTGCATCCTCACCATCAGTCAACATGACCTCATCACCAGTCATTGCAACCTCACCACCAACAAACCTTAACTTAACAGTTAATGCCACCTTACCTCATGTCCAAATGACCTCACCAGCGGTCCACATGACAAACCCAACTGCAGCCTCATTGCCAGGTAACTGAATTCCAGCAACATCTGCAATGTAAATTGATTTCTTCTGATTTCCTTTACAGGTATGAAACTTCTAAATTAGTCAATCCCTTTTCTTGGTGACAAAAAAGCAAATAGAATATTGTCCATGGTTTAAGATGGAGATGCTGATGAGGAGATAAATCAGCACTTTTAGAAAAGAAATGAAATGTGATCTGCTCTACATACTGTAGCTCAACATTCACATAATTAACACCGTGAAAGAGTTAGGAACTCTTCAGGCAGGGATCACCAACTCTGGTCTTTGAGGCTGGTGTCCTGCAGGTATTGGATGTTTTCCCAGCAGCAACACATCTGTTAAAAAAAGGGGTCATTAACTTGTGCAGAACTTGACAATAAGCTTTTGGAGATCCATTTTATTAGGATCAGTTGTGTTGCAGTAGGGAAACATTCAATATCTTTAGGGCACCAGCCCTTGAGGACAAGAATTAGTGATCCCTGCCTTAGAGTAAAGAGAAAAGACAGTCCATGTGATATGTGCAACTGCGCACCATTTCTAGTCAGTTGAGATGTATGCAGGAACGCGCATTCAATAGATTCATAGATATGAAAGTGTCTGGGTGTACATACTTTCCCAGTTTTGGCCATTTTTCAGAATAAAAGCAACACAATCCATGGTACATGAGGTCCTTGAAGACAGAAGGGACGTTTCCAGTGCTATTGACACCCTTAGATTAATAGAAAAGCAGTTTTTTTTAGCTAAGCACTAATGAGATGCAGAAAGGTCCTTCTCTTTTATAATTCTGAGGCTGCATTGTTCAGGCTTTCTAAGGATTTTAATTTTGATCAAAAAATAGTTTTCCACTCTTTCTCAGGTAATTTTAAACAAGCTTTGGTCCTGAGAAGTAGCAAATGTTTTAGATCATGTTCAGACATGACTTGTTCTTCTATGACTGACACAGCTTCAATTCACATTTATGGAAAACTCAACAAATGTGCTCATCGACAGTGATTTCTGAAGTGCCTGTAATCATTTACATGACGAGTTTTTGCCTGGGTTTAATATATTGTATCTTAAAGACCTGAAGCTCACTGACATTCAATATTGACTCATATCTTTTCTTTTAAGTAAGCTACCTTTTTCTTTTTTAACATTTAGTAAAACCTGCTCTGGTTTATCTAAGTATTGTTGCTGGGGAGGGATCAATGGCGGTCAGAGTTTGAGGGGTGTGTCAGGGGATGCATGGACAGTGGGGGTAACTGGTCTGAAAAACATATTTATCTAAATCGCAAAATGACATCAATACGAATGCACACATATATATGTGTTCATATTGATTATTTTTCCATTGTTTCTCTTTCAGATAATACAACTTCATCTCCACAAAACACGACCAGCCCACCACCAGTTACTTCAGTGCCAGGTAATCTTGCATAAGCTTTGCCACTATCGTTATTTATAGTCAAATTGATTATTCAACAATTTTACCTGTACAGTACGTTAATTGACAAACCACAGAATAACACATCATAGGAGTTGTTTTTTTTTTCTTTTTTGATTGTATGATTGTTTCTTTTATCAACATCGTATGTCTAAACTTTATTGGCATTTACACCAACTTTGTTCCTTGGGAACACAATCTCACCAACAGTGAACCCAACTTCATCACTACACAATGCAACTTCTCCACTACTGAACATGACGCCTCCACTGGTTGGCCTAACATCACCACCAGGTAAAAATGAAACCAATTGGATACACTTTTTGATTTTTGTTAAATTTCATAATTAACTCCAAAATCTCTCTTATAAGACAAGCTCTTTTCCTATTTGATTGTATTTGATAGCCTTTGTGCAGTACTGTTCTGAAACCAACCAAACAAAAAATTATAAATACAGTAAATTTTACTCAAACAAATAATCTTGTCATATTTATGTGTTACTACTTTTAGGTAATTCAAGTTCAACAGCTGTGACTAAAAGAGCAGCAACTACATATTTTAATTATAAATTTGTATAGTAATCCTTTTAGGGGCCATAACATGTGTCAGGAAATAAGACACCAGCATTGTATAATATTTTAACCTTGTTTACTTGAGGAAATACTATTATCATCTTCTAAAGATAATGCTTTTGGAGATCCATAAGTAAGTTACCTTTTTCTTTTTTAACATTTAGTAGAACCTGCTCTGGTTTATCTAAGTAATGTTGTTGGGGAGGGATCAATGGGAGTCAGAGTTTGAGGGATGTGTCAGGTGATGCATGGACAGTGGGGGTAACTGGTCTGAAAAACATATTTATCTAAATCGCAAAATGACATCAATACGAATGCACACATATATATGTGTTCATATTGATTATTTTTCCATTGTTTCTCTTTCAGATAATACAACTTCATCTCCACAAAACACGACCAGCCCACCACCAGTTACTTCAGTGCCAGGTAATCTTGCATAAGCTTTGCCACTATCGTTATTTATAGTCCAATTGATTATTCAACAATTTTAACTGTACAGTACGTTAATTGACAAACCACAGAATAACACGTCATAGGAGTTGTTTTTTTTTTCTTTTTTTGATTGTATGATTGTTTCTTTTATCAACATCGTATGTCTAAACTTTATTGGCATTTACACCAACTTTGTTCCTTGGGAACACAATCTCACCAACAGTGAACCCAACTTCATCACTACACAATGCAACTTCTCCACTACTGAACATGACGCCTCCACTGGTTGGCCTAACATCACCACCAGGTAAAAATGAAACCAATTGGATACACTTTTTGTTTTTTGTTAAATTTCATAATTAACTCCAAAATCTCTCTTATAAGACAAGCTCTTTTCCTATTTGATTGTATTTGATAGCCTTTGTGCAGTACTGTTCTGAAACCAACCAAACAAAAAATTATAAATACAGTAAATTTTACTCAAACAAATAATCTTGTCATATTTATGTGTTACTACTTTTAGGTAATTCAAGTTCAACAGCTGTGACTAAAAGAGCAGCAACTACATATTTTAATTATAAATTTGTATAGTAATCCTTTTAGGGGCCATAACATGTGTCAGGAAATAAGACACCAGCATTGTATAATATTTTAACCTTGTTTACTTGAGGAAATACTATTATCATCTTCTAAAGATAATGCTTTTGGAGATCCATAAGTAAGTTACCTTTTTCTTTTTTAACATTTAGTAGAACCTGCTCTGGTTTATCTAAGTAATGTTGTTGGGGAGGGATCAATGGGAGTCAGAGTTTGAGGGATGTGTCAGGTGATGCATGGACAGTGGGGGTAACTGGTCTGAAAAACATATTTATCTAAATCGCAAAATGACATCAATACGAATGCACACATATATATGTGTTCATATTGATTATTTTTCCATTGTTTCTCTTTCAGATAATACAACTTCATCTCCACAAAACACGACCAGCCCACCACCAGTTACTTCAGTGCCAGGTAATCTTGCATAAGCTTTGCCACTATCGTTATTTATAGTCCAATTGATTATTCAACAATTTTAACTGTACAGTACGTTAATTGACAAACCACAGAATAACACGTCATAGGAGTTGTTTTTTTTTTCTTTTTTTGATTGTATGATTGTTTCTTTTATCAACATCGTATGTCTAAACTTTTTTGGCATTTACACCAACTTTGTTCCTTGGGAACACAATCTCACCAACAGTGAACCCAACTTCATCACTACACAATGCAACTTCTCCACTACTGAACATGACGCCTCCACTGGTTGGCCTAACATCACCACCAGGTAAAAATGAAACCAATTGGATACACTTTTTGTTTTTGTTAAATTTCATAATTAACTCCAAAATCTCTCTTATAAGACAAGCTCTTTTCCTATTTGATTGTATTTGATAGCCTTTGTGCAGTACTGTTCTGAAACCAACCAAACAAAAAATTATAAATACAGTAAATTTTACTCAAACAAATAATCTTGTCATATTTATGTGTTACTACTTTTAGGTAATTCAAGTTCAACAGCTGTGACTAAAAGAGCAGCAACTACATATTTTAATTATAAATTTGTATAGTAATCCTTTTAGGGGCCATAACATGTGTCAGGAAATAAGACACCAGCATTGTATAATATTTTAACCTTGTTTACTTGAGGAAATACTATTATCATCTTCTAAAGATAATGCTTTTGGAGATCCATAAGTAAGTTACCTTTTTCTTTTTTAACATTTAGTAGAACCTGCTCTGGTTTATCTAAGTAATGTTGTTGGGGAGGGATCAATGGGAGTCAGAGTTTGAGGGATGTGTCAGGTGATGCATGGACAGTGGGGGTAACTGGTCTGAAAAACATATTTATCTAAATCGCAAAATGACATCAATACGAATGCACACATATATATGTGTTCATATTGATTATTTTTCCATTGTTTCTCTTTCAGATAATACAACTTCATCTCCACAAAACACGACCAGCCCACCACCAGTTACTTCAGTGCCAGGTAATCTTGCATAAGCTTTGCCACTATCGTTATTTATAGTCCAATTGATTATTCAACAATTTTAACTGTACAGTACGTTAATTGACAAACCACAGAATAACACGTCATAGGAGTTTTTTTTCTTTTTTTGATTGTATGATTGTTTCTTTTATCAACATCGTATGTCTAAACTTTATTGGCATTTACACCAACTTTGTTCCTTGGGAACACAATCTCACCAACAGTGAACCCAACTTCATCACTACACAATGCAACTTCTCCACTACTGAACATGACGTCTCCACTGGTTGGCCTAACATCACCACCAGGTAAAAATGAAACCAATTGGATACACTTTTTGTTTTTTGTTAAATTTCATAATTAACTCCAAAATCTCTCTTATAAGACAAGCTCTTTTCCTATTTGATTGTATTTGATAGCCTTTGTGCAGTACTGTTCTGAAACCAACCAAACAAAAAATTATAAATACAGTAAATTTTACTCAAACAAATAATCTTGTCATATTTATGTGTTACTACTTTTAGGTAATTCAAGTTCAACAGCTGTGACTAAAAGAGCAGCAACTACATATTTTAATTATAAATTTGTATAGTAATCCTTTTAGGGGCCATAACATGTGTCAGGAAATAAGACACCAGCATTGTATAATATTTTAACCTTGTTTACTTGAGGAAATACTATTATCATCTTCTAAAGATAATGCTTTTGGAGATCCATAAGTAAGTTACCTTTTTCTTTTTTAACATTTAGTAGAACCTGCTCTGGTTTATCTAAGTAATGTTGTTGGGGAGGGATCAATGGGAGTCAGAGTTTGAGGGGTGTGTCAGGTGTATAAATGTGTTCATTTATTTTTTTCATTATTTTTCTTTTAGATAATACACATCCATCTCCAGAAAACATGACCACCCCACCACCATTTACAGCAAGGCCAGGTAATCATCCATAAACTTTGCCACTATCCTTATTATTTAAGTTCAATTAGTTTTTCAACCCTATTTAATATACAGTTTGTTCAAAACTACAGGATAACATGTCGTTGAATGAGTTATTTATTTATTTTCTTTTTAATCAACATTGTATAAACTTTATTGCCATTTATACCAACTTTTTTACTTGGGAATGCGATCTTATCAACAGTGAACTCAACTCCATCACTACACAATGCAACTTCTCCACTACTGAACATGACATCTCCACTGGTTGACATAACACCACCAGCTGTCTCAACAATGACACCACCAGGTAAAAATGAAACCAATTGGATACACTTTTTGTTTTTTGTTAAATTCCACAATTAATTACACACACACACACACACACACACACACACCCTCCCCCCACACACACACACAAAAAAAAACAAAACAAGACAAGGTTTTACCTATTTGACTGTATTTAATAGCCTCTGTGCAGCTCTGTTCTGAAACCAAACAAAAAATATCTGTAGAAGATTTTACTTTTACAATTAATCTTTTTTTATCTGTGTTATTACATAATTCAGGTTCAACAGCAGTGACTCAAACAGCAGCTTCTTCATTAATCCCGTCTACTGGCATTATAACTACTCCAACTACAACCACGACTCCAACTACAACCACAACTCCAACTACAACCACAACAACAACACGTGCCCCACCACCAGAGCCTATTGTCAAAATGGGATTTAAGATGGAACAAACTTTTGAACCAGAGTTAGCAAACACTACATCACCACAGTTTAAGGAACTGGAAACCAAAGTCACCAGTGCAGTGAGTTTTATTTCTTTTATAAAGCTTTAACCACTATTTTACAACTTACTTGGTTTGTTTTTGTTATGTGTTACTATGCTGTTCAATTACCTATTACGTAACATTTTCTAATTTTAATGTGTTCTTCAGCTCTCATGCTACTTATTGTTTCTGATTTTACTAGTGTTACTTATTATCTCCAATTGAAAATTATTACAAAAGTATTTTTCGTGGGGTCTCCATAAAGGATTTATGAAACTGAATCAAAATGTATATGTTTATACAAACATACATGTCTTGTGTGACACATACACACACAGCAAATTTGAATTGCAGATGCAATACTTCTGCTCATATAATTCTTTCTTTATACATTTCTTTTTAAAATATTTGTCCACAGCTAAATGAAGTCTACTCAAAAAAATTTGGAGATGCCTTCAATCGCACCATCGTCAGAAGCTTCAAGTATGCACTCTTACATGTTTTTATTATTTATTTATTTATTTTACTTTGAGTGTATTATTTGATACTGTTTTGCCAGACATTGATTCATTCATTTCAAAAATATTTTAAACATTAGACCACAAATTTAAGTTTTTCAGCATTTCATTAGAATTTTTTTTTCAGATATCAATTTCATCCTAATTCAGTTCTAATTTAACTGCACTGACAATATTTGACAATAGTGAAATAAGTTATCCAGTAGTATTAATAATTAATGAAAAAAATCTATTTTTCAGGAGCGGATCTGTTGTGGCGGATGTTGAGCTGATCTTCAACCAAGTAGCGACAATGCCAAACGCCTCTTCAGCTGCTAATACTTTGGTAGAGGCTGTTAAGACGAGCAACTTTTCCCTGCGTGTCAACACATCATCTGTTGTTGCCAGTAAGTCTGTTATTTTATTTTATTTTTATTTCATGCCTGATTACATATTATTATTATTATTATTATTATTATTATTATTATTATTATTATTATTATTATTATCATTTCTGTTTTTTAAATGTAACTCAATTTTTAATAAAAAAAATGTGGCTATAATTTTCAGTCGTGCAGACGCCTGAGGTCCCAGTCACAGTTGCTTCTTCGACTTTTGTAAGCACAACATCCATACCAGGTAAAAAAAAAATATATATATATATATGAAGACAAGTTATTACATTTTTTTTATTATAAATTTGTGTAGTAATCTTTTAGAGGCCATATCAGGTGCCAGATAATATGACACACAGCATAATATAATTTTTTTTAATCTTGTTTACTTGAGGAAATACTATTATTACCTCCTACAAATAATGGACTAACATGACTGTAGGGCATGTTTTATTCTACATGTAAAGAAATTCAATATTTTACAGAAATATTCCTTTTAAATGAACAAATTAACCAAAATAATTCTATCACCAGTTAACCCAACATCACCAACTCTAAACACAACTTCACCGGAAGTTATTATGACTTCACCACCAGTCAGTCTAAATGCAACTTCACCAACAGTCCCCATGACATCACAACTACTCAATGACACTTCACCAGTCATTTCAACTTCACCACCTCTTAATGCAACTTCCTCACCAGTCAGCATGACATCACCACCACTTAATGCAACTTCCTCACCAGTCAGCATGACATCACCACCACTAAATGAAACATCATCACCAGTTACTGCATCCTCACCATCAGCCAACATGACCTTTTCAGCTGTCACTATAACTTCATCATCATTCAATGCAACCTCACCAGCATTCAATGTCACTTCTGTACCAGTGATGTTTACCATAACCCCTTCAGGTAAAAGAAAACGTGGTGTCTGTCATGAGTGATTTAATGTTACACAGTAGATAAACTAAACAAAATTAATGTGTCTATAATATCAGCACTAAGACGTGTCTCATCCCTAGCTGCAGTATATAAAATGCAACTGTAAAACTTGAAACTTGCTAATATTAAGTATTAATATTCAATATTAAATGCCACTTCCAGCTCCAATTTCAACCTATCAGCGAATGCAGCAAGCATTGTTGCACAAAGTATGATGTGTTTTGGTTTCTTTTTCATTCCTGACATTTTTTTTATCATCATTGGTCTTCACTATGAGATAAAGTAAGCAGTATTATGTATTAGACTAATGCAACTACTTTAACAATCTTATTTTATTTAACAGGAGTTGATACAACAATTTCACCTACATTAGTGTTTTCAACTGTGTCGCCAGGTAATTTCATGACATTTATATTTTGTTTGTTATACCTTGTTTACATAATAGACTAACACTAGGGTATGTTTAACAGCTGTTGTGGTGTACATGGAATATTCAGACTGAATTCAAACTGCTGAGACAGATAACGATCAGTTCTCAAAAAATATAATAGCTGTGGTTAAGCAAATATTTTGCTCAATTAACCAAAATAATTCCATCACCAGTTAGCACAACATCACCAATGCTCAATGCAACTTCACCTGAAGTCATCATTACATCACCACAACTCAACACAACCGCATCACCACACAATGCAACTTCTCCACCAGTCACCATGACATCACCACCACTCAATGGAACATCCTCACCTTCAATCAGTGTAACTTCACCAGCGCTGAATACAACTTCACCAGTCAGCATGACTTCAACACCACTAAATGAAACATCTTCACCAGTTACTGCATCCCCACCACCAGTGAACATAACCTCACCACCAGTCATTGTGACTTCACCACCACTCAATGCAACTTCTCTGCCACTCACCATGACATCACCACCAGTAAATGCAACTTCTTCACCAGTTACAGTGTCATCACCACCAGCGAACATAACCTCACCAGCAATCACTGTGACTTCACCACCACTAAATGCAACTTCTCCACCAGTCGGCACAACCTCACCACTACCGAGTACAACTTCACCACTAGTCAGTGTAACCTCTGTACCACCAGTGTCCACCACGCTCCCTCCAGGTAAAAGATCATTTAATGTTAGAGGCTAATGTATTAGTGACAGTTGATGTTATGCAGTTGATAAATTAAACCAAATAAATATGTAGATAAAATCAGAACGAAAGCCTTTCATCCTTAGCTGGACTACATACACATATAAACCTGTCAAATATGAGACTTGTTGGTATTTACTTTCATACAATGTTATCTCTCCACCAGCAAATGGAACATCAGCTCAGCCAGTAACTTCAACACCACCAGCAACTACTACTCCCACCACTACTACTACTACTACTACTACTACTGCTACTACTACTACTACTACTACTACAACTGCTGCACCAGCAGATTCAAAGCTCAGTCTGGGATTTAGCTTGAAGCAAAACTTTACTTCAGATCTATCAAACCCTTCCTCCACTGCATTCACAAGTTTGGCACAAACCATAACAAATGTAGTAAGTATAATTACATTTCTTATTATCACAGTTTCTGTGTCAGATGAAATTAATGTTTTTTTTTACTCTAAGCAACTTTGTAACAAGGCATTATTATAGCAGGATAACATTGTGTTGTTGCAGGAGTTCTCTCACACTGTACTTCCTTAATCACAAATATTACTTAACTTCTCGTCAATTAATTTTTTTTCTAGCTTGATCAAATCTATAAAGCAAGATTTGGGAGACGTTTCCTGAGATCACTGATCAGAGCTTTCAGGTACATGACATTTTAAAAAAGACAATAATTATTAAGATGGTATCAAACTTCTCAGATTATTTGTAATGTACCTTTAATTAAACATCTCAGAGCCATGTGTTTATGTAAAAAAATGCTCACTTATCAAAAATATGAATTTTTTTTAGTTTAATTGCTCATTTTTTGAATTCAGGATATTTTCAGTATAAAACACACTTTATATTGTTATTTTATTTGCAGTAAGTTTGACATGAAAGACATAATAACTATAAAAAGAATTCCTTTTACAGACCAGGTTCAGTTGTGGTAGATGCTGAGCTGGTATTCAGCAACTCCAGCTCAGTACCACCCTCCAATGATGCAGCATCTGCTCTGGTGGAGGCAGCAGCATCCAACTCTACCAATTTCACCCTCCCACTGAATCCATCAACTGTTGTTGCATCAAGTATGAATTGATTTATCTGTTTACTTTTACTATGAAATACAATGAACAATGCAAATTTAATTACTAGACTGAAAGATAAAATGTCTACTTTAACAATTCAACTTTGTTTTGGCAGCAATTAATACAACCACAGATGCACCTTCCACAACAGGTAATATCATGATACAACCACATCATTGCATTTTTTATTTTATTGTTTCTCCAGGTTATGTAGTTTCATTGCCTCTTATACATAATGTATTTACAGGACTGTAAGAAATGTTTATCCCTAACTTTGCTGAACACGGCATATTAAGAAACACAACAATCTGATATTAGTGACATTAATTTGTTGCTCGGAATGTGTTTGTTTGTCTAACTAACCAAAATAATTGCACCACCAGTTAACCCATCCTCATCAACACTCAACACAATGTCACCAGTAATCATCACTTCCTCACCACCACTCAGTTTATCATCATCACCAGTCACCATGACATCACCACCACTCAATACAACTTCTCCACCAGTCAGTGTGACATCATCACCACCACTAAATGAAACATCTTCACCAGTTACTGCATCCCCACCACCAGTGAACATAACCTCACCAGCAATCAGCGTGACTTCACCACCACTCAGTGTAACATCATCACCACCACTAAATGCAACTACTCCACCAGTCACCATGACATCACCACCACTCAATACAACTTCTCCATCAGTCAGTGTAACATCATCACTACCAGTAAATGCAACTTCTTCACCAGTTACTGCATCCCCACCACCAGTGAACATAACCTCACCACCAGTCACTGTGACTTCACCACCACTAAATGCAACTTCTCCGCCACTCACCATGGCATCACCACCAGTAAATGCAACTTCTTCACCAGTTACAGTGTCTTCACCACCAGTGAACATAACCTCACCAGCAGTCACTGTGACTTCACCACCACTAAATGCAACTTCTCCACCAGTCGGCACAACCTCACCACTACCGAGCACAACTTCACCACTAATCAGTGTAACCTCTGTACCACCAGTGTCCACCACGCTCCCTCCAGGTAAAAGATCATTTAATGTTAGAGGCTAATGTATTAGTAACAGTTGATGTTATGCAGCTGATAAATTAAACCAAATAAATATGTAGATAAAATCAGAACCAAAGCCTTTCATCCTTAGCTGGACTATATACACATATAAACCTGTCAAATATGAGACTTGTTGGTATTTACTTTCATACAATGTTATCTCTCCACCAGCAAATGGAACATCAGCTCAGCCAGTAACTTCAACACCACCAGCAACTACTACTCCCACCACTACTACTACTACTACTACTACTACTGCTACTACTACTACTACTACTACTACAACTACTACTACTACTACTACAACTGCTGCACCAGCAGATTCAAAGCTCAGTCTGGGATTTAGCTTGACGCAACCCTTTACTTCGGAACTATCAAACCCTTCCTCCTCTGCATTCACAAGTTTGGCACAAACCATAACAAATGCAGTAAGTATAATTACATTTCTTATTATCACAGTTTCTGTGTCAGATGAAATTAATGTTTTTTTTTACTCTAAGCAACTTTGTAACAAGGCATTATTATAGCAGGATAACATTGTGTTGTTGCAGGAGTTCTCTCACACTGTACTTCCTTAATCACAAATATTACTTAACTTCTCGTCAATTAAATTTTTTTCTAGCTTGATCAAATCTATAAAGCAAGATTTGGGAGACGTTTCCTGAGATCACTGATCAGAGCTTTCAGGTACATGACATTTTAAAACAGACAATAATTATTAAGATGGTATCAAACTTCTCAGATTATTTGTAATGTACCTTTATTTAAACATCTCAGAGCCATGTGTTTATGTAAAAAATGCTCACTTATCAAAAATATGAATGTTTTTTTAGTTTAATTGCTCATTTTTTTAATTCAGGATATTTTAATTATAACACCATCTTTATTTTGTTATTTTATTTGCAGTAAGTTTGACATGAAAGAAATAATGACTATAAAAAGAATTCCTTTTACAGATCAGGTTCAGTTGTGGTAGATGCTGAGCTGGTATTCAGCAACTCCAGCTCAGTACCACCCTCAAATGATGCAGCATCTGCTCTGGTGGAGGCAGCAGCATCCAACTCTACCAATTTCACCCTCCCACTGAATACATCAACTGTTGTTGCATCAAGTATGAATTGATTTATCTGTTTACTTTTACTATGAAATACAATGAACAATGCAAATTTAATTACTAGACTGAAAGATAAAATGTCTACTTTAACAATTCAACTTTTGTTTTGGCAGCAATTAATACAACCACAGATGCACCTTCCACAACAGGTAATATCATGATACAACCACATCATTACATTTTTTATTTTATTGTTTCTCCCGGTTATGTAGTTTCATTGCCTCTTATACATAATGTATTTACAGGACTGTAAGAAATGTTTATCCCTAACTTTGCTGAACACGGCATATTAAGAAACACAACAATCTGATATTAGTGACATTAATTTGTTGCTCGGAATGTGTTTGTTTGTCTAACTAACCAAAATAATTGCACCACCAGTTAACCCATCCTCATCAACACTCAACACAATGTCACCAGTAATCATCACTACCTCACCACCACTCAGTTTATCATCATCACCAGTCACCATGACATCACCACCACTCAATACAACTTCTCCACCAGTCAGTGTGACATCATCACCACCACTAAATGAAACATCTTCACCAGTTACTGCATCCCCACCACCAGTGAACATAACCTCACCAGCAATCAGCGTGACTTCACCACCACTCAATACAACTTCTCCACCAGTCACCATGACATCACCACCACTCAATACAACTTCTCCATCAGTCAGTGTAACATCATCACCACCACTAAATGCAACTACTCCACCAGTCACCATGACATCACCCCCACTCAATACAACTTCTCCACCAGTCAGTGTGACATCATCACCACCAGTAAATGCAACTTCTTCACCAGTTACTGCATCCCCACCACCAGTGAACATAACCTCACCAGCAATCAGCGTGACTTCACCACCACTCAGTGTAACATCATCACCACCACTAAATGCAACTACTCCACCAGTCACCATGACATCACCACCACTCAATACAACTTCTCCATCAGTCAGTGTAACATCATCACTACCAGTAAATGCAACTTCTTCACCAGTTACTGCATCCCCACCACCAGTGAACATAACCTCACCACCAGTCACTGTGACTTCACCACCACTAAATGCAACTTCTCCGCCACTCACCATGGCATCACCACCAGTAAATGCAACTTCTTCACCAGTTACAGTGTCTTCACCACCAGTGAACATAACCTCACCAGCAGTCACTGTGACTTCACCACCACTAAATGCAACTTCTCCACCAGTCGGCACAACCTCACCACTACCGAGCACAACTTCACCACTAATCAGTGTAACCTCTGTACCACCAGTGTCCACCACGCTCCCTCCAGGTAAAAGATCATTTAATGTTAGAGGCTAATGTATTAGTAACAGTTGATGTTATGCAGCTGATAAATTAAACCAAATAAATATGTAGATAAAATCAGAACCAAAGCCTTTCATCCTTAGCTGGACTATATACACATATAAACCTGTCAAATATGAGACTTGTTGGTATTTACTTTCATACAATGTTATCTCTCCACCAGCAAATGGAACATCAGCTCAGCCAGTAACTTCAACACCACCAGCAACTACTACTCCCACCACTACTACTACTACTACTACTACTACTGCTACTACTACTACTACTACTACTACAACTACTACTACTACTACTACAACTGCTGCACCAGCAGATTCAAAGCTCAGTCTGGGATTTAGCTTGACGCAACCCTTTACTTCGGAACTATCAAACCCTTCCTCCTCTGCATTCACAAGTTTGGCACAAACCATAACAAATGCAGTAAGTATAATTACATTTCTTATTATCACAGTTTCTGTGTCAGATGAAATTAATGTTTTTTTTTACTCTAAGCAACTTTGTAACAAGGCATTATTATAGCAGGATAACATTGTGTTGTTGCAGGAGTTCTCTCACACTGTACTTCCTTAATCACAAATATTACTTAACTTCTCGTCAATTAAATTTTTTTCTAGCTTGATCAAATCTATAAAGCAAGATTTGGGAGACGTTTCCTGAGATCACTGATCAGAGCTTTCAGGTACATGACATTTTAAAACAGACAATAATTATTAAGATGGTATCAAACTTCTCAGATTATTTGTAATGTACCTTTATTTAAACATCTCAGAGCCATGTGTTTATGTAAAAAATGCTCACTTATCAAAAATATGAATGTTTTTTTAGTTTAATTGCTCATTTTTTTAATTCAGGATATTTTAATTATAACACCATCTTTATTTTGTTATTTTATTTGCAGTAAGTTTGACATGAAAGAAATAATGACTATAAAAAGAATTCCTTTTACAGATCAGGTTCAGTTGTGGTAGATGCTGAGCTGGTATTCAGCAACTCCAGCTCAGTACCACCCTCAAATGATGCAGCATCTGCTCTGGTGGAGGCAGCAGCATCCAACTCTACCAATTTCACCCTCCCACTGAATACATCAACTGTTGTTGCATCAAGTATGAATTGATTTATCTGTTTACTTTTACTATGAAATACAATGAACAATGCAAATTTAATTACTAGACTGAAAGATAAAATGTCTACTTTAACAATTCAACTTTTGTTTTGGCAGCAATTAATACAACCACAGATGCACCTTCCACAACAGGTAATATCATGATACAACCACATCATTACATTTTTTATTTTATTGTTTCTCCCGGTTATGTAGTTTCATTGCCTCTTATACATAATGTATTTACAGGACTGTAAGAAATGTTTATCCCTAACTTTGCTGAACACGGCATATTAAGAAACACAACAATCTGATATTAGTGACATTAATTTGTTGCTCGGAATGTGTTTGTTTGTCTAACTAACCAAAATAATTGCACCACCAGTTAACCCATCCTCATCAACACTCAACACAATGTCACCAGTAATCATCACTACCTCACCACCACTCAGTTTATCATCATCACCAGTCACCATGACATCACCACCACTCAATACAACTTCTCCACCAGTCAGTGTGACATCATCACCACCACTAAATGAAACATCTTCACCAGTTACTGCATCCCCACCACCAGTGAACATAACCTCACCAGCAATCAGCGTGACTTCACCACCACTCAATACAACTTCTCCACCAGTCACCATGACATCACCACCACTCAATACAACTTCTCCATCAGTCAGTGTAACATCATCACCACCACTAAATGCAACTACTCCACCAGTCACCATGACATCACCCCCACTCAATACAACTTCTCCACCAGTCAGTGTGACATCATCACCACCAGTAAATGCAACTTCTTCACCAGTTACTGCATCCCCACCACCAGTAAACATAACCTCACCACCACTCACCATGACATCACCACCAGTAAATGCAACTTCTCCACCAGTCGGCACAACCTCACCACTACCGAGCACAACTTCAACACTAGTCAGTGTAACCTCTGTACCACCAGTGTCCACCACGCTCCCTCCAGGTAAAAGATCATTTAATGTTAGAGGCTAATGTCTTAGTGACAGTTGATGTTATGCAGTTGATAAATTAAACCAAATAAATATGTAGATAAAATCAGAACGAAAGCCTTTCATCCTTAGCTGGACTACATACACATATAAACCTGTCAAATATGAGACTTGTTGGTATTTACTTTCATACAATGTTATCTCTCCACCAGCAAATGGAACATCAGCTCAGACAGTAACTTCAACACCACCAGCAACTACTACTCCCACCACTACTACTACTACTACTACTACTACTGCTACTACTACTACTACTACTACAGCTGCTGCACCAGCAGATTCAAAGCTCAGTCTGGGATTTAGCTTGAAGCAAAACTTTACTTCGGATCTATTAAACCCTTCCTCCTCTGCATTCACAAGTTTGGCACAAACCATAACAAATGTAGTAAGTATAATTACATTTCTTATTATCACAGTTTCTGTGTCAGATGAAATTAATGTTTTTTTTTACTCTAAGCAACTTTGTAACAAGGCATTATTATAGCAGGATAACATTGTGTTGTTGCAGGAGTTCTCTCTCACTGTACTTCCTTAATCACAAATATTACTTAACTTCTCGTCAATTAAATTTTTTTCTAGCTTGATCGAATCTATACAGCAAGATTTGGGAGACGTTTCCTGAGATCACTGATCAGAGCTTTCAGGTACATGACATTATAAAACAGACTATAATTATTAAGATGGTATCAAACTTCTCAGATTATTTGTAATGCACCTTTAATTAAACATCTCAGAGCCATGTGTTTATGTAAAAAATGCTCACTTATCAAAAATATGAATTTTTTTTTAGTTTAATTGCTCATTTGTTGAATTCAGGATATTTTCAGTATAAAACACACTTTATATTGTTATTTTATTTGCAGTAAGTTTGACATGAAAGAAATAATGACTGTAAAAAGAATTCCTTTTACAGATCAGGTTCAGTTGTGGTAGATGCTGAGCTGGTTTTCAGCAACTCCAGCTCAGTTCCACCGACCAATGATGCAGCATCTGCTCTGGTGGAGGCAGCATCATCCAACTCTACCAATTTCACCCTCCCACTGAATACATCAACTGTTGTTGCATCAAGTATGAATTGATTTATCTGTTTACTTTTACTATGAAATACAATGAACAATGCAAATTTAATTACTAGACCGAAAGATAAAATGTCTACTTTAATAATTCAACTTTGTTTTGGCAGCAATTAATACAACCACAGATGCACCTTCCACAACAGGTAATATCATGATACAACCACATCATTACATTTTTTATTTTATTGTTTCTCCCGGTTATGTAGTTTCATTGCCTCTTATACATAATGTATTTACAGGACTGTAAGAAATGTTTATCCCTAACTTTGCTGAATATAGCATATTAAGAAACACAACAATCTGATATTAGTGACATTAATTTGTTGCTCGGAATGTGTTTTTGTCTAACTAACCAAAATAATTGCACCACCAGTTAACCCATCCTCATCAACACTCAACACAATGTCACCAGTAGTCATCACTACCTCACCACCACTCAGTGTATCATTATCACCAGTCACCATGACATCACCACCACTCAATACAACATCTCCACCACTCAGTGTAACATCATCACCACCACTAAATGCAACTACTCCACCAGTCACCATGACATCACCACCACTCAATACAACTTCTCCATCAGTCAGTGTAACATCATCACCAGTCAGTGTGGCATCGTCATCAGTCATGACATCACAGCCACTCTCTGTCACATCACCACAAACAATGTCCACTATTTCCTCACCAGGTAAACGAGTGTCTCTTGTAAACCATTACTTGAGTGCAAGATAGTTTTACTTAGTGCATTTTATTTTTTATTTTTCGATATTGACATTTAGGAGCTGTCATTTGTAAACTTGAAAAATGTTAAATTAAATGTTCATATTATTCCTTATTTATTTATTTGTCCCCCAATTTTGCCAGCAACAACAGCGACTCCTGCAACCACCACTGCATCTACAAATCCACCTTTGGCCAGTGAGGGAACCCTGGGTCTTACATTTAGTCTCAACCAAACATTTACATCAGCTCTCTCAAATAAAACCTCAAATGAATTTCAAAGTTTGGCTGCAAAAGTCATCAGTGAGGTAAGATGTTTATAGAATATAATCTAATAGATCGCTCTAAATAATATTTCGTTCTGATTTAATTAAGTTTACTTTGCAAAAAATATATGCTGTATCGTAATCTTTGGGTTTTTGTTCTTGTTCTTTATTTTATGGTTCTACTGTAGTCTTGTCTTCTTTAAGTTCTGTCTTGTTTTCTGTTTTATTTTGTGGTGTTTTGTCCCGTTGTTAATTCTGTATATATACTTCCTACTCCCTGCTGCCAGTAACTAATTGTCACACTTACTTCTGTTGTCTAATGAAACCTTTACACTACCGTCATCTGCCTCTGATATTTCTATCAAGCATTTGGGTCCCAATTCCTCATTTCCAGCTTCCATAATCCACAACATTGTGTGTATGAAAAGACAAACACATATGGTTTCAATTTTATACCATAATCATGTCAGTGACATTAAAATATTTCTGGAAACTGATCGCTGTGAGAAGCTAACAAATACAGTATAATTGAAAATACAATAATTTGTCTGTAATTACTCTTCTTGGTTGTCACTGTCAAGAAGCAAAAAATTCACCAGTGTTTTAGAAGTAAATTCCTAAAGGTCTTCAATGATTTTGTAAAATTGTTTGTGAACAAACCAAATACAGCAGATTGAAAAAAAAAGAAGAAAAGAAAAAAAAAGTACATTTGTGGAAAGCCATTTATTTCACACCTACATTATGTTTTTCAGGTAAACATAGTGTGTAGAAGAATTTTCGGAAATCGTTTCCTTCGCTCCATTGTTAATACATTCAGGTGCGTATAACCTAGTTATTTACTTTTTCAAGATGTCCTGATTACTTCACCTAAAATGACCTGCATTTCCTATCTTAATTTCTTTCTCATTGCAGGAGTGGATCAGTTGTTACAGACATGACTCTTGTCTTCCAAGACAACAGCTCAGTTCCATCACAAAGCAATGCAACTGCAGAACTCAGCACTGCACTTACCAGCAATTCAACCTCACTTAATATTATAGCAGGCAGTGTCAATGCAAGTAAGTATAAAGATAAAATTTAGTTTGTTTATTAATCTCTCAATTAGATTCCTATTATAGAACTATACTGATTAAATATCCCACTACTTCTACTGCAGCCACAACAACAACTCCGGCAACTAACTCTACTGAAACTCCAGTGACATCCACTGCTGCAACTTCAGTGATTAGTACTGCTTCAGCAGCCACTAATGCTTCAGCAGCCACTAATGCTTCAGCAGCCACTAATGCTTCAGTAGCTACCACAGCTACTACAACAACTACTACTGGAACTACCGTGAGCACACCATCAACAAATCCTCCATCATCCACTGAAGGAATCCTTCGCCTTAGGTTTCGTCTTAAACGACTATTTACATCAGATCTCTCCGACTCATCCTCAGCAGCTTTCAAGAGCCTAGCTTTAACAGTGATCACAGAGGTAAGATGTTAGCAAATGTGATCTGCATTAAAACAGTTCAAAACAAATAAACTGAAATGTACTGAAACTGAAAGCCAGTGTAACCTCTTCTACCATACAGTCCTGCTGCCATAAGTGATAAGACATGCTGATTTGCATGGGTTTGTCTAAATTTTAATGAATAAGACACGTGAATAAGTAGCTTTAAAAGTTGTATAAAGATTGCAGCATTGAAAATGCTTTCCCAGAAGTTTCTAGTCTAATAGGCACTAATGGACCACCATACCAATACAGGCTTTGGAAATGATACTGATAACAATCAAGATATCCAATCAAAATTTGTTTTGGACTGTAGACGATGACAGTGTTTCTAGATCCTGTTCACAAATGGTTTCTTCTTTATATGACAGTCTTCTGCATTTGTGGATGACACACACATATATCATGAACTGTGTTTACCTGCATAATGAAGTATTCTTTTAGCACATGCATTGATTTCCATTTTTTTAAATGCAGTATATGCAGAGTGCTGAACCTTTGTGAAACTTCTTAGAGAGACTACCTCTCTAAGGTGCTAATTCTTTTTCATTCCGCAACATGTTCCTCAAGCTGTTTCTTTTTGACACCACTTATTTTTTAAGCCTTTTGTTGCCTGCCCTAACTTTTTAAAAATGTGTTGCTTTCATCATATTCATTTTTAATTAAAAAATGTTCTACTGCTAAATGCACACTAGCTTATAAAATTCGTACACATTATATCCTTTTACTTGTTACACAGCATCTGAACCTTTTGGAATTGGGGTTGTCAATGAATGCAGATAAAATATCTGATTTCTTATAATTATTTTGGAAACAGATACAAGATAAGAGATTTTTTTTAAATCTTGTTCTTTGCTGTCATTTGGGTTTTCAGTCATTTACCAGTAACGTTGTCTTTCAGATTAACAGAGTGAGCGCTAAACTCTATGGATTAAAATTCCTTCGCTCCATTATTAACTCATTCACGTAAGACTACATTACAGTAACTTAAAGAATTTTTGGTATTTTTCTTTCATCTGCTGTATTTTATAAATGCTTTGTTATGTGTTTGACACTGTAGGAATGGATCAGTGGTTGTCGATATGGGTCTTGTGTTCCAAAATCAAAGCGTGGTTCCTTCGGTATTGAATGCTGCCGCTGATTTTAACAGAGAACTTGCTACTTCTACAACCTTGGATTTCATGCCAGACAGTGTTGTTACAGGTAAAGTATTGGAGACTTTAAAAAAGTTTAACCTAAACATTTTTTTGCTGAGCATTTTAATAAAGAATTAAAAGCAGACTAATTTCTTGAACTGCATAGAGAAAAATAGCGAAGTTGGATTAAATGTCCTTTTCAGGCTATTGCTTGACTTTAGTAATTCACTTAAATCGATTACATTATCTAATACCTATGTTTTTTTTTTGTTGTTGTTGTTTGTTATATTTAATATTTCAGAGTCAGCACTGACACCCAGCAACAACAGTTCTCCTCTACCCACAGTGAGCACTTTGGCAATGTTTTCGCTAACAGTTCTGACTGTGTCACAGACGCTGATTGGCTCATAACACCGAGATCCTACCAACAGCCTCTGCTGCGCTGCAAAATATGAGATAATAAATGTACCAAGAAACAAAAAAGGCCTTAACTATTGTGCATTATGAAATTTACCAAAACACCAAGTGGTAAAAGATGTGTGCTGTGTATCAAACATGAAAACAAGTTTGTAGTATTTTCCAAAATATTTATCATGTTTTATTTAATTTACTAATCAAATGAAAGTATTTAGTTTTTCTCTACAAATCAATTTTTCCTTGATTTCAGTGCAGCACAGTTAAAGTATATGTAAATGAAATTACAAAGACATAAATAATATTTATTTTATATTAAAAGTATTATGTGACTAAGCTAGATAAGATTTGTCATCCGAAGTCAGCATGCAGGGAAATGGTTAAATTGAAGAGGACTGCAGTTAATGCAGTGTGGCACTAAAAGCTATGAGAGTAGAAGTTAATGATCTTGATGCATGAGATGATTTATATTCTGTTTGAAACCAATAATTAATGTTCAAGTTTGACAGCAAGCTTCCAATCTATATTTATAAACACAGCAACAACCCCTTACAATGTTTTTTGTAAGTACTATAATATGGTTTTCTTGCAAGGTCGCCAAGTATCAAGTGAATAGTGTGCACTGCCCTTGAATTTGATTAAGACTGTTAGTCTAGAACGTTGAGTTAATCTTAATGGTGATGTATGATGAAGTATACCTTTAACTGTTTACTGGCATCTGTTGAATGATTTTTCTGAAGGTTTAAAAACAATGGAAATGCCAAAACTGCACTGTTAATTAGCAAATAAATGAAAGTTTATCTTTTAAATATACATGTTATTTTGATCATTTGTCTCTAACATCTCTTTGTAAAAACAAAATAATTTTTGTTTTTCTTTCTTAGTATGTTGAGAATGGACATGCTTCAGATTCTTTGTACTCACTGGATAGAAATAAACCATTTTAAGCTTCATATCTGTAACAGTTACTGACTGTTATTTAATTTATATATAAAAAAAACAAAACAAAAAAAAAACGTGTTGCTCTGTTTAAGTAGCGGCTGTGAGCGCATTCATTGATGCAGAAAAAATGCAAGTATTTACAGAAGATTTCTGATGCAAACATCCTGACATATTCCATTTAAACTAAGAGAACAGAAATGACAGAACTCCATACATAATCATTAGTGGTTTTAGTTTAAAATGCTCTTGTGACTTAATATGTCAGTATGTATTGTAAGAGGGGTTTAATTAATCTCAGCCAAATACTTGTTAATAATGAATGAATAGTGCAACGGGTATAATTTATATTTATTTATTTTTTTAACAATTGACCTGTAATGAGAACATCACACCAGCAGAGGGCTGTATTGCCTGAAGGATGATTACACATTCCTGAGATGTTAAAACCATGGTTTTATCGTTAGTAAAGGTTGTTAAGTCAAGGTTACAGTGCTCTCATATTACTGTTTTCCTAAACAAATAAATATAATAAAGAACACAAGCAGAGAGAACTAATGAACAGACACCAAAAGAAAGAAAGAAAAAATAAAGACAATTAATTAAACTTTCGGTTAAAAGACCTGAAAAAAGTGAGAGAGAGAAAAAGGCACAATTATTTGAGTTGAGTAAACAAAACCTTACAATGCTTCCAGTAATTTTCACCAGAAAAGATGTGGTTCTGCAACCAAAGTTTCATTCAATTAACCAGCATTAAATGGCATGTAAATTCCTTTATTCACCACTCTTTTCAGTTTTAAATAAGACGTGACCACTTGATGCTTAAACACAACACGAATAGATGAAAATAGTTAAGGATAACAGGTATGAAATTTTAAACTCACAACAAAGAATTGATTTGGAAAAATAATGACAAAGTTTCATTAAATTATAATTCATGCCAGGGACATAATAATTCAGATGTACCTCTACCTATATCACTAGAATACATCTTGAAAGAAACTGATTTAAGTCTGTTATAAGTTTCAAAAAGGCTTTCTCTGCTATTTTTTAACGCTTTATTTCAGTAGCAGGCCATCTGTAGTCTTTTATACATTGTTCTATATCTGTTCAATATTTACAGTTCCAGTTATTTTAACAAACTCCTTGAGCCACACCTGTTTTCACTTAGTTTATTACTTTATCCAAACCAT
This sequence comes from Melanotaenia boesemani, assembly GCF_017639745.1. Taxonomy (NCBI): domain Eukaryota; kingdom Metazoa; phylum Chordata; class Actinopteri; order Atheriniformes; family Melanotaeniidae; genus Melanotaenia; species Melanotaenia boesemani. The sequence continues at coordinate 14,186,048 of NC_055685.1, forward strand.
AGTTGATAACCTTGAGCACCCAGAAATACTTACCGACATCAGTTTTCTTTGTTTATTTCCAGATCGTATTTGTTGTCTTACTAGTCAATAATTCCTATGTAATGCCTGACTAAACAAAAAAAGAAAGATGATTAGATGCATTAGGGTAATTTAAAGTGAACTATTAACTAAATGGTACTTTACTAATCCTGAAGAGAAATTAGTTGCCGTTAAAGGGGAAAAAAATGTACAAACATAGGTTTATACAAGACAAAAGTGAAAAAGACTAGGAATGAATAAAGAAGCAGCAAGATCATGCATTTCATCCTGAAAGAGTTTGTACTTGTGCACAGAGCCAATTTAAAGGGTTCTATACCAGTCTTTATTTTAAGTAAAGAAGTTTTTCTGAATAAATCTCATTGTTTGATCAGCTTATTGTAAACAGAGTGTGTAGTCATGTTTATTATGTTAACAGCTTGTACAACATGTTTTTTTTTTTTTTTTTTTGCAACCCCCTCTATGAGCTCTAGCAGTCTTAAGCACAGAAACAGTTTTCCTTTCCAGCTTCTCAAATATCTTCCAGTTATGGGCTGGGAGATTTTTTTTAACTTAACTGCATATCTTTGTTATTTACAAAAAAATGTTACAAACATTGAAAATATGGGACAAAATACGGTTCTTGGTGGAGAATCAATAAGGAGTGGCATTCTTTAACACTCATTCCTGTTTATACTCGTTTACATTGTCTAACCTGATTTGAAAATAAAGTACACTTAACGAGGCTTTAAAGGCTCCAAAATAAAATTAGTAATGTAAGATGGGAAAATTTGAGAGCAGTAGTAAGTGGATTATGGCTCCTGCACAGAACTGTCCATCAAAATTATCTTTGGCCCTACTGTTGACCTCTGATTTATAATGTGAAATTTAAAATAAAGAATATTTTGAGCCCCTGTTTTGTAGAAAATAAACATACATGTATACTGGTTATGACCAACGAGGACATTGTAATGAGTCATTATATCTTAACATGCATATGAAATACCTTGTCAGTGATCATTTGCCAGTTTCATTCAATGTGACAAACTATGATTTCTTTTGTTGTGAAAAAAAAAAAACATTACAAATGGTAATGAAATGTGTAATCATATTTAATGAGTCACTTTCTTTGGCCTCCTGTAAATTTAACAAAGCACAGGAATCAAAGTCTCTATATTTTTCATTCAGGAACAAAAGAACAGATGTGCAGCAGTCTACCCTGTCTGTTAAGCACACTTGCATTACACATATGAATGACTGTTTAAAAAAAACATTAATTATTGAGCCTTTTAGTGCACCTCTCATTAAAAATCCCCAATGTTTAATTAGAACACATCCGCCACACTTGAAATACGTCTGTCACTGGCTAAAACCCAAGGTATTCAAGCTCGGCAGGATTGGCTGTGGTCTGTAGCACACTGACATACATGAAAGGGATGATGGGAGCTGCTTTAAGGTTATGTACCTATGCTAATATAAATATGCTTATAGAACTTGGTGTTTTGTTTTTTTTTGTTTTGTTTTGTTTTTGAGTGAACATATTTTGCTTTTTTTTGTTAAAGTGTAACACACTTGCATTAATTGGATCTAAAAATCATTACCATGTTACACAGTTAATTGAACTGGTTACTTTTCATTAGAACAATGATTGTGTATGGAAAAAAAAAAATGTCCTCTGCAATTTGGAATGAATTAATACCTAAATCTCACCATGTAACCATACAAAGTTCAATCACAAGAAGAAGCAAATAATAATAATAATAATAAACATCTCCATAAAGAATTTTTTCAGATGGTACTGAAATGACAGTCCATGTTATATCATCACTAACTAATCCATCCAACCTACAAATGTTGCATACATAAAATTACACACAGCAAAGTTTGTCCTATCTTTTATTCATAACAGCAGAAATAGACGTTAAGTGTAAAAATGCTCTCCTTTCGCCCATCATTGCTAATACAGATTTGGAAGTTAGACCATGTTGACTCTTTTGGTGAATTTGTTGTGTATCACATGGTTTTATTTAATGCAATAGACACGTTTCACTGTGCAAAAGCCTTATCATGTGGCAATAAAAAAAAAAAACTTAATACACAGTGTATACACACAATGTAAAGTATGTGTAGTACAGTATATATGTATGTATGTATAACTGTGTACATCAATGTTGTCTTAATTTAACTTTGCTCTCAAATATAGTGTATTGTCTTGTCTTGTCACCAACAAATAAAATCATTTTAGTTTTTTTTTTTCTCTAACGTATCATAAAAAGTCTAGCCAATCAGAAAGTTTGCAAATGTAAACATCGTGACTGCTATTTCCACAAATGAACTGCTGGCGGAGTAGGCAGCAGACGTCTATTGTTGCATGGATTCATTGCAGCCCACTTCCCACCTCTCACATCCTTCTTGCCTGTATAAAACCAAGGTTGATAGAGCTGCAGTGAGATGCACAAATGAGGGCAGACGATCATCTTTCTTCTGTACAGGTGAGTATTATTGTTTGTTCAGTTTCCTATTTGTAGCTGATGAGAAAAAGTCAGAGTTGTTTGTTTTTAACACTGGCTGAAAACATGCTGATTTAAATAGTTAGATGGAAAGATAAAGCTGACTGCAGTGACCTAATATCCAAATTATTCTTAGCAGAATCATCAGATGAAAAAGAAATTAAATTAAAGTTGATAGCTTTTTGATCTGCCTAATGTTTTTTTTACCATTATAACACTGTTCACTACCATTCTGATAGACTGCAATAGGCATGGACATTTATTTTTTATTCACTTGATAACATTTGTGTGAGACTGAGTAAATAAAGATATAACAAAAATACTTTTGGAGTAATTCTTTATAATTGTAACAATTTAGTAATGGTTGCTTTTATTTGCTTATGTGACAGAGAGAATGCATTATTTCCAAGCTCTAGTGTAGATCTATGTATCAAATGGATAAAATAGAACAAGCCGTGTGGACAGAGGTGGAGTGAGAAGAAAATGATGCATAGATATTTTTCATTTAACCGTGAAGGGCAATCTTTCTCACTAAGAAGGTAAAAGGCACAATAAAGGACTAAAGGAATAAAAAAAAAAAAAAAAAAGAAAGAAAAGCATTGCAACAAACAACAGTAGATATCTTTAATATTTTACTTCTGGACTCATCCAGAGTAAATTCTCTCTCACCCAATATCAGTTGGGACAGGCTCCAGTCTCCAGCCTGAATAAGATAACATGAAGATGGATGGACACATTCACTTCCATGAAGTTAGAGTAACCTCAAATTTTATTTTTTATTATTATTATTTTTTTTTCAAAAACACGTAACTTTATTTTCTTCACATCTTCCACTATTTTATCCTGGGTCTCTTTTAAGTTGGCATATTTTAGATCCTCTGTTGTTATAGTCCAGTGAAACATTAAACAACTGTAGTTTGCTTGACTGGTAAATATATCTTAATTCAGTAATTTATGCTGTTTTTTACATTAAGTGCTGTAAATTCCATTTTTTAGATCCAATGATTCTGGTTAAGTTACAGCACATAAGTTACCAAATATAAAGTTTATTAATAGGAATTGTCCTCCCTTTATTTATCTCAACTTCTTTAGAAAACCCAACTCCTCAAGCCAAAAATCTAAAAAAAAAAAAAAAAAGGGGGTGTCACTTTTTTTCTATTTTTTTTTCTATCACTTCCCATCATGACAGCATGGTCCCTGTGGTGTTCATTAAAATCTATTGCAAGTCAGCTGTAACATCTGCTCCCTGATCACTCCACTTGTACTATAAGTTTACAGCAATTCCTATAAACTCTGTAATATGCAATTTAAACAACTGTACAAACAATTAATTGAAAAGTTTGTAAAGATACAGATAATGTTTTTTACTATTCCTTAATATGTGTGGCAGATTTTTTCATGATGGTCTCATGTTCTTAAACACTTGTTGCTCTTTCATGTGTTGTTTTTGTTCTGGTGACAGCAGACTTGAACAGTCATATCACTTCTCTAAAGGTTTTCTGTATATAATCTAAAAGTTTGAACTGTTTATTTTTGTCATAATTTTGAAAGAACATCCAAAAAGCTATCATATATCTTTCTCCTGATTAAATCCACATCAGCTGATGGAGAGACCACCTGGTACAAACAAGGCAAACAGATGGCATGTTAGATGAGGAAACCTAATCAGAGAAAGGCTTTGCAGGTATACAATCTCCAATGACTTATTCTTTAAACTAAAACTAACAGTTCAGGGAATCATAAGTAACTATGGTGCCATTTGTTATTTGCAAATAGCTTTTCTAATTTTCAGTGTTTATTCTTCTGTCTTGTTTTGGGTCCTTTTATGTTTTGTTTAAAACACTGTGGGTTGCAGTAATGTGTTTGATAAAGTGCTATGTGAAGGAAGTTGAGTAAAATAGTTTCATACAACCTTTTCTGTGATATTTACATTTCTTTTTTCTGCTAATGTACGTTAAAACAGGGTGAGTAAGCTGCCATGAAATGTCTCTCTGTAAGTCAGTTTTCTAACTATATCTGTATGTTTTGACAGGCTTGATCAAACTATGGATAACAGCAGTCTGATATGGCCTGGAGATGCAAACTCATCTCTTCAGATTGATCTTCAGTCCTGTGCTACATTCAGGAACCAGGTCTCTCGCATTTTCCTGTACGCCTTCCTTTCAGTTGGCATCTTCTGCACAGTGGTGGGCAACTTTCTGGTTGTCTTATCTATTGGCTACTTCAAGCAGCTGCAGTCTCCAACAAACTCTTTTGTCATGTCCCTCGCGGTGGCTGACTGCCTCGTTGGCCTGGTGGTGATGCCTTATAGTATGATTCGGACTGTGGAAGGGTGTTGGTACTTTGGTTCTCTTTTTTGTAAGCTTCACTCCAGCCTTGATGTCATGCTCTGCACTGCTTCCATATTCCATCTCAGCTGCATAGCCTTTGACCGTTATTATGCTGTCTGTAACCCCCTTGTTTACTCGCTAAAGATGTCCCACAGCCGGGTAGCTCTGCTCATTGCCACTTGCTGGGCTGTTCCTATGCTTATCTCCTTTGGCCCCATAATGCTCGACCTTCACATTGCTGGTGTGGACATGCTTCTTCCGAAAGATGTATGTGTATTCTTGGTCAGCCAAATTTATGCTGTCATGGCTTCTTTGGTAGCTTTTTACTTGCCCATGGCTATAATGCTAGTGGCCTACTGGAAGATCTTTAAAGCTGCCGAACGACAGGCAAGGCAGATCAGTGCTATGGAAAGCCAGATGGCTGCTGGAGTGGGCAAAGACTCAAGCAAGAAAAAACGACATCGTAATACAATGAAGAGAGAAAGAAAGGCAGCAAAAACTTTAGGCATCATAATGGGAGCTTTTCTTATCTTCTGGATGCCTTTCTTTACAGTCAACATTGTGGATCCATTCATTGAATACAGCACAGAGGTGGTTGTCTGGGACATATTTCTCTGGCTAGGATATGTCAACTCATCTCTGAATCCCTTCCTATATGGTTTTTTCAACCGTTCCTTTCGTAGGGCATTCCTCATGTTCATGGGATGCAGGGTGTGCCTTCCTGGATCATCCCCAGGGATGGAGTTATCACACACAAGGAAAGAGGCAAATGAAAGTACAGATCAACCATGAAATGAAGATAATATCTATCAATTTTGTGTGGCTATAAAAAAATCGAGGAAGAGCTGTATTTTCTGTATTTTTCCAAATCAATGGAACTACTAACAGAGTAATGCAACCATATTTGTTTATTGATGGCTGAGCAAAATATGTTTGAGATGGAGAGAATTAGCATAACAAAACTGTGTATTATAACACTAATGATGTGTGAATGCCAACAACCATGCCTTCAACCGTGATGGAGAAAATTACCTCGTTTTATTCCAAGTGTGTGCTTTGTGGCACAGGCATTTCAAATCTGGCTGGATTTTTACCACCACAGCTTTTCCAGGACTAGAACATGCTAGACAATTAGCTCTCGATCACTTCCATGTGTTGTCCTGGTCTTTGATGACCAGTTGTGGTAGGGAATGTGTTAGTGATATTAGAAAAGGATCCAGATGGCAGTAAGCTGCAGACAGTATTTTCACATCCCTATGTTTATGTATACCACATAAAAATGTTTGTGCTGACAAGAAACTAACTAAATTAAAAATACCATTTGTATGTAGAGTTAACTTAATTTACTTTATTTCAGTCCATAAAGGCAAAGAAAGGAAACCTTCAATGTATGTGACTTTCTAGCTCTCAGACAAGCCTACAAATCCGTCATGCTGAGGATCAACATAAACACATGCGCTCCAGAGCACCTTGCAATACTGTTGTTACATAACGCAAATGTTTGAGAAAATCTTTGACACAAACAAATATTGAGATTTGGTAATCAGCAAGAAGTTAGATTAGGTTTAGATTGGATGTAAAATAAGTAAATAAATAATAAATAACTGCAGCATTACAATAAAACCAAGAAAAAAATAAACTAAAAGCATGATTTAGTACAAAAATTAAAATCTCATAGCCGCATGAACAAAAGATCTTCTAAAACAGTCAGAATAACATTGACACATAAGTCGTTTGTTAAAAGAGCTTTTAAGAGTATTAAAAGCGTTATGAAGAGGATGGCTTTGTAGAAGTGAAATAGTTCTCAGTTTAGAGCTCGTTCTCTTACCTAGTATAACGTCCAGTCAGGAGTCAAACAGAGAACACTGGTTAAAATTCCTTGATGAAACACATAAAGAAGGTTCCTATTTACATCAAAACATCTGAGTTTCCTCAAAAAGAAGAGCCTGGTCCGAGCCTCAGTCTTCCTAAAGGCCATTTCTGTGTTCTTTTTAAATGTAATTTATCATCCAGCAGGAAACCAAGGTACTTGCAGGATTGAACAACCTCAATTTGTTGACCTTTTGTGTAAAATATTGAGGAATCCTCTTTCTCCTTGCAAAACTACAACAATTTTGCATTATTAAAATATTAAAGTAATTCTAAAAATGCAATCAAACAAAATTTTTTTATGAGCTAATTGCTGGCATCAAATTTCAGATTAGCTTTGTAGCTACTGAAGTTGTAGGGCACTGAAAATAATGTCCTGTACTGCGTTTGTGTATCTTGTACAATGGTTCAAACAAATTAAGAATTTGCATATTTAAGTTTTTCTTTCATTGCTTAAAGTTTCCAACAATAAATAAATAAATAGGAGCTGGAGCCTATCTCAGCACTTAGCAGGTGAGAGTAGGGTACAGACTGGACAGGTTGGCAGTCCATTACAGGGCAACACAGAGAAACTAACAACCACTCACCCTCACTTTCACTCCTAAAGTCAAGTTAGAGTGATCAGTTAACCAAACATCCATGTCTTTGGATGGTGGGAGGAAGCCAGAGTGCCTGGAGAGAACCCACGCATACACGGGGAGAACATGCAAACCCCACACAGAAAGACCATCATTCGATCATTGTACTCTGTATTTGTATACAATACTAAATTTAAGATATAAATGTGTATTTCTTTACACTTGATGTAAGCCTGCAGGTGTTGTAGGACATCTCTCATTTATTGGATGCCAACAGTCCAGGTATTTTCCAAATCTGCATTTTTTCCCTTTTCTTTCTTTCTTTCTTTCTTTCTTTTTTATTCATTTGTTTTCAACCTTTCTTCAGCCTCTGGTAGAAAATAAAACAATTATCAGAAGCACCCGATAACTGTAGTTATTAGTGACCAAATCGAAATATTATGCTTCATCATGACATTTTCAACCAGTTCCTCATGTCGTCTTGCATTCAACATTTTGCTACACAATGATGTATCTGACATTGTAGATGAGAGGTATGAGGTAGAAGATGCATCAGTCCACAGACTCCATGTCTCAGACCTGAGGTTGAGAGACCTTCCCAAACAGCATCTTCTGAAGTCTTTTACTATTTTACTTCACTTTCATTCATGTAATATTTTTCTATTTATCTCTCACTCACAGATGGGTAAGGTTTGGCGTTAGGAATACATGATTATGGTATCATGCATAGTAAAGTTTGCACATTTTATTTTAAATGGCTTTGGGCTCCTGTCTTGCAGACATGGCCCAACACAAAACTCTACTCCAGGAATATACTACCCTGTCACAATTTCTAACATTAAATTGTGATACTGCTCTGTTTTGGAGACGTTGATAGGCATACCTGTTTTCTATAGGGTCCTGATTATCTGATCCCTGACAGGTGGGTGGGCAGAGTAAGCTGTAGCTCCTTGGCTAGACACAGACTCATGAGAGCCCAGTTTTAACCTGGGCCTTAAACACTTCCATATGGCACACTATAACTCAGCTTGGAGTTATGATCACAACTATGGAGGGTCTCGTAATGAAGGAGCGGTGTGGAAATTTATACCAATGATACTTACTGTGGCAGACCATCCACGACATCATAAACAGAGTGAGTGTATCCAGAGTGTGTGGAAAGATGTGGCTCAAACCATGAAATCACCAACAAATGAAGTGGTTTTGTTTCATACCTATCTGCTCTAAAAAAAAAAAAAAAAAAAGTCTAATTTATTATGTCATCTAGTCCTTTCCTTCCTGTCTTTGATTTTTGTTTTTCTTGTTTTGAGACTTTTACTTTAATCATCAGATAAATCAGACAAATCACAATATTAAAAGCGGTAACTCAGGGAAGAGGGGTTATATAAAATAAAGCTTTGTTTGTTTAATGAAGACTCCGAATTGAAAGATACCCTTAAAACCTCTAGATGTATAAAATCTCCCATCACCTTACTCTTCTTGAACATTGTAAACAGATCCTATAGACACTATGAGTGCAGTTTGCATTGCAAAGCTCAACTTGAGACAGTCAAGTAGGAACTAGGTTTATAAACTGTCATTGTCCTAAAAACAGCATCGAAGCAGCCAGTTTACAATAGGATTACAGACAAACTGTCTCTCTCTAACACTTCGTAGAACTGTGCAAGGTGTAAAAGTGTAATCAACACGTTTGAAAGTCAGCAACTTTTCTTACATTAGCTGGAAAATTGTTTTCATACTGTTATAAGAAATGGGAAGCTTCAGAATCTCAGCCAGGATCTGAAGCATTAATTTGGGCTTTTATTTTATATCTTTTTACCAAATGTTACTGTGTTACAGTAACTATATTACTGTGCTGTTACACAGTATTGAGTGAGTGTTTCAGTCCAGTTTGTTCACATGTATATACATTTTTTTTTCACATGTTAGCTTTGGAAATAATTCAAAATGGGAAAAATAAGGACACAGTACAAGTTTGACGTTCACCCAGAAAGCATCTGAGTGAATTTATGGTGGAATTAAGTTAAACAACAGGAAGCAGTTAAGATTCATTAATCTTGATAAAGTCACCCCCTCTTTCTTTTCTTTTGTGCTTGCAGCTCCAACCTTTTGAAAGTGTGCTTGTGTGTCTAGTTCAGTTTTACAAGAAGATGGTTAGGCAGTATGTTTGTCCTAAACACAGCAGTGTCACAACGCTGGTGCAGAAATGGGGGATGGTAATGATTTACATTGCTTGATGCTTTGTTTAGAATTATGTTCAAGCAGCATGATGCCCATTTTATAAAGATAACATAGCTAAGCATGTTTATATATATATATATATACAGCTAAAAAGAAAAAAAAGGCCTTCAAAGGGCATGACAAGGTTGAAACGTACAGGAGGTAAAACAACAGTGACACCTTCTGGATAGAGCAGACACCTTCTACAGGATGCTTCACTGTAACTTAAATGACAAACAACTTTATTCCTCTCAGCTCATTTTTATTATTTTGCTTTTTATCCAACATTAACATAACATCAAAAAAGTACAAAAACAAAAAAAAAACAACTACAACAACAACAAAAAAACAAACCAAAACAAAACAAAACAGCACATTCATTTCACATTAATGCTCACTTGGCATTGCAGATCACACTTAGGTCTACACATTTGTGTCAGATTACCCCATAAATCCAAGACAATAAATACTGTGCAACATCTGTATTCTTTGCTGGCTTCTTATCTTACAATGCCTTGTCACAAACAAAGATGAATAATCATAATCCACTCTGGTATTTTACATTAAATTGATTCCAGAGTTTCTAATAATGAAAATTGCATTCATGACTCTTCGGTGATAGAGCTTCAGCACATTTTTTGTATTTATGAGTTTTGTTTTATTGTTTTTTTTTTTTTCTTTTAACTTCAAATCTTTAAAAATATCAAACAAAGTGGTCGCTGTCGTGATCACATGGTGTCAGTTGGCCATCAGGTGAAGACAAGCTGACTCTGAAATAGAGTTTGACATAATGCATGTTAACTGTAATGATGATCTCGGTTTGTGTTGAATATTTTACCCACAGAAATGGGCTTTTGCAGAATGCATGGTGGCCTAATGATAGCAGTCAGGTCAGTGAGTTTGCTGCAGTATATTCACCTCCAATGTGTGAATTAAGGCTGTTTACAGGAAGTTTCATGTAATGAAACACAACAGCCATGAGGGGCTGAAAGAAAATATTAGTTCCATTTGTGCTGGGTTCAAGCCATTATTTTCAGCTTCAACTTTGATTTTCAGATATTTTCCAAATGTTATGTCCTATCACAGTCATTTCTGCAAGTTGGTCCAGTGTGGCCCTTTGAAAATAAATAAAAGTCTCTCTGGAGGCCCTCTAAATGTCAGTCTCCTTCAGACCATAACATTCTGCTAGATCATAGAACTGATAACTGCTCTGCTCACATGAGTTGTAAATCCCCATTGAGACTGTATCCACTGTTTCAGTGTGACCCACTGGTACAGTGCTGCCTTTTCCTGTCCCTCCCTTGAATTTATTTGACAGATTGTTCACTTTTTCTTTGAACTGGAAGGAGGATTTTTGCAGAGGTGGAAAAAGGCTCCATCTCTTAAATCCAAGCGAGCATCCTTTTTTCTTATGTAAGAAAGAGCCGTCACAGGATCCGTGCACAGCATAGCCAGGGGTGTAATTTCCCCTTTGGTCTGTTGTTATTCCTTTCACAGCTGTTCGCCACCTCTGGTCATAGAAGCGACGCAGGACCCTCCGCCTTTGGTGACACTGGCATCTAAGGAGCTGAGTGAAAGCCCGCTGGAACTCTTTGCTGGAGCAGGGGTAGATCATCGGGTTGATGCAGCTGTTGAAGTATCCTAGCCAAAAGACTATCTTGAACACAGTTTCAGATGGTTTTAGTGCTGGGAAGAAGGATCCTAGAAGGAGATGGGAACATCAGGATAATAAGTTTCAGTATCAAAATCTACGCAGCAAGAACATTCATATTAATAATCTAAGGTGTTTGAATGATAACAGGAAGCTGTCATGTTGTATATTTAGACTTTACTTCACTTGAAACATGTAATAATAAATAAAACAATCAGATAGTGAATATGATTTTTTTTTAATTAACCTTAGCTTCTTAATGCTTTGCATTTGTAGAAAGTTGTGCCATAAACAACTTTAACTTGTTAAACCTCTGTCCATATTTTTAGACAAAAACAAAGAACTGCTTCACAATAAAAAGGTGAATATGTATGTTACTGGGGTCTAGAGACATCTAGGGACCTCAGAGAATATGTTCCAAGTGTCAAAGGTTTTGAGTGTGTTAATATGTCTGGAAAAAAAGTCAATTAAACAGAAGAAAAGGATCAAAATTCCATCCTCTCTTTATTTATTTTATTTATTTATTTATTTATTTAATGGTTTTTTTTCTCCCTATTTGACACAATGCTAATATTGCTTCTATGTAAACAGGTATCACTAATCTTCGGCACCTCCTTGTCTAAGTCATTAATCTTGAGCAACAATTTAAAATAAACATCATTGTTCTGTTAATTTTTTTTTTTTTCCTATTGGAGATGATTGTGTCTATAGTAACCTCTTATAAAGATCAATCAGGCTGGATTAAATACTGGATAACAATAATTTTAGACAGTGAGGCAAAAAGCTTTAAAATATAAAAAGAAAAAAAAAATATTTATTTGACCTCTCCTTTTATTTATTTATTTTAGCTTTCTCTCACATACCATTTCTAATGACCGTATGCTGCAATGTTTCCACATGTGGGATTTCCACTGTTGTATGAACCCAGCAAAGTCACCCCTGGGAGGAACCTCCTCTGATGAAGAGGAGAATTTGAGGGAGCAATTCCTCTTCAGTAATTTGACAGATGTGAAAACATTTCAGTTTTAATTCAAACTGCATCTGTAAAGCTCACTGACAGCACAGTCCTGCTGCTTCGCCTGAGTCTTTATACTTGCTGTGTGTAATGACATGGTGCATTTCATGGAATGTTGTCTTTTCTATTGCTTGCTAGTTGTTCTTGTCTCCATTGGCTTTGGACTGAAGATAGCTAGACCCCCGGACACAGAGGCAGAAAAGCAAAGTGGTATTGTCAAGTAGTCTGCACTGCTCTAGCCCAGAAGTCCATTTTCATTTCAGTTTTCTTAGCATAGAAAAACCTAAATGGCTGGTACATAAGTAATGTAGCCACAAGTAATGGCTTCATGTTGTTTTAATATAAGCTAACGGCAACATAATATGCACCACAAAATGCAAACTGCAGGAATGTGCCATCCATTCAACCAGAAAATGATCAAATCAAGTGCACAATCTCGTTTGTAATGTTTTCTGCAGTTTAACAGTGTGTGGCGTCCCCTACCTGGCTCTTACTGTGCATGTACTGCTGCTAAAAGACTCGCTAAGTCAGTTTTAATCCAAGAAACTTTAACATTAAGATGAATAAAGTCATTAAAGGAAGTGACGTTCTCCATAGAATCTTCTCACTAAAATGACATCACCCTAGAGGCAGGCAGTTCATGATTTATCTCTCTGAGTCACAGCCAATATCATAACAGGTACTCTAATTCCTCCTTTCATTTTTTTTTTCTTGTTGCCTTTTAGGATACAATATCAGTCTTTTTATATATATATATATATATGTAAGAAAATTGTCTTTTTTTGTTTACTTTGGCTCGTAGCCAGAAACAAACCGTAAAGTAAAGCAAAAGGTGAACCTTATCCTGGAGTCTGGGGACCTGTCAAATATCTCAGACAGCTTTTTGTGACGGCTCTTTTGTGTGAGCAGACAGAATCCTGAGCAGTTCTCTGTTACTGAACTCTGCAGGGAATTATCTCCTACATATTTTATGTTCCGTATAAAGGTCAGTATTTTATATTTTGGTTTAAAACTCACCCTCATGGGTCCCCTAAGCTCTAAGATCTAGTTCATTGAATGTATGCAGATCCATTTATATGTATCTGTATGCCAACCAGTCACTGTAGTAGACATAGTGCTAAATAAGTTGACTAAAACTGGAATGCTTACTCTACAGTGTACATTTGGGAAAATTATTATAGCACATGGCTTGTGATATTTTACATCTTGGCTTTCAATATTTTCTTCCATCTCCATTTTATCATAGCCCCAATTCCACTTCCTTCTGTTTCTGAGGATAAAAGTGCTTCAAAAGGCATAAAGTATTTAATGAAATATATATACATAATCTAACACTGTGGTAAATATCAATACCCAGATCACAACAAAGCTCACTCTGTGTGATGGTGAGAAATATGTCATGCAGTGCACCATGGAGAGTTTGTCACTGTGTACGGATGAGTATATCAGAAACATCAGCCAATTTATCTGAAAGATACTAAAACTAAAAATAGTACAGTATTGAGAATATTTCAAACTTGTATGACCTTGCATTGGTTGGGTATATTTAACATTCCATCCATGCTAACCACCCTTTCTGAGCATTTGTTTTGTTCTCAATCTTTAGGAAGAATGATGGTATATTAGGAGAGTCTGTCTTTGGCCATAAAAACTGTCTTCTTGAGCTGAATTAATAAGCAAATGATTTGGGGGCAGTCTCACTGGATCTTGAGATGAGTCACAATATTGCATCTAGATTTGAATCATCCCCGAGTGAAGGCCTGATTGGTATGAGTCTAAAATTACATGTCTGCCCCTCAGGGAAAGGTAACTCATTAATGATTGTCTTTATAATGGAGCAACATTAATTTGTCTGACAAAGGTTTGGTCTCCACACTCATCAATCAGTCATTTAGGACTCGTTCTACAGGGAGGAATGAACAACACATCATTGATCCCAGTGGGGACTTTATGTTTTGAAATACATCCTCTGAGAAGGTCAGAGTTCAGGACTACATTTACAGCAACTGTGAAAAAAACTTAAAACAAACAAAAAAAAAACAGAGCCATTTGTTTTCTACCAGGGAGCCAAAAATCATACAAAATTCTAAAGTTTTATTTAGCTTTACTAAACAAATGATAAATAAATGATGCACTGAGATACTGCAGACACTACTTCAGTATTCATCATGGTCTGATTGTCTTAATTGTGAAAATTAGAAGACTCCACTTTACAGGAAATTAGGAATTCAAGACAGCAACTTCAGATAACATCAGACACATTTCTCTAAGGTAATTCTGAATAAGCTGCTTTCATTTTCTCTTTTGAATAATAAATTGCTTTTTTTTCTTTTTACACTACTGTCCTTTTTTATACTTGAGCACTGCAGGGCAATTTTTTTTCCCTACAGGTAGGCTTTAAAAATGTGATCATAAAGTCAGTCATGTCGTCATTATGATAATGTTGATGAAATTTTTAATATTAAAAAATGCTGACAAGTTTTGTTGGCATTATCAGAATGGAGTAACAGTGTATTTGGTATGTATACTGATAATCATTAAAATGATTTTTTTGAGGCCCATTGCTGTCATTACTCATCTTTGATGGGAAGAAAAGGGAATCTGTCTTACAACTCTGCATACAAATAAAATAGCCTTTTTCTCTCCCATTGAATGGCTGACATGATTAGTAGCACCAGTTTTATTCTTTGCTTCATTTCTCTCCCTGCAGGCTTTGCATGGACAATTCTGTAAAGACATGCAAGAATTAGAAAGCTATGTGAGTTCTTTGCCTGATAAGATACTGGGCACTTCTTTGGAATGGCTTTTAAAAATGAACCACACTTAAAAGAAAAGTCATGGGAATTAGTGCATGTAGGCTTTTTGCCTTCATGTTTGCTGGGGGTTTACAAAGCAAATAAACATATCTGTCAGTTTGTTTTAACTTAATGACTTGAAGTGGTTGTCTTCATTGGTAGGCCTTTTCAAACATCTATAATAATAAGACTATTTCCCTGTCTTGGTGTTATTCCACATTTTAAAAGTTACTTTTCAGTACTGCAGTAAATTCTAGTAATTACATCAACATCTCATTATTCCACAATTCCTCATATTTGTTATTATTTTAAGGCCTGCATGTGGCATACATAGAAAACAAAATAATATTTGTATTGTTATTCTTACAGCCCTCTGGACTTGGAAGCATTTCCTTTCAGAGTGCTCATTACAGAAGAATGTCAATTCTTTATAAGAGTGATAGCAGCCATCTGAAGACAGACTATATCAAAAAGACTAGGTGTGGCTCAAAACTCATTATGAAGCTACAGCTTTGGTCTTTTCTGACTAAAATATTGGCTCCCATAACATCACAATAGTCAGATTTTGATTGTTGCTTGGCACAATTCTTCACAGCAGATAGTAATTTCCATCTTAGAGTTCACCACTCTCACTTTGCAAGTTTTTGTGGTTGTTTTCAGTCATTTTAAAGTGTTGCTCACTGATTTATTAGGGTGTACTTGTAACCAAAATAGAAATCTGCCAAGGTGTCAAGTGAAGCTGCATGAAAATAGAAAACGTTAAATCACTCTAGATGAAGCAAACGCATCAATTATTCACATAGGCATGTATTATTAAAATAGGAACTGTCTTATATCATTGCAAAGTCTATTCAATTAAAGTCATGGAGCTGAATAATAAATAGCCTCTAAACTAAAGAGTTTGTTCGTTTGAACACATCGTGCTGCGATAAGGACGCAATAAAAAGTCGCACTCGTGCACATTTTCACGCTGAAGGAGGAAAACGGAATGTTAAAATTGTGAACATACCCATTGGAAGAATGAAGAAAAAGGGCAGCCAACAGAGGATGAACATCCCCACCACGATGGCAAGAGTTTTAGCAGCCTTTTTCTCCCGAGAAAACTTCATCAGCCGCACTGAGAGCGAACTTCGAAACGGATGGTTTTTGTTGCTTTTGGAGCTGGCGGGACGCGCGTCTTCTACCACGCTGCGACAGTGTATGCGCAGGACTACTTCCACAGATTTATTTCTCTCCCGTTTGACACCCGCTTCCAGGTTCTTAGTAGTCCTGCGGGCCACCACATACACCCGAAAATACATGACGATAATAACCATGAGTGGCAAGTAGAAAGAGAAAAGAGAGGAGAAGAGTGCGTAACCAGGCTCCTCTGTGATCCTGCAGATGCTTTCGTCCACAGGCGGGGGTTCCTTCCAGCCCAGGAGCGGTCCAACAGAGATGACTGTAGATGATACCCAAACGATGACTAAAATAGCCACTGCCTTCCTTTCTGTCATAATAGTTGGATATTTAAGGCAGTATTTGACTCCAATGTACCGGTCGATAGAGATTATACAGAGACTGAGGATGGAGGCGGTGCAGCAGAGCACATCCACAGCTGCCCAGATGTTACAGAAAATCCGTCCAAACACCCAGCATCCCAGAACCTCTAAAGATGCAGAGAATGGCAGCACAATGACACTCAACAAAAGGTCTGCTATGGCTAAGTTGACAATGAAGAAGTTTGTGACGGTCTGTAAATGTTTATTGCACACCACAGACAGGATAACCAAAATATTCCCAACAAGCGCCACCAAAATGAAAACGGAAAGAAAGATCCCGACCCCGACAACCTGCGAGTCCATGGTGAAGTTCCTGCATATTGTGATGCTGTCATTTGGAAATATGTGATCCAAAGCAGATTCGTTGAACGTTTCAGCAAAATACAGCCCATCGTTGCTTCCGTTCCTCAAGTTAGAGTCTGTCATTTTGCGCCATAAAGAGAAGTTTAGAGGAAGTTTTCTTTAGAAAGCAGCGTGACGGATGTTGCCTTCAATTTCATGCTACGATTCAGATCCAGCAAGACAACCAGGCGGTCGTCTTCAGGGTCAACAAGTTACCACAGGGCAAAAGCAAAGAGGGAAAAATAAAGGAAATCCCACAGCTATCTATCCAAATGCGAGCCTGATAAAGAAAAGTATGTTTTTTTCAGACAGAACAAAAATGGGGGAAACTGTACTCAGTTGAACTGGATTTAAATTCTATAAATAGGATTAATTCAAATTACAAATAGCAAATTTCAGCTCAATTTAATCGTATTTCTTCCACGCGATTGCCTTCCCACTGTTGGCATCCTCTGCATCAACTCTGATCACAGAGTCAGAGCTGGTACAGCAGGTCTGAACCTACAGCTCCACCCACACGACACATGCTAATGCTGCGTTCACTGTCTCCACAAGAGAGCGTAGCTGTAAATATAGTAAACCATTCTTGATGCTTTGACCCTTTACATCTTTTACTCTGGATTTTTCTGTCCTATATTTGCTCGAAAAACATGAGAAAATTCACCAAATTTTTAACTAAAATAGGAGAAAGAAAAAAAAGTGGGAAAATCCATGTTCATTACATGACCAAACCTCCTCCAAACTGCAAGAGATAAGACCAAGCAATATCAGTCAGATCATCTAGTCTGACCAACAAATCTGTGCTGACCACTAGTCTGTGTCCTCAGGCAGAGCTGTGAAGTTTCCCAGACATTGTGGCTGCCATCTATGGGCCTGCTGGGCTTAAGAAGAAGGAAAAGGCCTGTCTAAACCTCCAGGGAGCCAGGAGGAGAGAAAGGGTCAAGAGGGAGAGTCACAGAGGGGACAAACTATCTCATCATAGAAAAATACCAGTCCCAAAGTACCACTTCGTTCAGTGAAGCAATGATGTGTGTTGTGATACATGGATCTCATTTAAATAGGCTAAGATGAATTTAATGCCTGCAAAAATGCTGAAAAGTAACTCTGGGATCCGTAGTGACCTACTGTGCCTACTCAGAATTAATTTAAAGTTTTACAGCAGACGGTCCTTCTGCTATGGCTTGTTATCGCAGCATACAGTAAGCTCACTGCTCCCATCTGACAGGAGTTTGTACATCATATTTTGCTGTTTATTTGGAATGAATAAACAACTGCCTAAGCCCCAGAGTCTACATTAGTTCTGTAGAAATTTGTCTGCAGAACATTTAATATGAAATTTTCTTTGGAATATTTTATTACACTGAAAATATCTTGAAATAATGAATACTGAATGATTCCCTTTGCATCTGTTGCTTTCCGTACCTCATTAAACAGCCCTAAGGTAAGATTGCTGCAGACATAACAGAGACACCAAATATCCAAATATCCTGGAGGATGTGTGTGTTGACAGTTCAATGCTTAAAGTAATGTAATGATCATTCAGTGGCTCATGACAAAATTGGTGGATGGATATAAATAAATGAAGAGACAGCTTATTTTATTCTCACCGTTCTGGCTGAATTTAGTTGACATCAGACAGCTGATGAAAATCTAGGATAATGTTCAGTGGCACTGGTTTGTAGATACTTGCTCTCCACAGGTAAACAAGCCAGGAGTAAGATTTGTCATCTTATAAAGTAATTCTGACGTGACAGTGACGGTCTATTAGCACCTCAACCTAAATCTATCTTACTTTCTGCCCGACATATTCTACAGCCACCTCTTTTTTCTTTATATATTGCCAGGAAAACAGAAAATATGTGTAGCATTTTTTTAAGTTTGCAAACATAAATATAGAAGTACTGTATACAGGGTAAAAATGGTTGAGGTTGAAAGTCAATATTTGGTATGATGACCTTTATCAACACAGTCTGAACTTTCTTAGATCAGTTTTATAGAAATTCCTTGAAGTTATCTTCACTATTAGTTCTTCAGGATTCTTGAAGGATATTTAAAGCTCTTCTTGAATGTTAGCTGCCTTTTGTTGTGTTCTCTGTCCAGAAGATCCCTGCTGAGCTTAAGAATAAGAAAAGAAGGATCCCAAACTGTTCCTGCAATGTCCAAGTTCTTTTGTCATTTGTTTTTTCCCAGGCTTTTCTTCCTGTTTGCCTTCCATAAGAAAGGCTTCTTGCCTATCCGCCTTTCCATGGAAGCCATTTCTGACAAGGCTTTAGTGAACAAAAGATCAGCTCAAGGTCCAGATGCTTCTCTTATGTTTTATGCCAAGTCTTTGCTGAATTCTTTTCCCTATTTTTCTCAAGGCTTGATATTTTTCATCTGCTGTTAATGGTTTTTAGGCTAAACACTTCTTCCCTTGTCCTCCATTTGTTCAGTTTTCTCATTCTTTTGAGGACATAATGCACATCGTGTTGACAAGTTTTCAGCTAATAGCTCTTTGGGAATCACTTTGTTGGTGAAAAAATTCTAATCTATATCTTTCAAGCAGTGTTTTCTTAGGCATTTTTGTAGATACAACAAAAAAATGGGAACAAGTTGTGTCTTTGTGACAGGCTGCTAGTAACACATTGCCTAATTGATAGATTTTAAAATGAGCTCTTTGCTACATTATCTGTTAGATGTAGACATAGGATAACAGTGCTCCGTTCCTTGTGTTGGGTGCTACTTTTAGACTTGAATACTTCATGTCAGTTTTAGTACAACGATTGAACTAAAAATGAGTGAAAAAGTAGATAATATGCAAAGAAAAGCTTTGAAAAACCATGGAATGTCTGGAAAACTATTGCTAAAGAGCACTTTTAGAGATTACAACCAACTCTGGCTTCTTGCAAGCAAAAGTATGGCTACACTGAGGAGTGCCTCTAGAGTTTTGTACAGCCAAAGAACACTTGTGTACTGCTACTGAGCAATTTTGCTCAGTATGTAAGTAAATAAGACCTGAGAAACCTAAAAAAAACAAAACACGAGAAGAAAACCTAAGAAAACACTGTATTTTTTAACATTTTCAGCCATTTTAAGTACTTTACTCTCAGAAAGTTAAATGAAAATTTACTCATAAACTTAAACAGGAAAACAAGTCAAACTTATAACTGTTGGTATGCGATATTATAAAATGTAACAAATATTTGCACCAATGCCACTCAATACGTTAAATAATTGCCAAGATGTCTTTACCAACCAACCTGGTTCTAATTTAGAGTAAATTCTTTGATATGGGCAGCAGTACTTCTGTTTCAAGTGACAGTGAGTCTGCTCAGCTGTCAGAGCACACCATCATTATTGGATTCATAAAAAAAATACCACAGTCTCCTCCAGCCCACCTGCTCTGCTTTATGAAAGGTCTAAACCTGCAGTCATGTGAACCAAACTGTAGGCGATACATTACAGGAGGGGGTTTTCTGTAGTAATGCTGAGCATGAGCCTGTCAACGTGTGGTGCAGAGGATGATGCATGGGTTGAATGGTACTCTGAGGTCAGTAATGGTAATGTCCTTACATGCACATCAAGGTTTCCACTCCCGTTCTGGCCACTCACTGCCTGAATTTGTCACTGTGAAATCTGAAATGAAAGTGTGCATTTTTGGAATATTTTTTCTGACTCTGCTTTGAGACAGTGTATGGGTATTCACATCCATACTAATTTAACTGTCAAGCCCTTATACCGTCCAGGTTTTTGAGAGGGTTAACTTGGACAGTTACTCTGAACTACCAATCAAATAATTAAATGATGTGGAAGTGGAGTTTTGGGAGCAAATGACTCCCTTGCTTAATTTGAGTTGCAGCAGAGACGAGTAATAAAGTTGCACGTCCTGAAACGTTTGAACAGAAGAGTCCTTTTGTGCCCTTTTTGTGATAAAGAGTATCTTCAAATCAATACTGGACATTAAGAGAGCTGAAAACGTGCTGCAGTTGAAGGTTGGTGTGATCTTGGTCTTAAGTGGGTATTAGTTAGCAGTATGGCTTCATTGTGAAAAAAACTGGGAGTATCGATATGCTATTTTAAACCTGCTGTTGAAAGCATTTTTGGCATGTTCCCGTCATAAAAAGCAGGTTTGTAAAAGAATTTTATCTGTGGGTCATAGGTCAGATTCTCATCAAGGATTACAATCTGGTGTTTTCAGGAGGACTCTGCTTTGGTGGCCACAGGGACAATACAGGGTTTTACATAGAGATAACCACTTTAGGTCCAGACCAAAAGCAGCAGTTTTGACTGGGTTTGGCTGAAGAAAACTGATGGACATTCATTCCTCACCAGCAAGAAGGACATGCAGCTGGTTTCTGCTTCAGCAAAGAATGCAACTTTCCACAAATTTATGAAAATTGGGATTAAAAATTGCTGTAATCAATTTGTCTGATGGCAATGTGAAACAAATAACTTATCAAAATGTTGTTTTTTATCATTAAACTAGTATTCAAATGGTCCAGCATTACACTTTTTCATTCATGGTAAACCGTTTGTGTGGTTTATGTTGTTAATGCACATTGTTGTTTTGCTGCTCTATGGCTCCTTGTTAACTATGGGAAATACATGCTGTTTTTAACTGAAGTGAACATAAAAGTTTAAAGTCAGCACTTCAACCTCATAACCAAAGTTCAGTTTTCATTGATCTTCTTTCTGTTAAGAAACAAAAGACTTTAATCTCTGTCATCTTTCTTGTTCAGTCCACCAAAGAGCAGAGGTGTTATCGACTTGTACAACTGGCCAAAAGGCACAATTAAAGCTGGTTTTGGTCCTTCGGGCTATCTTGCTTAGTGTGTATTTTTCATTGTGTGGCTTGTTTGCTAAATAAACTCTTACTGAATGTAAATTATATGTTTTATTTTCTACTATGTTTTATGTTTACCACATAGACAAAGAGTAAACACCTTAATGCTTTGCTATAGTGCTTTTTTAAAATAATAATTAGCTGTTTATTGTGCAATGAGAATCGTGGCCTGAGCTTTCCTTGCGTTACCTTTGCAAATATGCTTTCCATCCCATGTCATTTGTCAAAGTGTGTGCCATAACTATTTTAAGAGCCCCAAAAAATAAATAACAAAAATTAAAAAAAAGCAACCTTGAGTGATTTATGTGTTTTCACTGGTGTCATTTCAAATGTTTGAAATTACACTTCAAGCTGACAAAGAGAAAAGAGAAGGTAATGTGTTGCCTACTCATATTTTAAGTTCCATTTATTATGGTGCTGACCCAGATATTTGCACATGTAGACACCACACACACAAACAATTCTTTCCCTTTCGTCAGACTCTCAGTATAGCTGTTTGCTTTAGACTTTGACTGTGTGCCATCTTATCAGTCCTAACCAGAGTGCTGGGATTCAGTCGTCTACAAGTCATGTCATCCTTTGATATCGCTTCATACATGGCCCGTTCAAAAGTAAAAATGTTTGAAAGGGTCAAATGGTTACAAATTTCTCATGTCTCTTGCTTTGTCATACTTTGCAGTGAATAAGACTAATAACCAGCGTGTGTACAGTTTAAAAAAAGATTGCATCGATTGAGGTTCTGTGCTTTTCATTAAATTTTCTCTGCAAATCAGAGGCAACAGCATTTGCCTCTCAGCCTATCTGCATGTAGAAGTGCTGATTTTTGCTGTGTAACTGTGCTTCAAAGAGCACTCTCAGACCACGGCACTTTGTTGCACTCATTGCATTTATCACACTTTTCTTGTGCGTGATTAATGTCATCCTAAAATATTCACCTATCTGCAGGTGGAGAGGGATGAAATGAAAGGTGGCATCATATTATTTGCCTTTAATGATGAGAATACTGTCCAGTGTTGCTTTGAAGATCCTGGGATTTCTTCTTTCTGTACCAATTTTTTTCCCTTGTCCTTGCTAGCAAGGTTTTTCATATTTAACTATGTTCATCAAACCATATTTCATTTCATTCGTTCTTTTGTCCATCATGCACAACCATGGATGTTTAAAAGGAATGCATCAAAATCTAAATACATTAGATTTATGTCATAAAGCAAGAATGTGCATGTTTTTGTGATTGTAAGATCTTACATTAATATGTTTAAAAACATGAGTCAGAAAAAGACTGCTGTAATGGTGGAATGTAAACCATATTATGATTGCCGGTCTGGACTGGTAGGCTTGGTATGTTATCAGATATAGTCTTTGTGTAAAAGTCACAAAGGCCATGGCACTGACTCTGACAATGTCCAGCACACTATGCCAACAAGAGCTAATCTGAGTCACTATATGACTGATCAGATCTAAGAAACATAAATGAATAACACTAGTTATTTTCCAGAGAGTCAAAATGAAGATTTTGCTTCTGTAAATCCCACTTTAGGTGTGTGAATGTCATTAAGAGACTTTGATATTGTTGTGAACATTACATTACAGACTAACTCAAAACATTTTGGAAACTCGTCCATGCTTTGGGCAGCAGGTGCAGACATCGCTGGACCTCTGGATGATGGGTTTCATTTACCTGTGTTTTGTCATCTAGGCATGCCACTACTCAAATCTGCACTCCGAGTTATTTTGGACTCCCGCACACTCTAAGTTAAGGAACTGATAAATGCACTAGAACTACACTTGTTTTTCAGAAAGTTAATGTACTGAATGTAGTTTTTTAGTGAGGCTGTGTTGTTGATTTTCTTTTCTGAAAGTAAAAACTGATTAGTATTGAAATAATTTGCACTATATGATTAATCTTGATTCACTTATGAAATGGAGTGTACTGTGATGATACTGTGGGATATTGATGGACAATTGGATTAATCTGAATAATTTATTTGGTTTTTTTTCTTTGTTTTTTTTTTTCTTTTTTTTTTTTTTTGGAAAACAAAGACAGGTGCTAAACCTGGAGAATAAACAGTGCACGCTGTGTCTAAATTGCTGATTAACACTCCCCTGTTTTACAAACTTATCATTTTGTTGCTGAGGTACTGATCCAGAGTCCTGAAGTTACAAAGTACTGTAACATTAGTAATAGATCATTGCCATCCTTCATGCTATACGCACACACACACACACACACACACACACACACACACACACACACACACACACACACACACACACACACACACACACACACACACACTTCTATTACTGTCTGTGTGCCAACATGTGGATCACCATCTGTATTCTGGAAATAACCCAGGAAGGACAAATCTACTTGCTCTAACAATATATGAAAACAGAGTAAGGCAAAATGCCAAGGCAACAGAAGAAAACCCTGGTTTTACAATCATCTGCCATCAGCAGTAAACACGAACCCCCAGAGTCTTAATGTGTGGGTTTTAAGAAAGAAAAAATAAGTAAGAGTTGCAGGTCATTCTGTAAAACTGCTCAGAAGTTGTTTCTTTTTTCTTTATTTTTTTGTTTTTTTTGTTTGTTTTGTTCTTTTGTCCCTGTGTAGATAGAAGAATAAGTTATCTCTATTTTGCTCCTAGACAGAGTTTTAATTTGCACACTGGAGTAATGCAAATTGAACACAGTTCTCGTGAGGTCCCTCTGCTACATTTGCCTGGAGTTAATACTGATTAAAGCATCTCCAAGATCAATGAGATTAAATTCTGCAAGAAAGACAAATGTCAAATTTCTAAAATGACCAAACACTTGGAAATGTTGAACCTCAGTTACTCAGTAACAGTTAGTCCCATGTAAGAGCGATAATGTGCCATAGACTAAAAAAAAAAAAAAAAAAAAACATAACTGTTGCAATGACAACGAATAAAAGTAGCAGAAAGGATTCAAACCTCATAAATTAGAAACACAAGAAAAAGAGCTGTGTGTATATAAAGTGATGGCACAATGTACACATTTCTGTAAGACTTTATTTTTTTCAACAAACGGCTGTTCTTTCCTCTCCAAGGTACTGATGCGTGACATTTTCCATCTAGATTAGAGCACTGCCAGCACATTTCCAGGAGAAATACAGTTCAGACACCATTTAGCTGATTCACTACCGCCAGGCTTTTTTTTTAATCGAAACAGAGTTTTAGTTGAGAAAAAAAAAAAAAAAAACATGCCTGCCCTCTTTGAAGCAAACAGCACACCCATTACAATTCAAGTTAAATCAGTGATAAGCATACATACAGGTGTAATTATAAACTTTGGGATTTCTATATATTCTTATAGTCATGACTGGATTCATATATGTTAGTTATATAAATGTTGTATGACATTGTAATGTATGATGGACATGTTCTGGAATAAGTTTATGAAAGTCTTTCCCTCATAAAGCATAACAGAAACCTCATGTTAAAGGATGTGTATATTTTCTGTGAACTGTTTAATGCTCCTGGTTTCTTATTAATTTAAGGGAGTCAGATTTACAAGATTATTCTGTGATTCAATATTCAACTGTGGGACACCTGCTATGTCATTCAATGTCCTTTTAGGGGTACTACTTCCTCTGTGGCTGCTGAAATCAGGGGAATCATACTTGTATCTCTGTCCTCATTTTAAAATGGAACAAGCCATTTTCATACGTGCCCTCTGTCCCTGAATCATTGTAGTTCGTCATAACTGCAGCAAAAATTCACCCTGAATGAGTTAGTGAGTTAGTACATTATAGGTTCAGAACACTCATGCTGAGGACAGGACGGTTGGCCACGATTGGCTGAAAAACAGAACCACAGCAGAGTGGTCTGGAGAGGCTGTCTACGGTGAAGTCACAGAGGAAATGACCTTGGTAAAAAATTGTTTATCAGAAAATTTTCCAACAGACACTGAAAGGACAGTTGAATATCTGGGGGTTTTGTCAGTGATGCAGTTGATCCAAAGCATAGAGGGCAGGAAGGGGTCATAATAATGAGGCCATGGCAACAACAGGAAGATAGTGTCACCTACTGTGCAATTCTACCTGATGCAGTTGCAAACACTGTGGTATAAAATAGACTTATGAATTTTATTCATGTATTTATTTATTTTTTTATTTATTGGTTAGAATTTAGGTTACTAGCAGTGTCTGATCCAGTGTGTGCTAAAACTCAACTTACTTAAAAGTAATATCTACTGAAAAAGCATTTAATATTTAAGATAAACTGATTGGAAGATAAATCTGTGTAGTGACATCTATCCAGGTAAAGAATAGCTAACTAAACTTTGTTTTTCATCAAAGCTGAATTAGCTTCATAAAACAACATCAAGCAACCACACAAAACAGAATTCTCTTTGGCTACAGAAAACATGTTAGATCTGAGTGCACACACAGCTGTGGCTAATTATTAGATATCTTTGACCCACATTCAATTGAATTTTTAACAAAACAATCAAAGCAAAAACATTTAAGCTGATTTTGGGATTAAATGTGTGAGAACAATGTACATCAGCATATAGATTCTATATATCTGAGTTTTATCTGAGCAAATGTGTCTAAGGAAGTGCACTAACTGAATGCAGTACTCATTAAAACTAAGAGCCTTAATTCATTGAACTGCTAATAAAATATGATAGGTGATTCAGTAAAGGAAGACAGATGAACTGCAGGTACAAGAAGTCATTGATGAGCTTAAGCAATTGCTGGTCTCGTTTTATAGTTATGTGCTTCACCTAAAGTATGACAGAGCAATTAAAATTACAATCTCAGCACCAAAGTTTTTTTTATATAACAGAAAGTAAAAGATATGCAGCCACAGAAAAGAGAGAGAAAGCTGGATCATCCTGAACATCGTTGAAAGCCTTTCAAAAAGTCACAGATACTGAAACTGAAGCTTCAAGTTTTAAGTCAGGGTTTAATTAATTTGTTTTTCTTTTGTTTGTTTAATCATTTTAAGAAGGAACGGGTAACATTTACATTGATAAAGTTTTAAATATCCAAACTAAATTAATCAAAATCATTCCCGCAAATCATCTGAATATTCAGCTGTGCTCTACTAGACAGCTTCAAACTGGTGGACACAATCATGCAAGACAATATCTGAAGAATGAGTTGTGTATTTGTGTGTCAGTGCAGGCAGAACAAATATTCAAAGACACTGAGATAATCTAACCTGCACTGGCTCAGTGAACCAAAAGCCACAGTCAGAGCTACTTTCCTTTCAACCTTAAGGCTAGCAGAGCAGTTTAGTGTTCAAAAATATTACCTCCTAAGCTCTTTATCTTGACCCTTATTAAAAAATGTCATAAGGATTAGGGAAGCTGGTGGGAGGAATTTGTAATGACATAGTAAAAGATAGCCATGCTGCAATAATACACATTGACAAAACTGTTATATACACTACCAGTCAAAAGTTTGGACATATTTTTACATTAGATTTAAAGGAAAAGTGTGTCCAAACTTTTTAATGGTACTGTATGACTACACCAATGAAACTACAGCTGCTCAATAAATAGTCTACAAAAGTGTTTTAGATACTTTCTCTTATCACCTTGTTACAGAGGCTAAACACAGATCATATAAGATGTAATATACAATATCTTTTTAATCAAAGTGTGCAGTTTTAAAGGGAAAGAAAAAGGCATAAAAAAGGGAAAGAGATTTCCTCACCTTCCTGTCACCTTCCTTCCCAAAATATAATTAAATGATCAATTTTCTCTATGAAAGTGGTGACCACTTTGTTTTTCTGTCTTGGAGAGTGATCCAGAAATTCCTTTGCTAAAAGAGACAGTAAAGAAATCATTGAAGCTTCTTTCCTTAACATTTAGATTAACTGTAACATTTCCAGGCTTATCGTGGCTTATTAGCAGAAACACCTTTCGTTGTGGAATTTTTATGTGCAAAACAAGGAAAATTAATTTGCATATTAAAAAAAAAATAAAATAAAATTTAGTACAGTAAATGCTGTGGGAGTGACTGGAGAAGTCAAGGTTTAGAAGGTATAGTCATCATCTTCCAGTCACTGTATATGTGGAGTCATTTGCAGCACCCTCATGATATATATATATATATCATGAGGGTGCTGCAAATGACTCTTTCTGTATTCTTTATATGTTCATTCACATGACTGGTGACCAGTTTTAGTCAATTATATGTTGAGTTTGAAGTCAAAGATTTAAGTACTTAATATTATTATTGACTTGTCTTCTCCTCATTAAAATAAATACAAATTCTCCATAAAATTCAAGACCTAAACTAACAGGGCTACAAATGTTTATTTTCAGTCTGATTTATCTGGCAATTAGTTTTAATAATTTAAATATCTGTACTTCTCAGTCAAACAGACACCAAGAATAATTTAACTTACATACAATAATAAAAATGACACTACTTTAACACTGCTTTTTATCCACATTCATGTTGCTCTGGCCTCTTTCTGACACTGTGTAAATCTCACTTAATTGCAAGCCACTGACCAAGTTTACTGAAACATCCTCCTGACATCTGCTCTGTGTACTCTGAGTGTCCTCCAAAACAGAGGCCCTGCAGTGCCTTTCTCACGCTATATGCAGTGGTGTGGGCAGATGAAATCAACACTGATCCTTAAAAAAGAAATTAAAATAATACTGTTAATCACAGCACACGTTCATATCCTCTTGCTTGGATTCTGCGTGCTGTGAATCGCACTGCATTGTCCACAGTTGACCCAGTTTTATGTGTTTTATGTGTTTTTGTGTTTGTGTGCAAGCTTCTTGCTGACAAAATGAATGGTGCAAGTCTTCACTTTCTTCACGTCATTTTTTTATTTACATCTATTACTCATCTGATTATATAATTGCTGTATGAACAAATGGAAAACATGCTTATATAATGTCTCATCCAAATTTCAAGCACTGCCATTTTTCCCAGGGTCATTTGCTCTTCAGTGTAGATATAAATTTCAGATTGGCTATTATGGCTTTCAATTATTTGACAGGAATCTCCTAATATGAACCCAGTGTCAATCTTTTTAAATATTGGGCTCTTTGTTGTCCACTTAATTAGTCCAGCTTAAAAAAAAAAATTCATTCATGCCAACCAAGGATTGTTTTGTGTAGCAAAGTTTAAGTTAATATCAATTTTCACAAGAAAAATTAGGGAATGTTTGCAAGTGAAATATCTTTGATGCTAGTAATTTTGAACTTTTGCTTTGTAGATTCATAAGCTAATACTGACCAGGAATTTGGTTAATTATTTACATACTGATACTCAAATCTGAATTCTTATTTTTATTCTTTACTCTTATCCCACTCAAAACAACATTAGTCTGCATCAGATCAGCATTCAGATTAATTAAATCTTTGCAGCAAAGTTGCCAAAGACAAAATAAAAGCTAGGAAATTGGAGTTACCATATACAAACTGTAAAAACTTGTAGGCCTACTGCTGCTGAAGCTCTAGTTTGTGTCTGGAGTATCTCTAACACAACTCTATAGCAATCCGACATCTCTTCATTAGCATCTGCTCACTTTCTCTGCCTTCAAGCTGGTGAAATGGTACAAAGAATTCTGTTGACAAATTTCTTTTTTGCGCAATATTGGGTGGCATCACATGACTGACTGCCTCTATAAACATTTGTAATGAAAAGAGCTGTAAGTTCATGGTTGAAAAGGGACATTCAAAGAGATATCATTAAAAGGTCCTGCTCTACCATTTGGTGGAGCAAAGTCTTCGGTGACTATGATGAATTTTATTAAAAGATTGTGGAAATAAACCAGCCTGAGCCAACTTTACGCAAAGTAAGTTTCATCCTAATGTTGCTGTAAATTTTGACCATTTTACTGTTGTTACATTATTATCACCTTTCATCTAAACTGTTTGTTAAAAACATTATTCTTATTATTGTGGTTTAAATAAGAAGGAAAAATGCAAAGAAGCATTTTTCTCTTGCTTTTGTCTTAGTGTAAACTTTAAAGGGTTAAGAATATAGGAGATATTGTCAGCTTCTGAAAAAAGGCATTATATATCTAATATAAGTGACTAACTAGTGTTTTTTTACAATAGTTTATAACTAATTATTACTATTTAAACTGTATAAAACAGAGCTTAACAGATTAAAAAACACATAGCAAATACATTAATCTGGGAGGAAGGAACCAATGTTTGCCCCCCAAAAATTCAGACTTCCAAGCACAGTCCCTCGGAAGCTGATTATATTATATGGATAGGCTTGGAGGATCTTAACAAAATGATAAATAGAATAGTTTCCACTATTTCTGTGCTTTATCCAGAACCAAAACAAGCTGGAAGTTTATGATGTGATGTGACATTTGCTTAGTTAGACTTACTAAAAAAACATTGCATCCATATTATGCCTCAGGTGGAAAGCTGGATTTGTTAGGATGATGCTGGGAGCTCAGAGAACGCTGTCAGTCGTGATGCAAAGAGAAAGATAGAAAAACAACATTTGTGCAGGGTCATTGAATGAAGGATGATGACACTGTATTGCCAGAGGTGTTTACAGTCTGTTCATATCTTAGCTGCCAAAGGTTGAGCAGATCTGTGGTTTTCCTTCCACTTCCACCACAGTTTCATTTTGAATAGTCCACAAAACCACAAACAATATTCTGAAATAATACATGCTGTCCTTTATTCTCTTTTTATCTCTGGCATTCAATGATATTAGAAGCACCAAGGAATCAGCGTTTTGATAAGTGTTAAACCAGATGGTAGATTATTCAACCAGAAGCTAACACTTATTTACATGTTATTTCAAATTTGCATATGTCACTTCCCCTCATTGTGGTTATATAATCTGCAGGACTAAAATAGCAGCTTGACATTTATCACATGATTTTTCACATTTTTACCAATAGGGTAACATTTATATGCTTATAATATAGTTTCTCTGTTCTGAAAAGCAATTAGCTTAAAATCGAACTTAGTAGAGAACTAAAATGCTGACACACAGGACTCAAAGACAGCTGACAGACAGGTGAGGGACAAATCTAGACCTGAAAAATAACAAGTATAAAGATAGAAGGACAATAAAGACTGTAATTCAACAGAGCTAAAACACACACACACACACACACAAAACAAAGAGCATAAACCTGATCAGAAACAGGTCATTTAACACTGAGAGGGATTTTGCAAAGAACAAAGTAAATGGGGGTAATTACTGTGGGCACTGATGATAAATGCAGTGCAGGTTGTAACGTAAGACCTTAACTATACAGTCCACTATAGTTAATCAATCCTTTTGTTACGCTACTAGAAAATTCAAATGAAACCTTCAATTTATAACATAGTGTGCTGCAAACCTGTCATGTGGCAGGTAATGTAACCATAGTGTTATATAGTCTTATAGTCATCTTTCTCATGAATGACTTTTCTCAGCCATTAAAGTGGTAACACAACCTGCTTTACCATATGGTAGAACAACAATTTTCAGTGATTACAATTTTATTTTTATTTTAAGATTTGTGAAAATAAACTGCTTGAACCATCTCCACCACTTGTTTTGGGCATGTTTTGCCCAAAGTAATGTTTGTTATCCCATTACTGTTTCAAGTTTTCAACAGTCAACATCATTCTTACAACGTTATTAGCTGTCATCTCAACCATTTGTCAAAAACCATTGGTTCTTCTTATTACTGTCTAAAGGAAAAGAAAAAATACAAAGAAACATTTCACTATTTCTGAAAATGCATGAAAGAGTCATCTGGGTAGGCAGCTCAATCTAAAGTCCATGTCTTGAAAGGGAACAGAGAAGCAAAAGAAATATCATCATCTTCATCATCAACATCATCATTTATGTTTTACTCAAACATATTCTGATGCAGACTTCCATCATGGATCTAAAATTCAGAAAAATATGTATTGTTATTATTGTAACCTATTTCAGTAATGTCATATTTATTTAACATTTGTTTGGGGAGGGACCGTTGAAGATGCACAGAGTTAGCTTCACTGTGTTATAATAAAAGGGTTTTGATTTTGGTTGTTTGTCTAGATTTTGTTATTTTATTATAGTTTCTGTTTTTGGCTTTCTTATAAAGCTCCTCTGATGTATTAACTATTGCATTTGCTTGTTTTGTTTTAAAATTGTTCTTTGGTTATGCGCTGTTCCGTTTTGCTTCCTCCTTTCAGTTAACACTCCTGTTGTTAATGCGTTTATTGCTTTAGTGCTCACTGTATAAACTGCCCAGTTTTTTTGTTTATCATCCTCGGATCCTTGTCATCATCATCATTCTGCTCTGTTTGGATTTTTTTTGTTTGTTGGTACTTTTGATTGTTTTGATTCCTTTGTGGTGTCTAAATTAAAAAGATATTCAAAGCAACCTTTGCTCCCAGATCCCCTTCATGTGTTTGGATCACCCTCAGCCACAGTGTCCTCAATACTTTATCTCTTGATATGCATCAAGGCTTTTTGTTTAGAAGCAGAATTACTGGCAACTGGATGCTACATTTCAATCCTAGTACACTTCCTTAAGACAAAACAAATACACTGTCCAAGGCTGGCCATGAATCTACCACAGAAAAATAAAAGGAAATGAAAAGGGAAGAATTATTTCAACCCAGACAGTTTGTGATGTAGCAATATGTCAATCACACACAACTAGTTCAAAATAGAAATCTTTGGTACAGATGGGCAGTCAGCTTGCATTGGCCAACAATCTGTCTCGCTCAATCAAGGAAACAGTAAGCCTGGAGACCTGTTCTCTATATGTGTGTGTGTGTATATATATATATATGTATGGGTGGGTGTGTGTGTGTGTGTGTGTGTGTGTAAACGTATACTACTATTTTGTCAGCTTAAGAAAATGTTGAAATAAACTCCTTTCATCCCCCCAAAGGTTTTATGTAACGATCTTTTGCGAGAAAAAAGATGACCCAATAGAATTGCAAGCTAATGCAGGCCAGAACAACCTACAATTACACTTGGAGAATAAAGAATCTTTGGTGGTTGTGGGTGCAGGAAGTGAATAATTAAAGTAGCATTCATGATGATGTACTGAACTGGTGACAAAAGTCTTATTAAGTATTGTTAGGTTTTTTACTGACAGCTGAACTCAGAATAATATGCCAGACACATAAACATTTTTCAGACCATCCATACATGTGTTTTCTAGTCCAAGTAAAAGCTTATATGGTGAACATTAAATGAGGGAAAAAAAATAACACAACTTATTGCAAAAGAAGAACAATGTCTCTGCAGCAGTGCAATATATTTTTTTATTTTAAGTTTCTCATTGGTTTTTATAATATATTATTATTATATGTGTGGTATATTATATGTGGGTAGTGTCAAATAATTACAGCCACAGTTTTGACTCAGGATGGCTGTTCTGGCTCTGTTTATAGACCTGGCTAATAGAACTGTGCAGGGGAAAAAAACACAGATTTTTAGAGATTGTTCTCTCTGTAGTTGGTTAATGCATACTCTGTTTATTTTATTCTGGTTTGGATTTCAGAACTGAGACCACTAAGTAAAACATAATAAAATGTGCTTCTCTCTCTTTTACTGAGTGCTTCTTTGCTTTAGCTTTTCTTGTCATATCTAATAGTCATAAGGTTGTGTTGAAAACTGCATTTCTATTTGGAAAATGGGGGAATGTATGTGTGCACTCATGGCTAAAAATGGGAGTGCAAAGCAGGCGTGTGTGCATGTGAATTATGCAATGATTGAGATTTTGCTGTAAAAGAGTCACATATAGACAGAAAGCAGTTGTCAATTTCTTTTTTTGTGTGAATGCATTACTGAAATGATAGTTTTATCCATGTTGCTTCATATACCTGGGCTGGCTCACTATAACCAAGACCTGTTGCTACTCAGCAAGAAGCAACAGGCACTAATATTTGCTGTTAGACTCTTACTGATCAATAATGACTTTTGGGGAACTGCTCATCAGCTTGATACCTGCAGGCCTCTGCAGAGCTGAATGACATGTGGATGAGGGGATTCAGCCATTTGATTCTGATGTGTTGCAGAAGAGATGCATCTAAAAGTTGTAGGACAGTAGCTCTCGAGGACTGGATGGGCACCCCTGCTCTATAACTTTTGGGATCTCTTCTGTCATAGGTCTGCAGGCAGGTAGGTGTGTGTGTGGTATGCATGGGGGTATCTTTTTTCCGGGTGGAGGTTTGGATTGCGGTAATCAGGTTTTCAAACGCAGCTGAAATTGATCATCTCATCACTGCCTCAATATTTCAGCTCTGGTCTGATCACCTCTGCCAGATCATTGTTCTCACTCCTGTGGTAACTTTAGGCCTCTTCAGTATATTTAGTTCTATTGTCTGTATACTTACCCGCACTTCCCCTCTCTGCTTAGCAACCCCTGACCGACACACCGTTCCAGAGGTTCAGCTTGTTCCTGCCTCCTCGTCTGGCACCCTGTCCTGCCACTGACCCACCTGTTCCCATCAAGGAACTACTCAGCCAAATGCCTGGATGTCACTCTCTGCTTTGCCAAATGAGCTGTTAAAAATTCAAGAGGTGCACGTCTGCTTTTTTGGTCCATTTTCTACCCGCTACGACATCTCTTGCAAATCCTTGCTGGAATAACAAAGGCAAACAAATTCAAAGGCTCCATCCAAATATCAAAACCTGCCAAATGTTCCGTCCTGGCATGTGGAAATAAATTGATGCTGGTAATCCCTCTAGCCTGATTAGATTCGGCATGACTTCACAAAATATGCCATTCTGCACATATCCCACAAGCACTGATGATGTAAAAAGTAACTGGAGCAGGTGAAAAATATCCATATTGTTGGACACTTGCAATTATAATTAGATCCAGTGCTACAAATTTGCATGTGCATTTGCTTATATTTCATTGCACTTGATAGTGCTTTAGTTAAAGATGAGTCAGATTGGGAAGTCTGTCATACATATCAATATTTTACACCCAAAAAATGAAGCTGAAATATCTTTGACAAGTCAGAAAAACATGTCCAAATAATCTACAGATATCTTTGACAAACTTTTTGAGGATGCCAGTCTGCTACTGTTTTTTTATTTTTTTCAGTATATAAAAAATTGGTAATTTGATTTTAAAAACCTGTTAAATGACTGAAACACTGGTTTTCTGAGCTTAGCGAAGTTACTACCAATATCCAAAATCGCACAGATGGACCACAAACAGGAAGCATGTGAGATATTAAATGTGTGATGCAGAGGTCAGGGAAAACAGCCCAGCCTTACTTACCACTGCTCAGTGATGCATATGGAGGACTCAGTGTGTGAACATTCCTGTGTTTTAATTAAGTCTAAAATAATTAAAAAAAAAAGCTCTGTTTCCATATGAAGTCTCAGTAACATCAATATTAACCAGCTTTAAACATCTCATCAGATCTAAATGTATTTTAATTATCAGTGTCTGTCAGCCGCGCAGCGTGATCAATCATAAATTTTAATTATCAGGTTTGTCTAACAGCTGAACATGCCCATTGCCATCTGCATTTTATTTAAATTGGACTTTTTAACTGAGATCAAAATTATTCATTGTCTGAAAGTGGTAAGCAAAGTCAGCTCAACCAAATTTTCAAAGTCTTTGAGAAGAAAGATGTTTTACCCCAAATAAGTAATGTTATTTTAACCACAAATGGCCTGTAGATTAATAGTGGCCTTTATTAAGTCAGTTCCCAATATGAATCCTACACATCAAAGGTAAAAGTAGGGAAATAAATAACACAACCAGCACATTTTATTAAGAATTAATTGAAAAAAAAAAGTTGTATCAAGGCCATTTTTTGGTCACTGTATTAATGTGTGCAGAGGGATATTGACTTTGAGACTATGCTTCATAAAACAAATGAGGTACATGTCAGCCTTCTGCAATGGCAGGTTATTATTGTTATATTAATGTGCAGGCTATTGCCCTTTACCTTCAACACAGGGCTCATGTGGCAGTTTCAGAAGAGCCAGCTATAGCAGCATGTAAGGGAATTTTCCTCAGGTGTAACCAGCCACAGCCAGCGACCAGCAATCAGACTCAGTTGCTTTTACATCCTTTTCACACTGTGTGCACACAACAACATTAGAAGGCGTTCTATTTCTGGGTCATTGAACTTGTTTAAAGATAAATTATAAAGACTTCATTAAGCTCCTGCCAGCCCCAAAACAAACATCCTTTTTTCTCCTGGTGCATGCAGTCATACCAGCAATGCATAAAATCCACATCATAAATTTAACAAAACATGAGTTCAAATGGAAAGACAACTGATGCAATTTAAATAATGCAAAGCTTCTTGAACATGCAGACATTATGAATAAGTTGGCTGGAAAAGTGTTTAAAGAATAAATAATTAATAGTATTAAGAAGTTATAATAACAAAACAGCTTTATTTAAAATGCAATCAGCCACCATTGTTATTTATTTGCAAGAGCTGCTTCTGCTAACTCTCTAAAATGTCTCTGATTTGTGCAAAAGACAGATGCTCTGTTTGTGGCTGCTAAAGATGCACAACACAAGATATTCTGTTGGATATAATGTTGTATGAAACTGTGCAAGTGGAACAGAGCTAAAATGCTGTGCTATTTCAGGCAAATATAATAAACAGTTACATTTCTGTGGAAATGCAGAGTTGAGCTGCAATACAGATTCTGAAGAAAAATAAGATAAACTTTTATGTGTTAAAAATGCATGAAATACATTTCTACTGAGACTGATGTAGCCTTCAGGTCTATGAAGCAGACATTGACAGAAAACATTGCAACAGAAGAGCAGTCACTAACTTTAAAATGTCAAAATAACTAAAATGCTATTCTTATGAGACAAGAGACATTTCTCAGTTAATGGTTTATTGAGATGGAGAGGGTACTCTCCTCCTCCTGGATCCGTTCCTCCAGGAACATTACTGACAACTGACAGCCTTGCTTGAAGTTCATGAAGTGACAGCTGAGCTTCAAACACATGCTGTGCAGTCTGAAAACATTTAATAGATAACATGAGTTTAATAGTCATATTTACTAGTTTTCTGTACCTATAGATAGATGTGTTTATTATTAGTCCCTTATGCTTGCTAGTTTCCTGTTTGGTTCCAATAACTTGAGGTATTAACTCAAAATTATTTCCACTCTCCTACTCTCACAGCTGCTCCAGAAAGAGTGACAGGTGCAAGAAGCCATGGCAGTTAAGTGATTTGGAGTGGAACCACTAAACCATTACACCTCAGAATTTGCTGTCAAGTCAGAGCTCACACATTTTTCCAAACTGGGATCGTGCTTTGAAAACAAATGTTCTCATAGGCACTCAAGGGATAACATTTTGAGTTAAAGTCCAGATTAGATGTCATGGCAAGTTATTTGTTTTGACTGTGGCGAGAAGGCACGTGTCACTCCTTCAACAAGACAATACACAATAATACAATACAATCCAATACAATAATGGGGTACAACAGGATTGAATTAATCTTTATACAGAATGATTCACAACATTATTATATAAAGCAGCCTGATGTATGTCTGTAATGTAGATTTTTTTTCCACTTCTAAGTTTAAAAAAGAGCCATTGCTAGTAATGTAGCATTGGTAATCAGGGGCCAGATGCATTAACAGTGCATTTAAGCAAAACCCAAGAGTGTGTTTTTTGTACAAATACAAATGCATTCATAAAGAAAGAATGCAGACACTTTTCACATTCTTCAAGCCATATATACACATTTTTGGAAAAATTTAAAGGTCCCATATTATGCAAAATTTACTTTCTAAAGGTTTGCTAATCGTCATATGTGTCCCCATAGTCTGTGTATGAGGCCCAAAAATCACCTCTCTCACTTGCTTGCTCCACTTTTTAGTAAGTGTGTGCTCAAATGAGTGAATCTTTTCCTTTGTTACCTCACACAGGAAAAAAAAAACACTCCCCTGTGTATTGGATACCCCCCCCCGGCTTACTAAATTTGGATCCTCTCCCGCAGAGGTGTGTGGAGTGGGCATGGAGAGGTGCCACTCATAAACATTTAAAGGTTCAGACAAAAGAACAGCCTGTTCTCAGTAGAGCTAACTAGAGCTACTTTATGAATGGCTGAAATTAAGGACCAGGGCTGAATTTGGGGTAAAACACTTTGAAAACAATGTAATTGGACCTCTGACACACAATTGTTGAATAAATGTATAATATGGGACCTTTATAAACAGGGGAAAAATAACACAGGCCAAAGGCAGTTGTAGTGAGGTCATTCTCAGTTTGCGTTAGACTTTTTCTGATATTGTTGCTTGTTTTTAAGATATCCTAAAAATGGGAGTACTAATTGGGCTCAAACACTTGTGATTGGAAAAGTGTGATATCTTACTATGGATTTCACCATGTGAGAGTCTGTGCTGCTGTTTTACCCACTCAGTATGCATACTTTACAAATAGCCCTTTTTTTCTTTTTGCTCCAGTTTTCCTTTCTGCTTATCTTTAATGCTTTCTAGACTTCAGACTTTAGATATGCGGGTGCTCTGTAAACAGACCCAACAAGTGTTTACACCTACACCTGTTGACTTTTTTTCCCCTCTGGTAAAATAGCCACAGTTTTGGTAATATTTTATCTCAATATCATAAGTGTTACCATTCAGGATATCTCACACCCATGAGAAGACAATCTGTTCTCAGATTCATGGGCTTTTCTGTGTTTGTTGTTGTAGTGTCTGTTTAACATAAGAGTTTAAATCAGGACAGATTCTGTAAGCTGTACTAGATCTGTTTAGAATCTGAACATTAACTAGTTTCAGGTACATGAACTTCTTTCTGTGAGTTTTTGGCATTAAATCTATACTGTCAAAATTAGAGTTTGATTTTTTTTAATCAATACACGCTAAGTTGATTGACTGAATAAAGACGCAGAGTTTGCTCTTCTTTTTAGATGCCTCTGTATTGCATTTCCAGTCTCCAATGTATTTGTATTTCTCCACCACCTCCACCTCTTCTTCAAGGATGTAAACAGTGTTTTGTTCACTCACTCCTGTTCCACTTGACGTCAACAATCATCTTTTTTGTTTTGTTTGTGTTCAAGACGAGGTGATTATTTCTGCATCACCTCACATACTGACCGATCAGTTCTCTGTACTTAGCTTCTTGTCCATCACTGATAGACCCCACAACTGCAGTCATCAGAGTATTTCTGTAGATGACCGGGCTCAGAGTTGTATTGGAAGTCTGAGGTGTACAATGTGAAGATAAATGGTAAGAGTACAGTCCCTTGTGGTGCTCCAGTGTTGCTGAATACCAGCTCAGGCCCACAACCTGTCCGTCTCACAAATTGTGGCCTGTTTGTTAGGTAGACATAAATCCAGGTGGTTGTGGAGATATCTACCTAGAATTTATGGAGCTTTTCACATAATAGAGGAGCTGACTTGTATTAAAAGCACTTGGGAAATCAAAGAACATAATTTCTGCCTGATTGGTCCAGATGAGAGTAGGATCTCTAAAGCATGTAGATGATGGTGTCTTCAGCCCCATTACAATAAGCAAACTGTAATGGGTCCTGAAAGGTGTTCATATGCTTATTGAGGTGAGCCAGTAACAGTTTCTTGAGGACTTTAATGATATGAGATGTTAGACCTACTGGTCTGTAGTCATTTCGTTGGGATTTTTTATGCACTGGAAAAAGGCAGGATGTTTTCCTGTTTTCCTGAAGCGTTGATCCGGTTTAGTTTCTTCAGTTGTTTCTCACTTGACTGCCAGGAACAGACAGGCTAGAGTTGGAGGCAGAGGAGGTCTCAGTATGTCCTCATGTGGAGGGAGATGAGGCTGTTAAGGTCCATGACTGAGTTGCAGGTTGACAGATTGGAGGTGTGATAGGAAAGCTGTGGGCTCATGGAGGGTGTGTGGTCTGTTGGGCTGAATGCAGGGGATAAACTGAACCTATTGAAGAACATGTTCATGTCATTAGCTCTGTCCAGACTTCCATCAGTCTGATCTCCCTTTAACTTGAAGCTGGTGATCTTTTTCCATACATCTCTCATGTTGTTCTGCTAGAGCTGCTTTCTAACTTTTTCCTGTAGTCCTTCTTGCACTTCTTTATTATTATTTTATTTTAT
The DNA here is from genome assembly GCF_017639745.1 of Melanotaenia boesemani. Lineage (NCBI taxonomy): Eukaryota > Metazoa > Chordata > Actinopteri > Atheriniformes > Melanotaeniidae > Melanotaenia > Melanotaenia boesemani. The sequence goes on from NC_055685.1 coordinate 14,225,761, forward strand.
TTTTTGTGTTTTCTTTCATACCTCCCGGTCTCCCTTCCTGAAGGCTTTCGTTTTTATGTTTAGCAGCTTTTTCAGGTCACTGGTGATACACAGTTTGTTACTGGGGAAGCACCTCAATGTCTCATGTCTAAAAGCATGTCTCAGTAAAGCACATAATAATGCACTACTTGAATTCATTTTGAGACCTTGTTAGCACCTCAAGCTCATCCATTTTGTTAGCTAGTGATCTTACGTTACTCATCAGAATGGTTGGAAGAAGCCGTTTGAATTTGCATCGCTTTACTCTCTGCCTTCCTCCTGCCCTGCATCCTGTTTGCTTCCTTTTCAACTCGTTAGGGATTTGGTGTATTATTTTGTTGATTATCTTGGTTTTGGAGAGCTTGATCAGATGATCCCACTGGTAAAAAAAAAAACAAGCAAACTACAACAAAAAAAACTCTTCCATTGCCATAACAAATCTTGAAAGACTCCAAAGTATGTTGAGAAATCAATTGAGCATCACAGCTTTCAAACCAGTGTAAAAAAATTTTCCTTCAAAAATGAACTGGATAGTGATTGCCTTTAAAAAGGTTTATTGTGTCTAAAATAAACAGGTGGGACCTACCATGGTTTGCTGCCACCTTGCAGTGCTCTCAAGGGTTGAAACATGTTCTTCTGTAACTATGACTCTGAGGGAAGTTTAATAAAAAAGACTTATGGGAAATCAACGCTCTTCTTTTTTTGTTCCAGCAGTTTGCTTTTATCTACATTTATAATAACAAACACACTAATTAGCCACTCTAACCTCAGCCTGCAGAGGAAGAAAGTCTCTGTGGTCGCTGTATCCTGGCCTCAGCATTTGCACAAGTCAGTTCACATAACCTCAGTTACGAGCGCAGGAGCTTGACAGCACTGTTTTTCTTTCTTTCATTGCCACGTGTGGTTGCTGCTTGGTGCAGCCATTTTTTCTGCACTGTCTTGGCACTTAGCATTTTGTCATGAGAGTTTGTTTGTAAATCTCAGCAAAGGAGACAGGAGGATTTTTCTTCCAACTGTCTGTGAGAGATCGCAGTTGGTTGAGCAACCAGTCATTGTCCTGTTAATGTCTGGAGAAGATTTCACTCTACCATTAAAATGTCCACACATCTTCTCTAGAGGGGAATCACAGAAAGGTTGAAAGGTGCATTTGTCTACTTACTTTAAGACACTGGTGTCCTCTTACTTATTTGACATCAGTCAGTGGCCCTCAGTAAAATAAGATTTAAGATGTAATGAGGAAAGATTTAAAAGACAAAAGAAAGACTAGAGGAATTTCTTATTGGATTTGTTTATAGCTTTGCATCAGACAGATTCCATCAGCTTCATATGTCCTGACAGGTAAATGACAGTGTGACATCATGTCTTATAACTGCAGATATCCCTTTGTGTGAGTGTGTGCTTGCTTTTATTATGCATCAGTTTTAAATAGAAGTGGTAAAGACAAATCGGACAAAGTGTAGCTAAAAATAGCACAGGACATTCATTGACATTCCACAGGGCACAGCCCTCGTCTTTATGGACATGTAGAATCCAAACATCTCCACCAAGACTCTGTTTCTTCTCTGCAGCAGAAACGGTGAACCAGCACTTTGTATAATTAGGCAGCCTCAGAAACTAGAGAAACCAGAATGGAACAATAAACTTTCATTATCCTCACTATCCACAATGCTGTTCAAAAGGGGAAAATAACAGGAAAATGTTCAACAGCAGACTTCTGATTGCTGCTGAAGAACTGCTGTTGAACAGAAATTAAATATTTTATTAAGGAGCAAGAGGAAATGAAAGGATGTATTTGAAATTAAACAGACTAAGAGATGGCACAATGATGGGTTTAAGTTAACAGTGAACACATTTATATTTTTGTGTGCTTACAGAAGGACTGACAGAGATATGGGGGTGACAGTGTTTGACATATCTATAGCTCTGATATTTCCTCTACATCTAACGCATTTGTGCAGCTGTACAGGCAACAGATTCTGTTGGACTATCAGTAACCTTTAGTTTGTGTAAATGAATGTTTATGTTGTACATTCTAAGGTTGTAAGGTCTTTGTTGAGTCAGTCTAATGAGGAATGTTAGCTTATCATATTGTTACCCTACCAAAAACAAACAGCCGATTGACATTATATTTTCCCCAGCATATTACAGAATCCCTGTGTTTGTCCTGTTAATTATTCTGTCTATCCATCCTGTGCAGAAACAAGTGTTAAAAATAAGTGTTTTAAGATTATAATAACAGTGTGCTATCATTAAAGGAATCCCTTTTAGATAGTGTATAGAGTCTTCACTTAGCACTTGGTTAAAACATTTTTTGACAACAAGGTAGCCTCAACGCTTCTTAAAAATGCTAACATGTTTGGCACAGCTTTACTTAATTTGTAAGTATCTGTCTTTCTTCTTTATTTTTAGGCAGAGACATTAAAAAGCATCAGTGCAAGACTATTTGCCGTTCTGCATAGAATACATACATTATTGCCTTGGATTTTTTATTTGTTTTTCTCACTAATTCAGAAAAAACCAAACATTTTTGTCTGTTGAATCTAAAAGGTTAATGTTACAATGATATTAGTGACATTATATCATGGATGTTGGGCATTTAAGTAGAATTATGCAATGTAATTCCTTCATCTCAAAAAAACTTATTGAAAAAAAGCTACAGTAGCAACAGGGGTATACCACCACATAAAAATAGCAATGTCAAAGAGGACTGTTTAAAATATAAGTTGTTGTTGAACCAGTGAGTGTTCGATTCATGATTCAGACCCTGATATATATATACATATATATATATATATATATATACACACATTTGCTTGATGCAGAAGAATGTATATGGTTTCCATGCTTGGGCATAATAATCTCTGAAGGCTTTGGGTTCCATCAGACATGGAGGCACGTTTGCTGTACCTGCTCTGAGCCACTGCTGAAGAGTATATTGGTAAAGACAATGTTGATTTGGCATACAGGTGCTCCAAAACTAAAAACGGTTGTCTAGCTGTAATGTTACAGTCAGCACTATATCCCATTTAATTCAATTATACAAGATTTGATTCTATGACTAGTGATTTATATGAAACGGTATTTTGCTTGGGCCATTAGAGCATGATTTTTTTCAGATTTCTGAAAAGAGACATGAGGTCTAATGTTACATTTATTAAATTAAATGTATGACTGCAGTATCCTAATGCAGTTAATTGTTTTAAAATCTTTGACATATATTCTGTACACTTATTTTGTAATCTTGTGCTAAAAGGTGTTGTTATTTAAAATAATAAGAGCTGTATGTCACTGCATTGCCATGCATGATTAAAACAAACCCTTGAACTACAAAAAAAGAAGAATTTGTTAATGCATGCTGTAATGAGAATATGCAGGTCATTGGTATCTAACTAAGTTAGATATAATGTAGGTGTGCATGCAAGCCTGCAGATCACGGTTATGCCAAAACCACAAAAAGATTCAGATGACCTTCAAGTTGGGCTTTGTTGACTTTAAAAATAAAGCTAAATTGATGATGAAAGTACTTTGGAAATAGTAGTTTGTTTGTTGACGATGTGTGTGCATTTAGGGTCATTGTTTCATACTCTGTTAATATTGTTTGTGTGACAATAGACTGAGAAGTTATTCAGCGGATATCACTCCCAAAGCACACCTGCTGCTCCAGGTCAGCTTTAAATAAATAATGTGAAGGTATTGATTAGTATTCTGTGAGCCTCTCTGCTGCAGGAGCAGAGTACACTTCAGTCTCACATCCATTACAATGAACTTAAAAGAACAAAATAAACCTCTGTCTTTAACATTCTGTCTCTCTGCTTTGAAGCCACTTTTGTTGCATTGAAGTTTGAGGAAGCTGCTTGGACTATATTATTATAATTTACCATGCATTACATTGAGCCACTGGCATGTTTCACATAATGTTATCAGTTATTAGCTCAAGACAAGAAATATAAATGGGCCAGTCTGCTCTTACAAATGGTTCATATGATTTTTGATTAAAAATAATGCATAGATATTCGTGCATATCCTACAAAATCCTAAACTAATCAGGGCAACGATAAGTAAATGGTGGCGAGATGTCATATTGCCTACAGGACTTTCCCAGTGCCAAAACTACAAAAAAACAGAACATTTAAAAAATGTTTTTATTATCTTTAATAATATTATAATTTGAATGACTTAACTATAGTACACTATGAAAGTTTTACTCTCTAATATATATACATATATATATATATATATATATATATATATATATATATATATATATATATATATACTACCGTTCAAAAGTTTGGGGTCACTTTGCCATGGGATTCAATAGGGAAGTGACCCCAAACTTTTGAACGGTAGTATATACATATATATATATATATATATATATATATATATATATATATATATATTGTGTAGGTGTGGGTTGCGTTCTACCCACCCTGGATGGCTGGTGTCTGGCGGGGTCCACTGCTGTTGAGCTTTGCCCATCAGAGCCTGTGTCCCATGGCTGCAAGGGGCTCTGGCTGGAGCCTTCCTCTCGGGCCTACTGGGTAGCTGTGGGTCATCTTTGTGGCAGGGTGGCTGGGGTTCATGTTCCAGGATTGCTGCTGATGGCCACCCCAGCTTGCCTCTAGCCTTCGTAGAAGCGTGGTTGCATTTGCATGATCACTCTCACCTTTGATCACCTCTGATTTCTCATATTCAGCATGCTGACACAATTGTTGCGTTGTCCTGGGGGTTTATATACTAATATCTATTTTGTTTAGTCTTTTCTTTGTGTGTGTGTGCATGTTTCTGGTACTCTGGTTTTTGCTGTGATACATGTTTTTTTTTTCTGACCTCCACTAAAAAAAATCTGGTATACTAAATATATTCACTTTTAGAATTTCGCAGTGTTTCTCTGTTATACAGTAAGATTTGCATCATAGTTAGCTTTTATCATAATTACTGATTTTAAAAAAATTGGATGCATTAGTAAACCTTCACATATCTAACCTTACAACACACCTGTAGGTTTTTCACTGAAAACATGTTCCATCATTGTGGAACATCTAATGTCACTGCACTGGAATTTAAACAGACCGTGTGGTCCAACTGGAGTAAAGGGTGGATCCATTTAGACAACTTATTATTTTTGAAGCCTGTTGTTTTATTTTCCCATCTCATAGTAAGGATATAACAAGGTTGAACTGATCAGCTTCATTGCTGATATTAATCACACAGAACTGTCACTGAAGCTCAGCTCCAGCAGTATTTTTCATATCTAAATTTTTCATAAACTGTTCTTATATTTACTAAAAACAAAACTAGCTAAGCAGAGAAATATGCTGTTACGAATCACACACAATGAGTCACTATCAAGACATATCAACGCATATTAAATTGCAACTGTCTGTCGCCATCAGCAGACATTCTATTTATCACCTATTTAATTTAACTTCAGCTTTTGGTGGTAAACATCACCTGTAAAAACTGACCTCACCTGGTGAAAGTTGCAGCTGCGGAGCACTGCAGGAGGTAGATGCAGCTTGATCCTGGGCCATAACTATTTTTTTTGAGTGCCCTTAATTGTTATTGCTTTCCACCCTGTAGATCTGCTCCTGCATACTATCCATAGCTTGCTGTTGCAGTTGAACTTTTTTTTTTTTTACTAAAACCATAGACAGGGTGAATGAATGTGCAGGCTGTGCAGGTACACGGGTCGCTCATGTTTCTGGAAATATGTAGACATTGCACAAAATGTTGTTCATACCTTTTTGTACCAAATTCTATGAACAGATAGGCATCTCTGCTGGAAAGTGGAAGGAATATCAGGTTTCAGCTTCAACTTCCACATAAAGAAAACAAAAATCCTTCATTGATCAAGTAAATTTCTTGATAAGACTGTTACAGCCCTTCTGTGTTGCATATGATCAGCTCTATCTTATCTTGGCCCTTTTTTCTTTATCCTCCCCTACATGCATGAATACCTCCGCTCAGTTCCTTTAATCATCTCCATACCAGCAAAATATGTTTATATTTTTTATTTGGTTTTTTTTTCGTCCAAGTTTTTACAACAACAACAACAAAAAAGGCTAAACTCTGAAAAACTGACATTTGATCTGTTAGCAACCCTAAAAATAAGGAGATTTGTCTTTCAGTGACTTTCTGTATAGACATTTATGTGAAACAACAAACAAACAAGCACAATGTGCCTTTTAGTGTCCTCTTTTGCTGAAGTAAGCAGCTGCAGAAGAAGCAGAACAACACTGTCATTGAGTCAAAACTGCTACATTCGCCTAAACTCTGTTGAATACAGCAGTATTACAGAGAGAAGAAGCAAGTCATGCTGATTTGATGTGTATAGGGAGCCAGTAGTCCAAGGGTTTACAAAAGTGAGTTTAGAGCTCATCTTCAGTTTATAACTTGCTATGTTTTTTATGTTAACACTCTATTTAACGTATTCTTTTTCTATTTTTATTTCAGCCTTTGCTTTTTTCTTTTCTTTATAGCACTTAATTACGGGCTGCATGGTGGTGAGGTGGTTAGCAACGCTACCTCACAGCAATAAGGGAGAGAGGGGTTTCGAGCTGGACCTTTCTGTGTGGTGTTTGCATGTTCTTCATGAGTATGCATGGGTTGTCTATGGGTACTTCGGCTTCCTTCTACATTTCAAAGACATGCATGTTAGGTTAATTGGTGTCTCTAAATTCTCCCTAGGGGTGAGTGTGGATGGTTGATCATCTATTTGGGTTGGTCCTGTAATAGACAGATGGCCTGTCCAGGTTTTACCCTGCTCCTGGGATAGGCTCCAGCCCCCAGCAACCCTGAATTTGATTTAGCAGGTATGAAAAATGGATGGATGGCAATTGTTTGAAGTGTTAACATATGAACACTTCAAATTCTTCAAACATGAAAAAAAAAACCTACAATGCAAAAAGATTATTTTGGGGGTACGTACATGGAGCTAAAAGCATTGCATGCACTCCTATTGTTTATTAATAAAGAAAACACCGCATCATTATCACAGGCATAACTTTTGAGTTTAACTAAGCTCCATGTAAAAATGTTAATATCTACTAGCAGCATTGCGATTAGAGTAGTTCGATCAGACCAGACTTAATTTACAAAATTCGTTTAGAGAATTAATCTGTAAACAAATGACAAAAATGACTATATGAGAATATATAAGGAGAATTTTAGGACAATTAATCATCAGTCAAAAGATATTGATGAAAAGTTCTTGTTCTACAGGGTGATGGCTGCTGGCCAGAATGACCTCCTGTTACTTTCCAGCAGACCTAAAGAAGCCCCTGATTGAACACACTATTGATTCCTAACTGTCTTGTGTAGATGGTATGAAGAATTATCCATTATGTTGAGAAAGCAGCCCGGGCCCTCTGCCCCGTCTGTCCCGGGCGGCCGGTGCCCGGGGGGGTCGGGGACTGCTGGCCTCGGCCCGCCGGGGCCGGTGCCCTGTGTCCGCGGGGCGGCTCCTGCTGGGGTCTCCTGCTGCTGCCTTCCTGGGCGGGCGAGTGGTCCTCTCTGTGGACCGGTCGGGATCTGTTGCCTGCGGGGGGGCTGGTGGCCTGGGTCTCGGGACCGCTGGCCTGACTCTGGCCTCTGTTCAAGTGAGGTGGCATCTGCATGATCACTCTGCATGGTCACTCCTTCATGAACGTCTCCACACATTCTTTGCGTCGCCGTGTGGCCGAGTTCTCCAACACATCCACACAGGTTTCTCTGCGCGTGTTCTTGAATACAGCAGTTTCACTTATATCTATTATCATATTTTTTTTTCTTTTTTTTTATTATTTCTGTTCTTATTATTATTATTACTCTTACTCTTATTATTATTATTGTTACTATTATCAACTAGTTGTGTAATGACCTACTGGCCAGGATGATCTTAGCTATATATGTTGTAAGTAGTATGGATTACATGGTCTTCTGTATGATGTTTCAAGTCCCCACCCGCACTCCCCACACCCTTTCTGTCCCTCTCTCTCCCCTCCCTCTTCTCTCTACTTTCTTTTCTCTCTCTCTCTCTCTGTCCCCTCCGGTCGAGTCCAGCATTAAGAGTCTGATTTAATAAAGTTTCTCATGTCATCAAGAGGGACTTTATACATGTAGTATAAATCCCTGCTTGATAGAGTAAAATTGCCCAGCACCAGACGGCAGCCAGACAATCATTCTGTTTGCAACAATGCTGGACAAGACAGGTTAAAAAAAAAAAAAAAAAAAAAAAGAGAAAGCAGCAATTTTCATTGTACAGCTTTCCCCCAGTACAGATTCAGCCCTCTTGATCAGTTAGATCAGTTTCTCTAAGTCTCTGATGCTGCTGGCCCAGCAGGCTACAAAGCAGTTTGCACTTTCCACAACAAACTTGTAAAATGTATTTACATAATATCTTAGGCATTGAGTGATTTTATCTTCCTCAAGAAGCAGAGTCTGCTCTGTCCTTTGTAGATGGCCTCATAGTTGCATTTTCAGCCTAGTCTGTTGTCCAGCTAAACTCCATTTTTTGTAGGTATTTGTAGTATATATATCTATATTTATATATATATAGATAGATAGATAGATAGATAGATAGATAGATAGATAGATAGATAGATAGATAGATAGATAGATAGATAGATAGAAGTTGCCAAAGTAATGTTGAAAAATAAGAAAACCACAATTATATCGATAAATGAATTAAATATTATTATTATTAATTAAATATAAATGTTCATTTTTTTGTTTTTACTAATCCTCTTCATATTTTTTATATTTTTAAGTTCAATTTTCTCTTTTGAATAATATTTTATATTTGCATATTCCTTCATTTTCTTTGCTTTTACATTTTTAACTTTGTGTTGTTGTTGTTGCTCAACTATCATTTCATACAGGTGAGCTGCAGCCTCGGGGAGTTTTGTTGAGAGGCAGTGGCTCAACAAAACTAAACAGCATTATGCAAATTTTCATCGTCTCAAATTTATGCTGTTTTAGAGCTCAGATTAACCAAAAGAGAAAAAACACTGTCTCACAATCTGATTATATTAACTCTCACATTTATGATCATAGCTGTTAGTAAAACCAGGAGCTATTTCTTTTGTAAATAAAAGTAATATCCTTCAGATTCAAATGAATCTCAAGTGCTGCATGTTTCCACTGGGAAACAGGAGAGTGAGGCTGAGGGTCTGTTTCAGAGCTCAGCTCCTGTTCCAGCATCTGTGATGGTGCATAATCAGTCTCAGACGTGCATGTGTCTCTGCAGAAGCTGTGCTATGACAAATGTTACAATGGATCTACCACTGTGATTTAAAACATAAATAAATAAATAAATAAATATATGACTTGTTTGTATAAAACAAGCAATCTTCCAAATTACTTGTTTACTTCTTTAATTACTTGCCGTTTCTACTCAGGTCAAACACCCAAAAATAGCAGCTACTTTATTCATATGTGTAAATCTCATGGACATTTGTAATCAAAAGATGCAATGTGATAATAATTAAAGAAAATTACACTGTTTAGGCAACCACATGTTCCATACCACACAGGGACAGTGATGTATACCACAACTTGTTTGTTTGAGTTGCATTCAACATCTGTCACAGTGCTGAACAAACAGGCTGAATCAAAAGGCCACGAGGTAGTTCAACTGGTCTATTTAAAATTAGCATGAACATATTAAGCATGAAACAGGCTCCCTGTGGGTGTTATAAAGTCACTGCAGGGGCATGTTGTAGATCCATGTACTTGGTTTCTGAGGCTTGTTTTTTTTAGGCATGATTTATAAGAGAAATGTAAAGTCTAATGTTTTCCTTCTTCCTGATGCACAACCAAGGTCACCTATACTGCAGTGTTTGCCAGATTAACAAGTAGAAACAAAGATAAAGTAAATCTCACTTGATCAGTATATCAAGCCCAACTTCTTCACAAACTAAAAGCTTACGTTTTTATCTCAGTTATTATTTAGACGTCTGGTTTTACCCACTGAACAAGAGACGTCAACATTTTTTTTTTCACCACACAGTCAAATTCAGTTCGTTATCAAGTCTTTATCTTCAATTATCTTTTCATCCTTTGGTTTTTGTTTTCCTGTTTTCCATTTAGTCGTTTTTAATGTTCAAATAAAAACTTTAATTCAATTCAATATTTTGTACTCTTTGTTGGGTTTTGTTTTAGCAGCAGTACTTTTTTCTTTCTCTCTCTCTCTCTCTTTTTTTTTTTTTTTTTTTTTTTACCATTGCCATACCATTATATTATCCATATGACAAGTCACAGTGTCCTTCTTTAAATACAGGGCTGGAGTGAACTACTAAATATTGCTGTCAGTTTGGGATAAAATAAATGTACTACTTTGTCTGCTTTTTGCTTTCTCACAGCATACAAGCAGTTTGGAAGCTAAAAAAAAAGTGTTTATTCACTCAATTTTCTATATAACGTACTTTAAAGTTCAGTGTTTTCAAAAAGAGAACATACAAAACGAAGGGAAACAGTGATGACCTCCAGGACAGAGAGGTGGTAGGAGCACTGGGATTCAACATCATCCCGTTCCACTCTAAACATCTAAAAGAGATTAATCTCTTGGCTGCTGTCTTCTTTTGCTGTGGGAAAATTCCTGAGATGTCATTAGGGGAAGCTTCCTCCTTCCGGTCATACACAGAAAGTGTAAGGAAATTTAAGAAGCATCCCCCCAAAGTTTTTGCCCCAGTGCAAAAAGGTTAAGAAAAGTGTTGCAGATCAAAAAAATATCCCATGAGTGTCATTTCATTTTCACCAGAATGAAAATAGATGCAAATCATCATGAAGAATTCCCATCTAGACCCAGTTTTCTCTTTTTTTCCCTCTGCGTAGTCCCTCGTTCATTGTTTTGTTTGTCAGTTTGTGTCATATTCACCAGTTCACTGCTACATGTTAAATTATCATGGTTAATATACCATCATCTTTGGACCTTGTCTTAAACATTAATAAAATATCCTTTTTCAAAACTTGATTATTCATAAACCATAAAATCTAAATTTAGATCTTGGTCTTCCTTTTCTTTTTTTTTTTTTTTTTATTAAATAAATGTGATTTACACATTTCATTCAATTTGACGAATGTTATTCTCCACTTTTAAAAAGGGCAAAAGTATTGATACTTCACAACTTAAAACTGAGAGCTACACATGTTATGGACTAAATTTTGGTAGAAATATATTTCAAAATCCCCTGAAAAGCCTATAATCAAATTTGCAGTAAATGCTGAACATCAACAGAACAGGTCTAATCAGTTGCAGGCCATCTGTTGTTGCACCAGGAGCAGTTATTAGACCATTATTAGACCACCCAGACAGCCTTCCCTGAAATTTTTCAGCTCAAACATCCCCCCCCCCCCTTTCCCCTTACAGAACTTGCTGTTACAGTGTGTGTGCTTAATGCAGCTAATGCTTATTGCTGCGGTATTAAATTCCCCTTTTGGTGGAGTCACACTGGAATCCACAGGCCATGTATTGTTGTCAGAAACAAATCTCACCTCATTTGCCTCCCATTAAATCAGATCCAGTTGAAATCACATAAAAAGTGTGATTAACTTCTTTGGGTTTCTTAGGGTACAGTAGTAATTAATTCTTGTTTGTTTTCAGTAACCATGAAATTACAGCAGGAGATGCTTGTGTGCAAAGGAAATGCAGTGTTTCATTGCATTACTTTTTTTTGTTTTAAACAAGCAAATGCGAGCTGCTTGGATGTGTTGGATCTGTCAATAAGTTCAGAAGTCTCAGCTCTTGTGAAACATTTTATGATTTTATATCTTGAAAGGTGCCACATAAATAAAGTTTTATTTACTTAGTTACTCTTGTTTTTTTTAAATCAATTAGTCCATGTACATTTAGCTCTGCTAACACTGGTCTCACTGCAACACTGGCCTTAAAAGGACATGCATGCTTTTTGCTACTTCACACCATGAGGCTGAACAAAATCTCTGTACAAGAAAGCAATGATTGCAATCACTAGTCACCTGCTGTACTGCACTTTTTTAAAATAAATTTTGCACTCAAAATAAATACATTCAGTTTGAAACAAAAAAAAGTAGTATATGAATTGGTAGCTATGAGTGTATTAATGTAAAAAAAGCAAAAAAAAAAAAAAGCAAAAAAAAAAGCAAATGCTTTCCCCCCCCTTTGAATGATAGTTATGGGAGTTATTGTTATGGGAGATTATTCTTTTCCGCTTCAAAGTTTTGCTTTTGCTCACAGTCATTATTCCTGTAGCCGCTTGTGCAACTAGCAGTAAGTGATTAGGAAGAAACTGTAAAGCAATTTCAGTCCTTTACAACAAAGCCAGTAATTCAGTTTAATTTCCAAATAAGGATTTCATTTTCGCCTTGTTTCTACTGTCTCTGGCCTGGGCTAAATAACTCAGAGATGTTTAGCCCACAAAATTTGCTTGAGCAGATGTTTTTCAGGCAGACATTGCTGCCATTTTCATGGCATTTCATACATCTGTGTCTCATGATATGATTTCAATTCTACACAAATGTTTGGATAAGGCTCTGAGAGCAGGCTTCAATCCTGAAATAAGTAAATAATGAGTTAATGATACCGTAAATATTGTAGCCGCACGTTTGCTGAGCTGACACACGAGTTAACGCAGAGTGAGCCATTAGGCCATATCTGATTACAGCACATCACCTAGGCAACCAAGTGCCTTTGTGGTCTGATATAACCAAGACCCTCTGGACCAAAGAGCATAAACACACAGCACATTGAGAGGTTTCAGATGGCTATAATTTTCCTTAAAATGGGAGAAGTAGCAAAAAATGGCAAAATATGAGCCAGAGTACACATGAGAGAAACCAAATTGTAGTATGACAGACAAATCCTCTGCTCCTGGGATTTCATAATTGCAACAAAAAGATCTTGAATTTATTCCTGGAACCAGTCCAGTTGAAGAAAAGCTATGCTCCAAAAAAAGACAAAATTAGAGTGATTCTCGTAGAGTTCTGAGAAATACACCACAGACAAGAAGAGAGAGAATATGACCACCATTTAAGTTCAGATCAGCTTTATTTCACCTGTCACATCAGAAGAAGGATAGAAATCTGTCAAACCTTCAGTTAGTAATTGTGACTGGACTGACTCCCATTAGGACATTAAAAATGTGGTTTCAGTCAATCATACCTGTTTTGATGATCATATGTGGAATTTTAATTAAATATTTAAATAATAACACACCAAACCATGATGTATGTTACTTCTCTGCATCTTTTGTTGTTTTTTGTGTCATTTGCACACCATGTCCAGTAAAAGAATGACACCCAGACCTGTCAGAAAATAAAAAACAACATTTCTTCAAGTTGTTTTCAAGCTTTGATTATAGTGAAATAACATCTCACATTTTGCAAACTTGTTTGCTCTTTCAGTTTTCCTCCAACAAAATCATCATCTCATCTCAAGATCCACAAAGTCTTTGGTGTTGCCCCACTCTCTAACATCTCCTTCGCCCACCTCCTTTCAGTGCCATTTCCTGCCTGCCTGTCGGACAATGCAAATTCATTTAACCACAACAACCACTGGTACTCTGCCAGCCAGCGTACAGGCACTAACTCATTACCACTCGTTGCCTGAAACCTTTCCCAGGCTTGCTCAGCTTACAGTGATCCATCCATCCATTTTCTGCCGCTTATCTGGAGTCGGGTTGCGTGGGCAGCTGCCTAAGCAGGGAAACGCAGACTTCCCTCTCCCCGGCCACATTCACCAGCTCATCCGGACGGATCCCGAGGCATTCCCAGGCCAGCCAAGAGATGTAGTCCGTCCAGGGCGTCCTAAGTCTTCCCCGGGGCCTCTTTCCGGTGGGACGTGCCCGGAACACCTCACCAGGGAAGCGTCCAGGAGGCATCCTAACCAGATGCCCGAGCCACCTCATCTGGCTCCTCTCGATGTGGAGGAGCAGCGGCTCTACTCTGAGCCGCACTTCATCTGGTCCCTCCCCTAGACACCTGTTTGCCATGGGTGACCCTACCAGGGGCATGAGCCCCCGACAACATAGCTGCTAGGATCATCAGGACGCACAAACTCCTCCACCACGATAAGGTGGTGGCTCACGGAGGAGCTTACAGTGATAATATTCTTAATCATTGCCATTTTTAATTATGCTTCTGGAAAGTAAAATTGACATTGACTAAGACCAAAAACTTGCCTCATATTATCTTTGCAATTATAATAAACATACATCTATTTAGTAAGTATTGTGAACATAACAGATAAGACAAGAAATTAATTTAAAACAGGAGACAACAGATATTTCCTGAAATGAAGATAACTATAGTACATTGAGCTACAGAAGGCAGGCAGTCAAATAAGAAGGTTAAAAAAAATAAATAAATTAAGCATTACTGAATATTAGTAATTAATAACTGTCATCATCTTTGACCAAAATATGTATTTCTTTGAGCATTTGCATATTCATAGTGTATATTTTTGTAAGTATAATATGCTATTTTAGTCTTATCAAAGTTCAATGTGACAGTACAACTCTGAACTTTACAGTCATTTATATCTAAAGATTGTCTGTCATTTATCAAAGAGTCTTTTCCAAGCAGCCTATAGTTTGTTCAGGCAATGTCAATTATTGTTTTAAGAAATTCAACTCTCAGCCAGCCCAATGAAATCCATGATACCTAAATTTGTATATCTTCTCTGAGGGAATTCTCCAAGGCCTTCATTATGGAGGAAAACTTAAATTTCTTTAGTACAGAGAGCCTTCTTTTCCTGCAAAGGCAGTCGAAAGCACAATAATGGCTTTTTACTGGAAACAAAGCTGGGACTGGGAATGTTTATCATGAAGAAAAAGGTAGCACACATGTATTAATGAATTCTGCTGATGATGAGTAATGTAACCTGAGGGACACAGTGCTTGACTGCAAAACTTGATTAATCAGCTGGGAGGATAAGAAAAGAAAGATAACAATACTCTTTGGACCCAAGAAATTTTTGGTAAATTTGTACTAGCATGAACAACACTTCGTGTAGGAACTATGGAGATAAATTAGCAGTTTAGCCTCCTGCAAATTTCTGCAGTGCAGTGGTGTAAAACTGGTTTTGTTAGTAGTATTTTTTTATTTACAACAATGTAAACAGAGCTTACACTTAACTAAAGAAATCTACATGTTTTGTTTTAAATATCCAAAGACCTGCTCTTGTGTACTGTATACTATTGTTCCAAAAGTTGAGATTGATTTTTGGCCTTATGACAGACAAGGGCAGGGACCTGGCAGCTTCCTGCAGTCAGTCAGCCACTGTTACTGACACACTTAATATAATTCAGTTTCCAAAGGAAGATGAGTGTAAAAAGTCCTAATCCATTATCTGGGAAGAGAAGACAAAAAAAATCCTTTCAAAAACCAATTTCCTGATGCATTTCTACACCAATTTTCACAAATGATTATCTGGTTAACTGGTTGACTGGTTAAAAGTTATGCTTTGATCTTCTTGAAGCTTCGGTTTAAGTTGATTATTCCTTTACTCTGTGCAGCAGAGGGTTAGATAAAAGTAGAATTCCTCCACCACACCTTCTAGTTTCAACAAACATACAGATAAAAATGTTTTTGTTTTTACCCATTGATGTCTGTTAACACTAATATACAAAGCATATTTAAACATCTGGAGCAATCAAACTTTGTTTATTATAAAAAAAAACTTTGTTTGGCTGTTTAGTGGCTCGGTTCCCCATGCATAAAATCAAATCAGTGATTACTGTGGCACCGAAGGCACAGTCTGTTTTCAGCGACTGCACCTGGTTATAAATGAGCACAGATCATTTTAAGTACTCAAATCAAACAAATGATGTTAGGTTGTTACAAATGAGACACTGGGAACTTAAGAAAAACATGATCATTACTTATATTCTTATTTCTGATCATATCGCAGTTATCAGTTGGAATTATTGATAAAAAAAAATGCTATAAATGTCAAAAACTATTTCAAATTGTAGATTTTGAAGAACTTTTAAAACATTAGAGAGTAAAGGAGGCACTGACCAGGCAATGTGATCATTATTAGCACTACTGTAATCAGAGTTTGAAGACCAACTGGTGCACTAGCACCATTATGATCACAAGCTCTCTCATCTACAGCTGAAGAAACTGGTTTGCCTTTCTAAAGGTTGGGGGGCCAGACACTGGCAGACAGAGTGGCATTTTAACAGAGATGATTATGTAAGAGTGAGTGCGACCTGACTCTAAAAGCAGGGCCATGCTTCATTGTGTCTGTCAGGCTGGGGGTCGACACTCAAGGTGTCTATGACCAGTGATGGACTCTGGATGTCAGTGATGGAGGCGGATGAAAGAAAGCTGGACGCGTTTTGAGGAAGAGGTGAAGGTTGTGAATGGCAGGTAATGACACTAACTGTGTAGTTTTTTTTTTTTTTATCTCAGCAGAAATGTAGCCTTCATCTTAGTGTGTGATGTGATCTCTAAAAGAGTGACAGAGACTAATTCAGCTCATTTTAAACCATATAAAGGCTGTATATACAAGCATAATGGAAATGTCATCAACATAATCAACCCAGAGGACATGTCACAATTTGTAAGTATACTACATTTGTTATTCCTAAATGCTGTTTAAATGCCTTAAATATCAAACTATGATGCTACGGGGACCTCACAGAGGTGGATATTACAGATTCTTTACACTGTAGCTCTTACATCAATGTAATTAGGATTTGCTTTCTGCTTTTTGAATGAGACTGAGATCAAGTTAAACATGTCAGAATGTAACTTGTATGTAAGGCTAGGGGAAAGAAGCCATCTACAATAAACCTGGATTTGAGACCTGTCCCTGGTTGTCTGGATATGTGTCATGAATCTGCAGGTGGTGACAGGTGGTACTGTCTAAATGACAGCCACTTTCCCCGGGGGTATGAGACCTGGATTTTTTGGACAACTATCTGTAGATAGTGGCAGCTGTTTTTGCCCCATTTACAGGCACACCTGCACATTGGGATGAAGACTTAGTTCTTATTCATAACCCACAGGGATTTAGGAAAAACATAGCTGCAGATAATCTTGCTGAGACTTTTTTCTACTTTTAATGTGGCACATACTTACATGTGCACACAGCACTTTTTTATCAGTAATTTACGTTTTATTGTCAAAATGTTTTATTAAAATCATCATTATGCTATGAATATAAATGCCAGTGGATAATAAAGGTCTTTTTCTCTTACCACAGTAAGAGCAATCATCTTGCATGCACTGTGAAAGGCTTGTAGTACAGGATTTGTGAGACTCATTCGCGCAAAACTAAATCCAAAGAACTTCCCCTGCCATTAATTCACTTGTCACATATCTCAATACAGGTCCTAAGGACCCACTGCCCTGCAAGTCTTAGATGTTTCCTAACTCAAGCACACCTGTTTCAGATTAACTGAACTCCATTTAAAGCTCTTTGCAAGCCTGTCAATGAGTCATTCATTTCAGCCAGGTGTGTTAAGGCACAGGAACACCTACAGAAACGTGCAGGATAGTTGGTCCTGAGGACCAGGATGGAGAAACACTGATACTGGCATGCAGATTATACTGATTAATCTAAACAATGTTTTCACTTGCAAGTCTCATAGATACTGCAAAGCATCAAACTTTCATTAATGCTGGTGGTGCAAGGAGTGGTATATTTATCGACATGTTGATGATTTGGGTCAATATTCCCTTTAATCAGATATTCTGTGCATATATATATCAAAATGGTGAGCATTGCAATCAGGTCATTAAAGATAATTACACTTATTTTTCAGAGAACCATGAGTTAATAAAGAGGGAGCTACTTAATTACAAATGATTGTAAGCAGATGTATGGTATTTTTGCAAGATACTGCCCTTTTATTCACACCACTATAAGTTTTAATTTACTAACACAGCACCTGTTCTGTTCAGTTTATATTTCTCCTTGTCAGCAGTTTTGCTATGATCAGTTGATTGTATCCTGATCAGACTGAGTTAAAGAGGGAAATATAAAAATAAATAAATAAAACAACTATAATAAGCAAAAGCCTGTCCTTGTCGGGGCCTCCTGGCAGTCTGTAATACTATCCTGAATTGCTTTAGGCTCCACTTACTATCACAATCTAATATGAGTAATTGTGTAATAGACTGCTAAATGCTCTTAGAAAATGGTTCCCGTTTAAGCTGTCAAATTACCTGTTCCCTCTATTTTGGATGAGAGTGGCCAAGATGTTCTTTTGAAATAGCTGGTGTTATTTTTTTATTCATTTATTTTTTTTATAGGGACTTTTTGTATTTTTACTAATTCTAAGATGTTTTGTTTTATCAGAACCAAATGTTACAAAATATGAGCTGAATGATTTTTGGCTATTTGACTGCAACAGTTTATCCAAACCTTTAAGATTTCTGCTTTAGAAGAATAATTACATACTAAACGTCTTGTCTGTTAATCTAGTGTAGGTTATGAGACAAAGTCATGGATGACAGATTAATATTGCCATCATTAGATTCACAGTCAAATAGATTTTTGCCTTTTTCTTTTGTATTTGCCTGATTGTATGTATGTCTTTGTTTGGCTTTTGATCCCTTTTACCCTGCTCCTGTATGTATATTTGGTTTGTTTGATAATCGATCCAAAAGTAATAATCTCATTTTTCCTTCCAAATGAAGGATACCTTCATATCATGTTACATTAAACTGTTTTTCATACATCCCTGGTTTTAAAAGTGCAGCTCTGCAATGGCTAATGTAAAACCCTTAAATTTTTCAAGCCAACATAGATCCTAAAACTATCCACAATGCATATCAAATAAATTAACATGCGAATGCTACTTAAAACAGCTTCTTTTTTTTTTTTTTGTCTTTGGTTGAAATCACATGTAAAGCTTCAGCATCATACATTTCTATAATCCTTCTTCATTAAGGCAAGAAAGACAATCAGTTTATATTCATCAAGTCACTACCAATCTGCACAAGCTCATGCAGGTGTCATGCAGGAGAACATCAGTGCATGTTTTGTCCTAATAATTTTGCTCAAATCTCATGCTACAAAACATCATTCAGGTAACTGTCATAAAATCCACTAAGAAAAAAGGTTGTTTATTTCTGTTGCTGCTTTACCATACTTTACGAAATGAAAAAAGGTAACCTCTGTGAACTCCCCATTGCATTACTTCAAGTAAAATACAGCTTACAGGTGTATTCATCTGTCAGTATGTCATATTTTCTGCATGTATATTCTGCATTCCTTCCACACACCAACATATCATGCAGTAGATGTTTCCCTCTTTCAGCTGTATTATTGTATGACAGCCTGCAATGTAGGCCTGACAGTGAAAACAAGACAAATACTGACAATATTGCCATATACAATGCATTCATTCCAATGCAATAAAAAACTCTTAACTGTTTGTGGAAGTTACATGTAATGATCACAATGCATCACCACCTCTACGATTAATTACATTCTGTGTTCTTTATGAGGCTGATAATCATTTCCATTATGGCTTACCTAGTGCCCAATGCCTAGTGCCTGCTGTTAGCCAGGAGCATAAAATGACTGTTTTTGGTAGATTACTTTTAAAGCTTAACACACATTTTTCTCTGTTGCTTTCTCTCGCCTTTTCTAAACTGTTATCTTTCCTGCTACGTTGATCACCTGAAATTAAATCCATTAATTGTACGTATAAAATTAAACCTTTTCATGTTGAAATGTCTGCATTACAAATAAAGATGAGCACAACAAATAAAATAATCTAAAACACAATAAAGATAATTTATTTACTTGCTTTTTAACCGTCTTTAACACCTCTCCAGACCTCTGACTGCTGCTCACAACTGTTGTGGTTTATTGTGTTGGATTGTGGCTAATCATATTGTGTTGTGGCTTTTGTATTACCGTGACACTTCTGGGCTACTGTAGGAAGTCATTTTTTCTTATTACATGTACAGGACAGAGCAGGAGTAATCCTTTCCTATGTAGTGTAGGATAACATCAAAGCGTAAACACTATAAAATATCTTTGCATTCCTATTAAATTTTAAGAAGCAGGCTTACTTTGTGGGTCTGTAGCATCTCACTATTTCCAGACATCAACCTGTACAAAGAACATTATACATGCAGAATATTTGTCTGCAAGACTGAACAAATTGTATTTAAATAATAAATCACTCACTTTCTCACTCAAACACTCAAGCAATTAATTTCCACATTTTGTCCTCTCTGTTGTCCTTATGAAAAGGATACGTGCTTTTATACCACCTAGTGTTTTTCAATGACTGAACCTCTTCTTGGTTAATTTCTGGCCTGCCGTGAGCAGTCGTGTTGATGTAGGAACGTGATGTATGATTATAGTCTACACACTGTTTTCATTTGAAAACTGATCAGATTCCCTTTGCTGCTCCTGTGTTTCCCTTTCAGTACAGACCACAGATATTTTTAATGGAGCAGAGAATTAAAGTTTGGATGCTTCTCAAATGGCTGAAATGCATGTAATGTCAGACCAATGCATATCTGCTATATGTCCTATTGTTTCTTACTGGTGGCATGTCAGTTATGGGTGGAACTTCAGTCCAGCCCAAGACACATTTGTATGAATATTAAGATGGCGAATGTGGTCCAGATCACCTTTTAATTTGCCTTTTTTGAGGCAACTGAATTCTTTAGATTATCATAAGCAGAGAATCCATGTTGCCAGGATCCCAGCTGCACAAAGTTCACATACTTTCAGGCAGGATTAAGATGTGACATTAATCAACTATTTCACTTTCTAGTCATTGACTTCTAGGAAGTTTTAGTTTATTCATATGATTGACTGAAATTTATTTGTAACGTCAGCCAGATGCTTTATTCAATCACCTACTACACTGTAGTCTCTGCCTTTTGTTATAAAAATAAATAAATAAACCTGTTTCTGTGGATGATTTGAAGGATGACTCTGTGTAACATACCACCCGGCACATTCAGTTCAGTTCCAGCTGATGAGCCCACGGCTAAATACAATAACCAACCACTGGCTGTTTGTTAGCAGCACTTGACCCTAAACTGACTGACACGAGCAAATTACCCACAGGTCCACCTTCTGAACTTTATTCAGATTCATAGCTGGTGACTATGCAGCTTCTTCATCCCTCCTTTTCTTTCAAAGCTAAGCAGTAATATAATCATTTAAAGCCATTGCAACTGATACAGGATTAAGTTGAGCTTATTCCACTAATTCACTTGATCTTCATTTTAGCAGGGCCTTCACGTTGTTGGTTGCTGGAGCTAGTACATTTGGCTCAGTGCAAACTGAGCCTATATGTGTACTAAGAGTAAATGTTTTGCTTCCTTTTAGGTTATCAGAGTATGATATGTTACTGTGGATTGTGATCATGAATGACAGCTGAGCTGACAAAGCTTCAGAAATAGAGTTATCTACTACTGGTTCTACTGGTTCATTAAATAATAATAGTCTTTTTTGACTCTGACAATTCTTTAACAAGGATGTGCTGGTTCATTAGCACCTCTTGTCCAAAATAACCTTAATTCTCACTATCTTGTAGGAAGTCTTATGAAAACACATACCTTTGGATTTTTCCTCACCCCTGCACTTTCTTATCTGTCTCATGCTTCAAACAATATTAATAATAAATTGCAATGCTCCCTACATTTACTTACCCTTCAGCTTTCATTTTACACTAAGAAATGTAAGTACTTTCTACTTGTTTCATAACATGAATATGAATATGAATATGTCTCAATGTAGTACCTGCCAGCAGCCTTCATTAAAGCTTTGGCTTTCAAAACAGTGTCCCTGGCTCACAAGAGCTTTCTCCATTAGCAGCTCGATACAGCCCAAACTCCACTTGTACGAATAATGCTAATCATTAATTAGAGGCAGAACAATCTCGATCAGAGCTGACTTTCTCACATTTTAAAGTGCACGCATGCAAAGTTAAAAACAGAGACGCTGCTCTTCGAAGTGGAGAGAAGCTTTTTACAAATGGAAGGTTAGGGATTAAAGTGGAAAGGAAATGAAATCACTGATGAAGGATATGAAGAGGTGCACATTCAAAGTAGAGGATATGAAGAGGGAAATACATATGAATTGCAGACATTGGTTTAGATAGCTGAATCTGAAATTCAGTATCCGAGTAAACTAATTTTAATCTCCAGTGTTGCAACAACATGATGTTTTCACTCTTATTTTTAAGAGTGTTTTTAACCTCATCTGACCTTGAGCATTCCTATTATCTCATTATTTAAGGCAAATGCCTCTGGCTGCTTGCTTTGGCTTGTGCTTAATTTCACCTCATTTCTCCTACCTGTCTTTCTATGTGGATATCAGGGTAGAAGTGAAAGCTCTGGAAAAATACCATTAAGTTGAAATGTGTCACTGCATAGTCAAGCAGGGGTTGTGAGTCAAGTTAGGGGGAAGAGGGAGGGGGTGTCTCTGAGCATGATGACTCACACTGAATGATTAGATGCCGTTGCTATGTAATGATGGAAATCATGGAAGGTTATGTGAATGTGTGTGTGAGTGTGTGTTGTGTATGAAGGGGGCTACAGGAGACAGTTGATGCCAACAGCAACACAAAAGGACGACAGCTCATCTCCACCGTCTGCTTGCTGTTACAAATACTGATTACAGATCTGTCTCCTAACTCTATTTCAAAATGATTTATCATAATGAAGTCCGTAATCACTGATGACCCACGTCACACTCTCTTCATACACAGTAAGAACATGCAATGTGCTGCTCCAACTCGGTTGCTATAGACAACCAGTGCTGTTTCATGTTACTGAAAAAACAAGATGAAATCAATACTTTTCAGCAGTGGATTTTTTTTTTTTTTTTCAAGTAAAAAAAAAAAAAAAAAGCAGTGGATTTTTAAAATGTGAACATCTCTCAGCCAAAAGAGCACAGTGTCTCTCCCACCTCCTCAAATAATGCTTTGTAGGGAACTATTTTAAGTCAAACTCCAAATGTCTAAAAATAGATAAACAGCAAATAACATAATGCTAATAGTAGTACTAATAATTATACTAATATTATCAATACAAATATACCAAAGCCATTGTAAGCGGCTATAATAAGCGTCCCAGATAAAAGTCATATGACTTGTACCTTCGCTATTTATGACTGAAAGGGAGGTTCTTCTATTGTTAATTCAACAGTGTTATTTTATCTAACACACACTGTATATTTAAAGAAATAGTGACCAAAGCAGGGTTTTATGTGCAAACAACATTAGCTGGGTTTCCATTTACTGTTGTTCATTCATATTTACAAGATGTGAAAAAAAGAGGTAAACAGGAAGAATGAAAAGTTTCTTTACAAGGAAAAAGATGTGCTTCTACTACAGTGCAAAAATTTCTACTGTATCTTGCCAGACATTTTGTTTGTTGCTTTTTATTTTATTATTATTTTATATTTTGTAATGAAAACTTGATGCGCTTTGCATTAAGAGGAAACGGAAACTTAAGGCATTGCATTAAGCCTGGTTGAAATTACGTGACTTGTCAAGTTTTCTGAGCTGTGAAACACTGACCCTTTAACACCTGAATTGTCCACCACTGAATTGTTGACTCTGGCACAAAACACAAAGAATATTGGACAAAAATAAAGAAATATAAAGTCTTTATTTAACCCTTAAAAACAAGTCAATAAAGTAAAATAAGTAAATAAAAATGATTTGCATATATGTACCATTTATCACCATGTGATATGTCAGAATTATCAATCCATTCTCACCTGCTTATCTAAAGTTGCATCACTGATGCAGTAGCCAAAGCAGAGAGACCCAGGATTCAGTTAAATTAACTGGTAAATTGTGAACCTTGCCTTTAGGCTCAGCTCCTTCTTCAGCACGACAGACTGATGCCGAGTCTACATCACTGCCTATGCTGCAGCAATTCACTTGTTGATCTCCAGCTCCATTCTTCCCTCATCTATGAGCATTTTGTACTTGTGAAGATTTTGGTTGATTCCCAATCTGAACAGGACACTCTACCCTTTTCCAGCTGAGCACCATGGTTTCAGATTTGGTGGTACCAATTCTCATCCCAGCTGCTTCACACTTTGTTGCAAATTTCTCCAGTGAAAGTTGGAGATCACAGCCATTAGACCCATACCATCTGCAAAAAGCAGATACCTAATCCCGAGTCTCTTGGAAAAAATTGTCCACAACCAGCTAAAGGCCTTACTGGATGAATATAACATTTTGGGTCTGGGTTTAAAATGTACCTCAGCACTGAATCAGGCCTTTGAGGGGTTTGTGATTGCATATTTTTAGCAATGGTTTCTGGTGACTGTTTTACTTGTGCTTTTAGATTTAACAGCTTTCAACACAGTGGACCATGACATTCTCCTCTCCAGGCTGGAGCAGTGGGTGGGCATCAGCTCTGCAATGGTTCAAGTCCTACCTCTCTGCTCAGAGTTTTTGTGTCATGAAGGCAGGTAAGTAATGCTGATACTGTAAGTGACGTATTACAGGTGAGACAGCAGATTCAAACCAGGCACACTCAAACATTCATTCATTCAATAGTATGTTTGATAGTCTAATCAAAATATTCTCGAAAGCAAGAAAATAGTGTCTTTTAAAGTACACTCTGGAGCACAGCGGGGAGGATTTGGCCAGCCTGACAGATTTTATAGATCGGTGCTACAACAAAATCGTCATAGGGAAGCCAAACTACACATCAACTCCCTCTACTTCATTCAAGGCCAAGAGATAGCGAAACGAGGATTCATCTGGAGCTACTTCATCACCTTGGAACAACTTGACGAAGAATGACGTTCTTATCTCTATAGATCAGAAACTAAATTATTTTGATGGCCTTTTGAGTCTGGTGGAAATTCTCCACAAAGAGTTCCAGGAATTACTTCACTGGAATCACTGGAATCACTGGAATTTAGCCAGAAGCAGGTGGAAACCCTGGCTGCGGAGAACACCAGCCTCAGAGATTCAGTAAACTCAGTAAAACCCATTGTCGCGAAGTTTGTCAGCTTCAAACAGAAGGAGCAGGTGAAGAACCAGGGCCACAAATTGAAGTGGGCGAACTTTGGTGTAAACAACCACTTTTTGAGAGAGATCCTGGATCGGCGAAGAGTTCACTTTCCCATCAGAAGGATATCCATCGTTGAAGGTGCTCGCACTGTTATCGCGGTGGATGAATTGTTTATAAATGGACAGCTGTACCTCAACCTGAACATTACTCCGTGGCTCTGCTAACTTGTTGGTACGTGCTTTAATCTTTTTGTATTCTCACTAGATTGTGTCATATCCATAAAACTGCCATAAAAATACAGGATTTGATTTAGTTAACAGTAAATTCCCTGTCCATTAGGGACTGACAGTTTTTCAGGAATCCCATGGGTCACAGGATTCCCACAGGATGGGAGTCAATGTTACTATTAATCACATGATTGGGATGGTACAGGATAAAAAGATAACAGGAGCAGACAGGAGCAGGAACTAAACGAAAAAAAAAAGACAGCCGCTGCCATTTTGTAGTTTTTGCTCAATAAACCTATACTGTAACCAAGTATAAAAAGAACTACACTACCCAGAAGCCAACACTGGGAGCGGGATGGGATCGGGAGTAATTTTATCGGGATTGGGATGGGACAGGATGTTTTCTTTTGCTTTGGCCCAGGATTGGGACAGGACAAGACTTTTTTTCTGTGGGAGTGGGATGGGACAAGAGTAATAATGCACTCCTGTGTCATCCTCTACTGTACGTCTCCACTACGCTGCTACCTACCACTCTGAGATTTGTTCTTGTACTTTATTTCCACCTGCTGCAGGTACGCTTTGGCTGGTAAGATTCCTTCTGTTGAGATGTAACAGTGCAGAATTAATGTAGGTCACACACATATGATTATAACAAAGGTGATGCATTTTGATTATTGGGTTATTAATAAATTGAGCAGGGCCAGAACATACAGAGACAATTCAGCTGCTTTATATAAACAGTTTTTTAACACTGGAGGAGACCAGAAATAAATGAGGACAGTGAAATCAACAATTGACAGCAGTGACGTGCGGTCAGAAGATGCGTCATGATAAAAAAGAAAAAAGTACATAAAATAATCATTAATATTTTCCAGTGATCTGTGTTAAAAATGAATTTTCAGTGTGACTCTACAGAAAAATCGCCAAATTTGAGGATTTCCCGACCAAATACAGGGCAGAAATCCTGAGTGTCAGTGGCGAGCTATGTCTCTCCTCTGACTGTGTGATCCAATACAAACTGGTTTGCATGACGCGTTTCTGTTACTTAGCATATCGCCAATATGAATTTTTTTATACACCATGACTCTCCACAGTCTGTGCAATGTCTTTAATGTATGTGTGAGAGAATTATTCCTGCTTGTACAATAGTGCAGAAAGGTCAGCAGGTGAGACAGGCAGTGCTCTACCTCGCCTCAAGAGGGCACAGTTGCACGGTGTTTGATGAATAATGAAATAAAATGCTTTTTTCAGTTCTTACAATCGCAAATCTGACTCCAGAGGAGTCAGTGCCTCACCAGCCATGAACCCCACCACACGTCACTGATCTCCATCAGCATTCATTGATCAACTGCTGAGAAAATGACAGCTCTCAGCTTGCTCTTTTTTTCTGCCAGCTCCTCTTTTCCACCATCCACTCGTCAGGGCTTCCTATGTTCCTCAGGACCTCCCACATAGCCAAGCTATGTAAAACTCGCTTGGATTAGCCTCAACTAGATGCAAATTAAATGTGTTAATGGAATGGCTTGAGCCTTAATTCAGAGATGGTGTCAGTTCAAGCGAGGCTTTCCTGATAAAGCCTAGCTTTCTTTAGCTATGTTCGTGGATGACCCCCAGGTCTCTGTGTTGCCCTATTCTGCCTCTACCCCCTGTAGAGGCGTGGTCGCATTTGCACGATAACACTCACCACTCCTCATCACTGATCACTCCTTATTCCTCATACTCTGCATGCTGTTACAGTCACTGAGTTGTCCAGTGGGTGTATACACTAAGAGATACTTTTGTTTTTGTTTTGTTTTTTTTGTTTGTTTGTTTATTTGTTTGTTTGTGTGAGTGAGTGTCTGGTACTTTGGTTGTTGTGATACATTTGGGATATGTTTCTTGATTTGGTTCCTACTTAGGAACTCTTGATTACAGTCAGCTGTTTTTTTTTTTTTTTTTTTTTTTGTAAAAGCTGTAGGAAATTCTCTGGTGTGTTTCTGTACAAGTGTAGCAGCTGGTTATCTGATTATAGTTTGGATTGAAGGGTCATTGCCTTCTATCTGTTGTGCTTTTGTTTCCTCTTTCTTCTTTCTGCAATCCTTTTTGCTTCTTTATTTTGTTTCCCATCCTTTTTCTGTCCCCACCGGTCTAGTCCAGCAAGATTACATAGATTCTATAATTCAAAGAAATAAATAGAAATAATAGAAATAAAGAAAATAATAGAAATAAATAAATAAATGAATCAGCTTATAAAGAAGAGCCATATAACCATAAACCACCCCCTTGGCAAAGCAAATTTGTTCATCCGAACACAACAACCAGACAACCATTTTTCTGTTGTACAATGCAGGTTTAAAAAAAAAATCTATTATGTGTGAAAATGATACAATTAACAAATTAAACTTGCAGCTATCTATCAGGGTAGCAGAATTCTTGAATCTTAATCACCCAAGGCTATTATCAAAAATATAAACTGTTATCTAAGATCGAAGATTCAATCTCTCTTCCAACTTCAGAATGGGAGCCTGACTTATCTACCTTCATATGTAGCTTTAATCAAAATGTTTTAACTCCTTTAAAATGGCTAAGAATTCAAATATTCAACTAATATAAATGAAAATTCTGCATAGAACTACTTTCACAGAACAAAGGATGTTCAGGGTGGGTCTGTCACAATCAAATATTTGCTCACATTCCACTGACAAAACGATTGACAACTACTTCCGTGCCTTGTGGTCCAGCACACCTGTCCGCAGGTTTTGGGTATGTGAAGACATGTCAACATGGTTTAAACACTGTGCTTAGTAGGTGACTTGGAGGGGGGGGCTTAGCCGATGCCTGTGACCGTGCAGGGTTGCTAAGGCCTTCCTCTGCCACACTCTGGTGGGTTTGGCTATCTTTGTTTAGTTTTTTTTTTTTTTTTCGTGTGATCTGAGCTAACTCACCACCAGATGGTGATCTGTTGACAGCTCCACCCCATCTTTTCACCCAAGTGTCCAAGACATGCAGCTGCAAGTCAGACAATATGACTACAAAGTCAATCAATGAACTGTGGCTTAGAGTGCCAGGCGGACATGTGGACACTCTTATGCTTAAAGATGGTGTTCGTAATGGGCAATCCATGGTGAGCACAGAAGTCCGATCAGGGCGGCAATTACCCCTGAGTTATAGGTCAGAATTATTGCAATGCAAAAGGTATCCATTAGAGAGCAGATAACCAAAATTTGATTGTATACAACAGAGTTTTGAGATAAATTATTACTGTAAAATTATGTAATAGGTAGTAATAGTATATAAATACAAATATGATACATTACATGACTGACCTAGAACTTCACAGATATGATATTGTGTAAATTCCCAGAAATTAAACTAATTCCTGAAGGAAATCTTTCTCCATTTTCCTCTTTTGTCCAGCACACATTTCTTTTTGGCAACTTTTGAAAAAATGGTTTCTGATTTATATTTATGCATAATTGTTTTTCTTTCTCTCTTAAATAAGAAGTCTGAAGTTTTCTTAAAGAAAAGTCTGGAGGCTGATCTCTTCTGCAGCCTCTTATACATGTGTTGTCCTTTCAGTATTAGCCAGAACATTGTGACTCAGATATTGGACTATAAGAACAATGTTGATCTAAGTCATCAACCTCATCAACTCATCTCATTAACTCATCAGCCTGATCTTGCTACAGCCCTGTTCATAATGCAATTTCAATAGTCACATTACTTTAATTATTTACACATTTCCATGCTTTATCTTTTTTTATCTAACCATTCATCTTCTTACTTTTTTGTTTTATAGCCCTCTCTGTGCCTCTGTTGCTTTGTTTCCAACAGCCTTGGATATTCCAAAATTTGCCTTTTGGCATTGTGCTCTGCATCGATATTAAGAAACTTAAAGGGATACGGGTTCTCTTTTCATGGTGCAATATGAGTTTAAATGTTTGCATTTTCCTTTGCTTATATTGTTTGAGTCTTTGTTTTTCATGGACTGAGTTACTGCTCTTTGCAGAGTATGCTTGAAATAACTTGATACAACTGTCACAATTGCTAACTTAAAATGGGAAGTTTGAACGAAAAAAATCTTTCTCCCATCATGTTTCTGAAATGCAAAGGGATCACATTTCTGTCCCTTAAGATACAATCTGGACTTTTGTACTAACTGAGGCTTATAAGTTGACCTTGGGATAACTGTGTACTTTTTCAGAGCCTGAAAGGTATATTTATGTTCCCATGTAGTTAATGGTACACATATGCAGGGCTTTAACTTAGCGTCCGCCAACCCAACAACTGTGGGTTAAAATTCAATAAATAAAAACTTACTACCCATTTTGGTGGGTGATAAATTTGTAAAGTTTCTTTTGAGCAATGAGAAAAGTGAAATCCTGTTGTAGAAACCCAGATCTACAGCCACTGCTATTTAGCATGGTGTCTGTTTAGTTTGACAGACACCATGTGGCCAATCACATGCTAGGAAAAGTGGATTATACCTTTATGTAAATAAGTAAGCAAGTAAATTTTATATGGAACTTTTGAAGACCAAATGTCACAAACTAATTCACAATAATAAAAGCACAATCATACAATGAATAAACTTTAAACAACTTTAAAACGATATTAAAAGCAGAGTAAATTAATTAAAACACAAATATAAAAAGTAAAATGAAAATGGAAAAATTAGAAAAATTATGAAAGGCCTGTTTAAATAAATAGGTTTCAAGCTGTTTTTGAAAAGTGTCCACAGATCTTTCAATGCGAGAGAGTTCCTGAGATGACACCCAGGATGTTCCAGGAGGTTCTCAAATGGACAACAATGGCAACAAGCAAACCCTGATTAAAATATCTCAGAGTCCAGCTGCTATGGTAAGGCTGCAGCAGAGCATGAAGAGTCAAGGAAAAGAAAAAAAAAAAGAAAAAAAATCAGTGCGGTTTCATGAAAATAGTCAGCCTAAGGTTGACATCAGTCAGTACAAGCTCATAATGTGATGATAAGTATCCTCACTAAAAAAAACACCTGAACTTTCTTTTTATGGTAAAGACAGTTTCCATGCTCTGCTTTTTCTAGTTCAAGTATGGCAAATCCAACCACTTGACAATGTGTCAGTGACAGATATAAGATGGTGGAAAAGATTAAACTACAAAAAGTGTTTCAGGCAGTTCAGGCGTAGTGTCTTCCATAAAAAAAATAAAAACAAAACTTTGATGTGGACTTTTGGCTTTATATCTTTGCAGACTGTTTACAAGCACATTTAAAGCTATACTAATGAAAAAAGACAATCTTAAAAGTTTTGAAATATCATTTTTAAGCTTTTTTTTAGCTTATTTATCTGTTTCTCTTTCTTTTTACCCCATATCTATGCAGGTGAGTTAGATATGACTGTAATCATCTAAGGGGAAAAAACTTTGCACAATTAAGCTAAATCTGAGAGATTTGATTTAAGCTCTTCTCTCTTTTTTTAAACATTGCTTGTTTATGTATAGGAAAATAAATCAAATGAAGAGCATCACGTCCTGCCTGCAGAAGGATGGTTTGATAACTCAAGGTGGAAAACTAGGTCAAAATGGCAAACATCACGAAGTTGCACAGCTTTAACCAAGATGAATAACCCAGCATGCAAGCAGTGACGTAAGAACTCCGCATATTTTAGCACTACAAGTGAAATTGGCATACATTAATTGTTAGTTCTTCTGTAAGTCACCGATCAATCCCGTTTGACAAGACCTTTCAGCAATGACTGGTGTCAGTGAACCCATTTGAAAGGTTAATGTATAATGTATAATTCATATTCCTATAAGAATGAAGGGATGACAGTCAGGAGCTTGGATGAACTGTGGAGATGAGGTGGGTGACCCTGAAATGGGTTTCTGCCAAAGTACATACATTTCTGAAAGAGAAGAGCAACGACTTGATTCTCATTTCATAAATCTAATTTAAATCTAATCACATTTAGTACTTTTAATATCTATAATTAAAAAATCCATAACTTCTTTTCTGTTGCGATTTTCCCTTTGTCCAGCAATATAACATACAGAAGAAAAGCTGTTCATATCATGTTCATATCACAGAATGTAAGTGCTGAGTTGGTAACATTAAGCAGCAAATGGAGTTGGAGACTTGGATAAATGAAAGGGTCTTGCTAATTTATGTGACTGACTGTAATATTTCAAGCAGAAAAGGCTACCCATACCCTTTTACTTCAAAAGCTGACATCAGTGCGTTGTTCACTTAACATAATTAACATGTTTTAGACCTCACCCACTCCGGGATGGATTTAATTCTAAAAAAGTTATCCACAAACACGGAATTGTGTCTACGCAAAAACCACTGAAAACACTGTAGTATACAGATATACAGAGATACACCAAACACAAATCATGTACATAAACTTGTACAATGTAAACAATCATAAAAGGAAGAAGAGAAGAATCAATATATTTGATATTTGTGTGAACTTTTTTTTTTTTTTTTACAGAATTTGCTGTAAAGCCGTGTCATGTCATGTAGATTCTGCACCACAAACTCTACACTGTGATCTGCCATGGTTGTAGCTGTTGGTGGAGTTTGCATATCCAGGACAAGGGAGAGGTGAGGCTATGGCATCATCAGTTCAGGAATGATGTGAATGGATAGTGAACTCAGAAAAGAAAAGGTGGCGTGGACATGGCCTAAGTCATGGTTTTAAAGTTTTGTGGTCACTTAGGCTATGTCCACATGAGAACAAGTTTAGGTTTATCCACTAAGGTTTTTTATTGTTTTATTGTTGATGATTTGTTCTCATGGAACTGTTTTTGGATGTTTTTTTTTTTTAAACTAAATCCCATAGTGAATGTAGTAAATGACCTTTGGTAATGACCAAGTTGATATTCAGCTCCTGGCTGACAGCAGGCACGAGATATTTAATATTTCATGGTTTATAATGTTTTGGATATGCATTGTAATGACGGCTAAGCTAAAACTTCAAACTAAAATTTTTCTTATATGACTGAAACAGAATTTTCTTGTATGTGAGAGCAATAATGTGATTATGTTTCTCTTTTATTTCTTTCTATAGCTCTTACCTTGTGTTCACATTGTTCACGGTTCACTGCAAAGATTGTATTGAATAAATATTGTGAAGCATCAGTGCGAGCAACCATCATTCAGCCGGGGATGCTACAGTGAATGAATCGAAAAATCCCACTGTTTTGTTTATTTGTCACAATCCAAATGCTTCTTGAATGGATGACACCATTGTCCTATCTCTCCCTTGGGCCACTTACAATTAAGTGAAATTGGTTTTGTCTCCATATGGATGTAGCCTTAAGTTCTTCTTTGACAAACTCATTGTTTACCTTCACCTACTGATGTTTCAGCCATCCTCTATAAGTCAAACCTCTGGTGTAAATACACCAAACACTTTTTTTTAAAGAAAAGTTATTAAATTTGGCTCATCTTCATTTTTAAGGTCAACATACATACAGTATTTAATTATGTCCAATGTTTTCTTATGTTCTATGTTCCAATGTAGGGTCTATATACCCTTCATCTGCTGGTCTATAAGCAAGTAATTTTCCTCTACACTGTTACACAGTATACTAACTTATATCTTAATCTCAAGACTATAAGATGTGCAGTTGTTCAGTCTTTTTTTTATCCCTAAAATACTTTCCTTTTCACTGTAAACTTTCATTTTTCATTGATTTGTGCTGGTTGCAAATAAGAAGAATCAGATTTTTCTTTTTTTTTTTTTTTTTTGCCTGTTTGCTAATTTGCGTGTTTTGTCCTCCCAGCAGCTTGTCTAATGTCTTAGCCCCACTCAAACCAAAGCCTGTGGGATCCAATAAGTTCGAAGGCTAAGTCAAAGGTTGTGGGAACTAATCTTCACCAGCATGCTCTCTTCCTCTCACATCGCCAAGCACGGCGGTCATCTCAAATTCCCTGAATAAATTTGATGTTAATGACGAATGCAGCCTGCGGTGCTGCTGAACAATGATCCTCATGTTGCTAGGAAAAGAAACAAAATAGGGCTTGAACAAGGTCATTGGCTTTTAAGTACAGTTCAAAAAATGGAGGCAAAAATCCTTTTTGGATACTTTGAACATATTCCTTTAAACACCACCATTGATTGTTGCCTAAAACTTATCTGTGGTCAAGTTTGTTATACATATATATATATATATATATATATATACACATATATATGTGTGTGTGTGTGTGTGTGTGTTTGACAGCAATTCAGGGGAAATTTGATGGTTTAGCGATTTGCCTAAGGGCACATCAACAGCTAGAAGGTTTAAGGATTAAACCAGAGATCTTCCAACAGCCACCCTACTTCTAGGAATTTAGAGTTGCAGCACATTCAGTGACAACAATGATATTTATGAACCTCTTTTTTTTATATATAAGTTACAGTTTTTTTGTTATTAATGAGAATCACTGCATTGTTTGTTTGTTTTGTGTTCTGTCAAAATGTCAGTAATGTTAAGAAATTAATCCAGCAAGTGGAATTCAGTGAACGCTGGTTTTGAAGTAGTGATGGGCCAAGAAAGAACCCACTGAACTTTAGAGGTGATGAAAGTAATTTTCTTTAAAAATGCATGATCCATAAGGGATGTTCTCTCTGACAGCCGTTCTAGTCCTAATTTATATTCTATTATATTTTCCTCTGCAAGGTTATCACCAATATAGAACTACATCATTTTTCTATGTCTTCTTAGATCAGAGCCAGTTGCTCACTGAGCTTCACATTGGACATCTCACAGTATATTATAGATTCCGTGTGAGATCATTGTTTGATTTTTGTTTTTCAATTTTGTTTTTATGTTTGGTTTGATGTAAATATGAACAATAAATTTAGAGGGCATTCACACCAGAATAGTCCAGGGGACTTGGTTTGATTGGGTGGGAAATGCTAAAAAAAGGACATACTTTCTTTTGGTTTACACTCACAATGTGAACCAAACCACCTGGACAACATCACACAGTTACAACAACTGCTCATTCGGGGTGGCATTGTCCAAAAAGACCACTGACCAAGAAAAACAAACAAACAAACAAAAAAAAAAAAACGCTCATTCAGTGCAAGTAAACAATGGA
Source organism: Melanotaenia boesemani (assembly GCF_017639745.1). NCBI lineage: Eukaryota > Metazoa > Chordata > Actinopteri > Atheriniformes > Melanotaeniidae > Melanotaenia > Melanotaenia boesemani. Next base: position 14,259,991 of record NC_055685.1, read on the forward strand.
GCAACAAAAAAATAATACAGTCTTGGGGTTTTGGATTTTATTTTGGTGTTCAAACCTAATACGTTTAAACAAGGATCTGTCCAGTATGAGTTGTAAAAGATGTAGTGAGGTTTAAAGCATGTTGCACTTTAGTGAGCTGAGACCCTTGTTATTTACAGGGAAAAGGGTTCTTTGAAAAGAGTTTGGTCTGCACCAGGGCGCAAATGGGTGCCCACTTTATTTTGAACAAATCATTCTGTTGGAAGCAGACCAGCGATTCTTTAAAGTGGACCAAACACCACCAGTGTGAATACACCCTTAGACTTAAGAAAAAATAACTCCTGTTTTGGGTTCAAATACAGCTTTTCACAGCCTTAACACTACTGACTAATCATCTGTATTTGACACTAGAAAACTAGATTATTTTGTCTCAGATCATTTAGATTATATGTAGTTTCCAAAAACCTGATGCCAATATTTTTTGTCCTCTTGTCTAATGTCACCTCCTGCATCTGAGTGAATCAGTAAAAGAAAAGTTAGATCCTCTGTACAGTTTAGTCCATCATTTTCTTATAAGTTGATGTTGACAATATTCATAGTGCCCATTTAGTGAGAAAGGTTGTTTAGATCACCTCAACAGAAGGAGATTTAATTAATTACTAACAAGGCTAAAAGACTTGAGACATATTTATTTGCTGGGTCGTTTATCCTCTGAAATGGATTATCAATCTTCTTTTGTCCTCTCAGTTGATCAGTATTTGGTGATGTCATATTCATCTAAAGGCTCATCACATCAGCTCTCTGATGTCAAAAGTCATTGTCATTCTGGCTACACAGTAAAAAGCTTCATGATCATTTTTCTACTTGACACACAAGTGGTTTAAACATAGAAGGTGAGGGTGAAGGTTTCTGGGGATGCGGTAGTAAAATGGAATCCAGAGATGCACTGTCATACTTTTCACTTCTGGCTGGTGGGCATAGTTTCACCAGTCATTGTTTTATTTAGTTAGTTTGATGACTGATTGTAGTCCAAATTTAGAAATAGGAGGAGATGATGGTCAAATAATATGGGCACACTCCATACTGGTCATTCTCAGTTCTCTTTGATCTTCATTGTGACGGCTGACAGCTCTACAGCCCAGGAGACTGATGAAGAACTGATTAACCAAAAAGCTGCAGCCGGTCAGATTACGATGGACGGATCCCGCCTCCTCTATGCCAGATTGGCCCACAGACGTATTGGTTCCCGGAAGGCCGACCAATCCCCGAGGACATCCTCCTTTAAACCTGCACCTATGACAGCAATCTAGGCGACTGTGGCCAGTGGGACACAGTTGGCCAGCAACTGGACAGTGGGACAGTTTGCTTTCTGGGAGTGATTTCGTGTCTTGTGTTGTGATAAAGAATTTCGTAGAGAGGGTTAAATTCATACTGCTAAAGTCTAAAGTGAACTGGTGTCCCTGTTTGAGGTGAGGTGACATTTTGGTTAATAACAGCATTTTGGTTTGGTTTTGTTTTATATACCACCTCTGTGCATATACCCTGTTATTTGGGACATTTTCAGTTTTGTTTTGTTTGTAGCAGATAAAAAGTAATTGTCCCTCTAAGGGACACTTTTAGTTGGTTTGGTTTTTATTATATTTGTTTGTTTTGGATAGTCGGCATTTGGATTATATTTATTTATTCTGTGAACCTGTTTAAGTTATATTGTAGCAAATATATTGTGGACTTTTCATTTTATCCGGTGTCCGACTCACTTTATGTTCCGTCCTCACACCCCTGGACAAACGAGGACGTAACATTCATATTTGGCCAAGTTTCAGGCTCATCTGGAATTGGATTTGATTTTCAATGCTGTCATCGGTCCATACTTAATTTGCCAGTGAAAAAATGATTTGCTAATTAAAATTCCTTGTGGAGATGGAGGAACCAATATTCTTGTCTGGAACAAAACTTGTGAATACAGAGGAGGTTAGAAGGAGACACTGGATGCAGAGCTAGCGTTAAACTTAAGGAAAGACTGCTTTTCTTTACAGGCTTCAAGACTGTTTAACCAGACAAGGATGCAATACTGAGAAAAACGCAGCTCTGAAAATGCAGAGCTGAATTTACCTGTTGGGTTAATAAATTAAAATTTATTTATTTATAATTATTTATGTCCTATTTCAAAGCTACCCATTATACAACTTAATACTTTTAATAACTATACTGATTACTTTGATCATGGCAATCTGGACTTAGCGGTCAGTTTGTTTGACTTGATCCCACTGAAAAGTTGAACACTGAACCACTTTTATGTAATTTATAAGGATCGAGAAAGAGCTCACTGCAGAATAGAACCACAAACCTGATTGTATTATGCTGTTTATCAACTTCACTGATTCACACATGCTGTTTCCCCAATAAAAATAAATAAAATAAATAAATGCAACATCAGTAATAATCACAACTTTCTGCTGAGTAAAAAGTAGAAAACTTTTAGATCTGGTGACAAGAATAAATGTAAAATGAAACATGCAGAAACTTAGCATTAGTCTGAGGAAGTAAAAAGACAGAAGGTCTAAAACAAACTGCAGCTAAACAGTATCAAAGATGTGTGACTGGGCATGAAGAAAATCATAAGCTTCAACTTTAAAGACTGTCAGCTGCTGGGGAGCAACCAGTATACGGCCAACAAGCTGAATCTATTTTACAAAAGGCTCAGTACTGGATGCCCTGCTGGGGTGTCCCAAACTGCACCAGTCTTCAAACCTCTTCAGTCACTAAATGATTGCACACACTATTCATTACATTCATCCTGATTCTGCCACCACTTAAACATTTTAGACTTGTCCAGTTCCATTACTACTGGCAAGGCTTCCCCAATGTAATGGGCTCGACACACGGGAGGCAACTAACAACGGCGACGGCAGCAGAGCCATGCATCGCGCTCTAAGATTGCTTTTCTCCAAGAAATTTGATTGGTTATGATATTGGTGGGGATTTTGAGATTTTCAAACCAGTCCCTGACGTGACAAAGTATGACAGATAGGGAGTCAGAAGATTTTGCACGAATTGACAGAAATCTTGCAGTTTACTGTATAAATGACTCTGGGTTCATCCAAGTTTACAAAATAGGAAACAGCATCGTGAATATCATGATTTGATGGACCTCAAGGCTGATCCAGATAAATCCAGAACCTATGTTTGGACTAATTCACTCTGGCGCCACAAGGCTGCCTTTTATTCAGCTAGAATGATCTATTCTTCTATGTCTAGCCTGCTCTCATTGGTCAGTCCATGAAGCCCCTTGCTGATTGGTTGTAGTGCTATGCGACAGCAACAAAAACTGAACATTTTTCAATTTTCTTGTGTCGCGTCGCAAGCCCCGTGTGCACGTCTACATGTATGAACGCATGTTGAGAAAACCTTAAAAATGTACAAGTAATAAAGAACAGGTACTTCTTCCCACATTAATAGGCAGGCACAAATTTTTCCGCTTTCCTAATTAATCAGGTACAGTTCCACACACTTTCTTTATACCTTTCTCTTTAGGGTCTTCTCCTGCGTGTTCTTTGATGGATCAAAATATGACAGACTACTTCTCTCAGTTAACTAATGTATTAATTACAATTGATATGAGAAATGTGCAAATACAGAATTCTGGATTCGTATTACCTGTGCCCTGGACTAATACAATACGGAGTCTGCTGCCGTTACAGTCAGAACTCCCTCTAACTGATCCTGTAGTCCTTTATATATGAGTCTGATTATTCACAGTTTTGCTGACTAATGCTGCAGTTGCAGAAGTTGGGGTGGCTGCAGTCACAGGTCGACCACATGCAGATTCTACAGCCTTCCTTGTAACCCCCATCTGCTTGTGTCCTAAAAAACTGGAACAAGAAGACAATACACAGACAAGCGGGAGATTTCCTCTGGACTCCGGTTAACTTAGACATTTCCTTTAAGTCTAACATTCCACATGTTGTTTTACCAGCAGACACAATTAATCAGCCCCTACATGTTCTTCTCACTCACCCCATATGAAGAGCCTCATTGTTGCTTAAGCACACTAGCACGCTGTTAGTCAGTATATGAGCTTAAAGATAAGAGATATTTTATATGATTAACATAGTAAGAATATAAATGAAAATAAGTAATTCCGTGATGAGTTTCCCAATAAATTTATTTACACACAACATTTCACATGCACAAATGTCGCCTATCGCTTGGCTGGAGGAGGGCAGCGATTTTTGCCTCAATACGCAGGTTCCATAGGAAATGAATGGAGAAGGAGCAACGTCGCCTCCCTTGTGTCGAGCCCATAAGGCTCAAAATCCTGTATGAGTTGGATGATCCTCAAGTCCTGTACTTCCCAGCTGCCTGGCACCCCACATCTACAAAAAAAAACAACAACAACAGTATTTTAGTAGCTACATTACTTAGGAAAGATAACCCATTTGGTCTTTAAACTCTTGATCCTTACCCATTCTTGTTGGTCAGCCTGAGAAAATCTCTTCCACAGTTTTCTTAAGTTGCAGCATTATCCTCATAAAAGTCTCTTAAGAGTTTGCTTGTGTCAAGAACATGAATAGTGTATTTTGTACTGTCAACTTAGGGACAGAAGCTGACAATATTACATATTTATAGAGTACCCTGCATCTGATTCAATTATATTTGGCTTTGAATTAGAATAAAATTATCATTGCAACAGTTGTTGCAATGAAATTGGGTAGGCACTTCTCCTGCAGCGCTATAAAAAACTGCTTGCCTTGCTGCTTTCTTAATAAATATATATTATTTGCATTTCTGTATGTAATGCAATGCACCATCACCTATATTGGTTAGAAACTGGAGAGTCAAGGGTTGCTTTAAGCATAGATTTTAATGAATTCAAAAACAGGAGACATGCATAATCTTGAACAGCTGAACTGGAAAAACTTTTTTAATAAAGGACAAAAAGTAACATTTTGCAAATCACAATTTTTATTAGATTAGATTAGATTAGGTTGGATAAAACTTCATAAAACTTTATCGATCCCTTTGTGCAGGTCCACTTAGAAGTTACAGCTGTAACAGTAAATATATATATATATATATATATATATATATGTATATATATATTTTTTATTTTTTATATTTTTTTCCTTGATATAACAGTGCTGGGTTTAGAGGAGCTTTAATTTTCTGAGGAAACCTCCCTAAGGGAGATTTTAATATTTTAATATCAAGTGATCTGACACCATTTGTTTTCTTTGTTTTTGTTTTTTTTTTTTTTTTCTGAATACTGTTTGAAGTATTATGGTACCACTGTGCTGGTCGATAGCTTATTTGAAAGCTGTTAACTCATCAATATGATGCCACAGATGGCAGTGCTTAGCACTTTGGGACATCCATTAATTTGAAATCTGCATTAAAACAAGAAACCCAATTAAGTCATCATTATGCACCTGACCCAGCTAAAAATATCACAGACAGCAGAGAGCTGTTCATTTTGATTAATTTTCTATCCATTTTATTTTACCATATACACAGCAATGCTGGAGGAGGGAAAGGCAAAATCCTGTCTCATTTGTAAGCCAGACTCTTTTCCAGTATTTCTTTTTTTAAACACAATGCCTTTTGACATTTATTAAGATATAATTTTTGTCAAGAGCAAAAAGCATCCTTTGCAGACTGTAATTATTGTCATTATAGTAATGGTTGTGACAGATTTGTAAGTACAAAAAAAAGAGCTGTTTTGTTGCCTTTATAGTTTGATAACTGTAAATGATCCATGTAAGGCCAATCTAATATGTATATGATATAACTCAATGACTGCAAAGTTCTTTGCTTAGTTATATAACACGCCATCCAATTTAACAGAACATATGGGACATTTACACCCTTAAAGGCAAAATAAGTATAATTGACACCTAGTGTTTCAAATCAGAACTGCAGTCAAAAGAGAAAAACACAGAGAATTCTTCCTCCTTGCCCCACCTCCCCCTCGGAGAGTTTTGCACAGGTTGCCAGTTTGTGAGAGTACTGTTCTTTTATATACAGTCTATGAAGGACGGAGAACATAGCGGCAGCAAACATCATGATGACAAGCGAAGATGATTCACACACAGTAAGTTGCTATGTTTCGCAATGCTAGCACTAATTTCACACACTAATTTCCATTAGCATAAAATAGAGTGTAAACAAAAGCTACATTAATCAACAAAGGCTACACAGAGGCAGTTTTCCCTTAGTCTCACTTAATAAATTAATTTAATAGTAATTTCATAAGTTTATAAGGACAAACACACCATTCACTTGGCCCAAACATCATTACATTTGTTGTTGTAAACTAATAAGTCACCACTTTACTCCACTAATACATCCAAACAGTCACACAAATTCATTTAATGAGTGCTGAGAAATAAATTAGACTAAAATCTTTGTAAATCAAGATAAACTTTTTGGTTAATTTAAGCAAAATTCCGGTGCTTACCTGTGGAGGAGAAATTTTGCCAGCTTAGACTTCTCCACCTTGCAAAAGTTTCTCCAATATTGATCCTCGTTTTATTCCAATTTTGGTCGTTTGCCTTTTTAGCTAGATGCCGAGGCATTTTAGCTTTTTCTGAAACTACTTCTGGTCCGCTTCTTTTACTAGTTTCCATACTTGCACGCTGCTGCTCTTTTTGCCGACATAAAATACCAAATGCTGCTGTTGTTTGGCAGCCGTGGGGAGTCGCATATAATTGGATAAGGAACCAGGAAGTAGGAAAGAGCAACACAGTGCACCAAAGTTATTCCGACACGAAACTCTTAATTTGGAGGAGGAAAACTTGACAAAGACCTTGTTGATGTAGGGGACAGATTGTTTATAGGGAAGCTTCCTTTTATCCCTCGCAGCAAATGAGAACATTTTAAATTAATTTTACAGAAAAAAATCTTAATTATTCAGCCTTTAAATGAGTTTTTAGGCTGGGTTGCATAAAGTAAGCTACTTAACAGTGTTATCATATATTTATTAGTAGTCAGTGCTTTACATGCAGAAAACAGCAGTCAAAGCCATCTTATTTCGTAGAATCAGGTTTCCCAACAGGTCAAACAAGCCAAAGCTAAAAGCTACTCAGAATGAGGCTAGCAGAAAAAATTTTTCACCAGCTAAGAAACCTATAATAAAGAGAAAAGTTGCAATGATTCTAGTGGTATATTTACACCGTATCCCCACAGATAGTTGTTCAGAGATACACTAGTGCAGTTTATCCTGTAGAGGCATGGTCAGTGGCACATTAATAAACAATCTAGTTTGCCACACCATGTGGCAATGTGGATGGTTTGGATCCTGTCTATGTAAATGACTGAGACTTAAGTGACATGGTGAAAATATATTTACGTATTATAATATAATGTGCAATGTAACTCTGGCTTGAACCATCTTTCTGGGATTAAGTTTTTAGATGGTAAGAAAAATAAATAATTCTTTGTTGGCCTGTTATTATTTCTCAGTCATAACAAAAGAAAAGCACTATATTATGGACAAAGATAGCACTGCAGCAAAGTGAACATGTTTTATCATTAGTCAGTTCCACCCATGTTAAATTCATTTAGTTGAGTGTAATCAGACTAATATATTTCAGTGCAGCAATGTGCAAAAATACTCACTGTAATTTAGCAAAATCAGCTGAAAAGGATCTATTATAAGAACAGTCGGTTGCATAGAAGAAATCATTTAACCGTATGAAACAGAAGTTACAACATAAGAGACCATTGCTGAGAAATTACACAAATTATTCACAAATCCACAGATTAGGTTGTTCTGTTGAAGGTAAATTACCATAAACACTTAAGTGTAACTGTATTTTTTTAATCTATAGTACAGCTTAACTTGTGAAACAGTTTTCCAGTGAAATACAAAGTGCACTTACGTTCACAGCACAATGCTGTATTGCGGAAAACCAAACATCTTACTGTAAAATTCTTTTTACTGTAAATAAAAGAGGAAGGGGGTAGTGAATTGCAGATTTCTAAACTGTTTTCAAAGTAACCTAAATGTGTGTGCGAAATGTTCAAGGATAACAGCTTTGTAAAATTCTGAGTTTGGGTTATAGAGCCCAATGTGACATATTTGATACATACAGTTTCCGAGACATTTTGCACCCCTAATGGTAAAAACTAAGGTAAAATCCTGTTGAACACAATTTGATACTTGTCTTCTGCTGCCTAATAGATGCCAGGAAGCAGAAGAGTACACTATAATAATTGTGACATATGACATGATGACAAATCGTAAACATCCCAAAACATATTAGTTAATATTCTTTTTGTAATATTTTGTTAAAATGCCAAATAAAAATATTAAAACAAACAAAAAAAAAAAAAACATTTGGCTTTTCTGACCATTTTTTTCACGAGTCAGGCCTTAAAGGGTTAAGCTGCACTGAAAGACTCACTCTCACAGCAGTTTAGCTCAAGCAGCTTTCTTTGTGCTCAGCACAGTTCACCTTCTCTGAAGCGAAGCGTTTCTATTTTTGCATCACTCTCCTGCTGTCCTGGCTTGGCTTTATAACCTTTAGTAAAGCATGCTTGCAGCAGCAGCATAAATACCTCTTCACCTTGTGACTGAACTGAATGTAACAATTGCTAGTGGTATTACAAACAGGAAACAAATATTATATTTAGTCAATAACATCAGGTGTGGCAGTGTTAGACATACTCCTATTAAGCTAAGAGAAATTTATTCATTTATTCATAGTTTTAAATATGAGTATATAATATTTTTGTGATTACAATTCATAATGTCTTTGAAATTTTTCTCTCCAAGCTTTTTCAGCTGTAAGACATTTATGAAACAGGACAAAGTTATTATGTAATGTGTAATAATCAGATTCACTTAATTAGGACCAGGAACACACTGAATGAAAAATGGTTGTGGACTTTTGACTCTTTTATTTTCATATTCCCCCCCATGCAGTCAGTATGTGACTGTGGCTCTTTACTCAAAACAAAATAGCAAAATTTCTTTCTTCTGAATTATTGGCTACTTCATGTGTTCATCTTCTTACATGGTAAATACTGACAGCGCACTTTAATATTGTGTTTCTTTTGTACTTATTCTAATATTCTGACTGTCAAGCCCCACCTATTTGTTACTTTTTAAACTTCTTTGTCAATAACAATTATTTAGTTGTAGATTATTATTTAACCTCCTCCCTGAGCCGCCACCTTGTCGTGGTGGAGGAGTTTGTGCGTCCTTACGATCCCAGCGGCTATGTTGTCGGGGGCCCATGCCCCTGGTAGGGTCACCCATGGCAAACAGGAGTCTAGGAGAGGGGCCAGACGAAGTGTGGCTTAAATCACTCCTATGATGATGACAAAGCAAGGACCAAGGTTTCCCTTGCCCGGACGTGGGTCTTTGGGACCCCCCTCTGGGGCCAGGCCTGGAGGTGGGGCATGGAGGCGAGCGCCTGGTGGCTGGGCCTTTGCCCATGGGGCCCGGTCGGGCTCAGCCCATAAGGGTGACATGGGCCTCCCCTCCCGTGGGCTCACCACCTGCAGTAGGGGCCATAGGGGTCGGGTGCAGTGTGAGCTGGGCGGTCTGACCCTCGGCTGCAAAAGATAGCTCTAGGGTTGTGGAATGTCACCTCTCTGGTGGGGAAGGAGCCTGAGCTGATGCGCGAGGTTGATAGGTTCCAGCTAGGAATAGTTGGATTAACCTCGACGCACTGCTTGAGCGCTGGAACCACTGTCCTTGAGAGGGGCTGGATTCGCTTCCATTCTGGAGTTGCTCCCAGTGAGAGGTGCCGGGCAGGTGTGGGCATGCTCATTGCCCCCCGACTTGGCACCTGTATGTTGGGGTTTACCCCGGTGGACAAAAGGGTAGCCTCTTTTTGCCTTCAGGTGGGGGGTCGGGTCCTGACTTGTTTGTGCGTATGCACCAAGCAGCAGCTCAGAGTACCCACCCTCTTTGGAGTTCTTTGAGGGGGTGTTGGAGAGCGCTCCTTCGGGGGACTCCCTCATTCTGCTGGGGGACTTCAATGCTCATGTGGGCAAAGACAGCGAGACCTGGGGGGGCGTGATTGGGAGGAACGGCCCCCCTGATCTGAATCCGAGTGATGTTTTGTTGCTGGACTTCTGTGCTCGTCATGAACTGTCTATAACGAGAATCTTGGTCAGACATAAGAGTGCCTATGTGCACTTGTCACCAGGACACTCTAGGCTACAGTTCGATTATGGACTTTGAACTCATATCGTCAGACTTGCAGCAGCATGTTCGGGACACTCAGGTGAGGAGATGGGCGGAGCTGTCAGCTGATCACCACCTGGTGGTGAGTTGGCTCAGATGGTGGGAGAGGATGCCGGTCAGGCCTGGCAGACCCAAGCATGTTGTGAGGGTCTGCTGGGAACATCTGGCGGAGTCCCCTGTCTGAAAGAGTCAACTCCCATCTCTGACAGAGCTTCAACCATGTCCCGGGTGAGGCGGGGGACATTGAGTCCGAGTGGGCCTTGTTCCATGCCTCTATTGTCGAGGCGGCCAGCCGCAGCTGTGGCCGTAAGGTCAGCGTGCCTGTCATGGCGGTAACCCCCGAACTCATTGGTGGAGGAGTTTACACATCTTAGGGTCTTGTTCACGAGTGAGGGAAGGATGGAAAGGGAAATCGACAGGCGAATCGATGCGGCATCTGCAGTGATGCGGACTCTGCATCGGTCTGTTGTGGTGACGAAGGAGGTGAGCCAAAAGGCAAAGCTCTCGATTTACTGGTCGACCTACGTTCCTACCCTCACCTATGGTTATGAGCTGTGGGTAGTGATCGAAAGAACAAGATAACAAGACAAAAAGAACAAGAATACAAGCAGCCGAAATTAGTTTTCTCTGCAGGGTGGCCGGGCTCTCCCTTAGAGATAGGGTGAGAAGCTTGGTGATCCAGGAGGGGCTCAGCGTAGAGTCGCTGCTCCTCCACATCGAGAGGAGCCAGATGAGTTGGCTCGGGCATCTGGTTCGGGTGCCTCCTGGACGCCTCCCTGGTGAGGTGTTCCGGGCACGTCCCACCAGAAAGAGGCACCCGGGAAGATCCAGGACACGCTGGATGGACTACATCTCTCGGCTGGCCTGGGAACACCTTGGGATCCCTCCAGATGAGCTGGTGAATGTGGCCGGGGTGAGGGAAGTCTGGGTTTTACTGCTTAGGCAGCTGCCCCCGCAACCCAACTCCGGAAAAGCGGCAGAAAATGGATGGATGGATGGACAAGTTTTAACTTTTACATGTTCTGATCCAAACTGGATGGCAAACTCAGCTCTGAAACTGCCTTTGACCTTGAGTTTTATATTAAATATAAAAATAAAAATAAAAAAATCTTGCCAATTGTTCATCCAATTAGCTTGCTGGATGAGTAGTAAAATGTATTATATACTATAGCCAAAATCGGAATCAAGCATATTTTTTAAACACTTCTGAAAAACAATAGAAAGATCAGACAAAACCTTTCAGTAACAATACTAAACTGAAAAGTGCTGCCAGCAAGTGTTGTGATCAGCAACCAAACAAATAGACTCTGATATGCAGCAAGGGGAAATCAAAAAGGCTTTGTGCCCACATCAATGTAGAGACTTTAATCTATCACAATTCAGTGGGCAGACAATGTTCTGTGCTGACAGCATTGGTTCTATAGTGGGAGGAGGGAATATTACATTTGCATTTGTCATGCTTGATGGTGAAATCCTGTAAAGATTAAAACATACAGTTTTCTAGTTTCTCTATTGTTGGAACCTTAACAGCTGTTATGTTATGATATAGAATTCATCAGTTTGTAGCTGCTTTAAATAATCCTTAAAATAGGCTTAGTGGAGGATGTCAGTAGCAGTCATTAGACAACACAGGAAGTTTTTTATGTAGCTGATACGTTTGACCAAACAGATTTTAGAACAGTGCTACCATCATGTTAGCATCCCTACCAGAGGGAGGCATAAATGACATTCCTGGTAACAGACATGAGATTTTTTTTTAAAACCAAATATGTTATATATGTTTATATATGTCTACATGTTTGTCATTTGGCTTTGTGTAATGATAAAAGGATCAGTCACTTTAAGTTTCTGACCTGTCACCCGTGCTGAAAGAAAAAGAAAGTGAGCTAAATTTAAATAAGCAAAACAACTGAATCAAACTTAGTGAAAGACTATGGGCCATGCTCACTAAAATCATGAAATTTTTGTGGGATGCAAGATGCAAATCAGTATCCTTGGAGTCAAGGTGCTTTGGACTCAGCCGTTTCACATTATCAAACTTTCACTTCATATTTCATAAGAGATCTGTGATCATTTACCCAGCTGTAGATTGGAGGTCAGTTCCCCCAGATTATTGTGAAATTAAGAAATAAAAAAATTTAAAGAAAACATATTTGCAAGTATTTCGGCACTATGCCCACATATAGAAAAACTAAGCCACAGCGAAATCCCTTCAGTCCTATGAGAGAAATGAGCTGAGGCAATAACCTCTGTGTTATGCAGCACTTTAAGACACTATCTTTTTGAAATAACAAAAGCTTTATCTACAGACCACTTTAACCTTACAGTGGCTCTCAGACTAAAAGCACATTTCTCTTTAAAGCTACTGCCAGCAGATCTGTTTATGCAGTTTACTGCAACAGGTGAAAACACATCGAACGCCACCAGACCATCATAAAAGGGCACTGCAAGAGCGCCAATAAACTTTTTGGTTTTCCGACCACCAAAAGCTGCTTCCTCCTACTTTTCTCTTTCCTTTTCATCTTTAAAACCTGTACCCTTGAAGGCCTAACATTAGTTTTAGTTAGTGCATCTATGTCAGATGGCAAATCAATACTAAATTGCTGGTGGGATCACATGATACTCTGTCTTGGCAGTGCTTTCAACTCCCCCTTTTTATGGGCATCTGTATTAATTAGTAAAAGCTATGGTTAAAGCCTGTGTTGCATAATAATGAAAGGTTTAGACATGTAATGATTTATAACAGAAAAACACAGACTGGTTTGTGTTTTCAATGAGCAAAAAAGTATTTGCATTCATTTCCAGTCAAGTGTATGATTGGTGTGTTTATTTAGGGAGGCATTCGTTTAATCTTTTTCACTGTGAAAATGATCCTTTTATTATGGAGTCAGTTATCTACAGTATCTGTCTTTAATCCAAGAAGCCTAAAGGGATGAAATCTTTGGATTATGTTTCACATTGAGATACACTCGTAAATGTAGGATGAGAGCTAAATATACTCTGTTGCATCTATTAGTGATAAGACTGACATTTTTCTTAAGGATATGTGGAGTAACCGAGACACTGAGTTTGATTGAGAGGATTAGCAGAGGTATGAAGTGTTCCTTTAATCTCACGGTTTTTTTTTGTTTGTTTTTTACAGCTTTGATTTTAGTGCTTCAATGTTTCCCCGAGCTGCTTCTTCTTTTATCATCAGTCTCTTTGAGAGATTTATCAGCCTTGATTCTTCCAGCCCTTTGACCTAAAGTGAATTTTGTCCTGTGGAGGAAGAATTAATCATGTGGAGGAAGATTTTTATATAAAGATAACAAAGTAAAGTTATCAGTTAAAAACAGGTGCTACAGGGTGTCAAATGCATTACATGTTATTTTAATGGGAAAATCACTCATATGGAAAGAAATTGAAAATCTGTGCTGACTTTTGCAAGATGCCAGAAGACATAACCATGTTTCGAAATGTAGAAGTATGTAATTTTTTTGGAAATAAATGGAAATAATGGAAAATGGAATCTGTCCTTAATACATAAACTTTGCAATTGAAGAGTTAATCTACTCACATAAAACATACTTATTTCTGCTTCCATCTCCTTGAGGGTAAATCCCCCCCCCCCCCCCCCCCCCCCCCCCCCCCATAAAGCAAAATGGCTGGTTAATTCCTGCAAGAATAAAGGTAGGTTAGCTTGAGGTCACCAAACCAATAATAAACAATTTCAATGAAAGATTTGTGGTCAAGTTAAATCCACAACCCCCTGAAGAAGTTAAACATTTGTGTCTGTTAAACGTCCTTAATGTGACAGAAAATTCCAGACCATGGGTTTCTTACATGTATGCTTCTCGATCTGGTTCCTTTGTCCAGAATTCACTGCACTGTCATTAAATGAGTTTTATGTTAAAGGTCCCATATTATGCAAAATTCACTTTTTAATGGTTTTGGAACAGTCATACTGGTCCCCCCGCATGTGTAGGAGACCCGTAAGTGTGAAACTCTTTCAGGCGCTCTCTCTCCCCCCTGCTCCACCTCTAGGGAAGTAAGCGCTGAAATGAGCTTGTTTGAAAGCGTGTACGTTATGACGTCATAAGGGACAATAACCACTCCCCACAGAGCGATGGACCCGTCTACCGGCTCTCAAAGCCCGCCCTCTAAAAATCACCCAGTGTTTTTCCCTCTTCGGCAACCCTCGTTAGCGGACATGGCTAAGCGACAGAAGCACTGTTCTGTTTGTGGCTGCATAAATGAACACGAAAACGTTTTTTTACTTCCATCCACTGAACCCACGAGGACTGAGTGGATTAATTTTATTTTTGGAGGAAATGTACCCGGAAAACTTCCAAAGGTTTTGCATGTCTGTGGCCAGCATTTCAAAGAGGACTGTTTCCACAACATGGGGGCATGGAAAGCAGGCTTCGCCAACCGTTTGAAGCTGAAGCCAGGTTCAATACCAACTGTCCGTGACACAGCTGGAGAGGTAAGAGCTGGCAGTTATTTTATCGTTTCGGCCTTATTAGTCTGATAGCTTGAAAATATATTAACCTGTCAATCACCTCATGACGGGCGATGCGATGGGCGGAGCCAACAGCTGAGCTGCTCCACCAGGGTTCCGCCCACCATAAACGGCACATTTCTGAAGCTGCTAAAAAGAGGGAGGTGAAGAGAAGCCGCTGCACTCAAACTGAGGGTCGATTTGTCCATACCATGGCGGAAATATTTCATTTAGATATTAATGAATGGTCTCAGATTGGGAATAAAGTGTATAATATGGGACCTTTAAATCAACAAAAACAGCACATAAAGCAGCCCTAAAACCTAAAGCCCAAAGCAGTCGTTTTCAAACAAGCAAAAACCGTGTTTTCCCTGAGGACACCCTTCATGCAACTAAAAAAGCTGTGTACCATTCACCTACCCATGCTGAAACCTTCCTTGGTTTATGCTTTCATTAGCTGCTTCTCATCATAAATGCTGCATTTTGACTGAACAATTTCCTTTGATGAAACCAAATTTAAGATTTAAGATTTTTTTTTCAAAAAAAGAAAGAATCATCTGGACACATTTCTCAAACATGTCTCATTAATGTAATGGTGCATAGTTAAGTGGCTCCCAAAACACTTGCTCCATGTGAATGAAACACTCAAATGATAAAAACTTAAGCTGAACCTGAACTTGTCTCTGCGTGAACATGGCCATGATTTAAATCACACTGGCTCTGAACAGTCAAAGACCTGTGTTCTTGGGGGGACCCCCTTGGTGGTCCAGAGACACCAGATTGGGAACCATTGAGGCCTAAAGGATAAAACAATGGGCTCCTAAAAAGTAAGTAAATTAAATAATGGAATAATTAACATTTCACTCAATAAAGTAATACTTTTTAGTATGTTCTAATTGTATGAAAGATTTTTTTGTTCTTAATTTTTATCTTACATGTTAGACACAGAGTTGCACAAAAAATGTTGTCAAAACAAACAAAAAAAGGTCCTATATCTATCTCCATTTCTGATTGAAATACTTTGCTGCAAATCTTTAAAAAAATCATTCAAAAACAGTCATCAATTTCCCCAATTACAAAGTAGGATTGTTATGATCGCTGCTCTGCAGAAACAGCTACGTCCTTCGGATTTCCTTGTGCCTCATTCCATGTCGGAATTTTCCTGCCCTTTGCCTGTCAGGATTTCGACCTATGTTTTAGAATGATCCCTGAGCTCTACCCATCTCTGTTCAGTAGTCCTCTTCTCGCCTCTTTGTGTATGACCCTTGCCTGCCTGATTACTACGCCTGTGTATTGTGGATTTTCACTGTTTATGTCTGGAGCCTTGTCAGGATTCTGTGTCCCACAGCGTTTCAGGAACCTGCCGCCACTCTCTGGACTGCATCCGGATTCTTCTCCTGCATTCCCCAGTTTCAATAAACCATACCTTGTTTAAATCTCTATCACTGTGTGTGTGGCTGAATTTCTGGGTCTTCAGGGATGACCCGTTAAAGGATCCCATTACACCTGGCCATGAAAGAACATTATGTGAGACCGGCTTGATTGGTACTTAAGGTAAAATGACTTTGGATATCCACCAGAGTTGACATTTATTTTATTAATGTATATGCATAAAAAAGTCAAGGTTAGTTTTAGCGAACACTTGTACCAGTTTTGACTGGTCTCTAGATCCTTGCTGATGAGGAGTTTTTTTTTTTTTTTACTGAACTTGTGATGTACACTGACATCATGCCATTTTACCAAGAACAGGCTAGTGAGTTGCTGACTAATATAATGTGCACCATAAGCGTGGCTGAGTTTGTATTTATTCAAATACAGACAGATCTGAATTAACACAATTTATTCACATATTTAGGCCATAGCATAAAGGATTTTGTAAGAAACATAAGGTGTACTGTTGTGAAATAATAAAGATTATCTGTCAATGATGTCACACAAAACACAAAAGGCAGATCATCAACAGTCTTGTGCTTACTGTATAGAGTGCAGCACCAGGACCTGCTCTCACTATGACTAATTTTGTACTCTGGACTGCCATCACACCAAGCTGTATGCCTGCTCCTGCTCACTGACATAAACAAGCTAACTCAATGAAGCTGCATGTACACTGAGACAAATTGTGTCCATAGCTGTGTGCCACACTCATTTCAGGTGCTGGAGTCTACTGTTGCACATACCATGACAACCTTTCATGTGTTGACAAAATTTAGAGGCATTTTGACATACCATTTCTTACTGGAAATCTCATACAAACTCAGAATAACTGATGGCAGAGCTGAGTGCCGCTGACTGGCCTGTGCTACAGTCTCATCCAGGATTCACTGCTGGGAATATTTCTTGTCTCCCTGTAGGGTCACAGATCATCAGACTCCCAACAGCCAGCAGATACAGTAAGTAGACTTTTTTTTTATTCTTTCAATTTTAAAATATGTCTGCAAACTATATTATAGATGTGGAAAAACATTAACGACTTCACTCTTTTTGACTTGGCGAAGAAGACAAATCACTGCTGAGATGAATTTGGGTTATAAAGCATCAAGCGGACACACATGGTTCACAAGGCCAAAATTGCACATGGAATCAGTTAAGTACCTTATTCCACCTGGGGCTTGTCCTGTCACTTTCAGTCCAGCACAACATAACTCATAGTCGACAAACACTCTACTTAAGGTTAATAGCTCAGCAACCTAGGAAAGTGAGGGGTTTCATACTGTGTTATTAAGCTTTTAACTAGTATGTAATGTGTTATAAATCACAGCTTTAGTGTGAACAGTGCTTCAGTCACTACTACAGCTACTGATTCAGTCAGTGATAGCTCTGAACTGTAATCTGTAAGTAGATGAAATCAGCACTACAATGAAACTCATGTAGCATTTCATTCTTCCCATACAATGCCTACATTATTCTAACTGGCCTGTAATGCCGTAACTTCATGTTAGTTATGAGCTAAATTTAACAAATTACCGCTACATGTTTTTTGTTAAGGTGAGGAAAGCTGTGAGTCACCCACACATATAAGGCTTTAGTCAGTAATCTGCTTTGTGTTCTTTGATAACAATCCCAAATGACAAAAAAATAGCATTTCTATTTATTCTTACAAGAATGCCTGGAAAGGGACAATAATAACACAACTGCGGATTAATTGTGGATTTAACCGTAGCCAGCAAAGTCTCCTCAGGCATAACAAAAGACCGCTCAGGATAATGCACGAGCGCTGAGACCAGTAATTTTAAATGCAATTCTTCATGAGTATCAAAGCTTGAGCTCATATGAAAACACAAAACAACTAAAAGCTCCTGGGCGATGTCAGTATACTAGTTCAAGCATAAAGTGTTAAGAGGATTTAGTGCTGTTTAGGCAGGCACCACTTAAATTTGAGATAAATGAACCCACTTCTACCAGGAGAGGAAAAAAAACAAGCAAACAAATTAAACGATGCCAGGATTAAAAGAAGTTATGTTTCAGTTTTCAGGAAGCACATCACAGTTTAATGTTCAGATTGTTCCCTCATTCCAGCACTTACCCACTTTGTAGTCCTCATTATGTGCAGCAGCATTTCTTACAGCTACTAATGCGTTTCAGACACTATGGGTGATTCATAATCATGTGCTGTTTCGAGAAGGTGTTGGATGGTGTTAGTTATGTGTCATTAGCAAATGCCAGCACAAGTACAAACCACTTTAAATGGGTTGTTTTTCGATAAGAACATGTAATGCATCAGACTTTATGACAGATCTGTAACTTGTCAGACTATTTACCAACACAAGTATTGATTGCAGCTGTAACTATACAATAATTCTCAATATATGATTGCTATTACCCACAAATAGGTAATAAATAAATCAACTCCTGGTCAATACCAATTTTTAGAGCTACAGTGTTCACATAAATGTGTCTGTATGCAAATACTTTAAAGGTGAGTTGCAATATAACTTGCTATTAATATCATTATTATTTAAACTAAACAGTGTAAAGTGTAACTACAACCCATGCTTTTTGCAGAGCTCCACCCACTGCAAAATTTTGGAAAACATAAGAGGTGTGAATGGAGCTGGGGTACTGGGAGTGTTTTTGTCCAGCGGGCCAGATTGAGCCAGTAGGTGGCATTTTTAGCCTTAACCCACAAAATTGTGATAAAAAAAAATAAAAATGTGAATACTGTCCATTTCATAAAAATCGTGGTGCTTTTCATAACAATAAAATCATAAAATATTGTTTGGAGCTAAAAAACAACAACAAATAAACATATTTTAGGGCATACTACCCCTTTAAATTTAGGTATACTTCTTTTACTAGACAAGAACTGCCTTGTGTTGCATACATCTGAGCAGTATAGTGCTTATCATGAAATCTCAGCAAGTTAAAAAATGAGCTGTGGATGCAGTAGCTAGCAATAGCTACTGAAAGCGTTGGCATGCTTTGTTAGCTCCATAGCTACTGGCTCCAGGACATATTGTCTGATGGTTTCTGTTGAATGAGGTATATTGTTTGTACCTTGGGTGTACCATATTAGTTTTTCAAGCACTTTACAATGAAAGAAAAGTTTCAGTTGAAATTTTGAGCAGTGCTGGAAAACATTTAAACATTTAAATGCGGTCTTTGACTTTAATAAACCACAGCCGTTTGTTTTAAATTAGTATCTGATCATTTGATGTGGTACCAAACACAGAGTACGTTTTTGAGGAAGGAAAAAACAGCCATCATTCAAAAGTGGGGGGATTGTAGTTTGTTTTTCACAATGTCTTATGTAATGCTAAATGTTTATATCTTGCTGTTTTTTCATTCTCTTTATATATAATGAGATGTTGCCCTGACTGTGCAACAAACAGGTTGTTGTTATTGCAGTTGTACTTTTTTTTCTGGTGGCTTTCATGGCAGGACTTTCCAGTTTCATATGAAGGTTTATTTAAGACTTTTTTTCCTTGTTACTCCCATTTGTTGAAGATTTGAGTCTTCAATTATCCTTTTCAGTCACAGAAGGGATCGAGCAAACTTACTTACTCTTGGATGTGTTTGACTTTCTATTAACTGAGATAGCCCAGAAGTAAAAATCACATTTTTGCTGTCCTATATACAGTCTTTATATATACAGCAAGTCATAACAGATAAGCACAACAGGAGCTCACTTTTTAGATTTTCTGGTTTCTGATGAGAGCTGCTGATTCAGAGGAGGTCACAATGATTATGTGCTTTTTCCATATGAGGTCTGTCTAGTCTTGGCTGGGGAGAAAAGGTTTTGAAAAACATCAACAGTACGTGCCTGCCCTGAGGAAGTGGATTATCTTATTACAAAATGAAGTAGCATCTGTGTATATCTAGCCCTATATATGGTTCATTTCACAAAACCTCTTTAGATGGAAACTCACAATGTTTAAACAGCAATCCACAGAGGAAAAACAGGCCAGTATGAAACTTCTAATATTGTTTTCAATAGCTTAAGGCACAAACTTTTGTACCTTTTAGCAAACAATAAAACTAAATTAAATAAGATTCCAATGGTCTTACATCTGTTCTGAGCAAATTAAGTTTAAAAAATAGGTTTGATGTAACATTTCTCTTTCAAATCTTTTAACTTCAGCTATAACAGATAAAAAATAAAAGATTATGTTTTTCAAATATATCTCTTTTTTAGCTACATATTTAGTGTGGTAATTGCTCAGAACACAAAAATTATTTATTAAATATAATAAGGTTAAATATAAATTAGTATACTGTCATGTAAAAAAGAAAATACAGCCTTTTCTAGGTCTAATGTTTTATGTATTAAGCTATAAAAATAAAAACTAATAATATCTGGACTTGGCCAATTATTAAAATAAGGCAATGCATGTTTATTTGTATAGCACATTTCATGTACAAGACAGTTCAATGTGCTTCACATAAAACATTAAAAGCATTACAGAAGCTGCAAAAAAAGCATTAAAAAGTAGTAAAAGGCAGCAAATCACAATAAAATCATAATATAATCACAAATTAAATTAAAATTATGAAAAGCAAGATGAGTTAAAAGTTTCCATGCAGATTTCATGCATAGGAGCATGACAAAAGAAATGTTTGTAACCTGGTTTTACCAGTGTCTACATTTGTTAAAAGTTTAATCTCCACTGGTAGTTTGTTCCACTTGTTTGCAGCATAACAGTTAAATGCTGCTTCTCCATGTTTAGTCTTGACTCTGATCTGGACAAGTTGACCTGAATCTTTGCATGTATGAGCTCTGTTAGGTTTATATTCTCTGAATTAATCTCTGAGATGTGGGCTGCACATTGGTCACATATTTACCCCAAAGTATTGTTTTTGGCTAGGCCTTCTCTAACAAAGTGGCTGACGACAGAAAGTAGATGTAGAAAGGGTTTATACTTCAGCTATGCAGGGGCGGGTCTAGAAAAGTTCTGATGGGGGTCCAAGCAAGAGCACTGACCAGAAAAACAGGGGCACAAAGGAGACCTTTTTAAGGTCTAGATTTTATGAAATATTGAAGTGATTTTTACAACTAAAGTAATCATGTAATGTAAAAAAAGTGAAGAAAAACGTGTAAAACAAACAGCAAATGATCTATTTTATTTTAACAGGTGTTTACTTTGGGTGATGCTGCTGTAGGACTTTTATCACTGCTGCACAAACACACTCCAATGATAGAAAAATATGGTTTTATACAGATCATCAGTTTTATCAGAGTTTTTTCATCAATGTTGGCTGTTTAACTTCAGTCGTCACATCTGCTGGTTTTAGGACAGAAATGATCATCATGGAGATGGTTGTTGAGATGATGATATATGAATTCCAAATTATGATCTAGAACATGGTAGCGATGATTTAGAGCAACATATAGAACAACATTACATGCTGCATTTACTGACCCTTGGAAAACTGATATTTCCCCAGAAGGTCAGTTAACAGTAAATATTCAAAGCACTGGCTATTTCTGTTGATGCAACACAGTAAAAACAGGCAAATTTCAGGCATATAAAAACTATAAAAAAATATAAAAACTCAAAAATGGTGATTAATCATGATTAATTTGTAAGCTGTGATTAATCTGATAAAAAAATGTTACTCATTTGACAGCCCACACACACACACACACATATATATACACATAGATAAATACCTATATGTTCTCAATGTATTTTTAGTTTGTTAATGTCATAATTTAATGGTCATGAATTTGTATGTTACTATTTCTTTCAAGATTTAGACACTGATCTGCTCCATGCTTATTACTTCAGGAAAACCCACTGTCGATCCAAACAAACGTTAAGTTTAGGTGGATGTGGCAGCATGTATTGACTGATTAGAGAAAATTAAATGCCCTTTCCTTTGGAAATCCATTACGGTGAAGAAAATGTCAAAGTAAAGCTGGAAGCAGGGCGTAATGGATTGACTATTCTGCCTAATATCAGGGCACTTTGTTTCTTTTCTTAATTTTAGATTTTAAAGTTACTTCACCGCTGTGTTTTCACAGTCTTTTGTTTCTTCTGCTATTTCTAAATGTTGCTTTAAATGTCTGTCATTACTGACCTGACTTCTTAATGTCAACAGCTGACTGTGTACATATCCTCCACTGGTTTCACTGTGCTTTGTCAGATGGTCTGCTTAGTTTCCCTGTTCTAGTGTCCCATATTCTATTTCATGTGTTTGTTTTTTATTGTATGAACTTCCTTGTTATTTCTCCTCAGTTGGATTGCTCTTTGCTGTTGGAGGTTTTCTGTGTAACTTTGATGGAAGTCATTTTCTTGGAAGCTCAGATCATTTGTCCTTATGTTTTTTACCTGAATTGTTTTAAATATTTGCATACTCATTATATATATATTTCTCCTATAAATAACCAAAAGGTTTAGTAGTTGTCATGTAATGCTTTATTGGGGGTTTAACTACTAAAATCTCTGTCTTATTTTAAGCAAACCCTGACAAATACTAAGTTGTAATCTTTCCATGCAATGAGCCATTAATAATTCCTGTGATTGAGAGACTGGTCCCAGCAGTGTTCATTCTGCTGCAACATGATTTATGTTGGCTAGAGCAATTTATCGTCAGTGCAGGAAGCAGTATGACCATATCAGTGGACTGAGATATTACATAGCTGTCCAAAAAAAGAACTTTAACTTGTAACTGTGTCTTATATTTCAAGTCAGAGATGATATTTCACTTGACAGTTTCTGTGATCATAATTTAGAGGTTAAAATAAAGCATGCTACTGTCCATATTCATTTTAAACCAAAAGCAAATTCAATTTTTACCATGTTGTGGAAATTTCATATATTCACTTCAATATTGTGTTATACTGATCACTCTCAAGGTAAACAGATTGTTTAATTTCTTGGTAACAGAGATTTATGCTGAGTAGCCTGTTGCTATCTTAAAGTTGATACATTTCCTTTAAGCGGTTCACACTGACCTGTGTGACTTATCTGATACTAGCCAGATACCTTCAGGATGACCCAGCAGGGCATCCTGCCTTAATGTCAAAGGGGCTGTTTATGTGCTCAATAAATGCAAAAAGCTCATTAGGTTTTGCTGTGCTGTGACGTGATCATTCTGCTTGAAAGATGCTGCCTGTGTTTGTCTTATCAGATCCTCTTCAGATCTCTGTGCTGTCAGACCTCTGAACAGTCTCTCGAATTGCAATTCTATTCTTTGTATTTTAATTCTGTGTTCAATAAACTTGTAATCATTTTTCATTTCAGAACCAGACTCCTCACCCTTGACAGAGTAACTTTTTGCCTCTACAACCAGGTCAAGTTTCTTGATAAGTCAAGACATTATCACATTCTTGAGTTATAACTTTTGTGGGAGTTAATAAATGTTTATAATAGTTCATGTCAATCCACCTTGCAGGTGAGGACATAAACTGTAGAAGTGCTGCACTGTAAAGGTAATCTTTGAAGACCGGTGGTGTGAGATGAAAGTCTACATTATAAAGATTAATCCTCTTGGACAATAAATAAATTTACATAAATTAAAAGAAACAAAACTGTCATTACATTAACTGACAAAGATTTTTAACACGTACTGTGTACATACAAAATGAATGTGCGAAAGTTTTGACCGTGGTGTGAAAGTTTTCATTTTTGTTTTCTTTCAGTATCTCACTGTATTGTGTTGATTAAAATGTTCTCTGGCAGCAAAACATTTTCTCCACATGTAAAATAGTTGAATGACAATGCTAAAAAGATTAAACCTGGCTCAGTTACTCTTGCTGTAAGCTCATGTATCATACGTGGAGAATTAAATAAGATTTTAAGAATGTGTGGGAGCATTTGCTGGAAAAACCGGTTGTAATGAAAGGTGGTACTTTAAGTCAGGTCTAAAGTCTCTTTGGGACACTTTATTAATGTCATGTCAGGTCTAGGAGTTAAGATGAAAGCAAATAGCCAGTAATCAGGATGTGGGTAACAAAGCATATTTCTCTGTGATGTACTGCAGCAAAGACGGAGAAGTCACTTTCAATAAATGGCACGAATGTGAGTTTTTCTCTTAAAAAGATTGCAGGATAGGACTAACTAGTAAATTGAATTTGTTTTCTTGTTCTTGCTGCTTTTAGTGGTAGTGTAGATTATACATTTTATTAAATTTTTTTGCTTAACAACAGAGATGGTAGCAAAGGTGGGAGGCTTTTCTTCCTCCACCATCAGATTTATTGTGGCAGATTGTATCATCCTGTTGTTATTTACTGCCGTCAGCTCAGCTTCAGTCTTGGTACCAATCGGATGGTGAATTACTCAGAACGTATCCCCAAAGTTGAAGACAAAACAAACAACTGGAAAGACACAGAAAATAAACACTGGCAAAACAACAACCACAAAAAGACATTATTCATGGGTCAAAGCCGTCAAGACGTCTCAGGCTAAATGTTATCTTTCAGAATAATATGAAAGCTTTGAACAAGATATGTATTTTAAACAATTTAGCACACAAGTCAAATCAAAATGTAATTCTTAAACAAAGTGACTGTACTTACTGCACTCTAGGAAATGAGCTGGCTGCTGAGCTTCATCTCTATTGCTGAGTACAAGATAAGTAAATGATTGAAGTCCACCACCTAGTGGCAATGTTGAACACTTACACAGTTTACAGTGTATCTAACCAGGACTGATCATTAGGGGCTTGGCACTGAAGGGGATTTTTTTTTCCTTTTCTTATTCTCTTTTGGATAATTACACATTAATTTATATAGCAAAACATTTTCAGGCTCATTTCATTATTTTATTTGCTTCTAAACTGATACAACCATGTGCATTGTAGACTGTGTTGAGATATTTTCATGGCAAAACAAGCAAATGTCCAGGAAATGCGATGTTATGCATAAATATTTCATTTTGGCTGAGGTTTGGAGGTAAAGTGTGGATACAACAAAGATATTTAAGAGCAAATAAACTAATAAATGAGTCAGTGATTCTGGTTTTACTTCCATCCAATGTGTAACAGTGTAATTGTTGTTAGTGGATTAATGTGAATCTTTTCTATATATATAAAAATATATAAAAGTTCATTGTTTGAAAATAGACTTTCATATAATAAACCTTGAATCAACAGCACTGACTGAATTGTTGCTGTGCAGATTTATCATCCTTATCTTCCCAGACTGTGAAATGATTATTTATACAGAAAATAAACTGAGAAATGGTTTTCATTGTCTCACCTTGTTTATATCAAAATACTTTCAGGAAAACATTAGTGGCAAGTTTAGAAAAATAAATGATAGAGGGAGACAAGCAATTCTTGGGTTATGATTTTGCGTTGGATACATTGGACAAAAAACTTACAGAGTGGCAGTGGGACACTGAAATACTACCTGATGCTTATTCTTGTGAGTCTAATTACATCTAATTAGGGCAACTGACTTCACACTGCAAGTTATCAATGCAAATTTAGCAGACTGAGTCCTCAGGGCAATTAAAAAGGCCAACTGAAGTGTTTATTTTCACCAGCTTTATTCTTTGGTTTGTTATTGTGCTTCAGACTACTCACAAAATGAGGTTGAGCATCCCCAGAGCAACAAAACACAGTAAAAATAAAAGCTCTGCCAGACTTGCATTTAGTTCATAAACAAACAAAGACCTTTTTTTGTTTGTTTATTTGTTTTCTTAGTTACCTTTTCTGAATGAGACGCTTGTAATGTGAATGTTTAGGCCTGTACTTGCAAGGCTGTTAAAGGTTTTATAATCTCCATTCAGGTTTAAAAGCCACTGTCCTGCTTTCCAGAGAAGGCCACACATGTTAGAAACAACATAACATAAATGCTGAGATCACTCACAGTTTTCTGAATAGTGTTCAAGGACTCCAACAAAGACATTTTGATGTGTTTAATAAAAAAGTCCAAATATTTGTATTTGTATTTTGTCATTTGTGGTGAGATACTGCCTGCAACTCACTCAGGCATATAATCACTGCCCTCTAAGCTAACTACAAACAAATAATTTCCTTCAGCCTTCATGTGGTACAGCGTTTTTAACTACTTGGGTCAGTTCAACCAAAGCCCTCTCATGACAGAAAGTAAAAATGTATGTTGGTCCATAGGGGTGACAAACACTTACAATTGCAGAGTTCATGTTTAAAAATAAATAAATAAATAAAACAACTGTGAAATTGACACATGTCCCTTCTTCCGTTCTGTACGAGGAAAGAGCCGCTGCTGAGCTACTGATGACATTTCCACTCATTAGGTGTGTCCCAATTCAGGGTCTGCACACTTCGAAGTGCGGATTCGTCGGCCACATACGTCATCGCGGTGCGCGAAGTACTGTCCCAATTCACAGAATTTGAAGGACCCTCCGAATCCACCCTTCGAATCCGCACTTCGTTTGGCCTCAAACGAAGGATGCTTGTGATGCATCCTTCGCGGCCTCTTTTCTCCCACAATTCGTTGCGCACAGGACGGTGGCGAATCAGCAACCTCACAAGAGTCTTATTAAGTTTAAATAAAGTTTTATTTAAAAAAAGTTCGTTTATTTAACTACACCTTAGTATATACGTTACAAAATCAAGTACATTTAAAGCATGTTTGTTAAATGGCGACATTAAAATTCGGTAATATTTGATATTCAGATACTTTTAAGGGGTTAATTAAGTGTGTACCGGCTGGAAAACAACAGAGCCTCAAACCGTTTTTTTTTTTTTTTAACTGTCGGTGTTGCCGCTCCGTGTTCAGCGTCTACTGACGTTTCCTACGAGTAATTTCTGAGGTTTAAGTGATTAAACGTCCTGTGTTGTTGCTATGGGAAATTCTTGTAGACTAGGTAGGCTGTCCCATTTCACGAACGTTAAGCAGACTTCGAAGTGTGTAGACTACGGAGGACACTCTGTAGCCTACGTAGTCTGCGCACTTCGAAGTGTGCAGACCCTGAATTGGGACACAGCTAATGTATTATGACATGTTAGCATGGTCGGAGCTAGAAGGCAGGTGGCACTGGCAACCTCTGAAAACCTCTGTTGGCATGCATCCATCACCAGAATCAGAACACCTGTTCAAAGTCGTTTTCTAACTAGTCATCCATTAAAAATATTAACAGAAAGAGATTTTTCTAATGCAAATACAACTACTAATGTTTAGTACGACTAATGACCTGATGTTAGCATGAAGCACACATAGCAAAGCTAATCTAGTTATGGTGGGACTTGGTTAATGTTAAGATAATGACAGGAAACCATGTCATATTTTGTTTTCAGTGAAGGTTTTCAGGGACTACAAATCAATTTAATTAAGCTAAATTTTCACATTAGAGCTGAAAATATAAAGAATGCTCAAAGAGTACTTTAGTATCCAAGTTACTTAGTGATGACTAAGCTAGAGCTATACGGTCCAGTTCAATTTTAATGGGATTCTAGCAAGGCTGCTACTTGATATTAAAATAAGTTATAGCATGATCATGTGGGGAAAAAATGGAGATATTAGAATTGAGAAAAGGGGAGATATTTCTGACTTTTTTGTAAAGAGAAAGGACCCATTTCAGACTGAGATAAATTCCAGGCCCAATGTCAGTAGACTAGACAGCTCCCCACTTGGAGCTAGCCATGTTCCATCGTTGTGGTGAGACAGGAGGATCCAGCCCACCACTGTCACCACCAGACCAGAAGCCAGAACTGCTAGGGTGAGAAGCCATTGATCCCATATCGTGCCCCAAAACAACCAACATATCTTTCTATGGACCTTTTTGAACTTGTTATAAATATTTCCACTTTGTGATCCAGATTATTCATGTAAAGATTATTTCTCAATCTCTCTCTTTAATGTGACCACAGTTATCACAGCAATGTATGCAACTGTGTGTGTTAGAGAGAGGAACACAACCATTTCTTTCTTAGCATATGACCCCGCTGATAAAGTCTTACCCATCCTCTGCTCCACCACTGCGTGAAAGCTCATGTTATATTGATGTCACAGCTACTGACAGTTCCTGGAGCCTCCTTCGCCTCATTAAAAGTTGTCCTTCTGCATGTCTGCCATGGTTATGCTCTGGGTGTCTATTTTAAGTATTATTTCCTTGAGCCACAGATTGAGTTGGGAAGAATTCTGAGCTCTTTCTCCTGGGTAGTCTGTCCTGCTACTCTCCTGTACCTGTCTCTCATCAGCCTCATTACTAAAGCTGCTTACAAGAACCAGCATGTGCACCCAGTCCCTGCCAGATTGCATCTTGTAAGTGGTCATCTGGCCCCATTGTGTTACTTCTTAAAGTCACATTTCTACGTAAACTAGCCAGCTTCTTTTTTTGTTCCTCAGTCCATTCCTTGTAATCTGGACAAGGCAACTACGTTTTACCTGTCAAGTTCTCTTGATTCACTAGCTCAAAGTTTGAAAAGAACTGGAGCCATCAAGCACATCGAAGCTGAAGTCAACCGCTGTATTTGTGACATATGAAGGATGGGAAAAACATCAGAAATCCAGGAAAATAAAGAGTTTATCAGACTTGTCCAAATTAATTAACAGTTCCCCAGGTACAAATGGAATCTGTGAAAAGTGGCATCCTTGTCTGTAGAGAGATGGCCAATTCCAGTCAGGGCCACAAGCTTGGAATTTCAGGCAGGAAGAAAAGAAAGGAATGGAGGAGACTCAAATAATTGAAAATTTGAATGAGAAGAAGAAATATTAACAAGGAAAAAAATATGATGCACAAAAAATAAAATTAGGATGAAAAAAAAGATGATATGAAGAAGTGTTGATCAATGATCAACATGAAGAAATCTCAAGATAAAAATCCTGCTGCTTGGAGGAGCAGAAGCTGTTGTTGTTATGACCTTTTGTTTTATGTGTGTTATTTATTCCTACTTTTTGTGAGAAATGAACTCACCAAAATGAAGAAAAAGACAACATGATCAACAATTCTTATCACTCAGTCTCCTTCTAAACCCAGTTAAAGTGTTTCCAAAGCATAAACACACATTGTTTAACTTTCAGGGAACGCATACATGCCTCATCCCAAGGGCACAGACCTTGGGCTTTATAAAAGAAAGTTGTGGAAAAGCGCAAGCATTTCAAAACACATTACTGACTTCTACTCAAACCATTCACTGGATATTATTATCACAAACACCAAGAGAAACTAATCAAGCATTTTTATTGCATTACATGCTTGTTCCTGTAACTTAGAAATGATAAATCCTAATAAAACAACCAAATTCTTTTTAGGCTGAAATCTGAAGTTGCTCTGACATCACCCTTGTGAACGCAGTGATAGCATGAATAAAACAGAACATAACAGCCCCTGTGTACATGTTGATAATATTCTCCACCTGTAAAAGGTTACCAAAAATGTCAGTAAGGGTCAATATTATGTTTGCTTTTAAAATGGATGTACGCATATTTTGAAAAAAAAACTTTAGTGTGGATGTCTTCTCCTGTAGGCAGATCCACGTATGCCTATCAGGAAAAGAAAAGATGTATGTTTAATGGCGTCAGAGTAGGCAGCATTATTAAAAACAGCAATCAGTCCCTTGTGGAAGCTTTGCAAAGTCTCCTAAAGAAGATCCTGCTGGATAAAAAGAATTAAACTTGTATATGTCGTCAGGTTTAAATCAGAAACTTTGCCATTGTCGTTTCACTTGTACTGTTATTCTCCGGTCTCCTGCACTCTCCTGTGTTATTGCAGAAATTGTAACGGTTGAAAAATAATTTTATCCGCATTAATGTACATTTGTCATATTAAGCTGGATTTATTCTCGCGTGGCGTCTGCGTACGGTAGGGCGGGCGTAGTGTGCCTCTAGAGAGAGAGTGGCGTCATCTCCGTTCACTGCAATGGTTCAGTTTTTTCACAGCAATGGCAGCGTATGGAGCCCTTCAAAAGTTCCCGGAAGTTCGCAAAAGCTAAGCGACGGTCAATGTATTTCAATGGAGCAGATTGTCGGAGCTACACTTCTTCAAGGTAAGATGTTTTAATAGTCATATTTCCATATCAGTTGTGCATCTAAATCAACTTGACATGAGTAATTAAATATGTTGGCGGATTGTCACCGTCTAGATTAATATATTTAGAGATTACAAACCGATAAAAGTTTATGCTAGCACACTGATAGCAGCAGATGCCACAGGCTGATGAATGTAAATTCTGTTCGTCAATATAAATTGATCCAACACCGTTGATAGCGAGGTTAATGTGTAGGGAGAGTGATTGTAGTTACATTTTTATTTAATTTTAATATATTTATAAGGCTGTGGAATTATGGACAAAGATATGAAGATGATTCTGTATGTGGCTCATAATGTGTGACCACCGCATTTCACACATTTAACACTATGGGCCAGGCCAATAATTACACCGTTCATTTTACATAATAACTAGAAAGTGAGCTGTTTTGTCGAATAGTACAGCCCATACAATTATACAATATTAGGGCTGTCATTTGATATTGCAGGGTGAAAAGTTCAGTCATATATATTCACTATATATTATACTGTTATATATTAATTATGTTGTATTATCAGTTCTGGGGTTGCCTGACGTTAACTGGGATACTGTTCTTCTTCACCTTCCTGCTTTGGCCACTTTTAAGTGTTGTTTCCTGTCTTTTTTTCTACATTCTGCAACCTCAACCATATAAATCTCCCTGTGATGTGTTTAATTTAAAAATAAACTTGCCAATGATATGGTCTTTGAAAATGTGTAATGCATTGTTTTAATATGATTACTTCACATATTTTTTGTTTTCACAGTCCCTGATGGTGGTCAGATGTATCCTGCTGACTTTGGCCATCCATATTTTCCTTCTGTCCCTGTCTTTGGGGAAGCCATACATACGCACGCCTTTCTCTGAGCAATTGGAGCATCCCCATGCAGCACAGCATACCATGGTGAAGACTGTATTCAAGGATAGCAGAGAAAATAAATGGCTAGACATGCTGATCTTGTCGAGTTTTATTGTAAAGGAATTCTTTTAGGTATTAAATGCATTTGGAAAACAAAGGGTGTTTGTCTGATTTATTGTGTATATGTAGGGAGTAAGTCTTGGGATAGTTAACAAATAGTGATAGAAAGCCATGTATTTTCCATGAATTGAAATC
Source organism: Melanotaenia boesemani (assembly GCF_017639745.1). Taxonomy (NCBI): domain Eukaryota; kingdom Metazoa; phylum Chordata; class Actinopteri; order Atheriniformes; family Melanotaeniidae; genus Melanotaenia; species Melanotaenia boesemani. Next base: position 14,291,141 of record NC_055685.1, read on the forward strand.
AAAATTTTATTTATTTGCCATGGATTTTCTGTAAGAACACATTATATTGTGAGTCAGTCTGCCTCAGTCAAAATAAGTCTTAAGACTTAAAAGCAATTCACACAAGTAGATACTAATAAGTAAGAATAGATAACCCATTTATTTGAAATGAATTGGGATCTAAATTTTATTTATTGGATATAGATTTCCTGTAAGAACAGTTATCATTATGCTGTGAGCCTAGATTTATTGTGTAGTCACTTGATAAATCATTGTCTTCACCTGTTGGTATGCCTCAGTCTGAAAGATAAAGTTAAAAAAACAGAAAATATTATGATTTACATTGCTGTTGATGTCAAACAGGTTTAGTAAAACTTTGATGATTCATATCAATGAACACAACTATAAAAATATTGCAGAGCAAAGCCTTCATTGATCATTATTTACCGATTATCGTAGTTTTCCTATTATTTTGTATTGGCCGCCAAGCACTTCCTGGAACTTTTGGAGGCTACATGGACCACGTGATCGGCAAGCGTTTTGAGCTTCCGGTGGCGCCACTCTCTCTCTAGAGGCACTCTAGGCCGGCGCAGCTGATGCTGCTCCAGCGTAGGGTTACGTCGTTGTGTTGTAGTTTCTGTACTGCGGTTACATCCATGGTCGAGCCTCTGCGGACCTACGTGGTGCCCATGGCGGTGACGCAGATGAGTATAAATCCGCCTTTAAGCGAAGCACACAGCGGTGATGCCGTAACCGACCTTACGCAGATGCAGCTCAAGTATAAATTCAACTTTAACATTTTCATTAGTTGATTTCCATACTTACATATAGTCGTGGTTAAAAGAGGAGCTCTTTTAATTTGTTTTAATCTTCACTTATTTATTATTGCTTTATTTTCAGTGTTAGGGATTTGTTCTCCTCTAGGCAATTTATTTATTCATTCATCTGTTCAGACTGATTTTACAGTATACTCAGTTCACTTGATTGAACTAATAGATCAGTCCTTTGGTCTGTATCTTCAAAAGCAACATTAATTTTTCTTTCTTTTTGTTTTTCTTTCTGAACAGTACTGAATTTTCCTCTCTATACAAGCAAAAGCTTGTTGGTCTAAATCCAATCACACAATCATTTCCACAACCGCCTCTTTCCTTTTTCTGATGTACAGTTATTTTTCAGTGTTGCTCACATCGGCCAGTGGTTGTAATTACTAAAAGTGCTTGTTTACTTGTGCCTCATTGGGTTTACAAGTTCTAAAATACAATATGTCAGAAATCTATAGAGTGTTGGACAACGCAGTTTAATGCTCATCAGTCACTGTTACCATTGCATAATGTAATGCTAAAAGCACAAAACTGCCTGCTACATATTAGACATGTGGATATTCCCTATAGCCCTTTAAAGCCTGTTCCAAAAAATAATGGGCAAAAATCTGATTTTTTTTTTTAGTGTTTATTTGTCCCTTTCATAAACTATAGATATAGAAAATCAACTAAATAATTTGCATGTAGAATTTAATACTGTGTGGTGAATTAGTGCAGTGGAAAAGGTATCCACCAGGGGGCAATAGGTCTAAGCAACAGTTTATATTTAATATTATACACAGTGTTAAAGAGTTAAACAGTTTCTAATGAGACTGGTTCAACAAATGAAAGAGGAATTGTCATCAGCTAGCTGGTTAAACTGCATAGTAAGTTTCTGAAATAGGAATTTCAAAAGGAATTATTATGGTTTCTGTAGAATTTTGACTAAAGCATGTCACAGACGTTTCATTGAAACCTCAGAAAATTATATCAGTTAGTGGACAATAAAATTGTAACAGATATATCTTCATTAAATCACATCATAACTGACTAAAACAGACAATAAGCAGTCAGACAGCCACTAACTTACCATGAATAAGGTGAGCTTTTACATAACCTGATGTGGTAGATGTGTGGCTCCACTTTAGACATTAGCATATACCAAAATATATAAAAATTACTGTTTTTTTTTTTTTTTTTGCTCTTTATTACAGATAAAGCCTTTCTGCATTAAAATGCCACTCTGAGAAAGAAAAGAAAAAAAAGTCAAATGGGTCTAAAGCAAATCACAAATTGCTTCTGTCAGCTTAGTCTTTTTCACCAACAAGTGTAAACTGCCATGTTAAATGCCTTAAATAAGAGTTTGTGGCAAGACGTTGTGTGAACAAAGGCAAAATAAGTCCACTTTCAGACTTGAGGTAGTAGACAACCACAATTTATTATAACGTTCTGCACACCAAACACCCCTCTGTGTAGTCCAACCAGTCTGCTTGGCATGGCCTCCCTATATATAACCTGAGGCACCACCCTCTCAGTTCCAATAGGCCTATCATAGCAGACATCTGAAGCAAAACCTCATTATACTGAAACATATTCTTATGTGTTCATGTGCTCAATTCTACAGTATATAAATTAACAATTCAAACAGGATCATGGAAAACTGGACAACATATTTGTTACAATCCTCACTGTCCACATTTTACCTTCTAATTACATCAATTCAATTATTCAATCAAGACCAAGAACATGCCCACATACACTTTCTACAAGAGAACTCCATGATAGACAGACCTCCTCATTGAACAATGACAAATTCAAGAAAAATACTGACAAGTAATAACTGACATTACACAAATTGGAAAAACAGTGGATGTTAGGTGCCCATAAAACTCAGGAGGAAGCTAGTGTCTCCTTACACACTTATCTACTAAAAAAACCAAGGAAAAATAAAGTAACTAACAACAGTTACACCTAAAATAACTGATTTAAGCTAAGCTGAAAGATTTTGTTTTCTACTTCCATTTCCTTTTTGCCATGACGCTGTAAATCTGTGAATTAAAAATGAATATCCATATGATGACTTGCAGCCTTTTTTCTTGTATTTTCAATGAAAAATCACAATACAACATAGGACAACATGATGCAGGAGGTTTTAACTTGGCTGGAGATAAAAACACAGAAGTTGCATCCTTTGACTTGAAAATAGAGCAACTGTTTTGCTGTTGCATGGCACCAATAGAAAATCAAACCAAAAGAAAGCTCTTGATATTTTTAACAGTATAAGTTGATTGCGAGTGGTTATGAACATCTGTGTGTGTGTGTGTGTGTGTGTGTGAATGCAGCAGCTGTGAATGACTTATTCTTCCCATAAGGCTGTGTTTGGATGCTGCTGTTCTTCACTGATGCATTAACATTTTCTCTCATTAGTTTCCACAGTATTACTGGGGCATTTTCAAGTATTTATTTAATGTTGAGCTTACATATTTGCATTGGTGCACTATGTGTCTCTTCACACATTCATCTCATGGCACAGATTTCAGGATTATCATATTTTAAAAGGTGCAACAGTAGGACATAAAAGATCAAGAGAGCAAAACCACTGAGGTGACAGAAAATTGTTCCCCTATAATTGATATTGAGGAAGTATTCAGGATTTCTTCCTGCAGACTATTTTTTTTCTTGTAAATGTTTCACTGAGAGGGTGTCTATGATCATAACTACACCACCGGACTTAATTCAAATAACTAATGAGGAAGAGGATTAACGGAGAGGTTCATACTAATAGTGAAGTCATTTCCCTGCTATGCAGATAGAAAACTCTGAAGGCGGATTTAGCCTATCTTCCCAGGCTCTTTTGAAATCCGCTTATATGTATTAAGCTAATGATCCAGATATTGCAATTATTTTAAATCATACACTTCAAATAAGGCTTGTACATTTTTTCTCATCTCAGAAATTCATTAGTTAGTATTAAATAAAATAAAAAAAATAACTGCCATATCTGCTATTTAAAGGTAGAGATTTCTGCATTAAGTTTTTATATGTTGAAGATAAAGATAAAAAAAAACATCAGCTTTTTATACATTTATCCAAAAACCTTTTTTAATGAAGCAGCCACCAAAATGTTTTCTTTTTTTTTTGGTGTTAGAAACACATTGTGCAATCCACTTGTGTCTTCATTAGGAGTTGACTCCGACTTGCATTTTTATCATTTTGCTTCTACCAACAATTTTTCCTTGTTTACTATCCAGAAGCCCTTTTTTCTTTGTTTGTTTCTTTTTTTTTTAGCTTTAATTAACACATAACTAATGATTTCACAGTTTTGTCAAAGTATTTCCAGGGTTAGAGGTTAGCTCAACTGTTTGTAGAGATGCAGCAGCTCCTTTATGCTCCTTTGAGCCCTATTTTCATGATTTGGTTTTGTTGAGCATTTAGCTGATATTCTCCTGGTTATGTAGACATATAATGTGTATTTAACACAAGTATTGTGCAGCAATTACCATACAAACACTGATGCATCAGAGATTAAGGGATTAAAAGTGATACAACAGTGACGTTGCACAATTATAACATGTTCAAAAATGCTTACGTTATTGGGGAAGGGGGTTAAAGGTGATGTTACCTGCCAGAGACTGAAGTTAAAGCCACAATTTGAATCAATATTACCCATTGATTTTTCATTGTTAACCTTTACTGGTAGTTGCTCTTGGGCCAGAAATCCATCCATCCATTGTCCATACCCACTTCTTCCAAGCAGGGTTTAAGGTTTGCTAAATCTAATTCTAGTTGCTTTTAGGCAAGACAGACAACCACCCACGCTTACACTTACTACTAGGGATAAATTAGAAACACCAATCAATCATACGCTCATATTTTTGGACAGTGGGAGGAAGCTGGAGAGCACAGAGAGAACTTACACATGAACAGGGGGGACAAACAGAAAGGACACAGCTATGGTTTGAACTACAAATATCCTTGCTGTGGGGTGATGGTTCAAACCACCATGCAAATGTGCAAGGCCAAAAAAAATTAAAGGCTAATGTTTGAGAGTTAGGGTTACTTGATATTATTATGGTTACACATGAGCCACAAGTCATATTAAAACATTACCAGCTTACAATTTTTATTTATGTTGTGTACAACTTGTTAGCTCTGAATCAAATCTCCAAACTTGCAACGCAGCTAGTGGTGAGCTAAAACTCAATATGATATTCTGTCCACATCATCCATATCATCAAGAGCCCTCAGATGGTTGTACATCTTTATCATGTACAGCTATAAAGTTGCTACTTCTTTATATACATTTTTGACAAAGACAACATATTTACTACCACGAGACTGAATAAACACAAAACCATCTCAAACAGCATCATCATACTTGCACTGCGTGTCCTTTGATTTAAAACTACTCAGACTGAAATTCATGTGAAGTTTGCCTCCAATTGTAAGTCTTTAATCTGTATCTGTGGAAAGTAGAACTATTCCGCACAAGGCCACCCTTTTGGTGACATTTTCGTTTCCCCAGTGACCTGTCTTGGAGCAATAATTAGAAGGAAAAAAAAGCATCCCTCTGGCTGTGAATATCTTCTGCTAACATACAAGGGACAATATCACCATGACAACGGGACAAGGAAGGGATTTGATAAGCACAGAAAATTGCTGTGGACACGCAGAGGTTTTTCCCTGAGGTACTTAAGTATTTTCACTTTAGTATTGCAAATCGTTTTATGTTGCTCTGGCTCGTCAGGGGAATAGTAATGAAACACATTTTAAATTTAGCTATTTGTTGCAGCCAGTCTAAGTCTCTGAAGTAAAATTGTTTTGGATTTTGTTTTTAATAATTTTGTGTTGATTCTGGATGATGTGAAGGTGTAACAGAAGGAGGCAGCTGCAGTATTTTGACTAACCACTGACAGAACAAGCAGCTTAAGGACACAAATTACGCAATTCACAATCAGAAGATGAGCAGTAAATGGTGATAAGTCATTAAACTTGATCTTTTTAACATGGCTTTAAACTTCATTTTAAATATCACTCTGCAGTATTTTACCTTGAACACACACACAAATACTCATATACTTAACACTGTATTACCCGTCTCTCTTTCCACACTTTATTTAATTCATACTCAAGGGAATTTTCTGGCATAACTGTAAATAATTGATTGATTGAGTAAATTGTCTTGCTGAGATGTTGAAAGGCCTCTCTTATGCGACGCATTATGGCATGCACCTTTTGTTTTTCTTCTTTCATCTAAAAATCACAGACAACGGTCTTGAATAATAACTTGTACTGCCATGAGGAAAAAGATTTTTTTTTTTTTTGTCAGTACTTTTGCAATTGATTTTTAAACGTAAACAAAAGCCGTAGAGTGGGGAAGCTCATAAAGGCATGTGGTTGTTAAGAGCAAGGACAGTCTTGTGTGGAGATAAGGGATGGAGGCATTACACTGCAAAGATACTGAAAATGTAACTCTTGATTTCTATCCCAGCAGCTCTCATTTGACCTTAAGTGTTAGCATTTGCAGATTAGACAGGAGAAATTTGATCATGTTAGGCTGTTTTTAGTCATGCACTGCAGTCCTGAAATGCTCTAGAAATACTCTGGAGTGGCATCATGAAATCACAGATATATGTGACCCCAGACTGCTTCATTTTCTAGCAAGTACTCAAGGAAAATGTCTTAAAGACCAGTGGATGAGACAATGATGCGAATGTATAGCAACAAATCCAGCGGAAGATTTACACCAAGTGTTTGCTGATAACAGCTGCTTTATTCTCTCACTGTGAGACACGTGTGTGAAGAGCAACTGCAGAAATTGCAGACATTACTGCAAAAACATGTTCCAGTGTGCATGTACGAAAACAGGTTTGAAGAATAATCTATCGGGAATTTGCCTTGACTGAACACTACAATACGAAGGCGTTGCAGTAAAGGCTGATACATATTCAGTCTACCTTTCTGCAGAACAGTCAAATGTCACTCTGAAAGTGGCCTACCAATACTTAATTTCTTAATTTCTCCTTTATTCAACCACATAAACCCTGCGGTTTGGGGGTTGCATTGAATGCCCCATGCATTAACATCAAAGCGACTCGTTCCTCTTGTCTGCACACCAGTCAGTCACTTCAGATTCACTTGGCAGTCTGGTAAATATGCAGGCTTATGTATGTGTATGAATAAAACAGTGGTGGTGTCACTAAAGCAGAAAACAGTACTAAAACAAAAAAAATGAATACAACACTTTTCTGGAATTGATTTACATCCTATTTTTACAAAATGCACTAGGTTGCAAACATGATTTTAACATGAAACCCTTTTTTAAAAAGTGAATGATTCTCAAACTGATTCAAAACATATGGGGAACACATTTTTAAGACATCTACTAGTATCCCTCTCTTTTCTTCTACCACTAATAGGTTTAGCTGACTGAATCCATTAAAAAGTTTAACAAACTAAGATGAAATGAAGCTTTGTTCCTGTGCAAAGCAGCTTGCAAAGAGACAAAAGACTGCAGGTTAATTAATTTCCATCAGTTAGTATTCTGGATCTGGTCAGATTATTTCACACATCCTGTAATCATTTACTTTGTGCAGAAATCAATGCTTTAAAGGTTGTTAGCTTTGCAATTCATTTTGAATTTGAGCTCAGCAACTATTTTTTTTTTAGTAAATGAAGCCACCTTTAATCTAAAAATATTTAAAGTTTAAAATATTTAGTTAAGTTTAATTTTTTTTAAAATAGTAAATATCAGCAATTTGCATTCTATTATTGCATGATTTATGTATGCTGTCTCTCATATCTGACAAGTTACTGATGTTGCACATTTCTTTGGTAACAGCAACATTGCAATAGATGTGCTGAGGTGAAGAGACATGTGGATGTACTTTTATCTGCTCAAGTGTATAACCGTTATTATAAGAGAAAAAAAGCCCAATTGGCTCTGCCACTTGTCCAATCGGGAGATGAAGTTTATGAGCAATAGAACCCCATCCCCATTGGCTGAGTATAAATACAAATTTAAGTGACAAAATGACAATCAAAATGTACATGTATGTCCTGTTTTTTTTAAGTTTCTTAATGGAAAACTATTTCTTTTTTTGTATAATCTACTGGCACATGAATTAGTTTATATAGTCATTTTTATTTTCGGTGTTTATTTTTCATTCCTTCATATGACCTCAATTAATTTCATGATTCTTTATTAGTGAATTCAATCAGAAAACCCATCCACCTTGTTAACTTACTGTTTTATGCAAATACATAACATCAAAATACATAATACTAATCAATAATTGTAAATCTTAATAAAATAGTTTGGTTGTATTATAGCTTTCAATAAACATTGCTCTCTTTACGTGTCCCAGTTGCATCAATATGCATTTTATATAGCCTTTCTCACTGCACATTCTTCTTTTGATATTACTTTGTGTGTGTGAAAGGGAGTACAGATGACCTTTGTCCAAACACATCATTTATAAATAAAATCTCCGGAGCAGAGGTCCTGCTGGACCACTTGACCATAAACACGAGTGGACCAGCAGCAATGACACGTCAAGTCCTTGAAGTGCAAAAGAAAACAGGTCGTTTGTCATTGCTTTCTAAAGTTATTCCCATTTCACTTTTACCACCAACCTGGGGTCTGGGTTCTTTTTCAGTACAGTTAGGGAACAAATGCAAAGCATAAAACTGTTTAACTTTAGTGTAAACAGGAACATGTTTTATGACATTTAAAATGAAACCAAGAACAAAAAAGAAAACTGTAGTAAATTCTCCAATTATTCTCCAAAGATTCTTCACCTCAGAAAAATATGTCATAAATAGACATGCTGGTCGCTACCCTTCATATACGTTTAAATAAGCATAGACTTTCAGATAAAGTCTGTATTCAAAGTAAAAACCCTTCAGCTATTTTACTGTTTTATAAACTTTATAGTACTTGTTATTATTAAAGACAAAAGTTGTCAGAGAATATAAATATAAGAAAATACTTTATTATGTCCCTGTAAAATAGAAACAATTTAAATGGCATAGGATAAAAAGGCCTTTATGCTTTCCATAGTGATTCCATGGTTCCAGCACCAATCATCCAGGAGTTTTCAGCGAGAGGGCTCTTCCATCCACATGTGGAGGGGACGGGGCTGCAGGGAAGAACTGAACTCGACTACAGCTCAACACAAGACCAGCAGACTGCTTTCGTCTAATCCACTTGTGTCTGTCCATTTACTACTGAGGTGCAATACCACTTATTTTCTTTCCGATTCGATACCAAGTAAAATACAAGCCAGCAAGACAAATCTACCAGCAGGTGTTAACACAGGTGATATTCACACTGCAGGTTCATTCAGTACAGTGGTCCCTTGCCACTGTCTACTTAAGCAGTCCCTTGTTCATCTGCGGTCTTGCACTGCATATTAAAGTATATGTAAATCCTATTTTTACGTCCAAATTTTACTGTAAGAATCGGCCCACTGTGCTTTGTTTCTTGATTGAGTCGAAAGTGGCATGTCGGTGTATAAGTCATTCTCGCCCAGATAAAAAAGGAGCACCAGCAACTTCCCATAACCATGTTCTTCACTCTGAAAAAGACAGCAACACCCGGGCCTTCTGTGAAAAACGACATTACAAACGAGGGTGGGGACACAGCGCCAGCAGAGAAGCTGTGATATAGTTTACGGGGTGAGTAATTATTAAGAAATTCACGTTAGGTTTTGAGAGTGTATAAAGTGTGCGAGAATGTTGAAAATGTTCATTATAGTTTGGGAAAGGTCTATAAACACTCTGAGGAGGGAAAATAAGGCTTTAACATGCATTTGAATTGTGAAAAATTTAGTCCTCATTTCGCGAATTTCCTTTATCGCGGGGTGTTTTCAGAATGTAACCTCCGCAATAAAAGAGACCACTGTATTATCATGATCATGATGTTATCATGAGAAGCTCAGTTGCAGTGCACCCTCCCACCACTTGGTGGTGCTAGCCTGTAGCGAAATTCATGGGCTCGACACAGGAAGTGACAAACAACAGTGACAGGCAAAATTCATCACCACCCAGGTGAAACCCGACACACAGTAGCGATGGCAGCAGTGTCTCGCATCACGCTCTCGGATCGTTTTTCTCTAAGAAATTTGATTGGTTATGATATTGGATGGAATTTTGACACTTTCAAAGCAGTCCACAACAGACAAGACATGGAGGATGACGCGTCAGAAGATTTTGCTTGAATTAACAGAAATCTTGCTGTTGACTCTACAAACGAGAAAGACAACCATGGGTTCATCCTATTTTACAAACAAGGAAACTGCACGGTAAATATCATCATTTGATGGCGGACCTCAAGGCCGATCCAGATAAATCCAGGACCTACGTTTGGAAAAATTCACCCTGGTGCCATGCGACTGCCATTTTATTTATATATCTCTATCATTTTTGCATGAAGTATTGTAAAGTACGGGAAAGTCAGACACAACTAAAATGATCTGTTCCTCTGTGTTGAAAGTGTTTGCAGACTTCACTGTCTAGGCTGCTTTTAGCTCATAGGTCAGTCAATGAAGCCCCTCAATCAATTAAACCAAAACAGTGTTAATAATCTGAATAGGCCCCAGATCACTTTGTACTGGATAAGTTGGACACTGGTTTCTCCTTGAAATTGTCGTTAGCCATAACATCCTTTAGCAGAGTGCAAGGCAGTTACTATTCCGTGTGGAGCTTGGTACGCCTCTGCTCCAAACTTAACGTTCAGAACCAAAAAATACGAATACGGATACATTATACCCCTCATGTTAACACAGGTTTAGAGCTAAAATCGGCCATTGTAGTGATGCTTTTAGCAAGAACATTCTCTACTAACCTTACACAGCTGATTTGATTCACTAAAAGAAAAAAAAAGAGAGAAAACCTTGAAGTCTTTCAGTTGAAAACAGATTCTGTCTACAATCAATCATTTAGAAACAAAAGAAGAAACTTGTACAAACTACTGTTCGCTTTTGGACTCCTTTCTTCTACACGCACTCACTAACAACCCTCCTTCTTCAACCCTGAATCAGGACAGGTGCTCCCATTATTCTCTGCCACTGAGGAACAATAGCTCAGTCTTGATTCATATAACTGGGTATCCTGGCAGCGGTGATATACAACAGCTTCCTCTGGGAAGAAATGGAGGCCATTGTTTTACCAACAGTAAACAGTCCAGTCGCCTCTCTGCTGGCCAGTCACAATGAATCAAACAGCACAAGCTGTAAGTCAGGTCCACCACAAATTTAATGGTCTGACCCACCAATAAAAATACCTCTGTTTCTGTTTTTTCATCCCCCTATCCTGGTCTGTTTTTTTCTCATTTCCCCATTAAAGATTTTTGAAGTCTACTTTTCTAGTCGTATTGCTGCATGATGTTTGTGTTTCAGGAAGCCTGCATTGTAAGACAAGCTGTTACACGTGATTTGTTTATTCTGTGTGTTTATCACTATCACATCTATTCTGGTTCACACTTGTTATCATCAATCATTCCCCGCTTTAACAAAACTTATTCGTTTTCACTTTTCAACCTTTTTCATTATATTATCCTTGCAGTTTTTACCACCAATGCTCATCATGTCCCTATATGTGTCCAATGAACCTTAATGTCCTTAGTCATCTACTTTACAGGCCAACCTAATAAATGCAAGGTCAACCAATGGGTTTGCACAGATGGAAAATGGGAGATGCTGAACTCCCTGTTTTGAAAGAAAAAAAAAATCAATGATGAGCTTCAGCACTTAGGCGTATTGTTCCAGCTCAGTATCATTTAGATGCATTTTCAGTGCAGCATTTGCATGCAGAGCCCACATTCAGAGTCAGTGCAGAAATGGAAGGTCAGGGTGTGGAGGTAGTGGTGCTGGATTAGCATGTGATGCATTCAACATCCTGTGGAAAAGACAAATTCATATTTATCAGAAACTAGTTTGACACTATGCTTGTAAAGCCCTAACAACCAGCAACAACAGGATGGCCAGTGAGGTGAGGATTTCTGCTTTTAACCTTGTTCATCTTGGACATTACAGATTTTCATTACGGAGACAACAGGCTCTTTGACATTCACAAAATGTGTATCCATGCTTAAGAAATGGTAAGATGACAAGTCTCTAGGTTTTAGAAACATAAGATTGTAAAGTTTTCTTTGTCCACTTGACTTTCACTGGTGCTGCCATGTCATACTTTTATATGATCATAATTTAGATCTTTTCTAACCTTTAATGTAGTCGTGTCACCTACCTATCTTCTGCATTATATAATTGTATAAGATACAAACATTACCTGAAGTTTTACTTATATACAACAAGATGGAAGAGTTGATTGTAGAGATTTGAACAAAAAATAAATGAAACGGCTGCACTTTCAGTATAAAGAAATTCAGCAACATAATGGTTTTGGATGTCTGCATCACTGTCAAGCTCTTCTTCCTCACCACTAAATACCTGGCCAAGACGGCTCAGCAGAGTATTCAGTTCTTTAGGAGGCTGAAGTGAGTGAGACTCACCTTTTGTATCCTTTTTCCAGGGTGCTATCAGGACAGTCCTGGCGAGCTGCATTACATCTTGGTATTGTAATTGCAAAGTGACTGCAATGTGTGATGAGAATGGCTGAAAGGGTCATTGGGGTCTCATTCTCCTCCCTGGAGATCGTTGTCAAGGAAAAATACAGGAAATAAGCCCTCTGCATTGAGAGAGATTCCTTACACCCCCTTCTGATGAACTATTTAACTTCTGGCCATATTGTAGGATATGACTACATTAAGTCAAATACAGCCAAATGTGCAACAACTTCTTTTAACAGGCAATAAAACTGCTTAATACCTCGTAACACTTACAATACACAAGTCTGCCTGATTAATAGCTTTATAACTTGAGGAAAGCTGCATGTCAAGAGTAACAGATGGTCCAATTTACTCAAGATGTTGTATCTTTATCTCCTGTCTGCTATATTTGTTTAATTGTTGTTTATACGTTTTGATCTGCATTATCTGTCTGTCTGGCTTTATGCCTGTACTTTTTTTTTTTTTTTTTTTTTTTTTGGGATAAAATGGTTTTATTAGCAGTGTTTATACAAATGAAAAAGACATGTATTTACCACTAGGTGTATTATTTTCGGAGTCATACTTCAAAGATCTTCTGCTTTCAAGACAGTGATCAAGAGCTTTACCATTCAGTGTTGCTGCAGAGTATTTGTGTGGAATTGTGCTGTTGACTTGGGGAAAAAAGGGACATTGATGTTGGGATTTATCTATAAAAAATAATCTCTCTTCCTTATAACGATGAAAGCAGGGGAAGAAAGCAGTGGGAGGGGGAAAGAGCATAAAGCATATCTTATTCCCCATGGTGTTTTTAAAAGGTAGGCACTCTTTTTTCAGCCTTTCCATGTGAGATCATTGGAAAGGAAGGATTTGAGGAGTTTTTCACTGCTCTCATTAACAAAACGCCTTTTACAACCTCATGGAACAAAACGGATTGCCCTCTACAAACATTTATTGTTCTCATATGGTAACATTGTCATAGTATTCCTTCGCACAGTAAAAGAAAGCTGGGTTTCTTTTGTCTAGATAGTTGTTAAAATGTCTGGAGATGTAATATAAACCAACAAGGCTGCACTCTGAGAAGAGCATTTTCTTTAAGACCTCCCTGTAGGTCTGTTTAGAAATGGATGAGAGTCATTGACGGGACTTTGAAGCAGTGTATATTTCAAATCCTTCGACAGTGCACATGCCATAAAGCAGCCGGTACTCCAGGATGTCTGGCTTTCAATCTAGTTGGCTGTTTGTTGGCAAAGTCTTTATCCTTCTGCTGTAATTTCCCCCTTGGCTTTGTATGTAGTGTAGAAAACAGCTAGTATGTAAAGTACATAACATCTAATCAGTTTCTGAAGGTTTCCATGGCAAATCTAATGAAAATGCTACAGGCTAATTCATTTATTGAATAATATCACATTTAAGCTTCTGCTCGTGTGTTATAGAATTTCACTGAACACAGAGAAAGAGAAAGTTTCTAATGGTTGCTTTTACCAATGGTATGAAAAGCTAACTAGATAAGTAAAAAAAAATTCAAGTTGGACTAAATGCTGCTAAATTGTAGAGTTACGCAGACATTACATTTTGGACACATGGGAGGCAATTATGCTTTGAGGCTAACGCCTTGTGGAATGAGCAGCAGAGTTGAAAATGTGGGCTTGTGCCCCTGAAAAACTTAGCAAATCTTCTCTGGCAATGACAAACAGCTTACTCTGCTATTGACTCTTGTTTGTTGTCATTTATTGGATTGGATATTTGAAGTTAAAAGAAACAAGACTTATTAACAGTTAAACTAATTATCTAACAAACAGGGGCCTCAGTAGCCACAACAGCCTGGCACCTCCTCTTCATCCAAGTCAACCAATGTGTTGTGTGGTTCACTCTGGCATGAACAGTGATCTTGCTATTGTTCAATGGAATTGAGGTCAGGACTGCAGGGAGGCCATTCCCTCTTGTTCTCTCCAAGATTCTGGAGGTAGTCCAGAATTTATGGGGTTGGTATAGGACTTCAGCCGGTTGCAAAACTCATCTCAATATAACTCTTCATTGAGGTAGCCTCCAGTGATGACTCGCCATTTTTTTCAATGAAGATGTCGGCCCACATCATCATACTGCCTCAACCAAAAGCTGTTACACTGTCATTGCAGCAATAAGCTTAACGTTGGCACAAAAGATTTGGCAAGTTTTTCAGTGGTACAAGCCACATCCTCAACTCTGCTGCTCATCTAACACATCCATTTAAAATGGAAGTAAATGTGGTTTCCAACAGCATTAGATTAAACTGCATCGAGCTAAGTGTATTTTATTATTATTATTTTTTTTTTTTTTTGGGGGGGGGGGGGGCGGTGGGGGGTATATAGTATCTTAATTTAATTTCATTTTGCTTGTCTGTGCTATAAACCTATAACAGACAACTAATGATCAGTGCTGCATCATTAATTTAGGATAGCTGTCTTCTTTGGGATCCTTGTCTTGGACTGCTTTCACAGTGGCAAGCTGACAACACCTACATATTGCATCTGCCACTGATTATTTCAGTTGTTCAGGGGAACTCGGTAGAGCCAGCTGTGATTGATGCTTACAGCTTGTATTGCTGAAATCTTGGCTGGTAGAAACAAGTAAAAATGTCAGGGTGAACTTTACATTTGCATAATAAAGTAATAATATGTAGTTATTCTGTCAATTAAAGCTAGAATCTTGACATTAAGTTGTGCCCCGTTCTCTTACTTCTCCATTAAATACTGTATATGTATACTATGAGTTTCCTTACTTCCATTGCAGAAATATCTGCAATTTTCATGATGACTGCATTTTTTTTCCCTCTCACATCAGCATCAGGTGTAAATCCCCTTTTCTTTTTAGAATGAAAATTAATTTTATTCCTGGCCCTCCTGCAGTATGAGGAACACTATAAATGTATAGTCCAATCATGTAATATAATCATCCTCTCAGTATAGGAGCTATTCACTCTCTGAAGCTAGTTATTATTGGACACATCACACAAGCCCATCCTATTATAGAAAAAAAAAGTAGCATAGAATTATTTGCTCCTTTGGTTATATTTCACTTGTAGCCCTGGACTAAAGTCCAGCTGACACAAGGATTTCTAAAGCAATGAACACTTATTTTAGAATGACAACACTGTAGATATGACTGCCACCCTTTTACACTGTAGTAGATTACTTTTCATAATGAGGACAGCTCAGTTTGTAGCCCCCTCATGAGGATTAATGGTTAACTCTGCTCAGCTCAGCTGTGTAACTGATATAGATAGATAGATAGATAGATAGATAGATAGATAGATAGATAGATAGATAGATAGATAGATAGATAGATAGATAGATAGATAGATAGATAGATAGATAGATAGATTTTTTTTTTAATCTCAAGAGAAATTCACAGTTCTAGCAGCTTGAAAGGTGGAAATAAAAAGACCTACAAGTTACAGTAAAAATTCAAAAGAAATCATAATAAAAAGTAGTTAAAAATACAATACGAAACAAATGAAAAAATAAGAGCTGCATCTGGCAGTTCTGGATCTACCGTACAGTTGTGCAAAATGAAAGCAGTTAAACAACTTCAGTCCACATATGGATATGTGTGTGTGTGATAAAGTGTGTGTGTCCAAGGTGTGTGGTGTAAGTGTGTAGCTCTGTTTTGTGTTATCGCTCTCCCATGTTGAAGAGCCGTATGGCGTCGGGGAGGAACGATCTCCTCCGTCTGTCTGTGGAGCAGGACAGTGACAACAGTCTGTCACTGCTCCTCTGTCTGGAGATGGTATTGTGCAGTGGATGATTAGGACTGTCTATGATGGACAGGAGCCTGTTCAGTGTCCATCGCTCTGCCACAGATGCCAGGCTGTCCAGCTCTGTGCCAACGACAGAGCCTGCCTTCCTCACCAGTTTGTCCAGGCACGCTGAGTCCTTATTCTTGCTTATCCCCCCCACCCACCCAACCCATAATGGCTGTGTCATCTGCGAACTTCTGTACATGGCAGAGCTCTGACTTGAACTGAAAGTCAGACGTGTACAGGGTGAATTGCACCAGAGAAAATGCATGGTTCCCTGTGGTGCTTCTGTGCTGCAGCCCCCCAGCCTAACATACTGAGGTCTTCCAGTCAGGTAGTCTGTGATCCATGCCACCAGGTATGACTCTACTCCCATCTCTGTCAGTTTGACCCTGCGGAGCATTGGCTAGATGGTGTTAAAGGTGCTGGAGAAGTCCGAAAACATAATCTTCACAGCGCCACTGCCTCTGTCTTGGTGAGAGACAGAGATAAGTGGATCAAGAAGATGATGGCATTCTTCACTCCTGTCTTCTGCATGTAAGCAAACTGGAGAGGGTCACGAGCGTGGTGCGTCTGTGACCTCAGATGATGAAGCAGCAGTTGTTCCATGGTCTTTATCATGTGCGACATCAGGGCCACAGGTCCGACGTCATTCAGTTCGCCAAGGTGTGGTTTCTTAGGGACTGGAATGACGCAGGATGTCTTCCACAGCTGGGGAACCCTCCCCTATCCCAAGGTCAGGTTGAATATGCGCTGAAGAGGGTCACGAGGGCCTTCAGTGGTCGGGGCAATACTCCATCTGGATCTGCAGCTTTGCTTGGGTGCAGCCTCCTCAGCTCTCCACAGACCTGAGCTGCTGTGATAGTTGTGGGTTGTATGGGGGGGGAGGGGAGGTGTCCTCTTCTTTGCTGGTGATGGCTTGTGGGACCCCTGCAAAACTACCCAGTCCGAGGTCTCGAAGCAGCCTTTCAGAGCCTGCTCGGTTTCAGGAGACCACTTTCTAAATGAGCGTGTGGTTGGTGGTAGTCTTCTTACTCTTGGTGTGTAGTGAAGTTTGAGCAGGACCAGATTGTGGTCTCCTTTCCTCAGGCCAGACAGGGGGTGGCTCTGTATACATTCTTCACATTTGCATACATGAGGTCTAAGGTCCT
Source organism: Melanotaenia boesemani (assembly GCF_017639745.1). Taxonomy (NCBI): domain Eukaryota; kingdom Metazoa; phylum Chordata; class Actinopteri; order Atheriniformes; family Melanotaeniidae; genus Melanotaenia; species Melanotaenia boesemani. The sequence goes on from NC_055685.1 coordinate 14,308,394, forward strand.
CTTCCTCCTGGTATTACAATCCATGTACTGGTGAAAAGCAGCCAGTGTATTGTCAGGAGTGACATGATTAAAGTCCCCCAGATTAACACAAGAGCCTCAGGATGCTGTGTTTGTACTTTAGCCACAGCACTGTGGATAATGTCACACAGCCTCCGCATCAGCTCACAAGGGAATGTAAACCACAACAACAATGGCGTGGCTGAACTCCCAAGGCAAGTAATATGGACTTACAGGAGTTCAATATCCCTGCAGCAGTTGGGGATCCTAATGTTCATATGGCCAGGATTGCACCACCGTTTGTTTACATACAGTGAGAGTCCCCTTCCTTTGTGTTTCCAACAGGCTTTTGTGTCTCTGTCTGCTCCAACTGTGCTGAAGTCCAGTAGCTCCACATTAGCATCTTGACTGTTACCTGTTAGCCACATTTCAGGAAGGCACAGTACAGTGCATTCCTTGAAGGTCTTTAGGTTCTTTGTCAGCGCAGCCAGGTCGATCTTATTCGGTAGAGAGTTCATGTTTCCCATGATCATCATAGGTACCGGGGGCCTGAATCTCCACTTATTTGCTAGCTGCTTAGCTTTTAGCATAGCGCCTGCCCTGCAGCCCCGGTACGGCTTCCTTATGTCCACAGGTGAACATGGGACCACACCGACTTTGATCTCAGAGCGTGCGAAAAGTTGTTCAAGTAAACGAGTCTCGGCGTTGAAGAATCCGTATCCATAGGAAAATCCATAAGAACGAAAAAGAAGAAAAAAGAAAAAAGAGACAAAAGTGCGAGAACACACTGAGCTGCTAGAGAGGCTGCCACTCGAGTCGACGCCAGAAGTCATTATTATTATTATTATTATTATTATTAACAATAATATCTATGTGATGCTTTTCTTCTGGGGCTGTTAATTAACAAAACAGAATCTATAATTCTTTTTTATATTATTGGCATTATTTCAGGTAAACACCCTGTCACAGAGGAGGAAATTATTTCCTTTCTGACCTTACTGGTATATGGTTAAGGAGCAGGAGTCCAGCAACTCACATTACAACATGGATCACCCCAGTCAGGGAACTAAAGCAAGTGTTTTGTTAATGCTAATTAAAGCTTGCAGGGTGATGCTGTTTACTTTTACCATAGTTTCTATGAGATACAAGCACATACCTTGTCAGGTAGTTGCATGTTCTTTAATCTTTGTGAAATAAATAAATGAATAAACAAATGAATAAAATAACAGTTTATTAATGTGTGATTTTTACTTAAAAATCCTAGTTTAGTTTTAACCATGCCTGCTAGTGTTTTACTGAGATCTGTGGTCATTTGGTGAAGTAAAGCCACAGGGAGGCAGTGAGGATCTTAATGGTGAAGGTCATACCTGACGTTCTATTGGCATGGGGAAGTTTTAACTGAGTCTTTTCACAACGATTTGAGAGCAAACACTGAAGATCTGAGAGTTTCACAAGTGCACTTCAGAAGTTTGAGTGAAACGAGAATGACTCCAACTGGATCCCAGGATATCTGTCAATATGGGTGCAGGAATGGGGTGGAGCAAAACATATTGAAGAACAAGCGAGGGCTTTTTTAATGTGAGGGGAAAGGTTTAAGAGAGTGTGATACAACATCTAAGATATTTGACCATGAAAACAAACTATCCTTCTTTTACACAAGCATAATAAAACTATTTTTGATCAAACACAGTAACATACACCCATAAAACATTGTGTGGGTGTTCAAAACATTTGTGATGGTAAACAACTAAGTACACAATTAATTATAAAATCTTTAAATTCTGTTTATGTGACAATTATGACAAGATTATTGTTCAGAATAACAGTAGGAAAAGCATCTGAAGCAAAAGTTTGGTTGCTATTTAGTGACACTCTTATAGGAAATAATTTTATCACATCATACTTACAATTGTTGTAGTTGGTGAAGAATCAGTGATTAAAGAACTCTAAAGAACATTACGAAACTTTACTCTTAATGCAGTCATCTGTTGATGTTGAAAACCATTATCTTGTCATAGAGACCATTCACGTTCATCTTTAACTTTTTTACAGATGCTGTGATGTTTACCTCCAGAATTAGCTGGTATTCGGCTGAAGGTATTGTTCCGTCAAACACCACACCACTGGCTGCAGCGCCAGCCCAAAGTGGGATTTATGCACCTCTTTCTATAACAGTTCATTAAACATTTAACCCTTTTGTCGCATATATGTACATTTGCCAATTCTGGGCAAAATGTCTATTTTTAGTGCATCTTGTGGGTTTAACAAAACCTTTGCTTGACACTCCTTTCATGGATTATATTTATTTATTTATCTTTAAAGAAAAACTGTACAAAACCAAAATAGTTCACCAATCTTGCATTACATGTTTGAAAGCCTTTTTCTTTGATTTCATTCCTTTTAAAGAACACATGATCCCAATGTGCTTTATTTTAGAAGAGATAATGTTTTAATGTCATTAGCTCTGAATGAAATCACTCCCACCTCCCAAAGAAAAATCAGAGAACACAGTTTAACTCAATGTACTGAGCAAACATTTTAACTCTTGAAAAAGATTTAAAGTCAATAAGTTCAGTTAAACTGAACCTGGACTGGAAGACAAATTAATATAATTTAATGAAGTGATTGTCATTTAATTTTAAAGCAACACTGAATCTGTTTAGTTTCTCAGGTCACTTGGCAGGCAAGTGGTTCGTCATCTTGAAGAAATGTAAATGAGAATGTTGACGATTTATCAGCAACACATAAACAATGCGTTATATTTTTGATTTCCCAATAAAAAAAACTAAATGGATTTTTTTCTGTACTACTTGTCTTGATGTAATGGGCGGAGACGAGTCCAGCTTTTTATCTACAAGGAAAATCAGCTGTATCCTGGACAAAAGCCAGAAGAGCAATTACAACACCTCCCTAAAGCCTTGTTAGTCTTGTTAGCAACGTTCAAATGAAGCTGTATCCTAAACAACAAACCTTTGGTTTGGCTGTTTTCTGGTTTGACTCCATCCTGCATGCACAAACTGCGTGTTGGGCTTGTGATTATTTGCTCGTCTTGTTCATGCATTTTAATGTCCCTGTCTTTAACAAATTCACAGTAAACATCATGTGCTGCAGATGTTCTCGCTTCTCTGATGCTATATTGTGATATTTTCAAAGTGTAGCTCATTTTCCTTCAGGGGAGTTCTGAGAATCCTCAGTTCTTTGGAGGATCCAGTTTGACATCAGCTCTGCAACTTTTCAAGAAGCTGAAGCAAAGCCGAAGCATAAATCATTCAGCCGTGAATGTGAGGTTGCTTCACATGCATACCGTATGCATTAATGTAATGATGAGGAAGGCAAGATGAAGATGAAACCTCAGTTTTGACTTCTCAGACTAACTTCTGTTTACATTCACAGAGGCAGCTGATAATTTATGGCTTTATTTTCAAAAGCAAACGAGCTTCTAAGCAGGAATGAAACTGGTGCTGAGAAACTGGTAATGGGACTAGCTTGAATGTAACCAACATGTTTTAGTAATAAACTAAAACATACAAAAGAGCTGTCAGCATTATATTAAATTTAACCATCCATCAGCATTTAGTTTCATGTTTAAATATTGCATAAACAATTTTAACTTTCCAACTACTTGAGCAACTTTCTACACTATCATGCACAAAATGAGTTTGGTTTTGTATTAATGGCCTTTTATTTCACGCCGCTGCACTTAAACTGGGGACAGAAAATCTCTTCTGAGAGCACTGAACCAAAATAGAGCTTACAGAAGAAGCAGCCCTGTGATATAAATTGACCTTTCCTCTGCTTATTTGTCCTAAAGAAAACAATTGTTTTAATGCAGTGTGAAGGTTGCATTCAGATATGAGAGTTGCGTCCTCCAGCTTGCATATCCTGTTTTCAAATATTTACACAAAAGCCACATGAATATTCCTCAAATTCCTAAACTCTTATGTGAACATAGACAGATGGCATTCTGTTCAGGATGAAAGCCTCAGATTTACAAACACACATCTAAAATAAGGCAAGCAGATGCTGTATCATTGTAAGCACGCATCCCTGGGAGATGCCCTACAAGCTTATCTAGTCCACACACTCCCAACAACCCTGGAGGCTCACAAAGAAGGCTGCAGGGAGATGCAGAAAGGGCAGCGTAATCACAAATATGCCACCTCCTCTCCAAGCATAATAATCCACAGTACATTTCACAAATATAACTGTTTTTTCACTGGCATAGAAACAGGCCCTTCAAGGATTTTATTAGACTGCTAAAGTAGGGGAAACATGTCCAGACCTTGTGGCATACTTCACTATTTCAACCCGTGAAGAGATGAATATTTGTACATTTACAGACTAAGCAACCAGATTGTCTTGATTCATTCCAGTCCATAGCATTAGATGGAAGCAAGGAGAAATGCAACATGAGGGAGAAATTAATGTCAAATACTGATTAATTGTTTTTTAATGCCACATGTTTGGCATTGTCAGCAACCAGGCAGTAATATCTTTTGCAAAGTAAAGCAGATGGTGTGTTGCTGCAGTGCAGATTCTTCTCACAAAGACTCCAGAAAGTTTACAGTGATATGACCTCACACACAATCAAAATTATAAAAAACACCTTTTATGATAGGATGCAGTTCTGAGTTTAAACTGTAGGAATGGAAATATGGTCGCAAATGAGGTGCGTGAGAAATTAAGTCATGTCTGTGGTATATGGATGAGTGTTAGTGCTATCAGGATGAAATAAATAAAAACAAAGGAAAAACCCTGCCCAGAATCAGAAGATCTGAATCATGGGAATGTAAGAACTGGTTTATGTAATCTCTTTCTTGGATGCCTGGACAGGTGTCCCCATGTCAGCCAGAAGAAAGCTGATAGTGATGAAAGAAGAATTACCACTACCGATGAATCATTTCTGACAGTAACCTAAATTATTCATTTTTGTCTCAGTTTTTAAATCATGAGCAGTTTTTAATTCATGACTAAGGATGCTGCAGAGGGTAAAAGTAGAGTGCATTATGTTTGGACGAACAATGAATGCTTTCCAATAAAAAAAAAAACCGTGAGTGAATCTTACAAGTCAAAGAAAAACAGAGCACACAAAACCACAGATCAAAACTTAACACCGTTTAATGAAGCAGCAAGGTCTGAGATGCCCCTTATTTTGTTTTCCACTAGAAAACTAACTCTTCTATATTCAATATCTGTGACTGACACTCAAAGTAGTAACTGGGATTGTATCCTTGCTGAAATAATCATGGAAACTGTGCATGAATTTAAATTTAATTACTCTCTATCTTGTGCTCTGCAACTGAAAGGCTATCCAAAACCCAACTGCAACATAAGAAAAAAACCTTTGCAGACATTATATCTCAATGCCAAGATCCATTTATTCTCCAAAATATATGGGAAAAGAAGTTTAACAGCTTCTACAACATCCATTACCCAAGTGATGCATCTGTGTTGATGTGAGGAGAATGAAGACAGCAAAGTTAGAAATCACCTGGTTATCAAACGTGTGTGAGCAATGAAGATTCACACAAGAAGCAAAAGCAAAGCAGATATAAAGGAGAGAAAAGCTCAGAAATGTGCTGTACACTTATAGGTGCTGCTACACCTTTGCTTTTGTTTATCTCATGTTTGTTCTGACTGCAATTTTATTTAAACACTGGGATTTACTTAAAAGGTTAATTCAATTGATAATAACTGATTATATTGTGTGTTTACAGTAAAACAGAGAAGAACTCCAGCAGCTCATAAATGCCCAATCTATTTTCTGGGACATTTGAGGGATTGTAAAATATTATTAAGATGTCTATTCGAGATAAGTTTAGACAATTAGATGACTTGTTTTTAATTAAAAAGTTTCCTGTTTTAATTCTCTTACAGCCATTACAAATGCTTAGGCTATACTACTACTGCAGTTGAATTTTAACATGTCTATGATAATATCTTTCGTGGTGTGAAGCCAGAGGTATGCTCTGATTGGTTATGCATCATGTTTCTCCAAAGTTAAAAAAGGTGCTGTGCTGTTCATAGTTTTCACAGTGAGACACTACAGCCTAAAATGTTTTCTGTAATTTAAATGAGCTGTGTCCACAGATGAAACTCTTTTTCAGCAAGATTAATAGCAACATAATGGAGAAAAGCAATAGGCAATCCAAACACCATACTGCTCATGTGATATTGACTTCCACTGTCAGTTTTTAGTAACTGTAACCCCAATCCCTTTTTCTGCCCTACATTCTTTCTTCTGGACTCATAGGATAAAGCATGGGATTTTAGGAGCTTGGAGATTTGAAAACTTTTTTTTTTTTTGCCAGCCCATAAGTACAGCGGATTGGTCCGTTCATGACCTCATTTTGTTAGGAGAGCAGTGGAAGCCAGTTGTGATGACAGTCCCTTGAATGCCTGGCCTCTAGTTGTAAGAGAGGGTGCACTGTAGCATGTGAGGAGCCATATTAAGCTACGTCCAAACTGGAAAGCAGCAGTTTGCTGACGCTCAGTGGAGATCTCACATGTATCCTTACAAGAAAGAAGAAGCTTATCATTGCTAAACACTATAAAGTAGTTGACGGCTCGTCAAATCCAGAGGCAGGTTTATTCTAAATGTGTTTTTGATGGGACAATATAGGTTGCTGTTCCTTTTTTGTCCCCAAGACAATTAAGTGTGGACATTAAAAATATATATATTATGGGTAAAGACAATGCAAACAGCTGGCTATGATGGTGTTTACTGAAAGAATAATCTTTATTTACAAAGTACTTTTCTATACTCAAGGTAGAAAGCGAGGAAAAGGTCATGAAATTAAGTAAAACAATGAGCAGGCAACAGAAGGCAGAAAAAAACATTAAGAAACTTTAAAATAGCAGATTAATAAAAGTCTTATCAAATCCATAAAGACTGATGATAATATATTAAGATGAGACTTAAAAGAGGTCACTGACTCTGCTGACCTGATTTCCTCTGGCAGCCTGTTCCATCACTTTGAAGCTGTGACTGCAAACTCTCTCACCTCTTCCCAAGAGCCTGAAGCTCTACGTACAGGACCAACAAGAGAACAGCTTTAAAAGTCAACTTATCTTAAGATTTATTTTAAAGATACTGAAAGCCTGTGCTTAAAGACTAAAACACATACGGTGCAGCAGGGGGCTCAGTTCTGCACAAGCTGTGGCTGCTAATAGAGTTTTGGTTGAGGCAAGTGCAGAGGATGTTGCAGTTGTTTAAATGTGAGGAAACAATATGTGAAATGGCCTCTCTGTTTTTTAGGGATTTTTTTCCAGTTGTTTATATTTAAAGTAGATTAGTTGTGATGTCGTCATTAATTCATGCATTTAACCCATGAAGGTATTTTTTATTTTAAAAATTTTTTGTGGGTTCTAGAGGTCTCTGTTGTACAGGAGGTAGGTAGGGAAGAGTATCAGAGAGAGAGGAGGGATGGCATGCAGCAACTGGCCCAAGGCCAAATGTTTGGCACCTGCAGCCCATGTCTATGGGGCAGCAGCCTTACCAGGTGAGTTAAACACTGTCTCCACATGAGTGATGAGCTACAACGAAGCCATTCATTTTACCTCGCCTTTTCCATCTAGTCTTTCTTGCTCTTGAAGTGCAACATTTTTATGATGGTTTAGTAACTGAGTCCTCATTGTGCTGGTATAATAACTTTTATTTTAAATACATGGATTAAAAAATGCTTGGAAGTGTCATTTTTCTGACAAATAAAAGATAAAGTAAAATGGTTTGCAGTTATAATTCTCTTTACTTGTAATAATTTTGTTTTTTTTAAGGTTTTTGTAACAACTATTTTAAGAAATTAGCTTCTTTGTCATGTAAATGATCTATCTAAATCAACAATATCCTCTCACTTTGTATATTGGGTAGAACTCTCCTTACCAGGCTTTAAAATTGTGTAAATTTAACATCAGATGAACAGTAACACATATTTTACATGCTGATACATTTAACAAAACTGACCCAAAGTACAGAAACTAAGTACCGCTTGACTACTTCACTAGAAATGTAGAGGGAAGAGTAGAATTCAGATGCTGCTAATCAAGTGCACTTCATTAACTGACCATCAGTAAGTGTGAGCACCTATATTAAAGCATGTTTTGGCACTTTGCTTGTGGGGAGCAGCCAGGTGTTTGTTAACACAATGCCAAGGAGGAAAGACACCAGCAAAAAACCTCAGAGCCAATTATTGTTGCCCATTAATCTGGGAAGGGTAATAAAGCTTAACAATTTTGTAGTCCATCTTTCTGCAGTGAGAAAGAATATTAACTGATGAAGAGCATGCATGGTAGACATCAATCCTCCCAGGAGTGGATGTCCCAGTAAGTTCACCCCAAGCTCAGACCATGCAGTGCCCAGAGCAACTGCAAACAAAACCAAGGGCAACATCTCACACTTTACAGGCTTCAGCTTTGCATGGGTGCTAAATTTCCAAATATTGTTAGAATATTAAATATTCAAGACAATTAGAAAAAACTTAATAAGTTTGGCTTGTTTGAAAGGGTTGCGAGGAGCAAGCTTCTTCTCTCTAAAAGAACATGACTTCTGTCCAAAGAACAATGGACCTTTTCTACTGTTATCTTTTTAAGAATCTTCTAAAATTTTTCAAGAAGTTTCTACAGAAAATTCTGTCAGATTCATGAACATGTTTGTAGACTGCAGTTTTGTTCATATCTTTTGTAACGGTAAGTTAAGAGGATATGCCATTTTACCTAAACCCAAACAGTCCCATAAAAGGTAATGAAACTGAAGGGAAAATTAAGGGAAATAATTAAATGATAATAATGATAACGATGTGCACTCAAAATTGTGACACACTTGGTTATAAATAATCACATAGTGAGATTTAAATCATATAAAAGCAGCTTTATGTACAAACAGGCAATTAATTGTTCCCAGACTTGGAGAGCAAGCCCCTCTGGTCCCATGAACACATCAGGATGCACATCCTTGTGATGTAGTACCCAAAGGTAGAAGTGGGACACCCTAGAAATTTTTTTTATATCTCTTTACACATTTTCTAATATTTGCAAAGCAAATTTCCACCTTCGGTGTCCAAACACAGCCAGTGTCCTTCTAAGATGCTTTGTGCTTGATGGTAGAGCAAGTGTGTGCATCTTATGAAATTAAACCTCCTTGTGAGTCTGAAGTACAGTCAGTGGTGTTGTTAACCAGGGGTCAGGAAATATTCTCCATATCCTGATAAAACTAGAAGAATAAAAAGCCACTATTGTAGAAAATCTTAATTATTAAAAGATATATATCAATGAGCCATGAACCACCAGCTGCTCCTTGTTGAAGACACATGCCAACAGGGCCACTCTTTAAGATGAAGGAGTTGTGTGCTCCTCCTGGGAAGTGGAAAACCACGTTCAGTCAGACATTTATGGGCTGATATTGCTTGCAGCTGAGTGAATGGATAAGGTGAGGTCACTTTAATGAGAATGTGTGTGCAATCTACTGCAACGATGGCTTTAAGAAGCCTAATGATATAATCCAGTCTTTGTTCATGAATGAATAAAAAAATAGTTGATTTTTCCTCTGAGGGAGATGATCATGTTCAGGGCACAAGCTGTTGAATCTGTTTAATCTGAATCAGGTGTGTTGGAGCAGGAAAGTGTCTGAAACCTGCAGGACGGTGGTCCTTAAGGGATGGAGTTTAAAAGCCATGGTCTGTTGGATTATGGGGCAGACTTAGTTTTTCCCAATACGCTCTTAAATTTCATCTGAGTTTATTCCATGTATTTAATGGAATAAACTTAGAAACCTCAGATGAACAACACCTGAGGTTTTGTTGACCTACTCATAAAATCTGATAGAGAAAGGTGTTTTTTAAACATCCTATTATCTAAAACTTTAAAACATTATAAGGTTTATCACTTCTGCACATGAGATCTGGGAAGTAGCCAAAAAAGTTCTCTTTGCAGTGCAACTTGGCTCATCCTAAGGGACAGATTAAGAGCTCGGGTAATTGAAAACAGATCACTGTTGAACTCTGCACCTCCTGTCCACTTTGGGGAAAAGGACCCATTGAGGTTGTTCAGGCATCTTGTTAGACTTCCTTCTGACTGCCTCGCCATGGACAAAACCCACTCACATCAGCGGGGGGGGAGACCATAAGAAAACACCCAGAAACACTAGAATGAAAGATACAATATACGACATATGAGCAGGACATTGTTTCACTGGTTTGCCTTGCATGACTTGCTGTCATTTTTTACTTGAACCTAGATAAGTAGACAAGAACTGGTGGATGGATTGTGTCAGTCAAGGTCCTGATTCTGCAATATTACTGCAAAATTAGACATTTTACATTAAGTTTTAAGTTAATTCTACTACCTTAAAAGAATGTAAGTTGATCTATTACATTCAATCAATCATACAAAATCACGTCTTCTTTTCTGATTTAAAGTTATTTTATTTTCTTAGTACAAAGGTAAAATACATATATTTTCAGCTTGACTGGCTGAGTTATGAATTACTAATATGTTCTTCTAAACAAGATGTTGGCATGTTGGTATTTTGTGACTCCGCTGTGCTGGGAACAACAGAGAGGCAGGCACAATGCTTAATTGTTTTATTTATTTATTTATTTTGCCTTTTATTTATAGCTTATGAAATATAGCCTTTATTGTAGCCTGTAGGTCTGTGGAAATGATCAGGATCCGTTCTGCATAACTAGCACTTCTGACAGGTGGTGGTCCTGCATAGTTTTAGAATTCAGATCATCTTTTAATATAAATTAAGCAAATACTTGGTATCATACAGCAAGACAAGTGGACGATAAGACTGCATCAGATTCAGTAATTAAATTTAATTGCACTCAAAATATGTATAAACAAAACCTCATATTTACTTAATCTCTTGTAGGTTTTGCTTAATTTAGGGATTTATTTTCCATACATGGCAATTACTTCTTGCTTATCACTATCTTTTATTATTTTTATTTGTTTGTTTAGAAAGTATTGATCTGTATGTAACAAATGTAGACAGAAAAATTACTTCAGACTTACACACCTTCATCAATTATCCCATTCTGGTGGTCCACCTCCTGTTGGCATCACATCTGTTTGTTTAGTTACTTAGCAATAATAACAATATATCGTTTCTATATTAAAATGTTTTGTCTAATATTTCTTTCGTTACGTTTTATGGTATAAAATACAATTATGTAGTCAGTCTGTGCTTTGTTGTCATCCCCTCTACGGTAATAAGCGGCATCCAGCTTCAATAATGTGGTGAAGCTCAGAAATCCTACATGGGTTCACTGTTCATTTAAGGGATCACGCATGCGTCAACGATGGAGTCTGTCCTGATTTGACAAGCCCAGAATCTACCACACAGCCCACTATGTTGCAAGGCTTTCCGTTACTAGCGCACCATCGCCTGCACCTGCCTACTCTGTTGTTGCAGCCGGAGCGCTGGGAGGGGTCATTATTTCGCAGGGACCGTGGGAGGAGGAGGCATTTCCGACACACCGACAGAAACGTGTAGCCTCAGATTCAGCACCACAAGATTAAGGAGAGCGTCCAGATTGAGTCGATTATCACTCTTCGTGGGTTAACTGAACAGGAGGACACCATTTTTTGGGAGTACTGACTGAGACAAGGCGCTGCTCACAGTTTGTGGACCTGCAAGAGGCGTCTCTTCCAACATTTAAAAGGTGTGTAGTTAGTTGGATGCCGGGGCTTGTGAGATTTTTTTTTTTTTTTTTTTTGCTAGCAGCTTGTAGCATTACACTTACTGCCCCGCCTGACCCATCGTACTGCTAACATTAGCTTATAGGCGAGGTCCGGGTTTCCATTCATCACAGTGCTGCTGCTCACGAGCTTGCTTGCTAAAGTCCCTGTTCGCAATACTTAACAATTCACAATTCCACAACAGGCTCCCGTGGTTTTTATGTCCTAAGTAAGACTACTCCCGTTAGCTAAAATCTCTGTCGCCCACTTTGCTAACGTTATCTAAACGGTACTCCGAGCACTGCTATCCAGTAAGCCGAGTGCTGAAAGCCTGCTTCGACCGCTTCACGGGCTGATACAAGCCATGCTGCTAGGCTACTGGGATGGCTAAGCTAACAAACACGGACCACTTTTGCTAGTAAATTAACGGCCACACATCTGCATGAAGGGGCTGTTTAATTATTCAGCCGCTGATTTCTAAACACAGTTTCACCACTGACGTAATGATGGCATAGCGTCCTCCTCTTGTGTATTTGCAGCACAGTTTAATTTCTTTGTCTAGTAATAGTGTCTCTTTGTCTAACTATCATTAGCGCTTACTCTCAGAGATAATCACTCGTTTTCAACGGTCGTTGACCCACAAGTCATTCCAATCTGTCGCAGGTGATTTTGATTCAGTGATTACGCCGTCCCGCTTCACTCGAGGAAGTGAAGTCGCAAACTGATGTTACATGCCTCACCCTGAAAGTGCAGCCTTACTTCATACTGAAGACTTTGGGAGCTTTTTAAGAGCAGGGAACAAACCAATTAAGTAACCTAGCCAAAAAAAAAGAAAAAGAAGAAACCTCAACCATACCAGTTTTATTATTATGATTATTTATTTATAGAGCAAAAGCCGTTTCACCTATGATAAAAAAAAAAATTGCTTGGTAATTTGCTTGTAGTAAAATGCCAGTATTTGTGTGTTGTGGTGAGCTATTTTATTATATTTTTCCTATATAGATGCATTGTTTAGTGCATTCAGCAGCTGTGCTCAGCACAGCTTTGAGACTGACTGTGGTTCGCCACATTCTCTTCCTGTAACTGGAGAGTCAGGATCCTACAAGCCTGTAGAGGTCACATAGAGGCTGAATTTAGAATGTGTGGTTTTGATTGGCATGGAAGTATGTTCACACTTGCTGTCCAGGGTCTCTTTGGGTTCTGCTGTCTCCTTCACATGTTTACACTTTTACTTTGCAACATATCACAAATAAAATAAAATAAAAAAGCTAGTTTATTTGAAAGAAATACACTTTAAGTAGCAACTCAACTGACTGATTACAGTCAGATTTCCAGAGCAAAGGGAATATCTTTTTGTTCTCTTTTTTTCCCCCAGCTAGTCTAAAGCTGCTTTCAGACACTGCTTTCCATTTAATATGGTAGCAACTGAACTTGCCGGTGTTGTGTGTGAATTGCCCATGTGGTGCTTTTCAGTCAGACAAGGATAGACAATGTAACACATACGTATCACTTTCAGAATGACACAAATGTAAACTGCTGCAGTCAAATTAACAGCAGCAGTGGGTTAATTTGATGTATGAGCTGTTGTTTAGAGGAATACAAGTGTTTTGGTTGGTTAATATAAACAAACAAACATTACCTAAACATATTTTTTATTGTTAATTGTATCATTTGAGTTCAAAGATAGAAAAGTGTTTGTGCCACAACTCAAGCCTCTTGACCATATCTTGAATTGCTTATGTATACTATTGATATTTATTTATTTATTTATATGGTGAAATGACTTGTTATAAGAACTTTATCACTAGAAAGGCTTACAACAGTTGTATGGCTCATCCACTCATCTTCTTACAAATAGCAGAGACTTTGTGGAAAAGCTTTCCTGACACCCAGTTTACACAAGGTGCGTGTGCGCCGCGTTCCGATGTGCTACGGTTTCCCGGCCTCCATGGCAGGCCAATCCACACCGGGAGCGTGTCACGTCCGGAGTGCCTGCGAGTGCAGTCCGCCTAGCCGGATCCGAGAGATCACGAAATCAAAGGAGAATTGGAGAATCTTGTGGTTCTCCACTTCCGGGATAAACATCTTGTTGTCCATGGTAAAAAAAAACAAAAAAAAAAAAAACACAGCGACACTGACGCTGTTTAAATGATTCCGCGAATACAAATCTGCACAGGGGCTGACACACTGCTCCCGTTGGTTTCCTGTTGGCCCAATTTGAACTGCTGAGTATGACGCGTTCTGGATGCGTGCTCCGTCAAAAATGGACTCAGTGCATATGTTTGGCATAGAGCCGCAACAAGGTGCTTCTGTGACGCTTTCAACATGCACTGCCGCACACCCTGTATGACCCAAACCATTGACTAACCCCTGATTTCCACCGGGTGCGTGTGCACACATAACGGCTGCGCCGCGACCTCCACTGCTATTCGTGGTTGTTTTAGTCAGTGGTTTGGTTTCCACAGGGTGCGCCGCAGCGTGTATCAGAAGTGCCTTGTCGTGCTAAATTTACGCGCCACATCTATTTTTGGCAGAGCAATCACCTCAATGCGTCAAATTTCACAGTTCAGATAGGGGCAGACAGGAAGTCAGACACGGGAGCAGTGTAAAATCTTCCGGTATTTCATTAAACAAAAGCCCACATGCGGATGTGCGCTGCTGAACCATGTAAAGATTACGTGTTTAACCTGTTGGGGGGTCTCTGTGTTTTGTTTTTGTTTTTTTTTCATCATGGATGACGAGACAATTATTCTGGAAGAGGAGAATCACAACATTCTCAGTCGTAATGTGGCGCACACACTCCCGGTGGAAATTGGGAGATAGCTGAAGTAAACCTGATGTTTTTCTTAAAGCTGATAACAGCTATGCTGTTGCTGCAGTGCATGTAAACGTTTAATACTGTGTCACTTTTACAATCATGTCTAAATGAAGCATCCGAAACGCTGATGATCAATGATCAATGGCAGTGTCAGCAATCAGTGCACATTAAGTTTGTAAAACTGAACTTTCCATATGTGTGAACTAAAGCTAAGAACCACTCAGAATGAGGTCAGAAGAGAAAAATGTCTCGCCTCAGAAACAAGTCGTATTTACATAATTTAAGTATATTTTGTAATGAATAGTTGTTTACACCTTTTCAACTGCAGAATGTCCTGCAGCAACACTCTGTGGTGCATTCAGAAACAGCCTGGTTTTCAATACTGGCAGTAAGGATGTTGTTAACATGGACCCTGTCTGACGTGACACAAACATTCTCAATGTAGGGCTTGCACAGGTGTTATGAAATTTATTTTACGTTTGAGTGGTTTTAAATGATTATGAAGTTTCTTTTCCCTATTGGCTTTAATTTTGCTTTTAAAAAAAACATCTGATTTTCCTCGGCAGAGAACATGTAAACCACTGTCTACTGCAGGAAGGATTAAAGCAACTCATGAGTGCAACACAGAACTCCACTGAAAACAACAAACAGCTTTTTAATATATCTCTTAAAAACAAATTGCAGTACTGGCTATTTTTTGGCATCAACTCTTCCTCTGCTTTCAACAAGACATTTTGCGTCCTTTGTCATGCTTTGACTTGGCTTTACAGAGAAAGCAAACAGGGTTCTAGTCATTTTGTGTAGCAAGGGGTATTTAAAGTATAAAAAATGTCTTACTAAAAACTGACTAGAGGCAGACATGGTGAGAGCTGTGATTTCAAGCTGCCAAGAATGGACAGACTCTCTTCTGCCCTATGGGAAATAACTGCATATGTTTATCACTATCTAACCATCTGGCAAAGACCATAGTGTTTATTTGTTTGACTGCTATAATTTTTGTTGTAATTTTACTGTAGATCACATCCAAGTTTTGGATTTTTTAAATTTCTTTTTATCTCTACCTTTTAAACTGTAAACAAAGTGTACAAAGTTTGCTTGAGTGTTAGATAAAAATAAACAAATTTTTTTAAACAAAGATAAAGTCAAAAATACTTTTTCTTGATAGCAGAAAAATAATTTCTTAGATAAATGTTAGCTAGTATGCTGCTCATTACTCAAGATAATGTCATATTGCTGGGTTTGACAGTCACCCGTATGTGATCATACTGTCTGTCAGTGTGTGCCATGTAGAGTAGAAAATAATTATTATTGCTGTCTTACTATATAGTTATTACTGCTTCTGTCACTTGGAATAAGGAAGAGCCATAATTTGAGTAAGACTAAGCAGTGAATGGCAGCAAGGAGTGCTTTGTAATCCTTGTTTCCTTGGAGAGGAAGCTATATTGACCGACTACCATGGAACCCCTGTTGTTGTTATGCCAGTGCACAGCTTTAAGGTAGCCATGGTTCCCCCAATAGGCATTACAAGACTGCTTCTCCTCCTTTTTCACTCAAGCTCATGCAGTTAATCTTTTTTATTTTTATTTTTTTATTTTTTATTTTTTAGATATGAGGCGATAGATGGAACTATCACTTGGTACTACAAGCTTTGTATGACGGGACGAGTCTCAAATAATAGGAATGCTGGTTGAACCTTGACCTGTAGGGCTTTCTCACAAGCTTCAATGTCTACTACTTGCTTTGAACCTTTGTTACCCCTTTTATATTTCAGCATGCTGCAGTGGGAAACTGCACAGATATGACAGCAGGCATTTAAGTGTTTGGTTAAGCATGCACGTCCTCTTTACTTGTAACATGTTTTGTTATGGCATCATTGGTCAGCCAACTTAACATTATGTCACATGAAACTTATGCTACATTAGCTTGATTAATTTACTGTTTAAAGTTCCACACTTTTGTTAAAAATGCTCAGAAAAAGTAGTTCAGTGCCAGAAGAATAAGTGATGTCTTTAATTTGCTTTCATTTCAAAGAACACAACTACACCCACAAAGCATAAAAAAAGGAAGATTTCAATTATGTTGTTCGAGTTCGGGTGTTTTATTTATAGCCCTGTCTTTATTACCAAAAAAAAAAAATCTATTTACCCACAAATTATAAGTCTGTGGGTGGATGTGGTTGAATATTATTTTACCTAGAAACTGTTTCAAGTATGGGAAGTCACTAGAAGTCTTTTTTTTTTCAGCAAGCTAATGAAATTTAAATGAATGAAAGTGCTAAATGTGTGCATTTCTTTGTCTCCAAAGTTTGACTTTGGGATAAAATGTCTAATGAAATGTTAATACCTTATGCAGCTTGGATCTTAAATTCAGGCTGCAGCTAAATCTTTAAAAGCACTTCAGTATTGTAGGATCTCTGCATTTTTATCCCGATGGAAGCCGCAAATAGATCTGCTTTTGTTTAGTGTAAGTTGGCATCAAAGTGATGATGTGAAGTTGGTTTAGCCTTTATACTGTGCTAACCGGCCATGTTATGTGCTTTACTGTTTACTGTACTCACAGCTTGGTATTCTTTTCTTTTTGTCAATCTATTTGGCAAATTGGCAAAGGCTTGTCCGACTTTTTGCTGTAGCCTGTTTCTAGACAAAGGTGGTCAGTTTCTTGTGATATTGAAAGTGTAGAAAACAAACTTTTGGGTGGCAAATTAGGATTAACAGATTTTGCTAATACATTTTGCTACACTTCAGCTATTTTTAAACTTGTTTAATTGATGTGAATTCATATGACAAATCTGTGAAACAGTGGAATCCGTGGTCAGCTCTTTCTGCACAACCAGTCACAACAAGATATGAAATCCATCATCTGTTACATGTTTGAGTCTCTTTCCAAGGCAAACAAATGGTGTGTTTTCTGTTGCCTTTTGTTGTTTTCTTTCTTTTTTTTTTAACATTACAAAGGATCACATAACTTGCTTTGCCAAGTTTGACATACTAGTTATCAGGTAGAATCAGAATAACTATAATAGAAATAATAACATTCATGTCTTGCACATTAAAACAGACGTTAACATCATGGCTGAACTTTGACAGTCAGCATAAAAGTTCTGCATTGGAAGTTAAGACGGCGGCTCCAGATTTGTTTCAGTGCACAAGTTAATGGTATGCATGGCAGTCTCCACAACAGAGTGACATGAAGCTCGAAGTGGGCTGCGCTTAGTGTAAGATTATTAGAGTCTGAGCTCCCAGATCAACAACCCACAGGTAAAGAGGTACGAGACAAACTTACAAACACTGTTTGACTATTAAACTGTAACCTTTCCATTGTACAGTGGTTAATATGCTGGATGTTTTCTTATTAGGCATTTATTATATGTTAATGGATAGATAACTTTATGTATCCCCTTGGGTTCATGGAACGTGTTGGCTCTTTAAACATGCTGTACTTAATTTGACAGTGGACACCCTGATCAACTGTTAATGAGTTGTTGGTAGTCTTTAAAATCATCAAAATATGGAAACTTAAGAGCTCTGTTTACAAAATAAAAATAGTTTTTTTAATAGAAGCTTTAATTAAGGGATGAAATTACTTGCAATAATAGTTTAGTGGTATCTGGTGAAACTTAAAGGGAGAGAGGGCAGACAGTTCATATCTCCCAGGAAATAAGTATGTTCTGTTAGCAGAGAGCGCCTTTTTACTTTGAGATGTTGTTACTAGGAGTGTTAATGCCAAGCTGCTGCCAAGAATTTCACAACAGTTTTAATGAATCTCCCCAAGTCTCCCACAGACGTCACAACCTCTGTGAGAATAGGTTATTGATTTTAAAAATATTTAATTAATATTTTTTTGTAAACTTTATGGCCCTGTTAGTTGGAGTTCATGAAATCATAACAGATAAACTTTGTCACCATTTAGGGGGTTCCCTGTTGAAAAAGCAAACAAAAAAACCTGTAAAGTTACATTATGACACTGACTTTATGACAGCATGAGAGAACAGTCAAGCTAGGACGAATGCATATAAAGGGGCATTGCATATTTCTGGAGTGTTAAACACGGCACAACGCTGAACTTGATGCTTGAGAATAAGGCTTGAGAGTCATAATCTAAGTCATAATACAGTATATGACACAAAGTGGTGTTGCATTTTACATTGCTAGACAAGAACAACATAGACATATAGAGCACAGTTTCCTTTTCTGTTGGGCTGTATCTCAGTGCTCCTTCAGCCTCAATGGCAGCATAGGGCGAACAACTATTATTCTTAAACAATTCCGGATTCTGCATCTCATCTAGAGCTCTATAATTGTCTGATACTTAATTAGGTCTGACGAATATGGAAAACAAATCTAACTGCGATTTATTTTGTTTTACAGATAATTTATTGCAATGTGCAACTAAATCTTTTAAATTCCAGATTCCGTTCAGTGTTCAAGCAGAGATGTAGTTTTTACAAGAGGTGGAGCATTACCACGTGAGATGAAATCAAGCTGAGTTTGCCTTCACCTTGTCTTATTAAGGCATCACTAGTTTCCTGAATCGATTCAATTAGATTCACAACAGCATATTTCGATTTGATATGGATTCATTTACAGATAATTGTGTAACACCACCTATTTTTCTTGAATATCAAATACATTCTCATAACTATTTTTATAAAACAGAGTGCATTTACTTGACAATCAGAATCAGTCATATAGGAGTAATCAGATAATCTAATATGACACATCTACATGCATGTCTAAAATACCATGACAATACAGTGTTGAATAAGATCTGAACCCAAAAAATGTGGATGAGTGTGTCTCTGAATATTTCTCAAAATATAGTGCAGTACTAGGGATGTCACGATTACAGATTGTCTTGGTATGGTTATTGTTAAATTTATGATTATTACTCTTATGTTTCCCAACATTATAAATATGTGAAATCACACTCCTTATGTGTCTTCATGTGTTTATTTAGGGCTGTCAAAATGAATGTGCAAAGAGATTAATCTGTAGAATTAAAGCATTTTCTTTTTCTTTCCAATCAACAAAGTTATTACTCATGTCATATTAAAAATCTGATTTTGGACATGTAGATTCCTTGTTCCAGCGTTTAACCGAATCCACCAAAAACCACTTTATCCTCCCTGTTTATGAAGATACTGACAGTTTTCATGCTTTGCATTTAGAGGATGGCCGCAGGATAACCCATTTGATATATTAAATAACTTTATTTTAGTTCCGTCAGCAAGTTGAGCTGATCTACTGTTACGGTTCAGACATGAGTTTTTTTTTTATGTAAAGTGACAATATTGAGGAATCTTTGCATTTAATTAATCGTGGTGAGTAATTGTGAAATTAAATAATCAGGGTATCCCTACACAGTCCTGTAGGTTATATTTTAGTGTAGTTCAAGTAAGATGTTATTGGACTGTCAATGAGCTAAATTAACTAATGAGTCACAGTGAGCTTTGAAGTCATCAGTCATACAATTTACAGCCAGTTACTCCAACAACTTATTCTTTACTGTTTAATTTGTAAAAGGGCTAAGTATGAAAAGTGAGAGCATTGCTGATAGCTCATGTCCTCCCACAACACTGGTACTGAACAATATTGAGACTTTAAGATTAAATGCTAGAAGATATACAGAAAACATTCCCTTATGCTAAAGTAATTTTTGATACTGCTACCTTGGTCTGGTCTGAGTATGCTGATTCATAATTATGATCCATTGTTCAGAATGAGTTTAATGATCCAGGTTTCCAACTAATGAAATTATCTGTAGAATAAATGGGAATTCAGAAGCTGGTCAGGAAAACTGGTCAAGACCATAGTTAATCACCTAGTCTGTGTCTGCTTCAGCAGTGTGGTGATAAATTTTACTTCTTATAGAATTTGTATAAGTAGCATATAGGCATTTATAAAAGGAAGCTAACAATGATGTTTGTTGAACTGTTAGTAATTCAGGGTCATCTTCACTTGCACTGTCATTGTATTTCCAGCCACATGAGATCATGTCAACACGCTCCTGGCACTGGAAAGTTCTTGCACCGCTTTTGTGCCCATTTTCTTTTGTGTTACCTTTTTTTTTTTGATATCATCAAAAACAGGCCTGTCTGGAGAGTCTTGCTAGAGGGCATTTATCTCTGTCTCTCATCTCACTTGTTCTGTGCCTCAGAGGCCTCGCTTCTCTCTCAGCAGACTCTTCATTCCACCCCCACCACAGGCTACATCTGGGACCAGTATGGGCCCCAAGTATTGACCAGCTCCTCCCCCACACTGTGTGTGCTCTGTCTGGGTGAATTAACTTTTCTATTGTTTGGTGACTGCTGGTGTTCCCTTTTTTTCTTTTAGAAAATATACATGCTGACTGGGGTAAATCAGGATTAGACATCCGTTGCTTGGTCGAGATTCTTGTAATGGTTGGCTAGGGACATCTTTTCTTTTTTTTTTCTTCTTCAAAAGTTAACTTTGAATGAACCTCAGCCCTAGTCGATATGAAACAGATTTTTTTTTCATTAAATAAATAAACCAAAAACTGGAGTGTTAAAGCCTTAAATTATGGCAACTGCTTAATAATTTCCATTGAAATGGCAGTGCGCAGCTTTCAGTTACATCCTAATTTTTCATGAATTATCTGATATGTTTAACTCTGGTTTTGCTGTTTTGTCACAGACCACTTAAACAATTTATCCTTTCAGAAGAACAAGAAATAGAAGCAGTTTCCACAGAAACCAGTGAATTGACAGGGAACTGGTAAATAACATGACTATATTTTGGTTTTATGGGTGAGGTTCTTTTTAACAACATAGTAACACAAAACCCATGTCAGCTGTAGGATTATAAACATTTATTTACATTTGACCTATTTATTGTAGTCCACCGTCATGGATTAATCCCAGGCACTAAACCAAAACTGTCATGTAATTATGCCATGTACCCACTAAAAACAGCCAAACCTTGGAGCAGAATTGTGTACTTTTTTTCTTAACAAGTCGCCACATAAAATTCTGCGTATCTTAAAGTAGGCTGTAATGAATAACATTTGTAAGTCTGTGACCTTACATGTGTTTGCTCTAGTCGGGTTTTAGTGGTATGATAGATGAGTAAGCCAGTTTTCTCTTCTTGAATCCTTTTGTGGCAGATGGATGAAGAAAATCTTGTAAAACAAGTAAACTGATTTTATGAGTAAATCCCAGTTAGATAAGATTGTTTTTCTTTTGTGACCCTTTTCTCTGAGTTGCAGTAAAAATGAGGGTCAGCCTTTAAAGAGATGCCCAGCTGGAAGTAAGAAATTAATTCAGAACATCATTTGAGTTTATCAAAGTAATTAGTTGGGAAGTACTCAAGTATTCACCACCTGTTTATTTAATTGTTTTCTCTTCATGTTTATTATGATGATAGTCGAGTATCTCCCAGAATCAGTGAGACAGGCTGAATTCAGCCAAAGCACTTGTGGACAGAAATTAATATTAAGTACTGTACTAAGAAGGTGGGCAAGATCCATTAGATGGATATGGGTAGGATTTCTTAGAAGCGCAATTAAATTTCAAATAGTTTAACAATTTCCTGCCAGTCTGAAAAAAAATTCAGATGTGATGTAGCTTTGGAGTGTGTGCATTTGTATATAAAAAATAGATTTTCCACGCACTTGAAATTCCTAAGAGAACACAACTGCCTTTAATAATTTCATAGCTCAAGCTATACTAAAATCAGTCTACTTTGGCCTCTCTCAGAATTTGGCTCTGGAGCACAGCGAGATGACAGGCTGAGCTTTGACATCTGCTTTTAGAGATACCCTGGCTGTTGCATGCAAGTATGTGTATTTAACTCTGCTCTGAATCTGGGTCAGTGGAGTGTTAGCACATTAACTTTCCCCTTAATGACAAGTGATGTGGATTGTAGTAACAAAGGTAGCTTTATTTAGTCAAAATAACCATTATCTCATAACCATTTTATGCAAGTAAAACTTTTTAAATATTTAAATCTTTGATAAATATACATGTGCTTGAAAAACTACACAGCTAAAAATATAGAGAATGTAGGGAATAACAAAAAATATTTTTTTCAGATTTTCAGCTGGTTGACATGTTTTCCAACGCGCGCTGATGGAAGTGTGATCACATTCTTGCTCGTGCACGTGTCTGTGTGTAACATCAGGGTGGAAATTCGTCGGGGACGGAGAGCTGCTATGACATGCCGTCATACAAATCACATAAATAACAGACTGTTTAGTTTTTTGATAAAAGGATGAAGTGTAAACTTATTCTAGAGGAAATGTGACTTTAAATGTGTTCTGTTGTGACTTGGTGCTCTTTAGAAAACCAGATCAAAATAAATTAACGTGACGTCATAGTGGGGTTGTTGGCAGGTGTCTGGTGACGTTACTTCCTGTTCTTTGCAAAATATTCAGTGTTTGTTAAACATCATGTGCATATGATCCTAGCATTGCTAACGTGAGAGGTAATAGCTACTAAATAGTTTACAGGTTAATGTAAGCCAAAGGTGAATAAAAAATTTGAATTTGGCATTATTTCAGCGAATCAGAGAAGCTGATTTTGGACAGGAAACTAGGGCTGGGTGATATGGCCTAAAACTGCTATTTTATATATTATATTATTTTTGGGGTTTATCCTGATACATGATATACATCCTGATGTTTTAAAATCTCCTCTGAAACACTATAAATATTGAATTCAACGTTATTATGCATAAAAAGACACCAGTGTGCTTTAAGTAAGCTCACTGAAATGAATCTTTTTTGTAATTTTTACCTTTCAACAAACTTTTTATTTTAAACCTGTACTCAAACATTTTATAAAAACCATTGTTTTTCATTGTATTAAAGGGGAGCTCCAACCTCCACCAACCCTAGAAAATCAAGTTTATTTTATTTTCTATAAATATTCAATATCTGATCATTTTTTTTCATTTAATTATTTTATATTAAAATATTATCTCATTGTATTATTTAGGTTATTTTAATTCTGCACCAGATCACAACAGGAGTAATCCCCTTTCCTCTAGAATGGCTTTATATTTTATTATAAAAACTAAACTACTAAAACTAAAGCTCGAGTGAATCTGTATTCGAGTATATCTATATCGCCCAGCCCTACAGGCAACCTTTCAATTGTACATGCTGAGATCTCGCCAAGCATTGGTAAGTCACGCAAGAGTAGGGTCACTGTTGTCACCGGAAAAGACACATGTAAAACAAATCGACCTATGAGTTTTATGAATCAATATAGGATTAATTAAATTATCGATGAACTGATTTATTAAACCCAGCTCTATTAGAATAATCTCTCTGACTAGCTCAATCTCTTGGACTTATTATACATTCTGTCCACATTTTCACTCAATTATTAGTGAAGTAACTTTCCTTACCAACACTAATTTCCTGAAAGAAACTGTCATTTTTTGTATAGAAGTATAAGCTACTGAAGTTGCAACTTTTATCTCCCATGAATTTTTACATAAATGAAACAAATAGGACAAACAGTGCTTATTAAAACTTAAGCAATTGTCCCGTCTCGTCTATTTGTCTGGGAAATGTCTTCTTATTCTGCCTCTTAGACTACTAGATAAAATGTGCAATTTATTACGGTCCTACAATCAAATCAAATGGTATTTATATAGCACTTTGTATACCAAAGAGCAGCACAAAAGGCTTATCACTGTCAATGCAATAATAACATATCAAAATAAAATACTGCAGCTTGCCAACAATTGTGAAATTGAATATGAAAACAATTTTGTAACTGTCTTGATAGACTCAGTCTTTCCAGGGTGTTTGTCCCAGCAAGTTAACCCCAAAAAGTCAAAGCACCCAACAGCTATATTTCATGCTCTGTAAAGGTCTTCTTTAGCATGCTAAATGTTAAATTTCATGTCATTACAATTAAAAAGAAACCGAACAAGCATGGTCTGTTTGGAAGGTTTGCGAGGAGAAAATCCCTCCTCTCCAAAGGGTGAGTTTAGATTTGCACTGTTTGCATCTACATGAGTCACAGGACATTGTGAGTCCAATGTTCTTTGGACAAACAAGACTAAGGTAGAGATATCTGGTCATCATGCTTAACCCCATGTGGTGAAAAACAAACGGAGCTCTTCGGTACAAACACTTGTCACCAGCTGACAAAAAATGATGGTGGAGAGATTATGATTTGGGCTTCCTTTGTAGTCACAGCACCTGGAAAGTATTCTCAAGTCGGGTCTTACAACAGAACCACGATCCAGAGCACAGAAACAATAATACAGAAGAATGGCAGTCACACAATCTAATTGAAATGCTGTTGTGGGACCTTAAAAGAGCATAATCAAATGCCTTGAAACTTTAATGAAGTGCAGTAACTCTGTAAAGAAGAGTGGGCCAAAATCTCTCCACAGCAAGAGACTAACAGACTGATAATGTCATAGAAAAAAACTAGAAGCACTCAGAGGACAGGCCTCTGCTAAGCCATTTCCATTTCTTTTCCCAATGATTGTGGGCATTATATTTGAGTTAAAATTTCTAATGGAAAAAATATCTTTATCTTCTCATAGAGAAGAATCCTTTAAAACAGGGATCCCTAACCCTGGTCCTCAAGGCCCACCGTCCTGCAGACTTTCCATGTCTCCCTGCTTCAACATACCTAACTCAAATTAATGGCTCGTTAGCAGACTTGTGCAGAGTTTGTCAGAGACCCATTTAATTTGAAACAGGTGTGTTGCAGCAGGGAGACATCTAACCTGCAGGATAGTGGCCTTGAGGACCAGGGTTAGGGATCACTGTGTTAAGTAATTCCTGGATCCAGATCACCCCCAAAATCTAACCACTTGTTTTATTCATCAAGATTTCCTGAAAATTTAATCCAAATGCGTCCAAAACCTTTTCAATCAGATAGACAGACCAACACCGCAGAAAACAGCCTTGGTGGAGGTAATAATTCCTTTAAGTAGTTGATGCAAAATGTATTTTATATGCTATTGAATCTTGGGGTGTATATAGTTTTCATATTCTGTTTCCGGATTTTGATGTAATTCTAGTAAAATGAGACAATTATTTAAATTATAGTACTTGCCTAATCATAAAACTTGGCAAAGACCAAATTATTTTATTTTAAATCTTTTTAAAGTTTATTCAGGAAATCTTAAAATGGGAAGCAGTCTAACTGCACGAAGATTTGTGTTTAAACAAATACCTCTAACTCTTAAATTAGTTGTTTTATGGTTATGCCAACAACCTCTTTCACGATTGATTCAGTTTATTTGAGCATAATGCAATTTTAATGGATAATATAGGAAATCTTGATGAATGACTTAAAATTAGTATAATTATGTGCCAACAATATATTTTTGTGTTTGGCAGCAACTTGAAGCCATGTAGTCAAAGCCAGTATGATATGGTGTGTTATAAATGTACTGCAATGACAGAGGATAAAAATAAATAAAAAAATAAAAGCTACCTTTGTTAACAGCTAAATTAAAGGCTCTGTGTTTGGTGCCATTTGATTGTCAAGACCTAACATTGACCTATTCTTTATTTTTTCTTTATTTGTACAAACCTATATATTGGGAGCTGCCTAACTGTGTGTGCAGGATGCAAGGCTCCACAGCCACATGCCTTATGTTTAGCATTTCCAGCTCAGCTGCCACACAAACTTTTACATTGTTGTAGTAGGCATTTTTTTTTTTGTTTACATGCGTGCTTTTCATATATGCTCACTAATGTTACTCCGATAAGGACACAGCAGTTTGCTGTCCTTTTGAATTACACTTGTAAGTGTAGTGAAATAGCAAGATGAGTAGTAGTAAGGTTCAGACTGTATGATGTAGTAGGGCTACTCAGTTATGGCAAGAAATCAGAATCGTGATTACTTTTTGTCAACTTTTAGATCAAAAATATTTACTAATTTTGCCAAAGTAGGATATTCGCCAGGACCGGCTGTTTTTTTTTCTCTTCTTTTTTAAATTTACTCTTTTTTTTTAGAACTCTGTCTCTCTGTCTTCATATATCTATATACGTATCCATCAGTATGTGGCAGTAAAACATGAACATTTTTAACTTTTCCAGTCTATGTCAGCAATATAGATATCTGACTGTAAACCAGGGTGTGGTCAGCCAACGGCAGCTTTGTTCATTTTCAGCCTGGGTGCAGAGCAGATGTTCATCTCTGCTCTGCACACAGACCATAGGTATCCCTGCCGTGAAAAAGACTGTGCTTTTCATGGCAGTGGTACTTATTTCTGCACACCACTAGGCCTCCTGGGACTGTTTTGGGACGGGGGAAGGGCCTACGGCAGACTCGTTAAGAAGAGTAAGAATGATGTGTGCTTTCCCGTCGGTCTCTAAGCCTCCAGTGTTACCTGAAAAAATCACTAGATTTGTTGTCATTCACTTATTTGCAACAGAGTCATTTCGTTTCTGTATTTGTGCTGACATATGGGGAATCAAAAATAAATAAACTTGACTTGAATACTTGTCAAATATAGCATCAAAATCGCTATGTTGGCAATGGAAGAGGGCCTACTTTCACTACTTTCTCTACATATTCGCCTTTGTAAGCGGCAGAAATGCGCATGTCATTTTGAAGGTGTGACAACATAGAGCGTAATATGGCGAAATTATTTTAATAATTTGTCAGTGACTTTTTTTTGTAAGTTTGGAGACTTAATCAAAATTCAATATATTGCACAGCCCTATGATGCAGAAATGGAATGTAAGTAGATGAACGTTTTCATATGGACATTGGACCAAATAATTTCAACTTCTTGTGATCATTTCCTTTGAATTCAGAGTGTAAGGATGCTTCCTCTGTATCCATCCAGTGCATAACCTTTCTTGTCTGATCAGTCAGCTGTGCAGACATGCACAAGGTTTTGCCTCCACTCTCTGTTTTTGTTGAAGTTTATCTGCTTTGGTGTAGTCACGTTTGAATTGAGGCCAATTCAGGATACATTTCTGATTACATGGTGAGTCATCACCCTTTTTACTGTTTTGAAGGAAATAGCTGGTTCTTTGTGAAAATAAAGACACTTTTCCTGTATATTTGCAGCAGATTACACAAAATATTGACTAAATTAGTTTCCATGCTTTCATACTTCCCTTTACGAAAGGGCCATGACTTCTAGCAGGTGCAGAAGCTAAACACAGAACAATAGAAAGAGACTGTTCGCACACTCACACACACACATACATATCTCATGAGACCAAAATGAAGATCAAAATTTATCTTAAAATGGGAGCAACTTATGTTTCACACAAACCACTCCCCATCTCTCATGCACTATTGTCTCCGTCCTCCATCCACCCTGTCCTCTTCTTTTTGCTATCTTCTTCTATCTGTACTTCCTGTCTCTGGCCTGTCTCTTCTGCCACAGGGCATCACAAATATCTTTTTGCAATGTTTTCTACACCTTCCCTAGTTTCTCTTTATGTCTGAATTAATTTTAGATTTAAACCAACGAAATGTTCTCTATCACATACACAAGTAAAAAGGAAATGTAATTTTCTCAGTAATGGACACATCTACTATAGTGAGGCTGTATTTATGCTGTTTTCTTTAATGATAAATGGAGTCTATAGATGCCTCTGGAATAAGTAAACATCTCTCTGTGGTCAGTTGCTACACTGGGTAGAATGGGACCAGTCAGTTTGTTTTAAACAACACAGGGAGAAACACCTCAGCATCTATTTATCCCTAGAATTATGTAGTTATTCATGAGTCAAAACAAATGAGCTATGGCTGGTATTTTCCATCTTATCAAGTCATTTTTATGAAGTCATCAGTCATTCTTTTAAAAGGTCAGTAGCTGTTTCATTCCAAGTAATGAATAGTTTAATTACACCTGGTCTAAGTGATGATTTGGTCTGCAGGCAATCTTACCGGACAGAATCTAGGCCTGTGGCATTGAGGTGAGGTGATCTCGGGGACATATTACTCCAAGGAATACCGTCAGCTATTTCTTGTAACGTTAATTACTTATTTTACTACTTATTATATAGCAATATTTAAACAAACATGTCCAACAGCTCCACATTTTCTCCCTGTGATAACACCTGACAGTACCTGCCTGGAACGCCAAAGGACTTAAGCCTGGTACAAGCATAACGCTTTTTGGGCTGTTTTTCCCTGTACAAGTATCATTTGGTCTGTGGTGTGTTACGAGCTGATTTGTCCCAATAATCCGGTCCGAAACGGGTCGTAGCCGACAACTGCAAATATTTAACATGTTCAATATTTCAGAGCTGATTTCTGAGGAACGGCAACGACTCGTGCATTCTGATTGCGTGGATGGTGACGTGGTACAGAATGTAGCCAATCAGAGAGCTAGCTGGCTGTTAACAGTAGTTCCAAGACCACCATCATTTCCTCGTCCTACTTATCCTCTTCCATGCTGTGTGTTGTGTTTTCCGATCGTTACTATGTTTCTTCTTCTTCGTTTTTTGCCGGTTGTTCCTATGGTTCATATTTCTACGTTTCAACCTTTGTCCGACTTGGAGGACTAGATTGTGACTGTGTGGATTGTGATGTGGAACGGAATATAGCCAATCAGAGAGCGAGCTGACTAGTAGTCACAAGATCTCCATCATTACTTCATTATATATGTCCTCTGCCATGCTGGGTGTTGTGTTTTTCGGTTGTTGCTATGTTTCTTTTTCCTCGTTTTTGTTGGATCAAGTTTGATCACACAAGATTTCTGGCTCGGAGGACTAGATTCTAGATCGGCTGCGGGACAGAATTCTTATGTATGTTTTGTTCTGTGATATTATCAAAGCACACCACACACAGTAAAATCAAAACTGATAAATGCCTGATTTATTTATATTTTATCTTCATCTGTGGTGTCTCTAACAGATAAAAATTCCTTCTCAGATTTAGAAAATCTGTATGTGTGTACCAATCTTAAGGCTACAAACTCCTTGTGCTTTTTAATGTGATGCTTTTTAAGGTTGCTGGTATTAAATTTGGTAGCATTCAGGCCACCTCTGGAAACTTCAGCCCAGCATATTAGACATACTTGGCATGTCGCTGTTTTGCTAGTGGGATTATTTGATGAGTAATAAAGCCAACTGCTAACATAATGCTAATAATAAATGTTAGCACAACCGTGCAGCTGCTTCTCTGCCTACCAACACTTGCCAAGCTTCCTGTGTCTGCGTGTGGTGATGTTGCTGGGGTTAGGTAGGAAAAAAGAATTATGATTCTGTTTCTGTGGTATCAGATGGTGTTTACATTGAAATACGATCACCTTACTTTTAGTAGAATCTGCGATTATTTCCAATGCTAGTATTGTATTGGCCCAACTCATGTTCCTGAAATGAATGTTTTTGTTATTTTTCTTTAAACTGCTGCTAAAGCAGAAGTTTGTAACCAGTTAATGCAGTCTTTGGTTTATTCTATTCTATTCTATTCTACAGTCATTTAGCAGACGATTTTATCCAAAGCGACTCACATTTGAGAGTAAGAACAACACAAGCCTGAATTCAAACAAGATGGGACGTCATAATTAAGTGATAGTCAGACCGCTTTTGAGTCCAGTTGGACCCAGGTGCGGTTTATAAAGCACTAAATCACTAGTTGCACTACCAGCAGTGGACAGCCATGTACAGTGCCCGGGGAGCAGTTGAGGGCCCCTTGCTCGAGGCCCAGAGTGGTTTTAGCTTTGTCACCAGTCCAGGAACTTGAACCTTGGTCTGCCAGACCCAAGTCTGCCTCTCTAACCATTAGGCTTACCACTAAACTTGATAAAATCATAGGCAAAAACCTATGGACCTATAGACTAGGCAGTCTGTATGTACCACTGATGTTTTATGGCATCATAAAGAGGAAATGGCTCTATGCTATTTGATTCTGTAAGATTAATACATTAAGCCAAAAATGTCACATACAAGGCTTGAACAAAACTACCACCAAGACATGTTCATAAAGCAAACATTTAGTTGTGTTAACCTTAGGTCCTAGCTTTAACTTATTTCCCACTCTGCAGTGGTTTTTTAAAAGAAAAAAAAAAAGAAAAGAAAAACCAGCAGAGACACAACATAATAACATTTCATTAAGTTAACGGAGTCTTTATTTTCACTTTTGAAATTCTTAACACTGTGAACAGCATTAAGATTAGAGTTAATGTTGAACTTGGATTTATCTGGTCACTTAATGC
This sequence comes from Melanotaenia boesemani, assembly GCF_017639745.1. Classification (NCBI taxonomy): domain Eukaryota; kingdom Metazoa; phylum Chordata; class Actinopteri; order Atheriniformes; family Melanotaeniidae; genus Melanotaenia; species Melanotaenia boesemani. The sequence continues at coordinate 14,339,012 of NC_055685.1, forward strand.
CTGATTAGGACTAAATGTAATCAGCTCTGTTTGGATACATTTCTTTGCTGCATCTTATTTCCCAACACAGCTAAAGCTATGGTTGGGTGATAATGTCATAAGATTAAATTTCTCAGCTTGACGTGCTGTGAGTGAGGTCCTTGGTACAGCTGGCTCAACGTGGAATCTGACCTGCAGGCTTCCTCGTTTGCAAATGACTTTGCTTTTCTGTCCACACTTTGGCTTGAAAACAAACTTTAATCAGTCTTTAATCTTTGGAGATATATTTGCATTAATTTGTCTATAATCTGCATTTGCTAGGTCATGCCCCTGCATGCCTCCCACACTGGTGGGTGTTCTTTAGCTGAGGTTTATCCAAACTGAGGTTTTTGCAAGGTTTGCCTTCCTGTTGCTTGTGGCTCAGTGACATCAAAAGTCCAACAAAGTGGATATTTTTGTGTTTCTGTATCATTGTCCAGTTGTTAAAGAAATTCACTGTAATTTTCAGACACTGCTTAATCTGCAATGAATAGTAAAAGGCGATCAACTAATATATATTAATTGAAGAACCTTATTTGAGCTGAGACCTTCGCTCATGTCTTGTCCATGTGACAACTAGCACCACCTGAAACTGAAGCATTTTCTCAGCTCTGTAGATTGAGGTTTGACCTCAGCAGCATTCATTTAAACAATCAGACTCAGATTAACTCAGATATTTTATACACACACATAACGCTCAGTTAACACCTGGCCAACTGAGGTAATTACTTTACATCCTTTAGCAGTTATCTTTCTGCTATGTCATCAGCATTATTTCAGAGAAGAGCTGACACAAGCAGTCTAGTAGTAATATTGTTAAACAAGCTATAAAAAGCAAACAGCAATCAAGAGACCCTGCATTAGGCATCTTACTTCCAACAGCAGCATGTGGCAAGCTTGCTACAAATACCATTATGATCACTCCTACATTGTTGTTGACCTTGCATCATGATAATGAAACATGTCATTCGGTAACACTGACCTAATGTAAAACTGGAGTCCTGACATGCTGCTCTCTGTCCGTGAATACACATCGAATTACACAACCTTAGTCTTGCCAGAATTTATTCCCTAATGGACATTTTGGCTAAAGTTAAATGAGAAAGTTATTAAGAAGCCAAATTAAAGTCACTAAAGTCAGTTGATTTAACAAGAACGGTTTGGATTGTCAAGTAGTTGCTTATGCTATCACAGTTATGTAAAATTCAACACTGACACAGAGCAGGAGAGCATAGCGGTCTGAAGTTGGTTATTCAGAGATGTGTGAAGAGCTAGCACACCAAGTTATTTCTTTTATGCCTTATACAGGGAAAGTTATATATGTTGTCTTTTAACTGCTTTAGTTTTGTCTTCTTCAGCATTTGATTGTCCACAGTATAATCGATATATATATTTATTTCTTTTTAAGCAACTTCAATTCAACCAGACAGCTATTAAAGAAAACATTTCACTCCAATTAATGTAACACAGCATGCTGGGAAACCTGGGAGGGCGGTGACATTTTTCAGAAGTCAAGTTTGGATGAATTTGAAAGCTAATAATAATAATAATTATTATTATTATTATTATTATAATACAAAACAAAGCTTGTTTTAAAAAGTGACAGCCTTAAAACCTGGAGGAAATAAATTAGACATGTCCAATTCTTAAACTATTTGTGACTCACTGTGCTGAAAACATTGATTACACCACTTGTAATTAATTATTTCTATTCCAGTAAAAGAAGAAAAATAGTTCCAGTATATGAACATTTTCTCTTATGTGGGCAAACATGATAAATGAACTGAGACAACTGAAGTATATTTTTCTTTTTTTCTCTCTCTCTTTTTAGACCAACACACAAATTAAGAAACCTAATTAAAAACAAGCCCCTGCTTGATGAGCTTTCTTTGCCAAACTCAGCGTGCACAGTATCTGCAGGCTGGTGAAGAATTGAGTACAGAATATTCTGCTTTGCAGCACTGAAACAAATTGCTGAACAGCAGCAATTAGTGAAACTAGCATCATTTCCACCTTACAGATTTCATTCATATTTATTTTATTTTACATAAAGGCGTCAGTGTGCTGAATACATCTGATACATACCACAAGTATTTCTCTCTTTTGCTGTATAACTGGACAAAGTTGTTAACAATGTTTAGTTTTAACAGTTTGATGAAGTATATTTATTTGGCAGAGGTGTGCTGGAGAAGACTAACTGTAGCCATTGTGTTAGCATGCTAACCACTTGTAAAATCTCCAATGTTATGGTTCTTGACCTTCCTAAGAATTAAAGGCCAGTTTCACTGATGCTTCACAAGGTCTCAAAAGATGAAAACTATTTAACCTCACATCCCTTTCTGCTGTATTGGGGTGTGAGGTTAAATATTTATGAGCGGGCTGCACGATCTGCTAGAGCACATACAACAGACATGCTTGTAGATCTGCATCACACGTTGGCTAAACTTAGTTTTTGTCCAGCATCCTGCAGCCAAGCCAGTATCCTGTATTAAACTGTTAAAACATGGCTAGCCACTTAGCCCTGTTATATAGCAGAAAAAAAGAGACATTCCTGCGGTATGGGTGTTCCACCTAAACTGGCAGCTGCCATGGTCCTGGTGGATGGTGGTGGTGTAACTTTTATCAACGTCAGAACTGCAGAGGATACAAACTCGCCTAATCCCCACCCCTCAAACCTGTACCTTCAGGCAGGAAAAGAACAGTGGCTGCGAGCTGACACAGAAAATCTCATCACTGAAAGAAAAGTATAAACTGTGTTTGACAAGGAAAAGAAAATCCTGTCAACATATAAAAAAACTTGAGAATAAACATTTTAGATTTTAAACAGACTTATTATCCTAATATCTGTATTTACCTTTCAGTGCTTTTTTCAGTGTCAGTACATTTTTTTCAGAATCGATACAAGTTTTCAGTCATTGTGATTGAACACCAGTGTTTGTTTTAAGTTTTATTTTTTAAATGTTGAATTTTATTTCAGCATCAACATGAACTGTCAGCCCCATATGTTAACTTTTAAGAACACTTAAAAATCTGGTATTCTTTTAAAGAAGCCAAAACAAATACCACACAACATATTTTGGTGTGTCATGTTAATGTTTTGGTGTTGAAATGTTTGCCTCTTGGCATAAAGATGGATTAACATTTGCTCCGAAGCTTTTAATACACCTACAATATCAAAACAGTTTCCTCAGCTCAGGCTGTACTTTAGTCATCTGACTTCCAGATGCAGATTCATGACTAAAATGTGTGTATACACAAAGGCAGATATGTTTTGTATGCATTCTTTTCAGCCGATTTATAAAGCTGTGCATACAGCACATAATATTCTTTTTTGATCTCAGTCATTGGAAAACGTTATGCAAGTCTCCAGTCACATTTTACCCATAAATAAATGTGTATACTCCAATATTGCAGATAGATACATTGACTAAATTGGCAGGATAAGTAAATGAAAACTTACAATCACAGTTTTACTGAGTGTAGAAACTAAGACAGTCATCATTAAGGCATATAGGAAAAGTTTTTTTTTTATTTATTTTTTTTTTTTTCCTGCAATCACATATCACAAAAAGTGCAGAATTAAAAGTAGTAGCCAAGGAGGAGGACCTGACTTTATCTGAGACAGAAGAACACACAGCTTGTACAGTAAACAGCCTTTCCAGCTGGAAGGTGATTAGGAAGATTCACTTCTACTTCTATCTCTCATTAGTCTTGAATAGCCATGGCACGCAATGCACAGCTGCATTCATAGCACCCACAATTAATGTAAACTGTATTCTGTGAAAACTGATGAGGGAAAATAAACGAGAGAAAAAAAAATGGCTATCATAAAGCTCAAGCTCTGTGAGATTTTCTGTTTTATGGGAAGTTATGTGGCTTCTTGTTCTGTTTCCAGCACTGCTGCAGAAATGTGTGTACGCATGGTCGGAAGAATGAAAGATATGCACATTCTCACTGCACATTGTTTCTTTATCTTTTTTTTTTTTGAAGAATATAAAAAATGTATGCTTGTGTTTAGAAAAATACTTACATTTGTGTTTGTCCACAGTGTTTAGGCATCCAACCAATAATAAGTGGGAAGAGTGACAGAAATGAGCAGAAATGGAGCTGAAATTAATAAATGCACCTAATAGGTTAATGTAAAATACATATTTTGGGTTTTAAGTGTATTTGCATTAAACCTCACTCCCCACAGTTACTCCCACCTGCCATTGTTTCTTGACGTGGCAAAAAAGGATGGGTTGTGTTAAACAATGGTGGGGAAACCACTGCCTCGGGTACTGAGTTAGCATGGTAATATAAAAGGCCATGAATGCACCCAGGCCGAAATAACTGCTGTTGTACTGGGAGGCTTAATTTATAGGAAGCAGATTGCACCACTGCTGACCTCAACTCACACAGTTAAAAGAGACCTACATTAGAGAACTTCTTTATTGATAACAATTAAAACAAAGGATACATGAACCACCAAACATATTCCAGTGATTACTTATTAATATTCTTACACCCATCTCTTGCATTGTACACACCCCTCTCAACACCCTGTGTTTTATCTACTTTATAGTCTTTATACTTTATATGTGGTAGAGTGATGCTCTAAAATCTTGTTTTGAAAACAGTTTGTTTTTCATATATCAATAGCCAAGTTAGAGAATATAAATATGTATTTGTTTGGGCAGAGTCTTTTTCTCACACGTGTTCAGCTCATTTTTGTGTAGATTCCAGCCAGTCTCAGACATTCAGAAACTTGTGTACACAGCAGATGGTGGAGCATCTCACAAATTCTCTCTTCATCATAAACATGTCTGAACTAAACACACTGAGGGTAATACATTATTGTGTGTTAGGAGTGTGTTGACATAGCGATGAGGATGAACCATATTGCTTTGTTTTCCTTTTTATTTTCATAAATATGCTAAACTTACCTGTATGGGATGATGCTGTTTTGATGTGTCTTATCATTGAAACGTATTGAAAGTATTCCTGTTTTCTTGGGATTTTTGGTTGTTTACATTCAGCATCTGTCTTAAAAACATCAGGAACAGTGAAAAACACAGAACCTAATATCTGCAGCTCAACAGTCTCAGACATTCCCTCTTCTCTGAACAGACAGAGGTGTCCACGTTGAAATATGTGTGTCTGGTGCAGTGTCAAGTCACAGCTGAGATTAGGGAAGGGCATTTTGAAGTTGACTAGTCAGGCCAATTAAAATCAGTTAGGCATGATGTCAGCATGACGTCATCAATAATGAAATGAAAATCACTTTATTCTCATAGGGAAATTCTGAAATGCATGCAAAATGATATTTGTATAATGTGTGTGCTCCACACAAAAGCATTTTTAGAATGTTTTTAACATTATTTGGGATTTAGTGTCCCCTTCACTTTTCACAGCAGTGGTCAAGCAGACGTTAGACTCTGCTTGAAACCAGAAGAGCTGTGAAAGTTAATGCTGGGAGCAAAAACGTTTCTGTTCCAACTGACCTGTTTTAACTTAGACCTGCACTGTGTCAGACCAGCTGACCAGTGTTGCCAGATTTTGCGAGAGAAACAGGCAACCAAGCCCAAAACAAGCACCTTGGCCCCTCTATAAATGACTAGAAACTCAGTAAAAACTTTGAATTCTTGAACACTTTTAAAGTCCTATTAAAAGAAGACACATGGGCCATCTTAAATAGACTTGATGTAAAACTGAAAACAAAACCCATCTCCTATCCTTGTCCTAATGGAGCTGATGTTGGTAAGCCTGATGGTTAAAGTCTTTTGTGTGTGTCTGTGTGTGTCATCATGCCGCAGTATTTCACACTTGCAAATTGCCTTTGAGTCACCAGCCACCTGAGGTTAGAACCATCACACCAGTGCACTCTTTCTCCCTCTTTAATATATACATTTTATCAATATTTTCTTTCCTTTTCTCTGACATTGTCACCCTGTCACTTTGTCAGGGATATTTGTGCATGTGTGCGTGGGTAGGGGCGTGCTGGTTAGAACACCGGATCGGACGGATGTGGTAACCAAGGAAACAGGGTTGTGGACAAAAGGACAAACAGTTGCATTCATGTTTCCTTTTTCGCATCCAGTGGTTCTTACTTTATTGCAGACAGCTGTGGCAAAATCAAGAGGGATTCATAAAAGAGCAGGGCAAGACCAAAGATGCTACTAGGTGACTCTAACAAGCCCAAAAACCGCAGCCCACATCGGGTTATATTTGCAAGCAAACTTTGTAGAAAAGCAAACCCAAAGTTGCTTTCAATAAGCAGATTTGGGGCAACTCTCAGATGCCAGTATTTTCTGTTTAAGGTCTTATTGAAGTAATGAAAAATGTCCGCGATCAGTATTTTGCAACTAAACCCAGAGTACATCATAATAATTTGTTGGATCACAAATTCTAAGTGTAAAGATATTGAATTTACAATGATATAAAGACAAAATGTCCTATCTTAAAAGCAAAAGCCAGAAAATGAGTATCTTAGTTAAAACGGACAACTTAAGACAAATAATTTACCTTAAAATTATTTAATTATATAGTATTTATTTATTACAATGTACTGTAGTATTCATAAAATTATTCCCTTAAAAGGCCTTATCAGTTGTAAATAAGAATTTCTTTTCAATTTGTTTTGCCTCATTAAATTTATTAAAAAAAAAAGCTGAGATGATTGAATGAGGATGTTTTGTATTTGAAATTGAACTACATGTCTCAGTAGTTCTCAAGGTTAACATGTACAAAGTTCAAGAAGAAGCAGTACAAGGCACAAATAACTTTCCATTTTAGCTCTACCTAACATCTGTGACTTTTCTTCATAAACACAAACTCATCTTTATGATTGGTTACATAGGAAGCCAGGGAAAGTTTGAACCATCAATCAACTGTGTTTATTACATTACAATATCACCCTGGTATTTTTCACTCTGCTGTTTTGCCATCAGTTTGTGGCATGTTCTAATGCCTGAAGCATTTGCATCACTCCTGCTTATTGTGACTCTGTGCTATGTCAGGAACATTATCTAATCAGAACTGTTATTCTTAAAAAGATTAAGTGGAGTCAAAAATGTCAAAGACTATTTCAGGCGTAATTTTCTCTTAAGTATAATCCAGTAATTAACTACCTGGCGTAAGATGCTGTTTAATTTAGCAGTCAGCTGGACTTCTGTAGCATGAAAGCAAAACAGCAATAGTTTTATAATAAAATAGTCCAAATGGTCCAATTAGCCAAGAAACAAATTAGGCCCCTTCATCCTACACCCCTACCTGTAAACTGTAAAAGCATAGAAAGCCATGCATTATTCTCCCAGATTTACTCAACGTTCAGTGAATGCACAAAGTGTGATTCATTATTCCTTTCTTCATTTCCTGCAGTGCACAAAAAGTAATGAGACCAGCACAAGTAAAGGACTGCAAACTTATATAAAGGTTCATGCTGTTTGGAGTACACTTAAGGACTGGGGAGTGGTTTCATCAGTATGAACGTAGCCAGATTTCCTTCTGTCCATCCATCTTAGCCCGCTGTGTGTAGTATTAGGAGCCTCTGGCCCAGATCTGTCATTCTTATTCACATTCTATGCTCCCTTCTGCCTCACTTACATTGGCAATGGACTGGGCCAGTCCCAGCTGGCCCAATCTGAAACTGCTTACTGGTGAAATGCATCCCCACAGTGACAACAGTGCTGCCCACATGCCAGGTGTTCAGTTCTCACCTAAAACAACCCTACAAAACTTTAAAGGTGTATTATTATTATTATTATTATTATTATCATCAGTATTATTATTATTAATAATTCTAATAAAAATAATAATAAAAATAGAGCGAATTGTCTTAAGAACTTTTTGTATTCCTAGTTGTCATTTCTACATTCCAGAGAAATGGTAAAAAAATAATAAAAGAAAACCTTCGACAATTTAACTGAATTAGTTGACTCCAATCTAAATCCAACCTCCTTTGATCTAATCTCTTCTCTCTTCCCTTTTATTTGAATGTTCTCAGTGCAGTTTGGCAGCGATGCAGTGTTGGTACCTGACTGGTTTTAAGTAATCAAAATGCTGCTCAGACTTTGGACAAATTCAGGCCAAAACTCCTCCGAATGACAACCAGCTTTACAAATGTAGATGAATAACACAATCCTCCCTCAATTTAAGCGTTACCTAACGACTAACACAAAACGGTGAGCTCCTTTTTGGTGTCTTATATGATATTGCTGTGGAGGAAATCATTTGAAAAGTTAATTGCAGTACGTTATGGTTACAGGAATGGTTAGCCATTAATTTATGGTTTGCTGGAACTGTTTGCTGTGCTCTGCTTTATTTGATGAACAGAGGCAGGATTTGCTGACTGTTGCTAGACTCCCTTTAAAACGTTGCTTTCAATAGAAGTGATCCGCAACACAATGTGGCCATAGAGAAAACTCCCATCATCATCAAAACCCAACCAATGCTTCATGTCTCTGTTCACTTCGGTGCAGGATCATAGATACATGCACCTTTTGTGTAAGATTGTTTGTAGCTTACTCTCAAGGAATGCCACTCAGCTACAAAATGCATTAATAAAAACTCATATTACATTATTTCCTCTTGATACTTGTGTGTGTGATAATGCACTCTATATAATGTAAGTGTAAGTTTTTCTGACCATTTATATCCTTCTTGTCCCAACAGAGAATATGACGACCGCCACTTCCCCTATCCTGTTGAAATGGGACCCAAAGAGTCTTGAGATCCGCACCTTGACTGTGGAGAGACTTCTGGAGCCCCTGGTCACACAGGTAAACTCTGATGTGAATATAACAGAAAAGTTCCAAGAAGTGCTCAGCTGCTGTGTAAAATAAGAGTCAATACAGGTTGCAAATGTTCACATCATATGCACATAATATGAAACATGGTTTTAAAATTCAGTTGGACTCGATACAAAGGCAACACATTGTTTGACACTAAAATGATCTATCTATGGAGCTATCGATCGATCGTTTTTCATTAAAATGTTATTAATTTGATGAATTATTATTATTTAATTATCTGGTAAAGTGACTAAATTTTGTCCTATCAGACATTGGGCACTATTTGAAAATTTCTTACAGCTTCATTCAGATCTACACACATTAATGTTGGTGAGAACTGCATTAAACGTGTTATATTATACCATAATCATCAAAATTATAACAAGTGTTTGAAATATCTCACTTTGCATATGAGTCTATAAATTATAGTAGTTTACCTTTTTAACTTGAATTATGTGTTTCTCCAAATTTTTTTAGTTTCACTAGTATGTTGGAAAGCATGTTTCTTCAGCCACCTGAAAATCAGTCAAAAATGTATTTTTTTTTTTTAAAACTCTCCCACAACAGGAGAAGATGGAACAATTTGTGTTTTGCTGAGAACTTCATATCATTGTAGTAATTTTTGAGACTTGTTAAAGCTTAAAATTGATCCAGTAATTTTTGTAGATTTCAGTGGTCAGACAGTTTTCTGTCCACTGTGTGGTTTAGCCTCAAGCGTTTCAGTCACTTTTGGAAAATTGGTCCGTGATGAGGGTGGAAAATGTGTCGTGACTCCACAGCTGAGTGTAGACAGAAATTAATTGCATCACTTGACTAAAAAGACAAATTGGAGGCTGAATAAATCTGTTAGACTCTTTAGTTCATGTGCAGATTTCTCAGAAATGCCATCTGACTCAAAACATTACTTTTGAAATGCGTCAAATGTTTGATGATATTGGAGTTAAGTCTCAGGAGGCTCAACAGAGAAACCTTTCAGTCTTATATTTACACAACTCGGTAAACATCTGCATGAACTGTATTGCTACTGTTGGTGCTTAATCTTGATTTCAGGAATACAATGTTTACAGGGAGCAGGTGCCTATTTTTTATTTTTGCAAAGCATGAAGGGGATAGGTGAACTTCTCTGCATGGTGCACAGGAACATTTGAAAGTTCTAAAAATATTTGTGCTGCTTCAGGATATGAATAAAACTAAGGGTTATATAAATAATCATGTGACAAAGATTTCAACTGCAGGGCATGATGTCGATGTCCCCTTCTAAAGCAGTGCCAGAGATTGGCACGAAGTCGACAGCATTGTTATCACTGAGTGTACCAGCAGCCTCCCCCAGTGGCCTGGTGTTCTTTGCTTGGCTGCAAGGGGCTTTTTATTTTTAATCAAGCCCTTTTCTTTCACCTGATGTGAGATTTCTGCAATGTTATGATGACATTTATCTCTTCTTTCATCTTTCTGGCTTTGCTGGTCCTTCTGCCGAACAATGTGCTTTTCTTCAGAAACCTGCTGCTTTCAATTTTTGAAATTCTTCTTCATTTCATGAGGTTATTGTGAGATTTTTAAATTATTTATATGTTATTGGCATTTTGCTGAGGGATGTTAGCATTTTGCAGACAGAAAAATACTCCTTTTCTGCACAGAATTTTCTATTTATTTGGTCTGTTCTGTCAAACTGTGGCTTTTTGCTGAAGCCAGTTGTGGTGGAGACCAACAGGAGACCTGCCTGGACATGACCTTTCATTGGCTTTCATTTTTTTTCTTTCTGTACAAAAGCTGTTCTGAAAGGGAAAAAGCACAGCTTAAAAATCTTCATTGCCTTTTTTCACAAGTTAAAATGTTACAATTAGTGTAATTAGTGTAGTGTATCATTATTTCTACTACTCACTAGTGTTACTCATACAGCTTAGTTTTTTCTTTCATTTAGACTATCAAAGCTCTTTCAAACTTTGCTAAATTGGGTATTAGTTGAATATTTTCAATACAAAACAGGACATCCCATCAAAATGCTTGTGAGTTAAATTTATAATAAACTGCAACAATTATTAGTTACTGGCCACATGCTGTGTATGAATCAAGTTCTTTTTGTTTAAATATATATGTTAACCCATGCAATTTATCATCATTAACTGAATTTTATTGTATTTGGAGCATGTCTTTCAGGCGAATGCCACAAAAATATAGGAAAATGCAGCTATTCAACCTCTTTAATGGTAATGTAGAATTGGTCCAACTTGCTCAGACAGAAGTATGTAGCATTGGAATATCAATGCCGGGGCTCAGACCCATTTTCATTTCTCTTCTAGTTGTGGTTTACCCTTCTGTAACTTACAATCAACATTGTATTTGGAAACGCTAATTAACTTCATAAGTTGTTCAGCCTTTTCAGACTTTTTTTTTTATCTTAATTGTCACTGTTTCAGTGCTTTTATGTACAACATTCAAAACTGTTTGGTTTACATCTGAAGCAATGGATTTAGGCTCCACAAGAATACTTAATCAATTTTTACTTTTTTAAGAAATCCATGCCCATAGACTGACTCAAGACACAACAAGATGTCAACACAACAAGAAGGGCCTTTTAAAAACAAACTAAATAAACTCCACTGCAAGCAGAAGAAGAATTGACTTAACTGTGTCTCAAGCAGCTCAGTTTAATGTCAAACCAAATTACTGGTGCTGAAGTGCACACTGAGCTTAACTTATTTAACTTGTATCTTAGATTTAGGTTATGTGACTGAAGTTATTTGAATAAAGAAAAAGAAAATATAGCTATTTGTGTTCTCAGGATTCTAAAAAATGTGCAGCTCTTAATAGTATTTCTATGCATCTCTTGTTAAATAGACTAAAATAACAGAACAGGACAGCAAGGAACGCTGGTCAGAGGAGATAATCTGCTCATTTAAAAATAATGATTAGCATTCAGAACATTATTGCTCTAGACCTGCTTTTTAAATTTTTTTAAATACTTTTTTCTTTTTTAATTAACTTTCAAGCAGAAATGTGCATTTTATTGCAGGAGTTATTTGGGTTGGTCTGAGATGAAAATATCAGTGGATAGAAAAGTTGAAATTCTGGCCATTGATTCTCATTTAGAGTTTTGTTTTTACTGTCAGCCACATGTGGTGTTTGTTCCTTATGAGTGGTCATCTGAGTGGCAGGTAGGTAATTGCTTGATGTCAGGAGGATGAAAGGCTGATGAGCTGTTGCTCTTTGCATTAAATGATTAATCTGAAATCCTCTCTGCTGCAATGTCTCAGTGCACTTACAGAAAATTACATGTCTGAGTCCTACGCTTTTTTTTTTTTAATTTAATCTAAAATAACATCTTAATTCCATTTTAGTAAAATATATAATGTACTTTTCAAGTCAGAAGGTTGTCCTGCCTGTCTGTGTTTTTTAGTCACATCAAGGTCGTAGAAGAGATGTCATAATTTTCTTTCCAGTACATTTAAGATCTGCATTTAATCATTATGCAAAATATATATTGCTACACAGTAAAAGCAACAAGAAAATAAAATTTAAATAATACACGCACAATAAAATGACACAGTCCATTTGGTACATGGGTATAGGGATGAGTAAGCTATGGTAGTTTAACTTTCATAATTGCACTGGGTTTGTGAAACAAGTTAAAAAGGAATCCAAACATTGTGATTGTTTTCATGTCAATTTGGATGATTCAGTGTGTTAGGATGAAATAAAGGGTTGCCTCTAGGATAGACAAACAAGCTCACCCTGACACTGCTTGAAATAGCATCCTCATTCATCATAACAAAGCTTCTGTCACCCTAGCCAGAGTGCTGTGCAGGTCCATAGCTAATCATACTGAGGGGCTAACATTATCACTGTGTGAAGGCAAAATACCTCTGATGTAATAAACATTTCCATAATGGATAGGATGCCACTACTTTTGAAAATATTATTGGGAATCAGCTATTTTTTCTTTTACTTTTATTTTCTTTTTTTAAAAGCGCTCTGTGTGAGAAATTATTTGATTTACTGAAAGTCAAACTTGGTTCATGGTGGTGTAGAACCATGGGAGCTGAATCCATCTGGACAGAGTTCTAAATCTGTGTTAAAAAATAAAATAAACTTAAGTTTACCACAGAAAATGATGTTGGAATTTAGGCACAGTGTGAATTTTAAAAAACATGTAATTGATGGTACATTGTAATTGTGCAGCCTCTATTAATTCTTAAGACTACAAGCATTTGGGTTTGGTGTGCCAGCTCTATGCTACATGTATGCATAGATCTGGCATAGAGCTTCCCTTTCTCTTTCTTTTCCTCCCTTCCTCCAATGTCTTCTTGAATTTCTTTGCTGAATCAGCCACTGTGTGCGTTCATAGCGGTCAGCGTATTGATATCCACTTGCTAGCCTGTAACAGGAGTATAAAGCGAAAATCGGCTGCTACGTCACACAGCGACCTGAGGGGGAAAAAAGAAAAAAAAAGAAGTTGTGCTGTTTCTCAGCATCGGGACATTGCTGGGCAGAGATGGCTCCAGAAATGGGCATCATAAATGTGACTGTGCCATCAAGCGAGTCAGGATTTTTTTTTTTTTTTTTTTTTCGGTTAAAGAAATCTGTTCAAACTTTCTTCACAACTTAACAAACCTGTATCACAGTGTCAGTGACCAGTGCTAATTTGCTCTATGAAAGAGCTTCCTTCTTTCCACGGCTGCAGAGTAGCAGCATATTTTTTCCTCTCTATTTAGATACTGCTTTATTTTTTTTTTTTTATCAGTCTGTTTTTGCATTTTCCTGAGAGCCACAAAATTCAAATTCCACTTAAAGTGTGACATGGTGTTGTGACAGCTCCCTGTGCATGTGAAATCAAGATAAATTATTTGTAAATTATCAATATTACAAGACTGTTAATTATGTCATTGTAATACATTCGGCTAAAGATAACTCCTACCCTTCCTAATACTGTTAGTTAATTAAGTCAAATGTTGTTAATTTCCAACTGTGTTTTCGGACGGGCATTTGTCTTATCATCATTTTTCCTGCTCCAATGCATTATTATATTGACTATTTAAAAAATTGCTATTGGTCTACCGCCTTTCGTAAGTCCAGCATCAAACTGAGTCTTCTGTATGGTGCTCAATATTATTTTTTATAATATAGAAAGTTTGAACATCACAAAAATAATCACACAATCCAAACAATACAATAAAAACATATTAATATAAGAAAAGACATTAACATAGTAAAATAGATTATTTTAAAGCTGTTAGGTTTTGCAAAGATGGTCTTTTCAGACTGTTTGCTCTTGGACTGTTTGTAGTGCAAAATATACAAAACTAGAAAAACTTTCACCTATAGTTAGTGCACTTATTGCATAACTGTCCTTTTCTTCACAATAACAGGTGAAATAAACAATAGATCAAACTCGTTAAGGTAATGTAGTTTTTAGACTAGATTAATTAAAAATAATAATAATAATAAAACATTAAAAAGATTACCTCTATTTTGTTTTGTCTACAGTCTACATTAATAGGCATTAATGACTGTAAGCCAGGCTGGATCAGCCAGTTGCGGCATCATGTTGAATCTATTCATGGAGCAGAAAAGAGCATCTACTCTGACTGTAGCTGGGAGCTGAGACTGCTGCTGCATGAAGACCGAGCTTCTTCTTAGTGCTCTTGGACAGGGGAGGGGCCTGCAGTGCACCTGCTTCTCATTGACAAGAATAAATGATACGTTCTTTCACGTCAGTCTAAAAATAACGTCAGAAACAGTCACTAGATTTGGTGCTTGTGACTTTTTTGAGAAAAGTTGCTAGAGGTGTCTGAAAACTTGCTAATTATAGCGACCAAGTTGCTAAGTTGGCAACACTGTAAACAATGGACCCTTCAAGTAGCTGCTATAGGGGGGAGGGGCTGCTCACTGTAGTGCCACTAGTTGGGGACAACACTCGTGGGGGCTGAGAAGACTGACAGGACAGACCTTGTCTTTGGGGGCCTGGCTGAATATGATTCATTCTTGGTCAGCTGTGACTTACAGCTGGTGACATTTCTGGTAATCTTAGTGTGGAGTGCTTAAAGATGAATTATGCCTCATGCACAGTTCATTCTGGTCCAGAGCTATGTAAGCTTTTAATGCAGACATCTGATACTTCTGTGTATGTAAGGCAATATTTTCAAGGTCTGTAGTTCTGGTCATCTGGTTAAATGTGGCTTGAGAATGAAAACCTGAAGAAGCCACCACAAAAGGTGAATGAGTGATGAGAAATCACTTAGATTTAAGGCTCATTTCCCTTGACAGATTGACTTCACAGGCTGGCAGAAGGCTGGGGGGATACCTGAAGGGCGGAGTTGGCTGTCAACAGGGGATGCTTTAACCTCCATTGTTTTCGTATGTGTCATCCAAGCTCAGACTTTGGCAGTGACTTTTGGTTGGCATGACGCATACACACTCTCGAGTCAAGGGGCTTTACATAAAGGGAGGTGAGGGAGGCGGATTAAGTCTTCATGCGGAATCACTGTCATAATCCATTAAGCTAGTGGAAAAAGAGGAGGCCTGGACCTCAAACAGATGATTTTTAGAGGCAAAGATGGGTGCAATACTTGTCAGAGTTTTCAATGAAACCATTAAGGAGTCACTCAAAGTTGAGTAGTTTGAACTAAGTTTGGAGAGAGTTTAACATGATGACAGCCCTTTTGTACAACAGTAGCAGGAACATTTTAAGATGACTTTGCTTGACTGGTTTCGGTTATTGCAGAAAAGAACTTCATCCAGCTATAATCTTGTTGATATGTCTATTATTGGAGTCTGTGCACTTTAAGTTTATTTGGAAATCTTTCACTGTCAGGTTTCACACAAGCCATAATAACCTGGAAAGACTAAAATGCACTTTTTGAGTCTTTGATGCACTGAAGAAATGATTTTTCTTAAAAAAAAATATTGAGAGGAAGAAAAAAACTGGATTGAAGTTAAGATGTTCTCCAGTTTTTGTTCTTCTTTCTTTCACTTCTTTGAATTGGGCTGACAGTATTTCTAAGAGACGGTGAAGCAGGCTACAAGAAGCAGTCCTCAATACAAGTTTAAGGGGTGAATGGGAGAATGACAAACAACTAGATAGACGGTCACATCTTGTCAAGGCCAGTGTACGTTTAAATCAACCCAAAATGGGTTAAAAATGTTAGCATTACTTACTTGCGTGTATTTATTCATTTATTGTTTTTAACTGGTTATCTTTGAAGTGGTGATAGAAGGGGAATTCAGGACACGCCATGTTGGGAAGTCATTGGCTTTAAGCCTTACAAGGTGAGCTGTAGAGGCTTTTAACTATTTCCGGTTTTGTTCTTAAAGGCAGCAGTCTTAATCCTTTTGAGACAATAGAATATTTTGTTGCACAAGGATTAAGACCATATATAAGTGGATTTTTACATACACACAACATACTTTGGGTTCAGCTTGACCTTATGTCTCTCCCTAAAGCCCAATTCATTCAGATTTCTGCTGATGTACAGAGTCATTTTTGTTGTCCTAATGCCTTAAGTTGAACTAGACATGTATGTTTTCTATTTTTTTATGACACAAATTATACTTTATTTATTTATTTGTTTGTTTGTTTGTTTATTTACTTACTTACTACGCCGCTCCCTGATAGTATTGTTCAGTGTATAGAGTTTTAAGATCTCCATCTAAGTTTTCCACATTTCTGTTTTGGATGCAAGCAAGTGTAAAGACACATATCTGGGCAAAAATGGTTAAATATTTCTGTGGCATTTTAAGTGTCTAACAGCACACACAGTACTTTGTATTATTGTAAGGTGGAGGACATTTTGAGCTAGTAAAGTTTAGACACAAAGCAGTCTGGTTTGTTAAAACAAAGATTGAGTCATCTGGCCACAATTACTAACAGCATGTGGCACCAGACGCTCAGCACCACCCCATTAAACCATCCTCACCGTGAAAGGCATTATTTGTAGAATCGTTCTCTGGCAGTATTTCTCTACAATGGGAACTGGACAAGTTGGCACGAGTTGGACAGATGAATGTAGAAAATGAAGTGAAATCTTGAGAAAAAGCTCTTCGAGTGCCTGGATTGAGGTCAAGATTTCTATTTCAACAAATGACTGTGAAGCATTCCATGTAGTGGTGCTTATTACAAACTTAGCCAAAGTCTTGCAGTGATACAGCTTGAGTCTGGACCTGAAACCAGGCCGAGCCTCTCTGGCTAGTAAGTCCTCAAATCTCCTGTGCAGTAATTCTTCCAGCCTGGCTGAAGTTTTCCTCCAAGAAAATTATGAGAAACCTCCAAAGATAAAGTTTTCAAAGCTAGTACAAATCATTCCAAGAAGGCTTGAAGCTATAAACGCTGCTGAAGTGGCTTGTAATTCAGTTTGACATGTATACCCATTTGACATAACTCTATTTCTCTTGGGAACGGTTACTGTGAGCTGTAGTTTCCTTGTGTTCTTTGAAGTCATTATGCAGTGACTTTCTGTGCCGCTCTTTCTGTCTTGTGACCAAAGGCGTCATTTTGTTGTTAAATGTATGTATTGGACCCTCAAATATATAAAACTGCTTTAATGCTCTATCCAGAGTTGGCCTCATCATATTAACAAATCAATTAGAGCTTCCAGTAAGTCATCAGTTAATCTGGTTATGACCTCACAACAAAATAACAGATTGATAAAGATGGCAGTTGTCTTTATGCAGAGTGCCTCATTTTCTGAGTGCTTCCGTCCTTTCATTAGTGCCTGGAGGTCAGTACTGGGTCATGTGAAACACACCTTCATCTGTATTTAGGCTGTACCTTCTGACACTTTGCTTTTTCAGCATTTTGCTGCCCCAGGGTCCAGAACTGCAGCTATGCACAGGTGCTGGCTTCCTGCTGTAGAAAGCACACCACATCAGGAAAAATAGTCAGAGAAATGAAACCATTTTGCATCTCATGTTAAATATGAGAGAGCGTGAATGTCAAGTGCTTTTTCTCTGGCTTATTGATATCATCAGATATCCAAATTTAGAAATTTTGACTTCCATGTATAAAAAAAACCCCCAGGCATTAGTAATAACATTAAGGCTTCTTCTGTATCTCAGTTAGCTAGCAGTAGAATTCTGTTTTTTACATGCCAAAATGTTTTTTACCACTGTTGTAGTGGACTTGCATGAATCCAATTTCTATTTCAAAGGGAACATTTTGAAGAATTCAAGAGTAAAAACATTTGAAATGGTGAGTCCTTTATGGCACTTTTTTTTTTTTTTTTTATAGAGAATTAGGATATGATCTAAACATTGGGGGATTATTCTAATGCAGTGCCCTCTTTTGGGAATTAGTGCAGTACCCCAGAGAAAATACTGTTTGTTGACACTGATTCTTCCATTGCCTTTCTTTCTTCTTCATCTTTTACTTTTATAAGAAGAGGCTTTGGAAGATGAAGAAAACATGGCTAATACATTATGTAGATATTGCAAGTAAAAATATTGTAATACATTCTTTTTCCATGGATTCCTCAGATTTATGCCACCCATACAAACAAGGATGCATAATTAGAGTAGTTTTTTAGTAATATTAACTACACCATCACAGTTTGTGCAACATGAAAATTTGGGTCTTGATTCATTAAACAAGGATGACTGAAATTCCAAGATTGATTGTGGGAGCAGTTTTACGGAGTCCATATTTCAGGTTTCTGTGTGCTGTGATGTATTTTATGAACCAGTATGAACTCAATTTTACTTGTTAAGCTTAATGCCCCAGAGTGAGACGACTGACATGACGCAGTCATAGTAGACAGACGACCTGAGACTCTGCATGTTTGGCTTGTATTAGGATCACATGGATTATGCTTGTTTGGAGTACATGTGCATCCTGTAAAACTCTCTTGCATTTTGTCTTACTTTTCCAGGTAGCCATCTGCTGGCTCCATAAACAGGACTGAACATGACGGACAGTGCATTATTAAGCAAAATAAGACTTATAAACAAGTGAGCCCATTTTCATGAATAATTTACTGTGAGCTAAACCACTGAACTACTTTGGCTGACAGCTTTTCTTTAAAGTGAGTCTGACTTTACTGGATATTTACTAAGAGACAGAATTATGGGTTATGTGATTTCTCCTAGCCTGTTGCATAAATTTTGCAGGATGTTGCATCACTTGATAATTTTACAGATATCGTAGCAGATATTTACTTTGCACAGTGCAGACTGAATTTTTAAAATAAACCCTGAAATTCAAAATATATTTGATGTGATATTCACATTCTTTTTATTTTTTTTCTTCAATTTAAAATGTGGAATACAGGACCGGACCCTGACAAGACCTTGCAAATGGGTTTGATATGGTATGAACTAATCCTGCCAGTGGTGGCTCATGGTAAATCGCAGTTTGGGTCATTAATTCCACCTTTTCTACAGTATTTAATATTTTTAAAGTTAAACATTTGTTTCTTAGACAAATCTCAAAATCAAATTCCACTTTTTTTTTGAAGTGTTAAGCTGAATAAACAGCAACACTTCCTCATAGACCCAGCACAGGATATAGAAATTTGATCTTGGCTTTTGGTTGTGTTGTTTCCATGTCTAAGTATGCACTTAAAGTGTTACTACACCCCCTACTTTTTGCGTAACTCCACACACTGTCAAATTTAGAAAAATGCCTGAAACTGCAGGGGTTGGGGTGGGAGGTGTGGGGTGATCAGGGAGTGGAGAGTGGGTGGGTCGGGATACACGGACAGAAATGATTGACAGAGATAACACTATATAAATTAAACTTTGTTATACAGAATATCAAACTATGGAAACTAAACTTTGATATTCTGTATGTCAAAGTTTTATTTCTATACTGTTGTCTCATGAAAAGATATACTAAAATATTTGCAAAAAATGTAAGGGGTGTGCTCACTTATGTGAGATACTGTGTATACTGCTCAAAAAATAAAGGGAACACTTAAACAACACAATATAACTCAAAGTCTATCACACGTCTGTGAAATCAAACTATCCACTTAGGAAGCAACACTGATTGACAATCAATTTCACATGCTGTTGTGCAAATGGAAAAGACAACAAGTGGAAATTATAGGCACTTAGCAAGACACCCCCAGTAAAGGAGTGGTTCTGCAGGTGGGGACCTCAGACCACTTCTCAGTTCCTATGCTTTCTGGCTGATGTTTTGGTCACTTTTCAATGCTGGCGGTGCTTTCACTCTAGTGGCAGCATGAGACCGAGTCTACAACCCACACAAGTGTCTCAGGTAGTGCAGCTCATCCAGGATGGCACATCAATGCGAGCTGTGGCAAGAAGGTTTGTTGTGTCTGTCAGCGCAGTGTCCAGAGCATGGAGGCGCCACCAGGAGACAGGCCAGTACATCAGGAGATGTGGAGGAGGCCGTAGGAGGGCAACAACCCAGCAGCAGGACCGCTACCTCCGCCTTTGTGCAAGGAGGAACAGGAGGAGCACTGCCAGAGCCCTGCAAAATGACCTCCAGCAGGCCACAAATGTGCATGTGTCTGCTCAAACGGTCAGAAACGGTCTCCGTGAGGGTGGTATGAGGGCCCGACGTCCACAGGTGGGGGTTGGGCTTACAGCCCAACACCGTGCAGGACGTTTGGCATTTGCCAGATAACACCCTGTGCTCTTCACAGATGAAAGCAGGTCACACTGAGCACATGTGACAGACGTGACAGAGTCTGGAGATGCTGTGGAGAACGTTCTGCTGCCTGCAACATCCTCCAGCATGACCGGTTTGGCAGTGGGTCAGTAATGGTGTGGGTTGGCATTTCTTTGGGGGGCCGCACAGCCCTCCATGTGCTCACCAGAGGTAGCCTGACTGCCATTAGGTACCGAGATGAGATCCTCAGACCCCTCGTGAGACCATATGCTGGTGCGGTTGGCCCTGGGTTCCTCCTAATGCAAGACAATGCTAGACCTCATGTGGCTGGAGTGTGTCAGCAGTTCCTGCAAGACAAAGGCATTGATGCTATGGACTGGCCCGCCCGTTCCCCAGACCTGAATTCAATTGAGCACATGTGGGACATCATGTCTCACTTCATCCACCAACGCCACGTTGCACCACACACTGTCCAGGAGTTGGTGGATGTTTTAGCCCAGGTCTGGGAGGAGATCTCTCAGGAGACTATCCGCCACCTCATCAGGAGCATGCCCAGGCTTTGTTGGGAGGTCATACAGGCACTTGGAGGCCACACACACTACTGAGCCTCATTTTGACTTGTTTTAAGGACATTAAATCAAAGTTGGATCAGCCTGTAGTGTGTTTTTCCACTTTAATTTTGAGTGTGACTCCAAATCCAGACCTCCATGGGTTAATAAATTTGATTTCCATTGATAATTTTTGTGTGGTTTTGTTGTCAGCCCATTCAACTATGTAAAGAACAAAGTGTTTAATAAGAATATTTCATTCATTCAGATCTAGGATGTGTTATTTTAGTGTTCCCTTTATTTTTTTAAGGGGCTGTCAAAAATAACATGTTAACGGCGCACGTGCGGCATGACAAGCCCCATACATCAATCATTTCTCTGTTATGAGATGAGGAGAAGCGCGATGGAAATTATCAGCTGGGTGGTTCTATGGATGGACTTGAGAACAAGATTAATGGAGCAAACCATGGACGTCATCTTAGTGGAAAATGGGGGTGTTTTAACACGCACTTTTTTCCCGATGAGAGGGTTCTACACCTGCACGTTTCCCGTGTTGTTTTTTTAAACTTTTAAGCTGCGTTTTGCACCAGCGTGTCTGCTCTAGTGGATCTCTGATCATCTCTGTTTAAGCAACGACGGCTCGGGAAGGTCAGTTAACAGCAAATATTTGTAGCATTACTTCTTTCTGTTAATACAATACAGTAAAAACTAAGCAAAATTCAGGCAAAACTTGAGAATCATGTCAATAATTAATCATTTTGAAATCCTTGGACTGGGCCCTTCTGGATGGAGATGTCTGATGTTTCTCCAGGTATCTGTTGGAGTCACTTCTCCAGTGTGGGGGGCACGGCCCCCAGTGCTCCCAATGACCACAGGCTTCATCCAGCTCTTCTTTGAGTATTTGGTATTTTTTTAGTTTCTTGTGTTCCTTGTTCCTGGTATTTTCATTGTTGGGGATGGCTACATCGATCACTATGGCTTTTCTTTGGTGCTTATCCATGACCACTATGTCCGGTTGGTTAGCCACCACCATTTTGCCGGCCTGTATCTGGAAGTCCCACAGGATCTTAGCCTTCTTACCACCGCCTTGGGAGGTGTTTCTCATTTTGACCTAGGGGTCTCCAGTCCATATTCTGCACTGATGTTTCTGTACACTATGCCGGCTACTTGGTTATGGCATTCTATGTATTCTTTGCCTGCCACTGTCGTGCACCCTTCTGTGAGGTGATGGATTGTTTCAGGGGCCTCTTTGCACAGCCTGCACCTGGGGTCCTGTCTGGTGTGATAGACCTGAGCCTCGATTGCCCTGGTACTCAAGGCTCGCTCCTGGGCTGCCATGATTAGCGCCTCTGTGCCGTCCTTTAGTCCAGCCCTCTCTAGCCATTGGTAGGAGTTCATATCCGCCACTTCAGCTATCTGTCGGTGGTACATCCCATGCAGGGGCTTCTTCTCCCATGATGGTTCCTCCATTTCATTCGTCACCAGGTTCCATTGCCAGAGACACTCATTCAGTGCTTTATCCCTTGGGGCCTTCTATTCTATTCTATTCTATTCTATTCTATTCTATTCTATTCTATTCTATTCTCTCCTGCATTTCAATAGTTTTTATTTAGAAGTCCAAATCTGCATCTGTTTCTTTTAAGCTTGAATTTTTAAACTTGATCATGTTTTAATACTGTTTTGCCCACACTGGAACTTTATTTCTTGCATTTTATCTGTTATCTTAGCTTTTTCTTTCTATTTCATTTATTTTATTTCTTTTAATGTTATGTCTTTTTATTGCACTTGTATTTGCTCCCTGCTGTAATGCTTTTAATGTTTTATGTAAAGCACTTTGAATAGTCTTGTACATGAAATGTGCTATACAAATAAATTAGCCTTGCCTTTGCCCATTCTATTCTACAGTAATTTGGCAGATGCTTTTATCCAAAGCGACATACATTTGAGAGTAAGTACAACACAAGCAAGAATTCAAACAGGATGGGACATCTTAATTAAGTGGTAGTCAGACTGCTGTGAGTCCAGTCAAACCCAGGTGCTGTTGTGTAGTGTTAGAGGCAGTGCTGTTTGTTTTTTTTTTTTGTCTCTATAATAGTCCTTTCTGTAATTACGAGATCACAATTTCATCAGATTATATCATCTTGGGCACAAGTGCACAAAGATTATTCAGTGTTGAGTTCAGCCAAAGAGCTGGACAAATCTTTTTTGTCTGACTCTGTGCATCAGAGTTATTCCACCACCGGGGAACAACAGAGGAGAAGAGTCTAGCTACTGATTTTGCGCCACGTTGTGGTGGGAGCACTGGGTGTCTTTCTCTGGCAGAGCGTAACTGTCGAGAGGTAGTGTAGCTCTAGATTAAGGAGTGGAAGTATGTAAAGTAAGCTCCATCAATAATCTTCCTGATGTAAGCATCGGGGTCCCTGGAAGAGTGCTCTCCATCACCCATTCCAAGGACTCCAGAAAGGGTGGGTACTCTGAACTGTTGTTTGGTGCATACTGCCTGAAGGTGGACGGAAGCTATCCTCTCGTCCACCGGGGTAAACCCCAATGTACAGGCGCCAAGTTGGGGGGCAATGAGTATGCCCACACCTGCTCGGCGCCTCTCACCGGAAGCAATTACAGAATGGAAGAGGGTCCAGCCCCTCACGAGGACAGTGGTTCCAGAGCCCAAACCATGCATTGAGGTGAGTCCAACCATATCTAGCCGGAACCGCTCAACCTTGCGCACCAGCTCAGGCTCCTTTCCTGCCAGAGAGGTGACGTTCCATGTACCTAGAGCTAGCTTCTGCAGCTGAGGATCAGACTGCCAGGGTCCCCGCTTTCGGCCACCATGCAAACTCCTCCAGTGTGATAAGGTGGCAGCTCAGGGAGAAGACTGTCATACAAACATTTGCAATTAATCTGTATATTTTTATGTCACCAAGATAGCTCAATAATTATCATACTGTAATAATATGCCTACACATTATAAAAAATATCAGCATTTTATTGTCAAAACTAACACAAAACATGCATAACAATTATACCTGTTTTTCTCTCAGGCTTTATAGATAAATGTCCTGGGAGGCTGAGTGGAAGTCATTTTCTGTTCCAGCCTTTAGAATTTACTTCCTTTGTGTTGTACGTGTTGTGATTAGAGTTTTGAGACGAAACTTCTCTTGGTAATTTGTTTTACTCAAACTTTATAAGTTAGATTTATTAATATAGCACATTAACAACTCCAGTTGTTAACAAAAAGAATTAACATAATTTAACCAAACTAAACAAAAAAGTAAAACAATGACTGAGAAGCGTTTGCATAATTTCTTTAAATGTTTTATGTTTATTCGAGTTGATTGGCTGCATATCTTGTGCTGTATACCACATTACACTAAACAAAAATTTGGGTGGCTGTAAAACTCCTTGTGCGCCAGAAGATGGATGCACAGGGATGACGTAAGTGCATCAGTTTGCTAATTCATCAAAATGTAAAAAAAATAAATAAAAGAAATTAAAAAAAGCCTTTGCAAAGTAACATTTAAGAAAAAGAAAACCTTTGTCAGTCCCTCAGTGGGGAAATTGCTTTATAGCACACTGGTTTATGTTCTGTTTTGCTGAGCTGTTTCTATACAGGTGAATAAAGGAGAGTATAAGAAATAATTATGTTCCGCTCAAATAATTGTGATTAGACAGTTATGTAAAAACTATGACAGCCCTAGTCATTCTACCACACCAACCAGCTACTGCTGCCCCATGATATATACATTAAATTACAGCAAAACCTGCCTTGGTAATCTGTCATGTTTAAATAAAAATAAACCTTACTGTTTTTATTTTCTGGAGTCTTAAAGCAGTCTAAATGACTAAATGATATGATACCAGTTTGCCAACATCTCAATTGCTTGTTAATTGTTTTGGTCTCTGATAGGTCAATAGAAAAAGACTAATTCTAATGGGCTGAAAGGACGCACCTTTCGTTGCAGAGTCAGAAATACTTGTCAAGAAACAATTTCCCGTCATGACTGTATTATTGGACTACAGGTATAAAATGACCTAGTTGAGCTATAACCATAGCTTGACATACCTCTGTATGTAAACATGCTGTATTTAATCTCTCTAGACAGTGCAAAAATTTGCTGATCATTGGCCTGTTGTTCTCAGGCCTTTAAATAGTCAGTGATGAAAATGCTGTGATGCTAAAATGAACAAATACTGAATTATGGTGGAGGAATAAGGGCGAAACACCGCTGACATAAGATCTGTAATAAATAGTGAAATAACAGAGGTCCAGATCTTGTCATGTTGTAGTCATCCTTGAAACCCCTTTTCTTTGACACTTATTTTTGTGACCATATCTCACCCATGACATCCTTTCAGGATGTGATTTAGCAACGTATTTGTGTGGCTTGTGTGGTTTGTCTTTGAAGTTAGCAGCAGTTTGGATGGCATAAATTTTTCCATTTGTTAAGAAGATTATGTGGGATCCTCAGGGCATGTCATGTGAAATCGAAATCCAAGTTAAATAAGGACTGCACAGTATTTTGTGTGTAATTCATTGCAGATGCTTTCTGCCTTTTTTCTATCAATTTTTTGTTGAGGTGGAAAGTTACACGTTTAAAAAGCTTGCAGTGTTGCTTTTGTTAAGGCCCTTGCAGATTGATTTTAAAATCAACTCGTGATGGCACTATTTCTCTTGGATTAGTTTTTCAAGGACTTATCATTTTGCATCTAAAGACTCATGAGTTCTTTCTGCATAAAACGGTGTGTTTTTGTTGATATTAAGTTTGCAGCTGCTTCTGGCAAACTGGACAAATGGCGCTATTTATGGCCTTTTTCAAATGCATAAAACATTGAGCTGTCCTGCAGAAAACTGTTGCTGGGATTCATTGTTCAACTCATCCACGCATCAAAAATGTCTTGCTATAAAAATGAAGTGATGTGTCATATAGCAAAGATAACTGGTGTGAGAATGATGATAGCGTGGGAGGATAAAATGGAGACATGAGCTAAATTGTCACTAATGAGGAAATATTATGAGAAGAATAAAAGTCTATCACATTCAAAGCAGAGTGCATAAATTCTGATCTTAGTTCACCTAAGGGGAAGAAATATAGCAGAGGAGGCTTTAATATCCATTGTCTCTGATTTCCTTATTTCTATTTTGTCCTCTTGATGGTATATGTTGATATTTAGATAACAGTTGACAAAAGCTATAAAATGCCAGAAAAAAATTAATAATCTATCAGAATAAATTTGTAAATTTATAAATTTATTAAAAAAATACTTTTTTCCCCCTTTTTTTTTTTTTTTATAACCAACTAAAGTGAAAATATGACAGCTGTAGCAAGTGTTTTTTTGAGGATATAATTGACCCTGCACAATGTGGAGAATGTCAGAGCTTGACACATTTGCTGTGTGACATTTCCAGCGTAAATTTCCTTTTTGTCATCCAGAACTCATTCAGAACCCAGCTGTAATGCCCACTAATCGCCACTACTTTGCACTTCAGCTCTTGTTAACATCAAAAGGTGGGAGAAAAAAAAAACACAGTATGATAAAGAAATGAGCAAATCTTTAAGGGGGCTGAAGGGTTATCTAAAGCTCAGAAGGATTTAACACTGTACTGCTCTTTCTGGCAGGTGAACCATATGTTTATATGCAGTGTAATCGTGCGTGCTTCTAAATTTTTGTATGTTCCCATATGCTTTTTTTTTTATAGTAACACACTTGGTGATTATTCAGTTATCACATGGCCAAAAGTCATTACAGCAGCTGCTTTGTGCAACCATGTTACTGCATTTCCCTTAGATGGCTTACTCGCCAGCTTGGAAAAATGCAACGGTTTCCTCTTACTTTTGTCCCCCTGAGCTTTAGCACATGATTCACGATTCACAGTTGGTGGAAATGGCTTCATCAGTTATTTAGTAAGGGTTGTTACATACTGTATATCAATAACAGAACAGAATGTAGGAGCTAGAGTCTCTTAGGAGCTCTGCATATGTACACATAATCATGCAAATACATGCAGACACCCTCCCTAATTATCAAGAGTTGAATCATCGCTCATCCAATAAATGTGGGTCTCACAGGCTGAAGGCGGAAAATTGAATGGCTGCGCAAAACCACAGGGATTTACTACTTACTGGAGAGTCCACTGGTCAGTGTACTGTAGAGGAAAGGCTGCATGGCATTTAAAACTATTGATCAGCAATAAAATGGGAGGGCAGGGCGCACAACTACTTCTCATGTCTGAAGGAGACATTAGTTGTGCTACTGCAGCAGCAGCATGTCCATGTATTGCACGCTTTTACTGGAACTTTTGTGCCCAAAAGGTTTATAAGGCTGTGGGAACATATGAATGTCTCACTGTTGGCAAAAGAAAAAAAAAAAAAAAAGCTTTTATCAAACAACAGAAATCAGAGTTATGTAGCATTTTGATGATTTACAGTGTACCTTTCAGGCTAATAAAATGTCATTTGTATACTAAATCAGCTGCAGCAAATAGATATGGGACAAAGCACAGATAGAAGCCTATGAAAATGCCTTGTGTTTGCCTGAGTGTGGTTCAGACAAATGTGTGTCTCTCCTTGTGGTCATTACTCTCCTTGTACAACCAGTCTTAGAGAGCATCTGTGAATCTTTAAACTAACACAATGATCCGCTGTCTGCGTATTTTTCTTGCTGATTTGCTATGGTATATTATCTAGATGCTATCTAGATTGTCCATATAATATTTGTAAATTGTCTATTAAATGTCTTGGTGTAGTTAAGTGTAGCTAATAAGGTGTTTAGTTTGCTGTAATCCATCCTAACAACAGTTTCTCTTCTGTCACCTTTCAGTATAATTTTAAAGAATTAATAGAGCAAATCTGCCAGGTCCAGAAGCAGTCTATATTAAAAACATAAAACATATATTGGCTCTTAGAATTCAGGTTTCTGCTTTGTTTGATCATGCCAAACATTGGACCTGGTTTGCTTTTCACTTGCAAAGTTGTAAATAAATGCACATATATGCTTAATTGAGTGCTTAATGTGTTTTTGGGAATTAAAGAAGCTGAATTTGACTGACTGCATTGGTGCTTTTTATGGACAGAGAAGCACAACACAATTATGCTGTTGCATTAATATTGTGACAGAATTTCCTCCCTAGAGGATAAACAGTATTTCAAATGTTTACAATGTGCACAACTGTCACTATAAATGTTTTGGTTTTTTCATGCTATAGTGAGCAGGGTGAACTTTGTGTAAGAAGGAAGCACATTTTTATCTATTCTAATTAATGGGAAATGAAAGTACAATCTACGGGCTTTTGTTTATTTACTGTTTATATTTTAGCCTTTGCCCTTAGCATGTAACGTATCACGTCATGGAAGCACTGTTTACTCATGCAGTGTAAAAGCTGCCCTGTGGGTCTCTTTTTCATTTTGCCAGATGTTCACACACATTTTAATTTCCTCCATGTTCTTCTGTGTAAGTAACCATAAATATTTTTTGATGATGCATTTTACTGCATCTGTTCTTTCAAACCTTCCACAAATTCTATATGATGAATGTCTCCAACGTTTTACATTTAAACTGAAAAAATACATCTATTAATTAGACCTTCATATTTTATTTTCCATGCTGTCTTATAACTTAAGTAGTGACTTTATGGTCATTAGGAACAAATTTGTCTGCTTGTAAGTCCACAGGTCACTTCTTCCTTTCAAATCCCTTCAGACTTTTGTTTTTGCTCTATTTAAAGAAATGATTACGGTAGTTCAAACATGATACGCCATGCAAAATATCCTAAAGGCTGACAAATAAAAAGGTTTAGTCCATAAATATTTTACACAGCTATGCAGTCTTCACAGCTGTATAAGTTGTATGTGTAGCAAGCTTTTTGGGTCTAAGAGGTTGATGTTGAGACTGGGAGAATGTGGAAGTGACTTGTGGCTGTATGGAATAAATTCAAATATGATTTAGCAAAAAATCAAAGCAGTGCTGTTAATATGCCCAAAAGATAAGCTTGCCTTGGGCCAACTAGCAGCTGCCAGAAAAGGGCAAAGCTGCCTTGCACAGACACTACATTCATGTTTGTTTTTTGTCTTTGGCTTTATTTGGATGCACTTGGCAACATTACTGTGACTAGATTAATTTTTATTTTCAATTTTTTTAATGCTTAGTTCCCTGAGGGATCTGTTTGATTATTCTGTGTGCTCCGATTTATTTTGTACATGCCAGGGCTAATAAAGTATCTACTTTTTTTTGATGAAGTCATGACACGAACAATATATCTTAATGTTTTTATTTATCAGTTGATTTCACAGGACTACAGTGTGTGTTTTGAGAATATATATACATAAAAGTAGATTTTATGTCTGTTCTTCCACTGTGGTGACCTTATGTGGTTCTTGAGGGCCATTGCATTATATTGCAACATTCTTTCACTGTTTTTTATTTTCCATTGTGAAATTTTTGGCTTTCATTGTGGAACTTTTTCTAAGGCTAAGATGCTTGTCTGTTTGTTGTATAATGTGTTTGTGAAAGTAACTTAACTTAAATGTCAGTTCAATCGTAGTAAAAATGGGCAGTGCCTTTAGAACCTCTAAATGTGAATTCATTTAACCTGAAACGACAGCACTGCTGTCCTCAACGCAATGTTTGTCCTCTTCAGGGATGTTTGTAACATCTGGCTTTCATGCTTCATCTGATCTGTATTTATCTGTGCTCACACTTTAGTGTATGCTCTTTAAGTTCTGCTGTCCTATCAATAATAAATAAAATAATATAAGTCAGATCATCTTCGAAAGGACTGCATGGTGGTGTGGTGGTTAGCACCGCTCCCTCACGGCAAGAAGGTCGCTGGTTTGAGCCTCGGCTGAGGGGTGGTTTGAACAGCGGCCTTTCTGTATGGAGTTCTTGTATGTGTGGGTTCTTTCCAGGTACTCTGCTTCCTCCCACCATCCAAAGACATGCAGGTTAATTGGTCAGTCTAAATTCCTCCTATGAATGTGAGTGTAAGGGGTTGTTTGTCTTTCTGTGTTGGCCCTGAGATGGACTGGTGTCCAGGGTGTACCCTTCTTCTCGCCTAATTGCTGGATAAGCTCCAGTTTCCTGTGACCCTGAACTGGACTGAGCGATATAGAAATGAATGAATATCTTAGGAAGTTGTGCTAATCAGAATTTGTGTTAACCACAGGTTCCAGGATACAGTATAAATATGGGTGGGGATGACTTTGGATCTTGGTGCTTGGGGCCCTTCGCTCTGGCCGCCCTGGATGGCCAGTGCCTGGCAGGGTCGGCGGCTGCTGATCTTGGCCCGCTGGGGCCTGTGCCCCGTGACCCCGGCGGGGCTCTGGCTGGGGCCTTCCTCTGCAGCCCTCCGGGTGGGTCCGGTGTTGTCTTTGTGGTGGGGTGGCTTGGGTTCGTGCTCTGGGTTTGCTGCTGATTGCCTGGGCCTCTGGGCTGCCTCTAGCCTCCATGAAGGCGTGGTCACTTTTGCATGATCACACTCATATCTGCTCACTCCTCATCCCTAATACTCAGGATGCTGACACAGTCACTGAGTTGTCCAGTGGGTTTATACACAAGCTACTTTTGTTTACTTTTTTTTTTTTTTAATGTGTGTGTCTTTAGTACTCTGGTTGTTGTCGTGATACATCTTGCTGTGTAAGGGTGAAGGCGCTCAAAGAGGTAGGGTGGCGCAAGACTGTGGATGGATTTAAAAAAACTAAATTATTTTAAACTGGATTCTAAAATAAACAGGCAGCCAATGAAGTGATGCTAAAACTGCAGAAATGTGTTTATATTTACGTGTGCCAGCTAAAGGACGTGCAGCAGCAATTTAGTGAGGATATTCAGTGAGGCGTGTGTCTACAGGGATGGCTGAGTATACTGGCAAATGTAGCAGTTAAATCTGTATGAAGGTGAATACCAAAACTGATTCAGCCTCAGTGCATGCTGTGAGGTTGCTGTGGATATAATTAAATATGTATCCAGCTTTTTAAGCCACTGCTGCCGGACAAAATGCCCACCAGCTTTGACTTGACTAAGTCCCTGTGGAACGTACATGCAGTCACATTATTTGTGTGTATTCCACAGGTCTGTGTTTATGAATAAATTATCATTGAAAGTACAGATAAATCACACAAGACTACAAGTCTGTATGACCATTTACTAAGCCTTAACACATGTATGACCTTTTATAAGAAGTATATTCAGCAGATAGTTACAGCTGGGGAAAAAAAACGATGCCGTCCTCCTTTATTCTGAGTCATATTGATACATCCACAGAGAAATGCACCAATTAGATCTAATCTAAAATGTTTTTATGTAGGCAGCCATCATAGGAGCCCTCATGAATCTGTCTCTTAAAGGTCTGCAGAATTTTTGGATGCACATATCTGTGTATCCTTTGAAGGCTAAATATAATGAGTTGTTGGTTTTTGAAGTGGGCTTTAAATGAATGCACCACTGATAAGTTGATGCTGATCAGATTAGATAATGATGAAGAGATGTTTCAAATTAAAATTTCAAGGTATCTGTAAATATAGATTCTAAAGATAATATTTTTATAGCATGAATTACTTTCTGAACAATAACACAGCTAGCTTGTAAACTTTTGGTCTCGTATGAGTGCAACTATTCTCAGATCCATTACGAGTGAGGACATGCATCATTAAAGTTTATTTTCCCTGCTAGAAGCCCTAAAGTAATGTGGGCTTGGCAGGACATAACTTTGCTCTTAGAGGCTTTTCAGACTGAAAGCCTCTTATATACACCACAAACTAATCATATCACACCATCCTGACATGGCTGCTGCGAGACTGAATCTGACTCTGACTTGAGACAGTTCTGATCTTTAGCTAATGTTTCACCAAAAATAATGACTTCTGCCATTTTATCACCTGTGCTGAAGACAATAGTGAGTTTGATATAATTGCCTTTTTATTAATTAAAAAGGCTATCAATTAAAAAAAAAAAAGTTTTCAGTGGACGTTCTGATTCCCTCCTGAAGCTGAACTCATATTTCTCATTCATGAGGCTGTTTGGGTATTTTTAGCTTTTGATTTGTAACCCTTGTTCAGACCTGCAACTCGCTGGAAACCTGTTCTGTTTTTTTTCTGAACCTAGACCTTGCATTTGATAATCAGCGTATTGTCCAATACAAAAGTGCTTCTTGATTGTTCTAAACTACCAGTTTGGACATATTTTCCCATTACATTTAATGGGAAAGCGTGTCCAAACTTTTGACTGGTACTGTACAAGCACCTAATTAAATATCTCCTAATTATACTCCTGTAAAAATATGCTAAAAATATACTCCTGTAGAATACTGGGTACAGTTTAAATGACAAAAGTATACATATATCTTTTTGATTCTGTGCAGCGAAGTCTGTTCAGAAGAGCTCACATTAATGTATTCGTTTTAATTCAAATTTTTTACTAGAAGAGCAACTTGAAGTGGTTGCATTGAACAACGTTTGTATTTAAGCTCATGTAGGAATATTTTTAGTGAACTTGGAATTTTGTGAGCCAATATGTATGCAATTAGCTCTGTGTTGTAATTTAAAGCTTGATTTGTAAGTGCAAACTTTTTTCTATAGTTTGAATTATTTGTGTGCAATATTGTTTATTCTAATTAATGTGATTAGGATGTAACTGCAAAGAAATAAATGTTTTCGCTTAAAATGAGAAAACCAGATGAGATTGGTATAATCATAGTTTTTTGAGAAACAATTTGTTAGCCTTACTCTAATGCGCTACTAATAAAGTACTGACTGTAAACAAAAGAAAATTTTAAATAGTCAAAATTTACCCCCCAAGGGTAATTAAGTTATTTCAAACTTTTTAGTTGACAGCCTAAAGAAGAGAAATGCATATTATGAGCAGGTCACAACTTGGAGAGAATTCAGATAACATAATTATGTAAAGACAGTTGATGTAAGTCTGTTATGATTCAGCTGAGTTTTCCATTTGTCACACTGTGTGATCCATAACAAGTTTAGGTGCTTTTATTGATTTGCATGCAGGTTTTGCACCATGACACTGAAGATCAACATTGTCTACGAAAGGAAAGGCACAGGAGCAGTAATCTGAACAGTAATCTGTTAGACTGTAACGCCTTCTCTTATTTCCCAGGTCACTACACTGGTGAACACCAGCAACAAAGGGCCTTCCAGTAAGAAGAAGGGACGATCAAAGAAGGCTCATGTCCTGGCAGTGTCTGTCGAGCAGGCCACCCAGAACTTTTTGGAAAAGGGTGATCAGATTGCCAAAGACAGCCAGGACCTCAAGGAGGAACTCATTGCTGCTGTGGAGGATGTCCGTAAGCAAGGTAACCTTAAATACTCTTTTAAAAACACAACAGCTTGATCTTCTGTAGTTAACTGGCACTGGTCAGATAGTTGTTATCAATGTACGTCGACCTTTTACGTTTACAGTTAGAGGTTGAGAAATTCATTCCTATGCTACTAGCTATGTCTTTCTTTTTTACTTAAGTATTAATAATAAAAACTATAGTTTGTGGAGCATATTTGTTATACGTTATTTTAAGTCCTTTTGGAGCCTTTCTTTAGGTAACTATAACTTAAAAAATGTTTGTTTTTGATCATTCAATCCAATCTACTGACATACAGGATATTAGTGGATATAGATTGATGGGTAAAGATAAAAAGAGAGATAAATTAATGGATTAATGAATGTAGGGAAAAGGAGTATATGTTAATAATGCCTTAATGAGGCAAGACTATTATGAAGACTGTTTTAATTTAGCACTAAAAAGATAAACATAATTTAGAGGTTGACTACTGGTGCCTGTGTAATATTTCAGGTTCTGCATTTATAAAGTCATACAAATTTTATATTCTTGATTAGTCATTGAAACTGAAATGAGGAGCTCTACTGACACCACTTTCTGTAGAAATCTTCTTCTTGCATTAATGCTGGACGTGCTGTGTAACTGACATAATTGCAGCATTTGGGAAAAGCACAAGTGTTGTAGCTGTCAGGATATGTCAAATCTCTACACAAATTTAGACAGATGTAGAGTTAAGAGTGGCATGGCAAATCCACTCAATTTAACAGATTAGTGTAGCCATTAGGTCTGGCTTTACTTGGTGCATGCAGCTATGTGAATGTAATGACTCTAGCTCTGGAGTTGTTTACCCTAAAGTCATGCATCGTTAAAGCTTCGGCTTTCTGTGATGGTGAGGCACCTTGGTGAATTTTAAGACATTGTACATAATTACATTCATTAGCAACCATATGGGACTTTGTTTACACTGAAACTTCTGCAAAGATGGAGCCTTTTTACTTTAAAAAACACACATTAGTGCTTATACCATCCTTTCCTTGCATTGATGGGGCAATGTCACATTTGTGTGTATTTTTCTGGACTTCCTTTTCTGTACTGGGAGCAAGTCAGTCAGCCTCTTCTGTATGTGAATAAAATGTTTGTTCTCAGAATGGTAATGGCTTTCCTGTTCAGTAACAACATCAGCAGAAATGGTAAATGAAGCTCAGCATATGTCGTGTTGTAGCTTCATTCCTCATCCTGCCATGTCAGCACCACTTGGCTGCTGGTGCTGTTGACCACTGACTTTAAAGCTTTGGCACACGATTCATGTGAGGTGTGAAATAGACTGTTACTATACAGGTCACCATCAAAGCTGACATAAAAACAGAACCCTGGATCTATCGTGCCATGTGCTGAGCATGCTAACCCAAAGCAAACTGTTTCCCAAAAAATTTGATTCTTGTATTTATGTGTGCAAGTATTAAACTTTAAAATCATGGTAGCTGTACAGATTTACAGAAGTCTGTAAAGGGAGTCCCAAAAATAATAAAAATAAAAAAAAAGCTAATTATTTAACTTAGTTACCAATTTTGTCAGCCAAAACAGGACCTAAAAGGTAATGCTTCACATCTTCTGACCTTTTACAAACTGTATAACACGCCAGAAAGCTCTTCTGCATATTCATGTATCACTAATGGGCATTTTTTCATTTCTATTTTTACTTTCCACTTCTTTGCTTGTCTTGATATTTGTACAAGTCAGGTCAACAATTTATATTAATGTAGAAGATATAAGAACTGGACTAAGCCGTGAAGACTGTGTTCAGCAGACTTGAACAGAATTTCTCATTTTTAAAAGACCTAGCAGCAAATTACTCCCAATGACAACAATTACCGAATAAAGAAGTCATTGTTAGATGTAAAATGCCTTTAAATCTGACATTAATCAGACCTCTTTTTTCTGACCTCATTACACCTTTTTATCTTGGCCTGAAATTCACTCTCACCCTTAACAAGCTCATTACAACCTGAACAGACCTCTGGTTCTGTTAAAAGGCTGGTGGTTTGTCTGCACAGTTGTTCAGTATTTCTACTTGTAAGATGATTTTTTTTTCATTACCACAGAATAAATAACTTTATTTAATCCATAGATTCATGTATAAGTGCAGAGCTGTTACACTCAGTTTATTACTGACCCAGCATGAAGATTTTACCTTCAGTATTTATAGGGATGCTCGCATGGTGGTGCTGTGGTCAGCACTGTTGCCATACTGTGAGGTTTTAAATCAAAATTGTACGGGTAGACAAGCAGTCAAAAAGTCACTTTAACTGCTGTAGATGAAGAAAAAAATAATGTTTTAAACAATACTCTCCAGTTTGTCTTAGTTTAAGATGTAAGGGGTGCATTTTTTCTTACCTTGTTGAAACCACTCCACTGTACATGGATAATGGATCCTTACAATGTGTTTTTGTCACACATGTGTGACTAAACTGTATTTAGTGAAGCTTTCTGCTCAGCTGTCAGAACCCATTGTAAGGACCTCACACAACATCAGGAGGCTTGTTCACTGTTTTCTAGCAGCAAACAGAATGGTTCAGTGCCCCTCTTCCTCTCTCTCTTCCTCTCTCTCTCACTGCTGTGTATGTTGTGAGTGATAAGTTTTTGTTGCTCATGTTGTGAGAAAATTTGACAGGACATAATTTAACTTGCTGCAAGAAACATTAAATCTGATTTGCCTTGTACCAGGAGTATCAGCTTAAACACGCTTTTAGAGATGATTGGCATGGCTTCTTTTCAAATAAGAGCAACATAAATGGAATATACGTGATTAAAGCTGTTTTTTTTTTCTTATATGTTTCACTGCCTTCTTCAAACTTACTCACAGGATTAAAAGCATGGGTTTTGGCTAAAATAGTAAAGCTATTGTACATCATGTCTTTTTTCTGTCACCTATAACTGAAAATATGATGTTATACAGTAGGTGAATCAGAGACCTTTTCCAAAATCCAGATTTGAAAGATTTTCAACAGTTAAAAAACATTTTACAACTAGAGAGCAAAAAATAATTTCACAAAATACAAATATTTTGATTTTTAATAAGAATAAATACCATCCATTACTTTAATATTAGTCTGTCTGGGTATTGGAAGATTTTTTGCTTTTGTTCATGTTGTCCCAGCAAATCAGAATTATCTCTGCACCATGAAGGCTTTTCAGGAGAAGACTCCTAAGACGGCATGCCTTTCTAGCAGATTCATCATTGTTAGTGAAATGGCATAAACCACCACTTGGAATTTACACTACTCAAAAAAAAAAGGGGGGGGGGGGGGGGGGAGAGGTGACCCAACTTTTGTGGAAATTCCTCAAGACAATTCAAAATAAGGTTCAGTAGTGTGTGTGGCCTCCACATGCCTCTATGCACTCCCTTCGTCTGGGCATTTTCCTGATAAGGAGACAGATGTTCTCCTGAGGGATCTCCTCCCAGACCTGAATCAGGGCATCAGTCAACCCTTCGGCAGCCTGTGATGTGACATGCCGGCGGTGGATGGAACTAGACATGATGTCCCAGAGGTGCTTGATTGGATTCAGGCCTGGTGAACTGGCAGCCCAGTCCATAGCATCAATGCTGTCATCATGAAGGAACTGCTGACACACTCCAGCCACATGCGGTCGAGCAATGTCATGCCTCAGAAGGAACCCAGGTCCCACTGCAGCAGCATAGGGTCCGACAGTGAGTCCGGGGATCTCATCCAGTTACTTACTTGCAGTCAGGGTACCTCTGGCTAGCATGTGGAGGTCTGTGTGGCCCTCCAAGAATAGGTCTACCCAGACAATCACTGACCCACTGCCAAACTGGCCATGCTGGAGTATGTTGTAGGTAGGCAGCAGAACATTCTCCACGGCATCTTCAGACTCTCATGTCTGTCATGTGTGCTCAATGTGAACCTGTGTAGAGCACAAGGCAACAATGGTGAACCTGCCAATTCTGGTGTTCTCTGGCAAATGTCAATTTGTGCTGTGAGCGCAGGCCCCACTTGTGGACGTTGGGCACTCATACCACTCTCATGGAGTCTATTTCTGACAGGTTGAGCAGAAACATGCACATTAGTGGCCTGCTGGAGGTAAATTTGTAGGGCTCTGGCAATGATCCTCCTGGTCCTTCATGCACAAAGGAGCAGATAGTGGTCCTGCTGCTGGGTTGTCCTCTCCAGCCCCCTCCACATCTCCTGGTATACTGGTCTGTCTCCTGGTAGCTCCTCCATGCTCTCCACACTGTGCTTGGAGACACAGAAAACCTTCTTACAAAAGAGTGCATTGATATATCATCCATGTTGAGCTGCGCAGCCTGAGCAAATTCAGTGGGTTGCAGACACTGCCTCATGTTGCCTTCAATGGTGAGGCTGCTAGCCAAATGCAAACGTGACCAAAAATTATCCAGAGAAGATGAAGATAGAGAAAAATGGTCTGTGGCCATCACCTGGGAGACAGTTCCTTTATAGGAATTAGGAATTATAGGAACGTCTTTCTAATTGCCTCCATATTCCACCAGCAGGTGCATTTGATTCACAGCCAGTGTTAACTGGGCAGATTGATATTCCAGATGTGTGACAGACTTTAGTTATTTGCTAATAATTGCGTTCCCTTTATTTTTTGAGTAGTGCACTTTCATTCAGTCATTCATTCATTTGCTCATGCTCACTTTAAATTGACCTGATAGTGACGAAATGGCTCTCTACAGCAATTTGGGGAAATGAAAAACAAAACGTGTATCTTATTTCAAATCAGAGTTGTTGAGTGACACTGTGTTTATACATTTTATAAATTAGTTTGCTGGTGAAGGTAGATAACCTAATGGAAAGTTTAGTCACTTAGTGGGGGATAAAAAAACAAAAAAAAAACTTATTCCTCAGGAGTTTTTAGAAATGTTGGCCAAAGGGTTCGTTATTTTTATAGCTGGCCATCCATTAGCTGCTTTATACTTGGAGTTTGTATTTATTGCCCTCAAATGAAACACATTTCTACTGTAAGAATTTTTCAGTGACAAATATGCTTGAAACCAAACAGAGATGTAAATGTTTGTAGTGACAGACTGCTCCATCTTCCCTGCTCACTGTTTTGGGCAACAACACTGAAGCTCCTTTGAGAATGTGAAGAATAAAGGAAGCATCCTTGAACTTCCACCAACTGAATGACTCGGTCCTTCAAAGAATACTTTACATCAGAACAGTCTGAGATTTTATTACCCTAGCAACATTGCTGTTAAGAGTCCTGCACTGACTTTGCTACTGATAACTCTGCACTGAGCTCATGTTTGCTAGTACATTAGTTTAAGTGGCCATACGATCTGTTTCTGACCTCTGATGTGGATGA
Organism: Melanotaenia boesemani; assembly: GCF_017639745.1. Classification (NCBI taxonomy): domain Eukaryota; kingdom Metazoa; phylum Chordata; class Actinopteri; order Atheriniformes; family Melanotaeniidae; genus Melanotaenia; species Melanotaenia boesemani. The sequence continues at coordinate 14,377,541 of NC_055685.1, forward strand.
AAGGAAGAAAGTAATGGACCCTTTTGTTCTGTATAATTTGTCATTCTAGTACTATGTACAACTGAAGTAATGTAGAGTAATAACTACTCCAGTAGCACTGCAGTTATATACAGTGAAGACAGAAATGTAAAGAACATTTTGTTTCCCCTTTGTGTTCATAGCACAACAAACCTAATCTGTACTTAACTTAAAACAGAAGAAACATGTGTGTGATTGCTGTGTGCATACAAACACACGCACATATTCAAATATTACCAGCTCTGCTTATTGTCTTTTGTTCCTTCTGTTTTGCAGGAGAGACTATGCGCATTGCTTCATCTGAGTTTGCCGATGACCCATGTTCCTCCGTTAAACGGGGTACCATGGTGAGGGCAGCCCGCGCCCTGCTGTCTGCCGTCACCCGCCTGCTCATCCTCGCTGACATGGCCGATGTCATGAGGCTCCTTGCACATCTTAAAATTGTAAGTACAAGTTGACGTGAGGAGTTCACCCACGTGTTTGCCATTTCATGTACGATCAAAAGGCTGCACTTCCTGTTTGTTGTTAGTAGCAATCAGAATATTTTTATTCTACTCAGAATAAAAATAATTACAAAATCTTTTTGTAAATGATAGGAAAAGCTGCTTTATCTTAGCTTCGTCTGCTGCTGAGTAGTCCACATGCAAGTTGTAGGCTTTTATTACAACCTCTGGATATATTAACATATAAATGAGACTTGGAGTAGAACTGAGAACACTTATAAGTGCTCTGGTGTGATGAGCTACACTTACTGTAGTCAATTAAATAACAGATTTTTTGGTTACTTATTTTGATATTGGCTTGGGGCTTTGTAAGAGAAGTTAATACAAAATGTGAAGAGGGAATGATATGCATTTTGTCTAATCTGGGATAAAGTGATGTCTGCCGACATTTTCTGTCTCTCAGTTTGTCCTTTTCACAAATGAGCCTGCACTGTCTGGGTCACAGAATAGCTTAACTGAAGCCCTCATAAGATCTGTCATCAAAGTCCACTTAAGTAATCTGTCTTCCATCTTTTTGATTACATCTTCTTCAACTCTTTCATTGGGGTTAATAAAAGGGCTTTACAGTAAAAATGTATGTATTCTGGCTGAATTCTTGTGTTTGTGACAGGTGGAAGAGGCCCTGGAGGGAGTTAAGAATGCTACCAATGAGCAAGATCTGGCCAACCGCTTTAAAGAGTTTGGAAAGGAGATGGTGAAGCTCAACTATGTGGCAGCCCGAAGACAGCAGGTAAGAGGAAACTCCCTTTCACCTGTCCAGCCTTATCCAGGAAAACAAGACAAACGCAAACTACAAATGGCCTCTGTTAAATGTTATTTTTATGCTTAATCATATATTTAAGGCCTCAGATTTTTAAAGTTGGAATTTTGGAATCGGAAGTGGAATTTTGTTAGAGAAAGTAAACATGTCATTAGATAAAATATAAAGATTGCACAAGATTTAAACTTTTCTGATAAAACTTTGATTATAAATAAATAAATAAATAAATAAATAATAGATTGGTTACAGTTATGTTTGCAATCAGTTGTATAAGGCAGTGAGGCATGGAGCAGATAAGGATGAAAAAAACCATGATTTTGATGTAGATGTCGTTTTTAGCAACTTTTATTTACTTTAGTTTATATAATGAATTTTAGCTGCTTATTAGTGCTTATTTGAACTTGGAGGGTGTTTCTGATGTGGCCCTAAGTATGTGAAAAACTTTTTAGAGGGATTTTCCTTAAAAAAATAAATAAAAAAAATAAAGCCTGTGCTGCCAAGTTGTCCCCGAGCAAAGCACTGAACTGAATTTCATCCAGCGCCACAGCTGCTAATCTGCTGACGCTGCTGTAACTTTGTGTGTTTGGAACCAAACCAAGTCATCAAATGGGACATTAACTTTTTTTTTTAAAAGGAGATTTCCTGAACTGGGTCTTGTTTGGGTGTGATCTATTGTGAATCACTGATGTTTTAAAAATCCCCACACCTTTTTTTTTTTTTTTTTTAAACAATGCTTTAACATTTCTGTAAATATCGTTCTTTATAAATATTGCCTAAGTGTTCCTCTGTTTTAAAGATCCACTGTTTTGTAAGTTCTGAGCACCAGCTGATTGATTTATAGTTGTTACAGATGCTCTGTCATCTTCTCAGGAACTGAAAGACCCTCAGTGCCGGGATGAGATGGCAGCAGCTCGTGGGGCTCTTAAGAAAAACGCCACCATGCTGTACACGGCCTCACAAGCGTTCCTGCGCCACCCAGATGTGGCAGCCACACGTGCCAACCGAGACTACGTGTTCAAGCAGGTCCAGGAGGCCATTGGCGGCATCTCCAGTGCTGCTCAGGCCACCTCTCCCACTGATGAGAAGCATGGCCATGCTGGCATTGGTGAACTGGCTGCTGCCCTCAATGAATTTGATGTAAGTCAACAAACACTTTGTTTTTTCATTCAGAATACTTTACTTGGTTTATGTACATTTGGTCAACAATATCTCAACTTTAAGGGGATATGAAAGAACTATTTTTAAAATGACACTACAGCAAAAAAAAAAAAAAAAAAAAGAAAAGATTCTGTTGTGCCTTAACTCTCATGAAGATAGACTTTTCGGAAAGAAGTTGAACGATTGGATTCCGCTATGTGTAGAGAAGGTCTGTGTCTATATGATCTGAGAGGTTTTATTCTTTTTAATGTAGATTCTCAGTCATAGAGGTCACAACAATCCTAAGTGCTTGAATTGAAGGTGTCTGAACTTTTTTCTTTGCTCTTGAAGATGTCCCACATTTTATCTGACAGCTTGTTACTCTAGCTCTTTGTAGCTCTTTGTTACTCTTTCACACATGAATATATCTGTCTTGTGAACTTTTTCATGGTATTATTTCTCTCTGTCACTTACACACACAGTTACTGTATATATTTCAGTTTATGTTGCAATTCTATGGCCACATTTATTTGGATATTGCCTCCCCACACCGTCTTTTTTTATCTTTGCATTTCAACAAACTCATATTGCGCTGAAGCTTTACTGGAAAGATGAATCTCTGCTGCCATCTACTGGCCTTTTATTGAAATTGACCTGTCCATAGTGATGACCATTTTCTGTTAAGCTGTCTTTTTAAAGTTTATTCAAGTTCATCTCTGTTATTCTTATGAAATATCTTAATCAGATGTTAAAGCATTCTGGCCTTCAGCTAGTTTATTTGCGATAAGGCCCAATTTGTGCTTGCATACATATATTTATATATATATATATATATATATATATATATATATATTATTTATATATATATATATATATATATATATATATATATATATATATATATATATATATTATTTATTTATTTATTGACATTTAGCTGACACATGCATAACAACCTCAAATGAGGATTGCATCATTTACGTCAAGACCTTCAACAATGCATCAGCATGTGGCAAAACTGATTATGATTACTTTAGCAACTCCAGTTTTATAAAACGTAAAACTGATTGTTACCGTACAATTTCAGCATTTATTAAATGATTTCCAATGAGGGTGGTAAAATGGTCACATGATTTATTCACTTAATTGCATGGTTCTCATCACACTATTGTGATATTGATATATATACATTAAAGTAGACTTATTTGGTGGCAGACTTGTTTGCCATTTTGGATTTTTTATCCAACTATTTCTGAACAATTTAGTGTTTGTAAAATTAGATTAATGCTAAAATTATATTCATTTTCTGAAGGATATCTTAAATATCTTGCCCACTGCTTCTCACTGCAGCTAAAATGGATTTATGCTTTTATTAATTTCCATTTGACAGGGCTGCCAACTTTTCAATAGTCTTCAGTGTGAGATTTGGTGGAACCAGCCAAAATTTTGTTGCATACACGGTAGGAAGACATACGATTTATTGAGTCATTTTGTGCAGGTTTAATCATAAAATACAGAACTCAGGAGTAACAAAATAAAACAAAATGTATATAAATAGGTCTTCAAAGTACCAACAGAAACTTGAAAATAAAACATGAAAGAACTCAACTACAAAAAAAGGGATAATAAGACAAGACAGAGAATTTTACAACAATAATAATTTCTCAAGATCTGTGTGCCTTGTCAGACTAGCTTTTGGCCTTTTTTGGGGCCTTAATTATCAGCTGATCGAGGTGGTGAGAAAGTACAGAAATGAATACAGCATGTGGAAAATAAGATAAAGTTATCTTAACCAGCTTATAGCAGAACATACAAGAGTATAAAAGTTAATGTCAGATCATTTTGTTTGAACCAGCTGCAGATAATTGATTGTAATCTGAATAACTTCAGCCTGGTTTAGACGTGATGATGGACCTGCTGCTGCTGCTGGGTCTGAAACTGAGGACCATGTGGTTCATGATGTTAATCTTTGCCAATACTGCCATCACAATGTTAAAGTGGTAATGAAAGGTTCAGTATATATGATTGTTCTGCAATCATAGTCGGACATCTCCCAGTCAGGCAGCTCCCAGTCAGACATTTCCCAGTCAGGCAGTTCCCAGTCAGGCAGTTCCCAGTCAGGCAGTTCCTAGTCAGACATTTCCCAGTCAGGCAGTTCCCAGTCAGGCAGTTCCCAGTCAGGCAGTTCCTAGTCAGGCAGTTCCCAGTCAGGCAGTTCCCAGTCAGGCAGTTCCCAGTCAGGCAGTTCCTTGTCAGACAGTTCCCAGTCAGACAGTTCCCAGTCAGGCAGTTCCCAGTCAGGCAGTTCCTAGTCAGATAGTTCCTAGTCAGGCAGTTTTCCAGTTAGACTGTTTCCAAATTTCCAACAATCACTTATAATATTGTCTTACTGTAAATAGAGAGAAATGAAGAGACGCCGAGATCCAAAAACAGCAAACGGCCAGCCACTCTCACTACAGCGTCAGTTACCGTTCCTGCAATGGCGCTTGCCGTTTCTGTAGCGGTAGTTGCCGTTTCCTCAACGGTCTCAGCTGTTTGCCACTGTGGGTAGGTTGCAGACTTTTCACATTAGTGGTAACTCCTAGTACAAGAAAAATATGTGTAGGTTTGCACAGATTAATCTGCACCGCCAAGTGTGGAAATAGAGGATGTACAAACACCATGTAGGCTATAATGGACCAGCTTAATCTTTTGCGTTGGTTAGGACACGTTTTAGTAATATAGCCTATTGATAACAATAAACGTGTCATTATTTTTTTAACACATAAAAATATAGTATATATAGTAACTTTCCAGGTCTGTTCCAGTTTGTTTGCAATAACCATGATGTAGGCTGAAGATCAAGCCCCTTCATTGTACTTCTTTCTGCTACCTTCATATGCCAGAGGAGGGCGCAACCTTGGGTCTAAATAAGGGTTGATGATTAAGTTCTTTTTGTATTTTGGACATAATTTAGTTGTTTGGTGACATTAAAACATGAAGAAAAGTACATTTTGACTACTGTGGTGGGCTGAATTAACTGGACTTGCCAGTATTTTTCTGTAAGACAAGCAAATGGGTAAAAACCTGGACATTTTACAACAAATATAAACTTTAAAATCCAAGTGGAAAACATTTATTTAGTTATGAAAGAGTAATGTGCTTTCTATCATCCATAAGGCATATTTTTATTTTTGTGGTGGAGTTCATGTTTGTTCACATAATGTTAAACTAATTAAGCTCTAGAGGGCAACAACCACATAAACTAGTAAACCAAATAGTATTAACCAGTTCTTCAATTTTCCCAATCCATGTGTAAAAAAAACAATAAAAGGCTAAATATTTTGAATGTAAAAGTACAATCAATCACTAAATAAGTCAAACAGGCTATTCTTTGACTTAATAAAAAGACCAGAATTTCGTTTCTTTTTATTATAATTCGTTTTATGTATCTTTGTAACATTTGTAGGTAGCAGAAAGAAGTAAGACAATGAAGGGGCTTGATTATCAGCGTACATTACACGACAATATTATCCACTATTCACTCTAATCATTAAATGTGTATCAAGTAAGTCTATCCTAAATCGTTTTTATAATATTGTCCACCATTCACTCTGTATCAAGCAAGCAAGTAAGGTAATCAAGACAGAAAGACAGGCGACGACTTATTTAAAATTAAATGCAACATTGCCGTTGATCGTGACATTTCATAAAGACACTGGCATGTCCTTAGTTGCGTTTGATGGACAGAGATTTACCGTTTGTGGACCCTGACCTCTGCTGTTTGGGACGTTGCAGGACGACAAAATGTTGCTCCATTCTCGTCTCTCCTGGACTGAGGGAGCTCAATAAACCTGCAGGCTGCTTTCACAGCGATGCGCCGTCAGACATGATCTGGCGTGTCTCCAGCTCGAGTTTCTGTTGCCATGGTTACCAACTAACATTTAGTCAGCGCAATAGTTTACAACAATAAGGCTATTTGACCAGAACTTCTTTTATAGGTGTCCATTATCACTTTTTAGTGTATTAGGCGTTGCCACTAATGTGAAAAGTTTGCAACCAAGCCCACAGTGGCAAACCGCTGAGACTGTTGAGGAAACGGCAACTGCTACACAAACGGCAAGCGCCATTGCAGGAACGGTAACTGAGGTTGTAATGAGAGTGGCTGGCCTTTTGCTGTTTTTGGATCTCGGCGTCTCTTCATTTTTCTCTCTCTCTCTTTCTCTCTCCCCCACCCCCACCCTCCCCTTGCCCTCTCTCTGCTGGTAGCCGTTGAGAACAACTGCACAAAACTGACGTTACTCCATCTGTGATCGACTAGTTTTGCCTCATGTCAGGTCCCGGATGTGTGGAACAAAAGTTTGAATTTCAGATCTGAATTTGAATGGAAAGATTCAACTGAACTATGAAAATGAATTAGGGAAACTAATTTTTCAAATACAAAAGTTTCAACTTTACTGCAATACACATTCAAAAAGCAAAGATTCAATATCAAATACGGTCATTTGGATTCAATTTTTAAAGCAATTATTCAAAAAGCCATGTTCAGATTCAAATTGAACAATTCATATTCAAATATAAGAAATTCAGATTTGCTCCCCAGTGGCACAAAGTTTATCACTTATATTTCCCACTTTCTCACAGTTTACATACGCACAGACATGCATCTGCAGAGAAAATCCGACATTATTGGTTACTAAACACACTCTTGAAGAATATCTTTTACATGTTCTTTTTTTATTTCTTACTTTTTTTAATGGTTCTGTGTTGTTTCCAGGCAACGTGCTGTCACAAAAATCCCATTTCCTCCTTATATCGTTATAAACCCACATGATCTCACACACCCAAGTGATACAGCTGTGATGCCAGTCAAGCTTGTTAAGATTTAGTAAATAAACCCTAAGGTGGAGATTAGTATCAGGTCTCAGTGGCTTTTTTTAATCTTTTTTTTTTTTTTTTTTTTTGCTTTCAAGGTTGCTTGTTAACAGTGTATTAGTGACATCTTGTGGTGATGGTTTGGAAGTACAATTTCCTTCCAATTTCGCTTGATGCTGTTGGGGAGCAGTGTTACAGAACATGTAAAATTATACCGGATGAAAAACTTAGACTCTATGCCAATAGAATTAAAAGAAAAAGAAACACTATTTTTATTTTCTTCTCATCAAACGGTTATGTATTTTTTTTCATTGGTTTCAGTATTAGACCATGGCTTAAAGTAATCATGTCAGCTGTTAGACGCTGCATCCATGTTTTGGTTGTGTTTGTGCATGTAACTGTGCATTTGCCTAATTTTTTGTGCACATGTAAACATTTTTAACGATAATGTGGTGTGAAATTGCATTGGATACTTGCTTGTGTTGTAAGCTGAAAAACGTCTCTGCATCGTTACCAACTGCTGAACACATTCTTGCTATTTTTGTGTTTAGCAGTGTGTTTCATGTGCTGCTAAATTGGATGGCAGCATTACTTATGTACTGCTGGTCTTTGTACTTAGTCAGCCATTGTCAAAGACTGTCCATTGGTAATCCACTTGCAATGTCTTGATGCATACATGGTAGACATGACTGCAACTCAGAATGTGACAGATGCACAGACAAATGGCTTTCGGTAATGGAGCTCTTTTTAGTATTTGGGAGTTGTAAACAAGCTGTAGCATGAATGTGCTAATTTAATTAGAGAATCTGAGAATAGAGATGGACAGGCTGTTCTCTCTGATCATCATTTTGATCAGACTATTAGTTTTGACTAATTTGTTCTCTATCCTGTTATCACTGATTCTCACAGCCTCTTCATCTCAGGCATCACAAAACATGTAGTCAGTGAGAAACGACAACGTGCGATTAAAGAACACAACGATTTATATCAAGCTTACACTTAGAATTAGTCTCCATTACACTTTGAAGTATTGCCTTTTTTAAAAGAATTAAAGAACACAGAGTCGGTCTAGTCTCCGCTGTCTTTATGTCCAGAATGTATAATTATCTTTAGAAATGGGGAGAATAGATTGTTTTTTTTTTTTTTGTTTTTTTTTTACTTAAGTATCAAATTATGCTCCCAATCCAGACAATTACTGATCAGTTTCCAGTCAGAGTACTCTCCAGCTCAAGGTCCTTTACTACAAAGTAATTGCCTCATGGCGATCCTTTTCTGAACTGTTCTAGTTATATTTGTGTCATTCAGTATACACCCAGCATTTATTTTCCTCACATGAATAAAACATCACTAAATCAAAGGGATTAATGTGAGACATGCTATGTTAGCATTTTCTAGTAAAGGAGATGCTAACCAGGACAATTAACTACTTATTTTTATAAGCATATTCTTTAAATGTCATTTTTAAGATTGTTTAAAAATATTTTAAACTTCTTTAATGGCTGACATTTAATAATATGCTCATATTTGTGGAAATGCAAAAAGAATTACATTGCAGTTATCTATTACCTTCATAATATCACCAGCTTTTTAAGCTAAAGTAAAGGTACACGCTTCATAGTTTGGTTAAATGACGTCGTTAATGTTTATCAAATGTAACATTGAAATGAAATGTTATGTCGTTTGCCATTGTGTGTACTTGTGCACGATTCTGATTGGGCTTGCAGTGCAATGTGACACATTCAGCAGGTTTCACCCAATCTTGCATTAAAACAATGAAAAAAGAGAAAAGAAAAAAAAAAACAGAATGCATCCTTTTTTTTATGGATAGTTCTGTTGTTCAGATATAAGTTTCTCTGCATAAAGTTGATGCCTTTTAGTCGTCAGAGTACAATAGACTGTAGAAGAAACAGCATTTAATTACTGACATATGGTCTTGTTTATTTATTTGCACTGTTCCAGTGTTTATCTTTCAAACAGGGTTGAGGAAGGTAAAAGCTAGCTAGATGGTTTTTTTTTTCCATGTTAAATTCTATACTCAGTTTGAGAAAATAAATAAATAAATAAATAAAAACATTTTTATAATATAGTTTCCAGAAACAAGCCTCCCAGATCCATATAGAGTTCCTGTAGCTTTTTCCTTTTGTTTTCTCTGAGACAAATCCAGAGTTAATATGTAGTATTTATTTGTTTACACAGCAGAGGTGATTTAGTTTGAATAGGACCTCTTGGTTACTTCACTTTGTTTCTAAATAAACATTTGAGCACTGATTAAAAGTGTTCATTGGATTTGATCCATTATAATGTGAAATTAATTAACACATAATTTTGATCATTTTAAATTCAGGAGTATTTTGTAAAATCATGAAATGAAATTAATCATATTCATTTCATTGACAATAATTGTACCGATAAAATCATCAGATCCCTGCTTGCTACTGCATTCTATGACATATTTTCTCAGATTGAGACTCTTTTGGCTACAACGGAGTATTAGGGCCACAATTAGAAACATATTTTTTCCACAGGCTTCGAGAATAAAGTGCGACTAGAAAAATTAAAAAAAAAAATATGACTTTTTTTTCTTGGAAAACTACGACTTTATTCTCAGAATATTACAACTTCATTCTCAAATCTTGTGAAAAAATATTTTTATTAATGTGACCTTAATACTACGTCATAATTGGCAGAGTTTTTGTCATATTCTGAGAAAAATCGGGGACAAAAATTTTTGACCTGGACATCCTTAGCAGGTTGCATTTAGCTAAATTGAGTAAGGAAAGAATGTTGGGCTCATTCTCTCTACCAGCCCTGAGTTAGTACTGTTCCTGACACTAAAGGTTAGATAAGATTTTTAAATGCTGAGCACAGAAGCAGGTCTACAGGGCAGTTTATGAAAAGGACAGAAAAGGGGAATGACCTCATCTAAACTTCTTTTTTTTTTTTTTTCTTCTGACATCCACAATTACAGTAGCTCTCTGAGATATTAGATCAGTTGAGAGGAAAACGAAGGTCAGTATCAGCCCAGTTTACTTCATTTCAGCATCATTTGACTTATACCAGAGAGGCTGACATTTGGCCCTTTTACCCTTTTAAGAGCACCTCATCAGATATATCAAAGCACTCCTTTCCAGAATGCTCTGAGCACAAAGTGAACATTTAAGTTATGGATTTTTTTGCACATAACATTGAATAAGTAACTTTTGAAGTCACTGGCAGTTCTGGTCTTAGGAATTCTTGTAGTGTTGTCAGTTTTAAAGTAATCTGATTGAGGATTTTTCGCTGGATCGCAGTGAGGCAGCAGCATAGTCTACTGATAGTTGATTAGTAAGTTTACTCTTTGACAAATGTTTCATCCTATGGCACAGAATATTGTAAATATAGGTGTAACTAGGTTTTAAGTTGTTGTATATTACAATATATTTTAATTTAAGGACATGACTGATAAAAAAAAGTTGTAAAAATGCCTGTCTTTTAACACTAATTGACCTTATTTCACTATTTGTATGAATGGGTTATGTTTCAATAAGCAAATTTGTCAGTCTGAGGCAATGCCTGTTCAGATGTGCACCAACCTTGGCTGCTTCCTATTTTACAACAATATGTTGTAAAGTCCGAAGAGCACTTGGGGATGGCCACCTTTAAACCTGTTATGCAGGAAGACCTCTGTCATGTTAGAATGAAAGTCTGTTATTGGAGATACAAACTCAGTGGGAGGACAGATGGAGTCGAGGCCCTGCGGGAATGTTGGTAAAGGCACACTGTGGTGCACACTTAGATTTTTAGGTCACAGCGCTAATACACAATGCACCAGTTCTACCAGACTTACAGACTTAAAGATGTCCCTGAAATTCATCTTAGAAAATGTTAGTGCTGCTGATAGACCTGCTTGATGTAAGCCATTTAGCACATGTATTAGTCTGCGTTCCAGTTAATCTCTCTGTGACCATTTACATACCGATCCGATACAGAGAGCTGCAGCTCTCACTGTAACTGCAATGGATATTTCAATATGCAAAAAATCTCTTTATCTTTGTCATTCATATCACTTTGAGCATCTTTATTGTTGTGCAGCCAAAACAGAGCAGAACTTTATACAGCCTTTTATATTGTGACTCCTAATCTTTCCTGCTCCATCACACTTATTTTGATGTGTCACACAAAGGCAATGGCATCAGCAATGAACAGCAGCAAAGTAAGTACCTCTCACAGAGAGCTTCTTAGTATTAAAAAATACAAGATACAGTGACTTGGGAAATGTGACTGAGCTAGGAAGAGCCTGTCAGCATAAGTATGAGTTATAGAGGACCTTCGTTTTATTCCTCCACTGTCGCTGCTGCCTTCGATTAGATGAGCCAAGAATCGTGGGGAATAGATGGGGGTGGTGTCTTTTAACATAATTGTGATTGCATCAGGATGATTGCCTCGTCCTCAGCTTTCATTCTTCTTCCTCAACCAGCAAATTAAATTTGTCTCCCCCTGACCAGGGATAAACTATTACATCTTTGAATTTGGAAGTTTTTTCTTATTATTATGTCAAGTTTGGCCAAGTGCGATGTCCTTTGTGTGTCACATCTGCTTTGTGCAGCTCAGTGCAAACAGGTGGTCAAAGGTGCAGCTGTTCAAACAAATTAGCCTCAGCCTCAAAGAACACATTGAGTTCATACAGTGACCAGCAGATGGCAGTGTTTATTTATGAACAACGCATGTCCATCTTTTCCCTCTCTTATTCCCCACCCTCTCTCTATCTTTTCCATTTTTATCCCCTTTTCCTGCAAGTCCTTAGAAACAGAGATTTTCAGTCGTGCAGAGCAGCAATCTGCGTCACCCTGTATGTTTTTTGCCATTTAATGAGATTAAAGCTATTTTCTGGTTCTGTTTCTATGTATGTTGATCCCTGAATTGATCTTTGTCAAAGAGAATTTAGTAGACTATCAGCTACAATCTCTTCAATATAACCCTTAAGCCCACATATGTTGGATAAGTCATGCCTCCTTCCCTGTGCTTTACTCTTTCTTTTTCCTGTCTTGTGTTGTTACAGCTCTTATACAGCCTCTAAGATAAAAACTCAGTGGAAAAACTCTTATTGCCTGCATGTTTACTGTTCACACACACATGGTCAAACAAAACAACACGTTTCATTCACACAACTCTGGTAGAGCAATGCTATGAGCCCACGGCAAGAATCCAAGTCACTCTGGATCATTTTACCATGGTTTGTATTTCCATCTGCTTGTCCTCTACACTACCTCTCCCTTTTTTCAGTGGGTTATTCAGCTCTTTTTCCTTTCCTATTCCTCTAATTCTCTCTGTTTTCTGTTTTTGTTCTTATTCTGCATTGTGTTGAACCGCAGCCGTGTTTGAAATGCTACCATGCTTACATACGTACTCTGAGCCCATTTGGTAGCGGTATTGTGTTTCTATGCGAACCTCCCCTCCATGTATTACGGGGTCTGTGGTCTCACTGCAAAAGCATATGCTGGTCCTCACTCTGCATACATTATGAGCTAACTATAACTGGATTTACTTGATAGCTCAGGGGAGACGTGCAAAACAGCCAGCCCTTTGAAACTCACTGTAGCAAGAATTGCCTCCAACTTTAAGTCGCTTTGCAGTGCTGCATGTGTCCATCTGTGTTAAAACGGATGTAACTGGACACATGAATGTTTATGGGATGACACAACAAGACATTCCTTACAGCTAATATGGATATTCCAATAAACGGATGTCGGATGGAACAGTGAGAGGAAGCTGAGTGTCCTCTTTCTGTCTCTTTTACTGTGACACACTACTGTAATGAATTGCATTTTGTATTTTTTGGTGCTTTCATTATTCCCTTGCCAGTGTGATAGATACCTTTTATGTAGCAGTATGAGCAACATGTACAATAGATGAAGTTTTCATTGTCTGTATATACATAGCGGCTGCACAGTGATGACCTTTCAGCGCATTGCATTTGTGTATGAGATACTGCTGGGCTAGCTTCAGAGACGGTGGCTGGGGAGCAACCTGGCTCTAATGTATGTAGATGTATTCCTAACTGAAGGATAGCTTTCTTGGTAATTGCTATATCAATCTGTGCAGTCCTATCCTTGCTGTCTCATTTCAGGCTCTTATTTCTCACCCACTTTGCGCTCCCTCTCTTTCACAAACACCCCCTCCTTTTTTTCGAGCATGTGGGTGTTCATGAGTGTGTCTTGATCCCCATAACTGGCGACGCTTTGATGGGGAAGGTCAGACATATACATGCACAGATGCCCAATCATGTTGAGATGCATGACGTCTCAAAATTTTAATAAAAGCATTGAACACAATGCCAAGTGGCTAAACTATTGACAGGGACCCTGTTGTGCTCAATAAAACTCTACTCCCGCTGTCATTTTCACCTTGGCTGAGCCACGTTTTAGCCCAGAGGTATACTTCTTAATTGCAACATCCTCTGTCTGCCGATCGCAACGCTGCCTCGTTCTCCGTGGACAGATGCACCTGTCAAGAGAAATATGAATAGTGGAAGTAAGCAGAAGTAATGGGACATGACCGGGGAAATAGAGCAGTATCGGTTTGTTTGTTGCTGTGCAGTAATTAGCCTGTCCTGTCTTGGTGGTGGGAAGGCATGAGGGAGTGGAATGAGAGTGAGAAGAGTTGGTGAACAGGATCCATACTCGTTAAGAGTCGGTGCTTATACTCCAAGGCCCATGGTGCTCCTAAACCTACTTTCTCCACTAAGCTCAGTTTGCAGTTCCTCAAGTCTGCTTATTTTTACTTATAGATTTAGTCTTGCTAGATTAGACGAACTGAACATTTAGCAAGGCACTTTGGCTGTTTGAATTCATGTATCTGCATGATTCACACAGCACATCAAATGATTTATTACAATGGTATTGTCATATGCTGCATTTTGATACCATAGAAAATGTGTTATTAACCCCACAACTTAATAATACAATCTTGCAGGTATATTAATTAGGTTGTAAGATCATGAGAAAATGAGCAGTTCTCTCTGCTCTGAGATGCTAGAGGCCCTTCCACCAATGATGCTGACAGATCTCACTCAGACCAGCTCAAATGAGCTGCACTAATGGGGCAAGCAGAGCAGAGTTTATTTTAATTTAATGGAACTGCTGAGATGTGAAATCATAAACATGTACCAAAGGCATTAAAATATTTGGTCACCTTCCAGTGTGAACTTAATAGACAACATGGTTAAGTTGATTAAGTTGATTTTTATAAGGTGGGAAAGTCCTGCAGATGATGTAGGTGAACTACCAGCTGATGTTGGCACGTTAGCAGAAGAGTGAGTGACTCGATCCAGCAAAAAGCTGTCCCAGTGGTGTATCAGTGTATCCATTAATCCCAGCTGTCCCTGGTAAATTTGTGAAACTGCTGGGTGGAACATAAAATTGGTGTGGTCACTTTTAACTCTCTCTCATAGTTGCTCTACTCAGAATCAATTCACTTGGTGTCAGTTGACAGCAGTAACTGCTGTAGCTTCAATTAACTTCTAATCTCTGTTGTGCGATGTTTGATTTTCACAAAGTTAGTCCATGGTGTGTAACCACAAACGTAACAAGCAAATACAGTCCCCTAACAGGTTTAACGTAGCCCTTTAATCTACTGAAAAACAAAAGACTATTGTAGGTCTTTCAGATGCCTGTAGCCCTTCCAGCATCTTCAGTTCTGCTTCAACTTTTCTAACAAAGAAAAATAGTTTTTCTTCCCCATATTCCTTAAAAATATAGGAATCCTAATCTCTGCAAATCCTGGCATCTATTGAAGAAGGAATTTCCATGATAAAGGCAGAACAATTATCTAGCTAGCCAATTGTCAAATGCACAGCTAGATAGCACGGTGGCTGTACAAAGACTAATGCATTGTATTGGTATTGAACCTGTTTATGATTAAATACCCTACCTACTGTGTCATGGAGCCATAATTTCAGGCTTTCCCTGAAAAATAATCTGAAGAGAAATTTACAGTGGCCCTAAAGTGTCACAGCAATACAAAGTCCCAACACAAACACAAAAGCCACAACACTTCACAATTAACAATCTAATTTCCATTGCAGCTTTTGTGTTGTTTTGTGGTAAATTGTGAAGTGCTGTGACTGTTGTATGCATGTTGCGGGTTAATTGTGCATTGTTGTGGCTTTTGTATTGCTGTGACACTTAAGGACCACCGTAGAAATTTGATGACAGACTGCTGCACAGATGAACTCCTCAGTTCAGCAAATCTGTTTCTGTCTTTCATGTTCAAAGCTACTATTACACATATCAAAATTTCCATTCAGATCTCTGAATTTACATTACACTGACTACAAAATTGTCATTGAGTTATGTCTGTTAATTCAAAGATCATTTAACATCTTCACTGAGAATAATTTTTCAATACGGACAGACAATACAGACACTCACTTCAACAAGCTAACAATGTGCGTACTCAGGAAAGATTAGCCTTAAGTTTCCGACAGAAACCGATGTTTTAACATCAAGGACAAAGTAAACAAGAATAACAGCTGGACTGTCTTAACATTTAGTTTCATTCCACAACAAGGCAAAGCTAAGCCAATAGATGAAGCCAGAATCAACACAAGAAAGAGCAGCATGTGGCAGCAAACACTAACCTGCAGATGACATGCATTTTCAAGGCAAAATCGTCAGAATATGGAGAACTAATTGTAGCCTGCAAGGCTCTTTTTTTTTGTTTGTTTTCCTTTTGCTCACATTCTCAGCAAGTGGTACAAAACTGGACAAAAATGTACAAAGATTGGATGGTTGGAGCATTTTTTTTTTTTTTTTTTTTTTTTTTTTTAAAACAGCCAGCCTCTAAATTAAAGGGCAACAGCCACCAAACTGAAATACCTCACAGCATCTTCAAACCTTTCTCAGCATAAAACTCGTGGGACTTGATTTCTGAGTGGGTGCAGCAAATTACTTTTTTCTCTTCTTTTTTAGTATCTTGCCTCGCTGTCAAGGTCTCCTCTGTATGAGCCTCAAATGCCTGTTTGCCCACTCAGCTCTCCTCGCTCTCATGGATGTGGGGGCACATTCGCTTTTGTACAGCACTTGTACTGTGTCCAAGCACACAGACACACAGTTTGTGTTGCACCACATTGTCTGGTGTCACCCAAAGAGGCAAAGGCTGAGGCTTTAGAATACACCTTCCTCTTGTGAAATTTGTCTAGTGTCATGAAGCTAAATGTATGAACAGAGAAGGCTAGTGGACGATATCTCTGCTTACGGTTAATCTGTCCATCCTTAATGTTCACAAGAAGCAACAGTTCACTGAGAGAAGCTTTGAATTTCAGAAATGCGTTATTTACTCCCACACATATCCTTGTACTACTCTGACTAATTTTTTCAGTCGAGCTAAGATTCCTGCCATGTTATCTGAATGAAAAGTCCCGGTAAATCTTAAAAATATCAAAATAATATATTGTGTGTTGCAAAGCTAATCTAGCTACCTAAGGCCTAGCTGTAGTTTTCTTGATATAGTATCATAAACATATTCTAGTAGCAACATTTATATGACTAGAAACTAAATCAATATACAACCAAAATCATGATTTTAATTGTCATCCAAAATTTTTTTTCATAATTACACATACTAGAAAACAGGACTTACTCATTCGCCCTTGTTTTATATTAAATTTGGAGATGGTAAACATCAAGTTCAATTAATGTTTCTGCTTTAAGCTTGTAGTTAAGCTACAAAAGAAAAGTTGCTCTGCAAAAAAAAAAAAAAAAAAAAAAAAAAACGGCCAACCGACCAAAGCCAGTCTTGCTTGTTTGAGTAGCACAGCACACAGAAACTTTAATTTCCCCCTGTGGCTTCCAGAGTGGAAGAGATGCCTCATATCTCAGATCTATGTTTGGAAGATACACTAATGCACTGGTGAAGTTGCTTAAATGAATGTAGCTTTGTTGACAGGCCAATTTAACTGTCATTTTGAGATAATGGAGAGCTCTGTAGGAGTGAGTACAGAGCCCAGCTCTCCAGATTCTAATCAAAGCCAAAACAAATTTAGATTTCTGTCTTCAAATGCTATAAGGTCATTTAAAAAATGCAAGTATGTCTTAATTGTGTTATGTGCAGTGTACTTTATCAAAAAACGCAATGGGAGACTTTAACTCTAATAAAGAACTAATATGGTTTACCATTACCAAGATGCCAAATGTATGTTCTCATTAAATTAATGTTTTTTATTTTGTAGTTGGGGAATCTTTCTTGTAGCTTGAATGTTGAAAGAACCGCTACTTGAATGATAATATTGGACTGACTCAAATAAGTCATTTCCTCTCATCTGGATAGCTTTTACTGTCAAGACCTATTTTGCAGCAGTGAAATTAACTGTTCTCCTTCATACTCATGCTTTACCAACATTTATTTCTTCATCTTGTTAGTTCCACATCTTTTGCCTTCATCCCTTAAATGTTTTAAATCTTGTAATGGTGTAATGGTCTACTAATATATTCGCTGTGTGCACATGCCACTGTGTGCAGCTGTTCTCTCACTTTCAGCTTCAATGCCATCCAACAGCAAATGTTTCTTGGCTGAAGGTTTTGAGCTTCCTTTGAACCTTGTGTATTTGAATTTGAAACTTTTGAAGACTAACCTTCCTTGCTTGCCAAGCCCACTGGCTGCCTGCTCCCATCCCCAGTGGCTTTCCACATGGATGTAAATACTCATTTGAAACCCAAGTGAACAAGTGAACTCTAAACACCATAATTCAATCTGCCTGTTTGGATGCAGTTTCACAGATCCTAAGTTTCTCGTGCTGTCCAGGTAGGAAAATGAGTGATGTGGAAACTATTGTCTGCTTTTTTTGTGCCTAAAGTCTAAAGTTAAGACTGAGCAATCACATAAACAAGGCTCAAATCTTATCTTTACTGGTGTGTTGGTGCACTCCCAGTGCTACAGCTGTCAAAGTCCATTTTTAGAACTGTCTTTTGTTTACGTCACTCATAAAAGAAAAAGGAAAAAAATAGACTCATGTTTGTCTCCAAAAAGGGATATTTTCTAAAAGTCTGAATCTAATTAAATCGCTTTTGCTATATTAAGTTTAATCCACATGATTGAGTCAAACAGTATTATAACAAACTGATTATATGCTGCACCCAATAACAGAAAAATTATGATGTAAAAAAGCTTGGAGGGTGCTGGTATTTATTTGATTCTGTGATCTGAATCTTCTAAAAAGGCTGATCATTTGCTCAATTACAACCCAATGCTACTGTATGAGCCTGACAATTAATGTGACCGCATTCAGTTCAGACTTGGCTGTGCTGAGAGTGATACATATATGTCACTCGGTCAGATCTAGTGAGATTGCTGTCACAAATTGCTGCCAAAAAGCACCACAGTGTTCATTCAGACATGACCCTCACACGTTCAGGTAACTTCAGATTAATGGAAAGCATCGCACATCTGAAAGAGGCTTTAGATTCAGCAAAGTGAAATAAGACGAGATGGGCAGGAGGATAAAACAATCTTGCACTTCCAATCTGTCTTTAAGAGTCTGATATGTCGGTCACAGCTTTGACTGAACTCTGAAGGATAGTAGTATTAAGTTCTCTGATTTACTCTGGTGGTGAGCTTTCTTCTGGCCTGCATGCTGCCTTGCATGATAAGAGGATCTAAGTCTGTGGAAATTTACAACATACTTCCAGCATATAAATAAATTTATGTCTATTTTCATCCTACATGATATTGCACTACGTGACCCAGATTTACAACTCTTGTTCTAAAGAGAGAAAGGGGAAAGAAGAAGGTGGGGGAAAAAAAAAAAAAAAAAGTTTGGCTATAATTTAGTCTTGTTAGGAAAATCTTCTGTATGAAGTTGGATAAATAAGTTGAAAGACCTGTTTTATATGAAGCAACAATAAAGACAGACAGCTGGTGCAATAACATCAAAGGTTTATCTTTGAAAATAATAATAACAAAAATAAATAAAGTTTAATTTAAACTTTGTTTTCTTTGTGCACACTATTTCTTATGCTTGACGACAATGAGTGTAACGTCACGGCATTAGCGCTGCACCTCGTTGACCATGAATAATGTTTAAACTTGGAGCTGTGTGTCTCTTGAATTTGCCTTTGGCTTTTGTTTTTGTTGGGTTTATATTGTAGAAGTGCTTTTTCAGCAAAAGGGAACATTTTTGTAAGCTACCAGAGGTAGCTGTATGGATTATTACTTTGAGCAAACTTTATGTGGTGGGGTTGCAGAAGGGGGCTTGGCCATTGGGATGGACAGATGGAATGTCTGGCATTTCTAATTTCTACTGAGGAGGAATAGCCCTGAAAGAGGTGTGGGCTTACTGTTGTTTTAAACAGAGTTTAAAAAAAATGTTCTAGTCATATTCAAATGGGGACAAATCCCCATATGGCTGCACAGTTTTCAGTTATAGGAGATATGTCGATATTTGATTATTCCAAGGGGAATGTGATATGGCATCACATACCTGAAGTTTCATAACAGCCTGAAGCCTTGCCCAGCAAAGCCTTGGTGATGGTAATGAAAGTAATTAATTCCATGTGGAATTTTAGACTTAAAGTTGTTGAAAGTTTAATTATCCACTTTTTAGTAACTTTTGTGAGTCTAATCTACTAATATTATTAAATATGAAATATAATAAAAAAAAAAAAAACTTTTTGAATTATTCTGAGAAAATCATTCAAACACAATCTGCTATTTGGGAAATTCAATGATTTCAAGCAGTTTTCTAACTAAGAACATGGCAAACTCTAAGATGCCCAGGTATTTCCAAAAATCTTAAGATTTCAGTCAGATTTATGACTTCCTGCAGCCTTACACGACCCCTACTACAGCACAAGTTCACCCCTGTACCTATCCATTGCTCCAGACTGTTAGTTAAATGTCATAACACTAAAACCAGCACTGTACAGACCTTTTGACATTTGAGTTTTGTTTAGTAAAGAAGGAACTGCTGCAATGTCTGTAAGTCTTTGCCTACTTTGTTTGTAGTGATGCTTTTGTATGTGCCTCCAACATTTACCATCAACCAGGACAACAGCTTTACATACGGAGAGGTTTGAAAAGAACTGAAAATATGATCTTAAATCTTAAATGCTCTGCCCTACTGACTGTTTTTCATCATAAAACTGGGAGACATCAGCATCAGTTAAAACAAATTATATGTAATTACAAATATAGATTATTGGATCATCATACTAAGATCACAAGCCGTGCAGGAGCTGACAGATGAAAAGAGGCCCTTAAGCCATTTCAAATGATATGAAACATATCCATTTCTAAATGATAAGAATCACAGCAGTGGACATGATTTACATTGTCATTGTTTGTGTTCCTTTACTACCAGGCCACACGATAATAACTCCCAGTATCCCAGTTGCTAACCCACTGCAAAGTGTACCAGTGCGGTGTCAGACTGTTATCATCTCAGAAATGTCCATAGTTTTGTTGCGTTTTCTCTGTCTCTCTTGAATACACCAAATAAACTCTTGAAGTATCCTAATAAAAGCTTCCAAACACCTACCTGTTTAATATGCTTGCTAATGGTGAAAAGCATTGACCCATGATGGCATCTTCTCAAGCATCACTTGAGTTACACCTCATAGTTCCTATGTATTTAGAAGTACCTGCTTTTTGCAGATTTATGCATGTAGCCAACACTTGTACAAAAACCACTAGTTTGATCTTAAAATACGCTAGCGCTAGCTAAACCTTCAAACTGCTAAGGACCTCTGTAATCAGATAACTCTTTTACCTACAGGCACTCAGACTGACACAGAAAGACATTAATCTGTGCTGCCTCATCCAGTGACTGTCCATCAGTGATAAATACAGCTGTATTGGGACAATCGGGTATATCGACAGTGCAAGTCTTTTTGCTGTTGGTCAAACACACCAAGCAAAATATGGTGTCATGGAAACCACTGTGGGAGTTTCTGCAGTGTGTAATGTCATTTCTCCAAGGTGGTTTAGACACCTTGCAGTGTTTTGAACAGTCTTAAACCTCATTAAGACACAAGAAAATCAGAGCAGTGACACTGCTACTGAGAATATGAGGGGACCCATTCAAGCTCCTGCTAAGTAATTAATAGAGACCTTTTTTTTGCCCCAACCTTTTTCTTTTTTTTTAGTCAGCGAGGACAAAGATGTGAATTTAAATGTTAATTGCATCTTTATATCCCTGTAATTTCTAATTATATTTATTTTATTATTCCTCTTGTAGTAAACATTACTTAATAAATGGGATTGGTAGGTGAGTCCTGATGGCCGTAATTACACTTTCAAGCATCTGTGGTATATATATATTTTTTTTTATTAGTGGAAGCATGTTGCAATGGGGGGGGGGGGGGGGTTGTAGTCGTTAAACATCAGTTTTCCTTGAGTTTTCCTGACACGTTTCCATTTCTTTCCTATTACTTTTCACAGTGTAAACAGTGCCACGGGGTCTTGAGCTGTGGCCAGGAATAGACTGCCATGTCATTTACTATCACTGCATTTCCAATTTTCTTTTCCAATACAGCAGTTCATCAAACAAAGATCAGTAGCGACTTAAAAGCCAGGCCTTGAATTTGTGTTGAAGCACTAAAATAAATAAATCCCAAGGAAAAAGGAAGACCGGATAACCTTGCGGTGGCAGTATAATAACATATGAACAACAAACTGAAGAAATGAGAAAAGAAAGCCTGGATTTAGCACAAGCTTGCTCAACTTGGAGGCCTCTTAACTCTGCAGCTGAGGTGATTGAAAGCCACAATGACTATTTGAGGAACTTTGAGAACTTGATAAATTTAGAAGCCACCTCCAATGCTTCTTTCATCATTTATTTGATCAACACAGCATGAACTTCATGATGACACAGAGGAAAGCTGCCTGATCGAGAGTAACTGGACTACCCAGTGTGTGTAAAATAAAGGTTTCCATGTAAGAATACATCTGCTGGTGAGTGACTTCCTATCTTAGTGGAGTTAATGTGTGAAAAGCTCTCATGTGCTTTAGCTGGTGGGTATTAGCCACAGGAGAAAATGGTCCTCCACACCTGATGATGAGATAACAGTAAATGCAGCATTACAGTATTGTTTTTTTTTTTTTTTTCCCCCTCATATTTGCACCGCTCTTTATGTGAAGGCGGGAGGGACTTGCAGATATGGCACTATCTGTACTTTCACTTTCTATCATCTCAGCTTCAGCTTAGCTGTGAAGGCCACTGTCACGGGTATTTACAGATTGCTTTTGAAGGGGTGGAGGGTGGGTGGATTTCTGTCTGTTAAAAAGATATTATGGGCAGCTTAAACTTACTAGACCTGGGCTAGAGCTTGGTTAATCATCTCTTCTCTTTGAACACTATAGTGGCCTGCACAGACCTCACTGGACTGATTCATGTGCATTTTTTTCTCCTTAGTTTTTTTTTATTTTTTTATAGCCATTTGATTTTTTTTTTTTTTTTTTTTTTTTTACTTGTAGTGATTAGATATTACTACAAATTCCTCTTTTTTTGTAATAATATAAAACCTGAAAGCTGGTACTATTTTACTCTGTAAATACTTGTTATTGCCTTTTTTTTCTAAAGAGTTTCTTTTATTAACATGATTTGGTAAAATGATTTAATTGAGCTCTTGGCAAACATTGCAGAGATGATAGAGGGAAAAGAAGATAATTATTTTTTAATTATACTTTCAGAGAACCGTAGCATTTAAAAAAAAGGTTTAGAAATGCATCGAATGTTTGTCTTCTTTTCCCTCTACAATAAAAAAACTATAGCGTACAGCATATTTAACTTAGGATGGATGATATTTTATTGTAGCAAATTATTATAAGTGTTAGGTGCTGGCAAAGGATCTATAAATGGACCTCTTTACACTCACATACACAGCTAGTGTATTTCTTTTTGGTTGTTTGTTTTTGATGGATAAGTGAACAAAGTGGTTTCTGTAATCTAAAAAGATGTAATTTTCTCCCTATTTACTGGACCCCCAGTATATCGGAACAGACCAACTTCCAGAAAGATTGATTCTACATATCTCCTGAACACATCAAATGAGATTAGGGAAGATGGCAGGTGTGTCTTTGCAGATGACCCCAGGATGTGTTCTCTTTTGAAAACACTGGAAACTACTGTCCTGCTCCTACTTGAAAAACACACACTTAAATCATGCAATGTTATTCTAACCATTTGCCTGTCAGCAATTTTATTTTTTTAGCTATTCAGACAACATGCAGTGATATTTCGTTATCAAACAACAAATCACTTTGGTCAAAAATCAAATATATTTGAGTTTAGACAACTTTAATTCATTAAGAAAGACTGTCGGTATAGTCTTAAAGAAGACGTGGCAGCAAAAAAATGGTTCACTGTAGGAATATTTTCACAATTTGACATTAATTTGCTGATAAAATCTAAGTGTCTTTAGAAAAGACCACACAATTCCAGCTATTTACTCTTTTGGCAGTCTGGTGGTTGACAGTGCCATTTGTTGATATTACAGCAGAATGATGGTAGTAGTTAAATTCCCCTCAGCCTTCAGGATGATCAGTGGCTGACAGGCAGTCCCATTAACATAAATTGGGGAGCTTTTGGATTATAACTGAGAGGTATAAAACCTCGGGTGATAAGGACATTTGAATTATAATTGTCTGGCTTCTCAAACTTGCACTAAAAGCTTTATTTAAAGGATCTTTTGCTCACTGGTCTTTGTTTTGTCTTTTTACTTCAGGGGATCTTTAAAACTGCTGAGATCGCTGCAAGAGCAATTAGTCATTTTGGGATAAAACAAAGCACTTAAAATATAACGCTTTAATTGATACATAAGAAATAGGTCTCTGAGTAAATATGTACTCAAGACAAGTTGGACATGGACACAGTTATATATGTATTCAGTTTATAGTTTCATGAAAATGAGCTTCAGCTGCAGAGTCTTTACTTAAATTTGATATTGGTCACATCCACAAAATTGGAGCAAATGGTTTAAGAATTGCAATCTTTATGTAGAAGCATCCTTCTCAAGGGCTCCACTTTAATTGGACAATTAACTCGCAAGCTGTTTCAGCTTGGTGTATAAATGTACACCTGTGAACGAGGAGGTCTGTTAAAACTTTTGACTGGTACTGTCTGTTGCCAGAGAGCCTGGGCTCTGCTCCAACCACCGTTACCTGGGTAGGAGGAGCACTCTTGTTGGCTTTATTATGCTACTATACAGTATGATTTATGACTCTGTTGGCATGCATCTGCTACATTAATAAACATTTATTACACACTAATAACTCAACAAAGTTCTGAATATAAAGCATATCATATCCAGAGTAGCATAGGCATCACTTCCCAAAATCATATTAGTTTAGGGACCATGGTTTTGGTGATTCTTCTTTCAGGTTCTTTGTTCTGCTCATCATGTTACATGATCTTTTGTTTGTACAAAAACATGTACCTTCAGCAAACACGTTAGTCTGACTGAAAGAAGAGAGGGAAAAAAAATTGAGAGGCATTAAAAAACTAAAACAAAAAAAACACAAATACTATCCTTTTATCCTGACAATTGTATGATGCTGAGTTTCAGAGGTTTCCATGGTAACAAAGGTATGATGTAGACAATATATGATGTGTCTGAGCCAGCAAGAGGATGCAAAAAAATCATTGTTCACTCAGTGTAACTGTGATGAATTCATGCATCATTTTGTCTTCTAGCACTGTTTCAGCTTTTGAACAAATGCATCAAGGCAGCGCACAAAGGAAGAGGGATGCATTGGATTATCATCTAGTGCAAACCTAGGGGAACAAATTACACTTGCACTGACTCAGATGTAATATTACCACACGGAGAATAGTGACGGCTGGACTGATTTACAATTTCAAACAAGCTGAGTCTGAATGTGAGTTTCACTGGTATTCAAATGAAATTGTCCTCAGAGAATTAAATGTTTTTTTTTTTTTTTTTTTTTTCCATTTTTTATTGTTTTTATTTTTATTAATCAATTTGATTATGTGCATAACCTTTATTTCAACATAGGTTCAATTGGTCACAATCTAAATTGACATAATTATAGCCGCAGGATGCAAATTCAGTAATTAATCATAATGTTATGACCACTGGGAATCGGATTCTATCTTAATTGGTTCCTCAAAACATCAAATTTGTCATAGAAAATGGTTTTCTGTGATTATTTTCTGCACTTCCTGCTCCCTGCTCTTTCATCTCTTTTTCAAGTAAACCAGAATGGCTCAAATGTATTCACATATTGCAGTTTTTCAGACTGACTCAAGACCACTGGAGAATAACACTGGATTGTTGGCAGGGTGTTCCCGTTGAAATGAGTGTTTTATTTGTTCCTAAATTAATATGTACAAGAATTCCAGCCTTGTTAATGTTTCACGGAAGCTTTAACAAGTTTGCATCCTTGCATGTGTCTTGGGGGGATAGTTGTAGGGATTGTTTTAAAAAATATATTCATACAGGATGCAGCAGCGTGTCATGTACATACTATTTAGGAATTCAGCACTCTTTTTTTAAAATTTCTTTTATATATTCATTAATTTAGCTCATTTTTTTTCCTGATTACAATATTTCACTACTTTGTTTGTTATCAATGATCTGGTTCAATTTGTTCCCTTTTCTGTTGGTTAATTATTTAAGAAAGCTTTACTTTGTTATTTGCTATATTTGTGTGGTATATTTGACATCCAGAGGACAAATTCCTACATTCCATTGCAAAGTTTGTTTACCTCACAGCATGTGCACTGGGTGTAACAAAAACAACAGTACCGCTGCTTATTAATTTATGTAGTCTCCTGCAGACCGAGGGAACACAATTACCGCAATCCATATCTCATTCTCGAGTACAGTATTATATTTTCTTTAAGACCACACTGCTGCACGGTTATAAGAACTAGCACTGTAGTGCAGACTACATGTGTTATAATTGATTTTTGTGAACTTTTGCATATTAACATTAATTATTTTTAACATAAAATGGTTAATACTGATCACTTGTACGACAGGTAATTTTTGAATCCTTAGTCACAAGTAGTTTTTGATATACTGATTAACAATATTTGCATTAAATCAATATAACACATATTTTTAGGTGTTATTTTTAATTGTGTGTAATTTATTTAACATACTTTTTAATCATTCCTGTACAAGATCAACAAAATGGAAACATTTAGGTATTCACACTGAGTCAATGTTGAGCTGATGCTGCTTTAATAAAATGTCTTTATTTTTTTATTTTTTAATAGATTATGTGGGAACACAATTACACACATTGCACAATTTTCAAAATCTTTGCATTATTGATCAGCTCTGTAGTTATAACCAAACAATTGCTTTTAGATTTGTAGGGTTTAGAGAACTGTTTTTTTTCAGTAAGCAAACTGAGCTGCATGTTGACTATCATCTCCTCCAACATCACAAAGCTGTGGTTTTATGTCATCGAGCAATTTGATTAATGTCTTTCACATTTTAATCAAGAGATGACTGTGTCCAGGTTGATTAAGGACATTATAATCAAAACAACAACAAAAAGTTAATCTTCTCTGTGGCTGCTTGTGTCTGTTGCTATGATGTTCAAACATGGATTTACTGCTTTTTCTCTTATGGTGTCTCAGCCCACGAGACTTATTGAAACTACTTTTCACTTGCAGTACATATTCTCCCAATTGTTTTCCTCACTAAACATCTATATTTTTATTTAAGAAACTATCACCAGCTATCTTCAACCATTTTGGTTAACCATGTAGAGCTGACTTGTAAAATCAAACTGTTGCTGAGTGTAAAAAAAAAAAAAAAAAATTCCATAGAGGAAATCCTTCAGAGTTATTCTTTGCCCTTCTTTTAGTGTAGCCAGTACTGATATAACCCATGCTGTAAGCATCCACTCTTGACCACTTTAGGAGCAGTCTGTATTAACTGTCATTGCACCTAAAATTGTCCCAGTTGCTAATAAAATATTTTCAAACCACTATAGACAAGTCACAAACACACAAACTTAAGCCTATAAAGATGGATTGTCATGTGTTTAGTAATCTTGTGATAATCCATCGTTATTAGGTTGCATGCACAGTAGAAAGGTTATATCACAGGGTATACATTATTATAATAATAATAATAATAATAATAATAATAATAATAATAATAATAAAAGTTACATTGTATAACTTGTGAACCTTAGTAGAATTTTCTGGAACATGCAAGCACTGCAAATACCCCTTGCAAAGTTTTAGACCTTTCCCTGTATTCACAGCTGTGCACAAGTCTCCTAGTTTTGAAAGATTATGAAATAAGGTAGCACAGATGCCCTCCCAGAAGAGGATTACACAGGGAAAGTGTAGAGAGTTGAAATGTTTTATGCACTTGTGATGCAGTAGTTGTGTGTGCCTAATGTGTTTTGGGGCATCTTGTGCCAAAGATGGAAGATTGAATGAATGATTATGAAACTGACTGCAAAGCTTTTTCTCTACATATCTGGTAACCACAAGGCTCCACAAAGACTAAGCACATGATTATCCTCTTTGCTGAATATATGCATTCTCCTGTTTAATTTGTGGTTTTAAAGTAAACATACTTATCTATAGTTATTGACCGCACCCACACAAATGAGCCTTTACAAAGCTCTTTTCGTTACCCACTGTTGTATAACTTAACCCTGAGTCAGGTGCTGTTCATTAGGATCATTAATCAGATAGTGGCTTATGACTAATGTCCCTCCTGGGCCATTGTAGGAAGAGCTTTGTCAAACATAGTAGTAGTCAAAACCAGATAGCCCTTGAACCCTGCAATGGGGCCACCAGAGGCAGCACAATAGTCTGTTTGAGACTTTGCTGAACTTCCCCTTTAGACAAAATACTTGTCATCAAATATCGGTAAGTCCTGGAAGGCATACTTGACATATGCTGATATGACGTGTGCCTTGGTTGTACACTGGTTCATGCCTCAAAGTTGGGTCAAACTAATAACCTCCCTCTTTGTGGGCCAAGCTTAAGGTTGCCTCTGGTCTTGTCAAAATGGAATGGTACACTCGCATGGAATTACAGACTGGCCTAAAGTTCCTGAGGTTAGAAAGACAGAAAAAAAGAAAAGAAAAATCCCTCATCTCCCCCAAGGTGCACTTTCTCTAACTGATCAGTGCAAACAACCCATACATAAAACTCTGGGATTCTGTATCTTTTTATTAAGTTTGTTGACATAACTTTATGTTCAGTTAAATGAAAAGGAATGTATATGTATATGCCAGTCATTCTCAAACTTTTTCTAACATACCCCTCCTTTGGAAAATTAAACCTGGCTGTTAATTAAACCTCCCCCCCCATCTTCTTCATGATGTTTTTTTGGCAGTTGGCAAAAACAATTTGGTGCATCACTGCCACCAAGTGGTCTGGAGTGTGGACCAAAATGTTTCCAAGAGCCTGAGTTGTCAAAACATTAGTTTGTCTGCTACATTTTCCCAATCCCATGCACCCCCTTGTCATGTATGCCCGTCCCCAGTTAAAGAACCAGTGGTATATGCATTATGCTTTTCATTGAATGATCTAACAGGGTAAAAATAATTTTGAGACTCTGTTGTCTAAAAAAATGGATATATTTACAGTGATGTTTTAGTTGCACTTTGCTGTACAATTTTTGAAACTCATTACTGTGCGCATTCACCAAGTTTTTTTTTCAGAAGTGCGTGGTTGTTTTGGCCTCTAAAGCAAAGGGGTAACAACATGGCAACTGCTAATGAATTTCTATGACAACAGTCTCAGAAAATGATTCAGGGAACTGGCAGTATCAGTCAGGTTTGTGATCCTCTTGGATGATGACTTCAGCCAATGCCAATTACCTTAAAATCCTCCCAGTCTTTGTCAGACCTACATTTTCTACTCATTCTCCTTTGACTATTCCCAACTCTCAGTGATAATTGCAACCTGACACCCAGTGTGGAATAACAATTCACTTGAGTCTACTGGGAATATTTTTAGTTTCCCTTCATGTTCTTGTTCTTCTTTACATCTTTTCACATTGAAATCCTCAGTGTATTGAGTCATTTCTACCCCCTCCTAAAGCTGTGATTTCCTATGTATTTGTTAAAATCAAACCTATTTCCAGATAAGTGAGGACAAGGGACACTTCATTTTTTTTTTCTTTTGTAATTTAGTCTAGCAGCTTTCACATGGGTGTTTCTACACAAAGTTTGACTTTGTCTTAGATTTTCTTTGTAGTGTTATCAACCTCACTTATCCTTAGCTGTACATTAAATCTTTTCAGGCCATTAAGGACATTGGTATAGTTACTCTGCTCCAAAATTGACAATTTTCCATTCGCAGATTATCTTTCCAACCTTGATGAATTTGTAGCACATTACAATAATGGTTTAAGGGCTGGTACACACATAAGGATTTTCTAAATCTGAATAGATTTTTAATCTGTTGAAGATAAAAAATCAGGCATTAAACAGTCTGATCGTACTGTGTGTGGTGTGCTCCGATAATCTCAGCACAGAACAACACATACATAACAATTCTATCCTGCAGCTGATGTAGAATATAGTCCTCCGAGCCAAAACGTGATCGAAAAAAAACTAAGAAGATAGATGGTAACAACCGAAAAAACAAAGAACCATGGCAAAAACCAGAAAACGCACCACCCTGCATGTCAGAGGACATACATAATGAAGTAATGATGGTGGTCTTGCGACTATTATTGACAGAAAAATCCAGAAATGAAAAAAAAAAAAAAAAAAACCATACTGGAGACGGCGTGAACACAGACTTTATATCCATTCTTGCTCCCCAGTCAGCTGCTCTGGATCCCGTTCCATGTCACAGTCCACACAGTCACAACTCAGGAGTCGTCAGCTTTCCACACGTGAAGATTTTTGGTCGTAAATATTGAACATGTTCAATACTTCCCATTGTCAGCCATGACCCGTATCAGAACCAATTATGGGGACGAATTCGCTTTTCACACACCTCAAACTAAATTATACTTTTATAAGATCTTATATGACTTAAGATAATCAGGTGTTTGCCATCCTTGGTCGGGAATGGGGGAAATCCAGACAAAAACGGCCCGATAATCTTTATGCGTGTACCCAGCTTAAACAGCATTTTCAATTCCCTCGCTTCAGTGAAAAGACAGTCTGTTTCCTACTCCTAAGCTGCCCTTTGGATTTATTGTCCAGAGTTCAGAGGTATACCAAAGGTCGACAACTTCACACACTTTATTTACAAAGACAAGACAACAGTATAAAACAATTTACAAGTATCACAAAATAGGCCTTGTAAAATGGGACACCCCAGAAGCCATAGTTGGCTTATAAATGGGGTCCCAATAAAAGCACAATAACATATTCATCCAATCTAATCAATTCCATCAATCTAAAGTAAGTCTACAAAACTACCTAGAATTCTATATTTAAGAAGATATGGTTTCCAAGTTTTTACACATCAGACTTCATTTGCATTGAATGCAATCATAAGAGCTATGTTCCATATCATTCATGGTAATTTGTATTAACATATTTTATTCATTTAATATACCAGCCAAATTTTATTTAAAATTATTTGTTACTAAAAGTATTGTTTTAATTTATTTTTAAAGATGGAGAGAGATTGTCTCTTTTATAGTACTATCTAATTCATTCCAAATTTGAGGACCTTTGCATGTTACACTAAAACTTCTACATTTCAGTTTACTTTTCTTTCCTTTTAAGAGTTGTTTTCCTCTTGTATTATGTTGATGAGTAGGTAAATTAATTGGTATGAGATGACAGAGTCTGTCATTAAGCTTAAATACTACATCATACATAATACAAGCATTATGAAAGATATTGCACTCAGTCAGTTTCAGAAGTCTATACCTATGGACAAGAGGATCCGAGGGAGCATTGTACCTGGCCCATGATATAACACATATCACTTTCTTCTGTAATATTTATCATAATCTGTCTATCATCAATATTTTTATGGTTTCTTTTTGATCGAAATATTACAAAATTTGTTTTGATTATGTTCAATGCTAATTTATTACATTTATACCAGGTATCCACTTTTATCAACTCTTCATTTAAAACATATTTGAGATGTTCTAAGTTTTTGTGTGATAGAAGTAGATTAGTATCATCTCCAAAAAGAAGTTTATGGAAGATGTTAAGTGAATTCACAAAATCATTTACATATAAAATGAAAAGAAGTTGTCCTAGTATTGATCCCTGAGGGACTCCCTAATTTATAGTTTTACATTGTGAAAGACTATTTTCTATATGAACATCATGCTCCCTTTCATACATATTACTTCTGAACCAACTAAGTGCTGTGCCCCTGACACCATAATGTTGCAGGTTGCCTAGAAGAATATTAAAATCAATGGTATCAAATGCTTTTGATAGATCAAGAAAGATACAATAGCATATGCTCCCTTATCAATAGCATCAATAATTTTTTCAATGAGATCAAGAATAGCCATACAGGTTGTATTCTTTTTCCTAAAGCCATATTGTGATGGGTAGAGTATGTTCAATCTATTTAAATAATCACTAAGTCTGGAGTGGACTATTTTCTCTAGTACTTTTGAGAGAGTTGGTAATATAGAGATTGGTCAATAATTTTGCATATTATTTTTGTCACCAGATTTAAATATAGGAATGATTTTTGCAATTTTTGGTACCACCCCAATAACTAGTGATAGATTTATAGTATAAACAAGTGGATCCACTATTTCATTTACAATGACTTTGATCATTTTACTACATAGTCCATCAACACCTGCTGTGTGGGAGCTTTTCATATTCATAATAATTTTACTAACCTCTGTTTTATTTGTTGGTAAAAGGAAAAAAATATTTACAAAATTATTTTTAAGGTATTGGTGGTAAGTAGCTCCCCTTGGTGGACTTATACTTTTGGAAATATGATCTATAGAGTTAAAATAATTATCAAAATGATCTGTTAGCCCATTCTTACAAAATTTTTTATTTACATTTTGCTTAATTTTGGTGTCAGGAAGCACATTTGTTTTTTTTCCCCCAGCTGAGTACCTCATTTAGCACCTTCCAACATTGCTTTTGATGGCCACGAGAAGCCTTTGTAAGATTGGTATAGTATTGACGCTTATTTTTATGACATGTGTTAACTTATTAAGATATTTTATATATTTCTCTTTGTTGTTATTAGTTGGGTTTTTAATATAATGTTTATATAGTGTATTTTTCTTTTTAATTGATTTTAATATCCCCCATGTTAGCCATGTTTTCTCCTCACCTACAGATTTTTTTACTGGTCTTCTCAGGTATACAGAGATTTATACTATCAGTTATTTCAGTGATGAGAGCATTGTATGCCCCATCTGGGGTTTTACATCTGTAAACACAATCCCATGTTTTTTCTCTAAAGTTTCCATATAATTTTATTAGATTTTTTTCTGTAAGTATGTTCACTTTAGTTTTGGAAGGTAGCTCATTGATCTTTTTACCAAGGTCAATGAAGAGTACAATAGGGAAATGATCTGTAATATCAGATAGAATTACACCTGAGTCAAAACACAAGTTGTGATTATTTATGATGATATTATCAGTGATTGATTTACTATATTCTGTTTCTATTGTATATTTATTAATAGTAGGAAAGAAACATGAGGAGCGAAGGGTGTTTTAAGAAATCATTTTTTACGCTGTCTTCTTTGGCTAAATTGATATTGAAATCACCCAAAATAAAACAGTTTTTATTTGTTCTGTTTAACAAATTTAAAAATTCCTAATCTATTCATGAACATCTTTAAATTTGAATCAGGGGGGTGATAAATCACCCCTACAATAATATTTTTTCCATTAATTTAATTTATCTCTATAAATAAAGAGTCTGAATGCCCATCATGCCCAAGTAGTTCATCACGGACAGTAACAAAGTGTAGTAAACTTATATATAAACACACACCTCCGCCTGGTCTATTAGATCTATTTGTATTATACAATACATATCCATCTAGGAGGGAAGTGTCTAAATATGTTCTTTCATTAATCCAGGTTTCACTACACCCTATTACATCAAATCCGTGACCTAAACTGGCTAACAGGGATACTAAATCATCATGATGCTTATTCAGGCTTCTTGTGTTGAGCTGTATCAAGGAAAATAATTAATTTTGATGGTTATGCGTTTTAGTTTATCAGGAGTAAAGTGTTTACTTGAGTGGGTCAATAAAGACAAAATATTCAGAACCCATAAATTACAATAGAATGACTTAATTACTAAAATAAAATAAAATCACCACTCTTGTCTAATCTTTTTAAATAAAGGAAACATCAAAATACTGTTCTCACAGCTTTAAAAAAATTCTGCAGCCACCCAACTCTCTATCCCCCTTCCAGCTGTACTCAACTGACACCTGTAAATCCATAATGCTGTTTTTTTTTTTGTTTGTTTGTTTGTTTTTTTTGTTTTTGTTTTTTTTTTCTAACCCTTATCTGGCTTTCAACTCCCCAATGATTCCAAAATCTCTGACCTCATCCGTAAATCCAAACCCACCACGTGTCATCTTAATCCCCTTCCTACACCCTTGGTCAAATCTTGCCTCTTTTTTTTCTGCTTCCCTTTATAACCACCATGATTCACTTGTCCCTCACAACTGGTATTGTTGCATAACTATTCAAGACAGCTGACACTCCTGAAAAAATCTGGTTCTGATAAACAGCTTTAATAACCTCCACCACATCTGAAATTTACCATTCATCTCCAAAGTTGTTGAAAGAATAGTTCCCACTCAACTTCCGTTAGATTTGTCTCAAGTAGCCTCTATGAGTCCTTCCAGTTTGGCTTCTGGAAGCCATAGCATAGAAACTGTCTTCATAGACGTCACCAATGACCTCCTCATCACAACTGACTCCGGTTTACTCTCCATTCGCATCTTCCTTCATTTAAGTGTGGTCTTTGACACCATATCTCACCCCTTGTAGACTTCTTAGTAGACTCTCCTTCATTGGCATTACTCACACTTAATTGGTTACACTTATCTCTCAGGCCGCACACAGTTTGTACAGATAAAATCATTCCACTCTGACCCCCTCCCCAGTCACTACAGGTGTTCCCCAGGGCTCTGTACTATGTCCCCATCTTTTAATCACTTACCTCTTACCTCTTGGCTATATTTTCCACACTTTTAACATTAATTTTAACTGTTTCGTGAAAGACACTCAGTTCTAGCTCTCCTTCAAACCAAACTCCTCACTCCTACCCTTGTCCATCTCCTCTGTTTATCTAGAATACAAACTTGGCTTACCTAAACTTCCTGAAACTAAACAGTGAACACAGAAATTCTTCTTTCTGAACAAAATCCATACTTTTCAAAGCAGACAGTTTCTCCCTGACCGTTGACAGCTCCTCAGTTTCCCATTCGCCTCAGGTTAAGAGTCTGTGTGTCATCCTCGATAGTACATTCCCATTCCAGTCTCACATCAATAACATTACTACAGAACATCAATAGACTACACCCTTCTCTCTGCTCCACGGCTCTGGAACTCTCTTCCAACTTCCAAACTCTGACACTCTTGCCATCTTCAAATCCAGACTCAAAACTAAGGCTGTGCATCACCACTGTTCTCACGATTCTATTGGATTACTTTTATCTTCGATTCGATTTAACGATGCATCATGATGCATCACTGTGTGCCATCCTTAATTTTCTTTGAGTGAATTCAAGCAGATAATTATGAGCTCTATTTATAATCATTTCAATCTGAATGTCCTGATATTGACAAGCATCATAAACATGTAAACAGTCTTGTTATATTCAACGTCATTATTTAACTTTATTGTTCCATTGCCATTATTATACTGTGGCGTTAAGCAGCCCTCTAGTGGCAAAGTTTCTTGCGGTGAAGCAGTGTGGGTATTCCCTTCAGTTTTTCCGTAGTCCGTTTAGACAGAATATGAAAGTTAAGATGTTTTTGATCTCCTTTATGGCCAGAAAACATTTGCCTGTAAGTATTCTTGTCAGTTTGTTACTGAACACAGACTATTGTTGATGTAATTATTTGTTGGTGGACAAAGTTGCTGTATTACCTTTAGTCCATTTGTGCATGCCAACCGCTAGCCTGCCAATGGTATTTTTCATACACATTAGCCTTAAGCTAACTTATTGTTTTTTATACATTTGATGTGCAATGTTGTCTGCTTATTTTTATAGTTTTCCTATGTAAAGGTTTAAAAAAACGGATACATCCACGGGTTTTTCTTGGGAGACTTATTTATCTGCTGAGCTGTTGGCAGCAGGCTAGATCATGCCACACCTGCAAGCAGTGGCAGAATATAAACATTACATTATTATAATAGATTGTTTTGTTGCTGCATCGATGCGTAATTGTCCACATCTGCATCGTAGACATTATTCAATTCAACACCCTTACTCCAAACTTACATGTTCTGCTTATTTTTACTTGTATTTTAACAAAAATTTTGTTTTCTTTATTTTGTCTTAATGTATGTTGCATGTTTTTATTTTTTGTTTTATTTTTTATTGTAAAGTGTCTGAGGGTCTTGAAAGGCACTTTTAAATAAATTGTATTATTATTATTATTATTATTATTATTATTATTATTATTATTATTATTGTTATTATTATTATTGTTATTATTATTATTAGGCTGAATGAAAGAGCCAAATGTTTACATCAAAAAGAGATCAAAATAAAGTATTAAAATTTTTTTTTCCCTCTTTTTCTATTCTGTATCCCCAAGCTCAATTCCTCTACCATATATTTAAGTGTTTAACTTCCCAACCTTGTATATAACACACTATCATGCATCCCACAGATGAAAACTGGTTTGTGCTTGCTCTACTTTTACCTTAGAGGTTATTATGCATCATTTGAGAGTGTCACCATACCCAAGGACTACATTGCCACACAGAGGCCAAGCACATCACCTTTGCTCTTAGCTGTTCCCAACACTTTCCAAACTCATCATGTAAGCCGTGGAGCTGCATCTTAAGGCTTTTCCCATCAGTTACTGCTAAAAGTTCAGATTGTGTCAAGCTTAGATGAGATACAGGAGATACTGTAATAATACTGCGGCTTTGAAAAGCTAAATAAGCTTCGGATTAAACAGTGTTAAGTGTTTAAGATGTTAAAAATAAACTATAGTTGCTATTAAGTCAATATTATGTGCCTATCGCCATCTCTGTGAATGAAACAAAAAAGAAAATAAGACAATATGAAAGTGATGAATCATTTTATCACTGCAGTTTTCACTTTACAGTCTCAGATGAGGTAATCCCTGTAGTTTTCCATTAAAATGTAATGAAAGAATAAAATTGAGGAGTTATAAAAAGGGTCACTTTTGTTTTTCTTTCTTCTGTTTACAACCTCAGCAGACAGCCCTGCAGGTCTAGCAAGTTTATGACCAAAGCAGCTTTTGGTGAAGTATCACCTTAAATTTATCATCTCTAAAGTTGCCCTGTGTTTGACCTTCTTTAAGAACTCTTGGTTTTGTCCTTTAGTGATTATAACTGATTGTCATTGTTTCAGGGGTTCAGTATTACTTTTTTTTTAAAAGAGCATTTTAGTAAAATAATGTAAAAATCCTAAAGTAATACTTGAGTTTCTACCAATGTGCCAATGTCCAGTGTTAGTATTTTGTATTCTAATTATACGTATATAGTAATTTTTAATACTTTAAAGTTATAAAAGTTAGATAGAAATAGAAGTAGCAGGAATTCAAAGTGTCTATTAGATACACATGTAAAAAGGCTGATGGGGCACTATGCCAACCTAATCTTATGATGGAGGATGTATTACCTACATTGGTACATAACACATAATTCACTGTTTGACAATAAAAACTGATAAATTACAGAGTTGTAGCAGATTCTGGTGAAGAAACTAGGCCAGAAAGAGGAAGAGACACCGTAAATGCCATGTTGTGGAATTTTATTGATCAACAAATACACAGTTGGATTTTAAACAGATGACCTTAGAATTAGCTCAGCTTTGTTTTTTTCATGTTGGTCGATATGAATATTACAGTATATAGTGTTTCCTCATTAAACAAACAGTTGTTAAACAACAAAATATTTATTAGGATTGAATAAAATCAATGTCAGCAAAGAATGACACTATGGACTTGTTTTAATACTGTACATCGCCACCAACGCTGTCATCTGTAGGAGCAGATGAAGACGAGGCTGGTGCTAGAGCATCACACTTTCTCATTCTCTCTGTAGGTTCAAATGGGTGGTAGCTTTAATTGATGAATTTGGTTGTTTGTGTTTCCCATCTTCGTAACCACAGAACGCAGGCTATTTTTCAGACTTAATCTACCGAAGTTCAAACCATTTCCACACAACTGATGTTGTGTGTCCCTTTTTGTTAACATTGTTGCTGGATTGTGAGGATAGCACAGGTTTGCTTTCATGTGCAGCAACAGTTTGGCTGTCCTTGGCAGCAGGTTCACTCATTTCTTTAATTACCAGAGTAACATCTGGAAAGTCTTCAAAGAAGTGGTAACCTAACACATGCTAAACCTGTCCCCTCCCGGTTAGCTTCATTAGCGTCTATGTCTGCTGCATGATTGGCCAGAAGAACCTGTCCAAACTGAATAAAAATAGTCAAGTCTTTACAATTAGATTAACTGTAATTTTATTGCAATGCAACATAAAAGTCAATATTTAGCACAACCCTAATATAAGCTATATAATTTTTTGCTCCATAATTTGTGTTAATGCTACAGAGGGATGATGTTTGCTTTTCACAGTTCCTTAATTAACCTGCTGGTTGTCAAATGAGAGTTTAATCCTATGTAACCCTTTTTAGTCCTTTTACTTTTCCACTACCCTTTCTATTCATGATTCCTTACATTTCTATTTTATTCCTCCGGTTAGATTTAGTATAAATGGCGAGTTTTAGATGTCACAAAGGCATGATCTGAGTTAGAAAATTACACATGGTTGCAGGTTACGCATTAAAGACTTATTGGTTACAGGTCTGGTCATTTGATGTTAATAATAAAAAACATTGTAACAAACTAGGTGACTATGATCACATGTTTACACATTTCATTTATTAAAATAATAATAATAATAATAATATAAATACTGATTTCTGAAGTTTGTCCATCTCTGCAAATAGCAGAAATAAATTGGTGACACAATAAGTTTCTTTATTTTTGTTTACTTTCCTTTTTATTCATTTTTTGGGGCATGCTCTACTCCCAGACAAGTCTTTAGTCATTTCAATTAGTACACTGGCTGGTGAGCAAGCTCCTAGCATCTTTTCATGTGAGGTCCATACATAATACTGCATTAGATCTGTTTTGACAGATTATTCCCTCCAAGCCAATGCTGCTGCCTTTTACTGCAGGTTTGCTCTCAGAAAACACTTGACACACTTTTCCTATGCCAGTAAAAATGAAAATTGAATTGCAGCTCATCACAACATACAGTTCCTCAGTTTGGTCCTCCACTGGTCTTGCTTTAGCCCATCTGGTCCACATTACTGTCCTGACCTTCTGCTCATCTTCTTCTCTTTCAGAACAAGATCATCTTGGACCCTCTGACATTCAGCGAGGCTCGTTTCCGGCCCTCTCTGGAGGAGCGATTAGAAAGCATCATCAGTGGAGCTGCACTAATGGCTGACTCTTCGTGCACACGTGACGACCGCCGTGAACGCATTGTGGCTGAGTGCAACGCAGTTCGACAGGCCCTTCAAGACTTGTTGAGCGAGTACATGAATAATGTAAGTTCCTTCTAATTATTCTTTAATTATTTGCTAATTGCAGCTGGATTTGTTTTTGGGACAACACTAAAAACAAGCTGATTCTCATTTTTCCTGATTTCCTACAACACCACACTTTTCTCTAAAGTCTTTTTTTCTTGTAGCTGTTGCTTACCTGGAGGTCTGTCCTTTGGTGCTCCTCCTGTCCTTGTAGGGTTTTGTGGGTTTTTACTGATTGTAGGCGTTTAAGGACAGAGGTCATTTATGTTACGAAGAGTAGAAAGCCTTCTGAGACACATTTGTGAAATTGGACTATAAATAAACTTGAAGTGAATGACTTGTAGCTCTCCAACTTTACATGTCCATGTCCTGGTCCAGAGCAAAAACAGTATACTGCTAATTTCCGTACCCCTCGGTTACTCTTAGTGATTCCTTATGGCATTTTCATCCTCAGAGTGCTACAAGCAGGTTTAAAGGTAACACGAGATGAGACAGTGTGAGGCGAGGTGTTTGGGGATGTTAGCTATTTGACGTGTTGAGAATAGATGTTTATTTCCAGGATAATGCTCTGTTGATAATCACAATTCAAGTCAATACATGATGAGTGAATTATGCCGATCTACAGGGTTTTAATTGTAAACAACACTGGTTTTGAGGATTACTACCCTGAAACAGTTTTTATAATCACATGCAACATTATTAATCGCCTTAAAAAAGCGAGGGAAGGAACCAGTAAAAAACAATACTCAAAAAAGTGTTGTAAAGAGCTGTACGCGTATAAGCAGCATCAGGAGGGAACTTGAACTTGATTGGGACAATCATCTATTACTATTACATCTATTATCTATACTATTGCAAATCTATAAATAAATACAAAATAAATAAATTCACAAATAACTTCTGACTGAGACATGCTGGTTTAAACTTACAAAGAGAATTACTAAAAGTTTTTAATGTAACGGTCAAAATTACCACCAGTAGCCGTTTTAATAGTTGTAGAATCATGGCTGTTCTGGTTTTTAAAAGAGCCTACTATTAGCTAGTCTTGTAGGTGCTAGCTTGGTCTGTGTGTGAACATGCCAACAGAGGACAAGGTGAAGCAGAAAATTCCAAACGGTGCTGTATCACCGGTCATCACAACTCAACCTGCAATACAATGCCAAGGCATAAATGTTCGAATAAAACTGATTAAAAAAAATAAAAACGTAGAAATTGTCTGCTACAAAAATGATGGCCTTCCTGTCAACAAGACCGGCAGGTGTTCTCTTGCTGATGTCACTTCTGCCTCCTTCCTCATTCAGTGAGAAGCACCACAGTCCAACATGGCAAAAAATGTCAATTGTGTCATGAACACTTAAATGAACAATCCACAGTTTTTATTGGTTTATAACTAATGTCAGGGATTCAGTGCTGCCAATAAGTGTCTATATACAGACGCACATGTCAGCACGCTTCTTCATATCATTCTCTCTCTCTCTCTCTCTCTCTCTCTCTCTCTCTCTCTCTCTCTCTCTCTCTCTCACTCACTCACTCACTCACTCACACACACACACAAACACTCACTCTATACATCATACTGTAGGTGTGTCTACATGTCAGTGTCTGTCTGCAGCCCCTCCTTCACACTCATTAGGGTCGGCTCTGTCATTATACCAGCCAGTTACACAGCACCTGCCTCTTTCAGACATTTTCCATCATGGCTGCCCCCATGCTTCATGTCTTAGCCAACAGATATATCTCAGTGGAAAGTAGCTGCATTAGCACCCATCAAAACTTCTTCAAAAATGTTCTAGTTTCTAGTGGAACCCTACTGGTTGATTATTGTTTATTACTGTGTTTTACTAAAGTGGGACTCACAGTCCTCATTGCTCTTTATGTTGGAAGAAATTTGGGAGATGTTCATACATTAGTTTTACAACTAATACCTGATGAAAGACCAACAGTATTCTGGCCTTTCTTTTCACCAGTTGGTAGTTTTGTTTACCATTAGTTGAGTGTAGGTTCTGATTTCAAGTGGCCCTTCAGACCAGCTGTGCGAACGAGTAGGAAACCAGAGCATTTGTGAAGTTTGTAAGTTTTTCAAAACTTACAAAACAACTTTCATAACATGAAAGCAGCATATTATAATGAAGTCATTGAAGACGTTGCATTTTTTTTTAATTAAAGACCTTTGCAGCCTGCTTAAACTGTGGACTAGTCCAGCATACCTGTATGTAACTGGAAATTCATTTTCTGTTATCCCCCCCAGTACTCCTGTTGGGAAAAATACCTATAGTATACCCCATATAATGTATTTTCTGGGGCTAGAAACAGTGGGAAGTTAATAAATAATGGCTGTTATTACATTATAATTCATCAGATTTTAATCCACTAGAGAATAGTAATATTACAAAGCTACATATTATTCATGTGAATTCATCGGAATGTGTACTTCTACTACTTTTCAATTTGGAATTATTTGAAATACATTAGTTTCTGCTGTACTGTGTTTGTGACAAAAGCCTCCGTGATATGATCTGGGGTGGGGGTGGGGACTGCACATAAGCTATCTAAACTATTTCCAGTCTGGAAGGGAGGGACAAAAACAAGTTCATGCTGCTGAATCTGGGATTGAACAATTTAAATTCTTGTTCCTCTGCTGTTATGAACAAACCACTAATGTGATTGGTTGGGACTGCACTTGTCAGACCAGAGCATTGCGACTTAGATCAAAAGTTTCTGAAGAGTTGCCAGTCTATTTCAAT
Organism: Melanotaenia boesemani; assembly: GCF_017639745.1. NCBI lineage: Eukaryota > Metazoa > Chordata > Actinopteri > Atheriniformes > Melanotaeniidae > Melanotaenia > Melanotaenia boesemani. The sequence continues at coordinate 14,419,215 of NC_055685.1, forward strand.
TTCCATCTGTCTAAGTGCCGTAGAATAAATACTTAGTTGCTGGGAAATTGTAAGTTTAGGTCTCCAGAACATTTGAGGGGAAAAAAAGCAAACAAATGCTTTTATAGAGCTTTCATTAAAATATACAGTTAACCAAAGCAAATCTAAAATTGTGAGGGCTTCTGAACACTCGCATACTCTTTCCTCTCTAATGTCATGGCAGCTTTTTGCTAAAGTAATTGTGCCTTGGTTCATTAGGCCCATGAGTTGTGTTTCAGAGGCTACAGCTGAATTGTTGACAGCCTCTGGCTGTCCACGCTAAGAACACAGAGTAAATCATAGAGACAGAACGAACAAAATGGTTTCTTTTCTCAGCTCACCATCCCGAGTGACGTTATATCAACAGTCTAGAGTGAATGTAAAAGATATTGTTACCATGCCTGCGAATAAAATGCAATGTTGGGGATTGGAAAACCAAGCCTTTGTTTGAAAAACAGGAATATATGGAAATCCTTAGTGTGCATTAACTTAACTAAAGATCTTATTACTCTAGTGTAATTAGAACAGTGATGCTTTTAATCACTGCAAAGCACAATGTAAATGTAGCAATTTAGAAAATTTTGTTTATTCATCTAATTAGGAAATCATCCCCTGAGGTATTTAGATGTCACATACAATGTGTTGATGACATACAGGTCAAAGACTCAGGACTGACGTTCACAATAGGGAAATATTGATAACAATTTTAAGAGTTTTCACATTCATGAATTGAATGTAGGCAGGAATAGATATGAGGATGTGTGATGGGCAAAGCCAGGAGGAAGACAGAGATCAGCAAGAGACAGAATCCAGAATGGGTAGGTCACTCAAGGCCAGCTGGTAAAACACACTAGATAATTTGGCAGAGGGCGAAGGGAAATGGAACAACAGGCTTATTTACGAGGCAGATAATGACGAAATGGAATACAGGTGAGGTTGTGGGGAGTGAGTTGAGCAAGGAAACCACATGGACCTGGGGTTACTAAAGGGCTGGATTTTAAATGAAAAAATAAGTGAAAACAGAAGTTGTGAAATGACAACAGATGGGGAAAAAGGATAAAACACAAACTCAGATGGCAGTCTGCAGAATTCAGGCACCAAGATTTGCTCATTACTGCAGTTGTAGTTCCGCTGAAACTAATCAGCCTGTTAGCTTTGTTAGCAACATTTCGTTGTAGGTGGCTATTTCATAAGTACTACATCAAAATATAGTAGTAATTAGAACAATAACGATGTATGAACTGTGCATTGCACACAGATTGAATAACAAAGGTGAAACATTTTGCTTCTGTTGTAACTTCTTGTAACATTTCCCAACAGAAAATGACAGGAGGCTGATAGCACTGTATATATGAATAAATGCAGCAGGTTCTAGGGTTAAGTTTGTCTATCTATATATAGATATTCTGTAGAAGACAGATGTTTCCTTCATGTTTGTCACAAACAATTATTAGCAGAGATTCTGACAGAGTTGCTTAGTTTGTCTATGGTCAAACTCCTCTTATTTTATTTTATTTTTTTCCAAAGTTTACATCCAGTTGCCTTTATGTTTTCTCTTCTGTCTTCATATGAACCCCCCTCTGACCCGATGCACAAATTTTTATACGAAGCTTGAACCACAGCACAAGGTTAATCAATGTGGTAGCTGGCAATAAATTAGGTTCAAGTGACAGCAGAATGTCCATACCTGTCTCAACTGCTGGTGATCTTTGATTGGTGACAGCAGGCCCGGCTCCCTGGCCGGTGCTGAATCATCAGGAGCAGCTGATTTAGTTACGGCAGCTCAGACAGGGCCAATCTATCAATTGATCTGGGGTGTAATGCATTACCAGCTTGGGTTGAGGGAGCCTGGGCAGAATAAAGTCATAGCCAGAAGCAATGGCAGGTGAAATGGGGCAACTCTGCAAAACTACGAGCAGCAGGGAGAAGGATTTAGGGAGTGTGATCGCCTGCACACAAATGTCACAGTTAGCTGGATGTGGCACATAAAACTAAAAAGGAGTTGTGAGGTAGGACGATCATTAGGGGGAGACTGATGGCCTTGTTGCCCACACAGCCCCTCTGGGAGTTGCCATGTGGAATGCTCAATCAACAATTGGGGTAAGTGATTATATACGGTAAAATGTGTGTACTTATGTGCTTCTGCTGACTGCATTAGATCATTTCCCCTCCTTGCTTTGCTTGTCACTGTCTCGGTGGGTGAAAATGAGCCTTTAGAACAATGAATAAAAGGAAAGAGGGGAAAACAAATTTACTGAGCACCAAGCACACACAACTGCTCAGGAAGGAGTGGTGTTCAGCAGTGAGTCAACTATGTGCTCAAAGCAGGAAAAACTTCTTTCTTACACAGGAACACAATTAAATGGGGCAGCTGAATTACAATAAAGAATAGCTGCTTTATCTTCTCACAATACAAAATTCGACAAAACGTTTAGAGAAAATATAATATTTTCTAAATTGTTCATTAAGCTGAAATAAAAGTTGAAGTTTTGTTTGAGGGAGTTATGTTTCAATGCGCAGAGACATGCGCTGTGTTAAAAGAACAGTGTGGCTTCTTTAAGAATGGTCGAGATGGAGAAGGCGCAGGAGCCAGAGCAGTGGGAAGGGGAGGGGGGATGTCGGAGCAGAGGAAGTTAGCTTTGAGAAACTGCCTGTTTGCAGCACTAAACAGCTCTTCTAGTTCCAGCTGAGTCTCGTGTCTGCTTCACCACTGCTTGGTAAAGTTAAGGGAGTTAACCTAGCTGCAGTTTTACCCAGGAGGAATCACTTCTCCTCTGCCTCCTGACGTTGGTGTGGTAGTGGAAAGTTTACCTGCCGTTTCTGTTGGAGTTTTCACCGATAGTGGAGGCAACAGACCAGAGCAACAAGGCTTCTAAACCCTCACAGAAACGTTGCTTCAGGAGGCAAATGACTGGATGGAAAGATGAGGAAAAATCCTGGTTTTGTTGTTGCTAAACATTCCTATGGGCACGTTGTTACACTCACGCAGCATAGCAGCCACTAGCCTATATAAAGCAGCCAACGCAACTTAAAAAATAGGCAAAAATGCCCTCCATCCATCCATCCATCCATCCATCCATCCATCCATCCATCCATCCAAGTTATTAAAAAGCTTTCTTAGTGACAGCTTTGATGTGGCACAAAGCCAGATCTGACTCTATCAATACTCCAAGGTTACTGACACCTTTCTGACTCTTTTTGCGCTAATAATAAAAATAATAGCAAAAATTATTATAATAATAAATTAAACTACTTTCTGTCACCATCCTTGTCCGGTCATTACATGACCCTGTCCTACTTTTCATGTTTTCTACAAGAATCTAGACAGCCCTGTGTTCATATCTGTTATACAGTTAGACTTAAAGGTCTATACAGCATCAAGGTTACTTCTGAACTAAATAAATGAATGAGTAAAACAATTTTGATTACTTTAATTTTATTTCCCTAGGCTCAAAGTTTTGGTTGAGTTTCTGTCCATCTGTCCCTTACATCCTGGTCCTCTCAGCTTATGCCCCTTAAAATGTCCGAGACCCGGCAATTAATCACTGGTTCCCCACAGTATCCCATGGCCTCTCTTCCATCTGTCAATACCTAATGTGCCGCACGACAAGCTGCGGTCCACTCTACACAAACAAACTACTTTGACCAATTTAGTTTTATCAGCTATTAAATGGTTCAAAGACTCAACCTCCATGGGACTTTACCCAGATAAAAAAAAAAAGTAAAAATTGTAAAACTGGTAAAGGTCCATGGTCATTTGAGAGACGGTTAATGGCTACTATTTCAGTCTTAGTGTAAATAGAAGACTATTGGATTAGCTGAGCCACAATGGACTTTGCTGACTCTTTTTCTCACTGATTTTTTGGGGCAAAGGATTTAAAATTCTAAGTTTGTGACATCACTTATATAACTATAACTCTGGCTTAAATTCATTCCTCAGACAGCGTCTCAAAAATGAACTTGAATATAATCCACACCGTATAATGTGGCTGCTGAAGATCTGTTAGGATGTGGCCAAAATTCTGTAGCAAGTCATTTTGTTTAAAGTTGTACATTTATCTAAAAACATATTTCATATGTTTTAAAGTCTATCTGAATTTAATAAGACAATGATATTCCAAAGATCTTAATCATGTTCCTGTTTTAAAGTCACATTTTTTTGTCTTTTCTTTAAAAATCTGTAAAGTCTATGATTTCAACATCCTATTACTTCTTGAAAAGCAAGTCTATTTGTGTAACATTTTTAGATAACAAGAGAATTTATAGTGCATTATACAAAAGAATATGCTATCATAAAGGTCCAGGATTTATCTCAGAACGATTTTTACAAAGCTGACTCAGCAAAGTTATGCATTTCCTGCGGTTTTATGTTTATGATGCAAACATAATCCCACAGGTGCCCTACTTTTAGATGTAGAGACAGAACCGGCCGTTGGGGGAAACCTTGATCCCCCCCCCCCCCCCCCAGAACTTTCTTATGAATAACTCCTAGATTCATCTACAAGTAGATTAGTGGCTATAAAAGTATTGGCAATAATGATACAGTATCCTCAATAAAAATATATTCTGGTAAGTCATTGGAAAATGAGAACAGCAGACGCTTTTTATATTTTCCTTTTTATATTTTGCCACATTATTTCTAAGGTCTTTCAGGCTGTCTGTCTATGAATACAAAAAAAAAAAAAAAAAAACATTATTTGGCCCTTTCGGTTTACATTGTCCCTACATTTTTGCACAAAGACCCACAAAAGGTATAAAGAATTTTTCTCTGCACCTGCATGTAGTGTTGATTAGTTTGTACTTCTTCTTACAAATCCCTGTGTCATAGAGATGCTGAAGAGCATTGGACCTCATTCAGCAATGTCATCTCTCAAATCTCCTTAAATTTGTTCTTAAGCTGTACTCGAGAAGTTTTTTGAATGCCCAAAAAAGGCCCATAAAAGGTCCTGACTTACAGACTTACAAAATAGATAAATAAATAAATAAAAATAGCAAAAAGAATGACAAAATGATTAATACAAAAAATAAATAAATAAGTGCAATGAAGCCTGATTTTCCCAATTTTTAAAGCTTTTACTTGATCAGAAATAATCACATGGTGAGCTACAAATAATATACAAATAGTTTTATATACAAATGGATCAGGAATTACTGCAATCTGGTCCCACGAGTGTGTTAAGATGCACATCCACATGGTGCTGGTGGCTAAAGGAGAAAGTGGTACACTCTAGAACAGGCATGTCAAACTGGTCCAGCAAAGGGCCGTGTGGCTGCAGGTTTTTGTTCCAGCCAGCCAAGAGCACACAGTTTGACCAATCAGCTGTCTGAAGACTGAGATCAGTTGATTGAATCAGTCAAATCTGGTGTGCTGCTGCTTGGTTGGAACAAAAACCTGCAGCCACACGGCCCTTTGCTGGACCAGTTTGACATATGTGCTCTAGAATAAAACTTCATTACAAAGCCTACTGTACCTTCTGTGGTTTGTAAAGCTAATTTCCACCTGCTATGGCAGGTGGGGGAAAAAAAATAAGATGTGGTTTTATTGTATTTTAAGGAACAGAAAACCAGAAAAAAAAAAAAAAAAAAAAAAAATGAATGCTGATTTTTTTTTTTTTTTTTCGTCCCCCAAAGTGTCACCTTCCAGATGTTTGTAAGAGTACTCTTAAGTGTCCGTAGGATTTGTTTTCAGCTAAGAAAAAAATCCAAGATACAAAGATTTTGGTGAATGCCACAATTTTCGTAAAATGTTCGTTGTAGGATTTAAGAACAAATTTGTTCGTAATGGTTGGTTAATGATGCCCAATGTTTGCAGTAGAATTAAAGTAGTGTTGCTTTGATAGAGCTTGCTCTTTCACAGTTTTTTATTGTAGAAATGTGATATTTTAGAAAAGGGAATGCAAATTAGCAGTTTTGATGCAGCTGGACCGTTGCATCTAAACACGCCATAAAGGGCTTTAGGAGGCATCTTGGCCAATGAGAAAACTATAAAGGATTAGCAAAGTTTAAAACATGGGCACTTAAGTCAACTAGAAAGTTGAGCAAAGTTGTGGGACAACCCCAGAAGTATGGCATATGCAAGTTCTTAAAAACTGATGTTTTAAGACATGACAGCCTCAAGATGCCTTGCATCCAGTTGGACAGAAATACTTGAGTAATTTTGAGTGATAAAATATTTGCCCTTCAACTCTATAACCGATTTATAAAGGATAAAGTTGTGCTTCCATTGATCCAAGCAATTGAATCTGTCATCTTTTTGCAGAGTTTGTCAAATACTTGCCAACGGGAAATCCCAAAGCTAATGAAATCAATATCAGCAAGAAAAATCTGACTGACATGAGTCAATTTGACTTAATTAGTTTGCCTAATGATGTCGCACATCAATTATTATTTCAACTCACATACTGGACTACAGGTTACTGTATTGTCCAAAGTCAATGAAATAATCTCTGCAGCACCTTCCCCTGCATCTGTTTACAGCCCAAGTCCCAAGATGCAGCTCTTGTTTCATCCACTTGCTTACCAAATGTGCAAACTGTAGCTCTTATCAAATGCTGCATGCCGCACTGTCCTTTCCAATTATGCTGTGCTCTGTGGCTCGAGAAGAAACTAAATAGTCTGTAGGCGGTAACAAGATACTATGACTGTCTGGATGCCTTCATGTCACCATCTCCAATTGAGGTTATCGCATAAATGAGACTTTAATTGGGTTTTTAGGCTAAGTCATATGAGGAGATGAGATAGAATTATAAAGGGGCAAATTAATGTAATAGAAAGCTCTCCGATCTGGCAGCTCTATTGCATTAGAAGGCTGCCAGCCTCTCTCTTCTCTATGTCCCCCTCCCTTCAATGCCAGTACCCCTCCAGGGCTCACTGCTTTGAGCAGTGCTAACATGATTGACATTGATAGTTGGATCAAACTATAGAATCAACCCTAATATCATTAGGTGAGCAGACATGGAAGCAAAGACCTAGACTCTAACTGTATTAGCTGCTACGTATGTTAGAATTATAGACGCAGAGGGCTAAATACACTGAGAAATCAAACATGCTAGCCACAATTTGCACAAAAGTGTCTGTTTGTAACCTTTGTAGATTTAGATGTGTTCAGCTGTGTGTGAAAAATTAAGTGGATTGAATTCTGTTGGTATGTGCTCACTTTTTGTTAAATTGAATGTGTTTATTGTCAGTCCTAGTTTCTTGTTGCAAAATTGACCATCTCCCAGATTGTGGGAATAAGTAAAGGTGTCATTTTATCTGTCAGCAGTTGCTTCTAAGGGGAAAATTGGAGTAGTCTGAACAGTATATAATTTTATTTTTATTGTTTTTTATACAACTGGAATGCACCTTTTGCAAATATTGACAAAATTCTTGGCGTAAAATAGCAAAGATAATTAAATGGTTTCTTTTTACAGTGATGGCATGGTGAAGCTATAGTGCTTTTTGTTAAATGAAAATATGATGTGTTCACAAGCAACCACTAACACTATTAATTTGTCATCTGTATTCTCGTTTACCCTCCGTCCGACCAGCCAGTACTCAAAAAACCTGCACCATCCTATCTGTGACCTTCATATACGCTTTCGCCCACTGACCCTTTAGCGACACACAGCCTCACACAACTATCACCAAATCCAATGTTAGATACCTCTCCATATTACACTCTGTTGTGCTATTGATTATTCCTTTATCATGCGAATCATCTCCTGCCACCTTTTTATGACTCAAGTTTATACTTTCGGTAGTGCCACCACTGCAAATATTATTGCTGCAGCAAAACTCTGTTATAACCCACTTCATACACTGCAGGGGTAAAAAAAAGAAGAAAAAAAAACTTTTTCAAGTGGAAATAACATTTGGACTTTTGATGAACATAACATATTTAGCTCTGAATGAGTGCTGCATTCATCCTGAGCATGACTGCATTGTTCCATCTGATTTCACATGTAGGGAGATGTAAATAATTAATGAAGTCACACTACTTTGGCACAGCACATGCATGGATTGCACACAATACCGCTCTAAATTTGGAGACAATGTAGATGCTGCTGCATGATGCCACAGCTGTTTGATGAATGTCCAGTAAAATGAAGCAACATTTATATGTTTATCTCTGTTCAACACAGGAGAACAAGAGCAGCTTGTAGAGCTGTGTGTGACTTGTTGTGGCTACAGCAGGATCAGCAGACTCCTGACATCCAACATTCTTTGACTCAGATCATGTTGATATTCTGGTTCTGGTGATCCAGAAGGTTCAAAATATAGGGGCTACTGGGTGGGCTGTTGGGGTTTTTCTCAGGTGAGTGATCCTATGGCTTGGTGGAGGTCTGGGCTCTCTGAGTGCTTCTAGTTACTATTATTAATATTATTATTAATATTATTATTATTATTATTATTATTGGTGGCAGCTTGACTCCTTTTTCCAAAAACAGGCAAGTTTGCCGCATATGTGTGTAGTACTCATCAGAGTGGCCACCAGTTTTTATAACAGCAGAGGGTGCAATATCAGATTGAATTTGAAATGTCTGTCAAAACAAGTTCATGTGTTGATAGGCTGTATGCACTGAGTGGGCATGGATGGATAATTTAGCACTGCACCTTAAACTCTGTGCTTGAAACATTACACCAAATGTAGAAAAACAATTATTTAGGTGCAGGCTGAAGATTTCCACAGAACATTATGTTCCAGTAGGACTTGAAATTCAAACCACTGATGCCAGTCAGTCTTGCAATATCCTCACAAGATGTGAATCAGCAGTGTTTGCTAGAATGGAAAAGTGAAATATAATCTTTTTCTCAGTAAGGCATGTTGATCCCTTTAGTTAAAAGTTGTTGGGAGAAAAAATAAAAAACATACATTTCTGTTATTACAATTTTTCTAATCAATCTAAAGCTTTATTATAACTCTGATATGTTGAAAAAGAAACCGACAAACAGATGCAGCATATATCATATTGATTCTTAGTCAACTTCTCCTTTTTATTATTGTTACCCTGCTACGGAGTCAAATTTCATTACACCCTCGGGATCCATATAATAGCGCAAACTCATCTTTGTGTCACTAATGAAGTGATTACTTCGATGGAGAAAAGGTCTAAAATGCTTTTTCATGGCTTCTGGGTGATAATTCCCTGAGTTATTGGGAAAATATGAGTGACTGTAGTGTCGAGGAGGAATGAGAGGGTGGTGCTGTTTGAGCTGGGTTTATAGCTGACTGACCTTTTGAAGAAATAGATTGTTGTTCTCTTAGATCATGTACTTTATATACCCCCCCTTCATTCCTTTAGAATGCATTATTGATTTTTGATAGCTTTATTACTCCATTTAAATGCTACAAAGCAAACACTTGCATTTCTATTTCAGGGAGACGGCGGCCATGAAAATTAATTTTGTTTTTGCTATATTGGATCTCTGTGATTCATGGATTTAAAGAGCAGGTTGTTCACCAGTTGTAGGGCTGGGGGTTTGATCCTTACAATATCCACATTCAGATGTAACCATTATTTTACTGCCTTAGGTGTGTGTGTGTGTGTGAATGGGTGAAAGAAAGACATTGCAGAACATTTTATTTCATGAGGCACTGTGGTGCACCAGTTGTCTCACAGCAGGGAGGTTTTGGGTTGAAGCCTGCTGGCTGGCTGCGGCCTTTTATTGTGCTTTCATGTCATCTCTGTGCCTTTTGTTAGTTTTCTAAGTCCACCAATTTCCTCCCACAGCCCAAAGACAGCCATGCTATGTAATGGGGTGATAATGAATTGGATATAGGTGTAAGGAGGGAATAGTTTTCTGTCCATCTGTGTCAATCCTGCTGGATTCATTTTTGCAATTTTTGGGATTCGGGGATGTTCCCAATTAGGATCAGAACTAATGATAAAGAATTTTATTGTCTGCATCATTAGTCCAACTTTAACATGTTTACATTTTACGTGTATTTGAGAAGTCTAGTTGTAATCAGACAAATACAATAATGTGGTGTTTATTACTTTTGTTTGATTTTATCTAGTTTTCTCTGTAACAGTATGAAGAGGTACACATAGTCTATTAGCTTCTTATGGCCTTTTTCCATCATTATGTCCCATGACTGCGCAACAACCTGCCAGAGAACCTCAGGGCCAGAGAGACTGTTGATGATTTTAAGAAGAGGCTAAAGACCTACCTTTTTAGCTTAGCTTTTAACTGATTCGGGTTTATTTATGTTTAGTCTTATTTTATTTATTAACTCCTATAACTGTATCTTTATTCTTGTCAGTCTTATCTGTTCTTAGTGTTTTTAGGTTTATTTTATCTTATTTTTACTTTCAATTCCCATGTTTTTCTCATGGAGATCCTTCAAACCAGTGGGTTTGCCTGCTCCGACTATAGGGTTGTTGCCATGGTGATCACCCTTGTCTGGGTGGCTGGGGGCCCTGCACCACAGCCCTACAGCTGTGGTATGGACTCCTGACCTAGTCTGGGTGGTCCATTTGGTGGAGCCCTCTGTGGTCATGGGCGGTCTGGCTTCTAGTGTAAATGGATCCCCAGGATATTAAATCTTCACAGCATCAACCATCAAGCCAGATTTATTTATTTATTTCTTTTAACATTTGCATCTACATTTAGTTAGGAGACAGTAACTAGCGACTTCAGTTCAAATTGGGTGAGGTGGGCAGGGTGGGGAAAGTGTATATGGGCTTTGTTTTTGTGCTTTGTTTCTGTCATGTTTACCCAGTTTTGTTTTTGTAAGGTTAGTACTTGTAAATTAAACTTTAACTCCTGCACCCATCTGCCTCCTGCCTCATCTGCCAGCACTCGGGTCCTCACAACATCCACGCTGCAACCGTGACAGTGTGTGTGCATGCATGTGCGATTGTGTGTGAAACAGATATAATGAGGTGGGTGTTTTTAAAATTGCAATGTTATATACTGTATATATATATATATATGTGTGTGTGCATGAAGGCCTGTTTTATTTTACTATGCATTAATTGTTTCTATAATGTAAAGGACTTGTATTGCTTTCTACATGAAAAGCACTTATAAGTAAAATTGATTTGATTAGTTAATATTAAGTCCATTGTTCAGTACCATTCAATAACTTAAGTGGATTCAGCTAATGGTTTTATTTAATCAGAGTTAAAGAAACCATCACATGTTTAACAAACTTATTCTAAGCTTGATGACTGTTTTTCCTAACATTTGTCTTTTGGCCACTTTATTTATTTTTTTTTTTTGGTGGAGGGGTACGGCTACCACACATTCATTTTTAGAAGGCCTCTCTATTGTCATAATCTATTTGTATTATTTTTTAATTGGTGTCGATTTTTCACTGCACTCTAACACTAACATACATTACAGACTACCCTCACTGCAAAGACAGAGATTCATTGATGTGCTTTGTGTTGCTATTAGGAACATGTTTAATGATTAAATTTATTTTCAGTTTTAGTAAACTACAGCTCGGCTTGTAACATTTTAAATCAACTACAAACATGCACTGTTTTCATGGCAATAATTTAACAATACAGGCGTTTTTGTCTTAAAAGCTCCAACAAAAGTCTCTTAAATTGAGAATTTTTTTTCCCTCTCCTTATTAATCCACATTATCATAAAATACAAACAAGCTCTATTTAATACTGCTTTGCCTTTTACAAATTGTCCTTTTTAGTATGTAGGTTTTTCTAGAAATATGATTTTGTACAAACTTTATTTTGTGATAAATTCTGATATCTATTACCCACCATATCTGGCATGATCAAACATGAGGGGGGTTGTTATTTTTAAATCAACATAAAGAATGGCACAAGTTTCAGAGCTTTATACTGCTCTGTTACTGATCCTGCTGCTCGGTTTGTTAGGGAGCTGCATGTCATTGAGGAGTGTGCTCCATGAGGTGTTGGTATTTTGGTGAAAATTAGGTCTTTGACGTGCTGAAAATAGACTTTCAGATATGAGGGGCTTCATTTTTCAAAGCATACAAGTTACAAACTGTATATAAAACTTGCCTGTACGAGCCAGAAAGTTGGTTAATTACAGGTATATAAAATATGCAGACATGTATGATGTGAACGATAATAAATCCGACCTGTTCTACAACCACCTGCCTGGGCAGATGTAGGCTTGAAGGAAACACCTTCAACTTTGTTGTGAAATTAGAACATTGTCCTTTTTTAAATGACCTAGCCTGAATGTAGGACACTTGTGGAAAAATGGAGCAACACATTCCTCAAGTATAGTAAGTCTGAAGGACTAATAAATCAAATTTAAACATGGATGTAAAAAGAAAACAAAAAACAGCCAAACTAAATAGATAGCAACTGATTGCAGAGAAATAGTTTTTGATAATCCACACACTCATTCAGAGATGTCATTTCTATTGCATATTGTAACAGTACAGGTAGGCATATGTGTAACACCTCTTAATAACTCTTGTTTAATTTTTTTTTTCTTCAACCCTTTGTGTTTTTTTTTCTTTATCCTCAAACCTAACCAGGTAATTATTAATATCCAAACTTCACCATGTTTTTTTTTATATGTCAAACCTTTAGCAACTGCTACTGACAGCAAAGTTGAAAATTGAAAGATCTTTGGGCAGTATTGGGTTAGTGGATATTTTGTCTTTTTTTCCTCTCTGTGGTAAGCTGATAATGTTTTCAAGAGCAATCACATCCCCAGTGAAAACTACAAAGGCAATGACCTAATTTAAGAGGATTTGTAAAATGGGGCTAACTGCTGTTTCTTTGTTTTTGTACCTTAGTCTTTAGTAATGCTGCCTTAAGACAGTGCATGTACCCTAAATTTATGCAAGTTACTGTACTTTACTAAATTTTTCCCCAACTTGCAATTATCCAGCGGCCATGTACAGCATTAAATCTACTCTATTGTAAAATATTGAAATACTGCATTTAATTCAAGTTTTTATAATTCTATCTTATCAGATAATAAACATCAGACATTTGGTTTTATTGGATTTAAACATGTTTTTTTTCTTAATTTGGTAAAAGGTTTTCAGCTGCTCAACATTTCAAACCTTGTTTTTGTTACGTGTCATCACTAATTTGTAATAAATGGTTTTATTGGGTGACAGGTCTGAATTGCAGGCAGATAGATTTAAACTTTCTCTATAAAGCAGAGCTGCTCAATTTGGTCCCATGAAGGCCACGGTCCAGCAGTTTTTCAATGTGTCCCTGCTTCAACACACCTGACTCAAATTAAATGGATCCAACAGCCTGTAAAGGTCTTCAAAATGACTCGCAAATTTGAGTCAACAATTTTTCCAGTGAGGGACTAATAAAGGTTTTCTCTGACTGCAGAGTCATTTCTGCAGATGATAGAACTCAGAGTTGTATTGGACATCTGAAGTTTAAAGTGTGATAAGAAGTGGTGAGAATACAGTCCCTTGTGGTGCTCCTGTGCTGCAGACACATAACCTTTTAGTCTCACTAACTGTGGTCCGTTGGTTAGGTGGTCATAAGTCCACATGGTTGTTTAGGAGCTTCTCACATAACAGAGCAGGATGAATTGTGTTAAAAGCACTTGAGAAATCAAAGATGATTCTCAAAGTGCTGTCTGATTTAACTGTAATGGGTACTGAAATGTGTTGCAATGCATTCAATTTAATTTTATTTTTTGTCGAACTTCAAGTCTGTTTTCCACTTTAGCACAAATCAGTTTTAAATGATCTCAGACTCACATAAGTCTTTGGTATTTCCATTTTTTCACCCTATCTTTTTCTCTTTGAATGTCAAAGTTTTTATACTTTTGGACTCAGTGATGACCTGTTATTATTTACGAGCATCTCCAGAAGGGTTCCCAGGTCCATGCTGTGATTTGTTTAGAGACAGAATTTGTTTAAAGAGATGAGAGCCCCCTCATTGTCTCAGACTTTTTTTTTAAATGCTTTGTCATGTTAACTTTGATTTCTTTTTTTGTAATCTCATCAGTTGTGAGATGATCTTGAATCTTCAACATTTTAGTAAAGTTTGTTATGTTTTTTATATTTATTGAAACAGAGTTTGATTGGACTCACTCACATGGATTATTAAGTCAAAGCGCATGCAGAGAGAACACACAGCAGTGTATATTTAGACAATCAGCTTTTTCTCTTTTTTTTCTACCCAAACAATTTCTGAGCACCACTATTTGTACTCAGCTATGGAAGCACCAATAACCAAGTGTAATCATGTGTGATCAATCTAAATGAAGCATGTTCAAATTCACACCACTAAGTATTCGAAAATCAGCTCAACAGCTCAAGGAAGTGTGTTGTGTGCCGTGAAACGGGATCTGTCAGATAGTTTAACATTACGGTAGCGCTGGTTTGCTGTGCAGTCAAACACAAGAAACAGTCTGAGGCAGAGCTTGGAGCCACAGTGAGCCTGGTCTTAAGTAAGACAAGAAAAGTCTCTTGAAATTGAAACAATTCCTCCAGGAATTTTCAAAATTGCAGCTGTAACATTCCTTTCAATCATGTCAAATATTGCAGACATTTGCAGCTTCCAAGAATCAGTATAGTTTCCAAGTCTCTTATGTTATTTAGTGAACTTTAGTTTTCTCAAGCCTTTGCAATTTCCTCTCAATAGTGTATTCAGAGATCTATTATTTAAATATGTAATAAGTTCCCTTGATCTCCTGTCTCTTCGTCTGGTTTAGATTTTGTAAATTCAATTTCTTTTGAATGAAATGAGCAAAGCGATTAAGTGAAATGAAGCCTTGCTGATGGTTGACAGTGCAACAGCTGACCCTCACTCCAGCTGTGTAAAATATATGTAAGTCAGTTTATGTTCCTTGGTTTACTTATGTTCTTGTTTCATGTGTTTAAGGCCATGTTTAGTTTTGTGTTGCGTTATGGTTTTCTGCTCATTAGTTCACCTGGTCTGATTTGTTCATTCACCTCACCTGTGCCTCGTTAGTCCCTCCGTGTATTTAATTCCACTGGTTTCAGTTCTGCTTTCCTTTTGGGTTTTTTTTTCCAGATAGTGTTAGGCCATGTCATGTCACGTCACAGTCTTGCCCCCTTAGTCTTTTGTTTTTTTAAGTTTAGTTTTCTGTTATTAAAGCCTTTAACCTGCTCCGCTCTGCCTCCTGCCTTATCTGCCTGCACTTGGGTCATCATGTCCATGGCTTAAGTCTTAAGCCTTAGATCTCTCCATGTGTCAGTTTGCCTTTTTTTGTATATCGTCATGCCTTCAAAAAGAAGGACCTGCCCTTCCCTTTCTGTCCCCAAGGTGCTGAAGAGGTGATAACTCGCACCAGAAGGGCATCCTTTTTAACAGATATTTATGGTCAACTTCTCCCTGTCATGACGTATTCCCATCAAACAGTGAACTAACTGTTCACACACTTCTTCTCTAAGGGTTGCTGTCATACTCTCACAGGGCAACCCTTTGCTCCTGCTTTAGTATTTTAATCTTCATTCCCTGTTGTAGATTTGACTGACTTGTGTATGTAAAAGATCAGATTTTAAGCTGCATTTGCTTTAAACTGCTGCTGGGTACTTTTCAGCTCAAACCTATATGTTTGAGATGTTTGTGGGATTGTTCATGAGCAAAAAGAGAGACTTTGCTTTAAGATAGAAATGCATGTTTAGAGTCCTTGCTACCAACTGTGTCTAATTATTAACAAAAATATCAGACATTCGTCCTTTACATCAATACTTACGGTGTTACGTATTTTTTTACTTAAATAGACTGCAAGCCTTGCGTGGACTGTACTTATCATTACTTTATGCAGTTTTTCTGACTGTTGAAGTGGAGATAGATGAGTGTAGGCTGTAGAGTAGGCATCTTTCCCCTTAGGTGGGTGCTTGTGCTTTGTGTTTAACATAATACTAACTTTGTACTTCATACTTGAAAAATTGTAACAAGCGAGTTTCTGTTGTTACATTTTAGACTGTAAAGATCAGGTCATTCTTAGATTTATTTATGTATGTTTATGTATTTTATATATAGAAAGAGAGAGAAAGTGAGTCAGTTGTGTAATGAAGCTTAATCATGACGTATAACTTGTCTAAAAGCATATCATGCAGCAGCAATGCTACAAATAACATTGCCTTGTATTAGCAATGCAGTCATTTTTTCCTAACCCTCCATTGTTTATTAGACAGTTTGACTTCAGCAGCAGAAAAGTCAGTGAGGATGATTACAGCCTTTACGGAAACACAAACCAGCTGTCAGATTTGTTAGCTGTGTGAAACACTTGAAATCCAAATGGTTGTACTGGAACAGTGGAGCACTGCTTACATCCCAAGCTGTGACTGAAAATGAATGACAAGTGTGGTCTCAGAATTTTACTGTTGAACAGCTTATCTGTGCAACAGTGCTTTAAGTTTTGTCAAGCAAGTTTCAAGTGAGACAAAAATATAGTTTTTTCAAAAGGGATTTTAGTAATAAATATCTTGCACACAAGTACAAGCACTGCAGTTAAATAAAGCATTAGTCGTAGACATAAAAACATTTAAAAATAAATAAACATGCAGAATGCACATTTTAACGTGTATGAGTAAATAGCAAGAATAGAGTCCCTTGCATGAATATGTTGACTTCAGATTTGCTACACCATAGGAAGCCACTATTTATAAATTTAAGGATGATGCAGCAGACTAATAAAGCTGCGCTGTGATTTAGTGTCATCTTTAGTGCTTTGAATTTAGCTAGAGACGGTACACGTCAAGGCAGCTTGCAAGGTGAAGTCTTTAAAACAAAAGTGTGAAGATGCCTCCTGGCTTTCAGTGTTGACATTTAGCCTGTTCATCACAATTATGCATGCACCTATCTTGAGTGGTAAATAATGTTCAGTTAAATTCAGAGGTTTACAGGTGCTGAGGGACCAGCATGAAAACAGAAATATTTAATTTTGGTATATTATTGTGCATTTTATTTATTTTTTAATGTGTTTTAGCTGTAGGTAGGTAGGTAAGTAAGAAACATCTGGTACTTTAGTTCCACAAACTGCAGTTCCGCTCATGGCCACTTGAGGCTCACTCCAAAAGTCAAACTACTTAGTTGCCCATGTTAAAGTCTAGTTTTATAGCAGAAACGATGGAAAAAGAACTATTCACAGTGTCAGGGCTCCAGACTAACTTTTTGCATTTGTGGCACTGGTGGAAAAAAAAAGTGTTTCTGGCTGCTCAGACAGCCAGAAACATCCTGGTCTTTTTGTTATTCTGTTTGAAAGCCTCTTAAAATACACTTAGTTAATTTATATGAATTTGTTTTAATCTGTTTTTTTTATACTGTGCCAGCAGAAGTCATTTCAGGTTCCCTTTCCTCTAGAATAGGTTAAAACTGACTTCTTTTATTAAAAACTAAACAGTCTGATGTTATTGATGTGATTTACTTGACGGCAAGTCATAGCTACTCTGTGTCGCTCTGAGAGTCCCACCCTGATGATTCTGTCCTGGCAGATACGTCATGGGTACTGCTAGACAGATAGCTACCACAAAGGACTCAGTAGGCTTGACTCCAGGTTGAGCTGATTTTACTGAGTTCTTCCAAGTTTGTAAAACTACAAAAAAAAAATCTAAATATGCAGTAATATTAACATCAAATAAAATATGTGCAAAGTTCCTGCTCAACCTTTCTCTTACTCCTTACAAGTTAATAACAATTCAAGGTAACCAATCTGTAGGCAACAATATTTGTTAGGATGAATACAAAACAGTCACAATAGAATCCACTCACAGCTAAAGAAACAAGGCATAAGACGCAGCAAATAAAGGCAACTGTGCAAGGATTCACATATATAACAGAAATGGGGCCTAAAATTAAGCAACATAGCCTACAGCTACTTATGCTAACATTTAGCTCTGATTAGCATTAGCATTATTATTAGCATAATAATTAGCTTGGTTTTACAAGTGAAAATACAAAGCTTCAGAGACTATTCTGATGCTCACAAGTTGGAACCAACTTAAATAAACAAGGAGCAGTCATGCTCACTAACAGATCTACTCCAAGGATCGGACAAATGACTGTGGTGGAGCACTTAGCCTGCATGTGCTGTGGTCCCTTACATTTGCTAATGACTGACAGGAGTCAAAACACTGACGCCACACGCAAGCGTGCACACGCAGGTGAGCACACTCCGTTAGTGATCAGAAACCATATGTCAGAAAACACCAACTGAAATTCAGACAAAAAAAATAATTTTACACTCTCCCAGAGGGGTGAAGATGGAAACCCTTGCTCCAGTGAGGATCAGTATTTCTCCTGTTCCGGTTTTACACCGAAAACATGAACAAGCAGAGTCTACCGTCACTGTAGGAATTTCTGAGTCTTATTACGCCTTAAAATTAATCCAATAATCTTTGTAGGTTTTGTTAAAAAACACATTCATTTTCTCATCTAACTTTTCTGCTTCATGTTGCTCAGGCACGGCAACAAACTTTTAAATTATTGAATATAATAAATAACAACCACATATGAGCAAATTCCACATTTTACAATCTATTCTCATCTGTGTTGTTCTTCTTCATACCGGATATCTTAATATGCTCTGCTGCTAATTTCAAACCAACACACAACAGGGTGTACAGCTGTGATCAGCGCCAAACAGAGGTGAAGACCCACTTCTTCTCTTAGCTTTTTAATCACAGTCTTATTTTTCTTAGAGCTTGGGTAAGGAGGGAATAAACACAGAATACGCAGACATTCAGAGAAATAATTAAAGTCCTTCACCTAGACCTGAGAAATGTCATATGCACCGGTGAGACCAAAAAAAAAAAAAAGTTAGTCACACTCAACCAAGTTTTGGTTGCATGTGCGAACCATGGTTAGGGTTAACACTTCAGAGCCCTGAGTGTTGTCGAGTTCTTAGGAAATCAAATCGAAGACATTGACAACTTAATTGCAAATTGGTGCCACTTGTAATTGGTAACTTACATAAAAAAAAAAAATAAAAAAAAACTTGTTCACTTTTTCATATGCAGTTCTTTATGAATCCAATATGTCCAGAAAACAGACAGTGTATGTTTGAGTCACATCATCCTGTTTCATGGGAAGCATTTACATTAATATGGTTTCAAACTTGCTTTTTTACAAAAACTCAAACACTTTGCATGTTATTTTTGCCTTGCTTTTATTCTTGCCAATAAATTTCATACATTTAGGCAAAATAAAACAGAAAAACAGCTTCATACGCATTTACTCATATGCAGTTGCTTCATCTCCTCTTTAGATGTTCAACTTCAAACATTTGGATTAATCTTAAAGTACAGGATTCCCCCACACCCCCTTATTATTACGCTGCTAGTTCTTTAGTAAAAATATAACCTGAAAGACTATTCCTCCCAGTTTCTTTTAGAGCTTTTACCACAAGCATTACTGAGTGATTTAATTTTTGCCTTGCAAATGGTGGACAAATCATCTCTTTATTTAAAACACATCCACAGTGGAGCTGCACCTACTGTACTCTGCAATTAAAAAAAAAATCTCCAAAAAGCATTCTTGGTTTACTTGCCATTTAAATCCAGTTTCCACACATAATTCTTTATCGCTCCTTTTTCCGTTTTCTTTATAAGCACACAGGCAACAAGCTGTTTCAGTGATACAAACATGGCACTGCTCAGCGGATACAGTGGGGCATGAATTATTCTGCCCAGAAGGCACGCAGCTCTGTAGTTTCAGTGCATATGGAGTAGATGGGATTAAGTCAACCATATAAGAGAACAAGTTTGTCTTGGATGTACATTTACATTTGCCAGTTCTGTATTTTACATATCAGCTTTTTATATTGAGAAATAAACGAATAAAAACCTGATTGCATTTATTAGATTTTATTTTTTTTTTTCCAGTGGAAGGAATGATGCCATAAATTCTGGCTGAAGGAAAGCTGTGTTTGAGAGACATAAGTTGTTGGTTGGCAAGGATGTGGTGGGTCAGTGTTCAGTACCCAGTATTTTGCACAGGGGTACGTCATTCATTATTCAGAAAGTAACAAGATATACACTTTGTGAGGTTTTGAAGGTCAGTGATAGCTGTGTATCTTGTCTAACTAAAATCCTCACCTAGTCGAGTCAGATTAGTTGTACATGCATCACCTTCACTGGTGCACAGCAGCAGTTTTGTGTGGTATAGATGTGCAACTGAAGGCATTTCAATTTAAGGATAAACCTGCTGTAAATTTCCTCTTTCAGTTCTGAGGTTTTACAAATCAGAACAAAATAAAAACTACTCTTAACAATTTTAGCCTTTCTGTGTTTTAATGTGTAAAATTGGGTAAATAGAAGTTCAGTTCATCAGCATAAAATAAAATATTGCACAAAATCATTATTCCACTAAAGCTAGACCAAAGGGAATTTAGCATATTTTAATTATTTTTATTAATTGAGGTAGAGACTTGTGAACTGTTTGAATAGTTGCTTGGGTTTCACTTTTTGCTTTGGGTGTGTTTATGTTCTGAGTTGCAGCTGCTGAGATAGTTTCCTGAGGTCATATATTATCCCTTTAGCAAAATAATTCAGATTGTCAACCGTAAAATGAGGAAAACATTTATTTTGCTACATATTTTCACCATCAACACATTTTTAAATTGAATATCCCGTACAAAGCTTGCTAACCATAAACACTACATTTTATTATCATGACCATTTTAATTTAAGGTTGTAGTTTTATGGTTACATAGAGTAATTTACTCTGTGTTGATTATCTAAGTTATATTTATAATTTTTTTTTAGGTTATCTTTTTGAGAATCATGGGCTCAGTGGGCGTGTTACTTTTGCCCTAACAAACCTTGTATTTTATGCATGAGCTTGTGAGCCTGAAGCGTATTACTCTGTTTTGCTGTAGTAGCCAGAAGGAGTTGTTGAAAATAGAACCGAATTTTGGGCAACTCAGGGAGCCTGTAGCCAAACAAGGACCATTAGGGAAGCAGGCAATGCAAGAGGGCAGTGAGAGGAAGAGATAGGAGGCCAGAGGGAGGGAGGGATGACACAAAGGGGCAAAAGGAGAGGTGAAGACAAAAGGTTGCATGGAGGCTGCATTAAGTGTGACCTACCTTAAGGTAAGTGCATCTACAGAGGAGCTCTAATTAATGACTTTAAGAAGGGTGCTCTCATTGAAATCGCCCATGGGTGATTACTCATCTACAGGCTGTAGCTGTCTCAAAGATAGCTTATGTCCACGTACTCTAACAAATGCAAGCCTCATCAAAAGTCGCTTCTGCTTATGTAATTAATTACAGCACTAACATAATTAGAAATATGAGGCATCAAATGTAAGCAATTGTGTAATGAAGCATTTTTGAAGCATTTTCTGAATTAAAATTGTGCTTATTCGCTCTTGGGTAGATTGAGAAAGTTTTGGCCTCTTAATTGTGGAACACGCACAGTTTAACAATGTTATATCAATAAGTACAACTGCCATTAAAGCCGAATGTCATGGCCCTCCCTTTAGGCATTTAAATAAATTTAATAAGTCTTTTAGAGGTGAGAAGTGTTCTGTAGTATCCTCTGCCAAGGCTGACACTTTATTTTACTATGGAAGGGAAACTGATCCTAATCAGCACTAACAGTTCTTGAGTTTTTCCTTTGTCCAGGCATGCTCTAATTTCCAATTTTTACGGAATTTGCATGTTGTCCAGCATGTTGTTTTGTCTGCTATCATACAGACAAATGAACATGCAGACAAATGGAGTTGGTCAATCTACATGTAGATGTTACTTGGAATATGACTTTTGACATCAATAAATGTCAACTGGAACTTAACCCCACTTCCTAACCCATTGTTTATCTAAGGTAGTTTGCAGACAATGCTTTGTTTTTCTGACCAGCCTGATCTATGGCTTCAAATGGATATATACAGTTATCAGCTCTTGTTACAATCTTTGGCATAAATGGTAAATTTTGCTGGAGAGAGGAAGGCAGCAAAGACATTTTAGGCTTTTAAAGTTGAAAGTTCACAGTTTCTAAATTCAGGGGTCAGATTAGAGAGTAGAGGATACTGAAACAAATCAGTAATGTTGTAATTACTGGTGCATGAAAGTAGACAAATGGAATTGCATGGCCTTTCACATCAGCTGGCAGGAGATAAACCATCTCACGCTTTGTGGATTTGTAGCTGTTCAAACGGTAACCTCAGTTGAATAGTCTTTGAGGGAAAAAAAGGGTGTTACCTGCCTACAACTGTATTGTGAAAATCGCTTTTAAGTTCACAGTGACAATACCATTGTGCCCCTAATGATATTTAAAGAAGGTAAATAAATGCTACCATCTTATTGGTTTTATTTTATTGTGCTAAACTAGAAAGGTTTGATAATCTGCAGTATCAATATGATTTCTTTGTCAAGCCAAAGAGTTACTTGGAATCTTTAATTATATTTTTGACAAAAAAAAAAGACATGGTTTGAGAGAGGAGCCAAGGAAGTCAAGCCTGTAAACGGAGGAGGTAGTTTCAGGCATCACCTACCTAGTGCCTACAAAGTAGCCCTGACTCATCTGGTCAACCTGACATTCACAAACCTGCTGCAGTGACATGGTGATGGTACTTAGGCTCACACTGACTGTGGGATAATGACTGGTCCAGCCCAAACAGACTCAGTTAATCCAGTTTATCGTTGTGTTTTTAATTTGTTCTAATCAACGACTTTTTAATCAAAAGAATGGACCCTAAATTGGAACATGTATTAGTGGCTGAAATCTTAGGAACAGCTAATTGCTGTCACATATCTACTTGCTTCTACTTGTTAAGACTAAATAGACAGTGAATGCATCAGCTGAAAATTATTTGCTTTGTTTCTTTTTTTCTGCTAAAGCTTCAACATTAAATTCAAGACAGGTTATGGTTGTTGTTTTGTTTTTTTTCTTGTTTTTGATTATACAAAAAAACACATCTGTTTTTGTAAAATGATGCAAAAGACTAGTCTGATACTTCAAGTGGAGATTAGTGCCACTTTTAATGGCAGTAATCTCCACTTTGAGGGTGATCCCCCAGCACACACACACCCCTTTTATTGTATTGAATAGAAAAACAGAAACAGCTGGATGGGTATCTGTCTGCAGGTCAGATTTAATCCTCTGCACACCAAGTAAAACACTTTGGCACTCTCATTATGTCTGTCTGTTCATGTTTATGCACTTTGTAAAATGGCAGTGATATTATTTAGTTGTGCTTTTCCTTGTAGTATTAGAAGCACTTGATAAACAACATAAGAAGAATAAAAAGCAAAAGGAAAACAAAAATGGAATGGGGGTGAAAGTGAGGTTATTACATGAAAAACGTCAGCTTAAAAGCAGAAATGTAAAATGCATGTACACAGATTAGTCCAACTCAAATACATAATAGAAGCTCTGCAAAATGAGACTAAGACAGTAGTTGGAGGTGGAATCATTTTTTTATAATTTAATTTTTATTTTAAATTTGTAGTCTTCTCTTAAGAAATTGCTATCTGTGAAGTGCATTTGTCTGTGCTCACATGCATAATGATCCCCCACACAGATAAGTGTCAGTGTCTCCAATGTTTTCGTCACTGTGTCAAACATTTAAGTCATTTTACCCTCCTGTGCATGTATGCTGGGAGAAGAATGCTGGTCCAGTTAAATAACCAGATGGAAGTCTGACTGAACCTTGTCTTAACTGTGCTGAGTAATTATGTGTTTTATCTGCTAGAGTCACCTCTTTATTTGTAAACTCTCCAGGTAATAAAACAAATCTTTAGTCAATTGCCCATCTGTTGTCCTTTCAGATAGGTTTTTTTTTTAAAGATAGGTGTCAGATAGGTTTTATTTTTTACATGATCAATGAAAGTTCTACATGTCTTTAAGTATCATTGAGGACGTTAATCCAGAATCAACAATACCTCCACTTCACAACTGTTTATGTCCCCTCAAAAAGGCAAAAAAAAGTATTACACAACAAGGCTACAATCTATAAAACTCATTATTTAGGTGACAACATCTCTGTTAAACAAGACATTGTTCTTCTCAATTCAGAGAGCAAATGTGAATAAAGGCTTTTAGTTGTTAAATCTAAAACAGCCCTCTAGTTGACTCTTCTAAGACTTACTTAAATGAGGAGAAAATATAAGGGATTTTTGTGCAGTTTATTTTTCTTGCAAGAAGCTTTTTGTGTCATAAAGGGTACAGCGGTGCTTTGTCCTCTTTGGGTGAGAATTTGTCTTTTGTGCTTTAAATTTTCCATTTATTGTTTCCATCTTAAGGAGGAAAATATATATATACAAATCTTGATTTTGACTTTATGATGGGCAGTTGTAAACTAGTGATGTATCTTATGACCATACATTTAGGAGAAAACCACATGAATTGTCAAGACGTGATCAAATCAGTGTTAAAAGACAGTTAAGTGTAGAGTGGTAAAATAAGACTGAGAGGAGCCTGACAGTGTTGATCTGAGGTCATGGCACGTTATTAACCCCTTTGCTTCAATCATGTGTCATGTGCAAACAGCAAGAAGAAAATAATCACACTTTGCCTGCCTTCCTCTCCACCTTGGCTAGCTTACATCAACTTGGATAAACTTTGCTTTTTTTTTTTAAACATTACACATACAGTATGTAATCTTTTAAAATCCAGTGATGAGATTATGTCATGTTGGTCATGTGCTTTGTTGAAAGATGCACCCATAAACTGCACCTATGTTTATGGCAGTTGCTTAACCAAGCACTCTTCAGAGATGGTTTCAGATCGAGATTTATTCTGAAATATGGATATAAGTTATGATGTGCATGATTTTAGATGAGTGCAGGATGTGTCGAGAGACTGATGTCACGCTCTCACTTGTCAATTCTAGACATTAAAGGAATAGATTTGTTACCACATTTTATGCTTTATTTAATACAGTGCATAAATCATTCACTATTCAATTTTGTACTTATTATGAAACACCAGAAGATCGTTGCATGAAATTCAAGATCTATAAGTTAATATAAACAAATATGAAAACACAATAATTCTATCTCCAAATTGTAGGTATGTACAGTACGGAAGACAGACGAGGATATTAGCGTGTCTCTGTAAGTTTAGGCAGGTTTAGGTGAAGCAGTTCAGAGACAAGGATTTGAAATTAGGTTTTAGTCTAATTAGAGGGAATTTGTCATGGCCCCATCTTTTTCTCGCTGTCACCTCACACTTTTGATTCCATCTTGGAGTCTGAGTACAAAAAAAAATACATATAAATATAAATATATATAATATATGTATGTATATTTGTGTGTATGTGTAGATGAGGGCAACTTAAAAGGAAAAAAAAATGAAGAATTGTGAGGTATGAAAAACACAAATAAATAATCTGTATTAAATCATTTGTGAAAGAAGTAGATTAATATGAGACTTATTGATTCCCCTTATCGATTCTAGCCTGAAGTGATGGATGTTTGGCAGGTAAATGTAGAATAAGGAGTTGCTGAGGGAAAGGATATAATAAACATATGTAACATTCCCTCACTGGGATTTAGTTAGTTTTATCCATACAGGCCCTCCAAAGCCAGAATCATATGCTGTTTGATTTCATTGCACTTGACTGTCTACTAAATGGACGTCTGACAGATAAGTTGGAGAAGAAAGCTGAGGGAGAAGAGGGTGGTACTTTGACTTTGTAGCAAACGCAATGCAGGTGCAGTATACTGTAACTGATAAACAGAGCCATCTCAATTGTGCTCAGTGAAGCAGTGCAGTGATAACTGGATCATCACCAGATCATATGGCTCTGTTATAAATGAGCCACCCTCATTCAGAACTGCAGAGGCCGAGCCAAAATAGCTTTTAAACATGCTCATCTTTCCCCTTTCCTTTTCATAATATGTTTATTGAAGCATGGACTATTTAATTCTGCAAAAATACTGTGAAAACACTCCCATCTACGTGTAAAAATAACAGTTCAGTAAGTATCAGCTGTGAACAGCCCATGTTCCTCAGCTTGAGGATCTCAGTAATTCCTTGTGAACGGCTCATGATTTTCATCCATAGGCTCACACTAGCTAAGTTATTGTAGTAGGAGTAAAGCCTGTGAGCAGATAATGTAAAATCAGTTACTGAGTTGGTGTTTTTCTTCACCATGTTTGAGGTTTTTTTTGTCCTTTCATTATCAATATAGCACCTTTTATTGCTGCATGAAGTTAACAACATAATGATCTTCACAGATAAACTTACCAACAAGTAGGAATCTTTCTGTAAGTGTAGTGACATGTTGGCCTACAGTGACGCAAGAACAGTATTAGAGCATCTTGACATCAATCATGTAGGTTTGTGGACCTCTGCTAGAGGGATGAAAGAGATATTACCTTATTTGGTGTCTTGATGGTGCTCGGTAGGGGGTACTGTTCAATACATAGGCCAAATTCTTCCATCGCTATGGAATCAGGGTGTATTTTTGTGACTGTTTGGTAAATAGCATATGCTTAAACTAGGGGTGGGACTTTAATGCACTAATAACAATTGATTAATTACAACAAAAAAAAAAAAAAAAAAGCATTTTGCGTTCCAAACAATGTGGAAAGTTTGTCTGTGCACCATTTCCAGTACACCGATTAGAGGGGACGTACATGCACATTTGAACTACTTTGACGCTATACTTAGCGAGTTTTTGGACCCATCTAGTAACTATTTCAAAGATGCAACTTGCAACAAATCTAGCAACATTTCCTGGTGTTATTGGAGACTTTTGGAGATTGAAAGCATGCAACATTTATTCTTTTCAATGAGCCACGGTGCTGGCTCAGGTCCCTCCCCCGTCCAAAAGTAATCACAACTGCAGTCGGAGCAGGAGATGTTCACTTCTGCTCCATGACCAGACTAAGAATGGAACTTGCGAAGTTGACACTGG
Source organism: Melanotaenia boesemani (assembly GCF_017639745.1). NCBI lineage: Eukaryota > Metazoa > Chordata > Actinopteri > Atheriniformes > Melanotaeniidae > Melanotaenia > Melanotaenia boesemani. The sequence goes on from NC_055685.1 coordinate 14,445,981, forward strand.
CTGAGCTCGCTCTGGTCATATAATAAAATAATTTATTTATTGTCCATTTTTGTTAAATTTATTTTTTAAACAATACAATAAAAAGCAAAAATCAGGGAGTATGATCCCATCAAGGCTGTAATGCTGTGGCACAAGGACTGTTAGGAGCAGGAGGCCAGACTTCAAGGACTGTGTGAAAGCACCAAGAGTAGAGAGGGAGGAGTCTGATTAGGTTTTAGGTAATGAATTCAGACGTTAACACTTTATCAAATAAAACCATTTTTCTTGTTGCTTTTGTTTAATGTTGCTGTGACTTCCACTTTCAGTTTGGATACAACACAACATAGTATAATAGAAAATAACATGTGCGTAGAGGTATCTCTGTGTAAAATAATTTAATAATTTGGCCAGTAAAAAATATGTTTGGCCGGTGAGTCAAAAAGTTAATTTCGGACACTGCTTCCTACCATGCAAGCATTGAACATCTAACTCAGATGTTACACAATATCCATCCATCCATTTTCTTGTCGGGGTCGGGTTGCGAAGGCAGCTACCTAAAAAGGGAAGCCCAGAGTTCCCTCTCCCTGCCCACTCCTTGCAGCTCATCTGGAGAGAACCTGAGGTGGTGCTCCCACAGGAGTTTTGTTATGCAATACTCATGTAAAATATTCTCCTGGACATTCAGCTGGCAATGACAGTGTGCAATTGTCCTGTCTCTAAGACTTTCTACAAGATTCACAGTGCTTCATTGGTATAATGTCCAAATTCCGAAATGCAAAACTTTGTTTTTCTGTTGTATCTTTTGTTACATAGTTATTTATCACTTTGTTTCAACAAAGCAAATATCCACAGAACAATTCAGTCTTATTAGGCTTGACACCAAAAGGCCACTGCTGTTGTCTCCTTCACCTCCCTCTTGTCAGCACTCCAAAGGTTAAGCATATTGAATTTGTGACCATCTTCTCTACAAATGTCTTCTTTCGATCTGTCAGTGGTCTAATGGCAATGACAGTTTTGAAGTGTTATTAATGGTAGCAGCTCAGAGATTGTTTGAATAAGATTGGCTTCCACTTCTAAAGTTAAAATCCTCCTTTCATCTTTTTTTTTTCTTCCTTAAAGGCATTACACATTATGAAATCACACTACACAATACCTAAAACTAAGTTTCTAGCTTCATATCACTGTTCTTTCTTTAATTATATTTCACAGTCTGTAAATCATGCTCTGTCTGGATGGGCATTATTGAGTTTTGGCTTTGAAGAGTTGTAAAAAATATCTTACATATATATCCCACTCGAGCAACAATGTCTTAGCAGATTTGCAATATGATCAGTTGTGGTCTTCTTCGAAATATAAATTCACCTCCACTGTGTATACATGGTTATGAAATCAGAAGTTGTTTTAAAACAGCATCTAAAAAATGGCTTGATCTGTACTACTCGGTTATTTTATTTATTTTTGTAAATAAGTTCTGTATGTGGCTTTTTTATGTGAACTCCATCACCTTAAAAGGTGTGTTTTCTTTTCCTGGTCATTTTTTCATCAGTCTAATAATTTTTTTTAGTCCGTAATAGAGTGCCAATCTGAAAATCCAAGGTGATGCAAAGGTTTTTTAACTATAAAATGTCCTTTTTTTTTTTTTTTTTTTTTTTTTCAAATACACCAGTGTTGATTTAAAATGTTGAATTCTAAGGAAGATAAAGTATTTTTTAACATCTCATACAATATTTATAATATTTGTCTTGAATAACCTGGACATAGAAACATAGAAGCATTTATACTGTTGCTGTTAAAGCAGTGAACATATCTGGAACATTAACCTGCTGCATGTATCAGTTCAGTAACATTAAGCGTTTAAGAAAATTCTGCATGTTCTCGTCAACTTAAGCTATTTCACATATTTTGTACAAAATAAATAAATATTTTCCCCTCAGGACAGGGAGAACTGTGGCATTAAAACTCAGAAATATGACTTTAATGATGTGACTCTTAATACCAGCAGTATTTACCCAAAACATTATTTTTCTTCACTGATGTCCCTAAAGTAATATTCTGATAGTTACATAGTTTAAAAACATTAATTCAGAGCTTTGAACTCAGTTATTCGGTATTTGAATAGCAGAAAAAAAAAGAAGACAAACCACCAAGAAATGTGTACTACCTCACGTTTAAGGCTGATTTAACAAGATTTCCACATCTTTTTGATAATTGTATGTCACTTTGACAGTAACATGTAGCGCCATGAAGAATATCAGCATCAGATGTGTTACATGAATGTTGACATGAATCATTTTAATTGGAACAGGCTGCATTTCAGGTATTGTAGGAGGGGGGGGGGAATGAAAAAAAAACAGAAGAAAGCAGTCAAATGATGTGGACAGTGTTAAAGGATCTTCTGTAGTTCTTGTCTGTGGCTCAGTTATTCGTTTTTGTAAGACTTTAGTTAGTCTGCTATGATTCATTTTTTTACTAACACGTGAGAAGCATTCAGCTCACATACAACATAGAATGATGCAAATACTGTAATGTGCATATTAGACATTAGCAAATGTGCTTTTTTTTTAATTTCCCCCCCAATAAACCAACAGCTAAGAAACAAAACATAATTTTAATGGTGTATATATATGTTTTACCTGTGCTTGTCAAACCTTGAGGTTTTCTGCAGAACATGTAGCTTACTGCAAGTGTGTTTTTCTTCAAACCTATAAATGGAAAGAAATTATGCATTCTCAGGCAATAAAGCGAGCATCTAAAACAGATAAATTAGTTAATGGTTCTTCTTACACATTAAATATGTAGCATCAGTCATCTGATATTCTGCTCCGAACTGTTAATTGGCAGGTTTAAACAGCAGGACTGTCATGAATCCCACTTGGTCACTTATTGTTTAGGCTCCTCTGTCACAATCCTTACAGGGATTTTCAATAGCTTTTCTTGCCTTCTATTATATTCAGTGGACACCAATCTCCCATGCTGGTGCCACGTCTAAAGTAAAGAAATATACAGCCTGCCATTGCCTGTCAGATTGCAGATTCAACGGAAGGAGTCCCTGTATGTTGTCTCCTTGGATTTGACTGCTTTTTTTTTTTTTTTTTCAAACTGAGTAGGTCCCAAAGGGTTAGTGTATATTGAGTTTGTTTTTGAAAGTGATGCTTCCATTAGATGAGAGTCAGTCATCTGCTTCAGTGCTAACACTGGCAGAGTGCCTGATCCAGAATCACTTTCTGGGCAAGTGTGATGGAGCACTGCACTATTTAAAAATGACTAGAAAATCAAGTCATCCAACCTATGAGTGTTATGAATACCTGCATTTTACTCATAATGAGCAATAGTGTTGAGTTTGCGAAATAAATGGTAGACCATCAGCTTTAGGAGTGTTCTCACTTTAAGGTTTTCTCCTGCTCTTGCATGCAACCTCTATGTAAATGTTTTGTGTTTTCAGTCCATAATACTATATATTGCAATCCTTCGAGCAGAACCAACACAGCATCTCCACTAGTCTGTGCTGTGGAAAAGCAATAACAGTGAAACTGGGTTCCAGCTGTCTGTCCCTCTTTGATATAGTAATCAGGGTGCACGGTGTGGTGTTTAAGCAGGGAATAAACACATTAATAAACATTATGCCATAACAACGAATTCAAAGGTGCTTATTGCTTTGAGTCAGATTCTAATTAAAATCTTTTTTTGTCTGTGTTTCGCATCCATTATTTAGAATTTCTGACCTTTTCTTCCATTGACAGCCAGCCACTCTCCTGATTTGTGCTCTGAACATGCATTATTAAAACAGATTAAGCTGTGGTGTTTGTGTTGTTGATTTGCATTGCATATATAATGGATTAGTATAACAAAATAGAGCCCTCGTGGTCTCTCTTGGCCCATCTGATCATGCTGGCCTTTCAGACTGAACCCTTGCTATACAAAGTTAGTTCACACTAAATTGGTACATTATTCCAAATTCAAGCTTATTTTATGCCCCTTGTAATTTCAATGGATTTAACATAATTCAGAATACATTCACAAAGAATATAAAAAAAATAATAATGGAGTGTCATTACAGAAACAACCAACTGAATAAATCAGTGATTTGGTGAATATAAAGTCATGCAGCAATGGCCCTGAAGTATAGAACATATATTATACAGCTCTGTAACAGTGGCAGTTATGGCTCATGGTCAAGGTCTACACTGTAAGAGTTACTGTACCCCTACATCATCCTCTTTTAAGTCTTAAAAAATGAGGCACTGTAAATTTAACATGATATGAGTCAGCACAAAAGAAAAGCCATGAAGCCAAACTGGGAACGATCTTCTTCACATGGAATTCTTGTAAATAAATCGAACGATTTCCTCTTTTTTTTTTTAAATGCCATGAATGCAATAGTTGGAAAATAGAAATGTTTGGCACTGGGCAATGCACCACTGCACCTAAAGGTATCAATCTTTTTTTATTTTTTTTTTCTTAAAATAGAAAATAAATCCCCTGATAGCATAAATCTGATGTATCTCTGTGCCTACTAGAACTTTGCCAGTCAAAACTATCACCATATTTATTTAATATGTCAGAAATCATATAATAATAAAAAAAAAAACAGGAAAGTAATATTGTGATGTAAATTTTTCTATATTACCATGGCAGAAATTGTAGCCCATGAAGATAATCCTGAGCCTACATGCATTCCCATTATGATTCTTTAAATATATTTTAAGCAGAAGAAATTGGAGAAGTAGGTTGGTCTAAGTAGAGAGTGGCCACATTTACATGAGTTTTAATTCAGAAAAAAATCAAAATCGAAGCAAAAATGGTTCTTATTATGTGGTCGTTGTGTTAGCCGAAATGAAAGAAGCAGGAACTGGGGTTTGTTTTCTTCCGGTAGACGTAAATACGTCACATCCATCCCGTCCTATCAGAACCCTTCCCAAACCCCAGATCTAAAGCAGAAATAAATAAATGCGATTAAACATGTTTTCCCATGTAAACCTCAATCTGGAATTACTATTTCCTTGTAAACATGAAGGAGAATACTTTAATTCCGAATTATTTAATTCTAAATAATTAATTCTGAATGGAAAACAACATGTAACCATGGCCACAGATTAAAAACTGTTTCACTTTATTCTGATTTCTGCTGCTTTCCTCATTCTTGATGCACTTGAAGAGATTCTTTACATCAATGATTTCATAACATTTTTTTTAAACACACAAAAAAAAAACATTCTCATAAAAATCTTTAAATTTAAGGCACAGTCTGCTTCTTAAGGACCTAGAGATAAAGAAAAAGTCATCACGCTTGCTGTTAAGTAGCACTTCTTTTTTTAATGGGCTAGTTTTCCCCTGTTTATCCAGTAGGCTTTTGATTGAACTTCTTCCCCATGACATGGTTTCTCCTGGAAGAGAGCTTTAATTTAAAAATAGAAAAGAAAAAGGGGGAAAAAAAGCCGAGCTCCTAACCTCGAGTTTTTCTTTGACATTCTAAATCCATGAATGCTTTGGGGATAGAGGTAGAGCTCAGTAATTTGAGCTTCTCCTCATCTGCCTGGCTCTTCAGGACATTTCAGTTGTCATGCTCTCTTGATGTAATTGCTATTCCCTGTGGGGGGGTTGGGGTGCTTTTTATTCTCCTAAAAATAAGCTTTAAAGAAAGGCTTTAAAAAAAAAAGGTCAAATTGGTGAATGTTACACATTTTTGTCTCTGTTGTGAACTTGTTAGAAGATATCACAACATGATCAAACTAAAAGGAAGCTTCACTGATACACTGTAGCAGCTGAATGGTAAAAGGTAGAGCTCTTTATACTTCTTACATTTGATTGATTTGACATTTTGATACTTTTTTTTTAACTAGCAAACATTTTTTTTTCCATTTGGCTTTTGTCTACTTTGATGTGAATATACACAGCTACAGTTCACAAGAAAAACTATCCCCAGAAAATGCAGTCATGCATCTACATCCAACTTCACTGTGGGAGCATCATCCTGCACCTGTTTTGGTTTGCGAGTTCTGTATTTGTTGTACTTTCATGTTTTTCCTGTTCACTGATGTTTTGCATTTCAAAGATTAGAAGTGACCAGATTAGTCGTAGCTGGAAGTACCATAAAGCTGAAAAGTTTTTCTCCTGTTAATGAGCTGCCATATTTTTCTTCAGCTTTACACTTGGTCCATGATGCCAAGCGTTCCTTTTACTGCTGTTTCAGTGCTGGCGGCACTCACTTTAAACATCATATCTGCTGTAATTACCCTGTCCAAACTGGGCTTCTTTTTGAGATATTATCTTATTTGTCTTAGACACTGTTAAGGAGTTCTGTACTCTTTGTCTAAAAGTCATTATTTCATTTTTTCTATTTCCTACTCAATATTACTAGAGCTCAAAATAATATTGTTATGCCATATAGGATTCTCTGATGTGCTTCGTCCACATTTTGGGCGGGGGGGGGGGGGGTTGACAGGTACATTTTCCTCATCTGTTACCTCTTATCACCTAATCATTTTAATAATGCTACAAAAAAAACAAAAAAAAAAAAACTAAAATGGATGACATTTCTGACCTGCAGCTTAGAAGGAAGAGCAGTCATCTTCCAACCTGAAAGACGGTGAATCGATTCCAAGCTTCCACTGACTACATGCTGAAGTGTCTTTGGGCGAGACACTGAACCCCATGTTGCCGCCCAATGTGTCGGGATATGAATGTGTGTATTAGAGCAAAGTGCTTAGTATAATAGAAGTGCTGTATGAGTGTGAATGGGGGAATGTGACATGCACTTTGAGTGGTCAGCATGACTAGAAAAGTGCTCTATACTGTAAGTACAGTCCATTTACCATTAATGGACATCACAGCATTTCATGACAAACTACAGAAGAATATTGTACACAAGTGGAACATTTACTGTTAACAAACCCTGAGACTGACGATTTGCTGTATTTTAGTGTAGTATAAATGTGTATCATTGAATGTTGTAACATCTGTGGGCAGGTGTATCCGGTAAACAGAATATAAGACACAATTCTGATCATAAGAGACTAAAAACTGGCTTTTTCCAAACAGAAGCTGTAGGAAACATAAAAAAAAAAAAAAACATAAAATAAAATCATTGGTACCAAAAAAAAAAAGAAAAAAGTTATCTTTATTTTATAATTTATTGAATATATGTCCATTATTGGGCAACAGACAAAAACAAAATATTATCAAGATTGTTACAAGTTTGTGAATTGCATTTCTTTATGGTTACTGTTGTTTATTGGATAAAAAAAGCACTTTTAATTGTATAATTATTTTAAATGTAAATTATTAGCCTTGGATTTTATTGTCAGAATGGACATTAAGTACCATTTTACTAACCAAATGCAGCGCATTCACCATGATGTCCTGACATCAAATGCCCCATTTTTCAGCATTTTAGTAATTCCAGAAATCCTACCTTCATCATAATTGAAGGCTTAAGTAAGCGTTCATGTCCAACCCTACATGAAACATGCAGGGCACAGTTGCTGTTTCTAAGTAATAGATCATGTTAACTGGAAGGTGAAGGAAGAATAATGGTTGTGCCGTTTGCTGCCACAAATCTGGGGATTCATCAGTGAAAGCCATGATGAATGGAAGATGAATGATTTTCCCCACCTGACTTCAGATTCCTCTGTGATTGAAACGCCTCTATCCATGAGAGCCGATTTGTATTTTTAACTCATCCCTGCATTACAAGCACAGCACGTTGTCACTGGTGGCCTGCCTTTCTTAGTGGGGAGAGACACGTAGTTGGAAAAAGAAAGTACATTTTCACTATAACTTTCATTGTGCTAAATCTTTGTAAAGATCATGTTATTTACCTACATAAAGCTATCATTTTTTCTTCATAATTATTATTAGGCATTCATTTAGCATTCAAAGCCAAAGTCAAATAGTTCCAGAAAAGCTAAGATTTTTTTTTAATTATTCTTCCATTCAACATGCTTGACTTAAAATGACAATGTAGCTAATCAGGTGCTGCACAGATTGGAAATGGTGAATAAGATGGTGAGCCTTATCATATAAAGAATGCCTGAATAATCTAGACAACTATGGACAGGAGAAAAAAAGCAGAAAAAAAGACGAACTTGTGAGTGCACACTCCTCTCTGTGTCTTTTCTGTGATAATTTTCAGTCAGAACTGTGATTCTGTGAAGAGGTTGCATTAATCATTCCTTTACATTCACTGAGTTATGTTAATAAAGTACCACAACATCACTGCAGAAAAGTCAGGTTCTCAATCTAAACAGACAATTTAGGAAGAAACGCTGTTAGTCAAATGAAGCATGTAACCTCTGAATGACTAGCATAATAAAAATTCAAACTCAACATGTGACAGAAAAGACAACGAAAAAGTCAGAGCTGTGATGTGTTTTTTTTTTTTTCTTATTCCAATTATACCATATTCTACCTCTCGTATATTCTCATATTATACCTGTGATTCTCCTCTTCTTGTTTCCTTGTTTATATTTCTGAATATATCCAAACAAAATAAAAAAAAATGTAATTTATTTATTTTGCATCTTTTTTTTTTTTCTTTTTAAGAAAGAATGTTAACCAACGTTCAAGTTCAGGTTTATGTTTATTAATATAGCACATTGACCGCAACCTCAGTGCCCTAAGTGCTGAACAACGTTATAATTTATTGGCAAAAACAGCATTAAAATACCAAATCTTTCAACATTCATTCATTGTCAATATATTAGTATTTCAGTAAATGAAAGTAAAATAATCTCATTCTTACAAGTTTGTTTATGTTTAGGCTGCTTCTGGTTGGCAGGGACTAATGTATTTTGAGGAATAGCAGCTTTAATACCATTTTAATGTAGACTCATTTAGTGTAGACTATAGAACTGTACAAATACAAATGTTATTACATGTATTTTTTATGCATGACTTTCCTTTGTTTAGTAGGAGACCTTTTGATTTGAAGATCGAGACATAATAAAGGAAGAATATAAAAAATATGACGTAATTGACTACTTTGAGGTTTTCTCTGTCATTTGGTTCCAATAAGAAGGTTCCTGGAGTCAAGAAATAATTGATATTATCAGCACTTCCATGCAGTGGAGTCACCACCTGATTCTGTCCACAGTAAGAAGCACAACAATCAATGTCCTGCTTACTATTAACCTCAGAGAAGCTGCAACAAACAGCATGCAAAAGAATGTAAAAATGAATTATTATGAAGCACAATAGTCTATTTAAACTGTGATATTACAGTGGCATCACTGGTAATTGAAACATTTCAGCTTCCTTGTTTTTTATCTTTGTTTTTAACAATGAAGGTGGGATTGCACTGCTGTACTGTTTTACTTGCTCCAACACGGGATTTGCTCCTGGACAGCAATCAATGTGGAGTGTTCCAGAGCTGAAAACCCTGCAGATAAATACAATAAGACAGGCTGATGCTCACTGATGGGATTACTCTGTTGTCGCCATGGTGAACATGGTCTTGTTAGATCTGACCTTGTCTTGGACCAGAACAAAGGCCTTCAGAGATTATAAAACATTTCTTTTGTGCTGCTTAGTTTTTCAGCTTGCTGCATCATAAATTAAAAAATTTAAAAAGTGCAGGTAAAATCATTTTCTTTTCCTTGTGCTAATGCCTCTATGTGTGGGATTCGAAGTTGTAGTAAGGGGGGGAGATGTGTTCCTATTGTTTAGTTTGTAATTAGAAATCAAGAAAAACAGACATCAAAGTACAAACCAGTGAGGTTCCCACATTTTTTATTATTTATGTATAACTGTAGCTTAAATAAGCTTTAGGTCGCCTCTAAAAGTAATCATAGTTACTGAAACTGTTGTCATTAAAGGAGTGTCGGTCTTTGAAATCATGCCTTCAGAATTATTCAAGTATTGTGCTGGGATATCCCCATGGTTACCTAATCACCGTACACCCCAGCTCCTGTAACAGTTCTTCTTCACTGGTGCTTTCGCCTTTTTTTCCCCTTTAATATTATAGTAGCACTGTCTCATATCCAAAGTATTTGTAAAATAGATGAGGCTGAGAAATGACCTGAGCTCTAACCCGCAATCCCATAATTAAATAAACACATTGCCTGGCAGCTTAAGTACTGCTCTTCGGATGGGAAATCAAGTTTAAAGAATGGGTGTCCTCACAGAAGTGCTAACTAATCTTTGAATGATGTTTATCATTGATCAAAACAAGCTTTTTTTGCACTGCAACTGCGATGTCGGCTTCCCGAGACATTTTCATTCAAAACATTTTAAGTCTTAAAAGCAAGCTTTCAGTCATAAACAAGGATCAAAGCCGAGGACAAGACTGTCGTCGTGCTCCCCCATAAAATATATATATTCTCATCAAAAACATGTTGGCGCTGACCTTATGTAACATGAAAATATGAATACATGGTTAAAGATGTACTACCTAATGATTGCATTTTCATTGTGGTCCTTACTATGATGGGTTTGTTTTAACACTCTAAATAGTTGACTACAATCCCCATCCAGGAAGCCTGTTGATGCTTCTTCAGCCCTGCTGGCCAGTGGCAAGCAATTCCGTTCCATTTTTCATGTTATAGGCTGATCATAGCTGAAAGTGGAGCAGGAAAAAAAAAAAGACACTTTCATATGTTCGACTCAGACATGAATATACCTGGTTAAAAGTGCATGGTTTGAAGAGTACACATAACGTCCTCCTTATGACTTTGGGGCTTATTAAAGAAGGCACTTCATAATGGTGTTTACTTTTATGTGAAAATGCTAATGACTCATATTTCCATCTTGCTGCGTGTAGGGGTGGTACTTAAATTTAATGCATGGGATGCTTCCATGCATATTTAAGGGTGTGAACAAATTACATATATGGTTTAAGAACTAATTACAGAGAAAAATCTTGTTTAATTCTCACTCTTTTTTTTCTGTTGTTTGTGTTTTTGTTTAATTCTAGATTTCGGACAGTTGTTTCATATAATGACTATTCAAGCAAATGATGCCATGAAACAAGAGGTTGCCTATTAAATCCAGACCGATTGAAAAATAGTCAGCAACAAATATATATCTCACTATATCTGCCCTCTATAGATCACAGGATTTTCATCAAACTTTTTCCAAAACATTAAATATTTGAAAAGGATTCATTTTAGTTTAGAAGTTTTAAATAATAATAATAATAATTTAAATAAATCATGTCTGTCCTCTAATCTACTTTAATGCACTTATCATGTAATAATGTTTCTTTCACATATTTTCTTAAATTGCTACTTCAAAATGATATAATGCATATGAAAGCTCTACCTCCTAAACAATGGCATCAACGCCCGTCCCACAGTGAGTGACTGACTGCAGACTGTCGCATGTGCTCTATTTCCACACAGTGCAGATTTGCTGAACAGTCACTTGTGTTTAGCAGCGTAGAGCATATTGGAGGTTTGAAACAAGCCGTTTGCCTTAGAACTGAATTGCTTTCATGCATGTTCACAATTCCTCCTCCACAGTTTCTGATTTGTCATTTCACGGTTTCTGTGGCCTTTTGTTCAGACTGACAGCCAACTATGCTGCAACCTTCAGGCTTTTGTCTTAATTAGGATAATAAAGAAATGCAATCCGCTGTTAATTGTACTAGAGTAAATTGATTAGTCATTTTTATGTAGTTTAGCATTTTTTGGTTAATTTGAGTCACCCATGTTTTTATTGATGCTGTAGGTCTATTAAATGATGTGTGAGTCCTGCAAGTTATACTTTTTAGACAGAAAGTGCCATGCTTTCCATCTTTTCTGTCTTTCTTTGCTTCTTTGTTCCTTTGTCTCATTTAGCACTGGGGTCAAACAGAAGATTGTATCTGCTGCCTCATGGCACAGAGGATTTGGGCACTATTTGATTCAGGAGAGAGCTAGGATCAATTTCAACCTGGCTGGCTCAATGCTTGGGTAGCCTCTGTGGCTGCCAGTTCAGGGCTCTGACCTGGATGACCAGTGCTCAATCAATGGGACTCAGGAATTTTACCAAAAGGTAGCAACAGATAAAAGCTAGGCCTGTCAGCATTTTATCTGTCAGCGTTCATGTTCTCTCCGACATTTGACTCATTTTCATGCCTTTTTCCAGATGGAAAATATGTTCATTTCCCAGTGTTTGTTTCTGTCCCCCATGATACACATGCTTCACTCTATAGAGACTGGCCACGGTTACGAGCTGTTTTGGACAGGGGGAGGACATGAAGTATTTACGTCTATCGGAGGAAAACAAACTCTAATTCCTGCGTCTTTTCGTTTCATCTACGACATGGAAGACCACATAATAACAACCATTTTCACTCTGATTTTGATTCTAGTTTTGTAGCAGCTCGATACCAGCATACTACCTGACTTTGGTCAGCTGAGGAGGAGAAGGGAGACAGAATAACGAAACGTCATCACGATAGAACGAGGGAACGACCAGAATTCATTTAGAGCGGAATGAACATATACATAATTAACAAATTATTCAATTTGGATTTAGATTTTCTAAAAAAAAAAAAAAAAGAAAAAAAAAGGTTACCCACACCTTAACTTGATGGACTAAAAATAGTGAGCAGAACCTTTAAACTATGTCTGCACAACCAAATTCTTTTAGTACAAAGATATGAGAAAAAGATTATTATAACTACTATACAGTGGGCTATTTGTACAACATGCAGAGAAGGACTTTTATGTTTTATCTACTGAGTGGACACGTTCCCTTTTCCTCAGATGTTTAATTTATTCTGCAAGTCTGTGAAACTAAATTAATATAAATCTATTGTTTCAAAATATGATTTTACATATTTTTATATATTACAGATTGAGCAAAATATACTAAATTTAATGCAGCTGAAGAAAATGAATAAAGAAAGTAATAAATTGTTATAATTGTGGCTGTGGTGAATAATCCTAATACATTTTTAAATAAATAATAAAAATGTTTTCTAAGTTTTATCTTAAAAATCCTTTAAATGGCATTAAAAAGATAACTGATTTGAGCAAGTACAAGTCCTTAAACAAGGGAAATGCAGTTGGTGCATAAACCACAAGACCACATTAGTACGATAAGGGTTTTCTGAGGCTTAGAAATATGATATGCAGGAAACACCTTTCAAAAGTGAAGCTCTGAGTTTTGCCTCCATTGTTTTCTATGAACATATGTATCATAAATAATTCACCAACCTTAAATTACAATAACATGGTTATTACATGTTATCTTGGACAAAGAACATCTGAGGCAGCCCCCAACAGTTTCATACAAGGTTTTTTTGCCGCTGGAACCACACAGTTTTATTGAGGTCACAGACCTGAGTGCACAAACACTGCCAACACATTAATTTTCACTTTCCCCATCTTTTCAACTTCTGGAAATGTTTTAAACGTCCCATGTTCCCTCTTCTTGATGTTGCTGTTACTTTGGATTGCTACATCTACAGTAACGGCATTTAGGAGACGTGGATATCAATGCACTTAGGAAAATAATTCTGATTAAACACTGGATTTGGGGTGAAACTTTTCATGCGTTGTCAGATTTCTTGTCTTCATCTCCTCCTTTGGTCAGTATAATACCAGCTGTGTATCTTATAACAAGCAGGGCTTGCTAAATAATGGCCTAGACTTTGTTCTTTCCATTCAACTGACTCTTCAGGTCCTGCCTTACTCTATGTGGGTATTTAGTTGTGACTGATATCCATGCAGCCTCTAAATGGTTGTCATTTGCCTGAGGGACCCCTAGGTATTTGTAACTGTCCTGAACATCTGCCTCGTTGCCTTAAAGTAGTTTAACCTCTTTGTGACCCGTGTGCCACTCTGATACTTTTTGACTGCATTTACCTTGTCTGAATGGCGTTCTGATATTTTGAGCACACAGCATTGCTAAATGTGACCTGGCCAACTGAAGCTCATCTAGAAAACCTTTTTCAGTTGGCATATATATGCAACAGAAGTGAATTGTATCAAAAATACCTAAAATTCAGACCTTGGTTAACAAGTCTCCTAAAAATAGATGTCAGATTTTATGTCACAATAACCATGCTCACTGCATCACTCACCTCCACTTATTGAAAAGAATCATGCATGCCAAAATATGACTCCCATTTGTGTGTGTTGTATTATCTACTGCTGCCACACTATCGTTGTAAGCCCAGCTACCCACACATGGTGTCTGTAAAAGATCAGAGGGTTCAGGTAGTGTCGAGTGTTTGTGGATGGATGGGTGTTTTGAGGCAGACAGGCATGCTTTATGGCTCCTTGGATCTGGAGTGGCAGTGCCAAAGTGAAGTGTTTCGACACAACAATGATCACACGGCGCTGCTGATGCAACCCTTGACAGCAGACATGTTCGCCTTTATGTTCATGCAGATGTGTGTGACTCGATACACTTTTACGCATTTTCTGTAAAAATCTGACTAATAGCTCCCTCAACATTAGATTAAACTTATACAGTAACAGCAAAAAAGATGTATATATATGTATATATATATATATATATATATATATATATATATATATGTAAAATTCTGTGCTTCTGTATACTGTTAAATAGGACAAGGAGAACAGAGCCATCAGAAGGAGAGGGAGGTTCAAGGACAGAAAGGGGAAATGTGATTGATCTAAAGGGAGATGTGTCTGGCCTGGCTTTCAGCTATACCCACCCCACCACCAAACCCGTTGCAGCTCATAGATCCAGCCGTCCTACCTAAGTCAGGGTGATGGAGGACCTTGTCTGCTCCTGTGCTGCAGTGAGAAAAGAGATGGAGAAAGTGTTGTACAGGCATCACTGGGCAAGTCTGGGAGTCTGCTGACACAGACAGTAGTTATGGTTTTAGGACCTGGTTTAAACATGCAAGACTTCTTACTGGAGGACATTACATTGATTGGGAATGTAAGTGTGAATGAAACTTAGGTCAGAAATAGTTTGATTTACAGATGTCTGCCATAAAAGGCAGTATTATTACTGTAAATCATGAGGCAGTATAACATTTTCTGGTAGTTCTCTCAATTTAAAGCACCATATCTGATCATCATTTCGGTGTTTTCACCAAACAACAGAAAGAGGAATAAAAAAGATAGTCGAATCCTGCCCATGTGTAACTATATCAAGTGCAAACACATGTTTTTACCTTTCTCTAAAATTAACCATTCTTATTTCTTGAGGCAGCTATAAATATATAATGCTTTAAATCATGTTTGAAATTTACAGAAAAGCTCTATCTGGACTGAAATAATAGACTGTCCACCATTTAATTTTCTTCTGCCAGATAAAATACTTGAAGTATGACCTAAGTGGTCTGTTCCCTCCCTGCAAGCCGTTCATCTTGGCAGAATCATTTACTGCCGGTGGAGGGGGAGATGTAGCTATGGGTAGGAGTGGATGAGCAGGAGTGGGAGGATGTTCTATCTGACTACAGCGCGGTGTGTAACTTAACTCATTTAGCCTATTGTTGTCATTTTGCTTTTCATGACAAAAGACCCCATTGTGAAGTCAAACTCCCTCCTGAATGACTGTGTAAGAGGGGTGCTTTACTTTGTAAAGGATTATCAGGAGAGGGTACTGTGAGATTTTATGCCTGTCATTAGGAAACAAAGAGACAGAGGAACTGACCACAATAAATCATTTTTTGCTTCCCTACGAGCAAAAATTAGACGGGCGAGGGAAGAGTGGCATTCTGTGATTCATACACAAAAGACTAAGGTCCTTGTTGGTACATGATGGCCACTGACAGAAGATAGGGGTGCCTCCTTGAGTGTGTGTGAACAGGGTTTGGTCTAGCTCCACTTAGATTTGCCTTCAAGCCTTTCCTTAGGGAAGAGGATACGCTGAAAGCTCATGGCTAGTATGTGTACAACCTTGGCATCACTAATGAGCCTGGTGGGCCTGAACTTCTGCAGCAGGCTGTAACCCAGGCAACAGGCTCGCCACCACATGCTCCCTGAGACTGTTTACAAATGACAACTGGCTGAGGTGAGAGCCTGCTGCTAAAGCAGATGTGTTGGATTCAGCATAGCAGGCAGGGGTCTTTTTAACTGAAAGGTTCAGATTTTGTTATTTCATATATATATATATATATATATATATATATGTATATATATGTATATAATATAATATACAGACAGGCATCCTATATAATAGCTTTACCATGCTGTAGCCTAACCATGATATTTATAGAACTGATCATTCAGGTGTTGCAGGCTTCTTGTAAACATAATGTTATGTCACCACTCCTGCAAACACCCCATACATCTCACTGTGTTGTATATATGAATCATCTATTAGCATAAAGAATCACAGCTCAACGTGAATGTGTGCTCCTCTCTGTAAAACGTGCTTTTCGTATCATCTCAAGCACTTGGCAGTTTAACAGCGCACAACAGACCACATTAAAGCGACTCTAGAAATACACATGCACATTTTTTTTCTTCCTTCTGATAAACAAGAGTGAAATTAAGAAAGCTTTTTCTTTTTTATTAAATTGATTGTAGCAACAGCTTTATTGATTTAAAAAGCTTTTGTGGGTGTATTGCTCTAATAAGATCCCATTTGTATTATTTTTAAAGAAACATGAAAATTGATGGGGAATATATTACTCATTAGCATTACAGGCAGGAATTTGTTTCTGAAAAGATATTTGAAGTTTATCTTTTTATGATTACCCAGCCTTCGATGTTAAGCCAGTTAATTGTGAAAACATGGCCTGTGTAGGATTTGTATTTTATTTTATTAGTTGTTTATTTTTTTAGATTAGTCCTTTTCTTCAGAGATGAGTTCGAAGTAAATGGGAATGTATATTCAGTGTTGCCTGACCTACAGAAGAAGTTACCACTTGATCATACCTGCGGATGACAAAGCACAACAACACCTTTGTTATGTTTTAAGCTCAATGTGTTGGTAAATTTGAGAGATGGTGTGCAGTGATGGTCAGTTCTCACTGATCTGTAATAATGTGAACTTTGTTTCTATGAGAGGCACAGGAACAGCTTTAAGTCATGTTAAGTAATGGAACCATGACAGCTAAAATTTGCACCTACTAGAGCCAATGAAGCACAACTTTTTCAGTACTGTAACTAATTTACACAGGTCTGTTCTGGTTGTGACAGCTTAAGGCCGCCCTATCTTGCAATATAGGATGTCCATTCATGATGAGCTACAGAGGTGTGTAGGAAAACATTACTAATGTATTATTGTGTTACATTAGTAATTTTTGGAAGAGTGCAAAAATCAAGTTATTTTATAGTAAAAAAAAAAAACAAAAAAAAAGAAAGTCTTAGTAAACACTCATATTCCAACCTTGGCATTGGGTTTTCTCATTATTTGGGAAACTTGAACAAATTTAGCAGTGTGAAATATGTATTTTTGCCTTTTTTTCTTTTGCCTTTTTTTCTTTCTCCCCATAGTCATACATGCTTCAGAATTTTGGACACCAAAAAACCCAGTCTTTCACCGTCACCTGAAATATTTCCCAGTTTAAAGGCAAATGGGTCCAAAGAGCAATCTGGATGGGCAGATTGTAGAGCTTGGATGGCTCAAATTGGCATACAGTAGTAGCGGTTTAAAAGTTCCCCTGTTTCCATGATGGGTCCTTGACTGGCTCTTGACTGGTCCTTGACTGGTCCTTGACTGATCCTTGGCCGACCCTTCACAGGTCTGCGGGGGTAATGTAATCCCCCGCAATGACGTCGTCAGCGAGGCTCTGCCCCTAAGCAGCCCAAGTAAAAAAACAGCTGCAATCCCTCTTTTGTCCACGGGGAGGAGCAGTGATTTGATCTTGCTGCTCTCTAAACAGTTTATAATGAGCTGTGTCGCTCATTTGTTGCATTTTTGCCAACATTTAAAAAATGATTTGATTTGAAAATGGCGTCAAATAAATGTATCAAAAAAGCCAACATGTGTAGCTAATGGTGTTATGAGGCAAAGCACAACCTCCTCAAGTCGGCTAAGTGGTGAATGTCACTAGCAGCGAGCTTTCTAAACATCCCGAGGAGCGCTGCCAGCGGTCATTTGACTGCAACGTAAGTTATTCACAGTGGGGGTTGATACAGCTGCTGCATAACTGAATATTGACAAAATCATAACGTAATATCGGCAGGTAAAAATAACATAATACTGATAATGTGTAAAGCAGGGATCACAAAAGTCCGGACCCAGCCCAACCTATATTCTGAATTAGGCCTCAAAGTGCTATTATCCTAAGTAGATAAGTAAATAAATGGTTTATACTGTGAAATGAAGTGTCCCTGGATTTTATTCATAGCGATCTAGTGATAAAACGTGATAAAACGTCATACAGCTGTGTCTCAGTGGTGGGACAGCTGCCTGCCCGCTGTCTGAAGCAGGCACATGCGCAAAGGCTGGTAGGAATGACAGGAACCAGCAGCCTATCAGCACACAGGGTTTGTGATCTTACAGCCAATCAGAAGCAGAGTAGGGCGGGCATTTATTACAAGTCCGTAGCCTTGTTATATACGACAGTTTGGCTGAGAAAGAGTCTCCCTGAGCGGCTCTGTGGAAGTTTAGACGTGCTAAACTGCTCGTAAATATTGATGTGTTTACTTTTCCAAACAAGTAAGCAGGTAAAACTATAGACAACAACTATATAATAAAAGTCCTAAAATACCAGGTTCAGCGTTTAGTTTTTAATACACTATAAGCATGGTAGCGTGACTGGCGGTCATCAAAAGACCGCTGGCGGCGCTTCCAGTGTTTAACACTAGAAAACCCAGAGATTTCTTATCCCTCTACCATGCCCAGAGTACAACCAAAAGGCTGCCCGGTTTGAAATTAACAATTCAATGGCCAACAATTAGCACCTTTACATTTGTAAACACAGCCATTACCTGCCGTTAGCTGTTCAAGCATACTCCTTGGGGGGAGGAGTGTGCTTGAAAAGAGCCTTGTGGACTGTGCTGTATAGTTTCACTCACCACAAACGGTATTTGTGCTTTTGACCATTTCTCACATTTTCATGTACCCTTTATTGAGCATTGGTCATGTGAGTTTTCATCGTCATCACACTATTGTACGCCCAGCTTGCTTTCAAGTGAGAGATTATCACGTTTCTGTTTCCACAAAGGAAAGCATAATCAAGTATTTCAAATGAGAGATAATTACATTCCTTTTGACCTGGGAACAGAAAAGCAAAATCAATTTAATGTTCCTCACTTCCTAATATGGTGCAACAAGGTTCACAGTCCTCAATGTTTTTAGTAAAAAAAAAAAAAAATTAAAAAACACCTTACTAACAGGGTGGAATGGAACATAACAGAGTGGAACAGAATATAACAGGGTGGAAAATATTTGTTCCCAATTCCAAATAAAAACGCTTCAATGGCCAGATGATCAGCAATGAATAAAGATATTTCTACAGTGATCCAGATTTTTTGTTTGTCGTTTTTTTTGTTTTACATTTTAGATTTTGTAAGAGATGGGTGTGTTTTAACAACAGCAGTTTTATCCGTGACTTTAATCGATAATTATTATCATTATCCAGTGTATAAAAATGTTGGTGTAAAAACGCCAAAGATAGATAAGCATGATGCTGAACTTCGTGGTCTTAGCTCCTGGTTTGGTGTGTCTTGTTCTGTTTATTCTGAAAGGTATACCAAGTTGTGGGCTGCATATATGCAGCCCACAACTTGAACAAAGGCTAAATTCCTCAACATTCGCACTTGCTCCATAAAATTACCATCTCCAAGGCTCCTCCACCACCACTTTGACTATGGATTGATAAGTAAATGAGCCGCAGTTTTGTAATTGTTGCATTGTCAAAACAGTTCTGTTAGTGTTGTCACACAAAATTCAGTAGACTAGTTGGTTCCTATGCAGTGAATTTACATGTTATTACAAAAATACACAATAATAAAATAGGCAAGTGGTAACAAAACTGGGTCACTTGTTCAGCTGCCTCATTGCGGCTCATTTACGTATCAATCCACAGTCAAAGTGGTGGTGGAGGAGCCTAAGAGATGGTAATTTTCTGGAGCAAGTGCGAATGTTGAAGAAGGTGCATGTTCAAGTTGGGGGCTGCATACAGTACCTTTTGGAATGGTAATCAGAGCGTGTCGGGGAATAGCCCACCTGGAGGGGTGACGTAATCGGGATTCCCGGCGAGCAGGAAGTCTCAGCACAGCGAGTGTTGGATGTCCCCCCGCGATTAGACACATTGAAGTGGAAGAAATTATCTCCGATCCTGCGTGGGGCTTTTATCTGTCGCCCTGTCTTCTTATGGAGGTGAAATAAATAATATGAGAATAAAATAACCCTTCCTAGCTACCTCAAACAGATTCTGTGTTGCTTGATCCAAATCTGATTTGTCTATGTTAATAATGCTAATATTAAAAGATTAATCAGTATGATAAATACATCCTATTGAGAATAGAGCTAGGGGCTGTGATCCAGTATTTAAAAGGTTTTATTAACCTACTAGCATTCATTTCTGAATAAAACAATTGGCAGCGCACAAGCATGTTACAATTTCACATTCCACGTCAAACGATGATTATGTATTAAGTTTTATGCATTTTTATGAATTGTGACTGGCCATCAGAGGTGCTTTGAGTGGCGCCTCTGCCGGTCAGTGTAAATTCAGATAAAATCTGACAGACTACGGGCGATGAGAAGTCTGTGAGAGAAGCGCCATCTTCTGGGTCTACCCTATATTACAAGGAATGGGTGGAGTTTGATTAAAACATCGACACTCCCAGGAGAAGGAGGGGGCCTCTCTGGCGGCTGGAAGTTGGAAGGCAGCTGGCTGGAACTGGAATGGAACTGGGCTGGAAGCCGGCAGGTATTCGGCTGGCTTTCAGCTTGGATGGGAACTTTTAAACCGCTACTACTGTAGCACCCCCCCCCCCACACACACACACACACACACACCACACACACACCACCACCCCCTCTCCTCAAACCCTGACAGATTCTCCCTTCAAGCTTTTTCAAGCTCACAATGATGTACTTTGAGACGGGGGGGGGGGGGCAAACCTGATTTAGTGGGCCTTTGTCTGCGCAACACATCCATGAATATCAAAATCATTATCTGCTGATATCAGGACACAAAGCAGATTAAAACACGATTATCTGGCTCGTTGTCATTGTTTCAGGCAAGAGATATAAACTAAAATTTGAAAGTGAGGGAGCAGAAAGAATTTACCTCCAGCTGTGCTGTTTGTTTACATGTCTTAGGGTATCATGGGCCTAGTTAGAGTTTGTGTACATGAGTTGTTTTTGAATCCCAGTAATTACCATCCTCCTCCCTAGCGTTTATGACTGCAGTATTAAAATGACAAGAGGTCTTCCTTTTCCCCAACAGACTGTCGAGACACATAAATTTGTAACAGCAAAGTAAAACAAACCAAGAATTCCTGTGTGATCTAATACTCCACAACCCAATCTTGTAGGATATGTTTAAATCGTGTTAATCTTTACAGCCTGGGCTGTTTAGTACCGCACAGCAGGTTTTATAACCTGATTATTTATGAGAGCAGCTCAGATGTGAATAACCTCAACACATTTTAGTATTTTTTTTTCTTGAGTTATAAATTTCTCAAACCTATGTGTCTTGTGTCAGTTGCCTATTTTTAGCATTTTTTTCTTTACTTAACGTGCACTCCATGAGGTCTTTCACAGACAGACAGATAACAAAGGTAATCTTGGAGCCTTTGACAGGGTGTCGGTGTCAGCATAGGCGGAGGCCCTTTATACATGCCTCATTCAAGTTAATGGGACTCTGAAGGTAGAAAATGGGTAGCCAGGAGACAAACGAATGTGTTGACAGTCTAAAGCACAAGGACACGAGTCATCATGTGCTCCTTACTTGGTTTGTTCTGACATGGGGCATGGATGGTAACTCACATTTTGCCCTCCTGACAGCTCCAAAGAAACAAATGCTTTCATGCTCATTTCCTAAAATAACAGCTTGTAGAAAGGAGCTCAAAAAAGACAACTGCTACTTCTTTTAGAGAAAGAACAAGTATGTCCAAGACACTGTTGGATGCCATGAAGATTTCTCAAACGATCAATCATAGGTGTTCAACTGGAATAACAAGAAATATACTACTTTTGTTAAAATCCTATCTTTTTTTTTTGCCATGCTAGTGGTGACCATGGCTGGAGGCATTGTGTGTCCAGGTTGTCCATCTATCCCATTCTCACAACAACATGTCTCAGGAATGCCTTGAGGGAATGTCTCCAAATTTGTCACAAACATCCACATCTACTCAAAGCTGAAGAAGCCTAGTTATAAAGCACAACTAATCAAATGGCTATTTAAAAGAGTGCCCCTGATCTGCTTCAATAAATTGTCAAAATGTTTCCCCCTGGAAAGAGTATTAAATAATAATAAAAAAAATTAACATGTATTAAGGGTGAACCTGCATAAGGTCATTATAGTGCAGCTGAAGCAAAAAGAAAAACATATTTTTTTATTGAGTGTCTGACAAGGTCAGCATTAAAATAAAAGCTTAAAAAATAGAAGAAACCATCTATATAACAACCATCTCATAACAAATTATGTAGAAGGACAGAAAAATAAATAAGTTTAAATGAGATTTTCTAACGTAAGTGAAGGTGACAAGATTAACTATCTGACAACTCTCACAGCGATGACTGCTGTGAGTGTGAGGGAAGATATACCCCACAATGTTGGATAAAATCACCCTGCCACATTCAGAAAGCATCACAAGATTATAATCAGGTTGCAGTAAAAACTAAAACAAAATAAAACAAATAAATAAAACTGAATTTAGCTTCTTTTAAAGATTGCTGTGGTTGGGGCAGTTTTGTGATGTACATGTATAAAAGGATGAAATGATTAACATCAGACATATTTCCCTAACCATCATTTGTATATAACATATCAGAAGTGATGCATGTTGTGATGCAGCCACTCTCAAGATTTATTCGTCTTATCTGCAGCATCATTGATATTTGAAAGTCTTCTGCTTGTAGCATGAATACAGTGGACACAAAGAAATATGGCTGGCATGTAAAACAGCGGGGCATTGATAGTAATAAAACCAAAAAAAAAAAAAAAAAGCAGCCTTGTTTGTGTGTGACTGCTTATGTAAGCAAATCTTTTACAGACGGATATGGTACACCGTACATCCCAATTTCCATTCCTTTATACTTAGTTTGAACAAGTGGGTGCAAAGTGCTCTGACTCTGGCCCTCAGGCGTTCTTTTTGTTTGTCTACATTCATTTCTCCTGTTCTTGGCAGGGGTTGGGGAGGGTAATTACTGATGTGAAACAGCAGGAGAAGAAGCCAATTTAAGTGTGGGCACCAGTGAGATGTGAGGCCAGCCCCAAGAGGTTACGGTTCCTCACCTGTTTCATTTAGGCCTAGAGGAGAAGACGGGCCACTGGGGGTTTGCCACAGTACGGGATTAGACACAGAATTTGGACACACTCAGGCGCTCGCACTATCTCTGTCGCTCCTTTTCTAAATCAATAAATAATAACATGGTACATTCTATCTAGAGATATATTTGAGTGAGCATATATATTAGGCTGACCCATGAAAAAAGTGTGGTTTTAGCTTGTTTTTCAAGCAGAAAGTCGAAAACATGTTTAAAAAAGAAGGAAAGAAATGGATGCAGAGGGGACACTTAAATCTCTTTTTTTTTTAATCTGTCTGTTTTTTTGTTTTTTTTTTTATTGTTTTTTTGTTAGAAACCAACAAAATCAGCTTTGCTATTTTGAATAAAAGCTGCATGTGGAAAAGCCCATGGGAGAAATGAAGGACATACAGAAAAAGACACCAACTTGCAGTGTGACAGCCAGATCCGTAAGAGTCTTGCACACATGAGACAATCTTCCTGAGGAGCTTAGGGCAAGGTCAAGAAAATGGGGAGTTTCTCTGTGTGTGAGGGCTGGGTGCAAAACAGAAACTGTTTGTGGAAAACTAACTTCACCACTCTGATAGCTTCATTTCAACTCCCACTGTGAAACACGATCACCCTCCTTCCACTTCTTTCATGCCAGATGAAAACTGTAAGCAGTAAAACTTCCTCAAAGCCACCTGGGAACCTGAGTATGAACTAAGGTAAAATCATTTTTCTTGTTTTATTCTTCTTCTTTTTTAACATCTTAAGTAGTACTCATACACTACATTCATTTAGCAGAGGGGGTTATGCAACACACCTTACAAGTGAGGAACACTTTAATGCCCAAGTGGGTTCAGTATTTTGCCCAAGGACACCTCAACTTGTGAGCTGAGGAAGTTTGGAGATCAAACCAGCGATCTTGAGCTCGAGAAACGTGGCAACATAAGGCTAGCATTGAACTGAAATATGTTTTCGTTTCATTTGCAAAGTAACAGCCACAGCCCTTAGCTTCCCCATTAAAGATACATGAATTTTGGAGAATAGTATGCATTAAAAAATGCTAGCATACAGACAAACAAACACAGTACATTTTATTTTCCACAAGTACCAAAGGGTCTTAGAAGGGAATACAATAATTTGTGGGATGAATCAAAACAGACATAACTAAGCATCCACTGAAGACTCCAGCTGGACACAATAGCATTTCGTAAGGCAACATAATCTCTTTTATTAAAATAACTTTAATTCATTGAGCCACATAATGTATTTACATATTCATTTATCATTTATTTCATTTCTAATATTAAGGGGGCCCTCCTGGTGGTTGTCTAAAGAAAACATGGACTTATTAGAAGATGAGCAGTGCTGCTACACACTTAGTTTATATTTTGGTATACATTTTTTAAATTAATAATTTAGTATCTGTAATAAAGAGCCATGAAGTGTGTTTACCTCATATTGTTGTTTTTGCAAGACTAAAAGATAAAGCAATATATAAAATGAAATGCAGTGCTTGCAGGTCATATTAAACAGTTGTTTTCTAATGTTAAAATAGATCGATATATCAATTTTTTAAGTCTTTTTAAGAATACTGATTTGCACAAAATAGTCATTTGAACACATCAAAATTTCACAGGTTAAATATCTAAATTATAATCACAGGCTTTATGATGAAGATTTTTATCACTGGCTATACTAGTAGTCATAATACTAATAGTGGTGATATTATCCTGTTATGGCAGACTTATAGTATTTTTAACATGGGCTGTATGCAATATTTTTAGCATTGTAAAAACATTTATATGAGCTTTGGTTCACAGATTTTTGGCAAATCCTTTTGAATCGGTGCTTTCTTATCTAAGCTAGTCATGCTCCTTTTTCTGTATCTCACTTTTTTTCCTTACACACACACACACACACAGTTTTTCTTTTCATTCAACATCTGTGTGGTTAATTCTGACCACGGCCTGTTGTTTATACCTCATCTCCACAGTCTTCCATTTAAGGTCAGTTTTATCTTCATAGGAGTTGTCTTGTGTGTGTCCAGCACAGACTTCCTTTCATCATGAATCATGCGTTTTGCGATTGAAAAAATTGACATCTGTGACAGTTTGTACCACTAGAAAATAGTCCTGCCATATGAAACGTCAGTCCTGCTGAATAACTCTTAAATGAGCTGTTTTCACATCTTTAGACTTGTGTCCGTGAAAACTGTCACACAATTTGTCAGAGTTACACACGTCAGACAAGCCTGCACCGTTTAGATTTCTGTCTTGATTAAAATTGACTTCCGTCCTTTTCCTGACTATACCAATATTTCTGCTTTAATTGCAGCAATATATTGGAGTGTCATGGTAATTGCATTACAGTTGGTTACCAAATAGTCCTCCAGCCTGCACTGATCCATATTCTCAAATACCCCAATAGTGACACGAATCAGTCTGCAGATCCATATTCAAACGTGTTGTATAAACCTTGGCCACATTCATCTTGGTCATCTGTCTGAAATCCTTCCCGTCTGTGTCTGTGTGTCTTGTTCTGGCTCTTCCTGATGTCCCATTATACATCAATTTTCTGTCATTATTTCTTTCAGTGTAGTTATTTCCTTCCTTATAGGTAGTTTTACAAAACATGCCAGGAAACTTTTTTTTTTTTCTATTACTGGTTAAGCTTAGCAATGGTACAAAAACACTGTAGTAATTTTAACCTCTGTAATCTTTCAGCTCAGACATCCTCAGCTTTACATTTATAGTGACATCTGGTCAGGACATCATGTCACTGTATCATGAACACACACGAGATGCAAAAAGGCAACATGTAAATTTTATTTTTTTAATGAAGGTCAGCTCACCGTCACATTTAACTCTGATATTGTGCACTGCAACAGGCATTTGTGCAGGAAATATTGGAAATCATTTCTTGATGTACCATTTAAAAAAGGAAAAACAAAATGCTTTGCATATGCAATGCATTAGACTCTCCATTGGCTATTGAGTGCTTTTCTTTTTAGCATGTTAATAATATTATAACTAAAACCATATGAGTAAGTTATGTTGCTGCTAGCAAATATTCTTTGCATAGCTAACTTGAACTGTCAGCAGACGGCACTGTCTGTTGAACCATGATAATTGACTTAATTTATTTTCTTGATATATATGCGTCACCGTTACAGCAATTCGCATACAAAATATTAACATACTTTATGCGTATGTGGAAAATTAAATAGCAACGTTTCTATTGCATCTGGATTCTGTCATCTGTCCCTTCAGGCCACTTCTGAGAATGTGTTCTTCTATTTTCATTGTGTAAGTTCAACTGGGAAAAAAAAGCAAGCCACACATTAAAATCAACATTAAAACCTCTCAAGCAAACACGTTTCTGTTCCAAAAAATGAAGAACTATACAATTAGAGGGGTGGATGGATTTAGTCAGAGGAGGAAAGATAAACTGGTGATCCAGCCATTGTACTGACAGATGCTGAAAGGTAAATTTTTGCTAAAAGGTGGAGGTAATGAGTTGGTGTGTATGTCTTTTAGTGGGATAGATAATCAATTATATTCCGATTTCTGGAATAATACTGTCCTTAGATGCCATACAATCTCTCAGACTCTTACTCGTGATGAAAGTGATGCTCATGGCATCGGGACAGTTATATCTGAATTCACAGCACATGGAAAGGGAATTAAGAAACACAGTGACATTGACAGTATAGGTCATGCTAATGAAGTTGTGTTCCTTCAATAGATGTTGTCATTTCCAATATTTCTTTACTCAGCTATAAGAGCCTTTCATGGCATCTCTGAGAATTATTTGTCCAGAAAGCATCTAACATGTTTTGATTGCTTATCTGTGCTCCATTTCACACTTACAAACACGTTTGATGCTACCACAATGATTTTTGTCAGTCACCCTGCAGTTTTTTTTTTTTTTTCATTGTACTTGACACATCAAGCTTTTATGTTTCAAATCCATCTACATAAAATCTCAGCTAAGCAAATCTCAGCTAAGCAAGGAAGAGCAAGAATTGCAGAGAAACAGCTGAAAGTCAGAAAATAAACTGAGTAAACAGTAGCGGGACTCTGCATCCTGTCATATGTAGAAAACTAATGGAAAACATTAAGACAAGTAAGTAAGTAAATAAATAAATACATAATCTTGCCATAAATAGCAGCTCCCAAACACACACCAGGTTACTCACATTTACAACAACAACAACAAACAACAACCACCAACAACAACCTTTTCCAATCAGTAGATGACTCCCTTCACTGGCATTATTTTCTTGTAAAGGTTGAAAGTTTGGTGTCTGTAGCTTAGAAGTGCAGTTGTCCAACTACTGGAGGGTCAGTGGATCAATTCCTGGCTTCCCCAGACAATATGCCGAAGTGTCCTTTGGCAAGGCATTGAACTTTACATTACCTCCTAATGTGTTCCTTTAGGAAATGGGTGTGTGATTGATAAAAACAGTACTTGGTATAAACCAAAGACTGTATATAAAAGATGGACAGAACCTCATCTGTAGGTTTCTGAAAAGCTGAATTGAAGCTTGTTGAGCGGTTCCCACTGTCGCCATCTTGGCAGCAAGGTGGGCAAAGAGGTGGAGCTGAGGGAGGGACTGTGAAAGTGGGGGTGGATGGTTGACACCTATCAAACTCGGGGCTACCTGTAGCTAAGAGCTAATTGAGCTAACCTGGAGCTAACGGTAGCTAACCAGTTAACAGAGGTAGGCAGACTAAAGCTAAAAACCTTGGTTGTGCTACACTCTGCCTTCTTGCCACAGATATTGGATACCTGTCAATAAAAAAGGACACGCCCCTATTTATGCCGAATTTCAAGATTAAATAACATCCAAACAGATTAATTTAGAAAAAGATTCCCTCACAGTTGTCATGAAGGTAAACTTGGCCTTTTAATCCTAAAATGATTTTTTTGTCCCAGGCTTTGAACATGTTTATTTCTGTTGTGAAGTTGGTCTGTTTAACATGGGAGTCTATGGGGATTGACTCTGTTTTGGAGCTAGCCCCTAGAGGATGAGGGGTGAACTGCAATTTATTTGCACTTCTGCATAAGCCTTACGTTTACCCACAAGAGGTTGGTGTTTGGTATAAACAGAAGCAGCACTGTATAAATGAAGGTGAATGTGACTGTAGTATAAAAGTGCTTTACGTGGTCACAATATGACTAGAAAATATGTGGACAGACATACAAATGACTGCTAAGGTTTATTTTAAGTATCCCCCTGAAAATGTTGAAAGTAAGCAGAAGCAAACTACAAGCAGAGTTTGTGTTAAAGCAAAAAAAGAAGAAAAAAAAAAGAAAAACCCTGCAATAGAAATATATATTTTCGTTATCTGATGTGAAAATAATGAAGAAATTTAAAAAGTAAGGTAAAGATGAAGATAACCAGTTGTCTTAGATTTACATTGATTTTTTTTAATTCATTATTGTTAACTCATACAAAACTACTATAACACCAAAAACATGATGATTAATGAGATCAGTGAGCATAAGTGGCTCTTCAAAATAGTTTTACTCTTTTGCAGTAAGTCTTAAAACCACATTCTGTCCTTGGTTTCGACAAACATCTTATTTATTAAATGCTACAGTAAGCTCCACATATAGCTGGGAATACTTGGGACAGCTCCTATTAATAATTGCATAGTTACCGTATGTGATTTGGAGATAAAGGGTGTCTAATCATTTTTGCATTATGCTAATACCATGCAGCATATTATGGGAGAGTGATAAAATTCCTGGTAAGCCTTGCTAATCCGCCCTAGTGCTAAAATAATGATTGCTTTTTGTCTGCTGTTGAGAAAGCAGTCCAAACCATTTGGGTCATACACGGCCTGAAAAATCTGTATCTGCTTTCTTCACTTTTAATACTCACTCTCTACATATTGCAACAAAGTCTATTTGACACTATAAGCGAGCCCTTGGCATTTCTAATAACAAGCGGTGTATGCGCAGGGTATGCATGCACATACAAACCTGCTCTCTCTGACAGATGCATCCCCTTTATGCCCACAACGCACAAGCTGTTAACATTTCTTTAGAAAAAATCCACATGAGCATAATAAGATCATGAAAAGTGCAAGTAGGAGAGCAGCTTTAGCTTTTCTCATATGGTTATATTTGTTTTTCTGCCCTGAGAAAGAATAGTGGATCAAAAGGCCGATGGGCTTGTGTCCTCGAATCCACCAGCACCACCATGAAAAAAAAAATAATTAAAATGACTTAAGTGAACCAGATGTTAACTGCAATGTAACATACATTTTTTTTCCTGAATATTTCAAGTAAAAAAATGAATGCCCATTTTCCTATGAAAAGAAAGACAGTACAGATGAGTTTAACCTGAGTCTATGTATCCTTTTAAAATGCGTATAAAACATATTCAAAATAATTTTCCAAGTCAGGATCAGACTGTCCCTGATGAAAGATTACCAATGATGGAGCTTTTAAATAGCCGTCATGCAGTGTATCGTGAGAGAGATCTAAAGGTAGCTGTTGTAAAGACCTAGATGACCTGAAACAAAAATTTCACATTGCCAGGAATTTTCAGATTTCTGTCTGATAAGTGGAGTGCAGAATAATGTGCAATGATCAAGATTCAACATTCAACATTTACTTTATTGTCCACTGAAGTTGCAGCCATCCAATGCAGCCTGAAATACGGCCAAAATGATGTTCTACTCAATTTCCTTTATTATTATTATTTTTTTCTTCTTGTTCTTAAAATATTTGGCTTGCAAAAAACTTGGACAGTTACCAGATTTCTCCCAGTGTGCAGGCCCATTTGGTCCCAGAACCTTGAGGACTTTATTTGGAGGCTGCAGTGTGAGTTAAGCAGTCCAGCAGAATGAAACAATAAGCACATGCTACTGATCAGACATAGCATCAAAACGAATGGTGACGTGAATAGTGTTGAATGTTTATGTATGTCTGTCTGTCTGTATGTATGTATGTGTACGTACATACATACACTTACTTACTTACCTACCTACCTAGCAAAGTTGTGCCGTTGTAGAGCAAGATGCATTCTTGTGAGTTAGGTGTCTATCTTCTTCTACCTCTCCAACACGACCATGTGGTCAGGTTGTTTATGACACTGCGCCCTTAGGTGCCATTTATTTACTGTTGGAAGAGCCAGTCCATCTGCACAGCTGTTGAGCTGTTCCCAAATCTTCAAAAGTTGACAAGAAAGGGGTACCCTAGGCCTTTGACAAGGTGGGAATGGGAATGTGTTGTAAGTCAAGTCAACACATTGTGATGGTTCTACAGGGGAAACATCCTCAGATTGTATCTGTGTACAAATAATAAATAAAATACTGATTCAAGCTAAATTTTCAGTACTTTCCAGTTTTACAGTATATTATTTAACCTGAAACCCCTACTTAGAGTCATAGCTTCATTGTTTCAGAACAAATGAGAGAGATATAGTCTTACTGTGAATTAAACCATGTGTGCAAATGTGTTCTTCTGTATGAGGAAAGTAAATCTATTTTGGCTTGTCATTATACTTTCCCTCCATGAACGCAACACACATTTCCCATTCCCTCCACCAAGTAAATGCATAATTAAAAAAAATATGCATCTCTCTGCATTTTAAACAAACTCTCTCGTTCTCATTTTCACGAGCAGGCGAAATGAGCTGGCTCTGTGGATGTTAAGCATTGCAACCATGTGTAGTAGTTTTGTACACGGATGGATGTCTGTTGCATTTAGTGTTTCCCCATGGTTTTTGGAATGGGAGGCGGGGGGTATTACCGCAATTTGATGGCGGCGGCACCAATAGTAGGGGAAAGACTGTCATTGATAAACATTAGACCACACTATTGATTGCTCTTTACCCTGATTTGATGTGTGAAATGGCTGGGCTGTATCTAGCTGTGGGGAGACTGCACCATCGGCTGAGCCACTGAAATCAGCAGGAATCGAGGCCCCACTGATAAACAGAAAGACTTGGAGAAATGGAGGATAGTTGTCTAAGGGGAAGGCTGAAGGGCTGGACTGTTTAACAGCAGAATAGACAGACTACTGTGAGAAGTTTGCAGTTTGGGAGGGGACAAAAAAAATCCCTTTATGTGGTGATGTTTTTCTTAAAAGTTTCTTCAATCCATGACTACTGTGTTAAACTATTAGTAAAAATAGGGACTGAACCAAACCAAATTTCAAGGATTGAAGAAAGAGGAAGAATATTTCCTTAGCTGCTTTTGTCTGCAATCCATCAGCTCCCTGCCAGCTGTAAGCTTGGTGTGCTCCAGGGACAGGAGGCGGAAGATATGTGTGTCGGGTGAGGAGAGACGTCATCATCAGTGGTCATTGCCTCCTCTGTAACCGCAGACATCCATAAATCTTAAGCTGGAGTGTAAGTCAGTGAGGAGGAGGATGAAGCCTGTAACTGGAAATTGGCTGAGCGTCCACAGTCCCTGTGTAATTAAGCAAGCTTTTGTGATACTTTTTGCTCTACCCTGACGAGCAATTGCTTTACTTTTAATCATGGTTGCTCCAGCAGGACCCCTCAGAGGGCTCTGGAGATGGAAACATAGAGTGCCATTAGTCTAAGGGGCTAAATTAAAGGTTTCAGTGGGCCTGAAAATTTAAGCATTTACTTAACTGTCCCTTGTGAATTGAAGCCTTAGCACAGATAGGCCTTAATTATCCTTTACGGTCATAAAGGTACATGGAGAAAACCTGATTTCCAAAAATGAATAATATTAGTACATAGAGTATTTAATTCACCTGTTCCACAGACCAAATGAATGATTTAATACAAAGATAAAATAAGATAATAAATCTAAATCAATATTTACTTTTACTTTTAGTTTTATGTTCTTAACTGTATTTTATGTCTTTTAAATGTTTTATGTATTCTACTGTTCAGCACTTTGGTCAGTACTTCAAAGTGCTTAATAAATAAAGTTGGCTTGGCTTCACTTTAGTACATCAGAATTAATTTACATTTTAAAGGAAGAAAAATATTCTGAAATATACCTTGTTTTTTTCCAGCTTTGATCACACATGGTTGCATTTAAAACAGAGAATAAAACAGATATTGCATTATTTCTGTCAAGACCTGCCAGTTTTCCCTTCACTGTTCACTTCTCAGGCTGTAAATGTTTCCTAAAAGACACTGTTTTCAAAATGCATGAGAGGACCAACAGTGTTGTCAACCCTTTGGTGAACAAGTAGAGTATTATGGGTAAATTTTATGGGTAAGATACAATAAATGTGTGTTGAAACTCATTAGTCTGGAATCAAGTTGAAGCTCTGTACAGACATTACTAAAGGGCACTTTTTATATATTATGCATTTTTAATGACCTTTTTAAACATGATTTATTGTTATTATTTTTTTTATATTCTTTTTTATGATGTGCTTGTGTGGGAGTGAATAGCTGTTTTGCCGTTTCTTTGTTTTGTTTTCAGTGCAAAGACAAACTATGTATTAAGTAATTAATTCAATCATTAGTGTAAATAATTTGCATCAGGATCCAAAAGCCCCCCCCCCCCCCCCCCCCCCGTGTTTATCATGCTAGTGCAACATTTATTTATTTATTAGATTTATATTAATGTTTCAAAATTCTTCTGAAGCACCTGAGTTGCTGTTGCTTCTCTGTTTTTCCAGATTAATCAACGTATTTTTTTTTCTAAAGAAAAATGTTCTTTGCTATATACAGTGATGGACTTTATATAGTGAAGAAATGACAGCTCTTATTATCAACAAATGTACCTTTTTTTTATCTGACTTTCTGTCTTCTGTGGTAGTGATGACCTGACAGTTAATAAACTCTAACTAGACATGGCTGCCACTGCAGCATACAGTATTCCTCCCTAAAAAGGCAAATGAGGGATGTGATTTTCTTTCTTTTTATTGAAAAACTAGGCTGTTTTTTGACAGCATAATTTTATTTTGTTAGTTTTTTTTCATTAATTTTTGCTTGTGTGTGTCAGTGTCATTTATAGTGTGACGGGGAGATACCACATTCTTTGTCAGTTTTTACAAATGAGAGAGAGAGAGAGAGAGAGCGAGCAAGCTTTGGCAGGTGCAGGATTCCTTGCTACTCTATTTATGGCAGGGACCTGTTGTATTTTAGCTCCTGTCAGTACATTTGAACTTGGTTGACAGTCCATTTCATCTTCCTTTGGGCATTACTTGCCTGTGACTCACTGGAGACAAGCCATCAGCAACATCAGTTTACACGATTAGGCACATATCCCTCTTTTTGCATCCCTGACCGCCATGAACGGATAAAAAAACAAAAGACGAAGTAAGGCAAACAAATCACTTGGAAGAGAATTTGTCCCCCCCTCCACCCTCTCTGACAGTCTTGGCATGTCTGGCTGTTTATCTTTCTGTTTCTTTTTTCTCTTCCCGATGACCCTAAAATCAAATTGCATTACACTCCACTTTGCTGGTTATTTGGTCATTTCAAGGCTTTCTCTTTTGGCCAGCAGAAAAGGCAAAGTCTAATGACCCATGATTTATTAATTGAATCATTCCTCTTTGGCCAAATCATTTTCACAATGTAACCACTAAATTCCATAATTGCTCAGAATGACATCCTTAATTCCTTTGAGTGTTACTGGTGATTCGGGGTGGCTGGTGAGGGCAGGGGGTGCAGTTTTAAGCTGATTGGTTTTTGAAGTCAAATCAAGTGGTCTTCTGTGCTCTCCGTGGTGACCTCTGTGATGTCAAATCCTAACACAATATAAAAATCAGTATATGTTAGAAATGCTGCTTGACTTTACCCTTGAAAATAATGCAAACTTAAATTCCCACATTTGAATGAACCGGTAAATGCCAAATTAAATATTTTAAGAGCAAACAAATAGTTAAATTGCACTTTTGGTTATGAATTTAAACTAAATAAAACTCAGCCAAATAAGGTCATGGAAATGCTGCTTTTCTGCCTCTGATAGGAGTGTTTTTTAACTGATATATTAGACTGTGACCTGGCAGTATTTATACAGTTTAAATAAAAGATTTAATTTTCCTATCATACCAAAATTTAGAGGCAGTAGCTGTTTTGATAAAATACATGTGTTGATGGTCTAGAGAAGATCTGGTTTTGTCCTGGAATTTCTTTTCAGCTACAAGTTGAGGGATGCTAGTATTCATTTATGTATACATATGCAAGGTCCCTAGTATGCCTCAACATGCTTAGATATTTTCTGGTTAATGCAAACAAATGATCTGTCATGTATAGTTATTTCAGGTCAGTAATAATTTTTCCTGTTTTATTTTATTTGGACTGAATGAAAGTTTCTGCTTTTTTTTTCTTTCTACTTTTTATGCAAATATGCAATTAACATATTTATACTATATATGTTCTGCATCTGTGCAGTAACATGCTATTGTTGGTGGTGTGTGTGTTACCTAAACAAGGGTGACTGTGTGTGCCTTATGGAAAAATAAAGGCAGTGTTCACTGACGTAATGGACTGCTGTTAAATATCAGTGACTGTATACCATGCTGTGTAACTTGTACTCAAGACATCATAATTTATTGCTGACACTTTGGGTTTCTAAGCTTCGAATGGTGGTCTTAGTGTTTGTTTACATGTCATTTTAAATGTTTTAAAGCTACAGTTACGGCCACATTTGAGATGTGTACTGTGGACATGTTGAGAGCAGGTCATTGAGCTGCCCATCTTTGTCAGCTGTAAAGGCTGAAGGCCAGAAATCCCAAAGAGAGGGAAGTGAATGATGCATTCACTTCACACACAAATCATTTCTTTGCTTCAGGGCTAAAATGTAAACAAGTGTGTCTTTGTATTCAAACCATGCAACAAATAAGACTGCTAGAGGACAAAAATATGGTTCTTAAGAGAAATGCTCTAACATAGCGCAAAATCCACTAAAAATCCTGAAATAGTTGGTTCTCGGGATACCAGAGCTTTGTCCTTAAAGGCTACATAATCCTCTTACCTGACACTCAATTATTGAAAATGTTTATATCTCTGAAGTCCGCATTTCCATCTTGAGTGCCATCAAAACACACAGTGATGGAGAAAATAAGTGGTTTATTTTTCTTTTTCAGAATGTTGAAATTCTGTTAAGAGCCCCCAGTTACAGCTACAAGTATACTTGAAAAAGGTTTTTAATTGCTTTTGAAAATGGATTTCCTTCATTCAAACATCACATTTCCTTACTGAGGGACTTGCTAGAAGCTGGTTTTGAAAAAGACTGGTCAGCTCGGGGTAGACACTGAACATTTTCATTGATCCTGTACATTGTGTTCACACCACACACTTTAATTGTCATCTCTGCCCAGCTGACAAAACCTGACTTTTAAGCTCCCGCTGTATGGATCAGTGGACCGGTGCTGAACCCCACGGTTGGTTTTCTCCACAGCCAGTTTGTGTGAAGATGGCCATATCCTCAGTGATGTAGAATAAAAGAATGACTGTCAGTGTCACTTTGTGAAACTAACTTTTAACAGAAAGTAAGAGGGCAAAGAATAAAAAAATGAGGAATTTGAATCTGCTTATAGATGGAAGATGCTGACAGTGTCACCTTTTAGCTCTGAAATAATGTTTAGGTTTTTAAAACACCAGTAACCTTCACAGTCCTTTGAAATGATCAAAAGTAAATCAATCTCCATAGATTACTGGGTTAAAATGCCCAAACTTTGCATTGGAAATGTTGGTCTTTCATGCTGATTTTCTATACCTCTACTTTCACATCCCACTTAAATTATATTATAATTATAAGTATTATTAAAAACTGCATGTAAAAAATGTGTGAATAAGATGCTGTATAAAGTTTTTTTTTTTTTATAAAGCTTTTTTTTTCTTTTAACAAGTCTTTATCCAAGTATATTCAGTTCTCAAGTAAAATGCAAAGTAGTCAACAAACAACTAAAGCCTAATGAAGTAAATTATTATCCTTAAGTAACCTTAAGGAACATAATAGCCTTAAGGCATATTAGATGCAACAAAACTGGTGTACGACAATAAAAAACGTAAATGATGCCAGACTTTAAGTAAGTGTAACCCTAAAAGTTCTCCTCTATTCTGATTCATTTTATATTCTTGGTGTATTTATTTTTGAACAGGGTAAGAATTTACTCCATAATGAAACACACCATCCAGGGAATAAATGGCTGGGGATTCAGTAGGTGGTAGCCAATAAAGGTTTATGGACTTTTACACATCACAGAGGCTGGTTAGTGACTTACTGAAAATGGGGCCTCATAGAGTTTAACAAGCTCATTATAACACAGGTGTGAGACATTAGCTTGTGTCATACGTCTCACAGCGATGGTTGTTTAAAAAAAAAAAAAAAAAAAAAAAAAAGGAGGGGCACATCAGTGTCAACAATCCTGTAGCTCACGTTCACCCAGACATGGCTGCTTTTTTTTATTAAAGGAAGCTGAGGCTGAAAGTGAAATTATATCTGTGCAATAAAATATCCAGAATTATAGTACTTGGATGTAAAACCTGTTTAACTTATTGGATCATTACTGTGTCAGCATCTGCTGCCACACATAATATAACTGGTAGCAATATTTAAAAGCCATTATTTCTTTTGGTTAGGCACTCTTGTTGTTTATGTAGCTTATAAAATAATAATAATAATAATAGTAATAATAATAATAATAAAAATAATATTAATAATTTATTATTATTATAGGTTGTCATTTTATTTTCTTTAAACAAAGGTTCAATGAGACGATCAATGATGCTTTAATCTGCCAACCGGTTCTCTCCCAATCAAATCCTGCTGTTTTGCCAAGTCCATGGCTTCTCTGACACTGGTTAAAGATTTCCTGTGGCATCAGTGCTCTGACACTCCAGCCACAGCAACACTGGACACTGAAGGAAAACTCTCTCTGAGGTCAGTCTGGAAGGTTCATTTATAGATCGAATGGCAAAACCCTCGTAAGGGGGCTGAAAGTCAGATGATGGGAATTTAGTCGAATCCTGAATTTAAAACCATTTTTTTAACCTATTTTTTCTTCTCTGCTCTTTTAGTTTTTGCTCAGTTTCACTTTTAATTTCTTTACGTGATATTTTGTCATCAAACTGGATAGAATTAGGAAGACAATTTCCTGATTGGGTTAAGATGATACAAGTTGTTGGTCAGGGTTCAAAATCAAGGCTATATTTGTATTTATTTACTTTATAAATTAATTCACCATCTTGGTTAAATTGAGCTTAATGCAGCTTTTAACGTTTGACTCAAAGGGGTCCTGCTAAAACAGCAGTTCAGGTGAAGGTGGGTTTTATCCATTTCATTACATTTTGTTTTTTTAAAGGTGAAATTAATTAAAATGAAAAAAAATCATCTTTGAACAGAAGCTTTGTAGATGTTTCACACCAGTGTTTATGGTCTTGTACTGTAGGTTTTTTTCTTTTACTCTCCAGACATTAATAGTGATATAAGCAGTGTTGGGCATGTTTACAAAAGTAATTAATTATAGTTACTAATTACTTCTTGCAAGAGGTAATGCCATTGGTAACAGAGTTACAGCATTATAAAAAGCATGTTATTACTCAGAAAAGTAACTAAAAAAATGTTAAAAAAAAAATGTTCCCATTGAAATTTCAAATTCCTCTGCATGTTCATTTATTCATAATAAAAACTAATATTAGATTAGACTAATGAATGAAATAGAAAATTAACGAAATAAATTACTAATAGAAGAAAAATCTACACTAATCTCAGGCTCCATCTCCTCGTCAGGAGAGGAGCTTGTTGTGATTCTAACTGCTTACAGCCACCATGAAAAAATAAAGTTTCTGGCCCGGGGAGTAGTGATGATGAGTGGTGAGGAGGAGTTTGTGGAGAGGAAAGCGTTTCCAGGTGAAAGAGACTTTACCAAAACAAATGAGTCATGCATCTTTCAGGATGAAATAAATTATTAAAATATTAAAAGTTAATCTTATGTTCACCCAAAACAAAAGCAAACCTTATCTTACAATACTAGCGCTGTCTGTAATGTTTTATGTTTTATCCTCACTAACAGTAATGGTGATGTAACGATGGAAAGAGTAATTAGTTAGAGTACCTGTTAATGAATACAAGTAATGTCATTAGTAACGCTGTTCATTTTAATGCCGTTACTCCTGTCATTGGATATAACTCATTATTACTTTGTCCATAATTGTGAACTGTGATAAATTTGGAATAAAACAGCAGTACCATAGCTTGTTAGCATACATATTTCTTTATTATGCAGACTTAAGGACCTCAAAAAAGCAGAAGAAAGAATTAAATAAAACATTGTCCCAAAGCACAATGTTGGTGTTAACAGCTGACTCGAAGGGGACCAGGCCTTATTGCTTCAGATTTTAGGTAGCATACAGCTTGGAATAAATATGGCTGTGCAAATCATCCTAGTGCATTAAGGGATGCTAGTTTTTCATCCATCATACTCCCCCACCCACCACCATTCTCCCTCCCTGCACACACACACTCATTTATGTTTTTTTGTGCTTTCTTCTTCCTTTCTTATAAACACAAAAATCCTCATGGACACATATACATATTTTTCTTTCATGCCTGTTCCCTGTCTGACTGGATAAGAGCAAATATGCAATATTTATTCTGACTTTAGTAAACTCAGCATTCCATGTAGAGTCACAGTGACTCATTAATGGCAGACCCCATCTGTATTTATACATGCACTTGTTTTGGCTTTAATTACTCGACTAAAAAGCACTGCCAAACCTACAAACCCTAGGCAGTGTGGCACAAAAGCTGAACTTCTTGAATTCCCCATAGATGCTGACAATAAAATGTGCTTTATGAATGGTGCAAATTGGTGAGGTCTTTTTAAAATATAAAAGCTGAAGTGATGTGTTCTTTGAAAAAACGGCATATGCAGCTTGATCATGGTCTGCACAGAGAATAGCACTGGCTTAGTCGTCGTCTCTCAAACCCTCCAACTTAGCCTGAAACAGTTTGCTTGTTTTGTTAGCTTCCCTGTTATGAGACTTTGAGATTGTTTCCCTGCTGACATCGTGGGGACTCAAACACTAGCATTACAAACCACCCCTACAAATAATAATTTAAAAAAAAAGAACCAAAAAGAAAAGGAAACCCTTTGATTGATGGCCGCTTTGGTTTGTGGGTTCGCTCAGATGGGCCTCCATCTGTCTCTGAGTCCTTCTTCCCTGCATACAGAACCTCAAAAGAAGATTCAACAGCATTAGCATTTGTAAATGTCAGATTTTGTTTTAAATATTTAAACTTAATTCCTAGCCACAAGCTTTGTTTCTCTTTTCCTAACAATCTACTGAAATATGTATGTTTTTGATGTGGTAGTGGTTGAAGTCTTTATTATTCATCCATTAGGTGTATGATACCCCCACCCAGCAGTCATCCCATACTAGTTTGCCACTTCCACATGCTAATTAAATTATTACACATACATGGAGTACTATTATAGAGCCAAATATACATGCCTATCCATCTCACCATTTTCTATATTGGCTCATTCCAAAGGAAGGTCTACATTACAGTTAAAATGCAACCAGTATTGTATGTGTGTTACCATTATACCCGACTAGGATCCCACTGCGCTACTGGTAGTCTTTGTGTCTGATGGTGGAGGTTTAGGAAAAACTTGGTGTTTCATTTCAGCTTTTTATTTTTTGTTTAGCTCCTTTTGATTTTTTAAACTTATTCAAACTTCACCTTTTTCACACCGACTGCTGCAGGTGAAACTTTGAGTTTTGGCTTCACTGTTCTTTTTTGGCAGGACATAAGGTCCAGTGAGTGGGTGGGACTGTCAAAAACTGTTACCTGTTCACAAAGCATGAATTGTTGGTCAGCTTCCCTGCTGCCACCCACACCACACTGAAGCATGATGCATGCATGTTTGCATATTGCATATGTGTGCTGATGACATGCCACACACTTATTTTCTAATCCAACTTGTTCATGTTGAGTTTCAAAGAACAGCTTTTCCCCGTAGATCAATGTCATAACAGGATTTTTTTTTTAAAAAAGTACATTTTGGTATATTAAAATGTTCTTAAACTCTCAACTTGCTGTTATTAGCTGCTTGGTCCACCTCATGATCTTTGTGCTGTTATGATGTATGAATATTCATATTGAGCTATTAGAGGTCCAGGGTCAGTTTGTATGTGTAATTGTTACTGTCCATGTTATTTTCAGCTTTATATTAAAAAATAAATAAACAGAATAAATAAAAATCCTCATCAGTTTTACAGTCACAGATTTCTCTTACTTTTCCATCCTATTGACATTCTGTGGGAGTAAGATTTTTTTCAGAGGCAATAGCACATTGAGCTCATGCAGTGGTGTTTTGTTTTTGTATGGATGATATTATTTCTAAAATTACTCTCACGTGCACTTTTGATAACATTTATTTTAATCAAACTTGGTTTGCTTTATGAAACAGAAACGTATAGCTTCAGGTGTTTTAGCTAAAACTCAAATGTCTTTGAAAAACAAAATACATTATCAGATAAAAGGATTGATGCTGAGGAATGCTGACGGAGCAGTGGACATATCGAGAGCAAGACCTGGATCTTACTGCAGCTTTGGCCAGTTGGTGCCCTGACATTCAGATATGTAGGATCTACATCTGTCTGAATCTTAATATGTTTTATTGGACTCACAGTAACAGAGGTTCAGGCTGACTTAACTTCTTTTCACCTATCCGTTTAGCTGTGGTCTTTGCTCTTTGAAGTCAAGCATGACTTTATATGAAACCGGAACCCAGAAGACTTACACTGAGCCAAAATGGGAAAAACTACTGCACACAAATTAGGTATATGGGTTAAATATTATTCATTTGGTTTCAGAAAACAACTGCAAATGATTATATTTTGGGAGGAGTCATTTTTGAATAAAAGCCTAATTTAAAAGGTTTCTTGCATCAAATGTAATGAGAACAGAGAACCATGTTAATGTTGTCTTCTGTGAATGTGAGCATAAAGCATCACTGGTACTTTATGCTGCAATAAACACCATCAAGAGTGCCCATGACCTGGATGATGAATCGTTCTTTTAACTCTAGCCGATGTCACCCGTTTTCCTCAAACAATAGTCCAGTGTTTCAGAGGGAGTGGATTGTTGACTGCATAATGGCAAGTGATGTATTATATCTTGAAAAACAGCAGTAAACACACTTTTTTTTTGTGGCATCTGTGCTGAGGTCAAACGCATATGAGAACTTTTGGAACCAAGCCTGGAGCCACAGATTATGGTTGACCTAAAGGTCAGCAGTTCCCCTTTTTGTGAATGGATGCATTTACTCGCACTGCTGAAAAAATGTTGCTGGTTTTGTCAGACAGTGATGCTGTTTGAGGACAGTTTTATTCAAAAGCTCAAAGATGAATTTCACAACCTCACAGTGAACCGTCGAGCTGCTCTCCCCATCCAATCTTACGTCATAGAAGTGTAGCTTCTAAATTATGACACTGATAATGAAAAGCTTTCAGTGTTGTCTACTAACTGTAGCAATCAATTTTAGTGATCTATTCAAATTTAAATTGCACATTTATTTGTTTTTTCAACTATATGCTGACTTTGATCAGTGGAAGATATTGATAATTTATTTGTATTGAATTGGTTGACCCTTAATAAATAAATAACTTTATATGTAGCCACATGTAAAATAAATAAATAAACTTAACAACATCTGTCAGGTTTGTTAATACATTGACAGAATACACATAGTCAACAAGTTTTTCTGAAATTAGAAGGGCACAAACGCCAACCTTATCAGTATGAACTCTGGCTGAAATTAAATAACACATGTGAGCTGGTACCACACCCAGGCCAAGCTGTCCTTTATCCAGACTTTCTCATCTTTTTTCACTGGCCTATGTTTTTCATTACTGGGAAAGAAGACAGGATATTAGTCTTCCTCAAGGGCTGGGGAGAGAAGTGTTAGTCTCAGAGCTAAGAACTGCTGGCTATAAGTGATAATATGGAGGAGGAGAGCCATGTATTTTAGGGTGGGGTGAGGGGTATTTAAGGAGAATCTTTGAGCTGTACTTTGATCTCAAAATGAATCACAGTATCTTCTGGAGGTGGAAAGAACAATAGACAATTGTATGCATTTAGTGGAAACTTGTCTCTAAATGTTAGCATTTTTATAGTGGTTCACAATCTGACAAAAAATAAATAAAAGGGAAAAACAAATATTTAAACAAAAACTACACTCTATTTGAAACAGTATAACTATGATTTGATAACTGAGTTTAATCAGTCAATCCAATTTGTAATAAACAAATTTGTATAAATCATGCACATCCTGGTCATCTCTTTTTTATGCTTCAAGCCTTCAGCAAAAATTTTAATAGAAAATATTCTCAACAACAGAAAACTGTAAGCCACTATAGGCACAGAAAAATGTAAACATACATTTAAGTATGTTGTAAACAAGGCTAAGGAGGAACATGTGCATACATTAGGATGTACAGAGTTGGACTTCCTCATTATGTATCTATTGTTTGAAAAGAAGTCAAATTAGTGCATCTTCTGTTCCCAGCTTTTTTTTCCCCTCTTCTGTAGAAAGCAATTAAACATGTTTGC
Organism: Melanotaenia boesemani; assembly: GCF_017639745.1. Lineage (NCBI taxonomy): Eukaryota > Metazoa > Chordata > Actinopteri > Atheriniformes > Melanotaeniidae > Melanotaenia > Melanotaenia boesemani. The sequence continues at coordinate 14,488,754 of NC_055685.1, forward strand.
TTTTTATGTTTTGAGGCTTTCTGTTTATCTTCTTGTTTTAATGCACGTGGGATTTTCTGTGCCTGTGGTCCGTGGGGGATGGTCGGCAACCTAAAAATCAAAAGCAGCCAGGGTGACCTAAATCAGGAGAGGTGATAACTCGGACAGATAGCTGGAGATTACCCAGGGATCAAGAGGCTCACTGGCCTCTCAAACAACAATGACTGGAGAGCATATCCCCTCTCACCACCCCCTACAGAGACCCTTATGGCTGTTATGGACTAAAAGGAGAATGCCAGGACTCTCCATAAAGCCCATTTTTCATGTTTGTCTAGTTGTTTCCTTGTTTAATGGACAAAAAAGCTTGATGTTTTAAAATGCTCTCAGGAGGCAAACATTCTCTAAGCTCATTTCATGACTGTAAGATGATTTTATCAATGTGGTTTAAGTACTTATTGGTCCTTTTAGTGGAGCTTCAGAGCAGAATTATAGGATTTTTGGCATTGCATATCATTTTCTCCAGCAACCATTTAGTAAATGATTACAGCTATTGAATCACAGCTCAGTTTAATGAAATTGCTTTTGTGATTTCATTCTGAGTCATGTGTGTCCATGAGGTCAGGATTTTTGTATCTGCATGCTTGTTTGACTGCAGCGCTGCTTGTGTTTCAATGAGACAGCCCAACCATTAATTAATGATTGATTGAGTCTGCTATAATGTGGTTAGTAACATGCCCATATTCTCCTCTGAGTATATCTGCAAGTGTGGCATGTGTTGGTGCGTGGGTTGGTGAAAGAGGGGCAAAAAAGGTTGCTCACAGATTTCTTTGTGCTTCATCCAAGAAAATAAAAGCCATTTGTTCAGGATGGTTAGATACGCCTTTTACATTCTCTGTACATTCACCCTTCTTCTCAAAATTGTGCTCAAAATACAAGCTTTTTGCAGACAAAATAAATAAATAAATAAAAATTAGGAAAGGTTAATACAGAAGTAAAACAGGCAATGCAACTACAGGATTTCATTTAAAAGTGCAGAAGAATCTGTATCTTTTTACATCTTAGATGTTGTTGCTCAATCTAAAAAGTTAATCAGAAATACTCTGATGTCTTCAGGTCCACTTCTTATGACTATGAACCAGGAGAATGTCTGTTGTGGGTCTGCAATAGTACAGTAAATTGTGTGTGTGGTGGGGGTAGCTTGCTCTAGGCGATGCTTGTTCCAGGGACCATCTGGTTGTATTGGATTTTGGCATGGCTTAGTTTCTGTGCTCCAAACCTTTATCCTGCTTTTAGTTTTGGTGGTTCACTCCATCTCATGTAAAGGTTACACTTAAACACATTCACAGATTATATCGTGCACCCGCATGCTCTTGTATTAGAAATCCAAAGATAAATTTTATTTTAACTGTGCATAATAAATTTATATTTATGAATTTTATCTATCAAACAAATACTTGTCTATGATGTCTAAAAATTACAACTAATAATGCGTATCATAATAATGCACAAGACAATAACTTCTCTTTTCATTAGAAAAGATGAAGCTTTTGTTAGAAAGAATAGAAACTGCTAAATGTTACAACAAAATCTGGATATAGATATTACTGCTCAAATATGAGTTATTTGACCGCATTTGTTAACTTTAGAGAGAAGAACTTTATCTGCTTGATATGTACATTCATGAGAGTTGAAAACCTAGAAATACCATGCAGAATAAGGTCATGAGGAAATTAGCTATTCAGTTTAGAGTAATGTGGATGGGATAAATCCTTCACACAGATTAACTCAAGTATAGAAATTTTATATATAGAATTTTATATATATGCATACTGTACATGCAATAACCATCTTAAATCTGGGACATTTCCACGTGCTTATAATAGTCATAAATCGCCTCTGTGTGGAAATGGCAGAAAAACATGCGTTTCTACTTTATGTGGATCTTTTGTTTTATTGCAGAGTAGAGCTGGGTTAAATTAATCAATTTCAATCAATTAAAATTTATTCCAATATTGACTCGTAAAACTTAGAGATCAGTTTTTTTTTTATATATATATGTTTAGTTTTCAGGTAGCATCGGTGACCCTACTGCTTGCATGACTTACCAACGCTCGACGAAATCTTAGCATATGCAATTGAAAGGTTACCTGTTTCACTTCTGTGCAAAATCAGCTTCTCTCTGAAATAATGCCAAATTCAATTTTTTCATTCATCATTGGATGACATTTACCTGTAAGCTATTTAGCAGCTACGACCTCTCACGTTAGCAGCTAATACTTACACCATAGATTCTGCCATTTTCAACAAACCAACCACTCCCACTACAAGGTCAAGTAAATTTATTTTGATTTGCTGTTCAAAAGAGCTCCAAGTCACAACAGAAGACATTTAAAGTCACAATTCCTCTAGAAGAAGTTTAAACTTCATCCTTTCATCAAAAAACTAAACAGTCTGTTATCTATCTTGATTTACATGACGGCATGTCATAGCTGCTTTCTGTCCACGACAAATTTCTGCCCCGATGCTTCATACTGACGTGCACAAGCAAACGGGTGAGCACACTTCCTTCAGCAGACAAAGAACGTGTGACCAAAAACGTGTGAACCAGCTCAAAACCAGACAAAAATACAAGTTTTTTAAATTGTATTTTTTTTTTAAGTATTTCTCCTGCTCCGGTGTCACGTCAAGTTGGTCATGTCCATCGCTGGGACAACCACACAACAAGCTGAATCTGCTAACAGCTTAAAATGATCCAATATTCATGTTTTATTAACGTGATCACGTTATCCGAGAACTATTTAGAGCAACTTTACTGAATGAAACGGTTTCATCAGGACATTTCAAAAGTTTAATCGAATTAAATAAATCTTGAAATTAGTGGTGATACCCAGCCATACTGTGGAGTAGGGCATTTCAGCTGCAAAGTTGTAAGTTTCCCTGTGTCGATTTCAGCTTAAAAATTCAAAATCTCAGTGGAAAAACTAGAACTCAACACTTTCAGCTCCTTTATAAAATTGTCAAGTAAATTTGAACTTGAAACGTTTGACATGTTACAGAAAAAAAAATTAAAACTAGATCAAATTTATTTTATTGGTTTGGAACACATGAGAGTAATGGTTCCACTGGCAATTTTACTTAGTTTACTTAAGTCTGTAATTACCACCGAAACATTTTAGGTAATCTTTGCCACACAATCAATAAAATGGTATATATATATATATATATATATATATATATATATATATATATATCATCACCTCAGACAGGTTTTAAATATTCTTGTTTTTATGAACTTCTTAAATTGAAAAATAACTACCTTTCCAAAAGTGGAGCATTCCCTCCTCTATATTACTTTTTGCAGTACAGTAGAAAAAGTAGATGATAGTAAATGACTAATGGCAAGTCCTCCAAACTTCTTACTTTTTTTTCCTCTCGAAATAATCAGTCTAATTCATTTCAGCATGCAGTTTGAAAAGATAAAAAATGTAAAAAGACAGGTCAATGTTGTAAAATTTCAGATCTTAAATCTTTTTATACATATTTTTTATGTATTTCGACATGAAACATGATTATGGACATGGAGGCAATAGCAAAGCACATACCAGACTAAACACTGCTCATCACACATCCTTCCATTGTCATCACAGACCCATGGGCTTCATTACTGCCAGCTTTAAAACAACAACTCTGATTCCCACTCCCACACTCTAGTCCCAAATGCTTTCAGTGAAGGTGGTTATAACGGTTGCCTGAAGGAAACATGCATGCAAATTTCCACAGAAAAAAATGGAGTGGTTGATTTTCTGCTGTCATATAAGCGGCTTGGAAGAAAGACATTCAAATGTGGCCCATCTTAGTCTTGATATCTCTGATATGTCTAAAAATTTCAAATTTTAATAAGCATGGTGTTCATATATTAGTTTTGTGGTCATTCAGTTCACGATTTTAAATTTGTAATCACTAACGGGAGCTTTTCAGCAGCAGACTTTTCCTCTGTCACTGTTTGTTAATGGATGTTAAGGATTTAATACGCTGTTTATATACCCAGGTCACCTTGCTTTTACTCATCCAGCACATCTTCTATGTTTTCTTTCAAAAATGATCTGAGAAGCCAAAATTACAAAGTGCTGCTAGAAAGAAAGGAGTTGGTGAGGGAAAAAACAAAAACAAACTGCATCATGACATATTTTTCTGTGCTGCTTAATCAGATGAAAACATCTGCTATTATCTTTTGTGGCAGTCACTAATGTAAACGAGGACACTGAAAGAAACAGCATCTTTTTATTTTTTTTTTTTTTTTTACTTCCATCAGAAGAACATCAGCTAAATGCACACAACTGGACATCAGCTGACTTTGTGGTTGCCCGGCAACAGCTTAAAGACGCTTCCAGGGTCTCTGCCTGTGCAGCTCTTGCAAAGCAGATAAGAGGAGCTGATGCGTCACTGTAGAGCATATAGACTTCTTCAGTATATCTTGTATTACACTGAAGTGATTATATGAACCCTACTGTGGTTAGTTTATAGTCATTTGGCTAATGGTACGGTAATGTAAAGTAATACAAACGGTTTAGACTTTTCTGTCGCATCTCCTGTTTTTTGCATTTTACGTGGCTTTAGGCTTTCTGCTGCATGTTGAAAGTTTTCAGCAAATCCTCTGGGACAGCGTATCTATACCCATTTGCAGGGAGTTGTAGGCCTGATTCAGGAGCCTCGGAGCCTCACTTATTCAGTATTCTGCCAATGTATAATCCTGACCTTACTGTTGCATGTCCTTGGTGCATGCAGAGCGCAGCAAATGCCTTTTTTGGGGATTGCATGCTCCAGCCCATTTTAATGTGCCTTTTCATTCCAAGCACACCATCACTAAGCCCTTCAGCAGAGACTCAGAGCAACCATTTTGATTATGAGGCTGATTGAAGTAACATTGCTGAAGTTGAGGAAGGTTTATGATAGTCAAAAGGAGGCAGATTTGTGTAAAGACAATGTGACACTTGTGTAATCTAGCACGGATATTACTAAAATTCATGTCTAATTCACTAAAAGGAAAGACATCGAAACAAGCGAGTTGCCCTAGTTAGAATTAAAGGAACTTCACTGGATTGAGAAATTTTTAAAGGAAAACTGTTGTGTTTGCCTCGGGAATTATAAGGAAAAAGAAAAGGAAAAAAAAAAAAGAAATAAAAAAACTTGTGCAGCTGAATATTTGGTGGCATTGCATTTTAAGCAGATAACTGAATTTAGTAAAGGCTGAATCATTAATAGTTAATTTAAGGAAATTTTATTTAACGCGTTGACACTTTGCATTTTGTTTTAATTGACATTTAGTTTATACACACATTTACATTTTAGTTACCTTCGCCAACGGGGAGGTCATGTATTTGTATTTTGGTTTGTCTGTTAGCAACATAAATCAAAAAGTTATGGATGGATTTCGATTCAATTTTCAAGAAATCTCAGAAATGGAATAAGGAGCAAGCCATTAGATTTTGAGGTTGATCTGGATCATCACCTGGATACAGATAAAATTCAAATATTAACACTTGGTTTCATTTGTATTCAGCAACCAAAGCAAATTAATTTGCAGTTCAACAAACTGAAGCTTTGTAAATTATCTAAAACTCATGCCATAATACAATGAAATAGGCCCAATAGGCTACTAATGCAATAAATAAAATCAGGGTCCTACAAGAGCAAAATAAATAAATAAATAAATAAATAAATAAATAAAAGCTCAAGTCAGGCTTATAAACACAAAAGGGATTAGGTTTTACTAGAGAGAGAGAAAAAAAAGACTTGAAAGAGAAACAGCTGGAAAAAGATGAAAATCTGATCAATAAAATAATGCAGTGATAAAATACTAAATAAAATTAAAAAAAAAAAAAAAAATCTATTTCATTTAGACATTTTAGTGTAAGAGGGGGGTTGCTGCAGTTGGTCAGGTTTAGGTTCAACAACATTATGAGCGCAAAGAATGAGGTCAGCCGACTACCTGAATATTCTGAATGACCAGGTTATTCCATCAATGGGTTTTTCTTCCCTGATGGCCTGGACATATTCCAAGATGACAGTGTCTGTGCCACCAGGCTTAAATTGTGAAAGAGTGGTTCGGGGAGCATGAGACATCATTTTCACACACCGGGTCCAGACCTGAATCCCAGTGAGAATCTTTGGGATGTGCTGGAGAAAGCTTTGCACAGTGGTTGGACTCTCCCATCGTCAATACAAGATCTTGGTCATAATTTAATGCAAGACTGGGTGGAAATAAATCTTCTGACATTGCAGAAGCTAATGGAAACAATTCCAAAGCAAATGTGTGCCGAAATCAAAGCTAAAGATGGGCCAATGGAATATTAGAGTGTGAACTTCTTTTTTGGTGGTGACTTTTTTTCTTTGGCCAGGCAGCGTATTTCTTGTCTTTAATTGATAAGTTACGTGGTCTCGTGGCCCTCACGGCCCACAGATGCAAAGCTGAAAGTTTTTTGCGTCCCTCAGGGTTGTGCTCGAGGCCCAAGCATGGGCCACGGCCCTGTGGTTAAGAATCACTTAGACTTCATTTACCAGCGTTTTTATGTCAGCCTTCATTGAGTTCCCAGGGCTTTAACTGCAGCTGCTACTGCCTGCTACATGCTTGTTTTTTGCCTTTTTCACATGTAGCTCTCACACAACATATTTACCCTTTAACTGCCTGCTCTGCTGTCTTGTGAGCAACATTTTCAACAGCTGTGGTAAATCTGGTTAACATTTGTGGAAGTAAAACTGCTTGAGTTATCTTCACTACCTGTTTTTGGTATATAATACCAAAAGTAAGTGTTTGTCATTACTGTTTCATATTTAGGCCATAGTGTTACTATAGTATTAACACTGGTATCTCAACCATTTGTTTAAAGGCAAGGCACATTTATTTGTGTATCACATTTCATGCACAAGACAATTCAAAGTGCTTATTATGAAAAATTAAAAGAATTATAAGCCTTACATCGAGATGCAGGAAAAAGAAAAAGATTCTAATTAATATTGTGCCAATGTAATGAACAAGAAAACTTTTTTGTGTACATTCAAAGATAAATGTTAATTATTTATTTTTCTTTACTTGAATATAGTTTCTTTCCATCGGGCTTTATTCCTCCCGTCAGATGCCTTTAAATTCTAAAACTTTAACTTTCACAGAGAGCTACTTTGTTTTTATTTAGACCCCCACAGTTTAACAGCTCATATGTAGTCAGTTATGAAAATACTGATAGGAGGAAAAAAAAACATGAAATAAAAGCCCTTTCATCACTTCAAGTTCATATTTAGTGATCAAGTAGAATTATATTCAATTAATTAATGACATGAAATTTTTCATAAAACTAAATGTTTAACAGAAATGAGTTGGGTGTGAACGTCAGTACAGATTAGTGAGTACAACAGAATAGAATAGTACTTTTTAAATACCAAAATATAAAGTTATTCTATCATCATAAAAAATATTAATACCCATTAGCAGTTATAAAATAGTCAATGTGGAAAATTGCTGTGTGCAGGGATGACCTCCTGTGCTGTTCTCTGTTGCAGCTGACCTGAAGAAGCCTCTCACTGAACCTAGTTTATCAGTCACTGAGCTACATAGAGGGTTGCAGGGTTATCCATTATGTTAAGCAACTTATGCAACATGGTTCTTTGTATAATCAGGTCCAGAGCATTCCCCCTGCACAGAGCCAGCCTTCTTTAACGGTTTATCCAGGCTCATCAAGTCACTGGGTCTGATGCGGCTGCCCCATGAGACGGCTGCTAAAACAAATTCACTCACCACAGACTTATTATTAAATATGCATTACCTTAATTCCTGCTCTGTCCCTGTAGTCCTCCACCTTCTCTACACCTTCTTTAAAGATGGATATGGTGCTTGGCATGTTTCTGGTTTTCCTAAAAGCCACAATTACCTTTGTCTTTTTACATTCAAACAGGTCGTTTTTCTCATGCTGTGCTACAAAGTGACCAACCAGTTCACAAAGATCAGCCTCTTGTCCAACATTGACACACCTTGCAACTGCGAAGTCATCTGAGCAGATATGTTCAACTTCACTGAGTTAGTAAAGAAAAACCTTGATCACTTCTCTGGACATTTTACCAACAACATGGGGGGGACGACATGTGAAGTGAACATCTGCCCTTTTCCAGCGCTTTTTTTTCTCATATGACAGCTGTGCAAGATATTATATTTTCAAGTAGTCTGTCTGCTCATTTACTGAGTGTCTGTGCATGCATTCATAAAGGGGTGGACAGGGACAAAAAAATCAGTCCTGGCAATTTAGCCCACACCGGTCCATATAAGATCATACATACCACAGATCTTTGCATGCCCTTAAATATGAACATCAATCATGCAACTTCTCCTAACTACTATAACCATTAAGGAGTAGAGTGAAGACACTGAATACTTTTTAAACAGTATCATTTGTTAATAAAATAAAAAGTCTATACCTTAGCACATTGAGTATTAGAACAGCATTCATCATTGTGTTTGAGGAAGAAAGAAATAGAAAGAACAGACATGAGAAATGATGGATCAGATGAAACCTGCTCCTGAACAAAGTGTAGAAAAACTTTCTCTGTGTCTGCTGCCTTCTCTCATCTTTCTGATTGGTTCAGCCTGGTGTCAACTAAGAGCAGACCCAATGCTCTGCAGATCAATGTGTTCCATGGGCTGGTGATCAGGAATGAATGTTCTGTGCTGACCGTTTGGATGAATGCATTCCTCAGGCACAGGGACAACAGTAAAAGGGAGTGATGTTAAAAAACCTGAGCAGGTTGGCCCAGTATAAGTTGAGCTGCCGATCTACCAAGTTTTATGGACCAGTCTGACCAATAAATAAACGGTGTCAGCCCAAATACCACATCGGCCCACAAGGAAAATGCCCGGTATGCTCGATAGCCAGTCCGTCCCTGCATACATACATGCTGTTTATCACCTGGACTCAGTGACAAACTCATTAAAATTTGATGGTTAGATGTCAGGCTTACTGGAGCATATTTCATCCATAAGGATACACAAAGTATGTATCACAACTGATTGGAGAAAAGGAAGCAAAGATATTAAATTCAACTATGGCTGGAAATTAGTTAATTAATAATTAAATAATTTCATTAGATGGATTGTCAGATGTATTTTTGTTTTTGGAACCTGATAACTGTTAATTTTGGCAAGCTAACATGGCTTAACAGTTAGCACAAAGCATTAGTGAGTCATAGAATACCTCATAAGCAATAATCCAGAAGCTGTTTTCAGTGTCATACTAGTAAAAGTCTTGGCGATAGAATTTTTGAAATATGATAATACAGAATCTTCCAAAGGACTCCGTAGTTTGTACTTCTGTAGTTTATACATTCTCAATCCTTGAATCTCTTGAAGGAGGCACAGTTCTTGCTGAATCAAAAACTGAAAAATGGATTCAATAGAATCTTTTTTTTTTTATTTTATTTGAAGCGCAACAATTGTATTGACATACAGCTCATACTTTTGCCTTCTGTATATGCATCTTTACAACTGTGAAATAAGCTCATACAAAAACAAACACATCACCTGCTGTAGCTAACAATGAGAGTGTTCAAGCAGGAATGATGTAACCGGCCCCTTCTTCCATTTAGTAATAACTACAACAATGGGTCTTTAATAAACTCATGTAGACTTGTGTGTTGCATGGTTGGAAGAACAGGATGCTGGTGTCACCAGTCCTTCACAGCTCCTTGTCTGCCCAGTTTTCTGGTCGGAAGTCATTTTGCAGCTCTTCTTTTTGCTTTCAACGGCTGTCGCAAGTTAGACATTAAAGGCACCATCACTTTAACTGTTACTCAGCAGCACGTGCGATGCAAACATTCCTTTGTATTTTACTATATGCTATCTGAAGTTCAATCTGTTGAGCCCTATGTTCTCTGAAAAATCTTATCTTGAATGGCATGAAATGCTTGTTTACTTTTAAACATAAAGATGTGTTTACACACCAGTTTTGACATCAGAAGGTTAAAGCAAGCTTTGAATTAAACCTAACAAGCCTTTTGTTTTCTTTTCTCTTTATCTCTTTTTGGCATCCTTGTTGGATCTGCTCGTCTTCTGCCTTGCATTCACACTGGTAGGTAAGTCCATCTCTTGTGTTTATGATTTAGCCTCTGGGCTAGGTTACCTTTTGTTTTTTTTTGTTTTTTTTGTTTTTTTTAGCTTTCCTGTAAAGAATGTCACAGTAAGAATGTTTCCCAGAATTTCATATGAAACACTTGTTGCACCAGGACTGCACCTCAGTGCTTTTGCAAACACTGTGCATGTTCCTTTTTCTCAGCTGACACTTGGCAAATGGGGCAATTCCATTTATGCAGCCAATCTCGTTGGCTACTGGAGAGATGCCAATCTGCCCTCACAGATAGGGAAGAGAGGGGGAGCAAAGAGAGCTGGTTGAATAGCATTTATTCATTCTGACACTGATCAGATAAATGGGAAATGATAAATGCTGCCTATTTTTACTTCCCTTAACCTGTGTTAACTTTGAATTCAAAAAGAAGCCTTTATGGTTGCACCACATCTCTGAAGTTTCAACAGAAGTGATCAGACCAAATAATAAATCATGATGCTGCTGTTTTAATGGCATGTTGGTCTAAAGTATGAACTGTTATATACCGGCAGACAAGTACAAAGAAAAGGTTTTTTAAATGACCTACCTTGTATAATTCCATTTGGTTTTCTTTAGAGAATGACTGATTTTGCTCAAATGTTTACGATACATCAAAGTCTTCATACAGGCTGATTTATAGTTGCTCAAAAGGATAGAACATCTCCGTAAGAACTGTCTGTTTCAGTTATATGTTTGAAATAAGTTGTTGCAGTTGTGGTGAAAGAGATGTGATCCATCATTCAGAGGTTTGCTGGATCAATCCCTGTTTTTACCTGAGAACATGTTGGTTTCCTTGGAAGAGACACGGAACCTCACATTTCCTCTCATGCATTCGTCTGTGTGAGTGAGTGTGACATAGAAAAAAAATACCATTTATGTTGACTTTGAAGTGCTAAACGTGAGTGAATGTGGTTCAGTATGGTCAGAAATAAGCTTTTTATTGTACAAAAAGAAATTTGTAGCCTGCCAATTTGCAAATGTACATACAAACAAAGACCAGTCTCTCTGTAATGATATGGCATTTTAGATCACATTAACATCAAGTTGAGATCCAAGACCTTTTTTTTTTTTTTTTTTAAAGCAAGACCCTTGATCCAGTGCTGGAGCAAGGTGGTGGAAATGTTATGGTTTGTTGCCTCACAGACCTCTTTAGCTTTCACTGACAGCTGCATCGTAGTGAAGTTTCTAAAGGCTGAGATTTCTGCGGAAGCTCAAACTGATGTGGAGATGGGGACCTTTAGTCAGCATGTTGCCCAGCAGTTCAAAAGCAGTGGCAACCTTGAAATACAGTATGTACAAGACAAGATAATTATTTAACATCTTACAAATGAATGGGTTTTTAGTTAAAGACATTTCAAACATTTTAACAAGCTGATGTTAGTGGATAAAAGGTTCAACATGGCTGCAAGAATATATTTCAGATGGAAGAATAAATATAAGCATCCAAAGCAAATGCTGCACATATTTTTTACATAAGAACATGCATTGATGTTTTTGTTAAATAATTTAGATCACGTTTGTTCATCATTTCAAAGATGATGAATTAGATTCTCTAGCTTTAGTTTTCCACATGACTGTAGTTATATTTAATTTATTACAGTTAAATAAATGCTTGCAGAATTCTGTAACACTAATTTACTGTTCCCGCTGAAACTGCTACCTTATTTCACCCTCTTTCCGGTCAGTGCTGCCAAAACATATTTCCCCTAGGTCAGCTGTTTGTTCTGGAAAGTGTTGCATTGAGTAAATATGTCAGAGATTAGAAGTTAGATTATATGCTGTAAATGTTTTTCTCATGATTTAAGTACGTTTTTCTTGTTGCACACAGTAATATTAGTGTGCTAAAGCTCAGGTGCTGAAATCTTATTTTTTCCTTGTTTATGTTTTAAAGAATGTCTTAAACACACATTGCCAAGCTTTAGATTTAATATACCCATTTCTGGAGTCTCTGATACCCAGTGATGATACAGCATTGCATGCATCGGATGTTTCAAAACCTTTAGTTTATATTGCATCTATTTTATGTCTCATTCTGTTAAGGTATGACTAACAATGATGAATGAATAGAAAATCCTGTGTCCAGCCCTGGATAAAGCTTTATAGTCCAGCCGCGGTAATACTCGGAATATTAGGCGCTGACCCACATCTGCTGTTATACAGGTTACATGGAGCCCCAGATGCAGGCCCAGCTGTTGTTGACTCACGTATTATCTTACAAACTGACCCTGATGTTAATGGTAAAAGCAAGAAACACATCAGCATAAGCTAATCTACCCGAGACAAACAGTAACATGAAAGTGTCTAATAATAACAATAATAATAATAATAATAATAATAATAATAATAATAATAATAATATTAAAGAAATGTTCCTCTTCATCCCAACTGTTACTGCCATATGTTGGTAAGAACAATCATTCCTGAGTCATTGATATTAATTCAGCATTGCATCGGCATGTTGCATACAAATGAAGCAGTGGGCTGAGAGACCTATGCACTACCTGCAGAGTTAGCCTGAGTAATGTATGTAGTTGTGGCCCCCTCCTGAACTTAAGTCATTTTCAGCAAAGTTGTTATTTTGACAGAGTGTTCCACATTTGTATGAGAGGATTCAAAAGTATATGCAAACTTCCCTGAATTTATACATGGAAATGTAAAATAACCTGTAGATTTCCTCATTTTAATTAATATTCTCTTCATACATGAACGTTATATAAATATCAGAATGCCGCCAGTGATGTTATTGCACTTATGTGACATCTGTGAGTATCAGGATTTGAAAAAAGAGGAGAAAGGGATAGACAATAAGAGGATATGGTGTGTCAGAGGATTTGGGCTTTTGAAGCTATTGGTAATAATAATGATTAGAATATTGATCCTTATAACCCCAGCTGTTTTAAAAGAAGCAGAGGAAAGCCACCCACACATTGTCATTAGTCATCACCAGCTCCTTACAGCCCACTGCAGTCCATGCTGCCACCCATGATTTAGCTCTCCATCCAGTTATGAGGGGGTGTTAAGTGTTTATTATGCAGCACAGTCCCAATGAGAAGGCAGAATGTTGCCCGATCAATACCTCTCACAGGAAGCCAGGTTAATTTATTTTTTAAGGATCTGCTTGCGTCTCTGAGGGCCTTCTTGCTGCAAGTTGAAAGGCAAGCTGTTTCCTAAAGATCCGCAGAGTGACATTTTGTCACGGACACAAACACACACACCCCTCCGTCCAGGGAGTTCATATTGGCACTGTGACATAAACCTGCATGCACCTTTTTATTTTTTGCCGTTGTTTTGTGACTCAAAACACATTTATCTGTTTTTTTTAACCCCTACCATACTTATCCCGATGCTTGCTGACATATGTATTTATTAGAAATTTAGCTGACTGGTACCACTACAGGTTGAGTTGAACTTTTCTCTGCATTGCTGGTGTTAGACATTTACCATTTTTCCCGCAACATAAGTACACAGTGCCCCAGTTTTTTTTCTTTTACAAAACACGCCACTGCAAAATTTTACAGTTCCATAAACATTACCTTTTACTCCATGAGTCAGTAGCTTTATCTTTACATCTCAGTGTTCATTGGCCTGCATTTTATTATCACACATGTGCACAAAGATAACTGCATGTGCTCACTCCAAATGTTCAATTGCCCCCACATCAGCTGCAAAACAATAGTTTCAGTTCCATTCACATATGCACTCTACAAACAACCACTGAATGTCCTCTGGCTGGCAAACAGCTGCAGCTCTGCCACACTACCCTGTCTTGCCTCTCTACCCTTAAGCAAAGAAACAATATCACACTTTATTTCTGACTGAGTTGTGCCCTGATTTCTGCACTGTAGGTGTCACCTCTTCTGCATATTAAATAATTTCCCAAGTTACTGATGGGTTTCCATATAGATAAAACATTTCCATCTTCAATCATCAGTTTAGGTGTGAAAATGTGAAGAAGGGATGAGTACATTTGTTATCTCTATGATCATTTTGGTTACCTCTCATCTGTATTGATTCTTACTGAGCATCATCAATCAAGACATTTATAATGGATGCTGTCTGAGAGCACACATCTCCCTTCAGGGAATCATCACCTCAGGCTTAGGTCAAGCAGAGATTTGATCTGCTGTCAGTTAGATGAATTGATGTTTTTCTCTTCATTTACCGTGTCTTACAAACACAAATAGAGAGAACGAAGATAAAGTTGAGCAGGGATAGCGAGAAGTCTAAAGTAGTTTCATGTCAGCCCTCAAGGCTCAAGCTTTTGAAATATTCAGAGCCATTCTCCATCACCTTTCACCCTGCTTGCTAGTTGAAGAAAAGAGTGAAATTAAATCAATAATGGGGCCAGTACTGACTTCTATGCCCAGCATCATCCAATATTTATACAAATGAAGCCTCACAACCGCAAATTTACCCTGCAGACGCATGTTCAAGGGGCTGCGAAGGATTCAAATGGCTTGAAATTCTGGACAGATTGTGGAGATGAACAGGGTGAAATAAATCTCTGCCCCTATTATGATGGTTACAGCAGTCATTTGCATTTACATGATATGACAGGTTATGATTAGCACCCATGTTGAGTCTTAAAGTGGGACACCTTTGCCTACCATAAATAAGAAATGGATCATAAATCCGGCTTGGCAACTTTAAGCCAATGTCATTCCTAAAACAGGCCTCCATACCCATAACTGCAAAGTGTATTGCTTTTGTTACTTAAGCACTGCATAAAACAAGCCTTCATCTCAGTTTGAAGCAGGTACGTATGAATATAAACCCCCAGGAAACGAATGTGAGCAGAAATTGATTTCAGTGCAGTGCAGAACACTGAATTTCCGAATTCTCAACATTAACAAGGATGATTAGTAATTTGATGGGATTTTACCAGAGAGAAATCCAGTAAGCTCTAGGAGGAGAAAAGGTAATTTAATAAAGGTATTTGGCTTACTCCATCAGTCCATTCCTTGTTTGATAATCTGGAGATTTAGAGACCGTTTGTGTCCTATTCCTGTAATATTGTGATGAAATGCCACAAAGACACACTGCATGGCCAAAAACAGTCACCACCTTTTACCTTTGATTACGGCACACATTCGCTGTTGCATTGTTTTGATAAGCTTCTGCAACATTAAAAGAATTAGTTTCATCCAACGTTGCATTAATTTTTCACCAAGTATTGATGATGGGAGTCTGACCACAGCACAAAGCCTCCAGCACTTCCCAAAGATTCTCTATGGGGTTCAGGTCTGGACTTTGTGGTGGCCAATCCATTTGTGGAAATGTCTCATGCTCCCTAAACCACTCTTTCACAACTTGAGCTTGATCAATCCTGCTATTTTTATCTTGAAATATGTCTGTCCCATCCAGGAAGAAAAAAAAATCCATTTATGGAGCAATCTGCTCATTCAGTATATTTAGGAAGTCAGTTGACCAAGTTTTTAATAATGCTTTGAACATTTCTTAACGCAGTTGTAGTAGTTTTTGGAATCTCCTTGTATGTTTTCTCTGCTTGATGCATGCCAATGGTTAGATCCTTTTGAAACAGACTAACATCTTTTCCAAGACCACGGGATGTGTCTTTGCACATGGTTGTTTTAGAAATGAGAAGCTGTTCATTGCATCATTGCATAAGTTGTTTTAAGCTGAAATATAATGGCCCTTTCAGTAATTAGCCAATAGGAGACTCATACCTATTTGGTTAGTTAAATCCAGGTGGTCACTTTTTTTGGCCAGTGTTAAAAATCTGAAATTTTCAGTTCAAAACATTTCATGTCAGAAATCATATACGATATTGCAGTTCAAGCAAAAACTATATTGGTTGTTGAACCCAATCACACCCCCCCCCCCCCAACATCCTTTCCACCTTTCCCCAGGCTGGGCTTACCTCAAGGCTCTTCACCCCAAGCAAGTTATGTTATCAGTTTTAACACAGCAAACCAACTTCACCCCACCCTGACCGTTTTAAGATCCCCATGTTGCACAGTGTTCCTAGAACACCAGATCATCATCTACACATCTCATATTTTAGAGAAACTTAAAGGTCCCATATTATGCAAAATTCACTTTCTAAAGGTTTTCATAGCCTGTGTATGAGGCTCAAAAATTAGAAAATTCTGTCACCTCTCTCACTTGCTTGCTCCACTTTTAGTGAATGTGTGCTCAAACGAGTGAGTCGGAGATCTTTCTCTTTGTGACCTCATGAAGGGACATAACCACTTTCCCCAGTAGTGGATACTGCCATTGACCCGCCCCCCCAGCTAGCTAAGCCTGCCCTCTAAAATCACCAAGCGGGTGCCAGTGAAAGCCGGATCCTCTCCCAGAGAAGGGTGTGGAGTGGACGTGGACAGGCATGACTCGGGAACATTTAAAGGTTCAGACACAGAAACAGCCCGTTCTCAGTAGAGCTACTTTTGGAATGGTTGAAATTAAGGACCAAGGCTGAATTTGGGGTAATACAGTTTGAAAACAATGTTGTTTAGCCTCTGACACCCATATGAAATTGTTGAAAAAGATTACAATATGGGACCTTTAAAGATTGAAAAAATAGTCTTACTGGAACTTATATAATGATTGTCAGTGAGTTCTTACAACATGTTTTATTCCTGCTGACTTACAAGTTGTAAACATTATCTTAATTTATAGCAAAGGAACACAAAATGATGCAAAATGATCTTGTTTCCAGAAAGGCTGCAGCAAATTGAGTAGAATTTTACCTTTGCTGTAGGAGTTTGCAGAACATGGTGCACAATATGTAAACTGCAGCCACAGTATGAGAAAATGCACACTAGAGAGCAGTCTGTTCCCTCTTTCTGCAGTCGTCGTGATCCTCCTATCTCCCCTTTCTCAAACAGCATACTGTTCATGTCAAAGGACCCAGGAAACACAACATCTGTCTGTGCACTAATTTACACAATAAACACCAGAGGAAGAAGGATATATACACACCTCTAAATGGACTTGTATTCAACATACATTTCACATTACATGAAAACACAGTGGCGGATACTGCATGTGCAAATCTTGCTTGAAGCTGGTGGATAATCTCTTTAGTGGTTTGGATACTACTTGAATTATATTTTGAGCTAAGTGTACGCGGTTTAGATGATTGTTGGCCTTCTGTGCTTGTTTCAGTAAAATGAGGCAACACTCCTCTGTGATAGCTGAAATGTGATGAGAGGCAATGAAAGGCATAGCTTTAGATCTTTGACAGTTTTTTTGTCTTTTTTTTTACTTGGATGCTTCACAAACAGAATGAAAATTGCTAAATATGAAATAGATCATTTTGAATCTGTTCACAGAGAGGTAACGGAAAATACATTTAACCAGTAGTGATTCAACACAATGAATGATAAACCAGCCAATGTGACTAAAGCAGCGACAGAAATTCAGACTATGGATTTTATATCGGAGATGAGATGCAGATATCCCTCTGCCCCTTTTATTATAAAATTAGTTTGAATTTTTTTCTGTATTTTATTATTTTTTCTTTCTTTTTGGTATGATACTCTGCAGAGTCATGGCTCTCCAGACTGCATCTGTTGTCGTTCATTCTCTGTGACAGGCTTCTCACGTACAAATGAGTTCACTGTGAATAGCAGTTCATTTATTTAAACATTTTTTTTATAGTTTACAAAAGAAATAGATTTTCTTCTTTTTTTTGTCCACACTTGCACTTCTTATTTTAACATATTTTACAATGAATTAAATTTTTTACACTTTAATTAAACTTAAACATGTTTTTAATATTTTAAATGCTTGTCAAATATTGTATGTACCATAATACAAATGTTTTGTTTTTACTCTTTCTTTTTTTTCATACATCTTCAGTTTATTTTAAGCAATTTTTAAATGTCCTGAAGTAGAAAGACACATTAAAGCTCAAATATCCATCCATGAGAGAAAAGCCTACGTGCCCAGAATGTATTCCTCGTTGTGTTTCTTTAGAGCATCAACAGGTCCAATAGTCAAGTGTCCTTTATGCCTTGTAATTTCAGATCAGCTGTGGATATCAGTAGCAGTAAATCCACCACAACATAGTCAGCCACATTAAGCACACTCCCTCCAAATCACAGTGAGACGCTGTGTAAAAAGTGTCCAAAATATTCAATTATTCTCTTTGTCCCACAATTCCCCCCTCCCCAGTGTATCCAAGAGGGATTTGCTGTATTTCCACTTTATCAAATGGAGAGATTTACTTAAAAATCATGGTCACACCTCACATTCCCGAGAAGGTTGCTGTTGGCAAGTGCAGGAGCCATATTCATTGATGATCACCAAAGCTCCTTCAATGTGGTTAGGTTTATAGTCAACATAGTATTCCGGTGTAGAGATCGTAGCCATCTGCTGCATGCTTTGCTTTTGCTTCTGTTTGCGGCGCTGACTACTGAAGCACTGCCTTAGTTGCCTTATTCCAGCTGGAAAGCACTTCCATGCCACATACAGCATGAGCACTATGATGAGAAAGGAGAAGATGAGCGCCATGGTGCCAGTCACCACCTTGTGAATCTGCATGGTGCTCTCTGGGTCATCAATGCCCACTGTGACAGTGAAAGAACTAGTGACCACCTCACTACCCTCGCCATCATAAGGGTTTGGAGTGAATGGGCCCAGGAACACAGAGCCACCCTGGGCCAGATCCCTTGTAGAGGCATACATGCCTGCTGTGGTCACCTCTATTGGGGAATCCTCACATAGCTGAAAAGCATAGACAGCATCCAACACATCCTCACCCTGTGCCATGTCAGGGCTTGAACACAGCAAGGAACTGTCACGCTGGCCATGGAAGGCACTCAGCCAAGAGGCCAAGGCACACACGTTGCGACTGCACTCCCAGTCATTCCCTGCCAGGGTTATGCTGTCCAGAGATGACCACGAATCCAGGGTACGCTGATCCAAAGAGGTCAAACGATTGGAGTCTAGCATCAACACCTTGAGGTTGGGGGAGCTCTCAAAAACGTGTGACTCAATATACTCAATTTCATTGGCTGACAGGTCAATCTTCTCTAAAAAATGCCATGTCCACTCCAAGGTATTGACAACAATTGTGGCACGATTGTTGTGCATGTACAAAGTACGTAAAGAGATGAGGCGAGGGAAGTGGGCTAGGTTTACTTTGACCAGCTCATTGTGCTCAAGATGCAACTCAGTCAACTTGAAGAGGCCAGCAAAGGAGTTTCGTGCCAGGCTCTGTAGTTGGTTGTATCCCAAGTCCAGAAACTGCATGCTCCTGCAGTCTTGAAAAATCCGCACTGGCACAAATTTGAGAGCATTGTAGCGCAAATGCAAATTGGTGAGCTTTCTAAGGCCATGGAACAGGTCTGGCTCCAGTGCCTGCAGCCTGTTATATGACAGGTCCAGGATACGCAGGTTTGGGAGGGGCCTAAAGGTACCATTTGGCAGACTCTCAATGCGGTTGCTACTCAGGTCTAACTCCTTGACCCGTCTTAGCCTTTCAAATGCACCCTCCTCTACAATGTCAATGTTGTTGTGACCTAGGTAGAGCCAGGTTAGCTGTGACAGGCCTGCCAGTTGGCCTTCACGCAGCTCAGTTAAGTTGTTCTCTCTCATGGACAGGCCCATCGCGCTGCTTAGATTACGGGGAATGTCTGTGAGGTTGAGCCCTTCGCAGTACAGCAGCTTGCTGTCGCAGCGGCACAGCCTTGGACAAACCCCTTCCACCAAGGGAACAGTTTTCAGGAAAATACCCAAAGTGCACAGTATCAACCCAGGGGGCTTCTTCAGTGGCCACTTTAAGTACAGTCCAATTAGGAGGAAATCCATTAGCATAAATATCCAGGAATGTCAGGGAGAAAATGTCCATTGAACCACTCTGGATATTGTTTTTGCACCTTTCAGATCATATGTATCACATCATGTTTAACTGATTAAATGATGTTTTGTTCCTCCCTTGTATTTTAGTTGTAGACAGTAATATTATATTTCTTAAATTCAGTTTACTAAGGGAATCCTTGTCAAAAATACAAAGAATGAAAAACAATTCTCTTGGCTTGTGTGAGAAGAGGCAGTGGGTGGGGAATAGAGGGGATTGAAAATAAAATTGTCCACATCAATCAATCTTATTTGAAAAGATTCCTACTCACCCCTATCCAAAAGCTGACAATCTCTATTCAGCATCTTGCTTTGTGCCCCAACACTAATTATGTACCAATCTAAAAAAGACCCCACTGTGGTACAAATTCTCCCCCCCGCCTTTCTCTCTTTTCAGTGGACACCAGATCCTTGGCAGGCTTACAATGTCTTAGTTCTCTTCAAGTGAAAGAGCCAGAAAGAGGAGGAATCCAAGTAGCTTTCAGCGAGATGGTAGGAAGTGCAAGTTCCTCTGTCTGCATGCATGAGCTCTGTCTCTTTTGCTCCTCCGCAGTCCTCTGCTGCAATGATCAGAGGGAAGAAGAAACAACCAGAGGAAAAAAAGACTGCTGAAGAATCTGTTTAAATCTCTGTCCTGCTCTTCTTCTCCTCTTCTTCCTGCTTAAGTTTCAGCAAATCTGCCAAAATTTAAAATCGTCCATTTCAGGAAGCGATCACTGACTTGTAAGGTTTAAATCCACGCAAGCTGTTAATCGTGCTTTCGGTGACGGAAGCAAAAAGAAAAAACAAAAAGAGGGAAAAAACTGGATATAAAGAGGTGAACCTTGTTCACTGTTTTCTTGTATAACAGTATTCCTTATCATCGCTGTGGTTCATTTCGATTTAGAGGTGGCTCCTGTCTCCTGTGGTTCGCAGGTTTCGTTCACTCCCTTGCTTGCTCTCCGAGTGTTTTCACAGCCAGCTGGAAGAGGCTGCTGAAGGCTGGTGCTGGTAGGCAGGCAGGGGCAGTAAATGTGGGAAGCAAAGGAGCGCACAATCCCTTGCAGCAGACCAGTACACTGACAGCGCATGCAGAAGCACCTTCTGTTCACTGAGTGTCGTAAGCCACTCACAATTCAGAGAGCTCGCTCTCTTTCCCTCACTCTCTTGCTCTCTTTCCCTTGATCGCTCACTCACTTGTTCATGCTGCTCCCCTCCTCCCCTTCCTCCACTCTCTCACATCCTCCATCCTTGCTTTTTTCTGGCTGTGTTTTTCTCTGTGCCTGGGCTTGGGCTGGGCTTAAACCAGGAGCTTTAATGAACCCCCCTCCCCACTTCCACCAACCCATCCCCTGCCTCAGTAACTGTAATGAATTGCTTCTCTTTTGACGTTGCTATAAGAATGCAGTTTTCTGATTTCAGACTTGCAGTGGTAGGAAAGGCATCCTACATTGGTTCTATCCTTAAAGCAAAAAAAAAAAAAGAAAAAAGCAAAAAAAAAAAAAAAAAAAAAAAAACATCTGCATACATATATAAAGTAAAATGCCCACATAACAAAATTGGAAATAATCCAGGAACATTTATTATGCTGCATATGCTGATTGTTTCCTCACCACCATAACCTGTCATAACCAGTTAATTTCAGTAATGATGATCATAATGTTTATTTTCTATATTGCAAATAACTATGTTTGAAACAATCTCAGGGTATTGATATTCATTGTTTCGCTTTGCCAACAATAAAACCTCAAGTCTAATGAGTCAAGACTAGAGTATGACATTCTTCATTTAATCAAACTGTCCTGTAGCCAGGCATTCTATGTCATTTCCAATTATCGCTCAGCTATTCATCCTGAATTCAGATGTAATTGCTTGCCACATAATATTAGCATAAAGATATAACGTAAATATTCCTCTCACTCTCATCTTGCTTTGCGCTTCTCTGAATTCACTACTAGCCTTGTCTTCTTCCATTAATTTTCAGACAATAAGTTGTGACTTTGCTTTATATCCTTCATATAAAAAAAATGTAGTCACTGTCAGTTGTTTTGTTAATTGGTCCAATCTGTTGAATTTACGGGAAAAAAAAAAACTATGTGGGCTGGAGATTTTCACAAGTTTCACTTTATCTTGCTGGACATCAGAACCCTAATCTCTCACACAGTGAGCTGTTTTGTTTAGATCTGTGGATAATGGAGTAAGTGTTCACCCCCCACACAGTGGTATAAAACATTAACTGTAGCAACAGTGCACATCTTTCTATATGGCCAGCAGCTGAAGTTACTTCTTGTACAAACCTTTAAAGGTCCCATATTATACACTTTATTCCCAATCTGAGACCATTCATTAATATCTAAATGAAATATTTCCGCCATGGTATGGACAAATCGACCCTCAGTTTGAGTGCAGCGGCTTCTCTTCACCTCCCTCTTTTTAGCAGCTTCAGAAATGTGCCGTTTATGGTGGGCGGAACCCTGGTGGAGCAGCTCAGCTGTTGGCTCCGCCCATCGCATCGCCCGTCATGAGGTGATTGACAGGTTAATATATTTTCAAGCTATCAGACTAATAAGGCCGAAACGATAAAATAACTGCCAGCTCTTACCTCTCCAGCTGTGTCACGGACAGTTGGTATTGAACCTGGCTTCAGCTTCAAACGGTTGGCGAAGCCTGCTTTCCATGCCCCCATGTTGTGGAAACAGTCCTCTTTGAAATGCTGGCCACAGACATGCAAAACCTTTGGAAGTTTTCCGGGTACATTTCCTCCAAAAATAAAATTAATCCACTCAGTCCTCGTGGGTTCAGTGGATGGAAGTAAAAAAACGTTTTCGTGTTCATTTATGCAGCCACAAACAGAACAGTGCTTCTGTCGCTTAGCCATGTCCGCTAACGAGGGTTGCCGAAGAGGGAAAAACACTGGGCGCTAGGTGATTTTTAGAGGGCGGGCTTTGAGAGCCGGTAGACGGGTCCATCGCTCTGTGGGGAGTGGTTATTGTCCCTTATGACGTCATAACGTACACGCTTTCAAACAAGCTCATTTCAGCGCTTACTTCCCTAGAGGTGGAGCAGGGGGGGAGAGAGAGCGCCTGAAAGAGTTTCACACTTACGGGTCTCCTACACATGCGGGGGGACCAGTATGACTGTTCCAAAACCATTAAAAAGTTAATTTTGCATAATATGGGACCTTTAAGACATGTTAGCAGTAATGCCAATTTTATTTCCAAATGTACTGTAAATAACTCTGTTTTGCATCAGCTGAATCAGATGGACCAAAGTGAAGAATGTGACTGATCTAAAAAAAAAAAATGGCAAGATGGCAGGAATGAATCTTGCTATTTTGTCTGTGTTGGCATTTTTATAACTATGTCGCAAGGGGACTACTATAGCTATCTTCAATTAATATTAGGCCGTTAAATGGCATGACAAGCTAGCAGATGAATCCTTTCATTTGTTGTAGTTGTGCTCATTAGTTTTCTCCATTTTTGTTGCAACTAAGAGAAAACATTGTATTTTACGGAGGTTGCCAGGGTACACATTCACAAGGTGAAATACTTAAGTCTAATGCATGCATTTCAATATTTGAAGCTCTTTCAATATGTAACTTTAAAAATTAAACAAGTTACTGACATTCAAATTTTCCCCACATTCAGATATTTGAAGTTTGAATAAAAAAGTGACAAGCCCAAAAAGACATGAAGAAGCATTCAAAAGAACAATTTTGCTGCCAAGAGAATCTGAGTGTATAGTCAGCTCAAACATGGGTCTGGCTCAGCAAAACTCCAGCTCTTTCAAAGATGAACTACAACGAGGGCTCCACACATTATCACATTATCACATTAGAGCTTTAACACTAGAATTACCAGGATTTTCAGTTTCCCTTGCAGTCCCCCTCCCTCTACCACAATTAATCACCTTACTTACTGACCTAATGTTATTCAAATCAGGTACTCAGGCAAGTTTTCAGATACAAAAAGCAGACAGTACCCAACACTAGCTTTTGACTCTGAACCTTACAGAAATGGGTTGAAATCTGTTGTAATGAATATACATTAGTGCTAAACCTTTATTTTGTTTACATAAGATGCATTTAACACAAAAACTAAGATGGTCATTTTGACCATTTTAAAATGTGCATATTCAATAACTTTGTCAAATAAAATCATGAAGCCTTGTTGGTCCCGGACTTTTCCTGAAACTACATGAATTTTCATTAAAACAAGCATTTAATATTTAGTATGCAAACAACAGAGGAAATGTGATCTTTTCTACCTGTTTTTTCCACAGGTGGTTATTTTGTGCTGTTCTATTTTTAGACTCATGTCATTGTGGATCAGATGATGTGGAAGTAGTTTGTAAAGGGTGGGTATGCAGAGATAGATCCATGTTGTATTTGACATCATACAGGACCTTGTAGGAATAAATGTCCACATTATCAAGACGTGCACTGAAACACATTCAGCTCAAAGTGGTTTCTGCAGCAGCTGCAGAGGACTGTCCAGTCAAGTTTATGTAGGAAAACAGCCATAAATATTCTCGCCGGACCGCAGTCGCATCAACATGCACGCTGCCGTCATGCACAAAGAAGCACATGGGCGTAGAAACAAGGCAAGAATATTTATACTGTCATGACAACCTACACTTTTTGAGGCTTTGCCTCACATGCTGCAGGTGTCAGAGTTTTTTTTATTTTATTTATTTTTTTCTCCAGCTTTGCACTGTAGCCCACATCTAGTCTCCATAGAATAAAACAAGAAGGTTTATAACTCACTGGAGTTTTTACTATAACAAAACTCTTTTATCTAACTCATTAATGAATCAGTGGAAGGTAACTTGTCTATCAGCTGATCACTCTAATACATCGGCTGCTGTGTGAAATCATTCTGCTATCTGTAAAAGCAGATAGAGCACAAGAACCTACAACAGAGACCTGAGCTGAAAGTTGGAATTGAAGAGAGGTGCAGTCCCTCCAGGAAAGCATTAAAAGCACTAATTTACATGTGGTTAGGAGCCACTGGGAACTTCAGCTTACGAAAATTTTTGTAGCTGTAGTAGATCTAGTGTTTATTATCACTGACAAGTATTTTATACTGCGTTAACGTTAACCTTAAAAAGGTGTTTTGTATAGTCGGAACATATCATTTCCTTGTTAGCGATCTGATGTTACGTTTTCTCCTGCTGCTAAAACGTCATAACAGAAATTTTAGGAGAAAATGCTCAATTGTAGATAAGCTTGTAAATAAGCTGTATATTTGCCAAAGTTGGAGGTAATTAACTGTATTTTCTTTTAAAGCATCACTTCACACCCTCACTATAGAAGATCTGAGCTTGTAATCCTGCTTTTTGTCTGTTTCACAGCAGGGAAACATGCCTGATGTTCAGAACATCACAAATCAGATATTGTCCCCTCTGTGTTTAGAAGGAAGGCAGCTTCACACAGCTTTAAATTCATCCTGCTGTCCTGTTACCCTTTAACAAATAAATGCTGAAATTGTCACCTTTTTTTGTCATATTTGATTTTATTACATCAGTGTTTAAGTTTACAATATTTTAGCTGCTAGTGTGTAAAGACAATATTGCTGTTACTTAGCAGCTGTTTGGTTTTTAGAAGTAAGTTTTTAAGTCACTGAACCTTTATTAAAATAAAAGGTGCTATTAATTTAAAAGCTTTGAATCATAATTTAATTTTGCATGTAACAATGCGATTCGTTTTTAATCACAGATCCTTTTAATTGTTGCCAAGCACAATTTTTTTGTTTGCTTCTTGTCTTTTTTTCTCATTTAATAATGGTGTCAAACATAAAGAGACTTGTGGTGTTGGCATTTCTCTCCATTATCTTCTTTGGCCACTTCAGAGGTTATCGACCTTCACAACACTTTTGACACTGTGCAACTTTACTGAGAGCTCTTATCACCTTTGCTATAAACAAAGCTGAAAAAATAAGAAACACAAAACAGATAGTATTGAAAAAGAAAAGAAGACAGAGATTTTTTTTGTGTGTATTCTTAAGGTTAATCAGGCCATTTTCAAGTTTGGGCGAGAGCCGAACAAAACCCTGACATTTACCAAAGGAGATAATGTCTTCCCACCATTGCTTGCATCAGCAGCATCCAAAGCACTGCTGGCTCGTCTTAGTTCAGATATAATAATTGGAATTCGTGTAGCTAAACACAAAGACATGGAAAAAGCATTGGCAACCATTCAACACAGCAAACATGCTTTGTTTTGTAGCCTTTTTTCCTCATCTAATATATTTTATTTATGTATTCATTATGACTATTATTTTGACATATCAACCATGAGATTATATTTCAAGAGTGTCTATTTTTATACATCTCACATGTAATAACATAGTAAGATCTGAATTATCTGATGCACTTTTTGTAGTAAAAAGCTGTCATTTCCAAAGGACATCTCCACATTACAGACTAGTCAAAGTGTGTGAAATTACAGTCGGATTAGCTTTGCAGTTTTCTTTTCCAATGTCCTTTTGACGTCTCCTTATCCTTCCTGACCTTGCAATGTTTTTCATAGAGGTCAAGAATAAGTATATAAGAGACACAGTTTGCACAAGGCTTTGATTCAGAGTACAGTCCCCCACCTGGTAGTAAATGTAATCAAATGCACAGACAATGGAGGACAAAAGGGAACATTTTCCTCTTGGTCAATATGAAGTTGATAGGCAGCTTGAGTACATGTAACCACATAATGACTGGCGTGAAAACAGGCTGGGTGTTTATCTGTCTGATTACAATAATTATACAAAAGAAACAATTACCTAACAGCCCTTTGCTTTATTATGATCTCATATGGTGTTTTAAGATTCTCTATTAGTCATCAGAGGCTTCGCAGCACTCGCTTCGCTCCTATTCACTTTACATTGTGTGATTCTAGACTATTTGAAACAAGTTTATGACTTTAGGGAAACAGTAAAAACTGTAGTCATCACCCTTACTGTGTGAGACTATAATGGCAGATATAAAGCACTGGAGGGCAAATAATCATTTATTTCCTTAATTGACAACAAAAAAGTGAACGAGCATGGATCAGCTCCTGATTTAACAAAGTCAAGCTTCTATTAAATACAAGATATGCTGAACAAAATGGTTGCCCTCCTTATTCATATACAGGAAGCAGATATTGCATGAATATATACTTTCACTTGGCGTTATCGCACAATTTCTAACAGCTATGAAGATAAACTAGTAATGAAAAAGTAAGAAACATTGTCCTTCACATGATCTGGACATCTTCACATTGGAATCATCTTAGCATCACCTTTCCTGTATTCGCTTTTGCTATAATGGATGACTACACCATCAGCTAATGACATGGTTCACTGTAATGACTTGGATGGAGCGAACAGGAGATGAGAGCATCCAACCCATTCGTTTTAGCCTAAGAGCTTTGGCTCTGCTATGGAGTTAAGGTCAGCACAAGTGTGAGTGAAAGTGTGTTACCGTGCATGTGACCAAGAAACATGCATTGAGAATGACCCACTTGCACAAACAGTGTTACAAGTAGATGATAATAAAGTCCCGGTTGGTTAGGTGGTGTGAAAAATCTTTGCAGCCTCAGGTCAGAAAGTTCAGTTTGTGGCACTTTTGGTCTAGACCTGCAATTTTTTTAAAATAATGTGTGTGTGCCACTAAACATGAAAGTGACATTGAAATCTAAAAACCTTAGCATTGTTTTATGTGCTTATTCAAATCGGTGGTCGTTTTGATTGTTTGTCTTGCAAAGTTTTTAAAACTAATATTGGTGTAAATATCATATTGTGCTGTACTTCCAGCTGACTGAATTGATTTGAGAGATCAAATAAGATTCAGAATTATCCACATCTGTGACTACAGGCCCATTATTAAAAAAAAAATAAATAAATAAAAATTATTCAATCAGAGGACATCTGACTGCATGAGTCCAACAAAACAAGGCAGATGATCACTAATTTGCCAGCTGCAGAGATAATGTTGATGGGCATCTGGAAAAGGATTGTGGTGGGGGTAGGTGGGTCAGTCAAGATACTTATACCGCAGAGTGGCTGTCAGTAATGTGGTGAGGAAACAGTAAGAGATGATCCTATATCTACACTGAAGTGGGACTCCCAGGAGACTGAGGTCATCTCAGTTAGAATGGGTCACAAGTGGACCAAGAGGTAGCACTGATCTTATTCATTTCTGTCCTCTTGGATATTTAATACGACATAATCTCATTATATAATCAACTGAAGATTAACTGAAGAAAAGAGGAAATGTACTTGAAAATAAACTTGGCTAGCCCTAGGCATTTCTAATTATTATCATCGCAGACTTATCTAATGTCTATTATAAATCATAAAATAATGTATGGAGATTTTCTGGGCTTCTTACTCTATTGTGACTTGCAAAAGTATAAACCCCTCTTGTTTTTTTTTTGTTTTTTTTTCTCTAGTGTCTTTCTTTACAAGAAAAACAGGTATCACTGATTTTACACAACATCCCAACAACCTTGAATATGAAAAATAAAAAATGAAGCTAACATGAAATATTACAAGCAAACTGAAAACGTAAGCATGCATCAATACTTTGTAGAGGCGCCTTTTTTAACATTTGCAGCTTTAAGTCTCTTGAGATGCTTATGTCCCTGTTAGCTTGGCACATTGAGTGAGCTTTTTGCTCCATCTTCAAAACAAAATTGTTCTAGCGCCTTGAAGTTTGGGGGGGGCTCTGCTCATGTAGTCTACAGCAAACTATAAATCATGCCACATATTCTCACTTGAATTGAGATTTGGGCTTTGATTACATTTTCCCAGAATAATAACATGTTTCCTCTTTAACCATTCAAGTATTACTTTTTCAGTATGGTTGGGGTTATTGTTCTGGTGGAACTGCTCAAATCTCCTATTCAAATAGGTTTCCTCAAGAATTTCCATGTATTTTGCACCATTCACCATTCCCTCAATTCTGAATAGTTTTCCAGTCCCTCCTGCTGGAAAACAAAACCACAGCATGATGTTGCCACCACTGTGTTTAGCTTTGGGGTTCCTGGAGTGATTAAAGGTGTTGGGTTTTTGCCAGACATACCATTGTCCTTGATATCCACACAGTTTAATTATTTTATCTGACCAGAAGATTTTCTTCCATATGTATTGTAGAGTCTTTCACATGCCTTTTTCTTAACTTTCCTGAAAGCAATTTTGTTTTGTTTTCTTATGCTCCTCTTCCATAAAGCCCAGCTCTGTGAAGTGAATGGCTTATCGTGGTCCTGCAGATAGATACATCTGTCTCTGCTGTGGAGCTTTCCGACTCTTTCAGTTTTACTTTTAGGTTGATACTTTTGCAAACCCCTGGATTTGAAAAAGATCCACTTTACTTGATTTCTCTGTCATTTTTGAAGGCGCTCATATTAACTGCTGCTGCATGATGCAGTTTTTTTTACTGTAGTAATAGCCAACAGCATAGCATCATGAAGTTGATTTGGTCCATATTTGAAGCTTTACTGGCTGGTGGATGTATTGCTTGATGTATGAAAAGGGGATTTATTCAGTAGAATAGTTGAAAAGTCTGGAGAAGCTCTCGCATTTCCTCCCATGATGATGAGATTGTAATGCAACATATTGTACCAAAGAAAATAAGGGTCAAGTCCATCTGTAAAGCCCTGAACAATGATGTGTGTATGATTGATGGAAGAATAGAATAGAATAAATGCTGTCAATAGATCTAGAGCTGTTTTTTGGACATCATGATTTTTATTTGCCCTGTTTTATTTATTTATTTTTATTGTTATCATTTTATTATTATTATTTTTACCATTTATTCCTTTGTGTCAAGTAGGCAGACATGACTTAGCTATTTTGCTTTGAAAACACAAGGCTGCTTGAACTTGAACCAAAGCTCAGTGTTGTTTTACTCCCTCCCTTTTCTTATTTCATGCCATCCTTCACATCCGAGGCAGCCTGACCTTCTTCCCGGATTCTATGTGTTTAGTGTCACTTGCACCAGCAAAGCTTGTTAGTGTTGGCTGAATAAAAGACACTGCAACGTCAAAGCAAGGCCTTAGCATTTTAAGCTCCAATGAATTTTAATGAAGCAATGTTGATTGACCTCAGTGACAGCACTGGTGTCAACAGTGCATATGGTTCACTTGTTTCCCATTTGATGTAAATTCAGTGCCTGGCATGCTTTCAAACACGCAGGTACATTAGCCTGTGCCCTGCTTTATTAGTGTACATTGTGGTATAACCCTCCCATTGTAGAGTTTTTTTTTTTTTTTTTTTGTAAAAATCCACAAACGGCTATATTATTCTAGCTTTCATTGTTTGTTCATTACAAAACTTTGAAGTATGTGTTTTTCTTTTTTTTCTGTTGTAAAAAAGTCATTAAATTATGATACTATAATTATGATACTTTTTATGATAAAAAGAGTGAAATGGGAAAAAGAAGTTCAAATAGTCGTTTTAAAAAAGGCAGAGAGGAAAGCTGTGCTCAAAAAAAAAACATGACAGGATCACCAGCCTTTAAACAGACTATTAGAGGAGCAAGTCAAATACTACACCTAATTTTCAGATAACAAAGTAGACAAAAACATTTAAATTTCAGCAGGAGAAAATATTGTGCCTGTTTGCAAGATGCCACTGATTGTGAGGTTGTTTTAAGAAGGCTTACACAGTCCTATGCATGCAATTTTTGAAGCCCAACACCAGATTATCTTAATAGGTCGAAAGCCAACAGTGGAGGATACCATGGAAGTATCATCAGCAAAATATTGATAAATAATGAAAGTAGTATATGTCAATTAATATTATATAATTTGCAACAGTGTGTCAGGAGCGTACTGTTTTACTTACTGCTGGGGATGGAGTCGGTTTGAGTCACTTTATGTAAAGTTTCAATGTGTGATCACCAGAAAATTTAGATGCACTTTAGGAAAATAAGTGAAAAAGGAAAAAAAAGGAAAAAAAAAAAAAAAAAAGGAAGAAAACAAGTTTGCAAATTGTCTCTCTGTGTTTATTTGAATTTTTCTATAGTCTTCAATTGTGCAGAAATATTAGGTCTCTTGGAAATTTAATCAGACGTGTAGAAGTATTATCAATACAAGCCGCTATTTCTCAACATGTGAAGGGTGACCCTGACTATGTATTCCTTTTATACAGACCTCAAAAAATGTGGAAAACTGGGTTCAACAGTATTTTCAAAATATTATTGTATTACTTAATATTTTGAATATTTTAAATCCTGCTGAAAATAACATAACTAAAGCTTAAAAATGCCTCAAAATGTTAGTTTGGTGAAATAACTGTGTTACTTAGCTGTTGTGCTACAGCCCGGATTAAATTCATATTGTTCTACATCCTTGTTGATACTGTAACAAACCAAATTTAATTCTGCTTTTGCATAATATTCTAACTTCTTAACAAATCCTTATCTTTCCTTTTTGCTGTAGCCTTTTGCTGACAACTACCGTTTTCCTATAAATTGTGTGAATATTTTATATTTATATCTGATAAGGTCCATCCTGAGGTAACTGAAGCATAAAGTTGTCCTTGTTCGACAGCTGTCACTAGAAATGTGTTTACTGTTTTTCCTTGTTAATCATTTGGTGTAATGTCTGCAAATAGTTTAGATCGTAAATTTTTATAAGAAATTATATGCTTAAATTTAGAATCATTAGAGGACTGATAATAAGCATATATTTCTGTTGATCTGTGTTTAGGAGTGGGCATTTTTAAGCAGTTGCAGCACAGTTGTGTGTATTTATCTTTCTCTTGAGGAGGAGATAGAGAATTGATATATTTCTAAATGGCTTCCAGCTATAATGAAAAGAAGGTGCTCATTGAGAGAGACGGACACCATGCTTTTGACATGTCACAACACGGAACAGTCACCCAGTCAGCATTTTACAAGCAAAATCAGAATTCTTCACCCACCACTGCAGCTGGTAGGATTTCTCACCCACATTTGGCAGGTTGGTGTGTGTGGGTTTTTCTGTACACAGTATTTAACTAAATTACACATTTCATTATATTTTTGTTTTTGTCTCTTTATAGTCGTTTGTGCTTTGGCTCCAATGTTTTTGGCCTCAGAGACTAAACAATGTTTGTGACAATTTTCTGTCAGCCAGAGGAACTTTGTTCAGCTGTCAGATGACACAAAAATCTCAGGCAGAGCCACCATTCCCATTTTCAAAACCCAGCTCTCAGGAGTGACATGCCCCCACTTTTGATAGTCCTGTGGAGTCTGGCCTATTGCCTCATCCAAAACCAAACAAGCCGCCAGAACCTTCATGTGTTCACGGACCTTTCTCATGTTGGGGATGAAGCAGAGCAGAATGTCGCAAACAGAAGCCTGTGATGCAAAAGGCTGAAACACTTGTAAATTTCGCCTGAAAATGCTTTGCACCGTTGTTCCTTATTTCTCTTCTTGTAGAGCCTGACCAGTATGGGTGTTTTTTTTTTTATTTTTTAGGTCGATACTGATTCCAATAGAAAAAAAAATTCCAATAACTAGTTAATCGGTCGATTAATTAAAAAAAAAAGAATAAATAAAATAAGTTGTGATTTATGTATTTTATTTTAAATTTGCATTGTGAATTTTCTTTCTGTGAAGCATGTATTAGTATAGCTACCTCTTGTATTAATGAATTTATGGATTTAGGCCATCTGTATTCTATATATAAGCAGTATGAGTGAATTATGGCAAAATATTAATAATGCAGCCTTACGATGCCCTTTAACTATGAATCACTTTTTTTTTAACGCCATTATTTTCTTGGCCATGAATTCATGACTCGTTTGAACCAAAATAAAAACCAGAAACACATTTCTCAGATGTTTAAATGTGTTGAAAAAGTTGCATTTTAAACATATGATGGTCACAAATAGTCTGGCACTTATGTTACTCCGCAGCAACACACACTAAAAATTGCTGTTACAGCCTGAGTCACGTTGTAGTATTTTCTGAGAAAGTAAACATAAGAGTGACATGATGTTGCTGAAGACAGACAGTAATACTCATCATCAGGAGGGGAGGGAGGAGGACGCTGCAGGTAGGTGACACTCGTAAGTGACGCTAAATCATGTTAGCCATGCCTGTTATTGCTGACTCTGAATCCCTCAATGGACTAGTTCCACCGCGCCTTGTTGAACTGATTTATTTCTAAATTTTAATAAGCGAGGTTATTCATCCAGTTGCTGCCAAATGTCCCTAAAACTATGCTTCAAACTAGAACCTTTGTAATGCTATTATACAGGATGATAGACTGTACCCACTCCTCAACATTTTAAAAAATTTGTAAAGACCCATTTTTTTACTTTGACCTTCACTGTCTTGACAGTTTTGATTTATCTAACCATTTTTAGAATTGTATTTATTACAATTATATTTGTATTGCTATCACTGTTGTAACTTGCACTTTGTGCAGCTCTGTCTGTCATTGATGGGCACGTAAACTCGTTAATCGCGTGTTAACGCAACGCTTAATTAACGCAACGCTTAATTAACGGCGTTATTTTCTTTTTAATCACGTGTTAATTTTCTTGCTGGCTGCTGGCTTTGATCACAGAAACATGACATCCCTGTCATCCTTCCCTGCTACAGCGGTGTGTCTGATGTAATCAGGAGAGAGCGAGTTTATTAAAATGAAGAAACGTTTTCTGTCTGGAACTTAAGAAAGGAAAAAAAAAGAACCAACATTTCTCTTTGTCAAAACCCATGCAGATGGACAGAATATCGTGATTTTTGGATGGGAAACTGCTCCCAAAAGACAATGAGAAACTTTTTATTTATTATTATTTTTTAATAAATGCGGTTTTAATTTAGACAGCAAAAGTAAGACATGTTTTCTGACTTTTACAAACGTGAAGCATAAATCAGGCCTTTTTCTGCCTTTGTTTTGATGAATCTTGGTCATAGTGAGATGAAACTTCCAACTGTGGAATCTGTGAGATGTGAGCTTTGAGTAGAGGAGTCATTTGTCTGTGTTCATGGGGAGACATCATCTGTCTTTACATATTTTTCTGACTTTGTGTACCTGCTTTTTGAATTATTTGTTGTCTTAACTGTGTTTGGTGGTCACAGAAATGGTTTTGCTGAGCTGTTAGCTGAGATTCTGGACTTTCTGTGGATACCACACATGTTTATAGTTACATCTACAGACCTGACGCTGCACCCGGAAACCAGATATCAACCCCTTAACTCCTGGTAGCGGAGGATGGAGGTGCAGTCAAGCTAAAACTGAAAGTTTAGAGAATTTATAGGCCAGAAATCTGGA
Source organism: Melanotaenia boesemani (assembly GCF_017639745.1). Classification (NCBI taxonomy): domain Eukaryota; kingdom Metazoa; phylum Chordata; class Actinopteri; order Atheriniformes; family Melanotaeniidae; genus Melanotaenia; species Melanotaenia boesemani. The sequence continues at coordinate 14,522,921 of NC_055685.1, forward strand.
TAATGAAGCAATAAAGGCGCATGGATGGAAGTCATTGTGAATATTGTGAATATTTCTCTCTCCTCACCATCTAGAAGCTGTGAGATTCTAATCCTGCTTTCTGTCTGTTCACCTGATGCTGATATTCATCACATATTGTTTCTTCTGTGCTTAGAAGGAAGCAGATTCACAGCTTTAAATTCATCCTGCTGATTTTTTAGTTAGTAAATCCTGAACATTTCATCCTTCTTTCTCATAAATATTTGATTTTAAGAACACATATGAAGAAATATTTTAACTGTTCCTGTTTAAAGAGAAAACTGCTGCTAAATCTGTTTGTATTTAGTGCAGGGGTCTGCAGCCTTTCCAATCCAAAGAGCCATTTTTCCCTCAGCCAGCAAAATAAAACTCCTTTAGAGCTAATATATATATATATATATATATATATTCTTAATGAAGAACCACGTTTTTATTTCCATTTTTAGGTTTTAAAAAAAAGAAAAACATAAAACCTTTATGAAAAGAGGATAAACAGACTTTCTTCTAAGGGATGTAGATATTTGTGGAAAATTATGTAAAGTAAAAAAAAAAAAGTCCCTGGTTTCCAAGCTAATGACAAGAAAGATAGATTTAAAAACACCTATCTTAGCCACGTATTTAGAGGCATTGTGGAAGGTCCAGAGAGCCACTTGCGGGAGTCGCAGGTTAGAGACCCTTGATGTAGTGTTAGTAGACCAAAATTTACTTCCTTTTTTTTTATATAAACGTAGGCCTTCTTTTAAAGGAAAGAGACATTTTGCACGTAACAATGTGCCTGTAGCTAAGAGCTAACTGAGCCAATTCTTAATCGCGATTTTAGTCGTGATTAAAAATTTTAATCGTTGCACAACACTAATATATATATATATATATATATATATATATATATATATATTTTTTTTTTTTTCTAAAGTCCTCAAACTCAACATTTTGACCAGATTCATGCTCTGGTAATGGTATCTTTTTTAGACAAAAAAAGGAGAGGAATCTATCAAGAAAAGCCTCTTCCTGCCTGCTATTCAGTAACTTCAGCTACAGCAGAGCTGTTGCCGGAGTATTGCAACAGTGCCAACACTGACAAGATGAAGAACCACAATATAACATTAAAAGTTGCACTTCAGTCTCCACACACATAACACAGCGGTATGACACCACACAGGCAGACGTTAAGATGATACTAAATGATAAGACACTTGTGCTAACCACAGACGGGTGGACATTGATGGCCACACGGGCTTATGTGACAGTCACAGCTCAGTGCATTTTATTTGGGATTTCACTGTTACATCTCCTGTGAAGTGGTGTTTGTAGTCAACATTCAAAAGAGTGCCTGTTTATTTCACATTCGCTCAGACTTGATTCTTGCAAAAAGTGACAGTCTTACTCTCTCACCCCCTGTATCTGAGTGGCAGGGGTTGCTCTTCTGTCACATGCTGCAGCACTGTGCCACGCTCACACACAGAGACCCTGCTCTCAGTGTCAGTAACAGAGAAAACCAAATGTTAAAAAGTGTGGTCTCACTTCAGTAGACTGCAGTCAATGCTGGCAATGTTCATTGCCCACACTTTTGTAATTGTAAAAGCAGAAAGACCAGCAATCAGTAAGACATCCGAAGGGAGTTCACCACCTCAGCAGAGAACTAATTATTCCTGTTTTCAGAGTTAATAGCACTGGATAACACCAGTCATCAGCCAACTAATTGTTTGACTCAAAGTATGTTCATAAATTCATTCTTTTTCATTCATTTTTTTGATGATATATAAATAAATCTATAAATTACTTAATTTAATTAATAAATTACTTATAGTAACGGAAATCCACTGCCTTTGAGGATACAAGTAAATACGATTTTTTGCATTAAACCCCCCACCCCCTTCATGTAATGTTGGCATCAGCAGCGGTTGTAGAATCAATTACTACTTTTTTCTTTTTCAAAATAATTAATGAAGCACAGTAAAAGTATTTTAAAACATTCATGTATTCTTTTACTGATTTTAACAAACATTAAACTTTCAGTATTCTTCTGAAAAGTATGATTTTAGACAAATGAAAAATTGAATCAGTTGTTTTGTTCCCTTTTTTTTAAAAGAAAAATTAACAGATAATAATTCAGATAAAGTAGTAAGTTGATAAGCAGTACTGTAAAAGACTAGTTGTGGTAACAACTTAATACAGTGTGTCTTTAAATCAAGCTGTCAAAAAAATTAAATAAAGAGAAAAATCTGGAGAATGGACAAATGCCAAGAACCTTCCTGCTGCTTATCCAGTGTCAGCACCACAGGAGGTGATGTACACTGAAAGCTCTGATTCCCCTTCACTGAGGACTGACCTTGATCGTAATTATTTCATGATGACTCTAAATTTCATTACAGACACTGCAGGGGGTGACCCAGGTTTGCTAAAAATGTCTTTAAAGTACAAATTCATCATGTCAAACTTTACACTAACCTTTAAATGTACAGATGCAGACACACTTATGTTTTGGTTTTAAATCCCCATGAAGATTGCCAGCGGGTGTGTATTGTCTTTCGCACAATGATTTTGACATGTCTGCAATCAACCAACCAATCAAAGATTTTCCAGTCATACCAAATAACTTTTGTTTTAAGCCCACCAAACCTTTTATCTCACATAAATCAGTTAATGTGTACCGCAGCACCCAGTATCACAAAGAGAGGATAAAAAGAAAATCTGGTAAAAAAGTACAGCTTTATAGTGTGACAGATTTTATGATCATCCTACCAAAAAGCATAAACCGCATAGAAATGAATATTGCATTGACTCAGATTCCTTAAGGCACAACAGTCATATGAAATGACAGTACCCAAGTCTCAGATTTTTTTTTTTTTTTTTACTTGCCTTAATATATAAATCTGTTTTATTTCACCAAGAGAAAAAGAAAAATATAGCTTAAATATATATATATATATATATACACACACACACACACAAAGTGAGAGTTTATATTCAATATTCTAGCTAGAAGTACTGATTACACATGTTTTTATTAGACCACTTTGTCATAATAATTTACAGATCTAATATTAAACAATAAGAAACAAGAGACTGCTTTTTCTGACAGGCTTTATTTTCCTATTGTGCTTGGTAAAATGCTATTCTCTGATATATGATGTGCCACAGTGTATGACATCATCCTGTCGTATTGTAGCTTTGTTTCATGGAAGGCATTTTGTCATGTCACAGCAGGATCAGAGTATGTTATCTGAAGTCCCCTTTGGTTTTCCTGAGTTTGTCTTGCTGGTGTTGTGCATGCTGGCTCTCTGTCACTGGGATAGAGAATTGAGCAAAAAAAAAAAAATAAAAAATTCATAGCAACATCTCAGAGATGTATAAAACTGATTTTACATACCAAACCTGGTAAATATATTGGAATGTGTGCAAGTCATATTTTTGTTGTAGCTGAGCATTTGTGAATTCGTACATTACAAGTGTGTACACAATGAAAACATAAAGAGGGCTTCTTCTACAAATATTGGAAGAAATTACAGACTGCCTCCCCTTCTTACACAAATTTAATAAACATCCTCAGACTTGAGGATTGGGAAGCTTGTAGAAAAGCCTCTTTTCTACTTGTAAGCTGTTAGTCCCCATAGATTGTCAAACTAGCAAAGCAGTGTAAATACAGAATCATATGCCCCAGGTGTGATGTCTGCCCAACTAGGAACTGTTCAAACAGAGAAAAATGCAGGCTGAGTTGTCTCAGCATGATGTACATGTGTTGTGCTGATAGCTGTGGAGGAATGTGTCAACCATGCAATAACAAACAATGTTGGTGACATTGATGCTTTTCCATGTTTAATGCTTTTTGAATGAAAGTGGAGATCATAGGGATAAAAAATGACGTCAAGTTTTTCCTTTAGTGTCACACTTTGTCACGAGAAATGTACAAAGCAACCTCGATCACACAGGGAGACGTTAGATTAAAACTATAGCACTTGATGAAATTACAGACAACAGCTCAGTGGTAAAATGTAAGCACACACTCATGTATCTGACTGTGCTTGCCATTGTGCAGCTGTGTGCATTGTTTTATTGGTGTTTTTATTAATATGGTAGCATGTTAAGTCAGTGTACACACACACAGGTGCAGTCTCTAGACACACGGAAGAGGTGGCGAGCTGTGCTGTAATCACACACAACTGCCACAACTGAGGGCAGTTCCAGCCTTTTATAGCAGGGCAGAGTTCCTGACTGGCTGAGCTGGAAAGGAGCGGAGACATCGTCGTCCAATCCTGACGAAGGAGGGAGGGAACGAAGCCGAAAGAACCCCAGCCAATCACCTGCAAGCACTCACACAGTCACATTTACATACATTCCCTCCAGCTGACAGGCCTGGGCCGTAACACCCATAGTGTAATTTCTTGGAGTATCATCAAGTGCTTCATATGTCTATGATACATACAACTTAAGCCAAAAGATTATTAAAGTCAATGGGAAATAATGACCTATAAAAGTGTTGAAATACAATAATTATCAAAAAAAATATCAAAATTGATCACATTTTGCAAAATAAACACATAAAAGTTAGTGATCCAAAACATTGTGTCTAAAGGCATTTTGATTGATTTCAATACAGTACAAAGCAACTGAAATGTATACAAGGGCATTTTTTTTCCACTGTGGTGTCATTTGATGGAGCCTTTTTAAGTGCTTTATATCCCTAGAATGTGTACAATAAAAAAAAAGGAAATTATAAAAACAAACAAACAAAAAAAAAACAAATTCAAATTCCTATCTTTTTTACGAAACTGGGTTGGGGTTCTTGTTGATAAATGAACAGACAAAAACACAGAATCAAAATACTTGTAAATGCGAAAAAAGAAATTAATAAGTAATTTGAACTATATATGATTTTTTTTTTTGTTTGTTTCTGAAGCCAAGTTTTATGTACAGTGCATTGTGCGAGTACTGTATGTACAGTAAGGTCACAAAAGCTCTCACCTGCTCCACCCAGTATTTCCTCTGTACCCTTAACTCCAGAATTGTGAAAAAAGACTAATCTAACCTATACTTCTGTAAACTAAGTTAAAAACTGCTAATGTTGTACTAAAAACAAACAAGAAAATATCCTAAGTGTGCTAAAGAACTGTGGTAAAAACACAAAACAAAACAAAACAATTTTCTATGCCAAAACTCAAAAATCAAAGGTAAAACTATCTACAATACACGATAATTTGCAAAATAAAGTATTCTATCCATCTCTCTCTTAATCTCCTACTCTCTACTGTACACTGCACCAACTCGTAACGATGTGATGTCTTGAAATGCGAGAGTCTTAGCTTTTAAAATATTAATATATTAAAAAAATATTGTTCTAGCTATTATAGTTTTTATTTTAGGGCAGTTTAAACAGAATTTTGCTAATAGGGAACTTCTGGCAGCTGCTCCTTTTTTAAAGGACAAAAAATGATAGCTATAGACTACACCAGAAGAAAACCTTCTGCCACTGCTGAGGTGCCATTTCTGTACATGTCAGAGCAAAACAGATGGGAATCTGACTATTTTCTTGATCTAAAACAAATCTGGAATGGCTGGCGCTGTTCATGGGTGTTCGAACGGAAGTAGAGAACTTCAAAATGGTAATGCACCTTAAAATGGGATTTTTGAGCTGTAAACAACATATTGTTATTTAAATGTGACAAAAACCACCCATACTGTTAATAAAATTTGTAATTAAAATTTTTTTTTAACAAAAAAATGGATTTTGTGCTTTTGTTTTCATGACTAAGAGGTAAACTTGGTGATCCTCTATCTTACAAGAAGTTTTTAAAAACCTTATAGCCCCCTCCCTCCAGATGCAAAAAAGGCAGGTCTTTCCTTTGCAGGCATAGGAACCAGGCCTACCGATGCATGTATACAGATGTAAACTTCTTATCTGATGTAGATTCACTAGTGTCAAACTTCTGGACTTTTAAAGCGCTTTTAAGAAAATATTGCTGCAATTGGACGAATTTGTGCCTTTGAAGGGGTCTAAAAGTAACACCGGACTTTATTCTTTACCTGCTGATCCTCATCTGACGGCAGATTGCAGCTGAAATCATGGAAGCGGCAACTTGCAGCGACACTTCCGGCAGCTGCCACAGCCTGACTCGAGTTGCCACTGCTGCCTGAGCTGCTGGAGCTTTTGACCATCCAGGCCAACAGCGGTAACGGTTCAGACTAATACGGTTCAGGACCCCCTTGTTCATGTGTACCTGAGGAGAATCCGGTAGGGGAAAACTGCCACTTCAAAAACGACTCTGTGGAGTAGGTGATTTGTGAATCTGCATTGCTTTCCATCTTGCTAGTGGCTACTGAGCTGCTGACTGTCATTCAGTCATTTCTGCCAGTGTATTTATGTCCCGCCCACTCTCAGCTCCCTGATCACCCACACACTTCGCACCCTAACCCTTGCAGTTTCTGGCATTTTTCAAAATTTGGTAGTTGGTGGAGTTATGAAAAAAGTGTGGGTGTAGAAACACTTTAATTGTGGTTAAAAAAATAAAAATGAATGTGAAGAACATCAAGCTTTACTTCATCAAGATCACTGCTGTCAGTGTGACACAGAGGGGGAAAGTGGTTGACACTGTCTGCTGATGGCAGTTTGCATCGGCGAGGAACACCAGACATACAGAGAACAGAGGAACAGATGACATGCACTAGATTTTATTCCCAGCAACAAAAACAGGTTAAACTTTGGCGAACAGTTGTCAATCTAACATAAAATTGTACATATCCATGTTGCCGTCCAGCTTAGCATGACACAAAGGGTAACATTTGTTATGCTAGTTGATGCTAACAGACTAATAAACAAGGGGCTGCGGTGTTGCTGAGCGTTAATGACTATGGAGATATTGTGAAATGAAACATTAGTTGCTCTTATCAGGACAACGTTGTGACCAGAAAATAAAATTCATTTAGTCAGTAAAACAGTCTTTCAATTTAAACTAGTTATAACAACCATGTCAAATATCTGACAAAAATCACTTTGTATGTTTCTCACCTAGAATTTAGTATAAAGGGGGGACGTCTGTTCTCATCACACAGGGAATCCCCACAAACCATTTTTTATGACAAGCAGGGATTATGAAAGTCGACCTTTATCAATCCCCATCAGGTCTTCAGCTCTAGTTCAAAGGCAATGCCCCGACCAAGGGCGATGAAGAAGTAATTCCTACCTAACATGCATGAGGGGGAATTTAAGTCTGCTAAGCATTCCATGTATTCATCTCACGATTCATGACAAACATTAGAAAATCTATATCCTGGATTAAAGGTCAGATGGTAAAACCAGAAGACAATCCTTGCTAATATGCCACCAGCTGGTGTACTTATTTAAATATTTTACATTGTTTGACTAGCAAGTCGGATGTCATCAATAGTCAGTCTACTCAAATAAAACTCAACTATCCATCCTCTCTTGCTGTTTCCGTTCCAGTAAGATGCCAGTCTCATAAACTGCAGCAGGTCGAACATAAAAATCCCAAGGTTGAGATAAATTTTGTGAATATGGGCACTGTCTTGTTGATGCCTATGATTTGACAGTATATATAAATAATATTATGTTTTGCAACAGTTCCAATTATTTATTAATTTCATTTGGGATTCATTCTGCCGTGAGCCTGTAATAAACTTGTACATGTTTACAGAGCATATTTTCAGTCAAACGTCAGGGACATGTATCCCAGAAAGCTGTGGAATCACTTGTTAAACATGACTATTGATGTGGTTTTTATTGTTTTAGTGGGATTTTGGCACTGATTTTGCATTGGTGAATAGATTCTGCAGTATCTCACAAATTAAATGAGTCTTTTACTATTCCATGTCCAGGAAGTGTTGTATTGCATATTTAATATACTATTAGACATTCTCATGATCTTTTTGTCTAGACAGTCTGCAGTGTTTACACTTTTCATTTGAGACACTGGCATCTCTTATCTGAAGGGCCCTGGCTGTTCTGGATCTGTGATAATAGGACAAGGTTGGCTTGACTTCTCACAGACAGTGACTTTCAGACTTCCATGACAAAGACATAGGTCTTACACTCTTTTTCGTCTTGAATAGAGATTACATATTCAAAACGGCATATATCCCTGCTGTAGCTGTTTGTTAGAATCTGCTCCTCTGACTTGTATATGCAAGATTTAGTTCAGCTTTAAAGCTGTAGTCTGTTAAAATGCAACATGTTTGTGCCCCTTTATTCTACAGTATTTATATTAACAGTTTCATGAAATTGTCCAGATTGTTTTGCAGTTAATAACACCAATAAGTCATTTGTCATTTACACAAGTGATTATTACCCTCCCACAGGCTGAGGTGGTCTACTGGACTATTGCCACACTGTACAGATGACTAGAATCCAGATCTTTACAGCACAGTGCAGGACTATATGATGTCCCCCAGCCCTACTCAGTAAGAGCAGAAAAATACAATTGGCGTCAGATCATAAGACAACTGGATTTAGAACTGCACCCCTTGATTAAAATGCAGAGTGCTGTCTCTGACTGCAGACAATGGCAGCTAAATCCTCTGATGAGGAAAAATTCTCAGCCTCACTTCCTCTCTCATCTATATGGGTGCATTGTGTTCATTGTCGGACAGCTAAAATTTGTTTTGCATGATTAGTTTCTCTACCATAATCGTGCCAACTATAGACATCTAGAAATTTGGACTTGAATCAAAATCCTCCTCTGTTTATGAATAAATGAATTTGACAAACTAAACTACTTCAGTGTGGGTGGTATGTTTATAAAAGTATTTGTAGCTAATATTTCTTCATTTAGGGACACTGTTTTAATCTGCACCCTATGTGTGGCCATGCTTTCCTAAACTATCCATTAATTCACTTTAAAACATCCTACTATCAGTGGTCTTGAATGGGTATAAGGTAAATTCTTTTGCATTTCCAGCCCCTCAAGTAGTAAGCTATTCTGTAGTGTGTAGTTAGGAATTTAAGGGGCCCTAAGCGTTACATCAAACACTTTCCAACTCTTTTTAGCCAGGTTGACAAAGCACTGGCAACATTAGCTATTGGCACTGCTCTGTATAAATTGACCTAGTATTGACTTGATTCATCTTGTCAGTCCTCTATCAGTTACAGCCTCGTGCATCTGCCCACCTGCGCCAGATGGTCCATGCATAATTAAGATCATAACCCACAGCGGAGACCTGACCCTGTCACTGCATTGAAAATAAGGCTGACCAGCCCAGGGGCACACTTATCCCAGATGCCCAATAGTTCCTGTTTCAATGCTCCTGGACCGGCCCTAACTTATTACCAGGCAGAGCATGCGTTGTTAAGGCCAAAGTTTTGCAAACACGTTGTTAAATCCTCATAAAATTGTTTTATGAAAATAACTTGCATGCCCTTCTCTGTTTGTTCTTTTATCCTTGTTTGTCTATTTAGAGTTATGGAAAATAAATTTAAATGGACAATAGATTTACTTATGCTATAAAAGTTATCTGTTTCATAATGTTTCCCCGCCATCACCTTTGGTCAACATTGACTTCACAACGAGCACTTTTTATGAGAATAATACAGTGATGTGAACAGCTCTACAGTATAATGCAATCTAAAGCAAACCCTTAAGCTGACACTTAAGATGTAGGGGAAATGCATGGAAGTTCACATAAAGAATTAACAACTAGATTTTCGTTATGGAAGGTCAAGGGTTGCTAAACTTAAACTGGGGTCCAGTAAATGTAAATAAGAGACACATACTGCATGTCCTTGTTTCCACAGCTGAATCAATTCATCAGTCTGTGATCAAATCAGTGCTCATTTAGACGTGCGACAGTTTAATAAATCAGCCGTTGAGAGCTTCATATGTCTCCGCGAGTGCTTGAATCTGCGCCGTTTCCAAGACGGGTTGATAAACGACGGCCAATATTTTTCAAGGGTGATGTCTGCATGTCATTTCCTGCAAATACTGTGTGTGCTGCAACAGCTGTGACTGTCGTAGGAATACATTTTATAAGTCAGCTTTAGAAAGAGAATGGCTGTCCTTTGAAAAGACATCAATCCCCAAACACCCACCATGACAGTAAGTCCCATGCACTGATCCATCCCCACGCAGTGCATTCACATCATGTCCAGAAATTCTGTGGCTTTACTGCTTCTTATTCCTCAAAACTATTAGCAGCAGCAACTCTGTTAGTGGCTGGAGCTGCTGCTTGGATGGACTGACAAAGCCCACATGAAAGGACAGTGGGAGACATAATCATTCCACCAGTCCAGCCAGCTCCACCAGTCTTTGAAGTTGTTGCAACCTGAATCATTAGAGCAAGGGAACACTCTGTAGCTTTATACAGTATATCTGTACAAATCTGAGTACAGAGTGACAGTCTCCACGGTGAGCTCAGACACACTACACATTCAGAACATTAATGTTATCAGATTGCCATTAGCAACTTTTTATTTGATCTGTAGCTGGCTCCATTTTGCTGACTTTCTTCTCTGAGTTTATCCAGACCATTTTAATCCCTGATTATTTCTACCTACAAAACAGCAACCCACCCAGATAAGCAGCTTGAATCATCATTATCCAGGTTTATAAAGATGCACATTTATTTCTCTAAAGCCCTGTGTTAACTCCCACCTTTACATTGATAGCACAAGGCTGCCAGCTCAGGAGAGCTCCTTCTCTGGTCACATGTTTGGTGCTATTTGAACTTATTATTTCCTGTCTGCCAGTATCAGGCCTCCTTCACTTCCTCATTCCCATTAAATATAATTTGCGAGAAGCAGTCTGTGAAAGATGGAGTGGGACTGAAATGCAACTGTGTCTCAAAAACCTTTGTTCTCATCAGTCATCTTAGGTTTCTAGAGCTCCCTCACTCCCTGGCTTGTGAACAGCGTAGCTAAAAGGTCACACGGAGTGGTGGGATCGACTGTTAAGGCAAGTGTGCAGGTGGATGATGTCTGAATACAATAGTCAGTTTCCTTATCGCTAACCCTCTGGGTATTTTCATTTATTTATGTATTTTTAGCTACAAACTGTTTTGCTATATTGGCTATGGATAAGGTACTTTAAATATAAAATAATAATAACTATTATCTGTTAAAAAAAGGGCCTCACATCCTCACAGACAGCCATGTCATAGCCATGCATGTGTGCATTGGAAAGTGTGTGTGATAAATCGACTTTTTCAGCTCTGCAGTGAAACAAAAGTACATCAATGATACTCAAACCTTCCTCTCACCCCATTGACTCACATTTTTTTTCTTTCTACACCACAGCCTCTACTCTCACAGATATCTCACTGCTCTCTCATTTTCTCACCCTCTGTAACCTATTCTCAGCCTCTCCCTCCCTCGCTTCTCTTCTCTCCTGCTGCCCTTCCTTCAGTCCCTCCCTCGCAAACTACTTGCTATTCAGTTCAGGGAGGCTGCAGGCAGCATTGCTCTAGCTCCCCGTACTGCTGCAGCAGGACTAGACTTTTTTTTATTCGCTGCTCTCTCTCTCTCTCACTTTCTCTCTTTCTCCTCCCTCCTCTGTCTGATAACCAGACATTTCCCCTCACCTCCTCCTCCTATTCTCCTGAAACTATGCACCTAAACCTTGGCTTACTGCCCAACATGCTTAGTGTTTAACCCTCCACATTCTGTTACTGCTTCTAATCTTTTTTTTTTTTTTTTTGTTTAAGGAACACATGGAGTATGAAAAGATCAGTCAATCAACAACACACGATAAACAAAGCAGCTCTTCAACATAGATGGCTTTTAGTGAAGATGTATTTAAAAACAAAAGGATTCTGTATCATTTGTTGATTGCATCTTTCACTATGACACACGTATTTTATAAACATTTTCCAAGTTTATTCTGTGACGGCTTCCTCACTGGCATACCTTAATTTTCCAGGCGGTATTGGGATATTTTCTGCGCTAAGACAAAAAAAAAAAAGTGAGGAAAGTTTACAGTTTTATGGTGCCATCACACTGAGTTCAAATAAAAAGAAGGAAAGATAATACCTTAACAGTGTGTGTAGCCTCTGTCTACATGAAAAGGCATCGGAAGGCCTGAATATTGGAGGACTTGATTCAATCCTTAAATTCAAAACCATGAATTAGATAGATAAATGGATCCATGAAAGAATTCATGCTGAATATAATTTGTTTGCATCTGCTGTTCTAGCAGGTGGGGGGGGGGGGGGGGGGTCATTCAGCAGTTGGCCTTTGCTTTATTGTTTTTGCTCTTTTTTTTTAGCGCTATCTCCACCTCGGTGCAATGTTCTCTCTGTTCTGGCCATTGCTGTTTATTTAGATCAAGTTATAGTGTTATTTATGAACTAGAAAAGAGTCATGTATATTGTGGCAAGTGTCCACGCCCTTAACATATATACCATCACAATTACCTTAATTTGATTCCTACTGGGTACCACCCAAACATTTTATTATTTATTTATTTATTTAGCACATGTTAAAAGACATAATACAAAAATTATTTATATAAAAACAGTACAAGTGCAGGGAGAGGCAGAAAACCCATACAGGCATTTTTGTATAGAAACCTTTAACTTTTTTTTTTGTGTGTGTCACACTATCTCAGTTAGTCATGTATTTGTTCACTCAAGCAGGAAATCTTAATTACTGTTTTTTCTCCACCCAGAACAAACTGCTTATTCCATATTGAAGATCCTCCATTACAACGCAGATGCTCTTTCTCATTCCTCACCTGCTTCACTACAGATACTGATAGCCAGCAACATAAACATGAGCCTGTGTAGTGAGAAGAGTAAGTCAACGACTTTAGCCATTAAAACGTAAGAGGGCTTGTGCCTGAAGGCACTCTGGCTCCTCCTCAGGCAGCGCTGTCCTAGGCTGCATTAACGCTATCTGACATGAGAATACCAGGCTTAAAAAGCACTGCTGCAGATACTATTGCCATCTCTATGTGAAGTAAAAAAAACATGAAGGCTTCATATAAGCTACACATGGGAGTCTGGCTGTCCTGAAGCTTTGCACAGCAGCTTTGCATATTTATATTACAGTAACTAAAATGTATTTGATCTCAGAGTTGCATACACAGCATGTGCTCGCCCATGTGTGTTTCTTCAATTAATCAAATGGTCCAATACTTAATTGTTTACTTCTTGTTTGCATGTATGGTAGCAAAGAATCACTGGCCACTCATTAGGGGCATAACAAAATTCACTTTATTTAATGATTAATATCAAATGAGTGCTGTTTAGTTAGACCTGTTTAACCTTTGTTGCTAATGTGTTTGTAATTGTGTAGGCTGCCTAAGCTTCCTGTGGACCTTCCTTAAAATTGTAACTGATGTGGACAATTAGTGAAACATAAAGGGTAATGAATAATGTATGGTGCTCAGGGGATTCAAGGACTGAGAACCACTGTCTTAGGTTATTACCACTTTCATTAAACCTCATTAAAAAAGAAACGGTGGCGAGATTTGTGTACATGTCTTAAAAAAATGGTACATACATGGGATCCAGCTCTCTTCTTAGTCTGTGGCAGAAAGTTTTTTGTTTTCCTTTTAGTATTCTCTAACAAAATAGCTAAAGCCTGTAAAGTTTTCAGAATCTAGGTGTAAGAAATAACGTGTCTGGTCAGTGTCATCAGAAGTAATTTCTGCTGTGAAAGACAGCTCACTGATCTGCTGTGCCTGTAACACTAATGTCACAAACTCAGCATGATCTTTCCAGATTTGTCAGATCTGTATTTTGTCCCATTGGAACTTATAAATCTCACATGTCACTCTGGTTGTGGTCTTTTTTTTAATCTTTGTTCTCGTATTTTGGTTTTTTAGCCATGTTAGGATTATTTAGTCTGTGTTCTCAGGCAAAAGTCACTTCTCAAAGTTTCAGAAACAGAACTTCTCCTGTATGACTTCATATATGTATATATATATATATATATATATATATACATATATAGATAGATAGATAAAAGGGAAATAACATGTTTTTCAGATTACATCAGCATTAAACTCTCCCATTTTTAATAGAATTTTTGCTCATGAAATCTACGTGTTTACATTAGCATTTCCAGAACATTTGTCGATATTTTTATCTTCATGGTGCTACACCTGGAAAATGTAGCAGCTATCTTCCTTTTCACCCTCTTCCCTCTTGGCAGAAAATAAATCTTAACATCCAGTCTGCAGAGGGACAGACATCCTAGCCAAAGAGATCCTTCATTAAAATCTCAGACTCCAGGTCAATGACAACAGCTGTGCTGTATAATTGCTTATTTGTGTTTTTTTTTTTTTCCTTTAGAAGAAATGAGAACACATTACTTTGGAGTCAACCTTGCGCTTTAGCCCCATTACTAACACGTGTTGATCTATTTTTTTTTGTTTTTGGAAGCCCTGCAAGTGAACTGTTGTCTCTAAAATACCTCTGGTGTGAAAATGAGTGTGGATTTCTGTTTTCCTGAGTGCTTGTGATAGACTGTGTCTGGGTCAGCATGACCCAGCATAAAACCATGCCTTTATACCATCTGAAAGGAAAACCAAAAAAGGAATACAAATTTTCCACCAACCTGGTTTTGTGTTGTTCATCTTGGATCCATTTTGTGTGCTTGTACAATATATGTACTAGTTTAGAATGACTTCAATATTCTGTTGCATGTTTTGAGTTTCTATGCCATCATATTGAAAATGAGAAACCAGAAATTTGAATACAAACCACTCCTCTGGAGGCATTTCGCCTTGCTGTAGGCATTGTGGTGTGTTTTCTTTTATTTGGGTACCCTGTAATCACACTAGCTGATAGCCACCGCTGCACCTCTTTAAGTTGCACTTAATGAGAACAAGTCAAATTGGCCCATCTGTGGCCCCACAGCAGAGGGAGCACAACTTATCTTAATGAGGATCTGGGTACCCATTATCAGCTGGTAACCCGACCAACATGTTAACACTGTTATCGTCACACACACCCAGCTCAAACATACACACAAACACTGTCTCACCCTCTTGTTATCAGCTAGCCTTCCCTCTTTAAGCTTGCCACAGACAGTGTAACCACATTGGACAGTAATTGTACCTCTCACTCCTGCCTAATTGAATTGACAAGGAGCCGGAATTGATATCATTTACCTCATTGATCTTGAGAGACAATGAGACACAATGCATCATGCTCTCTCCCCCCCCACCTCACTTCTATTTTCTTCCCTCTGATTCATCTGTCCACTTCTTTGATTTGTCCTGCTATTTCCAACAAATGACCAGATTCATTCGTCATCCTTTCACCGGTACCACTGTCTTTTTTTATTGACTTGTTTATTTATTTCATGCTAGAAATATATTTTTCCCAGTTTTCACAGTACATTGTGAAAAGTTTAAAGAAAGAAGGAAACCAGCTAACTAAATGCCATGCTCTGCTACAGATCATTCCACATATTGTATGTGTTATTCCATCATTATGAGTGTTAAGGTCAGAAATGCAGTGAAGCAGATTGGACTGCAGTGCACCAGCAAATTACACACTTACTGTGAATGGACCTGAGAGAATAGGCATGCTCCCAACCCAGCAGCACACACCATCTACCAACTGTCTCCTGAGTGGGCTGGAGTATTCACTTCCACTGCCTCCATTACCCCACACACAAGATCCTTATTGCCAGACACCTTCTTCTGTCTTCTTGCCCCCAACAGAGAGTGAATGAGTGCACACCGGGTGGGGGAAATAATAGATGAGGTGCAGTTGTGAACATTGTCTACATGCACTGCACCATGGGAATTGTGTTTACTAGAAAACCAAACATACATGTTTCATCATACGACAGTCGAAAACTAACCAATCGATGATGCTACTTGGGAAACAATTGAGTCAACCACCAGCTTTTAGTTGTAAAGCTTTTAATGGTGGTTACTATGGCATACAGAACACACCTGGACTAACACATAGGAAAGTCAAACAGATGTCCAACAAGGTGAATTATTTGTTGAAATTTCTCTCTCTCTTACACACACACACACACAAGCCAAAGATAATAATTCAGACCTAGCCAAGATGAGTGTGAGCTCAACACATTGACTAACCCATGATTCATCACTGTGGACAGCTTTGTATGTAAAGTTTGTAATCGGGGATTCATGCATAGGGTTTTTAATTGGGCATTTTAAGTTTCAACATGAGCAATACGTGTGTCATCGTATCATTAATGCATTTGTTATATGAAAATAAGGGAATAAGAGGAGCAATTATAGAACTAGATAAACTTTTTTTTTTTAAGTTGTGGTCTTCACTTCTGGTAACTGTCAAAACTCTGTCACATTCATGTCAAAGACTCTGTTATATACAAAACACTGCAGTGGTCACAAGAATAAATAAACACAAATAACTACTACTTAGTAGGAGCTAAAAATATCAGTTCCAGGATTTTGTCCATTTAGTGTGACATCACTGTTCTGGTTTAATCTCCTTAACTCAGATTAAAGAGTTTGGAGAATAAAACAGCTGGGATTTCCAATTCTGAAAAATACAATTTGGGGGAAAAATGAGTACACTTAATTTGGTTTATCAGTGTCTCTGTAAGACTTTTTAGTTCCATCCACAGCATCACTATGTTGAAATTAACATTGCTGGTTTATGCTGGGACATTATCTGTGAATGTTTGGAAGTGTATTTTAGGTGGTGAGCATCTGTAATCCTGTGTGTTGCTCTGGAGCCTTTAATGACACATCCGTCTCTGCAGGCAACACAATGACTAATGTCGTCATGTTCTCCTCTTTGGCGTAGAAGTCAATATGTGAGTGTTTGTTTGGATGCATGGCACATAATAAAAAGTAACTGCCATTTCCATTTCCTCTCCTCCTCTTTATGCCAGTCAACAACTAGATAAAAGCTTTCATCAGTCCTCATGCAAACAGTGCAGTAGTCAGTTTTCAGTTAATATGGCACTGAATGTCAGACATACTGTTAAAGACACGCATGCCAGTTCTTTTCCTTTCCGTTTGGTGCATTGCTTCACAAAAAAATGACTGCATTGTGTGATTGCTGCTAGAAGTGGGAGTGACTTGCTGTAGTATGAGCTGGAAACAAATGATTTATTCTTACTGTAATGTTTAACATCCCTATGCATGACAATGCCATATGAGCATTGGCCATGGGAAAGCAGCAACACATGAGACAGAAAGAAGAATTGTGTCCCTTTCTGTAGCTACAGGATCTTCTCAATGAGAAGTGCTTTCACATCAGTGACCTTGCATACGAAATAAGGGAAGTGCTAGAAGATTATGATTTGTTGTCCCCAAATTGGTACCTTTACAAAGCCTTTTCTGGAGCACAACAGTAGTAAACAAGACAGGTTTGCTTTGAACTTCCAAAGCACGGCGTTTCCTTACTGATAGATGCACCATAATTAGGGTAAAGAAGCTGCTTGCACACCTGAGCAAGCGAAGGACTACAGTTGTCACTATTGTCATGCCAGCCCAGAGTTCACAGTAGGTGGGGGTCTTTGTTGTCTCTCCTCTCTGTTGCATTCTGTTTGTTGCAACAGAACTGCTTATATTTAACGAGAGAGCTCATATTTCTGATATTGACCGAGGCAGCGAAAGTGATGATCAGTGTTAACTGTGAAGGAGTTTACCATGAGATATGCATATGATGTGGGCTCATTTGGTTCTCTGTGACACATAGATATGAGATATTCTGTTCCACTAAATTATCGAAAGGGTAGAGCAATATGCTAGTTACACAGATAAGCAACCGTGTTTCCTGTTTTATTAGACAGGATAAAAACTAAATGGCTGCTTTACTCCACGTCTGAGTGGTCAGTGCATCTCATGAAATCCTTACTGGAGGATTTGGAATCTGTGTCACCAGGTGTACGTTTCTTCATAAAAGTGTAAAATCAAACTGACTGCTCATCTTCAGCAGAACAGTTACATGGTTGCTTGGCAACAATACAAAAACTATGTATTCTGGTATTGCTTAGACAAAGGATGTCTTTGTTTTTTACAATCTGATAATCATCCTAGTACCTTTTTTTCCCCTCTTCTTTTCTTTCCCCCCTAAACATCTCCAACTTTTTGTTTTTTTTTTTCTTTTTTTTTGCTTTGTCCTCCGTCCTCCTGAAACAAAGAAGGTTTTTAGAAGAGGGAAGGTGCCAGTCATTTTTCAGTTGTCAAAACAGATGATAACGCAGTTAGCATAGGTGATTATTTGTAAGCGTTCATTTGGAAGAGATGTGGTATTTGGCTTGATGCAGCAGCTGATTAAGATTACATATGAGGGAGTTTCCAATAGAGCAGTAAACATAGATCATTCTTCACCATTAACCATTATACTCTTACACTGTTGGCTTCAATGCTGCAGTTATTGCTCATTAACTTTATTAGGTTTGTTTAAAAAGTGTAAGCCAGACAGAGGAATTAAGATTTGGATAGGAACCTTGTTAATGCAAGCCTTTTTTTTTTTTCTTTTTTTGTTTTTGCCTTTAACATTTGTAAGGTGCCAATAAGTAAAAATGCTGTGTTCTTACAGAGAGACCTGAGGGAAAAATGAGAATAAGCTTGATATTAGGCAGCTGCTCATCAATGTTTTTCACCATGTTTCTCACCAGAAACATGTCTAGTAAAGTATTTATAGTAAAATTATTTTTTTTATTCTACTTCCAGGTAAAAATCAATTCATAAACACTGAATGAGGATTTTTTTTTTTTTTTTTTTTGGCCACTGTCCACTGTCAAAGACATACTTTGTCATTTTCTTAAAGTCAGCACAGAGTAGCACTGCATGAGTCCCTAAGCAGAAATGTTCGATTCAAGACGCCGGCACTGTCTTTTTAACTTTCAGGCCGAGCTGCCATTCCAAATCAGATAATAAAATTGGAAATCTAATAACTTTCTCTTCATGGTTTCTGAACAAAAACACTAAAGCTTGTAAGTGGTAAATTGAGCCTGCAGCTGAAAGTGGATCCTCCTGCTTGGCCAGGCTTTTCAGTGAATTGAATGGAAATATTTTTGAATGAAAAATGGAGAAAGATCCTGTCACAGTGTCACCTTTGGTGACTCCTACTCGTTTGGTTGCTGTGCTTGTTAAATGGAGAGAATTGAAAGCTGGAGCAGTAAGAAGCTGTGCTGCTTGCCCAGTGAAACTTCCCGCTGTCAAGTGAAAAGAAGCAGCTTGTGACTGTGTGTATCAGGTGAAGCATGTGGTAGTCTACACCCTCCTAGAGCCATCAGTAGGAGTTGGCATTGACAGGAAATACAGCACAAAGGGGAATTGGCGACAACTAAATTGATACTTGCCAGAATGGTTAGTTGCTATGTAACCTTACAATTTCACTCACGTTTGTTTCTCTAGCCAGTGAACATGTTATTCTCCGGTGGCTCCATGAAACGTTGTATTTTTGTCATTAACATTCTGCTCTGAAACAGTCCTTGTTAAGCCCTTTAAAAAATCTTCTCATATATTTGTGATGTATGTGCATTGTTACAATGTAAGTATTTTGTTTCTTCTCACAGACTGGCAGAAAAGAGAAAGGTGACCCACTGAACTCAGCCATTGACAAAATGACCAAGAAGACCAGGGACCTGCGCAGACAGGTGAGATCGCGCTTTCACAACACTCCATCTTTCTCTTTACAGCACTCCACACCTTCACATCTTCAGCACTGTACGGCTAAATGGACGGACAAAAAATGGAGATATTTCACACAATAAATACGATTTTTTGACACGCAGAGCCCGACCAGGTGGTTGGCTGAGCTGGACTGTGACAATGAGACCAAGCAGAAGTTGAGGTTCATTTTAGACTGCGTTCCTGAAAGATGAAGTGTTTGTATTCTGTGCTCCTCCTTTTAACAACACTTTAAAATTACACCTAATTCTCTTGTAAACACACAGCTATCAATCAGTATGCCATGTGTGAGGTGTTTAGCTGTTTGTTTAATTCTCAAAACATTTTAAAGTTTAAACATGGAGCTGCAATAGAAACCAAACAAAAATCCACCTTCTAAAACCTTTTGCCCTCTAGTAGCAATGAATAAATTCAGTGATATAATGCATAAAATCACAAGTAATATTGGTACTTTTCTCATCTTTACTAAAGACAAATTTAAAATGGCTTTCTTTCCCATTGGATTGTGAAAATAAAACAAGCGTCTTAAATAAAGAAGAGAGGCAAGCATAGATGTCTTTTCATCGGTCAACACACCTCTTAGGTGCTCTTTCACATCTCATCAATTAAAAACTTCTCAAGAGTGATATTGCACATCTGAAGAGGCTGTTTTATATTTCCTCCCTATAAATTACAGCTTGAGATGTTCTTATATTACTTGTTTTTATCTTCTGTTTTGGAAAAGAAGCAGTTTACCGAGTGGTTGTGTCCTGTCTGACCTCTGGAGATGATGAGATCTTTCTCCCCTGTTGGGGGGCTGTCTGACAAGCTGGCAGGCAGTATTCACTCTGACAGCATGTTCTATTGACTCGGGGATTGGCTTGACAGAATGGGCGTTGTGTTTAAGCTTTGTGTTAAGATGGGAGGGCAAACTCGCAGCGCACATGCAGGCACTGCATTGAGTTGTGATAGTGTAATTATGTCAACAAGACACATGCCGAGTTTAGCAAGGCAGTGGCACCGTGTAGAGATGCAAGCCCTTCCTGAGGGGAGGAGAAATGTTGTGCATTTGAGATTTTCCGCCTCCAACATCTCCATTGTGAAGAGGAGGGATCAAATATTAGAGCAGACAAGCACAGATGATAGACAGCATTTGTGAATTGGGAACAGGTAAGACCAAGCAAGCTTTGCAACGACACCGCCAGAGAAAAGCTGTGTTGTTTTCGCTGTCATGCAAATGTTTACACATATGAGACAATGCCAAGCTGTCTGTTATCCAGGCCCAATTCAGTAGATGTCAAGTATACTGTTTGTTCATGCCTCCTTTTTTTTTTTCCTCCTTTCTTCTTGGAGAAGCACCATCAAGTCTCTGGAAAGTTGAACTCAGCAACATCTAAATCACTGAAATATGGTGAATTATTGATTTCCAACATGACATTAAGAGTAGGTGTGAAATTATGACATTTAGCCTGTAAAGCCTAAATGTCTTTTTCTTACCTTCTACCTTCCAATAACAGCGCAGATACTCTTACATGTTAATTTACCAGTATGTCCACCGATGTTTAGATTTGCACAGTAGCAGGTAACTGCTTGACTGTGTCCCTCAGCAGGGCAGCACATTGTAATTTACATATGCTCTCACAAGCCTCTCAAGAGATAACCAACCCTGTGCAGACTGTCTGAACCCCCCACCCCCCACCCCCCAAGCATGTGGGAAATTTTATTACCTGACAAGGTTACACCAAGACAAAAGGCTTTTCCAGGACTTCATCTCCATAAGTCAGGGCCCCTTATGCCTCACTGGTCTTTTAACAGCAGGTGACCCTCTGCTTTCCTGCTGTACATCTGGTACTGGCAGCAGTGAAACTTCTTTCATGCTCACCCTCTGTTCCAACAGGATGTAGACATAGATCATGACAACGGATTTTAAAACAAGGAGACATGGGGGAAAACGTTGACATTACTTCAGGCTATTACTGCTAAAGGTGGTTCATTAAGCTATTGAATATTTGGGTACACTTTGTTTTTCACAAACAGCTTCTGCATTTTGGTTTAGTTGTTGTTGAGTGAATAAATAATGACTTTCCCAGATCATTTGTATCATGTGCTGATACATAAAATTTAAGAGCTAAAAAAGGTGCATCGTGGTCTTCCCATGCCTATATGTCATGCTCTTGAAAATACCACCTAAGCAACAATAACAAAAGATAAAGACAATGGACTATATGATTAGGAGAGTACAAAGAAATTATTCAAACCTACAAGTGAAAATGAAAATATAATCAAGACAAGGAAAATGGAAAAAACTGGGGGCTATTCAAATATGTATGAACAGGGTTACGGTCAAAGTCTGGTCACTTTTTTTTTTTTTTTTTTTTTCCCCCCCAGTGCTGGCTTTAGATGAATGCACACACGCAAATGCACACAAACACAGCCAGGGGGTTCAAACCATGAAACAACAGCGTTAAAAGTTCAAATTAAACCAGAAAGACCATTGTTGCTTGCCCTATCGCTTTCTCCTTTCTGTCAGCTGTCAAACAAAGGACAAATTGCCTAAAACCAGAAGAAAAGCTTGTAAAATGTTTCTTTTCCTGTAGTTTTTGGAACTGCAGGCAGTTTTTAATAAGGAATTAAAAAAAAAAAAAAATAATCAGATGTAAAACACAATAAAGTTGTTGCATATCAAATATTTATTAACCTCAAGGTAGTGAATAAAAACATGTTTTGACTTATGTTATAAAAAAAAAAAACTTGAAGGGTAAAGTTCAGCATCAAAACAACAGTCCAAACAAATAGCTCACAGTCACATAAATAAACCAAAGTATTGTCAACAACAAAATTTTTGATTCACAGCATAAAATGTTTTTCTGTGACTTTGTGTCACCTACTGTTATACTGCCAAAAAGGCATATTCTGTATTTAAACCACCCTTTAAAACCAACATAAAAAACACATTCGTATATTAGAGCTTTTTTTTTTTTTTTTTTTTTTTAAACAGACATGGTCAGATTTCGACCAGTGTCTAAAATGTAATCCCCTTTTTAAGATGTTTTACATGTACATAACTAAGCCAAATTTTTAGATAGCTTAGACATTAGGATTATGATCCAATATGATATAACACCAGGAGATCTGTGACATCCCAAATTTATCTAACAGCATGATAATGACTTCAAACGTTCAGTCACAGTGATGAAAAACTACCTTGATGGCATGAGGTATAAAAGCAAAAGACTTCTTTTTTTCCTTCTTCTTTTTTCAGTATTGAAGTTAATTTTCAGCCATTTCCTTCCTTGGTTAAGTAGTGATGTTTACTTACACAGAATATGTATTCTAATTATGTGACAGTATTTTAGTTAAAAAACTATAGCGTTCAGTGTTAGAGCTGCTGTGAACACGTGTCTTCTTGACACAGTGATGTTTCTAAAGCCGTAAAGGTCAGAAAAGTGGGTGGTTGCAGTTTTTTTTCACTTAAAACAGAAATCTGCTTTGTATTTATATTTGCCAAACTTGAACACAATGCTCATATCAACTTTACCATGTATAGATACATGCTTCTAAAAGCAAAAAATCAAGAAAACATTTTTGTTTTGTACATTTTGTCAAGTCACCCTATACTGAAAATCTTAGACGCAAACAAAGGTCAAGCAAACAAAGTACCAGACTAAGTCTTGTATTTACAGAAGTAGCTGATGTAAAGCTGACAAAATTATTATTTTAAGGGCCCCATATTAAAAGTGACAAACGTTGTGTTCATAAAATTGGATTTATAATATATAACAACTGTTTTATTTAGCAGAGTTACAGAAAAGAAAAACTGCTTTCCCTACCAAGAGAAAATGTAGCCCAATTAGCACTTTTAAATGTATTCAAAATTTAACATAAATGAGATTTGATCTTGAGCTGACCGAACAGAATAGAGAAATAAAATATCAAAGCAAGCTAACCACACCTTTAGCACTGACTTAACTGACACTGACATTGACCTAACAACCAAGGCAACGCAAAAGACGCATGGAAGCATGAGGATGGCGATGTATGACGTTTGAAACAGACATTGCTATTTATGTACATTAGGGGGCATAAATGGACCTTAGGAAATTGAATGCAAATACTTAATTTTAAATGACAAATAAAATGTTTAAGAACAGTTTTGAATTGCAGATAAACATTTTAACATGGGTTGTTGTTTAATTGTAAGACTAAGCATATGAGGCGGTGGGGCCACAGCTTGCACCCAAAACAGATTCTGCTTTCTTTATTCAGTTATAATGTTCTTGAGCTTCATCCAATTTTATCTATCTCTTCTCCAGATTTGACTTTATCCAGTCAGCCTACATTAGTGCTCTGCATACATGCATTAATATGTTAGTTAATGTACTTAAATTAAGGCCTTGCTTTCCTAATGCATGAGTACATCACGAGGTCTTATTTCATTTGACTCTGCCTCATATAGAAAAGTGCTGTGATGTGTTCAGTTCCTAATTTGGGCAAAATGTGCATGCTCTTAGAAGATATAAAAACCTGTCTTCTGATAACAAATCTGTAGCTGCCATAAAACGATTATGCTTAAGTTCCTGTCACTTTTAGGGAAACGTACATTTGGAGAGAATTTAAATGTAAAAAATGACATGTTTGTGTCCTGTGCTCCTCATTTTAAGAATGTGACAAAGTTATGTGCTAAAAAATGCATCCACTGTGGGTGTGCCAAGTTTTTTTATGTCCCTTTAATGAGCAACTTTAATGGTATCTGTGAAAGTAAGCCAATCTTTATCAACCTTCAGAATGAGATGTTCCGTTTTACTGCAGAAAATAGCATTTTTAAATTCTCATTGTATTTTTATAACTTTTGAAAGGGCTGGCAGAGTAGTTAGCAGTTTAGCGTCACGTTAAGAAGATTCCTTGTTTAAATTCATTGGTATTTTACTGGTGCTTTGGGTTTTCTCAATAATCCTAAAGACAAGCATGTTAAATTTATTGGTCATTCTGTATTGACACATAAGAGAGTGCAATCGTACAGTTCTATGTTCGTGTTTGCCCTGTATTGGACCACAGGCTGTATCTAGCTGTGTGGACAAAAATAGGTTGTATAGGTTCTAGCCCCTCCAAAAACATCAAGAATAAAGAGGATGTTGAAAATGGATGGATTTGTTTTAAATGCCCTTTAACAGCAGTGTAAGTATCACAAAAAAGATGACATGCTAGAAATAAGAAAGTTAAAGGAGAGTAAAGGTGGGCATGAGAAGGTGACAGGGATACAATAGTTACAGTAAAATTAATGTTTAAATCTTTAAAAGATTTTTTTTCCCCTTTTTGAAAGAATTAGTATTCAAAACGTCTCCAACCCGACGAAGCTATTTGAAATGAGCCATGTGTTGTACCCCCTGTCATCTTGTCTATAATGAATGTATCTGTCACATGATCTCTTTGGGCCATGCTTTGACTGATGGCTGATTTCAGGATTCCCTATAGCACAACTGTCTCACATATTTTGCTGCATATGTCTCTCCTGTTTCTCTTTCTCTCCCTCTTTCTGCTCTGGGTTGTTGAAATAATTTCCATTTCTGTCATTGCTTTGTTGATTAGCCCAGCTGTTTTTAATTGTAAAGGGTTTTGTGTTAAGAAGAAACAGCTGTCACGATTCCTGTCAGCTGTAACTCTTTATTCTGCCTTTAAAAGAAAATTCAAGCTCATTTTCAATCTTTTTCATCTTTTTATCCAGAACATTCTGAGGCTGGGAATTAATGTTTTATTAACTGTCGTGTTAAACCTTTCCTGTTTTTTGAAGAAAACATAGATAACAGCAATTTGTGAACCAGTTTGGGCTGATTACTGCAAACATACAGGCACATATGTTTTCTTATGAGCGTATTTAGCATGCAGATCATATTAAATTAAACCTGTTATTTTTTTCCAGACGAAATGTTTTTTTGCAAGCGAATAATTTGTGTATCCCCAGTGACTCTATTTGAAAGATAGCTGCCCTGTCTGAACATGACAATGTTGAAAGGGTTTTAAAAGGATTTTTCTTTCCACTGTCGCACAGTACTGGCTTAAGGGGAAATTACAGGTGTTATTATGCAATACTGTAAGATATCTACTTTTTATGAAGGGAGAAATAAACAGCTGTGATATCACCCGCTGGTTTGAGGATTGGTGTTTTGAAACCTCCAGTTGAATTGGCTGTCCCAATCTCGGTGGTGTTAGCAAAGATGATCTACTAATGAAAATGTTTATCATGCGCACTGCGGTACCCTGTGAAAACCAAGGCAGCTCCAGAGTTTGGTTTGGATCCAGTGCCACTACGTCTTTGCATTTTGACATTCAGAACACCATCTGATGCTGTATTTATTTTAAATAAAATCATTAGAATTTAGAAATTGAGTACTTCCTAATATTTTGCATCCAGTGAAAATGCAAGCCATAATTACACTAATAAGAAAAATTAAAGAATGTCTTAAAAAGGAAGAAATGACATGGTTACCAAAAGTGTAGCACTAACAGCAAAGTTCAGCTTTCACCAAAAATCAAAATAAATTAATTCATTTTGATTATCAAGTTTAATAGTGAGACAGTTCACAAAAATGTTGTTAAATGAAATACATCTACACCCTTTAAGTCGTGGTTAGCATGCTAACTCAATCATAATTTATTTCCTAAGAGACTACATTCATGTTTAAAATCGTGTTTAAAATCTGTAGCTTATCATTAAGCCTTTAACCACCTGTTGTAACATTGCTTAAAGTGAATCAGCTCTCCACATGTTTAGCAATGGTGCCTCCAACTAGCTAAAAGTAAACTTAAAGTAAAGCAAGCTTCTGTGAATGCAACTTATTTAAACATTCACCTTTCTTTTTGGGAAGATGCCTGACCCTGATTGAAGTTATTATTTGTAATATAAAATAAATGAAAGATGAAAGGTAAATTGATTTATTGATATAGATTGGCATTCTGAATGAACTTTACATGATAACCAGTTAACTACATCAGCAATGTCACGTCATGAACAGGGTCAGCCACAAAAACATACAAATCTGATGTGTCTGCAGCTTATTTTCATAAAGCAAAACTAATTGCTTTAATATCTTGAGGATGATTAATGTTACGTCCTCGTGCTCTAGGGGTAAGGAGGACGGAACACAAAGAGAGCCGAATACCAGAGTTAAAGGAAATATAATTTATTTTAACAAAATGGGTTCCAGATACCGCTCTGGTATCGGCCACACTAAATAAGTACAAAGCAAAATGATTAACCAACTTAAAGTGTCCCGTTAAAGGGTATCACAATTACTATAATAATAACCAAAAGAAAATGTCCACAAAAACGGGAAACACGCACAAAGGCGGAATTAAGTATACAAAAACAAACCAAGATTAACTTCTCCTCACTCAGGCCAGGGAACACCACACACAACTCAAAGTCCTTAATATTATTCTTCGCTAATTCCACACAGTAGTCTGTAATTCTTTCAGGCTGGCAGGCACGTGTCCCACTGTCCACAGCTGCCCCGAATAATGCTGCCGATGAGGTTAAATAGGGCTCCAATGGACGAACAGCCCGCCTTCCGGTAACGAGCCGGCCAATCCAGGTGGGGGGGTGGGGCGGCGCCACATGATGCACTCCCTGTCAGTCAGCTGCCACCAGGCTGCAGTCCTGCTGGTCGCTGAGCCGGCAAGCAGGCGGCCGTAAAGTTAACTATTGTGACGCAATTTAAGTTATTAATTATTATGTTATTTGCAGTTAACTCAAGTTATGTGACTCTTGAAACGGGTGCCGGGATATATCATTAATTACTATTTTTTTTTTTTTTTTTTTTTTTTTTTGTCCTTTTTGTCCTTTGCTGACCCTTATGTATCCACCTTAATGTATACCAAATCTCAAGTAAATAGTATTACAAAAATTTGAACTGTGGATTCAAATATCCAAAAATCCACCTCAGAGCTCTCTTTTGAACTCAGATCCTTGTTTTTGCATGTGGTTAGCTTCTGTTGATCTATAAACAAGTCAGATTGCCAGAGACTCTGAGTACAAGTGTATGCTCAAGATAATTCCGTCTCTCTTTTTCTTTGTCATGAGTCATAAACTTATCACAGTGCATGTTTGCAACTGTCTCCCTCAGGCATCTGCTTTTGTGACAGAACAGGTTTCTACAAAATACAAACATTTCCCCCAACCCTACAATGCAAACATGCAAGAATAATGCTAATCTGATCTTTGAAGATAACCTAACCACCCACGCATCAATGAGCCACACAGATATTCATCTGTCAAACGTCGTTAAATGTGCTTCGTTTTAATGATTTCATGACGTTTCTTGTTTTGCATTTAAGCAACAGCTGAAATTTCAGCTCTTTTCTCCTCTTTTATTGGTGCATTATTTTTTCATACCGATATGTTCGTTTAACATCATTCCTAAATCATCTGTTGTATTATGATGTCGATCGTTGACAAAGGCCAAATAAATCTGCTGTCACACTCACCACATTACATACAACCTGCTTGGTCAAGACACGATTACATCACATAGTAATATGAAACTTACCTTTCAGCCACGTGCAGGTTTAATCTGAACGATGGATTTAGGCTATACTTTCTCTCAACCCAAACCAAGTAGACTTTCTTCCTTATTAACTAAATCAGTTTTCTTTTAGGAAAAAAATTGCTTGTACCAAGTGGTGAGTTAAGGTTAGATGGAAAAAAACAATGAGAAATCACACAGGATTAGAATATCTCTAAGGTATCGTCTTTAAGTGAGTTGAGCCTAAACATGCAAAACAAAGTTTTGTTTCCTCTTTTTATCATGACTTAACATCCACCTTGAAATCAGTGCAAGGAAATGCAAGGATTACTTTAGGTAGGTTGAGGTTTAAGTTGTTAAACTCTTCAGGTGGTCCTGGTCCAAGCTGCTGTTAGCTTGGGTCACGTGTGTGTAACCGTACTTGGTTTTTCTAAACTGAAAAGCAGACTGGCCTTAAGTATTTCAACCAGGCTGCTAAAGGAACAAAAATATATCACTCAACCCCCCAAACAAACAGGTTGGTAAGTAAAAAAAAAAGAAGCTTAACTACAAGAATATGCTCCTATTCAGCCACAGACATACTAAAGGTCAGGCCTGAATATCTGAGTACAAATTGATTTTCTCATCCATCTGACATTAAATGGTGCTTGGTGAGTTTGCAGCTCTCTTCATGAATATAGACAATGCCAGTGTTGTCAAACGCCCTACTACATACAATTAACAAAATTCCCAGCTGGAATATTCATGTACACTACTGTTCAAAAGTTTGGGGTCACTTTGCCATGGGATTCAATAGGGAAGTGACCCCAAACTTTTGAACGGTAGTGTATTTTGGTAAATCAGATTTATTTTTTATCAGTCTGTATGCAGGCTTCTCATCTACCATATGGCATTCTAGAAAGATCAAATGTAAGACTATGAGGGAAACTGTATCTCTCAATATGTCAAAAATATTTACATGTAAAGCAAAGACCTGCATTGCTTTTAGAGTTTCAGCCACTGTAAACTGCTCAACTTTAGAGACAAATAGCTTCCTCACTAACTTGTAATGAACAGGTCCCTCAGCTATCTATCGGCATTCCAGTTCTATTTCCTTTAAGTGTTGGTGAAATACAGAGGTAGCGTTATAGGAGAGACAGTGGGAGTTGAGCATGGAGAGAGGTGAGATCTGAAATATTGAAGATGGATTTTTGTGGGAGCGGTGTGTGGGCATTAGAATGCTGATGGAGCACTACAGATTGCAACTTGGGAAATCAGTCGTCTGTATCATCTTTCCACTCAAATTCACCATCAGAATCTGTTTCACTATAGGATGTCCGTGGATATCCCAACTCCCAGCACACATTTACATGCATGGTGTGCTTATGCCCCTATATATGCTATTAATTAAGAATAGCTTCTTATTAACAACAATGACAGCTTTTAATTTACAGCCGTGTTCCTATCCAGTTAGGTTTCCGGCAATCCAAAAATGTGTATATAATAGGAAGGAACACCCTGACTAATGAAATGCACTGCAAACTGGTATACATACTAATCTTTGATACACACAACACAAAAGTTCAAATATTTCCAGGCAGTAGTCTTACCATGTTTTTAACAACTTTACATCTGGCATTTGTGAGATTGGAGTAAAATACAAAAAAATTACCCTAACCTTGGAGAAAAAGGTCAAATGAAAAATTAAGGCCTCATCAAGAAATATTTGAAATCATAGTAGCCAGGATTACAAAAAGAAAATAAAGAAGAAAACCCCTTAGGAGATAGACATACCAGATCTGAGGAAATGATTTAACAATGTTCTGAGGAGAGGGGAGAAAGTACGTTTAATCCTTTCTAGGATGAATTAAAACATGCCAGAATGGGGTTCGTATGCATCAGTTTTATGGTTCTTGACTTTAACTCCCTAAATCTCCCTATTATATCAAAATTAAAATAAAAAATGTATTTATTTAAAATAATGTTTCTTGGAAGAGGATGTTAAGAAGGTCATTTAATATTCAAGTGAATCTTTAGTGGAACATAAGCCGTCATCCAGATAGTGAGTAGGTGTATTTCATTTTTAGACATGTAATACGTAAAAAAAAATGCCCGTTGAAATACTTTTCAAGCAATATAATGATAGTATTTGAAATTTGTCCACTATTATTTGATGAAGTCAAAAACCATGATCTAAATTTCAGACTATCAAACTTTATCAAATTTTCTGTCAGTTTACATCAACAATTCCAGCTTACCTATGCTAACCTAGTCTTTTATCTGTTCGTCTGTTCTAGTCTATTCAGTAATCTATAAAAAATAGAGTTAAATAATAGAGTTAAAAACAAAACAAGCATGTTCAGTGAAAGCCATTTCAGGTATGCTGAGTACACAGGGGATTATATTCCACTATGATTTAATGCACAACCAGTGTACACCTGAGATGAAATGATAGATTGTACATGATAGATAGAAACACATTTCTTTTTCTTTGTTCTTGCCTGGCTCCCGTTTCATCTTTATCTTTATCATGTTTGACTTAGTGTCAGTCTGACATTCAATAATATATAAGATTGATGCTGTCCTACTCTGTCCTTTATGAGTTACACCTTCTATTGGCCTGACAAAAGCTGTTAACCATTTTCTGCTCGTGTCTGGTCAACCACTGTAGTTTTATCAAGTGCATTTTGCCAAAGTCTCCGTCAGCACTGTCTCATCATAATGTTTTAGAAAAAGAAATGCTGTAACTTATGTAGCTAATCTCTTATTTTTAGAACATGCAGCCAAGACATTTTCACCTTTTCCAAACTAATAGTGTGCTCCACAACCAGTTTCTCCTATGCTGCAACAGCCCTAATGAGGTGTGAAAATAGCAATGGCAATGTAGGACTTTTATCTGTTCTGATTCCTCACCCTTCCCATCAGGTAAGAGGATAGCAAGGTTACACATTTGCACTGATGCAGGTCTATTTTCCGCTGAACAAAAAGGTTGCAATATTCACATTTCAGAAATGACAGAGTTCATCAGGCTTTTTAGAAATGCATTCTGTTATGGTCCTGTGTTGATTCTCGCACACACCTTTTCAGGAAACTACAAGTACTGAGTAGAGCTTACAGAGAGCGTGGGTTTCACAGTGTATACTTGCCTCTGCAGACGGTCCTGTCATGTCCATTTGTTTGGTCAAATCTAGTCTGACTCCACTGATGGATTTTCTGCCCTTGGAAAGTCATAATTCTCCATTGTTCTCCTCTTTTCTACGGGCTAGCAATCAAGTTTGTGCAACTGATGGACTTGCATTTGATTTTTTTTTTTGGGGGGGGGGGGGGGGGGGGGGTAATTTTCTCTTGTCAGTCAAAATCCTGTCTACCCTTTATTGCATTTTATAATTTAAGAAAATGTTTGCAATGTTTGGTATACGTGTAATTATAAAAGATAACTTGAAAGTCATTTGAACCCTGTTCAGCCATGTTTCTAAATACACCTGCTCATTTTAAATGTCATCATTTGGGTTTGTGGAAACATGATGAATGAAGAGGATTAAAACATGCGTGTTGTTTTAAAGTCTAAGTAATACATGTAACAAAGAAATCTAATAGGTTACATTTTTAATATTTGAATTATTAGTATATTTCCATTATATAACCGTTGTAATTACAGGAGCACGATGAAACAATCTGTGCTAACGTTGTATTAAAATGGAACTGATTGCATTATTACTAATGTATAGACTTGAATCTTGGATATTGTACTAACAGTAGTGGACCATATGAGTTGTGTTACCATCAGGTATAATTTGAAAAAGTTGTTATTTATTGAAGAACCAGCAATAGATTGGCCATCTAATTCATTCATTCCTATTATTGGCATATTGCATTGTACATCTTATTTCTGTGTTTTGCCAATTTACTGTGTTATTGTATGCGTGGCTCAGTGGGTAGAGTCGTTGTCTTGTAGCCTGAGGGTTGCCGGTTCGTTCCTCAGCCTGTCAAGCCCATGCCGAGGTGACCCTGAGCAAGACACCGAACTCCAAATTGCTCCTGATGGGTCATGGTTAGCGCCTTGCATGGCAGCTTCCGCCATCAGTGTGTGAATGTGTGTGTGTGAACGGGTAAATGTGACGTATAATGTAAAGAGCTGTGGGTATCATTCCAGGTACAGAAAAGTGCTAAATAAATACAGACCATTTACCATTTTACTGTATGTTGCTTTTACAATAACAATTTTCCTCATGGGAAATAATGTATGCATCCATCTATCTTCTTAAACAGCCACTAAAAGTACCGTGAAAATAAATGAGCTGCATGTGTAGGAATATACTTATTTCCCCTTTTGGTCTCATGTGATTAACTCCCTCGTTGTGTTACACAAAGGACGTGTATATTGAAGTTTCTATATGTTCTTTCTCTTGACATCTTATTGAATATCCCAGTAACTGAGATCAGGGACCATTCTTCATCTAATAAAACACAGTCCCTTTCTGGTTTGGAGTAAAATGATGACATAAACAAAGATGTAAGCCACAACTTACATCTACTCCTGTAAAGCCATCATGGGAAAAATGACACCTTACAAGCAATTTACACTCATAACTGCTAACAGTTTTTTTATTCTCTTTTTTTTCTTTCTATTCTTCCCTACTGCATTGCCCTTCTGTCTCTTTCCATTCACCCCATTATGTTACTACACCATATTCATTACACGGCTAAGTGATAAGTAATCATTGCCAAATGTAATCCAGTGAAGTCATCTTCAACATTAATAATGTGACCTCCTTTCTGTGTCTCTCCCTCTGTCCTGTAGCTGAGGAAGGCAGTGATGGACCACATCTCCGACTCTTTCCTAGAGACCAACGTGCCCCTCTTAGTGCTCATTGAAGCAGCTAAGAGTGGAAATGAGAAGGAGGTCAAGGAGTACGCCCAGGTGTTCCGTGAACATGCCAACAAGTTGGTGGAGGTCAGTTTTAAATTATACTTTGGAACATGCCACACACACACACCTGTGCCAAGTCACTGGATCAGAAATTTGAGCATAATAGTATTTTTTGTTGCATATAAAGAATATTAAACCATATCCATATCAAACAAGAATAGAAATACTGTTACTTTCCTGCTTTGTAATTATTTGATACTGATGAGAGATAAGGCAGCAGAGCCTGCCTCATAGAAAATGATCACACACTATACTGTTACGTAAATTTATAATAAAAGAAATAAAAATTCTCACTGTATTTTAGACTCTTGCACTTCCCCTACAACTCATATCTGCACATTTTTGCTTCCACTGGTTGGAAGCCTAACAAAAAGCCGACTCCCTAACAATGGGGAAATGTTAATAAATTATTTGCAGTGCGATAAAGGAATCCAGATACTTCTTGATTCTGACCATTTTCTTCCTCTGAACTGCAAGTTCAGCAGTTGCGTCTGTCGGAAGGCTACAAACCACAACTTCAAGCCAAAGTTATTGTTGTGTATTATTTTCATTAGAGGAGCCTGTTAACATGTTTTTTTTTTCCAATACTCTGCCTTGACAGCTGTAGTCTTTCATACTGTTTTAGAAATCTACACTGATACAGCTTAGTTGTTGAATATTTGACTTGCTGCTATTTTTTTTATGAATAAAGCATTTTGCTTGAGAAGCTGAAATATTTCAGCACATCCAAAGAAAAAAAAAAAAAGAAAGGCAACTTTTTTTTTCATCTTCTAAGTACCCGACTATAGTTATTGTTTTTTCTTTGGTTTGATTTGTGTAACATTCCATACCAACAAAATATACTGTTGTATTCAGTCAAAAGCAGATTTGATCAAAACGGGTACTTTTCCTCAGTCAGAACTGACACAGAATCCTGCTGCCTGAATTTACCTTTAAAGCTATTGCTAGGTCTTCATGCTGCAGGCACAGTAACCTCTGTATGTCTGCAGGACAGCCACATGAGATGCTGTTCAGACTCATTACAAACAAATAAAATCATACTGTGTCTACACAGAGAGCATTTTGCTGCCTTACATGTGTATGAAAGGCCAACATGCTTTTATGTTAATCAGTGCAGCTGTCTGCACAGCTGGCATAATGCTTCGCACATCAAGAATGCTATGAGCTCATAGGTGCAGCATGATTTAAGCCTGTTTTCTTCTGTTCCACATGTGTGTCTGTAATCATTCAGCTTTGGGTTCAAAATGTGGTTTACCTGACCTCTGCACTGGACCTGAACACACACTGCATGCTAATCCTTTTGTTCTACAGAATGTTGTCATTTTTTTCTCTAACCTGCTCTGTCCACTTGTTCATATTGTAATTTCTCATGTGTCACCTAGGCAACAATAAAAATGGCATTTTAATATAATAAGAATCGATCAAATCATGATTTTTTTTTTTCTTAGCTTAACCAGGTACCTTTGATTTTTATGAGCATTAAGATTAAAAGAAGGATTGTGGTGTTTAATAACAACAGATGGGGTAATCCTCAGGATTTTACTGAAAAGGGACCTCTCTGCTCCCATGGTTTAGAACTTTTTTTATCCCTCCTCTGCTAAACATGTTGTAAATGCTGTCTGTGTGGACAAGTTAAAATTCTTAAACATTCCTGATAGAGGAAAATATACTTGTATTACTCTAGACTGCTTAGACCCATTAGTCTGACTTTGCAGAGGTACGGCATGAAGTCTCAAAAGAAAGTGTTTCGGTTGGCCCAGAAGACCTTTTAATCAGCACAGTAGCCGCACAGCAGGATAGCAGCTTCTGTGGAGAAGCAAACTTTGCTAAGTGAAAGTGGCTCAGGGGGCCACTTTGAAGAGCTTTCGGCCAGACTTAAGTAAGTTTGGCAAAACAACTTAGTGACTCAGAATGAAGAGAAAAATCTTCGACTTTGCTGGATAATTAATAACCTCAAATCATAATGCTGCCAGGAATGTTATATAACAGTAATATACCTACATGCATTTTTGTATGACACTTAAAGTTTTTATCCTTAAAAAGGCACAGGGTGGGAAAGAGGGATGTATGGGACATCATTTATTGTGGTATGTCAGACTTTAGCTTACTTAGAAACAAAAAGGCTGGAGTACTGAAAGGAAAAGGCCATTTATTAAAACTCAGCCATATTTTGGAAGAGAAATTCTATTGGAAAGGTGAAATGTTGGACAAGCTCTTTACTCCTCCATAGATACTCTCAGGGACTCTTATAATATTTCACATCCAGGATAGATGTGCTTTTTGTTCTAGAGAAAGATGAGAAACATTGTATATGGGCTTCTTGGATACTGCTCAATAAGAATCCATCTTGTCCTTCTTTTTAGCACCACAACAAAATACTATCCATCTCCAATCTGAAAGTTGAAACACATATAGAAGCACACCTATATACTTCATTTCTCATTGTTTATGTTGTATGCAGTATCCATGATGTATAGTCTCACATTGTAAGGGTTTTTAAGAGGAAAATTCTGTGCAACTCTGATCGCATTTCTTTCCCCATTCTGGAAATTGGTTTTTTATGTAGCGTTTAGACATTAACCATTTCTTGTTTTTATGGTGTTTTAGTTTATTGCTCTTCAGCCATGGAAGGCTAAGGCCTATGATGAATTTGTGAATTTACTTAAAGCTGTTTTTTGTCCTCATGGTCATTTCAGAATTCTTTATACAGGCCCATCTTAACACAATGTCACTTAAAACAGCGCTCTTACACTCTTTGACATCACTTGAGGGAGTGTGAATGATTTGTGTGCCCTTTCGCTCTCCCTTTGCTGTTTACTGATGAGGCTAATGCTACACTATGAATCAGTCCTACGTATTCAACAAGGACATTTAAGACAAAATTTCTGCTCTCTCACGTTTTTTTATTTAATGAGCTATTTCTTTGTTTTTTTTACTTAATAAAACATTTGCTTTCCTACTGGCCACAAGTGAGTACATGTTGTGAAGAAAGTGCCAACTACTTACACCAAAGCTGGTGTGGTAGCTTCCAGCTTATCCTTCTCACAATCACAATAGCCAGTTTTACCAAGAAGATATCTTTGTTACCCCGTCACTGTTAATCTTTGGTTAGTCACCCACGACAAATGGAGGTTGCACAGTCCCATATTATGTACTTCCATCAATCAGTAGTGTAAGGACAGTATTATCAGTTACAGTGACCAGCTTAGCACATTTCATCTCTTTGACCATATCTCTTGCTGGCTGAAATGGATGGTGCATCAGTGACGGATCAAGTTCAACCCCTCCACACCTCCTCTGTACTTTCATACCAATTGAAGTTCTGCAACAAAGCCGAAGCAGTCTCAGCTTAAAAGGCATATGTAAATAGGCCCAAAGCGACATTTATTTAATTTGTCTCCTGTTTGTGTCCATCTGGCAGCTTAAGTTGCAAACTTCAGGCAGTGAATTAAGGCCGCTTTGCAGCCATCTTGGAAATTCCCTGGGGCGGTTGTTTTGCATATTTATGCCTATTTAAAAGAAGTCGCTAAACTCTGTCAGATCTCACTGTTGTGAACTTGAAGACGAACATCTGGATAATCCACAGACAAGTGGCCTCTTTAGGGGAATGGAGGGACATATATACTGCAACTGCTATTTTTGGCGTTACTGAGTTCTCTCATAGATTTCTACTCAGGATCTTTTAAGTGACAGGTCTCTCATTTACCACATCGCTGAGAAGGCTAATGTTAACATATGGAACATTCCCCTTGTCCCTTCTTGTTTCTCTGTCTCATCTGTTGACCATTGATGGCTGCTAGTGGCATATCAACAAATCAGCAGTGTCCTGGTAAAACAAAAGGAAAGGCAGGGGTAGCAAGTTCAGTCCTCGAGAGCCACAGCCCTGCAAGCTTTAGAAGGTTCGCTGATTCCCTAACACACCCGATTCAAATTAAGTGGATCCAGCTTATCAAATTTTGATCAGTGACTCTCTCATATGAATCAAGTTTTTTGAAAAAGGGAAACATCTAAAACTTGCAGGACTGCAGCTCTCGAGGACCAAACTTGCTACCCCTGCCTTGGCCAAAGTATTACTCTATTGAAATGCAACAGGTTCTGACAGGATTGGCAAAAAGAAAGTTATAACTTGTTTGTTTATGAGTGGATATTTCCACCAAAACAGAACTTCTTTCAGACAGCCATAAACCAGCCATTTGTAAACAAACAAAAAAACCTCCTCAATTTCAGCTTCAGTAATTTTCTAAATGAGCATATTTTATCTCAAACTACTTTACATAGTGCATACATACTTGTTATTCAAATCTGAGCAAGATTCAGAACTGAATCATGCAGTGGAACTGACAAAGAAAAAGTAGAAATGCAGTCTAATTTGCCATGTGATACATGAATGATGGAACTAGGTTTATTTTATGTATACAGTAAAAGCAACATCTGTCCCCTAAACTTTGTTGAAAGAAACAAGTCAATGCCCCCAGAGGTTTGAGGACTGAATGGAATTATCATAAAATTCCAGACAGAGCAAAACATATATTTAAATTAATATCTGTTAGAATATTGGATGCTTTGTCTGTAAAGTTTTGAGTGCTTTAGCTTTAATATGATGATAATTATGAAGTTAAACCTACAATTATTTTAGGATTTTTTTCTTGCTTGTTTGACCCCCTGTTTTATCATTTTTAGCAATCAGAGTGGATGGACAATAACTTTAAAGTTATACTTCAGGAATTCAATTCTGTATATATTTAGACTTCAAGGAGCCAGATCTTTTCAATCTAATCTTTTAAAGTGTTCTTGAACAATGCATCTCTAGACTTTCTGAAGGTCTTCTAAAGTTTTATTTGGCTATTGATGTTTTTTTTTTTTATTTCTTTCCCCACTCATTTTCACGTCATGTCCTTGAACTTGACCATTGTTAGGGTACTTTTTTTTATGTTTAGACATACCAAATTGTTACCAAATGTTGCTAAGGTAACTCCTTGTTACAGTTTTATCACAAATGGTATCCGTGGATGAGTGACTGACGTGAAGTATTTTTTTTAAAGGTATGAGAAACATTTTAGGAATTGGACTGAAAACAAGTGGCATATATAAATATATATATATATATATATATATATATATATATATATATTTTTTTTTTTTTTTTTTTTTTTTTTTGAAAAGCAAATTTGTTTAGAAAACAGAGACTTTATTTTCTATCATACTTATTGTTTTTGGTTGTGTTTGGTTTTCATTCATTGTTAATGACTGAGAGTCCATTCTATTTATTGTTTTGTTTTGTTATTTAAAAAATTCTTCCAGTTCCAGTGTAAAATGTTCTTTATTAAGTTTATTGATCTTTAAAAGGAGGTACTTGCATTTTCATGGCATTGTCATTACATTAGTTGAAAATGGTCTCAAAATGACAATA
The DNA here is from genome assembly GCF_017639745.1 of Melanotaenia boesemani. Lineage (NCBI taxonomy): Eukaryota > Metazoa > Chordata > Actinopteri > Atheriniformes > Melanotaeniidae > Melanotaenia > Melanotaenia boesemani. The sequence goes on from NC_055685.1 coordinate 14,561,303, forward strand.
TTATCACTTTACGCAATATTATCTCTTATTGCGATAATTTCTGAGAAAATTTATTGCACAGCAAAATTTGTTATCGTGACAGGCCTATATGGGGCCATGTCCCCCAATTAGGAGAAGTGGCTCCAACAGATACCTGGAGAACCATCAGACAACTCCATCTAAAGGGGCCCCTAGGAACAGCTAAGATACTGCATAGGATCCTCAAGCTCTCAGGACTCTGGTAGACGACCCGAGCTTGAGATAAACAGCCATCCAGCTTACCCAAAGAAGATGGGAGGGTGGGTGAGGGAAGGGTGTGTGTGAGTGTGTGTATATATATATATATATATATATATATATATATATATATATACATATATATATATATATGTATGTATATATAACCTAGGAACAGATGTCTTTCTTCAAACACTTGTATACCTACATTCAGTTAACAGACAGTAACGAGGGACTTCAGTTCATGGGATATGGGTGGGCGGGGTTGGGGAAAGGGTACATGCGCTTTGTTTATGTATGTGTGTGAGTGTGTTTGTGTGCATGCGTGATTGTGTGTGAAAGATATCATAATGATCTGGGTGTTTTTAAATTGCTTTGTTATATACTTGTGTGTCTAAAGGCTTGTTTTATTTTAATATTCATAAATAAATTGCTTTCTGCATGAAAAGCACCTTTTTAAATAAAAATTGATTTGATATGATATAGAATAACACTAAATTCCTTTTTGGGAGGGTGGGGGTTACCGTTGGGGGGCAGGGTGCCTCCCTGATATGATGGTAGGGGAAACACTGCACATCTACTCAAATGTGGAAGCAGCTATATGTGGCACATTTCACTTCTTGTGTAGGAGCAGATATGAACAAATGGCCAATAAGATGAATTCACTTTCAAGTAGTGTGGGATCATATCAACAAAGAACCAAACAAAAGGCCACCAGCATCCAAAGAAGAGCTTTGTAATGCCTTCCCAGAACCCTGTAGAGCTATTTCTGAAGACTTCTTAAAGAAATTATAAAAAAGTTTGTCTTAGAGGGTTCAGGTTGTGTTTAGGAATGAAGGTGTGTAACACTGACCATCTGGCTCAATAGACTGTGCCACTTAGGTATGCAAATGCTTGAAAGAATCACTGCACTTTGTTTACATTTTCCTGGTATTACATAAAGATATTAGGTGTGGGCAAGACCATGCAACAACACTACAATTTTGCCACACTGTGTGTGTTAGATCTGATAAAAATAATTATTGCATAAAGTTCAGTACTCAAAAACAGAATAATGTACTGTGTTAAGTCACAGTCATTCAGTTTTAATACAAAGTATAGGAACATTATGCCATATAATTTCAATTACATAATACAAGTTATAAGGGTGTGCAGTGTCAAATTGCATGCTTTTGTCAGGAGAAGTACACAGATTGCTGATCTGTATGAGCTAGGTGGATTAAACATTCAAAGTAATCTTATATATTGGTAATATCATTGTCATTGCCATCATCATGTCATTATCACTATTCAAGCCATCACAGATACAGACATCCTAGCAGCCACCATCTCAGTCATCTAGCATGTTGGGAGTATTAACTTCAACACCAATGTCACTGCAATCATCTCTCTGATGTCAGGAAGCCATTGGCTTGGAGTTGTGACATAATCAACAGTATCAAAGTAAAGATGTGCATGTCATTATACCAGGTGGGCTTCGGCTTGCTCTGGATCCAGTTGGCACTACAGTATAAATTATCTGTCTATCTTTTTCTCCCCATTGCTCTGTGCTCACGTCTCTCTCGAGCAAAGTTCACCTTGCCATCTCTTTTAATTGTATAATGTTCATTATATGAAATTGACCAGCAACAAGAAACCAATAATTATTAAGCTAGGGATATCATTGGCTTAAAGTCATGTTATGGATCCATGAAAGTTAATGAAACTGACCTGCCACAGTCAGCAAAAGAGTCTCCTTCACTTCTTAATTTAATTGTAATATTAATAATCTGGTCATGCCAGCTCATCATGCTGCATACTGGTTTTGAATATACTAAAACATTTAAGTTGTATTCTAACACTCATTATAAACATGCAAATGTTTTACAAGAGAAGTAGAAATAAGTGAGCATTTAATGCAAACATAGTTCACAAGAAAACTGGCATGAATGTTTTTTGTCAGTAGTCTATTTACCCAGATTGTGACCATTAAATTTTTTTTCTCCTTTAATTTATGTGCTGTATGTCTTATTTTAGTCTGTGAATTCAGATCTTTTCAATATTGTACTGTCAACTCATGCATAGTCTCAAGCTTTAAACATAATAGAACTTTAAACATGCCCATTTCATATTTGCATTTGTAGCTTACATAATTTTGTTGAATTATCTTTTTCCCATGTTAGTTCTTTATCTAAGTCGATAGTGTAAGTTTAAACAATCCTAGCTTTTATCTTATTCATTTTAAGCCACCTTCTATTTCCCAATGGGATAAGATATTAGTGATCTTCTAAAATATTTAATTCTGAGTTTGCATACTTTGAGAGACTGGGGTCTTTATTGTAGTTCAAGATCAGAGGAGAGTGGTACATTGGGCCAGTGATCAGCCTCTGTAGTTGTCTCTCAGGAGAAGTTGGTATTTCTACTTGACTGTCCCTATGTTCCTCAAAGGGACAGTAAAGCTTCTTCTTTAATAATGTAAAAATTTCCAGTTTTATTGAAGAAATTTTGTTACTGTTGTTAATGTTGACTTTTGTGATTTGAGAAAAATTCCACATACAAATTGATAGCCAGAAATATGATCAAAATCTACACATGTGAGAGCTCTCTTTATCTTTTCAAGCCACTTCTTCAACTTATATTATCTATCCATTATCTACACTTACTCACCTGCAGACAGACAAGTATGCACATGCTTGGCAGCATTAGACAGTGGCCCGTAGTTTTGCTGATAAAGGTATCTTATAAGCCACTTATTTTGTTTTTCATGTTAGTTACCAGAATAGAGAAAGAAGAAACACAGGAAAAAAGTCTTCTCAACATTCCTCCCCATCTCAGTTTAAGTACTGTATACTGCTGTACTAGCTAGCATTTAGTTGTAGTCAATCACTGCAGACCAATGATCCTATTGGATCATCACCTGCCTGCACACAATGAATCTGAGTAAACTATGAGATCTCAGACATGGGTAGTTTTCATATATTAAATGTCTGTGTTCTTCGCATTCATTTTTTTTTTTTTTGTTTGTTTGTTTTCTTCTTCACAACTAAAGTTTTGCTGTTAGAGCAAACAAGAACCACCAAGTCCTCCCAGATTTCTTTGACATTGTTAAAAAATAAGCAGTAGCGTTAAGAAATAATCCAATTCTCTTCACAATTACTTCTGTTAGGAACTCCACCGCAAAAATGGCGGTGAGTCTACATCTGGTATTTGCCTGGATTAGTCTATACCCATGGTTAAACAAGAATTGCCATTTAAAATCTTTGGAAGGGAGGAAACACTGGTTCACAAACACTGGAGTAGACTATGCTGACCACTCGTTGTATTTCATGTATTTAGCTTCAGAATTTCCTCCCCAATCACTACCATCTAGTGCATATCCTTCTTTTCTTCCTTTTACTTCATTAACTAGTATCAGCCTTTTCCAATGGCAATGGAATATGAGCTCATTATTAAATTAGTGCACACCAGAGTGAACAGGATGAATGTCCAATATTTTAAGGTTTCCAAGGTTCCCTTTTATTGCCACCGCAATGAAAATGTATTCGTGCCAGTGATGCTTGGACATATAAAGGATGTTACGCTCCATCACTATTCTAATACCAGATTTTTCTCTGACCTTCAGTCTATTTTTGAACTGTTCTCTTGAAAGACCTCAATGTTATATCCGCTTTATGTCTTCAACATCCCAACAATGATTTTAAAACCATAAACCTAGACATGTTTGTGTTGTACATGTGCAATGCACCCAGGCAGGTGAGGTTGCTTGCCTCTAATCATTGCTCTTTTCTGTCTTCTATTACTTGATATACAGTATTGCCTTCCACTGATTTAATGATGGTCGGCTCACATTGTCATGCTATTGTGTTTTCATTTGCAAATCTTCTTGAACTGCTCATCAAACTAGTGTTTGACCTCGCCCCCTTTTAATAGCTGAATTCCTCATTAATAAATGTGTAGTAATTAGACCCAGCAGTTTAACTGTTGCTTTATTTCACAAATGCAGTATATTCCAGCATTTGTTGTCATGGCTCTCATTTTGCTGATCATTTTATTGTCATCAGTTCATTAGCTTTTCCCTCTTTCACTTTGTAGAAGTGACCTTACTTTGGAGCAGATTTAAAGGGAGAGATTCCACGTGTTATTATGTAAAATCAATACAAAGTTGAATATAACCAATACTGAACCGGCCTTCAGGGCTCAGCGAGATGAGACAAACTGCAGCAGTAAATGTTATTCTGGGTGCCACTGCATTAAGCACTTTACTGGACAGTTAACCGAGAAGTGTATGGATCACTATTTGAGCAGGTTTTCTCTTGATGACCCAAACCTTTGGGCCAACAATAATCCTCTCTTTCAGTGAGTTATTAGCCTCACAGGAAATCTGCCTTTGCAAGATACTGACAAAAGTACATAAAATGATATTTCACACCCAACATAATCCATCTCAGGTAGTTCTTTTTTGTCAGCACAAAAAACTCTGGCTCCTCTGTCATTCTGGCTCTTGCAACAAAGCATTTAATGGGATTATTGTTATTAATGATAATATCTACAGTATCACAATAAACTTATTTATTTAATTGCATTAAATAAACAGATTTACTTATTTTATTTAAATTGTCATTTATTTATCTTTATTTTAAGAGTATGTTTAAAAAAAATCAACCAGCTTTGTGTGGGGGAGGGAACAAAGGAAAAAAACTTTTATATTTAAATATATATTTATATATACATTTAAATTTTATATCGGTAGAAACAAATAATGATGCTACCAATGGAGTATTAGGCAGCATCTTCCTATAAGTTTAGTTACAATAATATATCCTGTATGTACAAATTGGATAAACAAGATTGATGCATCATTAATAACTTTGTCAGAATAGTATCTTTCTTAATGAAAACTCAATAAATGACTTATGTAAGATAAATAACAATGAACCATGTATTACTGATACACTTTGATTAGATAACAGATGAGGTTGTCACAGGTTTTTAGACTGTGAGGCCCTGAAGGTGCAGCAAAGCTGAATGAGGAGGAGAAGAGTTGTAGCAAAAAGGCCTGGAAGGGGCAGATACACACTGTATGGTATTCTGATACCAACAGGAAGTCAATTATTTTAGTTTTTTTTCTTTGATTGTGTATTAAATGGGTTCATGGGTTTCTCATTAATTGAGAGGTTAGACAAATCTTCAATAATGAGTGTACATCAGAGAAAATATGCAGAATATGCAGCCTTGGTGCAGCTTCACAAAGCTCTTGTAATTCCAGGTTGCCTCCATTTCCAGTTTAACCCCCCCCCCCAAAAAAAAACAAAAAATACATACAGGAGGAAAGTGTTGGAAAAAAAAGAAACCCTTCCATTTCAATACATCATAATTAGGGAAAACTTTCAGTTTTCTTACCCTGATAGCCAGAGGGAAAATGCAAGTACTCAAGCAAACATGTGCTTGTTTGTCTCTATTGATTATAAATTCTTATGTGAATTTATATATTGCAATAAGAAGCAGGAGAAAGTTAATCTGAAAAAGATTCAGTTTCAACTGTAAGTAGAGCCCTCTGATGTAAGATAAGCCCACCCTCAGCATTGTTGACTTACTGCTGTTCATTGAGGGTGGTTTTAACATGATGTGGGCTTGATGCAAGGTAATCGGATCAATACTGCCACAGGCCACATTCAGTTAAGTTCCCACTGGAAATCAACCACTGCCAAAGCTGTAAGACACTAACTCACCTGTCTTCAGCGTGCTGCTCTGTAGTACTGCAGTGCTGGGCTCAATATCTTGGAGCTGTCATTTCCCAACATAATTGTTGATTTTTAGTATCAGCATTACAGTCAACTAGCAGCAATGTCCTATAGCTCTGTTCAGTTGAATACATCTACAGTTAATACTATAAAATGCCCATTGTGTACGGAATTGCAGTAGAGTCACAAACAATGTGAATTTTTTTTTAATAAACACTGTAGATCTAACATCTGGCAGTCTTCTATTGTGGCTTTATTAATTTCCCAATGACTTAGCCCACATATGAGGGAGCATTTGTCACCGTGCCCTATGGAGTCAACCATTTTTTTTTTTTTTTTTTACTGTCAGGCTGACATTTATAGTCTTTGTGTTTCATCTCTACTGTCCCAAAAATAAAAAATGATGGAAACAAATGCAAATTATATTTGCATCAAGCATGTATTTACAAAAGACCACCACCACCACTACCTCTCCTGCAGGCTGCAGGAAATTAACTCATGAGTCTGCTGTCTCTCTTAGAATGCATGAATTGGTGGCAATGATTGTGTGACACATTTAACCAAACCTTTCCCAAGCAAACTGCCATGAAGATAAGCTTTTCTTTGAGACAACAACATGAGCAATCTGGCTGAGAGCTGGGATAGCTTCTGTAAAGGTGCGACATAATAAGAAGTGGTGGTATTCCTGTCATGTTTCTTACTTATGACACTAAGTGGATTACATGAGATTAAGTGTGACAAAATAGACGCAAAAGAGGAATAAAACTTGGCATTGCAGCGTGGCTCCTTGCTTCGAACAAGAAGACCTCCTTTGGTAATATGATATATGGCTCAGCATAAATCCTTAATTTAGTCATGTGCCTACCGGGGCTTAGTCATATCACTTTAGATATCCCATAATGCCTTTTTGCCTATGATTCATCTATCATTTTTCGAGTTTCCTTTTTTGAGGATGTGAACAATGTAGCATTTCAAATTATGGGGCATCCAGAAATATCTCATTTTATATCTGTAATGTAGAGATGTATTAAATAATCTTATCCCATTAGTTATGAGAACGTTCAAGTGTTTGTGAGACAAAAAAGATTTTAGAAATCTATTTAGGAAAGAACTTTGTGATGACTTTGAACATCAATTTTGTGTTTCAGGCTAATTCATTAGATCATATTAGATGTGCACCATTGTTTGATATAATCTGCAAAACAGATCAGTCAGTAAAGGTTAAAATTATTCACTTATAGACAAGTCATATTGTAGTTGCAGTGGTATAGTATGGGAAATGTGTTTATGAATACATTTTGAAAGAGCAATATGGATCTGTTTTCTTATTTGAAAAAGGGATTATGAACTTCATTTAGTCTTTGAATCCATGCAAAGAATTTATGTTGAGCTGGCCAATAATTCATTATGTTACCATCACATTTCAATTTATCTGATATTCATATATCAAAAGTACCAATGGTGATGAGCACCACATATGTGCACTTTTCCACATTGCCATTTCCAATTTTCTGTTCGTATAGGAAGGCAGCATTAAAGACCCGCTCTCCAGATGGAGGTGAATGTGAATCATGGTGCCACTGGAGTTATTACTCTAGGCCAAAGCCTTTTGTTCTTGCATGCTATGAAATTTCAATTAATGTCTGTCTTCATTTTATTCTCAAGGATATGAAATGCATTAAAGCACTTCATCCTTCCCACATAAGCAAGCTGCATACACACAGATCTTTTCAGATTCTAATGCAAATTATATTTCACAACTGAGGGAAATAATGCCAGTCGTCAAGGTGACAACATTTCAGAACAACGTAAACCCATTAGTTGCATTAGATTTTAATGACTGCTGAAGATATGGGAGATTTTTCCCAAAGTTTTTTTTATCTTTGATGTAAAGTGGAGAGGTACTAAACATTTACGTGCAGCTTCATAAAGATGCTAGACCTCGTGTTGGATGAGGATACTGCATCAGCCCGTACAGTTGTGCCATTTTTTTGTCAAACTTGTGGCTCTAAAAGCACCAACATGATGAAAAGAAGCTCTTTAAACAGGCAAAACTCATGTAAACATTTATCTGTTTTCCAGGAAACACCCATGTCTTCTTTTGACTCACATGTGAAAGGGGTCAGCAGGCAACCTGCAAAACCACACAAGTACACATGTGCACACAAAAGACCACAATTTTCTGTTTTTTTCATCAGTTTTTCATTTATGGAGAGACCTTCGGTAGTCATCTTTTGTCTATTAAGTTTTATCATTCATAGAGCCACTGTAATGGATGGTGAGGAGACCACATAGGACCTTCTGGCAGCTTATTTCAAAGTGAAAATTGACTCTTTGTACCCGCTGATGGATATTTTTAAGAGAGATCTTAAACTCGGTGCTGAGAATGCCCAACCCCAAGACAGATAAATGAAAGCACTCGCTGACAAAATAAAATGTCCCACAGAATGAAAATCATTCAACCTTTCTGAATAAATCTACATCTTCAATTACAACTTTTGCTAAAAACAATTGTGTTTCAGAGGAGATTTCAAATGATTTCCTTTTCAAATTAGAGCTTTCCTCTCCAATAACCTTGCCCAAATCTATATTATTAGTTTTACTGATTTGGCAGTGACTGTAGCAGCTCTTCTTGGATCGATTGGGAGTATTGACTTCTTCTCCAATTCTTCACTCAACCTGTTCACCATCAACATTGCTAATACACCAAACCAAGGGTGAAACTCCCTTCCTGTGGCTCATCAATTCAACAACCTCTTTATAAAAGGGTAAATTAAACCACGTCCCACAGCCATTTTACCTCACCGACAGCAGGTTAATGGCTCATCAAGAGTCTGTTCCCTCTCCTGAAACTGATCTCCTCATTCCCACACCTGCTTGTCCTTATTCTGCTTTATTGATGATATTGTGCTGTGAGTGTGTGCAAAAGCACAAGTTTCTGTACTTGTTTAGTGCTTTGGTAACTTTTCTACAAAATGCAGTATGTAGTCAAAGTCATTGAGAGACAAAAAGAGAGAGACCTCCGAGATAGGAGAGCCATAAACAACAGACTCAGTTTTCTGTCCACATCATCAGTGAACTGTCCAGTTGCAACTGAGAGAGGTGTGGTATAATCAGAGCTTGCTGTAGCGATGATGGGAGGCAGCTCCCAGAAGACACACACTGGCCACAGGCACCTGATAGTCCAGGGGAAATTTGTTCTATCAAACAAGTGAAGCAGCAGAAAGGAAAACAGAATTTGCTGCTACCTGGAAGCCTCTCAGGGTATTGAACTGAGACTTAGGCCAGATTTAAGTCTATAATGCCTAACTTTGTTAGGCATTATCATATCCCTTTTACTCTCAAAGAAAAAAAATGTCTGTTAGAAAATGGCTACAAATAAACACATTGTTCTCTTTGTGGGCTCCTGAGCAATGAAGCAAGTAAAGCAAATTCATTCCCATCTTTCCAGTACAACTATACCAGAAAACTGGGTTGCTGAGCAAAGCTAAAACGTATGCAGATGGGACAGGAGTTAGACAGTTGTGGTAAATTTATTTTCATTCTTCCAAACATTTGCTACTTCAATGCACTTGCTATTCTTATCAGAGGATCTAGGTAGTGCTTTTAGATAGATATTGTTCTGGTTCTGGCTCTGATTCTGGAGTCTGAGAACCTTGGTGCTTCATTCCAGTTAAACAGGAAACAAAGTGGGAGTTCATTCCATGGAATTAATTACAAAATGGAAGATTTAATTATCTGTTATTATCTGCAGGCAACAGTTTCTTATTGTATATAATCCAAAAGGTTAAGTTGATGCTGGAAATTAACTAAAACGAGAGTTTATTAGCTTATTTGTGTTGTTTTCTCCCTCCCAAGTTTTCAAAGTTATATTATTCTTCATAGGAAATAACTGTGCAATAAAATAAATGACTAAATAAGAACCATAATTATCATGTATAATGTAATGAGTGTGCCGTAAGGTTAAAAAAATAATAATTTGAAAAATATTTTCTCGTCGACTCACTGTATGCTGCCTTTTTTTTAATGATTACAAAACATACTGTTGCCTAACTCTAAGCTTTTGGTAAATGGTTGCTATTTAAACATTTTACTTGCCCTGGCTGTGCATTGACTTGATATTATATAAGCACATCAGAGTGAATAAAATTGTCGATCTCTGTTTAGAAATAAAGATGTACAATACTGGGTATTTTGACTGTAATCTGTGGAAACGCATCTTTGATGCTCAAGTAGAATAGAAAATGTGCAGGAACCCTGCTATAAAATGTTGTTGCTGTGCAGGCTTTTGAAACAGTCCTCCTCTTTAATGCAACTAAAGAAAATAAAAATAATGAACAGCTCAACTCTCCCCAAGCTGGATTGCAAATGCGGAAGTGAAACAAATCTCGAAGGAGCTGCTCCACAGCCTCATCTCCCCTTCCCTGAGGTGGAAAGCCCTAGTTTGAATGTTCACTTACATCATCAAAGGGCCCTTCTGTCTCATGTAATATTAACATGTGCTAAATCAGTGGCAAACAGCAGCAGCAATGTTTACACAGCATTAGCACAGCATTGCAAAGCCTCATGGAAAGGGACTGCTTTTGTGTTTAAACATTAGGCGGTTCTGAGCCCAACAAGAAGTCAGAAGGTTATTGTTTATACAGGTTCATAGTTTTACAAGGTGACTAATGCATTTATGCTCTAGAGTAGCTTTTTTTTTTTTTTTTTTTGTGGGGGACATCCATAAAATCATATTTGGATAATCAGAAAGCTGTTGTGGTGTCATCATGAAGTCAGATCTGCTAGAAACTAAGTCCATCAATTAAATAGTGTTTCATTTAGTATTTCTTTTTTATACAAAGCTCTGAAATGTGTCTGTGAGGGAGTGAAAAAGAGTGCAGACTTGAGCTGCAAAGACTGAGAGAAAGATAAAAAATGTTTGGTGATGCAGAAGAAATGTCATCAATTCTCATTAAGGCAAATAGATCATCTCTTCTAATTAGAGCCGGGACTTTTTACCGTGGTAAAAATGCTGAATAACACAAGCCAGCCATGGCAGGCACAACCCACCACTGAATAATTAGATGCATGAATAAAAACGTGGATCTTTTGAGGTTCAAGTGACATTGCTCCACATAGCTTATTAGGTTGAAGCACACTATTTTGTGGGTTGAATCATTTGGGAGAGTATATGTATGTAGTATGTAGGTATGTAGGGGAAGTAAGGGAATGTAGTAAGCTGCATCACATTTATATAAACATAACTGCCACTACATTTTTTTCTTGTTTATTGCTCATTACTTGAGAAAGGATTAGCAACAGTAAATTAAGCTGTGCTTTATTCAATAACACAAAAATGGAAAATTAAAATGAAAACTAAAATAGACAAAAAATGATTCAAACTATGCTGCATCTCGTCCTATAACTGTACTTGAATTTATTTGAAAAGTCTAACTATTAATTTAAAAGTATCAAATTAGACAGACTGGCATTTCTTCAATAATCAATCAAAGAAGAGACAATAGACTAGATGAGCAGAGTGGGATTTGTTCCTTATCAAATTTGGAGTGATGGGTTTGGGGAGGAAGAGAAGTTTGGCACCAGCAGAGAGGTATTAGTCGAGCGAGGGCCACTATAGATAATTGGGATCTTCCTCTTTAGATGATTAAGATGGTGTTACAGTTTTTTTTTTTTTTTTTTTTTTTTTTTTGGGGCAGCAGGTGGGGAAGGGCTTCATTAATAAAATATAAAATATATATATATATATATATATATTTTCATGATGCCAGGCTAATTTTGCAAAGGCAGGGCTTTTGTGCTTTTATTCTACCTCAGTGTTTGAGAAAGGTAGGGACATGGGGTTGTGAGGAGAGGGAGTGTTTTGCCTTTAAAGCTACAGCATGCAGTAGATGCCAAATGCAAAAAAAAAATGTAAGGTTTCTATATGTAAATAAGTACTGCATGTGGCAGGAGGGAACTAAAACTCACATAGGTTTTGCATGTTGGAGTAAATGTCATTCTCCAGTGGTTTCCTTTAACATGTCACAAAGACGTTTGGTCAATTCCTGGTTAGGTTTAGGTAGTAACATTACTTGGTAAAACATAATTTTTGGTTTCTTTTTTTAGACACACAGTTTGTCACACACACTTGACATGTTTCGATGGTAACCCTTCTGTCTTCTTCAGAGGTGTCACTGGATGGAAATTTTCAGCTGATTTAATTGAATGGACACAATTTTGCTGGTTGCCTTGGTGTTATGTCAACACAACACATTACGATTACACTTTCTTACTTCCTGGATGCTGTTTTACCAATATTATCACTTTTGTGGGATAAAGTAACCCAAGCTGTTTTGCTTGGATTAAACAGTAACAAGGTTAAGACTAATATACATTCTTTCTACAAAACCATCTTGACCATTTCAACGTCACCTTCATGTGCAATTGAATTCACAACCACCAGAGTTTGAGTATTCTTTATACAATAAACAGGCTGTTGTTGTCTGCAGGAAAGACTAACCCATTGTTTTGGGAAGGGCAGCCTCCTTTCCAACCAGCTTGGAAAGTGAGTATTAGTCACTACATTGTTTGGACTCCTTAGCCATAGATTTCACTAATTCCTACATTGCTTCTTTAAGGAAAAAGGACGGCAGTATTCTCTTGTTGATTCTGTTTATGCATGTTCCTCTTGCTTTGGGACCATTGTATTTCTGCCTGTAAGATGTTCAGGTTTTTTTATTTAATTTTTTTTTTTTTTTTATGAAATCAGCAAAGCAGGAACATAAATCCAGCCAAACACAAGCAGGACTTAAAACTAATTTAATTTCCTTTCTTCTCTGACCTGGTGTGTACTTATCTCTTTTCTCACCACTTTTGTTGCTGTATTTATTTTCTGTCCTCCAACTCCTTTTTTAAGACTTAAAGCCAGATAAGTTGTGTTTTGTTTAGCAAAGGTCACAGGTTGAGAGAATATTCTGGATAAGGTGAAAGCACAGCAGTGCATCTCAGGCTTAAATGGACTCATAATGAAAACAGAACATTACCTCATGCATATTCATGATACAGGTACTGCTCATCCCACTATCTTTGATCTCTATCAATAGAGTATGCAAATACAGTTTGCTCACAGAGGCACACAAACCATTTCTCTCTCCCCTGCTAGCAGCTTACAACATTCGAATATACCACCCAGAGTTAGCCACATTAACTTAGATACTCCAGGATTTATATAGTAAACATAGTTTACTGATCTATCTCATACTGTTACTTAAACTATAAACTGTTCATGTTGTGCACACTTGCTTTAATGCTTATTGCTGAAAGCCTATAATGGGATACATTTTCTGGAAGTACGGCATGTTATTTTGGGTTCATTTGATCCATTATGCATTCATTGGTTTGATCTTATTGCATTACACTCTGCCACGGGGGGGATTGTGTCACATGTTGCACAACTAAAATGCTACTTGAACTGGAATTTAACATTAACTTGGAAGTGCAGTAGGACATGTGTGTATGTATACACTTTGGTGCCATTCAGATGATTTACACAGATATAATATCAACTATGGATTTAAATTCAACACACACCAAAAGCTCTAACAAGATTTCATGCTAAACTTGAAAGTTCCTTAATTACATGTCAATTACAACCCCAGTTTTAAGGAAAGTTGGAATGCTGTGTTTAATATGTAAATAAAAACAGAATGCACTGATTTGCAAATCTCATAAACCCCATATTTTATTCCCAGTAGACAACAAGACATTAGCTCACTTTGAATTTGATGGCAACAACATATCTCAAAAAAGTTGGAATAGGGGCAAGAAAAAGCTGAGGAAGTAATTGGCACAAATCAAAACCAACTGGAGGAGCATTTGACAACTAATTAGGTTATTTGGCAAAAGGTCAGTAACATGACTGAGTATGAAAAGAGCATTGCAGAGAGGCAAAGCCTCTTAGATGTACAGATGGGAAGAGGTTCACCGATCTGCAACAAACTGTGTCTAAACATTATGGAACAATGTCAGTTAAATATAAAATTGTAAGGACTTTGAAGATTCAACCATCTAATTGTATAATAACAAAAGATTAATAGATTCAATAGTAATTGCTCAATACTCTGAAGTTGCAGATACAGATTTTTAGTCCCATCTTTACACTTTTATCCGATTGGATGATGACAAATCAAACTGTCCAATCGGAGAGCAGACGCCTTCCTGTCCTTCCGACCCTAAGGGGAGTGGACAGTTTTTCACTTTGCATCCGTGAAAAGATGTTTGCAAAAACACTTTTATTTTTTTTTTCCCCACATACAAATTTTACAACCATGCAAATGCTTTTCTACACATTCATAAACTTAAAAATTTCACCAGATTTTTCAAAAATTCATTTACAGCTGCAAATCTTTACGACTTTATATTGAGCCCGTACAGGAACACTTCCAGACATCACTGTCTGTGCACATTGTTCGTCATGCAATCCATGCAAGGTAAAGCTCTATCGTGCAAAAGAAGAAGCCATATGTGAACACAATCCAAAATCACTGTCCTCTCTGAAACAAAGCTAATTTAAAATGGCTTGAGGTAAAATGGAAAACTGTTTTGTAGTGTGATGAATCAAAATTTGTAATTATTTTTTGGAAACTGTGGACACCGTGTCCTGCAGACTAAAGAGGAGAGGGACCGGATGGTTTGAAGGCCTGTATCTCTGATGGTACGGGGTTGCATTTGTAATGTCTCTTTCAGAGAAGGTCTTGCATATTTCAGCAAGATAACACTCAGCTATATATTACATCCATCACAACAATATGGCTTCGCAGGAAAAGAGTCTGGGTGCTAAATTGACCTGCCTGCAGTCCAGACCTTTCACCAACAGAAACAAAAAAAACAAAAAAAATCCAGTAGCAAAGGCCCAGGACAGAAGCAGCTAGAATCCTATATCAGACACGAATAGGGTAACATTCGTCTCCTAAAACTCCAGTAACTGATCTCCACTGATGTTTATAGACAGTTGCTTTAAAGAAGAGGGGTTGCTGCACAACAGTAAACTTCACCTTCTTCTGTTGCTGTCATCACATTTAAAATGACTACTATTTTCCATTAAATGGTAAAATGTATCAGTTTCAACATCTGATGTGTTGTTTATGTTCTACTGTGAATAAAATATGGGGTTTATGTCATTTGAAAATTACTGCATTCTGTTTAAATGTATATTTTACACAGCATCCCAACTATTTTTGGAACTGAGGTTGTAATTTGTCTGTCATATATTATTTGAATTTAACAGTGACTTGGATGTCAAGGTGGTAGAAACCAATGTCTTCAGCTATAAAAGCCGGGGTTATGATGTCCCCTGTGCAGCAGAAAATTGTCAATGCCTGTATTACTGTAAATGTTTCTTTTATGGTGGCATTCACCTTCCTAATGGCAGAACAGAAAGATGTATTTACAGGTTCAAGGTTATCTTAAGTTTTATTGTAAGAGGTAAAATGAAGCCAGAAGTTAAGCTTCAAATATATTTTAACAGACACTTCTGCTTGACACCAACACATAAGCTCGCTCGAACTGAAATAAAATGCAATTGCACTTTCTCATTGCAGACACACAAAAGTGCCTCTGTTTGTCTTTTATAACTCAGATCATCAGCAAGTGAGTACACAGTAAACCTCCAAAATACACTGAATGATACACACATACAGTGACTACCCTATACTGATAGTTGCTATCCATTTTTCTATGTTTTGTAATAACAAAAAAACAGAGGTGGAGTTGCGTAGATTTTTTTTTTTTTTTTTGTACATTTGTATGATGCGAAGGTGCAGAATATCTATTTTTTTTATTTAGCCTCCATGTATTCTACAACATATTACCACTGATAACACTGTAAAGTATTGCAAACTGTTGCAAATTATACAAGGTGTTTCATCACATAATAATTGCAGCAGCATTCACAAATGAAAATGTAAAACTTTTAATCCCTGCCTGTCTTTCACAATGGAAAATTTTCATTTAGCTTTTTGTTCAGTTAGAAATGAAATACTGTATCAGCTCCTGCTTTCTGTATCACCATGGCAACAAACATGCTCCTTGGTAACAATGAAGAGGAACACTCAATCAAGCCAGAGTCATTCAGGTGAAGAAAATTTCACCTCATAGAAATGCAGAAAAAAGACCATACCTTTATGGGTATGATTGTCGGATTGCACTGCATTGGCTGAATTGTTGCCTTTATTTTATTTTGTCTCCTTTTTGATCATCTAGCTGTAATTGTAATATACTGACTCAAATAAAAATGGTGTAAATTATTTCCTTTATGTGTACCATAGTGTAAACCATTTAAAAGGTCACACAGTATAGCACAGTCAAGTTCCTCAGGCATTGTCATAGTGTGTTCATGGAGCAGTGTCATACCCAAACAGATCTGTTACATTAACTCTTAATGTGAGGAGGAATGCTCGGCAGTTAGCTTGACTTACAGTGTCACACATTTAGTTAAGAAGCCTCTTTTCTCTTGTGTATGAGGCCAATTTTTCCACACTGACCCTGAGCTGTTCTAGGTCAGCAGCTCCACTCATTGACAGTCAACTTCTGGTCGCTATTTCCCCAGAGGTTAGGCTGAAGCAGACATCTCTTCTATGTGACGCTGGACTAACATAGACACAGTCTCTGCTCCTTGCGGACATCTATGAGCTACACATACACCACAGAGCAGTGACATTCCCAGAGGTGTCAGATGGAAGGAAATATTTCTAAATCACTCTTCACAGGGCTGAACTAAAAGCATGTTGCAGTCATCATGAGTTCATAGTTAAAGCTGCTTTATAGCTAATGTTGTATCATATTTAGCTGTATTTAATTGTTCTGTGTAGATGCTACCCAATTGACTGTTCACAATTATCAGCTGCAGAACTAGATTGCAGTCTTCTGCATTCATTCTGTCAGAAAAGTAGTAATTATGTAAATATTCTCACATTCAAAGTATTTAGAGTGGCTACAGTAGCAGCAAAGAGACAGTTTGCAATAGAATTGGAGGATGATAAAGAGCTGTTTTGTTTGCCATTACTGAGAAAGACAAGATTATGGTCTGTTAAGAGCTGTTTAGGAGTCCAAGAAGACTAATAACAGTTCTTGTAGCATCTGTTCAGCCTCAATCCTCAACACCAGGATATATTTAGTGTGCAGTGGCTTTATATTTATTTATTTCATCTCTTTCTCATAAGATCCACTATTATTACTAATTTTGATATGTTGATAATTACAGATACCAGCTCTGGGCAATCTATAAAAGGTATTGAGACTTTTTCAACAGTTTTTGAAATATAATTCATATTACCCTTTATCATTATTGTATATCAAGTTTATTATGTATATGACCATCCTCTGGTCACCATAGATACCAATGTAAAATCAGATGGTCATTGTTTGTATTCACTCTTATTTTGTTCACCCCTCCTTCACTGTCTTTGCCCCCGTTGCTTTCATGCAAAGATAGCATGATAAGTGAAAGAGAAGCCAGTGGGGATGAGCAATGCCTGCTAAGCTGGTCTTAGTCACAGGGCATTGTCATTAGATTAATGAAGCAGAAGGAGCCATCCATCCTATCACCAGAGGGGAGCTTCACTTTTGATGGGGTATATTGAGAGTCAAAAAGAGGATTTTGCTCCGCCTCAAATAGAGGATGATGTGGCAGTTGACGTCCCACTTCTGCTTGTGCATCTTGATGATCTTGTGTAACCACTGTGATGTTCTCACTGTGGCCTCTTGCGACTCTGGTGTGTCTGACTGTCACTATATGCTCTAGACTTACATAGTTTAATAGTTCTGCTTTACAATTTTTTTGACTTGAGAATAACCACCAAACACCAATTCTTTTGTTCCTCCAGGGAAGGTGTACTGCAGGCTTATTCAACTCTGGCTCTCGAGGGCCACTGTCTTGCAGGATTTAGATGCTTTCCTGCTCCAATAAACGTGATTCAAATTAAATGGATCCAACAGCTTAAGTTCTGCACAATGACCTGTCAATCTGAATCAGATGTATTGAAGCAGGGGGACATCTAAAACCTGCAGGATAGTAGCCCTTGAGGGCCGGAGTTTTATAGCCCTGCTCTACTGGATTGAAGTCCAGACTCTTGCAGGATCACTCTAGGATTTTTTAAAAGCAGTTCCTATGTTTACTTATCAGGATACTTAAGCTTATCTTGTTTGAATGTAAATCTACACCCCCTTATAAGACGCGTTCCTGAAGTCTGGGATCTGTGGATTTGGCTTTGACTCAAGATTCGCTGTATATATTTTTTTCTTCTTCTCCTCAATCTGTTACCCAAAAACTCATTAAGCCTGTTTTTCTTTTGGTAATGAGTATTAGTTATAATACAGCCTACCTGCTCTTTCAATTTCTTCTTAAATCTGTGAAAATATGTAAATATTCCATTATTAGTATAATTACAGCATTCCTAGCTTTAGATATGTAATCATCTTTTGTGAAGTCATTAATGCTTCATTGAATAGGATATTCTTTTTCATTTACTCTGCTTCCACACAAATGTTACTGAAGCACAACTTCAGAGCTTTGCCCACAGCTTATAAATTTATATCAACACACTTTAAATTACATTTCTTGCCTTATTGAATTAATTCTGGAGGGGGGGGGGGGGGGTAATAGAGAAAACCTGCAGAGATTCAAGTTGAACAACAGTGTTCACTGAAGAAAGAAAACAACAATTACTGTAGGAAATTATTTAGAGTTTAATTGCTTAACTGATCCCAAAATTTTGGTGGAAAAGTCTTTTCAACTTATTTATTGTTGGCTTTGATGAGTATTTCAACTCAAGCTACATATGAGTCTTTATCTTAAAAACATTCTTGAGTTACACCCAAACATTTAAAGCACTATTCACCCCTAACTTAGCAAACAGCAAATGTATTCACAGAACTGATGAAATGATATGATTGTCTCCCTGGTTGCTTGGCAATTTAAAGTGACATAAACCCAGACTGCAGTGTTACTCATAAATGTTGAAGTTACTGCATTTGAAATGTTAATAATGTAGCTGTAATTTGTAGTTGAAGTAGGACTGTACTGTTAAGGCTCTTTGCATGCATTTGCAGGCCAGTGTTGTCAGACATGATGAAGCATATTTACACTGTGGGTGGGCGATATATCAAGTGTACTCAATGTATCCCGAGACGTTTTTACATAGGATATATAAAATAGCTATTTTGCAAACATTGAGTATAAACTATCACAGCAGCGTTTTAAACTGCCTACGTGTCTTTTTTTTTTTTTCCACAGCGCCCCGTCTGCTGGTCGGATTGAAGCTCACTTTTATGTGCACATAGCATGGCATGTAGAGGCATGATGTGACGTAATTACATGTCAACATGACAATGAGATAAATGACGATCATTCTTTGTAGTTTTTATAATTAAAGGACAAAATATAAACCTAAGGTCCCCTAGAGGAAAGGGGACCTTAGGCTTCCTTTTTCTTCCGGCCGATGACGAGTCACCTGCCACACATCTTCACCAGTATTGGTGAGGACTATGATGAGGGGGTGCTACTGCCACCACTGAGCTCTTAAAGGCTGTAGTGGCTAGGTTTGATGCTGGTGAGCTCTTTACTCAGAGAGTTTGTATCTAGGCAGGTTAGTGAGAACCTTTTAGAAAGAGCATCCACCTTTGACCTTTGGCAAGAAATTCACAGAGGTTGGTGAAATGAAAGGTGGCCCAACAGTAGGCCAAGAGGGCCTGTTTCATTGTAGAAAAGGCAGAGCAACAGAAGCAGGCTGCCATCATCCTGGCAGAGGGAGATTCTCACACTGCCTTGCTCATTTCCAACTCTTTAATGGCTGCTGGGGATGGGTCGTTAGAGCTATGTAAGCTGGGGATAGCTAAGGACATTCCCTTCCAGCTTTCAGGCTCCACTCAATGTCACTTACCTGCCCTCTGGCCAAGGCACACTGCTCCAACTGCCTCAGCGATAGCATCCCACTCCATGTCTATACCACTTTTTGCTGTCACTAGCTGTAACTTGGGCCATGGATAGGGTGTGGTTGGAAGATTTAATAGAGCATTTTCATATCTTCACACACATTACTTCACACTCCTCTAAACTGGACTGAGCACTGCTGATAGCAGCATGGTGGGAGATACATTGAGATGTTTGTTATGGCTACATTTATGTATTCCAGCCTGGTCTATCAAAGTGATGGGGTAAATTGCTCCATTTATGGTAACCTATACATATACATATTTATAGCTTTGCATGTGTGAAAAGCAACAGACATAAAAGAAGAGAAATGGTCTATAGTTCATTACAAAATAAAGTTAAATTGATGATATAATGCAGCACTGTTATTGTTTTGTTGGAAAGTTTGAGCAGATTGTGTGACTTCTTTCTAATCTGAAATGTAACACTATCTTTCTATTCACCCTTAAAGATTATGTTGTCATGAATAATTTTGCAACCCCACATCAGTTGTAATGGGCCTATCTGACAGTAGAAGATGACTCTTTTTTTTTTTTTTTTTCTTCTTTTTGCAGTTGTTACTGTGTCTTTAGATTTTTCTATATAGCAACATTTTAAATTATTTCTTGTCCTTTTGTTTTAGTCACATTAAAGAAGCAACATGAGTGGGTTAATGAGTTTGACTTCTGATTTCACTAATTAACCTTTAATGAACTGTATTTTAGTCACTTATTTATAGAGTGTCAGTTTATTGACTGACCAGCAGTGTTCAAATGATTGAACCATGTCAGGATGGTGAACCCTGAGTTCGATCTGAAGTGGGCAGGGGGGTGGGGGGGGGGGGGGGGGGGGGGGTGGGGGGTTCATACGTTCTTGTCAGATGAGATCTTTGTTAAACAACAGATAACAGTGTAGAAAAAGTACAAAAAGCGGATTCTTTCATCTTTAAATATCAGTGGTAAGGTTTCCATGTTTTTTTGTTTGTTTTTTTCCCTAGAAAATTCAGGTTCAGATTTTTTGGAGTGAGGTCTCTTAACCTGCTTTCTGTTAGACTGTGGAAACAACTTATCTAGTCCCAAGGCAACTGTTATATAAAAAGTTGTTTAAAGCAACAACGTGTAATGATTTTTATTATTATTTATTTTTAGTTTAATTGCACTTGATTTAAAGTTTAACCTTGCTATGTAAGAAAAGCAGCTATAATAGAAATAGTTCCAGGACTTACATTAGCAAAAGTTATGTCCGTTCTTTATTGGAGTAATTAGCTAAAGTCATTTCATTAGAGGCTTCTGCTGATTGTGAATTTGGCGCTGTGTTGTTTTTCGTTCTTGTTGAGATTCATTTGGATGACGCTTTCCTTCCAAGAAGTATGCCAGTTTATTACAATTATACTTACAAAGTAATACGTTCTATCAAAGATTGATACTCAGTGTTACCAATATTCTGCATTCTAATCATTTGTCTACATAATGACCATGCAGTGGGAAATGAGATGTTTACAGTGATTTTGACCAGTTTATTTTGACAAAAGCTCTGTGTGTTTTTTTTTTTTGTGTATTTTATTTTATTCTTGTTGGTGGCTATTTTAATTATACTGTTAAATCTGCTTGCAGCCATTACCATGATGGCCTTTCACATCTTCACACTTATTTTACCTGAAAGATAATCACGCTCACATTAGTTTAAGAGCACAGAAATCAGCGTGACATTTCCACTAGCAGATTCAGGCAGTCTAACACACCCCAAAACATAAACCTGATTCATCTGGACTCTCTGAGGGACTCATCTTTTGCTTTTACATTACCTTAATAAAGAAAACCTGGCCTTCAGTATTCTATAATAAGAGATGGAAAAAAAAGGTACAAGGATGAAAATTATGTGATGCTACTAAAATCAATCACTGTTGCCCAGGTTTTGCATTTAACCATTTGAGACCTACGGCTGTTTCTTAGACCTCTGCTCAAAATGCCATGCCCATAAATAAAACCAGTGTATCTCTATAACAACCTGAGATTTCTTAAGATGTGTAAATATCAATATATGCAAGGAAAAGCAAGGAAAGGCAAGTTTATTTCTATAGCACATTTCATGTACAAGACAATTCAAAGTGCTTTTCATAAAACATTAAAAGCATTACAGCGGGGTACAGGCAGCAATAACAAGTGCATTAAAAATAAAACTTTAAAAGAAATTTGAGAAATTAATTAAAAAAGAAAGAAAGAAAAAAGCTACAATAAAATAGATAAAATGCAAGAAATAAAGTTCCATTGTTTGGAATTAACAGTT
Organism: Melanotaenia boesemani; assembly: GCF_017639745.1. Lineage (NCBI taxonomy): Eukaryota > Metazoa > Chordata > Actinopteri > Atheriniformes > Melanotaeniidae > Melanotaenia > Melanotaenia boesemani. Next base: position 14,583,473 of record NC_055685.1, read on the forward strand.
GTTTTGATAATAGGCAGCAAAAAGAAAAGTTTTTAACCCTGATTTAAAACTGCTGAGAGTTTCAGCAGACCTGTAGTTTTCTGGGAGTTTGTTCCACATGTGAGGAGCATAAAAGCTGAACGCTGCCTCCATGTTTAGTTCTGACTCTGGAAACAGAAAGTAGACCTGACCCTGATGACCTGAGGGATCTGATTGGTTCATGACGAACCAGAAGATCCTGGATGTATTTTGGTCCTAAACCATTCAGTGTTTTGTAAACTAACAGCAGTGTTTTGAAGTCAATTCTTTGACAGACAAGAAGCCACTGTAAAGATCTGAGGACCCAAGTTTTATGGATCTACTTTCTTGGTCTTAGGGAGGACTCGAGCAGCAGCATTCTGGACTAATGTATTACTGGTTAAGTGTAAATGAAGATGCCACATAGTACAAATGAAAAAGGTTTCAGGCTTGCCTAAAAAAAAATAAAAAACATGTTCAAGATAAATATGAAAATCTGTTTGGGAGGATGCAGCTGTAGCTGTAAACCTTTATTAAATCATTTTACAGCATGTGAACACTATTTCTGCCAAAGCCAACTCTGATAAGGTGAAGTAGAACTAAATTAGTGAGGGTTGTAGCACAGACCGTTTAGACGTGGTCTCCAAAATGGCCATTTTGGCACAGTTTCCTACCATCTGTTCTCAACATCCCCCAAATGGGGGACCTCAGATCTTCTAAAAAGCTTGAAGTTTTAATTTTAGTGTTAATTTTTTCAGCACATGGGGGGACATTTAAAATGTTTTATGGCATCTGTGCTTAGATCCTTACATTTTTTTTTTGTTTTGGTCATGCTTTACATGTGCATGATATAGAATGAGTAATTATTGATTCTTATGAATCATAATCTCCCTTCAGCCGTCCCCCAATTTAAAGGTTGAGGCATTAAGGAATGACAACCGCTGACCTTTTCCACTGTGTGCATCTATTATCCAACAGGACTAATCATGCTTTTCTTGTGCCTTAGATAGATGTGAGAAGGCAAAGGGAAGTGAGGTAGAGAAATGTCAAGGTCTTGCTGTGTTCACATTTTTGTCTGAGATTGGGTTGTGATGGTAGAGATCCTTTAGATTAACATAGAATCTTGTTATGAGTGAATGAGGTGCTATTCTTCCATTAAAGATTTTTGAATGTGCCATTTTCAGACAGTATATAAGCACACTGAAACATAATGCTACCATGCTGGGTGGATAAACTCCTTTGTTACTGTGGCAACTGTATCTTGCATTTATGCTTCACGGTTTAATATCTTGAGAATGGGCATGATTTTTTGGCAGTGTCACTTGAATTCACTGGCCATTGAAGTGTAAGTTACTGAGAGAGCGGCAATTGCTGTCTGAGCCGGCACTTGTCATGGATGCCAGTGTTTGACAGAAACTATCAAGCACTGAAATCTCACTCTGCCTCTGTAGCTAGACATCATTATGCCTGCTAAGAGTACACTATGTAAGTCTGTGCATGGAATTTTTCTCATAATTTTAGCTAGAAACTAGTGGTGCTAGTCTTAACACCTGATTTTGACAATGACCAATTTTGAATGGGTTAAGCATTTCAATTCCTCTGAACCAGATTTTAAATGGCATCTGTTGCAGAGGGACTGTGGGCACGTACGAATAGATTAAAAGAAACAACCCAGAGGTCCATTTTCATAATTATGTTTTGGTGCCAAGCCCGAATGCTTGGCTAGCACTCCTTGAAAAAGATGGTGGGTGGGAGTGAATGGGGGAAAGCAAAGATAAATCAATACTTCAGTTAAAATAGGCTTAGTTTTTTTTTTTCTTCTTCTTCTTTTTCTTCAGGGGGCATTGGAGATGACTTGCGAGAGTCAGTATGGCCCCATAACAACAATACTAACTTGAATAACAGGCAAAAGAGATTATAAGATTAACAAACTGGTGTACTATCTATACTATTGATATATTTTGCCTGTATACGTGGTAGAAACCACCCTCAGCTACCTCCTGACTGCTCACAGCAAAATGAGGAGAAATCAGTCTTTTGCTCTTCAAGCATAACCACAGGAAAGCTGCAAGACACCAAGGCCAATACAAAGTGTGAATACTGCAGTTGTTCCACGCCTAAGGCAAAGTGAGTCAGCCATTTGTTCTCCTCTCCTTTCTCTCTTTAATGCCCTGTCATTCACAGCCATGTGAACAAGATAATCCAATATCCCGGGTTTTAAACAGAAGCTTAACAGTGAGGCACTCTTCTACAGGATGTCCGTGATTTGATTTGTTTATACTGCTTTCAATTACCTATCTCTGTCCCTTGTTGAGCTCAATAAAGTTTTATATTGTGGATATTTATCTCTAGGTGCCCATTCTCTCCTCCCAGGGCCTTCTTCATATGGGCATTCAAATTCCAGTGTAAATACAAATTGCATTTTTAGGCCACAGTGTATGTGGTCACATAAACACCCACTGGTCCTTCATATTTATAAAAGGACAAAGAAGCCTGCTGCAAACAGATTGCTGGAAGTATTTTTTGTGTCGCATCAGGTGTGTCCAATCTCCTTTCCTTCATTCTGCAAATGTATGTCTGGGCCTGTACTTAACTGCGTTGCCACCCACCCCGGTGTCCGATTCTAACCTCTCCCTGCTAGCAGCGCCGGTTCACCTCCCCAGGAGCCTGCAGCAAATTATCATATTTATCGAGGAGCCAGCCATGGTATTAGCAGAAATACTCAAACCTCTGCCATTGCTGCAGAGAAAGGGCCACTGTAAATCACACTGTCGGCCTTTCAAGCAAGCTCAGTCATGGTTGTCAAGGCAACTGTGATGTGATTGCGGTGGCTATTCTGTTTTCTGCTGTATTCATTTTTTTTTTTTTATTCAAAATTATATAGACCCAGAGGGGGTAAAAAATAAGAGGAGAGAAGGAAAATGGATGAATCGCAATGTAGTTTTCTTGGTGAAAGTGAAAGGTTAAGTCTAGCATCTTGCATCCATACTCCTTTATTGGTTGTTTTGAATAAAAATTCTACTCAGCTTTTGCCAGTGATTCGGTAGGTAAAAGGAGACACACACAGCTGTTCTCTCAGCTTGCTGTAAGTCAGATTCATATTGTTGGAAATGTGTATTTCTTTTCTGGAATTCAATATTACCATTTAAACTTTGCTCATTTAAAAGTTAGATTATATTTGAATAACAGAAGTTTACAAATGTTTTCTTTGTGACTATAAAGCAATATATTGTTTGTGTCAGAAAGGCCAGTTACACTTCTACACAAAACACCTGCAATCTGGGCTGTGGAAGCCGAAAGTTCTTGCTTGAAGGGCTTCAATCCAGGTTTGACTTTAGTTAGTCTTTTCTTTTTGGAGTGACATTTTGATGTTTCAGTAGTTGTCTAATGTCTTATAGTGGATCTTTAAGTTCACTGATTAATACTCCAACAGTAATAAGGTTAAAAAGATAAACTTATGCACAAGGTAATTATCTGCTGTCTATCTAAGTCACAGAAACCCTGCAAACAAAGCATCCAGGATCAGGAGTTTTTAATGCATAGCCCTGTGTTATTAAATATATTCTCAAGCCATTTTCACACTGTATTGCAGCCCTGAAATTTTCTTGAGGGGCTGCATTTGAGAATGCAAACATCCGCGTCACCTGCACCAGACTCTGACTGAATTTACCCAGCAGGTTAATTGCAGAAAAGCTCAGAGGGGGCTCATGTCTAAATAGAGCAGATAGCTCTCCTGGAAATTCACAGCAGGGCAAGTGTGTGTGCCGATAACAGTTGCTGCTGCATACTCAGTGCTGCTGTCTGTATGTTGCTCTGCACTCATTCATCAGTATGATATATGCATAAACAGTACATATAGTGTAGATATCAACATGAACACAGTCATCATTATGGATAAGTCAGTAGCCATGTGCAATCCTTGATATGCTGTGAACAGAACGCTGCAATTTGTGCTGCATACTTTCGGTTTTATGCCCTGCCTCCTGTGTGTACTGCAACTTTGTTGTCCGTTTCAGTGCATGAAATTCAGCCTTGAAATTGAGATATGCACAAGTTTCTGTTAGTGCCCAATGCTTTCATTACAGCAGTATTAAAGCTTAACAGCAAAATGCTGTCAGCAGTTTTTCATCTACTTGCTCTCTTTAGTTTTATGTGTGTTTCATTGGCTGTTTGGTTAGGGTTTTGCAACACAATCTCTTATTCAGAGCTAGCCATAAAGCCTACTGGGTTAAATTTTAAGATTGTTGTTATCAAGTATGATTAAAAAAAATATATATCTTTAAATACAGTTTAACGAAGTACTGCACCTGTAAAAGTAATGCTTAGGCCTTCTTTCTGCATTATTTTACTTGATACTGAGGTACCTGGGTAGTATTCTTCCTGCGTAGTTCCTGGGTAGTATGAAAGTGTCTCATGCTTCTACTGGCTATGGTGCATATCCTGATTTACATACATCCTCCAACGTTAATGTGTAAAAATAACTTAGATTTTTTTGTGTGGCATCTTGATAGGCTGCAGTAGGAAAAAAAGGAGCATTGAGTGTTTATCTGATAATGTACCATGTTTCAGTGGAAGGTCATAGCAATGACAGAATCTAGGTAAGATTAAAGAGAATTTCCAAATCGGTATTCTTGGCCTAAACATCTAATGGTTATGTGATCTGTACACGTTGCAGACAGTATTGATCATAAAATGAAATAACTCAAACATCAAAGCAAGGTCCGAACTTACAGCTCCTCAATCAGTGAAGACAACCAGGAGAGAAACCACAGCCCTCTGTTAAAGTCAGTTTCGTTAAAAAGTGAGTGTAATCATCTGATGCAGTGATGAGAAGCTTTAAACACATGGCAGGGTAATTAATGTCATTTTCAGGTGAAAGAAAGCCATGGCATGTCATTATTATCAGTGTGGTACAGAGTGGACTGTCTCATTTCCTCGACTTTTGCTGTTCCTGCTGTAAAGGTTTGGTAAAAAGGGACATGTGCAATTGCTTTTGCTGACCTAGTAGCAGCTTTGTTAAGGAGCCATTGACCATATAGAATGATGTCTTTGAACTTTCATGTTACCATCAAGGGGTCAATGGAAGTGTTTCAACCTTGGTCAGTTACAGTTTAGCAGTACAGGATAAAAACCACCAAGGGATTACTGTGGAATGAAAACTTTTTTTTTTCAAAGCTAAAACACTCAGTTTATTTAAATCGAGGTTGAAGACCCACCTGTTCTCCGCTGCATTTCAATAGTTTTTATTTAGAAGTCAAATTCTACATCTGGTTCTTTTAAGCTGGAATCATGTTTTAATGTTGTCTTTAACTTTATTTCTTGCATTTTATCTATTTTATTTTAGCATATTCCTTCTGCTTTTATTTCATTAACTGCATTTCATTTAATATTTATTTGTTTATTTGTTTTTTTTTTTTTAATGCACTTGTATTGCTTTCTGCACCCTGCTGTAATGATTTATGTAAAGCACATGAAATGTGCTATAAGAATAAATTAGTCTTTTGCCTTTTTTTGCCTTTTTATTTAGTTTTTTTCTTGTATTTTATGTAACTTTTGAGTAGCTTGTTAATCATTTTGTTTTTGTATTTGTTGTAGTTCTTTTGTAGGTTCTTTGGTACTATTAGTGATCATCGGCAGTTGACATGCAACACACATCTTTGTGTTACAGCATGAAATCACTATATTACTCTGCATGGAAGTAGTTATTCTTTTTTTTTTGTTGTTGTTGTCAGTCTGCATGTGTGAAAAATGTGCCCATGAGATATGACGTAGCAATGTATTCCTGATTGGTCGTGAGTGGGAGACTGCTTCTATTCTGGATCATTAATAATGAGCTACTTTGATTGCGAAGATTTAACATTAGAAATAGTAAGAGACACTCCTTGTTTCAATGTGCCTGCTTTTGTGCAAGCAACTGTGTTTGTCATTGAACCGGGGGTTCTGCGGGGGCGGCGGTTTGTGGAGGAAGGAAGCTCTCCTAGTCAGCCACATATTAGTGAACCTGTCACTTTGTAAACAGTGACTTAAACTCATTTCCATTATGACTTAAGAAGTGTAGAGAGAACTCCTAAGTGCATTAGAGTCACTCGCAATTTAGGTCCACTTTGTCTTGTAGTAGAGGGTACGTGGGAAGACAGAAGAAGGTTGCAGAGGGAGAATTAAACAGCAGTCTGTAATCAAAGTGACTCACACATTATGTTGTGGCTTCATCATACAGATTTAGGTTAAACAACCCCCCCTAACCACAATTTATATAACTATTCTGAAGTTTGTAATATGATTTATTATATTGCATAAACACACTGGGGTTACTTCCTTGAATATCACTTTATTAAACAGTTTTTCTTCTTGAGGATTTGTAATTCTGAAAATGAGAAATCTGCCTGTTAAAAGCTGACTTCATCTGAAACAAGATCCAAGTGTGGAACAAGCAGTCGAGTCATTATGATTCTGAACATGCTTAAAAATCCATTGCCTTTGTTCTTGATATTTCACACTTTTCTTGTTTAATATGCCACAAGGTCTGGCATTGCTTTTGATGTTGTTGCAAGCCCGGTGGGCATTCCTCCTGAGGCAATATGCACTTCACTCTTTAATAGGGATTGATTTTCAAAGGCGTGGTTTTTAGTCAGTCACAGCGGGTTGTCAGCTCCTGCTGCTTGGAATCCTCAGAGACCTGAACCTCACACAACCTCCACTGCTTGTGTTACCTAAAATCATACACCTCGACCTGTTTCTGTCACCTCCGGTCCGCACAGTGCACGTACAGTCATCACCTCATGGAGCCGACGGCTCGTGACTAAACCAAATACAAGTACTCCTGCGAGGGCTGGTGTTTAATTGTTTCACATTCTACATATTGTATTCCCCTGTTACATGTTCTGCTCCATCTACGTTGACACATTGACATATGTCCTTTGTGTGAGTGTATGTTAGAGGGAGAAAGTAAAAAAAAATGATCATGGTGGTTGTATGCATTTAAAAAGGCTTTTACACTGTATTTTAGGCCTATTTTTCTAAATTTAACACAAATCAAAGTAGGGGGAGTTTACTCCATAGAAGTAAATGAAAACTTCTTGGAGATTTCAGTCCTTAAAGTTGATGTTTCAGTCATCACTTGACAAGAACCTACAGTTTCCCAAAATAAACAATATATGCAGATGACTGAACGAATTTCATGAGATGTTAAAATGTCAACACTAACACATAAAGCACAAGTAAAAATATAACTTAGTAGCCTCTGACAGTGTCTGTTTATTATATAATAAAGTTTATTTTTCATGTAATTAATTTAATTTTACACCCGTTTTCACATGGACCAGCGTAAGTATTCCTCATTTTGTCCTGACAGCATACTTTTGTCGTCTCTGGTAAAGCTGTTATATATGTTAACCAATACCAACACTTCTTCCCTTGTTCAAATTTTACACATTACATAAGAAGATAAAAAGTTTCATGTGCCCATACAGAGATCAACATATTGCAATCTTTGCATCGAGTCAGTTCTTAAATTGTAATGAAAAGACACTTCTAAGATGTTATTCAATAGATTACAGTCATCTCTTCAGCCTGATGACACTTTAAAGATACTATTAAAAAAATAAAAATAAAAACAGACACTGTCGTACCTATAAAGAATTCACACTAAGTCATCAACGCACGGAATTGTGGGAGTAATTGTCATTTTGGGTGTACCCGTGGTCTTTTTATATGGTTTCAACAGTGGCTCTCATCTTTATAATCTCCATCTTATTCAGAATTTCTGTTAAAAAATTTCATCTTATTTTATTTTTATTTTTCTCCTGAGTTGTGTACTCGGCTGCATCAGCTTCGTGATCAGCACACAAAAAGGAAATTAAGCAGCACATTTGTGTTCTTTGTTTCCTTCTTGGTCCAGAGCAGTGAATATGCCAGAGAACAGTGGACTTCTGCAGAAACGTTTCCAGGTGATGTGGTTTTAGTTCACCGTGTGTTAGATATAAAGGATAGTTTTAGCTTTCTGTGTGCAGAAGTAAAGATGGCTGCTTTTACAACGTGTGTTTCTCAATCCAGGTCCTCAGGACCTACTGCCCTGCATGTTTTAGAGGTAACCCTACTGTAACACACCTGAATGAAATTAATGGCTCATTAACAGCCTTGTAAATAACTCGATGAGGGAGTTCATTAATCTGAATCAAGTGTGTTGGAGTAGGAACATGTCTAATACATGCAGGGCAGTGGGTCCTGAGGACCTGGATTGAGTAACACTGGGCTAGATGAACGGGATAAAAAGAGAACAGGTGAGGAGGTACACCTGAGCATCCACAGAGAAAGGGTTACTGGCTACAGATGAAATAAGTACATTATTTTAAATGCAGCTGTACTGATCTGGATGATCCTCCCGTGTGCAGATGAGAAAATAATTTTCCTCCACCAGATTGTGATTGCTTGTTGTTCTCTGATTATGAGTCCCAGTTTGTTCTGTCAGACATTCAGGACTGTTCACTATTTTCAGACGTTTCAGAGTAGATCTGCCAATAAAGTCTTTTGACTGTTTCATTGTTCTTGTAATAAATAAATGTACTTTCTCATATTTTTGATTGCTTTCATATTTTTACTGCTCCTTTACTGAAACAAGATGCATTAAATTAATTAATCCTGTATATTTAGACACGTCTTTTTCTTTTAGAACGCCCAGAATATATTCATTTATCAGAAATGAATCCACACAGATCAACAGATAATATATTTGAAACAATAAATCAGAACAATAAATGTTTAATAAACATATAACTGCTTAATATGATGGTGTTGTTGCAGCCAACAGTTTGTAGACTCGCAGGTTTTTATCCTCCCGTTTGTAAAAATGGCTGCATGAACATTTAATGATTGGTAATTTTTAGATTCAGGACAAGTGGAGGAACTTAGACCAAACACAAGATAAACACCAACATCTGAGACTGAAACAGGTGGAAACACATGTGAACCCGAACTTTGTTCATTGTTCAGCAGACTGTAACAATCTCACTGATTAATAATTAGTGTTTCTGCAGCGACTCTTCACCTCTCTTGTGAGCTTATCCTAGTAAAGGCGTTTTTCAGCATGTTTTAGACAACACAGTTTACTAGTGAGAAACCTGAAAGTGTTGATGGAAACAATAGCCCGGTACCCCCAAAATGGTGGAGAATGCCACAGTGATGTCACATGGACATTCTCTATTTCCAGTTACTCAGCTCCATTTCAGTGATTTAGATAGCTTACATGAAAATACCCATATCTCCAACAGCCATGGAAACCTTCATCAAATTAGAATTGAAGTGATTATCCAGAGCAGAGCTAAAGGACAAAATCGATAGTTCTTTGTTCAAGGCTAAATTGAAGAATGGTCATTCAGCAGGGATCTCTCCCTGTTGCTCCTTCTCTGTCTCTCAGCCACATACACACAGACATACACATGCTTGTGCCTCTTTGATTTGCTTATTCTGCACCAGCATCCTTGACCGTATCAGCGTTGGGCTTGCATGGAGTAGTCTCAGACCTTCTGCCTTGGTTTTTCCCCTCCCCTGTTTAAAAATAAACACCCAAAGGAGAAGTGCTTCCTAGATAATTGCAATTAGTAGTTTTGGCTGGGTTTTGTAGCATCGGCCTTGGCCTTGCTCTCTGTGTTGGGTAACAGGGAGTAGGAGTGAGCCTGCTGGGCATGTTTCCAGCATCCAAAGAGCCCTCTGCCCGTTCGCCTCACATGAGACGCAGCAGCAGTCAGAGGGCAGAGCAGTAGTACAGATGGGAAGCTGTGTAAGTGAATAAAGTCAGAACAGAAAGAATTGCTGCTTGTTGGTCAAGTATTGCTGTTATACTGTAATTGGAGAGTGTGCTAAATGAGAAAAAGTGTAGCACTTTTGTCCCTGTTTGTTTTCTGAGTAATTTCAATTTCAATAGCCCACAGAAATTACACAAAATTGCAAAGGCACAAAAGAATCACACTACCAATTGAAACAGGTTTGTTCCATTCTCTGTAGTTTACAAAAGTATAAGGAAACTAACAGTTCCATCTATAACTAACATTGTTTTATATAAACTCTTATCATACATTTCAAATCTGCAAAGTGTTGCAACATGATCAAAGTTCCAGAAAATGTTCCTTATTCAGTCTAGAATAAGGTAGAACAGTAAGCAAATGCATGACGATATGGAAATCTGATTTGTCTCATTTTCAAACAAATCCTCAGGAAACAGCCATTCTGTTACGTGGTGCTGAGTTTCAGTCACACTCTGTTTCTCACACATGCCACTTTAAACACATACAAGCCATTCTTCACATAAAGGACTGTAATCCATCAATATGCTCATTGCTGCCATGAGCAAAGAGACAGGGCTCTAAGCAAAAGCAAATTTGATTTACCGTAGTTTCTTTCAAACAGGAACATGTGAGCAGTGGAAGTGCTGGTACAGACCGGCACCCTTTGCTGCCAACAGGCTTGTGTCTTTATAGTTTAGTTTCAGAGTCAGGGCTCATGCTGATTTGCTTAGGGATGGCATTGGATTAGGGAGAGTCTGAAGATATGAAAATTAACTGAGTGCCAGTCATAATGTGGAAAAATATGATGACTTCATGAGGGGCATTAAACGGTGTGTGTATGTGTGTGGGTGGGTGTGTGTCAGTGTGTGATCTTGTTATAAAAAGGGATGTGGTTATAAAATATATTTTATAGCACCTCTAATTTTGTCCAACTTTTTTAAATTGTTCAACCAGTTCCCATGTTATACTGCATGCAGACACCGAATCATACAATCTTTAAATTTTCTCAAGCACATTTAATCTTTGCCCGAGGCAAAATTGAAGTGTGGAATGATGCTTTAAGTTACTGTACCAAAAAATGGTCCAAAAACTGCTCATAAATCAACCGTAAAAAGCAACTGTAAAAGTTTAATATGAACGAGTCAAATTAAAATTCAAAAGAAACTTTTTCAATTTGTTGGTTACTTTGGATGAAAGTGTCTGCTAAATGAATGAAAAGTAATATAAATGCACTTTTCTTTTGCGTCATTCATAAAATAAAAATCTGGCACTTCAGTTGTGCATTAAAGCACCTCTGTGCACCACTAAAGCCCCATAATGATTTAAGCATGCTTGACATGCGTCACAGTCATGCTGGCAATGTCACCTTAATGAATTTAGCTTTCTGTTTAGATGTTGTAGGAATTTGGTAATTTTGGATCCAAATGAACCAAATTATCTTTTCTACTGCTTAAGGCTACATCTCAGCCTGTGCAATTACTCTTTACTACATAAACCATCATGACACAGATGTCCCTTGTAGTAATGTTACTGTAGTACATAAAAACTCAACCATTATGGGCCTGTAAAATAAATCAGTAAATGAATGTCCCCACATAGGAATTGGAATTCCCTTCAGATAGTCATACAGAAGTCCTCAAATCCTAAGTCCTGCATAACTTTTCCTGTGATAAAAGGCAAAGACGGGCCTATTATCAATAACAATGAAATGGAGGAATCAGTCATTTCATTGCATCTTCTTACATTTTTGATATTCCATTTGCATCTTCCATCAAAGGCAATACACCCAAGTAAGAGCAACAGTAAGTCTCCCATATAGCGATGCTAATTGTTACATAGTCTGAGGTATATGATGCTTTGGTACATTTGAATAGAGACAAGAAGACAGCTTCAACATTTTTAAGGCAACCCTCACCTCGTGCAAAGTCCCTTCCACATGGATCATTGCTCAGGTGCTACTACTAAATAATGCTGATTACACTTGCGACCTTAACAACTATTGACCTATCTCTAAGCCGTCTCATGTGTGCAAAAATCCTAGAATCACTATTCAAATCACAACTGCGTGGTCTCTGTGTAGATAATAATGTCCTGCTGTCACAGCAGTCGGGCTTTAAAGCAGCCTAGAGCACAATTACTGCTGCTGGTTGGTGACATTATTAACTCACTTGATAAAAAGCAGCACGATGCTGCTCTCTTTGTAGATGTGTTAAACAATTTTTGCATTGTTGAGCGTAGCATTTATGTGAGCTTCCTGTTTGGTTTGTTGTATCTACTCAAAACTTGTACAAAGTGCATCTTGGTCATTGAGTCAGACTGTGGCTGCTCCAAATAGTTATGACAAAGGTATCTCTTTTTCAGCTTTTCAGCTATAAAATATGGTGGAGCTGAAGTGTCACAGCAATACAAAAGCCTCTACACAAATGCAAAAAACACAAAACAACATAATTAGCTACAACACTCCGCAATTAATTACAATACTGCACAATTAGCCGCAACACTACACAATTAACTACAATACTACACAATTAGCTGCAACACTCCACAATTGAGCGCAACACAATTATGAAAAATCACAACACAAATACAAAAGCCACAGCACTCCACAATTAGCCACATCGCAAGTTACTGCCCATTTATGGGGGATTGACACCACAAATAATGGATGAAAAGCTAGAAATTTATTAAATAAAACCTTAAAAAGTGAGTACAACTCTTATGGTAAATAATGTTTATTAATTTCAGTATAATAACTGTGAACTGTGTAATTAAAGATTTCTTGCCTGTTAGAAGTAATAACTTCTGTCCCAGCTTACTTCCTGTGGTTTTGCTGTTGCCCACTTAGTTTAGTATAAATTTCCCCCGAAAAAACAAACAAACAAAAAGTAATTAAATAAATAGGTGGGATAACTTCCTTTGCAGCTTTTGTATTGCTGTGACCCCTTAGGGCCACCATAATAAATGGAAACAGCTTTATAGTAGACATATTAAAAAGTAATAAAATAATTAAAAAAAAAAAACCTTCAACAAGAATCTGAACTAGGATTTAGTTACTCTAATATGTAATAAAATCCAGCAGTGATTTCACACACTTCTAAAAAGATTTCTAAGTATCTTTATTTTCAAACTCAGTTTTTTATTAATGAGTATAATAAACTATACCCTAAATAATCAAGACATAGGAGGATGTAGAGCAGATGGTGCTTTATACCATAAATAACGTCATTTGATGAAAAAATTAACATCTGACCATGTTGACAAAGAACGGTTGGAGTTAACAAAAAATGTTTCCATTACTGGTTAATGAACAAATGTGTTTTTAAACAGATGAAACAAACATTAGATGAAGCTTCTTATCTTGTATTGAGCATGAATTTTTGTTTCTAAATTCTCCCTGGAGTGAGTGTGAATGGTTGTTTGTCTCTCTGTGAAGGCCCTATGATGGAGCGTTGACCTCTCTAGTGCGTTCTTTGCCTCTTACCAAGTAACAGCTTGGATAGGCTCCAAGAGCCTCTGCAACGCTGCATTTGAATAAGCAGATATAGAAATTGGATGGAGATATTTGGCAGAAGATGAATATTCATATGCATGTTCCACTGTAATTCTATAAAATTAAAAAAATGTTACATTTTCCTGCCACTGGAATTACTTGAATTTGGTTTTATTTGTACAGCACTAAATCGCAACAAAATCATCTCAAGGCACTTTAACAGAGAAAGGGTTAAGGGTTGTAGTCCAATTCTAATCAATTTAAATAAATCCATCATAATATTCACATCATTCTAATTTATAATGTATTTGCCAAAAAAATGTATTTGCCAATTCATAAAAAAATATATATAGTCAAGCTAAAGAAACCAACAGATTGTATCAAATTTTCTTATTGATTCAGTGGTTCATCCTGTTCAATTAACTGTTCCATTGAATTGAATTGACTGGGTGGTGGGTGACAGTGGAGAGGAAAAACTCCCTCTTAACAAGAAGGAAAACCTCCATCAGAACAGAAGTATGGCCATATTTCTGGACCAGTAGGGGTAGCAGAGAACAGGGAAGAAGGGGTCAACAGGCAGCGTAACACAAATTAATGACAATAACGTTGTCAACAATAAGAGCCTCCCATTGGATAATTCCTGCATGGATGATGATGTTTCAGCTGCAATTAGTTATTTAACCCTAACCGATTCAGTGAGCAGATTCTCATTTTGTTAAACCCCAATGTGGGAAGACATTCTGTGGTTGTAAAAGGTCTATGTTGAGCAATGTTATGTGTCCAAAGAATGAAGTCAGCTAACTACCAGATTATACTGAATGAACAGGTTATTCCGTCTTCTCTGATGGCACAGTTATAATCTATGACAATGCCAGGATTCATGGGGCTTAGATTGTGAAAGAGTTGTTCAGGGAACATGACACATCATTTTCACACATGAATTAGACATGAATCTTTGGGATGTGCTGAAGGTCCAACTCTCCCATCAACACTACAAGATCTTGAAGATAAACTAATGCAACTCTGGATAAAAATAAATTATGTCACACTGCAGAACCTTATAAGACAATGCCACAGAGAATGCTGATGTAATCCAAGCTAAAGGCGTTCTAATGAAATATTAACATGCATGGCTTTTTCTTTTTCTTTTTTTGTTTGGTTGTTTTTTTTGGGGGGGGGGGCAGGCTGTGTACATCAGTTGGTCTCTCTGCACACAATTTTCAATGTGAAATTCAGTAAAACAGCCAAATTGTGTGGAAATCAAAACACTTTTTATTTATTTATTTTATTTAATTTCCTTTTATTATATCCTGGGAAGGTGTCACAACAATAAACAGACCACAGCCTGCCCATACTCTAGATCAGGGGTGCCCAAGTCCGATCCTCAAGATCTACCATCCTGCAACTTTTAGATGCAACCCTTCTCCAACACACCTGAATCAAATGACTGGCTCGTCACCAGGCCTCTGCAGAGCTGAATGACATGCAGATGGCATCTGATTGAAGTGTGTTAGAGAAGGGTTGCATCTAAAAGTTGCAAGATGGTAGATCTCGAGGACCGAACTTGGGTACCCTGCTCTAGATGTTAGAAGTGTAAGTTATTGAGTATGGTTTAATAATATAATCCATGCTATATATATACATTTATGTGTTAATAAAACCCTGAAATACCATTTTAATCCTTTACTAAGTTCACACATAGTATCATATTAGCATATTACAAGGTTACACCAGGGCCTATGCCCCATGACTGCAGGGGGCTCTGGCTAGGGCCTTCCTCTGCCACCCTCTGGGGTGGGTCCTGGGTTGTCTTCATGGTGGGGTGGCTTGGATTTGTGCTCTGGGGTCACTGCTGATCGCCTGGGTCTCTGGGCCGCCTTAGTCTGCATCTAGCCTCCAGAGAGGCGTGGTCACATTTGAACAATTACACTCATCTCTGAGCACTCCTCATTCTTCTTACTCTGCATGCTGATAGTCACTGAGTTGTCCAATGGGTTTATACACTAAGAGCTAATGTTGTTTAGGTAATTGTGTGTGTGTGTGTGTCGGGGGGGGGGGGGGGGGGGGGGGTGGGTGGTTTCTGGTACTTTGGTTGTTGTTGTGATACATGTTGTTGCTGTCTTGGTTATCTTTTTTTTTAAAAACTCCTGATGATTGTCAGCTTAGTTTACCTGTAATCTAAGCTGACAGTTGACCTGCTGCGATGCTGGACAGGAAAAGTAAAAGAAAGAAAGAAAAAAAGATAAAAATATGCACTTAAAAATGACAAATATATACGGTATTTTTTTTTTACTGAATTTTGTAAGTATGTCAAACGTGACAGATTTTTTTTATTTCTTTCTATAACTGAGTTTTCTGTGTATGAAGTCTTTTTTTCCAACTCTCAAAAATCAGTGATTTAAATTAAAACGTGTATATATGTGTATATATATATATATATATATATATATATATACACATAAAGATCTCCAGCTTTCAGTAGCTTGAAATCAAGTGACTATTCAGCCTCACAAGTATCAAAGCATATAGTTAGACAAAATATATTCAAATGTAACATATGCAGAAATATTTGCTCCTACTTAAAACCTTCATAGTGAATTTCTACGGTCTTTCCTTTCAAACCAAGGGGCTAAAACTATATAAATAAATAAAAATAAAAGTCTACCATAGTGTCTAAAGTGAATTATAGATATGCTTTAGGCTCATGCCACCTCCAAACCCCTGGACAGTATCTACCATAGTGCATTTTGAATCATTACTCTTGGCAGTTATGGCATTCAACAATGTGAGTTATATGAAGAAGTTGGCTGAACACAACTGGCAGCTAAAAGGCATCAGCATACTTGTCCTGCCATCTATAAGGCCTTGCTGCCTAAACTGCCACGTTATTTAACATCTTCGTTAGATTACAGGAAAGATTAGGTGCTTGAGTATTCATGGAAATGTTGAACCAAGAAGACTTCAAAGGCATATTGGTTTCTACTTTTGCCAAATATTGCAACTTTTTTCAACATGAAGGGCTATTTGTGTATGTGACTGTTGTGGTGGTGGGGCCATCACATGTAGAATTAACACATTGTGGTATGATCCTGTATGGGAAGAGCAGTAGCCTAGTAGTTAGAGAGGTGGACCTGGGGCTTGAGGACCCAGGCTGACAACAAGGTGAACCACTGTAGACCTACGAGTAAGAGCCTTAACTTCCCCCAACTGCTTTGAAACAGGGCAGGCTATTGTTCTTTAGTAAAGAAAATCTAATGGGTAAATCCAAAAAAATAATGGGTAAAATGCATAGCCTAATTTCCCAACCAGGACTGGGAATTCAATCAACCCTCTTGAGAGGTTATAAAGTACAATTTATTCCATGAAGAGGTAATTGTAAGATTAGGACCCCATACTTTGTATAGAGCCAGTATAGAGATGTATTTTCAGCCAGCACAGTACACAGACTACCACAGATTTGAAAAAAAGCATTTGTACTTTCAGTGCGGAGGGGTGCCAACTTGTAAGAAAGAATGAAGATACTCCAAGTGTTAAATTCCAGGTTATAAGAATTGTGCCTTCTTTTGCTTGTATCATTCAGGTGGCCAACTTGGCTTGCTCCATTTCCAACAATGAAGAGGGGGTGAAGTTGGTAAGAATGGCTGCCACCCAAATCGACAGCTTATGTCCACAGGTGAGTTCTTACAATTTCATTCTTTGTAAAGAATCATCTTTATATAAGCTGTAGCCAAAATGTTTTTAAAATTTTAGCCCTTTCTTAGCTAATCTAAAAGGAAAATCTTTTTAGCCTTTTTTTAGGCTTTGGAATGACTTAAGAAAAAACAGAGAACGAATGATAGTCGGCAGAATCAAGGAAAGGACTATGAATATTGTGTAGGAGGAATTTTTAACACTGTTTCTTAGAGTGCAGGCAAAGGAGGATGTTAAAATCGATCTATTATTTTCAAGGTGAAAGGTAGGCCTTATTCACACAGTTACAATAAGTAGGAAGAGAAATGGAGGCCCCTTCCTACTTATTGTGTACTGGGAAATGGAGAGAGAAAGACTGAGTTTAAGATTCAGGTTCTAATGTGCAAGCTCCACTGTGTACACCTGCTTTATAAAACCCTCTTGGCAGTGTTCTTCACAGACAAATAAGATATTAGACACAGATATTGTGACTGAGGAAAGAAGAAAGAGGGGGATTCCTTACAGCAGTATCAAGCCAGATGTTTTATTTTCTGTTTCTGTTTTTTTATACCTACATTCAGTTAAGAACAGTAACTAGGGATTGGAGTTCATGTTTGTTCATAATGGGATGGGGGTGGGTGGGCAAGCACTTTGTGTGTGTGTATGTGTGTGTGTGTCCACTTGTGTGTTGTGTGTGAAAGAGACTATGATAAGGTGTGTGTTTTTAAATTTCTACGACATATACTTCGGTGTGTGAAGGCTTTTTAAAAAATGTTAATATGAATAAATTGTTTTTATTATGTAAACACTTTGTGTTGCTTTATTCATGAAAAGGGCTTTATAAATAAAAATTGATTTTATATTTCCATCTCCTCTTAGTCTGTTTACCAAGGTCATTTTTAAATGGTGTTAAAAATGCATTATGACTGAAAAACAGCTTGCACATGTGCACAAATGGGTTTGAAGCTTCCAACTCTTATTGTAGGTTTGATTTCACTCTCTTGAATGCATTTGATCACAGCTGCTCACACATGGTGCATGTTTACACTGTTAACCACTCTTCCATTCCAGGTTATCAATGCTGCTCTCACTCTGGCTGCCCGCCCCCAAAGCAAGGTGGCCCAGGACAACATGGATGTTTTCAAGGATCAGTGGGAGAAGCAAGTGCGCATCTTGACCGAGGCTGTGGATGACATCACTTCAGTGGATGACTTCCTTTCTGTGTCAGGTATGCAGAAGGAGAAAATTCAAACAATTTGAAGGCAATAGAAGAAAATTATCCGTGTGCAGTTGTTCCCATTCTACAGAGAATCCTCTGCATATTAGTGAAATAACCATTAATGATATTGCAACATTTGCAAAATCAAGTATATGTAACAATGAGGTTGAGGAAAACAAAGTCCTGAAGTATACATACATATATATATATATATATATATATATGTATACTTCATATACATATGTGTGTAGTACAGAAGTGTTTAGATTCAAGAATATATACTGTCAAGTTGCTGTTTAACCAAATTACAGTAGTTTAAATTCATCTGTTTCATTTGTGTTCCACTAATTTTTTCAGCCTTTTGTTGCTCCATCTCAATTGTTGCTGTAATCAAATCTGAGTCAGTATTTTTCTTGAAAAAGTTTCTCGCTTTCAGCCTTTGATGTGCTTTCCATGTTTTGTTGTTTTTGTTTACATTTCATACAGCATCCCTTGTTTTAAAGTGTTGTTGTACCACAGGCACCCCTGTAGTGCGTCTATAATTTTCTGGTATATATATATCATTTGAGAAAAAGACTGGCTGGTTCAACTGAGCAACATGTTCACATTCAGAAAGGAACATGAATGACTTCAGCTCATGTAATTATCAGCAAAACATTTTAAAGATATGACTAATCTTTTTTATTTATTATATTTTACAAAGAGAAATTGATTCTTTTGAGTAGAATGTGATTATTAAGCGGTAATTATGTCTCCCAACAAGGGAAAACCTTGAGTCCCCCTTGTTGAATCCCTATCTTTTCTTTCCTCCTTTTCTTTCTCTCCCCAGAGAATCACATCCTTGAGGATGTCAACAAATGTGTAATTGCTCTGCAAGAAGGAGATGTGGACACTCTTGACCGAACTGCTGGAGCTATTCGGGGCCGAGCTGCTCGTGTGGTCCACATCATTAACGCTGAGATGGAAAACTATGAACCAGGAGTCTACACTGAGCGGGTGCTGGAGTCCATCAAGCTCCTGTCTGAGACTGGTTAGTACACTGCACACAAAGTAACACAGCGCAAGGAGTCATGCTTAAATTTATTAATTTAATATTACATGTTGTTTGCTTTCCAGTCGAGTTGTTCAACATTCACACACACACACACACACACACACTTATATTATCTTCTCATTCCGGTCATGACTTACTGATACACCTTGGCTGCCTGAATGCTCAGTTTTCTACAGTTTTGATTAGTGTTTTGGCTCTCACACAGATGCTGGACACCAGCTGTGCACCCCACTGACACTGGCCTGTTGTCAGTTTTTCATCTCATTTTTTCTCCTTACTGTGCAATGTCAGGGCTTATACTTGAAGGCCCAAGATTATTTTTACAGCAGATAAATCCCAGGATGAACACGTTTAGTTTTCTACCCCCAAAAGTAGATATTTTTAACCTCAACTGAGTAAGTTTTTTTTTTTTTTTTTTTCCTAAGTAAGGGCTGTGTAAGCAGCATTAAGCAAATGAATAGATCAGTATTAATTGGATAGATTTGGGTTGTTTAACCTGTTCTTCATGAGGCTTATTTTTTCTCCCTTCTGTCCAAAATGATGTGCCCAACAATAAAGTATATCTTCAAAACTACAAGGGCTATGTGTAATCTGGGTATCAATAGAAAACCAGGACATGGGATTACTACAGAAGTGTCAGAATCAAGATATGTGTTACTATGTTAAATTCACCTGGAATACAGCAGAAAATTTAAATGATTATTCTCTTCCTTAAAGAAACGAAATTACTTTTACACACGAAACTTTTAATGAAAACAAGAGGATAGCAGCCCAGTTCACCTAGGAATACGTAATGTCTGAGTAACTACAAAAGGAGAAGCTAAAAAAGTGGACCTGAGCAGTTTTAAAGACATATTAATAGAGGTGTTAGGCAGGTAAATATTTCAGAAACCCACTGGTGAATGTTAATGACAGACATCTCTATCAATTTTTATAGTCAGGAGAATCAAGGATCACCTCAGAAACACCATGAGGACCCTAAAAGAAGTTAACACCAAAATAGTGTCGTAGAAAGAGTGAAAATTACTATAAAACCTTCTTAATCTGCAAGGAAACGACCAGGATTTATATGATTCATTTTAGACAAAGGCAGAGTCACAGAACACATTAGCAAAGTGTTTTTCTGGTGTAATGCCACTTTTAACCACAAAAGTGTTCTTGTTTTTTGTTTTTTCTGGTTTTTTTTGTATTTTTTTTTTTTTTTTTACTGCTCTTCGGCTGCTGGCTCACAGAGTTTTTGTCACACTGTGGTGAAATGGGCATCTTCGTAATCAGCAGAGTCTCTGCTTTCATATGACACCATGTTCCTGATGCTTGCTTTAAAATGGACAGTGATGTTCTCATGTTTTCGCTAGATGCCCACATAACTGCTTGGGGTTTGAACTATCATTCGTTTCAGCACCAATGCCTGGTAGTCCTAAAGCTGAGTTTTTCCAAGTGATTTTGGTTTTCTGTATATTTGGATTGATGCGTCCTTGCATGTGCAAATATCTTCTGTATTGCACGTCTCTCATGTTGCCCCCTGACAGGGGACTCTTGTGATAAAGAGGTTAAGTATTAAATTTGCTCAATATTGTATATTCTAGACTGGTAGTCAGAGCATACAATATGTAACTTGTGATTAAAAAGCAATGACATTGTAGGCTATAAAGGTTCAGAGCATATGCATGGCATGGAAGTGTTTGTGTGACATGTTTTGCGGAGTCAGTGGCTGCAACACAAACCCAAAGCTGGATCCATCACACCCCCCCCTCTGTGTTTAGCAACTGAAGAGCTGTTCTCTTTATAACACACGCATGCATTTTTCTCCAATCACAGCTTTGCTCAACCTTAGGATGAAAACACAAATATCTTTTTTAGATTTTAATTTAAAAATTCCTGACAGAATTGTATGATGAGGACACATGAATTGTTTCCTTTTGATGCCTCTTCCTTGACAACGATTTTTGGTGCATGTGTGGCTGCACAGTAGAACAATGCGCCACTACTCCAGAGTCTGTTAAAAGATTCATCCTGGGGGTCTTTGCAGTCAAAAAGGAGGCAGTTCCTCTTCATCATTCCTTTAAAGAAGCTGCTACCTATAAGTGCTTTGCTATCCTCTTATTGCCCTCTTCTGCTTTGAGCATCAATTATTTTAATTTTCAGTGGTAGGCATTTGAGAGAATTCAGTGACAAGATATGAGGAGTCTAAATAATTATAAAGCTTTCAATTTAATTACACCTGGTTTTTTTTCCTGATGATGACTAACAGTTGGCCCTAAGAAACTAATTAAAGTGTGATAGTTTAGTCTGTTTTGCAAGAGTCTCATTCCTCTTTTTTATCTTACTTTAAAGCTGTACACAAAACATATTATGCTAATATTGCTTAAATGCATTTGTACATGATATATGTTGACATTGGCAGTCACAGGAATAAGGTCCATTATAGGATTGCAGTTCAGCATACAGCTTGCAAGAAGCATGATCAACATGTATGTATGGGAGCATCTAACATAGGCAATCACATTGAGTTATGTTTGGTTGAATGTTCCCATAAGCCTGTTTATATATACATAATGTTTAGTTTTTGTTTTTGTTTTTTTTTTAACCAGTTTTTTTTTCCATCAGACATTCAGAAATTTAGAAGCAAACAAATCAGTGTTTTTGTTTATTACTGCACCCCTCTGTAATGCATCATATTACTGTGCAATCCATTTAGAAAGTGCCTCAGTGGAACCAAAGAAAAAGAGTCTGGTGTGTTTTTTTATGTTTCTGTGAAATATTTTTGGTCTTTGAAAAAGCTCTGTAAAAGTATACCCAAGCATGATCTTAAAGACAACTCCATCACAGAGGACAGGCAAAATAAAAAGCACAGGATGAAAGGAAATGTGTAATTTATCAATTACCTGTTCTGAAATATAAAATCTGACCACTCTCCCTCTTTTATGCTTTAAAAAAAAAAGAGAGAGAGAAAACATCTTATGACATGCCATTGTGGTCTTGCTATCCCTCCTCATTCTACTTTTTTTCCCTTTTTTCTCTTGCCCATCCTTCCCGTCCCAGTTTCTGCCTCTTCCATTAGAGCCCATTTAGCGAGGCGGTATATCTGTTGTTTCGCTCGTTACTTTCATCTGCCAGGATAATTGAGAGACACAATCAGCTCCCCTCCCCCGTTCGCTGATAAGTCACAGAACAGCATTAGGTGAATCACGTGTGTTCACACAGCCATCTGTCTGAGGCCCTCTTCAGGAGCTCGTCTGCACCATAACCGACAACTTACAGGACTGGTTATATGGCATCTTAAGCACATTCTGTTCTGTTATTGCATAATTCACTTTAATTGATTGGGGTAATTAATTGATTAAATACAGTGGCAATATCTCATGGACACTTAAGATCAATTTTGTACAACTATAACCTTGTCACATGCTAAGCCTTTATAATTATGCTGCTGCTCTATTAATCCTCCATGGAGCATGGATCTTGTTTCAAGAGTCAGCACGACCCAGAAGCATGATGTCAGCATTACTGAGAAACAACAAATGGAGAACTGTTGATGTTGCAACATCACATTGATTGCACACCAATTCGCCTTTATCACGTATTTAATGTTTTTAAGAGCTGACATCATAATGGAATTGTAATGGTTTAAACTTACAAGCCTAATAGAGGCCCTGAATGCTTACACAATGACGCGTATAGTCAAAGATTAAATAATAGGATTAAATAAAGGTGCTCTGAGTCTAACAAACAGGCAGAGGGAGAAAACTGTATTTATCAAATACAAATGTAAGATAATATTGCAGCATATCTATCAATATATATTTACTTCACTATGTTTCAGAAATTCTGCTTAATTTCTTGTTTGTAAAAGCTTTTGTACCTTTAGGGAAAAAAAAACTACCACACTTAACTCTACAACAATACGGTTGATTGGAAGAGATGAAGCATAGCCACTGGCAGTCTAAAACCATTTCAAGATATTTTATGCTTTTTACAGTTTATTCAGGAATTTGGATGCACCACACAGTTCACATTAGCCAGCATTATGAAACACAAGCCAAGGCAATTTGGTCTCGGCTCTGAGTTTTACACAGATAACTCTGTGTTACAGTACGATGAAGTTTTTCCTGAAACAATAGCAACGGTTCACTGAAAAAATAACAGCCATCAATGTCCTGTGAACTTGCAATTTGGACCCAATTTCTACAACCTTGTTTACAAAATGAAGAAGAAAAAAAGACAACATTTTAGTGGCTCTAACCTGCACATGTAGATATTCATTTACAGGCCTAATTTATCCATGCATGATGTAAATGTTGTGTCAGTGTTTCCACTTTTCTTGTTGCTGCTTGTATGTCTGGAAGTTTTAGATGAAACACAATTCACATTCTCAACTTGTCAAATGTCAAAGTGGGCCAATTTTGTTTGATACTTAGAAGAGGACAGAATTTATGCCACTGGAACTTCTTAACACTGTGATGTATGTGATTAAGCAAATTCAAGCTTTACTTACAGGTCAGTTTTACAAGATCCTTTAAGATACAATGCTTTTCCAAAGTAAGTAAATGATGCTTCGTGGTGTCCTGTCTGACTTTATCTCCGTGTACTCCAGGCAAAAATTAATCCCTATATATATCAAGAAAATATATTTAGAAGTTTTGTTCCATGAAAATAATCCTTTCATGGCTTAAATTGGTTTATTTAGATAGATTAGATATAGTAAAGCTAATTTAGTTTCATGACTATGCAATTCACCCCTCTTCGTTCCTCCAGTGCTTGCCTACAGCTCTCTAGAAACAGTGTCCTCTGTATGCCAGCAAACCTGACCACACATTGCCTCATCTGTAACTTAGAACATCCTGGAACAAAGAGAAGGTTATATTTCAGCATACTGTCTTCTCTTTACCTGTCTTATCTTCTCCGCTCTATGGAAGCCAGTGAGCACAGCAGATGAAATAATCATAAAACAGAATAGAGAGGGAGTGAAACACAACAGAGGAGACTCATACTGAACTCTTCTCAGTTGGCAGATATAACCTTTTAGCTCAACCTTGTAGGGTCAAATGTTTGTTTCTTATGAAACCCTGGTTCTTTGAAACCATGATTTGAGTCTGACTTCAGTGCACTGTGACTCCAGCCATTCGGTTGACCAATTAGTTGCTTATTTTCAAACACAACAGGGGTATTTTTATTACACCATCAAAAACGTGTTTGATTTTTTTTTTTTTTTCTTCAAACAGGAGGTCTTTAAGGTCACTACTTAGATGATACAACCTACACAGATGCAACAAATAGACCAGTTGAATGGCCTCACAGGGGACCTGAGTCTTAAATTTTAACGATTCTGGATTCTAATAGAGATGTTAAGATGGGGAACAAGCAACTGTGTTAGACCAGGGTTTCACTGGCTCCATATTTTTCTTTGATTAAGGGCTGTTGTGTTTCCCTTTCCTGTTTGCCTCTTAGTGGTAGTTTGGGTTTTTAAGAGCTACCATGCACATCTGATCTGGACCATAAAGCACTTATTGATCCTTGTGAACTTTTGCCTCCCTTTCCCCTCAGTCCTCTCAGACCTGATGTCTGTGGACCTGAGCACAGTCAAGGAGAAATCTATAGCTGGGGGAAAGATGATTAAGTGTAGCTGAACAAAGCAAAAGAATATAGGACCACACACTTTTTTAGAGGGTACTGAGTCCAATTAACCAGACTCTACCAAAAAAAAATCAATAGCTGTCACCAAGGATTTCACTAAGCGATTTGAGCGAGGATTTTAGTGGAATTCATTGATGTGGTCCCGTTTTTCCTTGTCTCACTGATGTGCATGTGTAAAACATTTATGTCTTGCCTGCATATATGTGTGTGTGTGTGTTTGAGATGGCTCTTTGTTTATATATGATTGCCCCTGTGTTTATGCCCACAGCAACATGCCAATCATCACCACTTGCCTGTTTTCCTGACAGCTGCCACGCCAACATACTTGCCCTTTGACCTTGTCTCAATTTGCCCATCCCTCTTTTCTCACATTGAGCGTGGTCCGATTTATGGCCAGGCCAAACACATGCAGCTGGGGCGCACTGTGTAAAGCTCAGCCATAGATTCCTGACAGACAGTCCACACATGGGTTTGGGATTGAAGCGTGTCCTTGAGAGGCAAAAAAAATCAATAACCTAATGGGAAAGTGGTTATGACTTCTCTCCCTTTTGCCCTCTAGTTCCCTCCTCCCTGCTACACTTTTCTTCCTAATGCTAACACTTTGTTTAAACTAATCTAACTCTCTAAAAGACAGACTATTTTTAAGTTGCTTATTAATGTGGTGGCTGCAAAGGGTAGATTAAAAAGCAGATATATAGTCTATGTGCCATTTAGAAATGGTTGGATGATGTTGCTCCCTGTTATTACATTGGGGCACAGAAAATAGGGTTTATCCAGCTCTTGCAGTGAGTAATAACACATATGCTCACACTGCCTCCCACATGTCATGCCTGTAAATCGGTGGATCAAGTGCACTAAAATGAAATACAGCCGAGCCTTAAGGGATATAAGTAAAGACACTTCATACTTTATGCTTCTAAAATAGCTCTAAAAACTAGACACCACCCCATCATTTTTTTTTTTTTTTTTTTTTTTTTTTTTGTATCTTCAATCAGAAACCCCCTTTGGTGACATTTGTAACCACCAATGAAGAGAAAGCTATTTATACATAAATGGAAATGGGGAAGTGAATCAGTGCTCTTTTAAAACTCAAAATGGCCTCTTTCTATGGCCCAAAGGTGCACAACACACATAACTGGATGAGTCACTTTTTAAATCTGTGTCTATTGTTATAGCAATTGCAGAAGCGGTATTTGCCAGAATGAGAGGCAGATGGCAAACTCATAGCTGGAAAGAAGAAGAGGTAATGCCTCTTAATCAGTGCATAAATAGAGGCGGGTGTTAGAACAGAGTACTGATGAGGAAATTGAGAGAAGCAGTGCAGTTTGAGGAGGGTGGAGAAATATTTTAACCAAGATTACAGAGGAGATCAGGGAGCAAACTGCAAGGATTTCTTTTTTTCTAAATCTTCTACTGTAGGCTATATCAGTATGAAAAAAATAATAAACATTTACTTTGCAGTGAGGCCAAGGAGCTTTGAAGTTGTTAATGTGAAGTCAAAGACCCACATGAGAAACAGCATCTTTTTTTTATTTTAAGGGGTGCAAAGAGCAAAGCAGCAGTTATTGGCCTGCACTAACTCTGTGGGCTGTGTTAAATCAAGTGTATGCAGTGGCACAATGTGCTAAAGGTCAGGCTGAAGTTGTATATAATGTCACATTCCCACCAAATGTGGCTTCCATTTCAAGTCTGTGTTGAACAGGGCGAGACGCATTAACGCAAACTGACCCACCTCTTTCACTTCACTCCATAGTCGGATCTGATTGAACTTTGAGCATGGAAATGGAAAAGCTCTCTGATGTACAACCAGTTTAAGAGATGAGGTGCAACTTGCCCCCTCGCTTGGGAAATGGCTTTAGGTAATTTCTTAACTGCACGGTGAAATGCTAGAAGCAGCCAAAAGAAGAAGAGGTCTAGCTTGGCTACAGTGAGTGTGAGGGCAGCAAAAAAGGTTAATGACAGTTAAATTTTTTATAAAAGGCTGGATAATGCATGATTTTGTGAATCGCAGTGGCTAGCCCTGTAACCATGCTTGTTCCAGCAGGTTAAGTGTACAACACTTCCCACGCTCTTTCTCCCGCCCTCCTGCTTTAGAGTACACCATGGGAATATATTTTGGCTGGAAAATTCTGTCTGACTCAGAATCTAGCATTAAGATGGTAGTCTCATGACATTTCTCATTCACCTCTGTCAAAGCCTCTCTAAGATACAAATTCAAGTATGCATTTCCTGGTTTGATGTGATATTAAACCGATTTGCAGACAGATGTGCTCATCGGCCCAATAGAGACGCTGCAGCAGCATGTTAAGAAATGACCAGCTTATTTTAATAGTGTGCATTTTGTACATCTTCATACTCTGCATAAATCGCATACTTACTGTGTGCTTTAAAACAGTTCTGCCAATCAATGTAACACATGATGATGACACCGGTTAAACTGATTCTCCAAGAAATGGTGCAGTTCTCATTGTGAGGAAGATCCACAGGAAAATACTTATACTATGATGATGGAAATATTTGTATGTGAGTGTATTAATCCAGCACTATTTCAGCTTTTTCAACTCTGTCACCTTCAGAAATGTTTACAAGATTCCTACAAATGTTCCACAATGTTGCCTTAAGTATTAAATGGAGCAGCAGCCTGCTGTGATTTGCAAGTGGTTTAATAAAGGTAAACACAGCGGATGATCCTGTGTAATGGTGATGTGCTCTTGGGCGGTACTTCCCAAATTAGGCGATGCATATTTGTCAACAAGCATGTCCCACTGCCTTTTGATGGCTGCAGGGGATTAATGAACCAAAGGTAGAGCTTTTAACACTGTGCATAGCAGCTGTGGACAACTAATACCATGAGATTCCTTAAAAAAATGTACAGATCACTCCAGATACTCTTTGCTGATGTTTCTGCTTAAAACACATTTTCTCCATGTAAAATTGAACACATCTTCATGCAGCAATCCTGTCATCCTTGTGCATCTGTATTTAGATTACTGTTAATGAAATCCTTATCCTGCACCTGAGACAGGTGTGGTTCAGAGACACTGACATGTTTATCTGAAGTCTAAAACAATTTCTAAACAAAAAACACATTCTGTTATTTAAATGCAACTTCTACCTAATTAGCAATATACCTGCCACCTGTGTGCCTTAAAATCTGCACTCAGCACCAAAATACCATAGATGTCCATGAGAAACCTCATCAATGACACCAGCCTGTAAGTGCTCTACTTGCAGTCTTCTGCTGCAATGCAAGTGAAACTATAGATGAGATGAAACTGTACTGACGGTTGATGGGAAATGACTTCAGTGAAGATGTAAAATGGATCCAATGAACAAAACAAATAAAAATGAAAGAAAACATCAAATAAAGTGCAGAAATGACATTGTAAAGCTTAATCTTTTATATTTATAACAATAACTTGGTTTTAAAAGTCAGTCGTGGAAATATTTTTATAAAATAAAATCAAATAATGCAGACCTCCAGCCAGAATATATCATACACATTATATAAAATAGAGAAGACACAGGCTGCCTTATCTGTATTAACTCTTTTTTCCCTACACCTAAGCAAAAAAAAAAAAAAGAAACACTTATGTTGCCATCTTTTAAGTTGCAAAGTTTTTTAACAGACAGTTGCTGATTTATAAAATAATCCACAAGGACCAGCATAATATTTTTGAAGATATTTTCGCTTTGTCCTGATTGATGTAGCTCCATACGTTCATGAGGCTTTACTTTGTAAGTGTATTTGCTTTGTACCTGTCATAATACACTGTCTAAATTGAGCTGTCTTCATGTGAAATTGAGGTTTATGCATCAGAGACGGCGCAGGTTGTGTTGTGTAGATCTTGTTAAGCACGTCACAGAGGCACACCATCTCTGCTTTGAGGTTTTTAAGCATTGATTGTACTTCCATAACTTCTCACTTTAACTATGCTTAAGCCTGGCGGGTGAAAAAATCCATTCCTACATGGTCACATTTAATTCTCTTCATCATTTTTCAACTGGAATGAGTGAAATTGCTCCTTACCATCAGCAACTTTGCTCATTAAGGGGCTCGGAGAACATTTAAATATTTCTATTTAAAACGCCTTCCCAGCAATTCCCAAAAGCCTATTTTACGCTTCTTCAGTAAGTGGATTAAACTGAATTAAAAATGAAAAGAAAAAGGGGAGAGACTTTTTGTAGTGGCTTTTATGTTTGGTAAAATATAGCTTATGTTTTATATCAAACAAATAAGTACACTGCAGATACACCTTTAGTGTAAGTGAGGTAATTGATATAGATTACTATGATTGTAAAAGAGGAGGAAAATGTGAATAATAATAAAATGACACATCTGGAGGGGGTTCATCAGTCAGGCAGAAGCAGCTTTATTTATTTTTTCATATATATATATATATATATATAAATATTGCACTTTCTCTCCCTCTTTTTCTTGTATATACAATCTTTGCAAAAACGTATATTTAATGTGAAATGGGGGAAAAACAATATATTCCAGTTGTATACCAAAAATAATATTAAAAGTAAAATATTAGTGTTACAGGTGATGTTTATTTCTTGAGGCAGGTGATGTGAAAAGATGGTTGGGAGGTAAAAAAGAGCTCCAGATATCAGCTTGGTGAATAATAAAAAGGTTTATTACAAAAAGTCTGGCATCTAAAACAGATCTACAGAATCTGTGAGAGCTCTTAAAGCTGAATCATGGAAATCCAACTGATAGTCCATATCAGCCCTCTGTAAATACAAACATGGACAAAGACATTCCTGATATCACATCTGGAAATAATCATGAGACTTGCATACTGACAGAAAGCAGACCGGTACAACTAAATCTGGTTAGTACATCTAAATTTGATCATAATGCTTATGTATTGCTAATGATCACACACTACACAGGTATTTGCAGTTTTGTAAAGACCTATTCTGGTTGACGACTACCTATCAAGGTAAATCTCTGTTTTGTTATGCTAATTCTCTGCTGCACAATTCTCGTGCCACATCAGGATATCACATAAAAAAAAAGGTAGTCTGCTAAATATTGAATCATTTGGTCTGTATCCTTGAATATGAAACAAAGTCTATTCACATCCAGCACAATTCATTTGAAACACAAAGAGCATAAAGCTCTTCCATCAGGTCTAGCCGGTTGAGACTGACAACAAAAAGCAACTATTTTTATAGTCAAGAGGGACTTTATTTTTGTTGAATGGCTTTTGTTTGGCTAAAAAAAAGACTTTGATAAATTTGTTTCCCTTTATTCTGCATTTTGATTGGACGGCCTCAGGCTTACAGGCTAGAAAAACAGAAACACTCACAGCCATCTTCCAACTCAGTCCAAACGCACATACACTTTCACAAAGAAAAGCATACATCTGATCAATCTTACAGTGTTTAAACAGCAATTTGTCTTTTTCAGAGAGTTTCAGTGTGGTGCTTCACAAGAAATTATGAAAACAAGTTGTGATTATGTCTTCAGACAGGGAAATAAAAGACAGAAATTTGTGACTTTACTGTGACATCTCCCCTTCTTTGATTGATAAGCTTGCAGTTGTTATAGAAAGCAGCAAATAACTAACAATCATGATAAACCTGTCTGTCCAATCTTTTTCTTTTCTGTCGCCTTCTTCTTTACTTTTTTCTCTGCAGTCATGCCCCGTTTTGCTGAACAAGTGGAGGTAGCCATCGAGGCACTGAGTACGAACCCCCCACAGGCCTTTGAGGAGAATGAGTTTATTGATGCATCCCGCTTGGTGTACGACGGCGTCCGTGACATCAGGAAAGCTGTCCTAATGATAAGGGTATGTCCATTAGTTGTTCTCAAAGAGCAGATAGTGCTCACTCAGGTTAACTCAGATGCTTTAAATTGACAGCCAGAAGTTGTTTATTTCTGTCTTTAAGGGTACATTCACACCATTATAGGCTTGGTTCAGTTGGGGCATGCGTTCACGCTGCACTTCTCAAACAAATCAAACTTTTAAATCATGTGTTTCACTCTTCACCAGAGAATTACACCAAGAAGTATGAAAGAACAAGCCAAGACAGACAATGAAGAAGAAAACATGTTCATATATGGGTTAATGCAGAACAGCTTTGTTTTCTAGTACATAACAGCTAAATATCAAGCTGCATCAGATCCTAGTGGTCTTGGGTTGATCAGATTACTATCAGAGCTTCTATAGAATTTTTCTGCATCTGACCACAAGTTATTTCTCCCATTCAGACCCACCTATCATCCCATGTGCACTTATGCTTTGGTTGTGTTTTCCCACAATGCCGTGCACCGAACCCACAATGCACATTGTTTTGTGTTCCACTGTATTTGGTCTGCTTGAAACGGACCGAGACCTGCGTTTGTAGGTGGACTGTGTCCACATCTTCGATTCGAATCAGAATTTGTTTGCACATTCACAATATGCCACACGAAGCAGACTTTCAGAGCAAATGGACTAGGATTTGAATCTGAAAGGCTGGTGTGAATGCGTCCTAACTCATTTAAGACAGTTGACTATTATTTCAAGATTCAGACATCTGAATATAGTGTTCATTTTCTGATGCTGATTAATCAAGAGCTTTGGTTCCATTGGATGATATAATTTAGACAACCTCCAACTGTTTGTGTATTGAAGTTATACTCATGTCCTGTGCAGGTTTAAAGCCCATTTATGCTCAATGCTGAAGACAGATATGCAGACGGACAGACAGTTTTGTCCGTCCTTTTGCGTCACCGTTACACGCATAATTTGGTCTGTTTTGAGGGAGCTTAGCTATCTGTCGCTTAATGCAGAAGACCGAGCAAAACCCCCGGAAATCACAGGGGCAGTGGTGAGCAGAACAGCTGACATGCGCCTAGCGAAAGAAGCAAATCAGAGAAGAAGAGGATCAGGAAGGGAACAAAAAAAGCAGAAGAAGAATGAAGACGAGAACATCAGCTGTAGAAATTTTGCAAGCTTTTAAAGAAAGACTACACGCGAGTGTTTAGGGCGTGTTGGGTGGTTGGAAACAACTTGATAGCGGGGCATTACCGCTGCCAAACGGCGTCTGAAACTGACGTCGGCTCGCGGGAGTGAAATGTGAACTTTGTACTGCCCAGCAGTGGAAGAACTGACTCAACAACCATGGCAACGTAAAAGATGCATGGAAGTATCAGGACGGCAACGTATGACGTTTGAAACGGACGTCTATTTACGTACGCAGGGGAGCATAAATGGATCTTAAAACATGAAATTTTGGTGTACTATCACAAATTCAAACACACAAACTGTTTTTGTAATCTGGCTACAACTCCAGTCTATTTCACAGAAGTATGTGCTACTAACTGAAATTGCGTTGATTATTGTAGATATTTCATTGCAAAAATATAGCTGCCTTGAGCATGAAGAGGAACATAATTGAAATCTATCTGTCACATGATATGTTTTACAGAACACACTGAACATGTCACGATAAGAATGCCTCACAACAAGATACCAGCTGCTCCACTTCCTCACACCCTCACTCTGATGTTACAGTATCTACATTTTTCACCCGAATTGGCCCTCCTCTTTTCACCATGTAATTCATTTATTCAACTTTATGCAGGCTGGAAGGTTTCCCAGTGCAGCTCTGGAAAAAATCAAATTATGGAAAATAATTTGATGTTGGTAAATAATATAAACCGGCAGCTTTGAACTGCCCGGGACCAGCTGGCTTCATAATCCCATCCAAGTTCAATTACTTTCTGAGGAAACAACTTGGAAGATCTGTGCTTTTTCTGTTGTCTGACTTCATCATACAGATACCAAATGTTGCTGCCGTGTGTAATAGTTTTTTTTCTTTTTTTCCCACTTAAATCGAGTAATAGCTCCTTTAGAATTCTTACAGGACTGATTTCATAAGAAGTCAGTGGATTAAGAAGGCATTTCTCCACAGTGTGTAAAATCTGAGGCAGGTTTTGAGAAGAGAATAAAGTATAATGAAACTTCTTGAAACGCAGAGCTATCCCATGGTCTTTATGTTGCCATACACACACACACACACACACACAGGCATGCACAGCATTGTAGTTGGACAGAGCAGAGAGGTATTTAACAGCTAGGATGAACAGAACTGTGTACCAAAGCTAAGAATGTAACATAAACCAAAATTACCTGTATTTATACAATTTACCAGGTTTAATGGACTCACAACATGTCTTACACAAAGATTTTACAGATCTAAAACCACCCAGCATTGAAATAAATGAAAGGAGCTGTGAGGATGGGATTATGTCTTTCAAAAGCTGACATATAATCTGAGACTGCTGGTTTAAGAACGTTGGATTCCAATGCTTATTAGAGCCTAAACACTCTTAAGGGGTTCACAACAAGGCGGGTGTTTTTTACAAGCTTGTAAAATTATAGCATAACTATAATAGGCATATTCTCTGTTGCAATGACCACAAGGTAAACAGCAGAATCACTTGGTACACTCAAAGCAATCTCCAAGGTAACCAGCCCTTCTGAGTTGGCACCTCTGTTGCGGCACACACTGACCTCATTGAAACAAATGAGGGGGCTGAATTCTTTACACATTCTTTATGCATGTGAGAGGATGGCTTTAGTCAGATCTTACATGACTTTAGTGAATATTCTTTGAAGGAAGAAAAAGCTCAGCTGTACTTCTATGGTTTAAACATTTAAACGACGACACTCTTACCCAGTTGTTAAGTGTGGTCAGTTGTACCATATAAGCCGTATAAATAGAAAAGCTGGTCAGTACCTGGGCTCTTCCCTGGATTTTGCCATCCAGATCAAAGCAAGAAGGGGTTGTCACCAGCATCTTAACCCATGCCTATGGGACTGTAATATGATTTAGTAACATGGCTTGTAAGACAGATGCATAAAGAGGAATTAGTCTGCTGCATCTCAGTTCTGGATTGATTTCCAAGGAGAGTTATTAACCAGCTTAGATCAGTCTGCCTCTGGCTGCTGTTGGATAGATCTACCACCAGTCATTGCAGTAACCAATCAGTTGCCTCAACAGCACTCCACTGCACTTTCTTATTGTTTCTGACCTAATCTGTATTAGATATACTGTGATTGACCTTACTGGATTAAATCAATTAGAACATGAGTGTGTCCCCAGGCTAATGATTTAAAGAAGCAAAAAAGGGGGGGCGAAGAATGTGAGCAACGCAGGATATACTTCTATGAAAAGTTAAGATTAGTATTTATATTGCTGTAAACACATATAAACACCTGGATGAGTCTAATAGACCACAAAGAAAATCCATCCTAACGTGCTGTCATAAGCTTTAATCATAGCTATCATTTATTCTGTAGAGGCTCCATTTTACCTCCAGTATAAATACTGATTTGGTTTAGAGTCAAACTACTTTGAAACTATCACAACTCTGATGTTATTAATCAGGCAAACACATATGTTTAAACATGCACAAGTCTTATTTAATCTTCTGCTCTTCAGGAAGTTAGGTGTTCAGCTAACACTGATGTAGCCCGGTGAAAATGGAGCCAATAAAAAACCAACAAGCCAGTGTGGGCTATGACTACCCTCTCAAGCCAGCAATGTAATAACACAATTTGTGCAAATGCAAAAATCTGATGAAATTGCAACATATATTGTACGTCTTTAGCAAAACATCGCTACCTTTAAAGTATTTAAAGATGGTGCTGCATAGTTCCTTTCTTAGAAAGTTTAAAAGTCTATTTGCCAACAGTGACATTCATGAATGGATGTCTCCATACAGAAATGTTTGAACATCACTCATCTTCAAAGAAAGGAAATAAACAGTGGATTATTGTACAATGACAAACTGAGCAAGCATTAATGTTGTCAGAGAAAAGCACCATCAGAGCTCAAACATAAATCGGGACATTAGACCTTTAAATCCAGAAAGAGTGCTGTTGGATTTCTTGTCTTCTGATTTCTGGTTTGAATAAAAACTCATTAAAACATTTTAAAATTCATTGTTTAACAAATGAATAACAATGTTCCAAAGATTAATCCTGTTGAGCATGCTGCAGGGATTTGCTCTGCCATCTGACTTATTTAGTTTCTGATTTGTTCCATGTCATAAAAAGACTGAAACAATGAAAACACAAATTTAAAATATACAATCACTTTTACAGTTCATAACCATCTTGGCCTGGTGTGTACAACTAGAGTTCTCACACAGGATTTTTGCAAACTGGTCCAGATATTTTACATATTTTATCTGTAAATAAGACTTAAATGCAAATTTCTATTTCTATTTATCTGAAATAAAAAGTTGGGAACAGTGGGGTGTTTTAAATGCCACTGAGACTTTGGTATTTTACATTTTCCTTTTTACACCAAACCAGAAATGATGCTTAATAGTTTTCTTTTTTTTTCAATCATTTCCATCCTTTACTGAAGTATATTTTTAAAAGTCACAGGACATCTTGTTTAAGGAAGGAAAGAATACCAAAAAGCAACTCTTCAAGCTTTTCACTCTACTGTGACGGTATTTCAGTTTTACAGATGCCTTTTTGGAACTACTTTTAAGACCGTTTGATTATTTTCTTCGTGCTGAATCTTTATCAATATGCTGACTTTGGTTTGAACCTAAACTCTACTTGATATATTGTGCACTGAAAGCAACACAGAGAAATGAATGTACGATTTGCCTTAAAGTTCATGAAAGCTTTTCAGCTATGTATTTAGGAAAAGAAGTTTTTTAAACCTGCTTGTCTTTGTGCTTCTTTCAGACACCAGAGGAGCTGGAAGATGACTCTGACTTTGAACAAGAGGACTATGATACTCGCAGCAGGACTAGCGTTCAGACTGAAGATGACCAGCTTATTGCCGGACAGAGTGCTCGGGTGAGTGTGTGTTCACACGCCCCCTGCTGTGCTGCACCTTTTCAAATGTGCCCCACATAACAAGTAATGAACAAAGATCGGGATTAAACAAAAAAAAAAGTAAAATAAATGGCTTGGGTCAAGGCTGGGCATTAAGCTCAAATACTTTGTAAAAATGACAGTCGTGCTTCATTTGTAGGTTAAAGTGCAAGTCAAACTCCCTCACATCCATGTTTCATGGTCACATGTGAATCAGTACATCCAACTGGTTCCATTTGCATAGCATTCAAATCATCCTAACAAGCAGCACTATTTGAAACAAACACTGTTCAGGGATGGCAGGTGTAAAATTGCAATCACAAACAAAGAAGTAATTACCAAACTCCCTTCAGACGCTACCCAAAATACAGCACAGTGCTATGCCAAGGCCTCAGCCATGGTCACCAGGGTCTGGGCTTTGTTGCACATTAGCAATTTTTCACTTGGGGCCCAGCTTAAAGGACATTAAGAGGGTATCAGTGCCTGCTCCCTTCCAGCGACACAGAGGGTCTAGCGGTGTGTTGCATGTTGAATGGATTTTGGATGGCAGGAGTGTGACTTGGCTCAGTGTCTCTCCCTGTGGCCCATGCTTGCCTGAGTCTCTATACAATATACAGTCTGCACACACTGGGCCAATACAAAAAAGGGAGAAATAAATTAATTCAAAACAGCAGCTTATTTGATTTAAATGTCTCTACTGTGCAGCTACAATTCCCATTATTTTTTCCTTTTTCTTTGTAAAAACCCAGAAACCTAGGTTGAAAGCAGCCCTTCATGTTCAAACTAAATGACCCTGGGAAGTCTTCGAAATGTTTCAGTATGTTAACGTGCACCATTACCGAAGCTTCAGTTTATTTCAGTTGTGTATATTATTGCATATGATTAACCAGATGTTCACAAGGAATTTTGTTATAGATATTTTTCAGATAGCAAATAGTTTAATACTTATTGTCTGTTTATACTAAGATATCACTGATTGTTAAATTCTCAGCCAACTTGAAGATTAAAAATGTCTTAATGCCATGGACATAGTTATGTGTAATGCGCTATTTAAAAAAAAAAAAAAAAACTACACAATTTGAGAATATTTCAGCCTTTCACGACATTTTGTGAGCAGAAATTAATTTATAAAATTTTTTTCATAAAATATGAAAAGATTCCTTCTGTGTAAAAGCAACATTTTAAAAAGATTTTTCAGCCACATAACCTTAAAATCTCACTTGCAACTTGGATTGACTTCAGTCTGAAAGTTATTAAGACAGTCAGGATGCACAAGATAAATTTTGGCCTGTATTTATTTGCCTTTTTTCTTGCCATAACTTTTCAGAAATTAGATAGCTGTAAAAGAGTGCCTTTGTCATTATGTTAATTGTTAAGAAAAGACCACTTTCGTGCCGCAATGTAGACGACTGATCATAAACAGAAAACAAACATACACGCACCTAAATCTCCTCCATCACACATTATGTGACTCCATAATAACATCATCATCTTCAACCTGAAAGAAAACCTCTGAAGGAGAAACACTATGTAATATATAAGAAGAAGTGAAAAAATCCACTTCTTCTATAAAGACAGAATGTGAATGAATACGTGAATAGAATTAATTATTAGATAAAGGAATTATGTATATTTTAGATCTGTTAAACAGTTGAGTAATGTCTACAACAAAAGAGAATTTCTAGTGTTCATAGATTTAATCAAGAGAACAAGTGTTTTGTTCATCAATCATATAAAGTCATTAAAGTTTACTATGAATTTCAGGCATGGACAGTAAGAACAGACCCTGATTTGGGGCTGTTTCAGAATGACTGTGGGGGTTCTGGGAGCGAAGTACTTTGGGTTTGTTGTATTTATACTCCCACTAAGGCTCCTGCAGTGTAGCATAGCAGGGCCATCTGAGCTAAGATGCACCAACGCTTGTTCACAAAGGAGCTTTACAGCACCAAACTGTTAACTCGTTCTCCTGGCACTCAGCTGAGATTGAGTGGGCAGCACTTTTTGGGAACAGTTTGCAAGTTGCAACATGTCCCTTTGTCATAACTTGTAACTGTGATAAAAGGTGGATTAAAGCACATAAGCATGTCTGTGCTAATATCCAGTAGTATAATGTTATGAAACATGATGTATCCCATTTAGTTTTAATTATTTTGTAAAATATTCTGTATCTGGGGTGCTGACAAAGTTTTTCACAAAGCTTAATGTCACCTGTTTTCTACTCGTAAGATGGTGTCAGGCCGTCAGAGATTAAAGCTTAAAACATGCAGAAGGCAAGCGCATCCATAAAAGATGTTTTTGCTGTGAACCACTGGTGATCTGCTCAATCTGCCTCAGCCTGTCGTGTCAGGATAAAGCTTGCTGTCCTCTCATGACCAAGTCTACACTGGTGCTTTGTGTTTCTATTCAAACAGACAAGAGGAAGCATAATCCATTTTTTCCATAGGAGCTGACATGAGCACACTGAGGTTTACAGCCGTGATCCCTCCAAGCCCATCCACTGAGCTGGCATCGCAGAGAGGAGCCAGACCCTGTATCCCTGTTTTACTCTTTTGATCTCACAACTTCCTCCAGTTCAGGGCAGTTTGAGAAGCTTGGATTACCAGGGCCTTCCTTTTATGGCGCTTCACCTGTTCCTTTTATTGTAGCTCTGCATTAGGTGAAGATAAAGCTAACGTACATAATGAAGAAGCAGAGAATCTTGAAAGAGAAGGAGGTCTGTATTTAGCATATTCTTTTAAAACCTGCAGAAGTGAACTCAAATTCTGTAACATGCCATGGATAATACACATGGCAGCCAAACACAAAAGCCCCCGTTAACCCCCTAAACACAGACTAAAAACATTTCTAAACACACTGATTGGATAACCCTGCTGATAGGTCATCCATAAAATTGAACTCTGAGTGTCTGGGCAGTTTATTTCAAATGAAACAAATTAAAGTCATTTCAAGACGCTGCACTTGGTGAAGAAACCCGGAGAGTGCTTTAATCCCTGCAGACGTAGCCGAGTCACACAGTGTATTGGCACAACATTCCCTCGGCCGGATTTGCCACTATGTTAAGCTCCCAAGGCCCGCTCCTTGTTGTTATCAGTAAAGAAGGGAAGGGATTTGGGGATAAGTGAATTCTAGAGAGCTATAGAGGAGGGGGGTGGGTGCGCCTCACCAAGGGCCTTCCTGCTCCCCTGACGTCCCAATTGGCTCATGTGTTTACCCTTGTGCTGCAGCTTTCTTTTGTGTTCAGAACCCCTTTCCCTCCCTTCCTCCCTGACGTGCTCTCTTTTGTCACACCATTTTCAGAGCGAATTGGTATACTAACCAAATCCCCCACTCTCTCTCCCCAACCTCCCTTGATCTTTTTTTTTTTTCTCAGAGGGAATTTTCAGTCCAAATTGTTGAGTTTCAAGAGACTTTTTGCTCCCTTAAGCCATTTGGAAAAGTAGTCTGGCTTAATTTTATGTTGTTTTTATGTCGGGAGGATGTAGGGAGCATCCTTATTTTAGTCTGAAAAGTAACCACAACAGTGTTTCTCAAGTTACATTTACATTATCTGATTCATAACACTGGCATTTAGAAAAACCATAAATGCCCACCCCTTTGACATAAGCTGTACGCTGTTTAGCGTAATCACAGAAATGAGTGAATAATTGATGCCTCAACATTTGGGTGCGGAAACGATATGAATAGCAAAGATGTTAATGACTGCCTTCCAGTCCTGAAGTCAGAGAGTTCTGCTGAATATCACAGCACACTCACTGGTGTCGCTGTTGATTAGGCAGCAATTACAGTCCAGCTTTGCCTACCTTATATTTTTGGCCACACTGAGAGCATGTAATCTGCATCCTGTACCTCAGGGAGCCAAAACTGCAAGCTGAGAACACAAGCACCCTTAAAGTAAATGGACTGGAAAGACTTCTATAGTGCTCACAGTTACAGTGTATTTTAAACAGGCTGAAATCAAGGACATGAACATTTTTTGTTAAAAAAAAGACATGAGAACTGTTTGAAACAAAGGAAAATTGCAAATTCTTTCAGCAAAAGTGTGGTAAGGATGTTTCTGTGACTACAGAATAAACCAGAGCACTGAGATTTGACATCCTGTCTTTGTGTCATTTACTACTAGAAAACAATAAGTTTAGGCCAACAGTGAGTGGGCAGCTATGACACAGGTTTCCCTACGCTGAATGAAAGCTAAAGGCTTGTTTCTGTTTACATGGACAGATCTCTTTGCACTGCACCCACCCTATGCCGAATGAAGGATTTCAGGTATTCAACCAACACAAGACAGACTTTCATAAAAAGAGTGTATAGCCCCTGGATATGACATTATGTGTAGATCAAATGCTCATTGGTTAAACGTTAGCTCAAAAAAACGGAGAAGCAAAAGCACAGACGAGCAGATCTTTGTCCACTTTGATGTGTATATTTTCTGCAGCCTATCCTGAGTTTTACGCTGTCCAAAGGTTTAGTCTGCTGGTGAGGTTGAGCTTACAAAGTACTGAATAAAGATGTCTACCTGCAGCAGCAGCACATAGTTTTGGATTTTCTGAGGAAGAGTCAGCAAATCACTACATTATTCTTAAAATCAGCTAGATTGTGCATCATGTTGTTCAAACACACACAAGGGCAAAAGTGGTGAACTGTTCTGAACAGCCACATAGTCCAGATTAAATGACTGAGGATGCAGGCCCCCCAGACCTCCAAGTACGTGCAAACATACCTTCAATGTGAATTTAAATGTGCCCTGCTCCAATCATTTGCATGTTTTGAATAGCCTACTCCTCATAGTGCAGTCTAAATACATATTAACTTGGTATTTGTTTTAAATGTGAGTAGTGGTTTCACCCCACATGCTGTTTAATGGGATTTGCATCCCTGCTGCTGTTTGTGTGACTTGGCACTAGTAGCAGAGGAAATCTAACTGGGCTTGAGGGGGTTCGTTTTGCAAGTTTTTTCATGCCAATGCCTTTTTTTTTTTTTTTTTTTGTTCCCCTCCAAACGAACTGTCATCAAAGCTTTGCTCTGCTCTTCTCAGAGTGCGATCAGTAGGCCAAAGCTCATGGACACATCTGTTGGCCACTGATGAGAAAGTTCTGCCTCCTCATTCCCGTCTCTACTTATTTTCTTGTAAAGAATTTCAAGAGGACAAGTCATCTGTAGTTTTTGTTTTCATTTTCCTCTTGACACGCCTACCAGGGGACGCTTGCAAAGTGACGCACATCTTTCAGGGCATCCCGCGCACCAGTGGGATAAAGGAAGAGGGTGAAGAGGGACTGGGGTGATTATTTCATTATGAGACTAGCAGCTCTTGGAGGACAATCAATAATAGATGGGGTTAAAAAACAATAGTGACTTTTTTTTTCTTTTTTTTTTTTTCATGTACTCATTTTCTCTATCTGCCTCTCGAGTCAATAGAATCGACCTAATAGAAACCAGGTTACTCTTCCTTCCACCTCACCTCACTGACATAATGTTGAACAAATGCATTATTCATTCTCTGCTCTAAGAAGCAAGGTAATTATACATTTATCTCCCAAATAATACTGGGTCCTAACTGCGCCTATGACCTTGCCACAAGATTTATGCCGTTTTAGACCTGCCCCCGAAGGCTGCTGAGAGAGCAAATGTATTCTCATGGATGGGAGAAAAAAATGGTAAAAATGGATTTGCTTTTTACGGGTATAAGATGTCAAGGGGTTTGAAAAGGTCCGGTCATTAAATGCAAAGTTTAGAACTTTTTTTTGAAGCATTTCAAAAGGGCAGGAATAGTCAGACTCCAAACTTAATGCTGAAGTTTACGGTTCTGTAGAGCAGATCAAAAGGTATACAGGATAGAAAAGAAAATGGTGCTTCAGCTCACTTTTTATTCTGTTTCTCCTTAACTAATCCCTTTACCCCTTTACCCTTTTCCTCATTTTCCTATCGTACTCTGCTCTGCAGCTTTATCTTCCTCCTCTACCTTAATTCCTCTCCTATGGCATATCCCTCATTCTAAGCCATCTTTCTAATATATTTTTCTCAGCTTAACCCTTTCTAAGTCTCCTCCTCTAATGCCTTTCTTTCCTGTGTTTTGTGTAGGCCATCATGGCACAGCTTCCTCAGGAGGAGAAGGCTAAGATTGCTGAGCAGGTGGAGAGCTTCAGACAGGAGAAGTGCAAGCTAGATGCAGAAGTCGCGAAGTGGGACGACAATGGCAACGACATCATCGTGCTGGCCAAGCAGATGTGTATGATCATGATGGAGATGACGGACTTCACAAGG
The DNA here is from genome assembly GCF_017639745.1 of Melanotaenia boesemani. NCBI lineage: Eukaryota > Metazoa > Chordata > Actinopteri > Atheriniformes > Melanotaeniidae > Melanotaenia > Melanotaenia boesemani. The sequence continues at coordinate 14,625,417 of NC_055685.1, forward strand.
TAAAAGTGCCACACAATGAAATACTGTCATGTGACTTTCAGAGAGGCTGTGTGCTGCTATCTCTTCCTCTTTGATTTTTAATGAGTCTGCTCAACAAAAAAAAACAAAACAAAAAAAAACTCTTTTGTTTGAATTCTTTGTTTCCACTGGCTTTGCTTGTTCAAACCACATCTCTAAGATGCATCATTAAGAAGACAAAGGTATACTTTATTTGTTTCATCCATTACCTGGGAAACGTTGCACTGCTGGTTGATTTTAATGCTTCACATCCAAGCTGCCAGAAGCAGCAAATTAGCAGCTATACACAAGTTTGTGTGACACAGAGGTGAGCTCAGTATTAAAAGGGAAGCTCTGCATGCCCACTGCCTCTGCACAACTCCCACAGAGCTTTTTTCTTCTCTTTCTCCTTGAATTTTAACAGAGGCAAAGGCCCCCTGAAGAATTCCTCAGATGTGATCAACGCTGCGAAGAAGATTGCAGAGGCTGGTTCCAGGATGGACAAATTAGCTCGTGCTGTTGCAGATCAGGTAGCTTTGCAACTTGGCTGCAGTTTCCATTTGTCATTGTCTTTTTTTTCTTCTTTTTTCTTTATGATTTTCTATCTGTCTTGAAGTGCCCCTGAGCAGAATTAAGTGTGCATGGCCAGTGGAAATCTTTACTGTGAGCATTGATGAGCGAAGCTGCAGTGGTGGAGCTGTGTTGCTGCATGACTTTGTCTCCCAACAGGGCCAACAATGAGAGAGCAAGACAGCAGAACCAAGTTGTGTCTCTAATATAATTAGCTTCCAACTGAGGTGATGCATTCATTATCAGATGAGTACCTCTCTAAAACACGCTGACAGACCATTTTCAATATCTAATCAATCAGTTCTTTGCCAAGGGAAGATGGGGAGTGAAAAGAAATGAGTGTTTATACTGTGTAGGTGTGTGTGTGTACACATAATGAAGTGGGAGGTAGTTTAAAACACTCACACCAGGTAATGCATGTTCTTTTTCATTTCACCTGTCTCTAATAAGAAGTGAGGATAAAGTTAAGCTCAGAGCTGTATGATTTATTGAGGCTGCCTGTTGCCTTTGTAATTGCAACTGCTGTTAGCTTTGCACGGCCTTTGAATAATTAGTGATGGTTTGAATGTCACACGCTGAGATTCTATCTAGCGCTGCTAGGCTGAAGAAAGGTTATATCTCTTAACTTTTGGTACGTCAATAGTAAATCTTTTTCCTGTAATCCTGCTGCCAACAACAGTCCTGCATATTTATTTAAAACAACAGATTAGGTAAAAAATTAGGAGTTTCTTTTTACAAACTTACAAAAAGTAAACGGGAGAGAATCAAATCGATTGCTATATTTCTTTAAGACAGCTGTTCAATACCTTAACAAACCTTAACAGGCTGTTTAGCATCTCCTGTTTATAATCTATGTAACTGGTGTTTCATATTTGATGGGAAAAACTTGAGTAACAGCAGTCAGTTTGGTCCAAATTGTAGATGAGAGCTAGATTAATGGGTTTTTGTACAGAAAGTGACTTAATACTTAATTATTTATTCTTGCTGACAAAAGTTTGAATAAGATAAAGAAAAAACTGTTCCATGTGTAACCAGGACACTGGTTGGAGTTCTTTTTCACCTTAATTTGACAGACAAATCTCCCTTTTAAATGTAACCCAACATCCAAACTTTCTTTGTTTGGGTTGTGGTACAAATTGTCTTCCTGGTCTTCAAATGAGGCAGATTTAAATATATATAAACAAATGTCAATCCAAATCTCTGTTCAAAACAGCATCCTTGAATTTAAGGTAATATTCATTTCTAAACTCAACACCAGCGGTGTCTGCCAAGCTGAAAGGTTTGGACTCAGGGGGTGTGTATGGATGGAACAGCAATCTGTAGGTGCAGGAGATCAAACTGAGTGTTTCAGACAGAAGGAGACAGCAGGGACTGAAGCAATGTCTTTTTTTTTTACTCCAAACATTGGAAAATATATTAACAGTGACTAAAATTAAAGCATAAACCTGTAAAAGAGCACATTCATGGCTCAGTAACTGCATGGTGCATCGGCTGTTTGGTGCGTATCACATACTGTATAGCTGGTGTAGTTTACTACTACTGCTTGAAACAAAGGGAAGTAAAAACTACAGCCTCTGACTTTAGAGTGCCAGTACTAAGACACACACTTCTTTAAATTTTCTGTTTTCCATGCCTTGTTGTGACAATATGTGACTACACAAGAATATATCAGCAAGCCTTCTGCTGTTACCACGGAGCAGAATGTCTGTTCGTTTTTTGTGGCTGTGGAGTTTGCAAAGCTGTCAGCGGGACAGAAGGCATGTTTGGTCAGCGCTGGCAATATTCTTCTGGTGTCACTCTGTCCTGCTTTTCAGAGCATATTGCACTACAGAAGAAAGTTTAAAACTATGGATGCGTCTCTGCAGCGATGTCTGTTTAGTAATGTGCTGAAACAGAGGGATGAGAAGCGAGATTTTATGTATTTATTTTCTGCATGACTCATGTATGTAAACACTCCTGCATATCCCCATGTGTAGGAACATTTGTCTCTATTTGTGGCCATGTTTGTCGTTCAGAGCCAGATCTTAATTTGTCTGCATGTGTAAACTCTTCTTGGCTTGCAAACTGCCAAGTGACAATCTGTGTTTAAGAGGACTTGAGTGGGAGTGAATATGTCACAAGGTAGATCACTCGAAGAGGCTGCGTCTTACCTGAACAGTTTGCTGTAATGAACACAGCAGGTGGCGTGCCATTTTTAATTCGCACTTTAAAGTTTGTTAGACCAGTGTGTACTGAATGTTTACGGTCTTTGAAAGAAAAACAAGAGCTTTATTGAGGGCACAAAGTGGAGAATGAGGAACTCTTTGTTACCTACTATGTGATGTATTAGGTTAATGTGTATTATAAAACATTTGCATCTGTCAAGGATCTTAATGGAGATACTCCACAAATAGCAAAACTTTGATCAGTTGTCTTTGTTGTGTATGAAAAGAGGAGTATTGTTAGGTAATCTGAGCTCGTCGACAGTACTACGGCTTGACAATAAGAAGAAAGGTCGCTCCACTGCTCTCATACAGCTCCCTTAAGTAGCAAACCTTGTCACCATGACTCCTCATCAGCCCTATTGATGAACACATGTGAAGCAGAAGGCAATTCACTGTGGAAGGATGGGAGGACGACAAGCTCTTTCATAGTCATTTAAGCACAGCTCTTGACATAGAAAATGCCCTTAGGGATATTCACCCCATTTCACTCCAGCAATGCTTCTTTTTCTTCCCTTTTTCTCCCACTTCTCTTCCTACATTCTGCTTCGTCTGCAGCATTAACTCTGAAGCCCATGCTAAATATTGAATTCATTCATTTTATTACATCAAGACTGCTGGTACTTCTGGAACTGTTCATCTTTAATGTCAAACTTGTATGTTTTTCTCTCTTCTCTCTCTTTCTCTTTCTTTCTTTAAATGCTTGAAGGTTGTGATGACTTTATCTGTGAAAATTAAGTAAACTGGCCAAAAATCATAACTTGATTTTTTTGATTTGATTGATGAATTTTTTTTTTCTTTTGTGAGCCACATCCTTTAAAATCACTATTCACCTGAAAATCATACAGTTATTTTATATGAATGAAGACATCAGAATACATAGCAGAAGTTATGACTGAAGACAGTTTCATTTAGTTACCTTCTGTGCATCCATCTTACAGTTTCTGCAAGTCTAATTTCCAGTTTGAAAACTGCTTTTCACCAGTGAAACCGTGCTGTGTAGAGGTGTAGATGTTTTGGTCTTTGTAATGACAGGACTCCCTGCAAAATGTGAATACGCTGCAAGATCCATTATTTGTCTTTATTTTTCAGAGGAAACTAATAACTGGGTAATTGGTGTAATGCTTGGGACTGATATTTATTTATATCATATTTTTATTTGCTTTTACATTAGAAAATGTAACTTACTCTCTTTAAGGTATGGGTAAAAGTTTCCATTCCCTTGTTTTATCATTTATATATTTAGTTCATTTCCCCATTTCTCTTGAATGGCGAAATGGACGATGGATTTCTTTTATTGAATCCTCATTTTGTAAGTTAAAAGTTCCATTTCATGTTTTTTTTTTACAGTTTTCATACATCCATCTCCTGTTGGAGGGACTATGTTGTAAGATTTCCTCATAATTGCATTTTTTTGCAAGCAGCCAACATCCGTCTTGTCCTTGCAAAGTCTTTTCCTTCTTATTTTTGCAGCACTATACAGGACAAAGCCCGTTGTGTTTTTTTTTAGTTGTTTGCATTATAACATTTTTATATAACATGGTGATGCTGTTATGTGTGCGGTCTTGCATGTAGGATTGTGATAAGATCAAACAGTTGTTTTTCCAAGTATATGAGGATGTTGTAAACTGTTTTACATCCATCATCTGTGGTCTTTCTATTTGGCATGCAGCATTATGTTCTCTGTTCACGCCAACAGACACGGATGTAACAGATATTATTCAACATTTCTTTGACTTATTGGCTCAGACAAGAGTTCTGGTTATTATGTTTAATCTAAATTTACATTTGCATCTAAATGTACTGTATTTCTGTTATAAAAATGTTTAATGATAGAAATCTAACGTAGTCTTGCTTTTTCTGCGTATCCTGTTTCCTTTGATAAAAGCTTATCTGATTCCCTTTTTTAATGGTAGTGCATGTTGTTGTCATACTTTCACTAATCCCCTGTTGGGGCCTCTGGTTTAGAGGACCTGGGGAAAAAAACATCTGAGTAGTTTGAACTCACCAAACGGGTATTAAAACTGTTTGGTGAGCTAGCCACTGTTTATTACAGCAGGGCATTATGTGTGTGTAGGTGTGTGTGTGTGTGTGTGTGTGTGGTTGAGCTGAATCAGTAGTTCAGTGCAGTTTTGTGAATTTCATTCATATCATCTTTCATTTTGAGTTTTTGAGTAGCATTAAAGAACTCCAACAGTTGTCAAGCTGTTTATAAATGCTGAAATACACAAACAAGGTTAAAGCCAAGCACTCAGACCTCCAGGTTTATCCTTAGCTGTCACAGCGGATGCCTTTGTCACACAAACAAAAGAAGCAAAGCGTGAAGTGAAGTGAAACCAAGCGTGACTGATATGTAATTATAAGGTTTCTCGGTTAAAACAGAAACTCCGGATCAACAGGTGCTGGCCGTACTGGAGTCCGAGCCGACTAAGTTCAGCAACATTGTTTGCTCTCTGAAAATCTTTTAACAGTTGAATGTTTTTGAATTGGACTTTTTCTGGAGAGCACTTTGAAGTCATATGATCAAATATGACATTCTGTGAGAAGAAAAACAAACGCTAATCGGGTAACAGGAAGGTTCAGTTTACAGGAGGTTTCACTACATACTAGATTTACAGTTGTGTCTTGTCTTTGGTGGAGATGCCAGAGACTGGATGAGCAAAGGGAAGGATTACCAGCTTTCTTCAAGCAACATCTGACGACTTTCCATTAAAATGAAATTAGCTGGAATGGAAAACAGGTTTTATTTAATTACTAATGTTTGCAAACTAAATATATTTAGAGAAAAATTATAGTATCTGCATCAGCATGATGAACAACACTCAGGAAATACCCTCATCTTCTGCTGATCATCCTAAATCATCCACATTTTATTACATTACAGGCCCAAATGATGCAAAGAATAAGAAGAAGCATTTTCACATCCTCCTTACTGAAAGTAGCATCAGTGTCATTAGGAGTTTTGAAAAGGTCAGACAAAGTCAGGGTAGTGAGGCAGAAGGCATTTTCTTACTAGTCAGTAATAACTCCTGTTTCACAATGACAAATAAAGAGGGAGAAGGAGAGAGCTTCAATGAGGCTGGCAAAGTAATGAGCCGCACAGTTTATTTACATCAACAGGGGATCTGTGGTAGAACCGGCCTACTAGTCAGCTGTACAATAGGGAACAATTGTGTCATGTCTGCATCAAACTTGCCTGGGGCAGTGGCGTGCATGTGTGTATGTTTGTTCCAGCAGTGTGAAATGCTGTTAGCGGTGATGCTAGCCAGGAGTGGTGATGCAGTGATAATGCCCAGCGAGAAGCTCCCGCCTGCCTCACTGGCTGCTCTATGAGCTAGCAGCTCCACCTCAGTCTGCACTCAGTGTCACTTAATGTGGTGCCAGTGGCAACTTTAGTCTTATTTACCGTGTTGTTCAAAGCCTTGTTCTGATGGTGCCTGAAACTATTGTTGTAAACAATGTCTTGAACTACTCTTTGCTCTAATATATATGTGATATATATATATATATATATATATATATCATATTTCCCTAGATAAGAAAAGTCCACTTTTCACTCACTATTCCTGATCATCAGTGACGGGCACTTGTGGCCAGTCAGTAACATGGGTGGCCTTTTATTTTAACTGAAAGAGACAATATGGGTGGCACAGGCAGGTTCAAGTTTTAAGGTCAGTATATTAATATCACAGCAAGATTTTTAACTAGAGCCATCCCCCTTTTACATAGGCCAACAAGACAAGGAAATGAGCTGTGCATTTCCCCACACAGGACTGCTGAATGTCCTACTTAGGACCGTTTAATATTAATGGCTAGAGAAAGGTGTTTCTACAAAATGATGCTCACAGTGTTTAGGCAATTGATGCAGTACTCTCAGCCCACTGGGAGCTTAGTGGGCCATAGCTGGCTTCTGGAAGGTTTCCAGAAGGAATAATAGGAGCAAACTACGATAGTAGGACACCTGAGGAGGCTGTCCTCATATTCCATGTTGGTCCATTTGCTGCTCTGTACGAGTGGTCTCTATGCTGCTGAAGTAGCACAAAGGCCAGCGGGACCAGGTCAGGTCTTGTGGCTCCTATAAAAAGAAGAAGAAATGAAGGGATAAAAAGAAAGAGCAGCTGCTAAGGAGTCAGGTCTTTTATATGTTTGAAAGTCCATCGTTTGCTGATTGATCTGCTTCTCTTGTGCAGCATGCTGTGGCAAATATGTTTTATGTGAAAGAAATGAGCCTGACGCCCTGCAGTGTAATTGAACTTGCCTTTGAAACCTACGCCAACAAACCAAAACTAAAAAAAAAACAAACTGTTGAGCAACATCTTGCATGCACAGTGCAAAGACGTTCTGTAATTAGCAACCCAAAATGCTGGAACCCTACTGTTTTTGTTGGGATTGTTGTTGCTGTTTATTCTGCCTTAAACAGCTTCCACATCAGAGACCACGAGTCCTATAAACAATCAGGTTTGGAAGAGAAGTCACGTCTAATATCTATTTGTGAAATATTACTCCCTTTAAAACCACACAAGTGTTCTTTATTTGGCAGGCTTAGATTTCTGTCATCAATGTGTGAAGTAAGGCCAAGGACTTTTCTTCTTGGCATTTTAGTGTTTTAAGTGGAACCACAATTGGAATTTATCGAGCATTTCCCACCATGTCTGACAAGTAAACCACTTTCTGCCAAGAATCTCAGTTTGTATGCATGGCTGTTACTGGTCACTTCCTCTCAGTGGTGATGCAGAATGATTAAGAGTACATAGCATATTAAATCTAAATTGGCTGTTCATTATCAGTTATTAAATATACTTGTGTCTTTTATTGCCAAAGCCTTAAAAACTATCAAGCCTGTCATGTCATTTTGCCGTTTAGTTCAAACCAGTGACCACTTAAAGGTATTACTTTTCTCATGTGTGCTCTTACATTTCCCCTTTGTTCCCCTCTTCCATTTAGTGTCCTGACTCAGCCTGCAAGCAGGATCTGCTGGCCTACCTGCAGAGAATTGCTTTGTACTGTCATCAGCTGAACATCTGCAGCAAGGTGAAAGCTGAGGTGCAGAACTTGGGTGGAGAGCTCATTGTGTCTGGGGTAAGTCTATTCACCATCATCCCTGCTCTAGATGGGCCTTAAGCTCTGAGTCAGTAAACTTAATCCTTTTAAGTCCATTTTTATGCTCTGCAATGCGCATGGACAAGCCTTTTAGTTCGAGGTCAGGATGGAGCTCAGAAGATGAGATGATGGGTCATGCAGATTAAGGCTGATGTAATTAGATTACCATCTAATGATACCTGAATCGTGCACCAAAGGCTTCTTCTCCATTTGCGTTTCTCATGCTTTATAAACTTATTACCTCTCAATCTAAAACGCATATTTGACATTTAAACTTTAATCAAATCAAATATCAGACTTCTTTGTGAACATTTTTCAGGGCTGTCAAACTAGTACGTTAAGAACATATTGTTGGAATTGAACTTAAAAACCATTTAAAAATATTTTATTAGTGCAAATAAACGTATGATTAGATCCATGATTAACAATCTCTTCCATCGGACGGGTGTTATGCATCCAGCTAACGATATCCAGTGTAAACTGGATCAACAGGGTTTTGTGTATATGCAATAGATTTCATTCAACACAGTTCAGTCAGAACTTTATCATGAGGAGCATTACTGTACAGCACATTCCCCGAACAGAGAAATGTACAGGGTGCAGGGATGAAAACATTTCTGGTGGGGACTCTGGAATCAACAAACCTTCATTTTCCAAATTGTACCATGTCAAAAGGCATTTGCAAACAACAAACTCATAGCGTAAGTCTATGGTTTTCTGGCATGGCTCTAACTTTAATTAACTTTAATTCTTTTGAGTTCAAGATTATGGAAAGGAAATTCCAAAATCTTAACGTTAGCCTGCTGTTTACATTCCACCACCAACTTTAATGTTTACATCTAACAGCTGAGCCGATGGTCAAACTGAGGAAATCTGTGTTAGTCCATGTTGATTATTTCATCCATGCTGGGAATTTGTTCCATTAGTGGAAACGTATTCCCACAAAATGTTAACAATACCAATACTATGATGTGGTTTGCTCCACACTGAGGTTGAACTTGAAGTATTTAATCTAGGAGCAAGTGCTTCTTTCTCAGAAGCCATTCTCTTAGATCGTGTCCATATAAATCTTATTTCACTGGAGGCACTGACTCTGGTGTTCCAGCAGCTTTAAGCTCTTGCCAGGCCTGTGTACATGTAGTTCCTGGATTGGTTCAGATGAAGGTTGGTCTTCAGCTTGTAGGGCTACACAGTGTGTTTAAATGTTTGAAATAAATACATATGCCACTAAGCTGCAGTTTTAATGTATTTTTTTTTATCTGTGAAAACCTGCAGTCATTAATGGCCACTAACACGAAGTTAAAAACCCTTGGCACGTTTAAATCTAGGTTGGATATTCAAGTGCTATTGGAATAGTGGTGTATTATATTCATTTGAGAAGCCCCTGAGAAAATGTAGGGCTTGTTTATAACATGTTTACAGGCATCCTGCCAGAGTAAAAAAGCAGGTGAAAGAATAAAGTGAAAGCCCAGTACAGTTCTATCTTTAAGTTAATAATGACTTTGTTCAAACCTCTTATTGCAATAATTTTTATTCATGAAAGAAACATGCCATTAACTTCTTTATGTTTTTATTTATCTTAAATTCAAACTCCACTTTTACATCTTGACATCGGATTTTTTTTAAATCTTAGCTTTTCATTATTTCTAACCGCTTTCATAGTTTCCCTAACATGAGATGCACAAGCCCTGCTGAGATTTTAACCTTTTCATGGTGGCCAGCTGGAATTCGCACTCATTAAATCGAAACAGTTGACTCGTCTCAGTGTGATGTAGGAGAAGACCCCTCTGGCCGCCGACCCTTAAATGTCAGCCAAACAAAACAGATGGAGACAGAGGTACACCTGACTCCTGCCTCTGCTCATTAAGAACTGCTAAAATAAGATGTCATATAGTGAGGGCTGTGTTTTTATCCCGCTTAATTGCTACTTGCAGCACAGACCTCATAGGTGCTTCATGTAGCTAATATGTCCTAATGTGCTTTCTGAAGCCAAGAAAATAATTGCTCTTTTTCTCCTTTTGACATTTCGCTTTAAATTGTCTTTGCCTTCTTGCAGTTAGACAGTGCCACCTCTCTGATCCAAGCAGCCAAGAATCTCATGAACGCAGTGGTGCTGACGGTAAAGGCGTCGTACGTAGCTTCTACCAAGTACCAGAAGGTGTACGGAACAGCTGCGGTTAACTCGCCGGTGGTGTCCTGGCGCATGAAAGCCCCAGAGAAGAAGCCTCTGGTAAAAAGAGAGAAGCCGGAGGAATGCCAGACACGTGTACGACGAGGCTCCCAGAAGAAACACATCTCCCCAGTCCAGGCCCTCAGCGAATTCAAGGCTATGGACTCCTTCTAAGAGTTAAAAAAAAAAAGTCATGAAAAATAGCAAAACATGATGCTGACAAGTTGGTGAAAAAGTCCCTTTTTACATTGTGTTAACCCACTTCCGTTTGCTCTGTGTGTGATTGGTGAAGCTCAGGAGGACCGCAGTACACATGAAACTGCCTTACTGTGGCTCCAGTGAACACTGTGGTCTTCATGGCTCACAGACGGCCAACACACACACATACACACACACACACACACACACATATACACACACACACACACACACACAACAGTATTTATTAATTTTATTGATCTTATTGTAGCTTAATATGTGAGAGCCAAAATGTGACAAGTAATACTTCTGAAAACATGGGAGTTACAACATATCAGAAGAGGAAGAATGGCATTTAAAAAAAACAAAAAAAAAAAAAAAAAAGAAAATTTGTGGCCGTTGATATTCTAGCTATATGATTATTGTGCTACTGACTGGCTGCTTGTGAACACTAAAACTGTATGAACGAAAACCCTGAATGAGTAGAGAGGTCATCTTAGAGGGACAATATCAATGTTGGTATGACCAGTCTTTATTTTTTTTATTTTATTTTTTTTAAACCTGTTAAACTCTAGTGCTGGAAATAACTTAGGTTTAAGATATTAAGAAACAGCATCCAAGTAGTTTCCTTGTTCCCGATTTATGATAACGGTAAAGAAAAGTCCATAAAGTGTTTTTTTTTTTTCTTTTTCTTTTCTACCAAAGCACACTTATGGTCTGTTGTATTCCATTTTGAAATCCCTTTTATTTAATGATTATATCACTAACTACGATGACCTTGTTTGGAAGTTGTGTAGCGTATAATATAGACAGAAAGGTTTGACTAGTTGTGGTTTGCTCAGAGAATAGATTCCCTGCATACAGTATCTTTATATTCACCCTTCTCTAATAAATCCCTCAACTTGACCCTCCATGTTTCCTGTCTTTCTTCCTGTCATTCATAAAGCCCTCTGTAGTTGCTAGGGTATCAGTTTCTGAGTATCATAGCAGCCTGTTATTAATTCTGTGGATCTGACATATTCATTAGCGATCCAAGATCAACAGATGAAATCTGCTGGTACTAGAATAGCTGTATTGATTCAGGGTTACAGGTCAACTCCCATTCTTTACTATGACTCGAGATAACTGACCTCGGTTCAGCAGTGTTAATGCTATTGATGGGATTATTTTCACCATTTTTTTTGGACAAACAGTTGATTTTACTCCCTGATAACCCATGGGGCCCAAAGGGTGTAACTCTGTAGGTTTTCTTGTGCCAATAAAAGGTCAAAGTTCTCCCTGTCCTCAATTAAAGCTCAGTATTTGCAACAAAACAAGCATTAAATGGATTGTGAGGCCCACTGATGTTGGCGATCATTTTCCCGCATTTCTTTGCCTGACATCAGATAAAATTCTCAACCTGCTGCACTCAGTTTCTATCTTCAGGCTGACATTTCCTTCCCCTCTCACTGATTTCTGTGAAGAAAAAGATTATATTTCCCCCTCTCACCAGTCGCTAGAGACAAATTCAGATTCAAAGGTCTGAACCCGAACAACCTTTCACCGGTACCGCCCTGAGGTTGACATTTGTGGTTTTAAGTAATGTCTGGACTACAATTGTAGAGATTGCCATTAAATTTTTGGCCCAGAAATGCATGTCCCTGTGAACTGTTATTTATTTGGCAATACCTACAGTGAACTCTGAGAAATCAGGGTTGTCCTCCCCATGACATCGCTCAGTCACCCACTCACACCTCAACACTAAAGACGACCTGGCTTTTTCTGTTGCTGCCCACCAGCTCTGCAGGCATTGAAATCAATGTTAAAAACTCACCTTTTCTTACTATGAGTTCAGCTTAAGGTTGCATCTTAGTTTTTGTCAACAAACAAGTAGTAAGTTTATTTAAGGTGTTGGTTTATTTGGCTACTTTTAGTTCTTCATTTCTTTCCCTGCTTTTTACTACATAAGGCTTCCTTTTGCTGAGTAGCTCCTGTTGTTTTTTTAGTGATCTAAAAATAAACTAATTAACTAAACCACCATTATCATCATATATTAAATGTAAAGGCATTACCTTTCATCTTCAGCTTGGGTCTCTCTGATGAGCCAACATTTTTTTCCTTCATATATGCAACTTTCCCAGGTATGTAGGTCAGTATTGACCACTGAAGTCCTTAGCAATCTCTCTTAAGCCTGCCGAGTTCTCTGAGACTGGGAGGAAAAGTTGGGGAAAGAAGGAAATGAGCAGTTTGATGGCAGAAACTCAGCAGTCAGCAAGGAAAGAAACCCCACAATGGAAAAGCTGGACCACTCCAATGGTGAATACAGATCAGTGTGGAGATTACCGGTGTGAAGTGTTAAGATGTATTTTTACCAGTGCAATGTCTGCATACAGTCAGGCAGGTGTAGCTGACACTAGTGAAATGTGCTCTCGCACTCAAGCGTAGAGTTACAGCATAGTGTTGGAGTTTCCCTTCTGAATCTGAAGGTGGCAGTAGGTCAGGTATGGAGGATGGAGTTCCTTTGATGTCTCATTTAAGTTCTGGAAGGCATTTCCCATTTTAGAACAACACTGGTGGCTGACATGGTGCAGTATTGTGTGCGTATTTCTTAACCTCCTTAATCAGTCTCTCATCAACTTGGTCCATTGTGTGTTGTTTTTAAAAATGGCGGTTACCGCACAAATTGAGCAAGAAGCTCCAGAAATCCAGAAACACGAAATCACAAACTGACAAGAGAGTACTTCTGTGTGACCGTGCTGTGTAACAGGGTTGGACATCAGGTCTGGGAGAGGTGTGCATCAAACCTCTGCAGACCTACATGGACCCTGCAGCGGTGACGCCACAACTGACTTTACGCAGACGCCACGCGAGTATAATTCCAGCTTTGGAGAGCTTGTCTGCTTTTCAGGATACCGATGATACCCGGCAGCAACCTGCCTTCATGGTGAGTGATTCTGGTGAATTGGGTCATTTTAAGAAACAACACAATGCATTCCTTTTAAAGAGCAGCTCTATCCAGTCCCTGAAGGCATCACAGGCCCAGACTGCTGTTATAACACAAAAAGCGTCTCAACTAATTGTTGCACATGACCTTGATCAAATCAAAAGCATCGACAAGCCGGACTGTATCAATAATGACCCGTGCATTAGCCATTTAGATAATTCTGCAGTTCAGTCTCTGATAATGAATGAGCTGCTTCATGTTTCCACATTGTACCACTAATGACCATTAAACACAGCATGGATCAGGCATCCGCGCAACAGCAGAGTACTCTCTGTTTATGTAACAGAGCCAGGGGGGGTAGCAACACAATCCAGTTAATGGAGGGATTAATTCCTGACTGTGGTGCCGCCTCAACTAAAATAATCCCCATGTGTATCCATCTCCACTACCAAAATAAAACAAGGCATGATGGCCGACAACCTGCTCTATGAAAATTAAAAAAGAAAGAAAAGGACATAATATTAGCAGAAATGTGGGATTTTTGTTACACCAGTTTGAAAGATGTCTACATGATGTGATGTACTGAAAAGGTCAACAGTTCTAACCTAGTTTAACATTTAACCTAGTTAAACAACCCTCCTTTAGACCAGCTCTGAAAACAGAGAGGAAAAGGACCGTCCCAGGCCCAGAGGGAGAATGTTGATGAACAGCACACAACCAGCTGCTGCAATATGTTCGTTTGGCTTTCAGTCTGCAGTGTCAAAGGCCTCCTGACACTTAACATTTTACCATCTGCACATATGGACATCAGCGTAGTAAAGGGACGTTTCCTCCGACTGCAGGGAGTCCTGCCCCTTTTTCAACCCAGTCACCAAGCTTTAAAAGATTAGAAAGTTTATTAGATGAATATCACTTTTGCTAGCCAAGGTGTTCTCGGGTTTTCTCAGTTTGACTTGGATTCGCTTATTTACACAGATGCTGGTTATTATAGCAAAAAATACATATTTTGGAGAAGATAAATAATTTTTCCTGAAAACATTTGACACGGTACTTCTACGAATGAATAGCAGAAAAATTAGGACAATTCAAAGGAAATGTGAAATGAAAACTCAGGCTCTACTGTCTTTATTTATTCATATGTTTACTTCTTTATGTGTTCTGAAAAGGTCAAACCTGTTTCAGATTGTAATTTTTCTTAGGAAATCACTTTAGACAATTCATGTCATGGTGCTGCAAAAGGTTCATTTTAAACCTCAGAGCCAGAACATCTTTTTCTCCCAATTCTTTAAGGTCCAAATTAACTCATTGAATGAATCTAAGGGGTCAAATGGACATGACCTCTCAGTGTGGCTGCACAGATTTAGGTTCTTCTTGTTGGTTCATTGCTCTTTGCTGTACATCTAACAATTAAGAAAATTTTAAAAATGGTACAAGTGCATTTCCGTTCTTTATTCAGTTGACATTGTAGTGTCTTATCAGGATGTACCACATATGTTGCAATGTACAGATCTTATCTGAAACTGCTGAGTCAGATTTATTTCCATCACAAATGTTGCAAATTTGTTGCCATTTCTCTGCCTTTTTTTGTTTTACTAGTGGTACCTTTTTTTTGTTTTTTTACTTTGTTCATGGAGCCCTGTGTGCTTCAGTATGCTACATGTGATTACTCCTGATTGTTCCCGATCAGTCACGAAGTTCCCTTGCTCCCCACAGTCCACATCAATCTTCACTTAGCATCATATCCTGAAAACATTCATTTTTAAAATTGTCAAATTCCATGACAATTTTACAAATTTTAAGCTCTTTTTTTGAAACAAAGAGAATTACTTTGTTATAACAGTTTTTTTTTGGTTTTTTTTTTTTTGTGGCGGTTAGCACCGCTGCCTCAAAGCAAGCGGTTTGAACAGCGGCCTTTCTGTGTGGAGTTTGCATGTTGTCCCGTGTATGTGTGGGTTCTTTTTGGGTGCTTCCTCCCACCGTCCACAGACAGGTTAATTGGTCACTCTAAATTCTCCGTAGGAGTGAGAGTGTGTTTGTCTCTCTGTGTTGGCCCTGCGATGGACTGGAGACTTGACCGGGGTGTACCCTGTACTCTCGCCTATTAATTACTCGGACGGACTTTAGCTTCCCTGCAAAATCTGAATTGGACCTTGTGGTATAGAAAATGAGTTAATATAAAAATTGTTTTGTTTCTGTTGCTTCTGCGTGACAGCAACAAGCAACTGAAGGAACTAAAATAATTTTTTAGCCTAATAATTTTGTAAAGCGGTGAACTTTAACTACTGCTTTGTAATGGATGCAAGATGCAGTCTCCTGCATGAAAGCCAGATGTGATGCATGCCCGAGCACCATACCTTTATTTTTCACTACATAAAGGTCACACTATGTCCTACATTTGCACATAACGTGTGCGCTAGACATAAATCATGTGGTGAACAAACATCTAATGTGAATGTGATACCCAGATATACTTCACTGTGCATACCAGTTAAAGTAAAGGATTGTTATTTTGGAAATGGATCACATGGTTATTTATCCCACCTGTGTTGTTGAACTCATGTTTGTAGGTGGCCTGTGTGGCACTGCCATGTATTCTTCTAGTCCTCCTACACATCTCCACAGATCACAGATAATAAAAGAGCTTTGTTATAAATTAGTGTATATCTCAACACCAATGTGTAGAATGAGCAAAAACACAATCTGCACAAAATTGATTGTGCAGCACAACGATTCAACATGTGACATTGAGAAGGTGATATTTTGTATAGTATGTAGTTGTTTTACAGATGCAGCCCCAGCCTCCAGAGAAGACGCCATAATGTTCTCAGATATGTGGACCAGCTGTTGTCAAACTATCAGCTGGCTCACTGATACATGTTTTAAGCACTTTGGATGTTGCTCTTCTCGGGCAGAACCTTCTCAATTACCTCCTCACCAGGATGGCAGTGATGGACAGCCAGAGGGAGGGACGAGGGCAGGGGCTACATTGCTGTCTCTGGGTGTAATGGACAGTATGCTGCTGGGTGGAGAGTTTCGAAGGGGACCGTGTCCATAGTGTTGTGTTGACCTTTAGAATGATGGACAGTTTAGGGATGGGGGAGGGGCTGTTTTCTTGTCAGTTTCAGTCATGTCAGTGGGCAAGGGAAGGCAAGTTAGAGATGGACAATTGTGTATGAGGGATAGAAGGTTGTAAGTGGCTTCCCTTCAGACAGTGATACTGGGCCTGGGGTCCTCTTATCAAACTTTTAAAGACTGTTAAATATTCTACCTGGGAAGGACCGGATACAAAACTTGCCATTCTTCATCTTTTTTTTCTAATTCAGTATCAAATAGATATGTTTCCACATGTTGTCAGGTTAATAGATTTTCATTTGGTTATAGATTCCAGTAAATCCTGCTCTACAAATTTACACCCAACTGTGTCCATCTGGACATCTCAAAGCTGAAATCTTGCAGACAATGAAGAGCGATTATATTAAAAATACCCTATTTATCCCCTAAGGGACCTTGTAATGTTGAAGTAGCTTTTTATTTTTTCTTTTAAAAATGGAAATAATAGATAATTACTTGACAACCCAAGTCTTGTTTCGGCAGATGACAACTGTTTGCAAGAATAACTTCCTGTTACTTTCTGTATTACAACTAGCGATGTGTCGATACAATTTTTTTCTGTCCAGTACCAATACCTGGGGTTTAGGTATCTGCTGAGTACCTATCTGATACTTGTGCTGTTTTAGTAAGAGGTCTATTAGATTTATAATTTGAATAAATTATATTTATTATAGACTTTGATGTATGATATTGTTACTGTCATCCAATGGCTGAGCAAAGGTTAAACTATAAAGCATGAACTGTATATATATTCTGTTTCTGTGGTATTGGATGGGGTTTAGATAGAAGTACTCGCCGATACCAATACCCTTACTTTTGGCAGGATTGGCGAGTATTTCCAATACTAGTTTCAGTATCGGCCCAACTCTAGTTACAGCCGATCTGAAGAAGCCTCTCATTGAACACACCCTCTTGTTTCCTAACTGTGTTGCGTAGAAGGTGTAAAAAATAGTCATAGGACATTATGCTCAGAAACTTGTGCAAGATTCTTTTTGGACAATCGGCTCCCGCAGCTCCAGAATTATCCCCAGCATGAAACCAGACTTCTTGACCAATTTGTTCAGCTTCTTTAAGTCTCTGGCCCTAATGCTGCTGCCCCAACAGATGCTGCGAAGCTGATTACACTTTCCACAACAGACTTACAGAAGATATGCAACTTCTTGGCACAGATTCTGAATTATCTCAGCTTCCTTAAGACAAAAAAAGTACTCTGTCCCTTCTTGTTGCTGCTTCTGCATTTTTCTTTTGTTTTGTTTTTTGTTCATGTTGTGTTTTCACACCATCTGACAACAGTTCTCTGTCCACAGCTTCTTGTCCACCACTGATACATCCCACAACTGCAGACTCATCTGAGTTTTTCTGCAGATGACAAATAGGCTAATAAAGAAAATTAGAAATCTGCTGACTCACTGTTAATGTTGATGGAGGGTGGTTAAAAATTATCTCTTTCATTCTCTGTACCGCTTAGTCCATTGTGGGTAGCACAAGCCTATCCCAGCATGAGAGGCCACCAGTCCATCACAAGGACCAACACAGATAGGATAGGGACAAACAACCGCTCACTCCTAGGGAGAATTTAGAATAACCAATTAACCTAACATGCATGTCTTTGGACAAGCCTTACCCCAACCAAGACTCAAACCAGCAACCGTCTTGCTGTGATGCTGCAGTGCTAACCACTACACCACCGTGCAGCCCCAAGTAGCTGTAAGTCAGGTGTAAGTCTGTACTGTGTCAGGGTTGAACAGAAAGCAGCAAATAAATGCTTGGACGATCTGTGTTCATGTCCCCATCACAATCATTTGGACCTTATTCTACCATCATAAGCTGTAACTGCTTGTTTGCATCATCATGGTTATAGTTGATTATTATTGCTCTCTTACTATAATAACTTTTCAGTCTTCAAACACTGTTGCATCTAGTTAGCACAGCATGCCCCCCTTCACCTGTGTAGGTTTTCTACAGCTGCCAATGGTTTTTTATTGCAGCTGAAAACTGTGTATGTTAGAATAACTGATGCGTACGAGTGTACAATTGTCTGTCTCTCAGCCTGTGGTAGACTGATGAATCAGCTGTGATGGGCTCTAACCCCATACGACCCTGAACAGGGTGAGGTAGGTGTAGAGGATGGATGGACAGTTGGATAGATGGGTAGGCATCACTTCTGGTAGTGTCAATTATCACCGATAACAGCAACGTAAGCCAAGATTAATGGAGCGATAACAAACCAGTCAGTTTCATCTGTGATTTAAAGTCTGTGAATTACAGTGAGTCTAACCAACAGGCTTTGTGAAACCTTTGAAAAGCTAAATATTTGCAAAAATGTAAAGCATCATCAGATTTTCACAGAAGTCATAAAGGTAAATAAACCCAGTTAAACTAAAACCCCCACTGTGCAACAATAAGTGCATCTAATTTTAGCCCATAACCCATTAGCTCTGTGCAAGGAAGCTTCAACTTTGAAATGCTCCTTACATTAACTGCATGCTTCAGGTGCTTCCACAACATTTCCTGTGATTAAGTCTAGGCCTCTGATTTGGCTTTTCCAAAAGGCTTAACTCATTTTCATGCAACACTGTATTAAAATTTAATTTTTGGTGCTTTTAAAAACTACTCTGAGTGAGGAAAGTAACACTGCTTACATCTTACAATTTAGGGCTATGGACTGAAAAAAGTTACACATTTGAAAATTACAGACTCCTAATGTCCTGATATTTTGTCCTGACACTGGTTGTTGTCATTGTCCAGAGAGTTTGAGTCGTATATCACTACAACTTTAGCCACACTGTTTCCAGTTAAAGCATAAGCACATGTTGGTGGAGTAATGTGTGGTCATAAATACTACAGTAAATACATAAACAGTCTCTTTTGAGATATTTTTTAGATCCTAAATATGAGAAAATTTGTGAAATCACCTCATGGCCAATGTATCCTAGTTATTATTTTGATAATTATAATGATATTTCTTAGCCTACTGATTCTCTCTGTTGTTTGGAGCCCAACACTTAACACTTATACATTACACAAATAAATTTAAAGGAAGATGCTTTTAATCAAACCAAAGAAACATATTTAATCTACTTTCACCCTCATCTGTGTAAGCACATTTTTTATGTTCTTACCTTCTAAAAAAAAGTTTTTCTGGGTGTTGGTTGCTGGTACAGTGCATAATTCTTTAGCACTGTATACTGCATGATTCCAACATAACAGTGCAGTCATAGGACATTCCTTCTCATACCACTGGCTAAGCTTACATTGAGCCATTTCAAGCTAAGTTAATAAGAATGGAAGAGAAGACAAACGTTTACCCTTTCAGATGTGGGATTGTACTGCTCCATGACTGATGACACTAATATCAGATCAAACTTTTCTTATCTTGTACAACATGGGTTGGAACACAGAGTTGTGAAGTGTAGTTTCGAAGCTCAGCGAGTTCAGCTGAGAGAACACATGAAAGGTCAGAAACTTTTGTAGCATTGCTATAAAAAGTTGCAAAGAAAAGAGAGTAGTGATTTGAAATAGAAACTAAGCAGTTAAATTGCTGTAGTTAGAAAATAAAACATTTTTCTACTGATAATTGATAAAAGAATTCAGTTTCTTAAGATTCAAGCCTTGAGATATTTTGCATTGACTTACTGAAATGGTCAAGATCTTCAATTGACAATCAGTTTCACATGCTGTTGTGCAAATGGAATAGACAACAGGTGGAAATTATAGGCAATTAGCAAGACACCCCCAATAAACATGTCTGGAACAAACTCCCAGAAAGCCTCAGATCAGCTGAAACACTCAGTTTATTTAAATCAAGGTTGAAGACCCACCTGTTCTCTGCTGCATTTCAATAGTTTTTATTTAGAAGTCAAATTCTACATCTGGTTCTTTTAAGCTGGAATCATGTTTCAATCTTGTCTTTAACTTTATTTCTTGCATTTTATCTATTTTATTTTAGCATATTCCTTCTGCTTTTATTTCATTAATTGCATTTCTTTTAATCTTTATTTATTTTTTATTATTATTATTATTTTTTAATGCACTTGTCTGCACCCTGTTGTAATGATTTATGTAAAGCACTTTGCATTGTCTTGTACATGAAATGTGCTATACAAATAAATTTGCCTTTGCCTTTCAATGTAAAAAAAAAAAAGAACTGTAGCATATGCTGCCCTGAAACATTTATATCATTCATCATGTCACTCCCACACCATGTGCAACAATGTGCTCTAATACTGTACTATCACAAGTTCTATCTTCTAAAGTACACGATTATAATTTCCATGATTTCATTCTATTTTGTCATGCAATTCTCCTAAAAATGAGACAAAGTGAGAGAGTGTGAGTTATGGCCATTCAATATGTTTGGCCTTGCCACCAGTATACATAGATTATTCTGGATTATCTCAGTATTTTATTTAATATTATATAACACAGATTACTAAATCCCCTTTTATTTTCAATTTCATGTAAGAAAGAGTTCTTTTTTTTACTGTTTGTTAATGCAGTTTTTCACACACTAGTTTTTTTTTTGTTTTGTTTTGTTTTTTTATCATGTAACACACATGCCAGCAAAAACCCAATTAGCTGTGAATTACACCATTTGTTTTTCAGCATTTACAATGTTTTGTTTTCTCTGCAAAAACCCTCTTGAGGCCAGTTGCTGATAAACTGAGAAGACCATATTAAAGGTGCAGCATGTAACAAAATCCAAGATCAGAAAAATTTAATATATCATGATAAATAACTGTGTTTTGTTTGGGATCTAATAACTTTTAATAAGCCATTTATATCTACTTATCATGGGTCCATATAAATGACAGCTGTTGTGTTTTTGCCACCATTTTTTCTATAGTGTCTCTGAGGGGACAAACAACTCTGGGTATGAAGTGAAAAGTCTCTGAGCTTTATATCCGCAGTACTGCCTTGTTTAATACAGGGGTATTCAACTAAAATTAAAGAGGTCCAGTTAGAGAAAAACTTTTGGAGCCAAGCTCTGGGAGATCACTCTGTTAAAGCGTCTCAGAAATTTTATTGGCATTACTGACTCTGCATTATCTTGGTTTTCCTCTTAGCTTTCATCCCCGTCATTCTCTGTATTACTTGGAGAGTTTTCATCTTCCTCAGCCCCCCTATCATACGGTGTTCCACATGGTTCCATCCTTGGGCCTATTTTATTTTCCATTTACATGCTTCCCATAGGTCAAATCATTCAAAACCACAATATAAATTTCCACCTATATGCAGACGACACACAACTATACGTCCCGCTGGCTATGAACGACCCTGAATCATTCACTCGCATTTTTAACTGTCTTTCCGACATAAAGGTCTGGATGTCCCAAAATTTTTTAGAACTCAATGAATCAAAAACAGAAATAATTCTATTCGGTCCATCTCAAATCACTCAAAATCTCACTTCTCTTGGTAGTTTATCCAATCTGGTAAAACCATCTGCCCGTAACCTGGGAGTTATTTTAGATTCGCAATTTGATTTTAGCCCTCAGATTACAAAGGTTGTCCAATCTTGTTTTTATCAGATTCGTAATATAGCCAAAATCAAACATTTTATTTCCCAGTCTGACCTGGAAAAGGTGATACACGCACTAGTTTCCTCCCGGTTGGACTATTGTAATGCGCTATACTCAGGTTTAGGTCTGAAGTTGCTCATTCGTCTCCAGCTGGTCCAAAACTCTGCAGCAAGACTTTTAACCGGCACTAAAAAACATGAACACATCACCCCTATCTTAGCTTCCCTACACTGGTTACCAGTCAATTTTAGAATTGATTTTAAAATCTTATTAATTACTTTTAAAGCCCTCCATGGTGTAGCCCCCACCTATATTTGTGACATGCTCTCCCCCTATGTCCCGGGTCGGTGCCTGCGCTCCTCAGGTCAGAGCCTCCTGACTGTGCCCCCCTCCCGTCTCCTCACTAGAGGAGACCGGGCCTTCTCAGTCAGAGCTCCTAAACTTTGGAACTCTCTGTCTGAGGAGCTCAGGGCAGCCAACACTGTTACCACTTTTAAAACTAAATTAAAAACTTACTTTTATAGAATGGCTTTCTTATTGTGTATTTGTTTTTATTAATTAATTTTATTGTCTCTTTTGAATTCATGTTTTATTGTTTTACCTTTGTGTATGTGTTCTTAAATGCTGTGAAGCACTTTGTAACTTTGTTTCGAAAAGTGCTATACAAATAAAGTTATTATATATATATATATATATATAGGAAAGGCAAAAATGGATGGAAAGACAAGCCAAAAATTTTTAAAAAGGCAAAACTAAGGCAGTGCCTCACCTGCCTTCCCTGACTGCACGTCACTGACAGAATTGTGAAATAGTTGCCTGTAGTGCAGTCATCACTACACCTGAGACAACTGTGTCCACTTGTTTATGTCTGGAAGAATTTTGGTCCCTGAAGGCCACTGTCCATTCACAACTGTGCTTGGCATTTCAAGTCATTTCTATGCCCATATTTACCACTGAATGTCAGTCAGTCTTAAAAACCACCTTAAAAACAATGTTACATGACATGACAACATTCAGTACAAATAAGATTTTATACTACATTGCAAGTTCATGGGGTTTATTAACAATGTGTAACATACCTGATATATTGCTGAATGCAAACCCAGCATTTAAAGAGATTTATCAGACCATGTCTGAGTTCTGCACACAAGTGAGTACTTTCTTCCTTTAACTGTGTATTTCACTATATGGCACCCTGGAGAGCTTAAGCTGTCATTGTTTAAAATACGCAGTGTAAGGGATACAGTGGCACAGTGAGACATCCTGTGCAAATTTATACAAGGTCATAATAAAGTGGTCAGCAGTTGCCCAAAATGGCTGGAGAAACAGCTAGATTTATGTTCGTCTGTAATTGAATGAGGAAAGAAAGTGACCTCTACCAAGCCTGAAAACTCCATCACACACGAGGGATGTGGAAGAGTTATTTCTTCCCATCACCAGCCATGATCCTCCCTACAACTATTAACTATATACCAAGCATTAGCTTTCAATGAGAACGCCAGCTCATCAGCTGGAGTCCATATTTACCCATCAGGAGGGATGTGCTTTCATAGAGGTTAAAGAGTGGAAAAAAGCAACTAATGAAACTTTAAACATTTCTGTGCCTGCTCAGCAGCTTTTTATGGATTATTCAACTGCAACAGTAAAGCAAAAAAATAACTGCTGATATAAATCAATCCATAACATAAAACCATTTGTTTTAATGTTTCATCAAATTATGAGGTTTTCTCCTCAGGCAAGTATTTTCATGCTGAAATACAAGCCATTAGTGTCACATGGGACTTAAGTGGATAGACTAGGGCATGTTTTGAAGGTCTGTGCAAAAAAAAAAAAAAGAATAAAATCTACAGAAAGGGCCAAGTCTCTGCCAGGTGGCTGTGGATACCCCCTTTTCACGCTTATTCAAGCATGACTTCTGGGTACAGTTACAAACATCTGGGAGAACAGTAACTTGTACAAAGAACTGGCCTCAAGCATGAATGGTTCTGTAATTCTATGTGAAGCATTTAAGTGTCCATATTTGATGCTACCCACCAACCCATTCTTCCTAATGAGACATTTTTGTTCTACTCAAGAGGGACAAATGTTAATGTCATCACCAGTGTAAATATTTAATGATCTGTCATGTCAGAAGAGTACTGCCTTCTGGACATAGACACACGCATCTCTGAGATGATGGTGCACATAAACCAGTTTAAAGACCCCCTGAGCTGTTGCTGCTTAAGACTGACTGGTTGATTTCACTGCAGTTCAGCTTGGGACATCAGACTTCTTACTAGTTTAACTAAAGACTTTAAATTGTTATATATGTAGGTCTTGGATAGGTGCAACTGGCTTGCTGATGATTGAATTTATAACATTTATAATAACTTATTTACACTAAACCTTGCTGAGCTGCTTTGTTCTGTTATAGTACAATTTAGTGCTATGATGGTTATTAAAAGTGTTTTTACGGGTCTACCTGAAAAAATCAATTAGACACCTGCAGCTTATTCAGAACTCAGTCCAGCCCTGAGGTCTTTCCACTTGCTGCCTGTCCATCAGAGGATATGCTTCAGAGTTCTGCTGCTGGTCTATAAAGCTCTAAATGGTTTAGGACCAAAATACATCAGTGGCCTCTTGACCCAGACATGGAGAAGCTGCATTCAGCTTCTATGCTCTACATGTCTGGATCAAACTCCCAGAAAGCCTCAAATCAGCTGAAACCCTCAGTTTGTTTACATCTTGGTTAAAGAACCACCTGTTCTCTGCTGCAATTTAATTGTTTTTAGTCTAAATCTTCATCTATTTCCTTTAGGCTTGAATTTTAAAACTTGATCATGTTTTAATATTGTTTTTATCTAACGTTCTTTCTTTGTCCTTTCTCTTTTGTTTTTAATTTAAATTATGCTTCTTATTTTCTGATGTTTCAGTGTCTCTGTAAAGCACTTTAAATCACCTTTCAATAAATGTACTGAAGGTGGTGTTCTGCAAATTTAAAGCAGAAATCCTAATCGTATCATTGATGGCCGATTTTGCTCGTAATATGTCTTGTAACACATAAAAATATCTCATAGACAAGGTTAAAAGCATGATTTTTATTGAAGGGGGTCTTAAACAGGATCTGTTCTGGCCTAACACTCCATTAACCCTACTACTTATATGCATGAATGCTTTTTGTTCCCCCTACAGAGAGATGTGGATGTAATAATATCCTAAAGCTTTATACAGTATATCATCCACATAAAAACAGGCCTGTTGTGACTAAATCCATTGGTGTTCCATTAGAGTTAACCTTGCCAAGCCTACAATCTAATTCAGAGTCAGTTTTCACAGCATGCTACTGTCATGTTAGCCAGTGGCTAATTCTCTCTAATTGAGTAATGATAACATTTCCGCCAAGTGATACCTCTACTGCAAGGTTAGTCCAAAGCACTGCCAGCTCCTCACAGAGAAACTGAGTCAAGCCCACTTGCACCACAGAGCACACAGCAGGAGAAATCCTAAAATCCAATAAATCTAACTGCAGGTATCAAACACACACACATACGCACGCACACACTGAGCCTGCGTTTGTACAAGCCAAATCCTACAAGAAGTTAAATTGATTGTTGCCTGGTTGGCATTGTATCATCACAGGAAAATACATCCGAACTGATTGACGGGCTTTTTGTGAAGTGTTTGCATCAGCCATTGTTTCCACAGGTATTCTCTCGGTGTACCACACTTAATGTTTAACTTCAGAGACAGTGAAGAGATTGTTCATTGAACTGGAAAGTCTCCCTTCCTGTGCTGGTTCTTGTGCTGCTCCGAATGCATTAAACTCTGTGTACTCAACTATTTGGATGAAGAGAAATGTGTCTTGATCTTCACTTAAAATCTTTACTGCATCAAAGAAGTTTTAAAGTTTTAAGTCCTTATATCAACACAGGCTTTACAATACAAACAATCACTTCAATATAAATAGAAATTTATGGAATATTTAAATAAAAAAAAAAAGATAAAACAATATTTTAATTGACCTTTCCTTGTTTTATATTTATTAGTCTGTTTTTAAGCCTTTCATGTGGTTCAGTTTCCTGAGTTGTTCATCATCTCTTTGCTCACAGCTTGGTAGGCGCTGAGGTTAAATAAAATGCAGCCTGCTTGGAACTCATAAAGGAATTCATTTGGAAGAGAAAATGAATATCCAAAGGCCTAGTCCTCCATATGGCAGCACTGGCCCTAGGTGTATCTTTGCTCAGGAATAATGGCGCATGTATGCTTAACAGATTATAGAGCCCTCTGAGGCAAATTTCTGATTTGTGCAATTGGTCTTTATAAGTATGATTTCATCGACTGACACACTGACATAAGACATGGAGGGGGGGGCATTTACAGCCCCCAAGGGCATTTGTGTGTCCTCATTGTTTGATACTTTCTGAGTAAAGGATTTAAAGACCTAATTTTTATTAAACCTTGTTCACATCCCTATAATTCCATTTTTGTTGCACTTAATCGCAACAGGAGCTTAGAATATGGCTCAAAGGTGCTGTTCTATCCATTAAACTGTTCGATTACACATTAAATGCATCTGTACCTTTTTGTAAGTATCTCAATCAATCAATATTATGGCTGGCATATTCTCTGAACAGGGTCCTGGAGACTCCAGTGATAATACATTTAGTTTGAACATGAAGTACAGTCTGCTTAAAAGTATGTTTGTGCAGGAAGAAACAGAAATAACGGAGCAGGAATAAACAGAGAAATATACAAATGACTAGAGCCAGATGATGTAGTCAAAATGAAATTAATATGTTTTTTTTTTTCTTTTTTTGTTTTTAAAACTTTTTCTTCTTAATATTTCATAACATTTTCTGTTAATGCTATTAAGGGAGTTTGGTATTTATACTGTTAGACACCAAGTTGTTGTAGCGATTAACTGTGTCTTTAAACAGACAAAATAAATGCTTGTTTTTTTAAAAATAAATATTACACATAAGACCAGGATGTTTTCTGACACATCAGCTGCTATGGACATGAACTGCTTTCTATTAATCTGAACTATTGCAGGTGTCGGCTTCATGTCTGACTGAGTGTCCTGTTGTATGTCTGTGACAAATGCCGATGGCTTTCATGAGATCAGACCTGGTAATGTTCATATGTCACTTTGATCGTGGCACAAGTTTAAACTTGTAGTGGCAGCCACTAGCTTCAATGTATTGCAATTTAATTTTCAATCAAATCTGATGGTTCACGTCAATAATGAATAAATAACAGCATTTCCAAACTTTTCCTTTTTTCATATCTTCCTCTTAGAGACAGCAGTGAACATAAAATGTTGAGTGAAGAGAATGATTGACTCTTTTTTTTCTTTTTTTTGTTGTCATGTTTTTGCACATGAGAAACATGTCCTTGTTCAACAAACAAAAAACTGTAGAAAAACAGTTTTTTTTTATAACAGTTCCCATCCACCTGCTGTATTTTCACATCTACAGCCTGCTAACATAAATTGTAGTGGCATTATGACAAACTGCTGTAGGAAAACACTGGCTCTTTGAAATTATAGGTATTGTTGATGTGCTGTCAAATATCTTGCAAATAGAAATAATGTATGCACTAAAAAAAAACATACATTTGGAGTTTTGACTTTAAAGGGGAGAACACAATGTCAAGCCTATTTAGCCAAATTTATTTTGCATAACTATTTAGAACCTGGATTAGTTTCCTACTTTTATTTATTCAACATGTTATATTTGAACTGTATTAAACTGACCTTTTTTTAATCTGTTAGGACTATGTAAGAAATACTATGACTTGCATATAAACTAGGTGATTCTGCTTGAGTAACACTCATGAACAATATGAGAAAATATGACAGACTTTCCTTTCCTCTGGCAGAGTCTAACATTGTTATGTCTTCACATTCTTTAATTTTAATTTAAACTTGGAAATACACTGAGGTAGGGGCCTCATTACAATCCAGCCAAGCAATTCCCTACATTTGAATGAACACAATATGAAAAAAGAAAACAATTGGCTAGAGTAGGAGGTTGGAGAGGTGGGGGAGATAAATTGCAGAACTATAACAGCCATTAAAGTTGCAATGTCGTGAGCACAGAGCAGACCCTATGAATCAATGCTGCCCCAGATATAAGCATGCTAATTGGGTGGGACAGATTGAAATTGTGAATGATTGGACAGATAAAGCTTGTGACTAAAACGGACTCTGTGACTGTCTGAAGCACTGTGAAGCTGCATTTGTGCTGTGGTAGAAAAGATGGCCTTCCTCTGTTTGTCAACAAGCAGGTTAATTTTCTGCTTTTATTTGATTTCACAGAATCAAGATATGGTAGGAAATGAGAGGAGAGAGGTGGGAATGACAAACTGGTCCAACCAGGATGTTAATCTCTATAAAACTGAGGCTTTCTGACTGTAGAAAATTAGATTTCGATGTTTTTAAAAACAGGGATGTCATCATATCTGGTGTTTGGTATCACTGGGAGGATTGGTGATACATGCATTTTGTTTATGTGTTTGTGTGCGTGTGTATGAAAGTGAGACTAAAATCAGGGTGTGTTTTTAAATTGTTGTTATACACTGGTGTGTGACGGCTTATGTTTTATATACTTAAATTGTTTTATTATGTAAATCACTTTGTGCTGCTTTTTGCATGAAAAGGGCTGTATAAATAAAATTTTATCTGATTTGATTGGCAGAAAAATGAAGGTCAGTGGTTAAATCACATGTTACTCATGTAGTTTATCTGTTACGATGCCTTTCAGTTATGTCAGGGGTGTCCAAAGTCAGTCCTCGGGGGCCGCTGTCCTGCAGGTTTTCGAAATTTCCTGCTTCAACAAACCTGACTCAAATGAAATGGATCCAACAGCCAGTTAAGTTTTGCACAATTAATTTGAATCAGGTGGTTTTGGAGCAGGGACACGTCAAAAATCTGATGGATTGTGGCCCTCGAGGACCGGAGCTGGACACCCCTGAGTTATATAATGTATGTAACATAAAAATTCTGAATGACGTCTGAAAGAGTTGTATCATGAATTGGAATGACAAATTCCCTATTGCCAGACATTTAATTTCAGCCACACTTTTAGCCAAACAGACATTTCTCACCAGCATTCTACTTTCTAGCTTGTCTTTTGTCACCATGTCCTTTTGTGTGTTGCATGAACCACTCCAGCATTTTCAACACCAACTACTTTTGGTCAATTAAATCTGGGTAAGGATTTTTTTCTTTTCTTGTAAGCTTTTTTTGATGCCTGCTTGAGTTAAGATCAAAATGAGTCTGGATCATCTTGGATTGCACAAGATATATGTATATATATATATATATATATATATATATATATATATCATCCCTTCAAAGTGTCCTTTCCCAGGCTCTTGTCCCAGATGGGTGTGCACGAAAACTCCTTTGTGAATTCAGCTATAACTCACCAAGCTCTCTCCGGATGCTCCAACTTCCTACCCTATCCTTAAGTCTAAGCCCCCCCATCATCTGAAGGAAACTCATTTCAGCTGCTTGTATCCACAATCTTATTCTTTCAGTCACTACCTAAATCCTAAATCTCGTAAGGAAGTGTGAGGTGAGGGTTAGAATGAGGGCGGACCAGTAAATCGAAAGCTTCGCCTTTTGGTTCAGCTCCCTTTTCACCAGAATGGAACATTAAAACGCTCTCATTACTGCCGAGGCAGCAACAGTCAATCTCTCGCTCCAGTTTGCCATCAAGACCCTGAGATAGTTGAACTCTTCCACTTGAGACAGAGACTCTCCACTGGCCCGGAGGAACACTGCACCCTTTTATTCAGCTGAGAACCTTGGTGTCAGACTTAGATGAGCTAATCCTTCACACTCAGCTGTAAACTGATCTTGTACTGATCCAATAGTTAGTATGTTGAAGCAATTCAATATCATAATTTATAAAACATTTTTCTTTGAAACCACACTTTGATATAATTGATATAAACTACTAACTATATCTTTGATTTTCCCCACCCCCATTATCATTGTTGTCACTTCATCAATTCTGCTGCTTTTTCTGAGATTTCTGTATTCATATTATTTACACTACCAGTCAAAAATTGGACACAATTTCTCATTGAATCTAATGGAAAAATGTGTCCAAACTTTTGACTGGTAGTGTATATCTTTGCCTTTGGACTTTTGGGTTTAGTGTTCTTCTTTGTCTTTTGGTTTCTTGGTTTGGTGTTCCTACTCCTCCTGTTTTTTACATGTTCTGTGTGTTCTGAGTAAGTACTTTCCTGCTTTATTTTATAGAGGCTGTTTATTCACTTAGTTTTACTCCTGATCCTCTTACACATGGTTTTTGTGTTTGTCAAACATAATCTACATTTAGTTGTTAGCTTCCTCAATTTAAGTACTCCTTGGCTTTTTTAAGGACCAGTCTCCTCTGTTTTACATTTGCTGTTGTTTTGTCCATGTGTTTTTATTGTTTTTCCATGGGAATGCCTTTGAAATTGGTTATATTTATCTATGTGGGTCCTACCTCCTCACTTGAAATCATGAATGATGACATTCACATGTTGGACACAAACATTTAGACATAATTGTTTGATGACATTATTTAATTTAGATCGTAAAATTTTCAATGCTCTAACATTTTTACATCTAGGAATGTTATTCTCCATAATTTGCCAACAGTTTTTCTGCAGACTGTTGGACTTCTGCCCATCTAAGAGACTCTGCCTCTAAGGTGCTCTTTTGATACCTAGTCATCTTATTGATCTTTTCTCATTCTTTATTAAATCAAACATGTACATAATAGTGCAAACAAACCACTTCTCCTCATCAATAGTAACTTCACAGCTGTAGAAAGGTGTTGGTATGCTTGGGCTACTTAGTGGTGTTCATTTTAAACAGGATTTTCAAAACTATTCAAAGTGCCACAACTGCATTCTCTCCTTGTTTACTTCAACTTTTCCTTGCCACAAAATAAACTGTACACAGTGAGATGGACAATAACATGCTTAGAAATGTCCCATAGTCAGACAGCAGCCTTTTTATGTGATAAAAAGCTTCGGATGGCAGAGAGGTTTTCACACGTGTCCAGCCAAGTGTTTCTGACAGTAGGAGGAATTTGAGGCAGCCGGTCCAGCACACCAGCACTAACGACTTCAAAATGGAGCCTTTCATCTCTCCAGCAGTCACAGAGACATATCATTCAAGGCTCAAAGGCAGCACACATTATGATTCAGCAGACCAAAAGGAAAAATTGTTTAAATACTATAAGCCTGTACATTCCAGTTAATCTCTGAATTTGATTATGATAATGAATGCACACTGTCATCTATACATGCACTTCATTCTATTTCTGCTAAAACCCAAAAATGCTTTACTCTGTCTCTTTTTCCTGCTGCATTGTCTTTACATATCAGTTCTGTTGCTTAAGGATTTACTTGTGTTTCAGCAGAATAAAGCTACAATTCCATTGTGAATATATGGAAGACAAATATGTGTCCATTACAGTAGCGGTGATGTGAATTCAGCTATAAACACTGTTAATTACCTTTCTCTACAGCTATAACTTCCATTTTTCTGAGGTTTAGTTTATTCTGAATACAAACAGGCTGATAATAATTCCCTTTAAATTTTGAACCTGTTTTCCCATAAATAAAGAGCAGATAATAATTAACAAAGACAGCCTTTGGGATATGGGTCATTAGTCCGTAATAACATCAAGGAAATTTAAAACAATCACTATAAATAGAAAATACCCTTTTGGCACAAAAAGTGTGAAATGAAATTGGGTTACTTTGTGTCATTGGAAGGTGTTGTTATGAGCTGCTTTATGCATGACTGCAACAAACAGAACAGAAGGCATTATGTTTCAAAGCCACAATGGGAAAGAAACAAATAAAACAAATTTTCTTGGACATATGGGGGAAAAGGGAGAGGTGCTTTATATTTTCTTTCAGCAGGGCATATTTTAATTGTTTTTATGCCAGTAACTGTTTTCTATATTTCTGCTAAAGAAGAGAAAACAGCTGGTCAGTCATGTATGATGTGACTTCATATTGTGCATACTTTCAAACCTTTTTGCATAAGGCATTTATGTTTCATCTTATGGTCATTTGTACTTTGACTATTGTGTTTTAAAGGAGGCCATATTGTTTGCCACCTTCCTGATTTATTACTTTCTTGCATGTTTCTCACACCTAAACATTTCAGATCTTCAAACAAATTTAAATAAATTTCGAAGACAACACAAGTGAACGCAAAATGCAGTTTTTAAATAAAGGTTTTTATTATTAAGGGGAACAAAATCTAAACCTACATGGGCCTGTGTGAAAAAGTGATTGCTCCCCCTGGTAAAAGATGACTGGTTTATCACACCTGACATAAATTTCTCTAGCCACACCCAGGTCTGATTACTGACACATCTGTTCTCAATCCAAAAACACTTAAATGAGACCTACCCGACAGAACGAAGTAGATCAAAAGATCCTCAAAAGCTAGACATCATGTCAAGATAGAAAGAAATTCAAAAACAAATGAGAACAAAAGTAGTTGAGATCTAGCAATTTCTAAAGCATTGGGACTCCAGCAAACCACAGTGATAGCCATTATCCACAAATGGCGAAAACACGGAACAGTGGTGAAACTTCCCAGGAGTGACCGGCCAAGCAAAATTACCCTAAGAGTGCAGCAACGACTCATCCAAGAGGTCACGAAAGACCCCACAACAACATCCAAAGAACTGCAGGCCTCACTTGCCTCAATTAAGGTCAGTGTTCATGACTCTACCATAACGAAGAGACTAGGCAAAAATGGCACATATGGCAGAGTTTTCAGACATAAGCCACAGCTGAGCAAGAAGAACATTAACACACACACACACACACACACACACACTTACCATCCATATTTGCTCTAATCTAGATAAAATAAAGCACAGGCCATCCCATGTGAGATTCAATATTAAGCTGCCTCTGAGAACAACTAGCTAAATGTTAGCAGTGAGGCCGCTTTGATTTCTCATTTGGAGACAAATTGGAAAACACTGAAATTGCCAATCTTGCACAACTTGCTTGATTACATTTTTCATTTGTGTGGTATAGTTTCTATTCAACAGGGAACAATACTTGACGTCTACATTTATGTGGTTTACATTTTG
Organism: Melanotaenia boesemani; assembly: GCF_017639745.1. NCBI lineage: Eukaryota > Metazoa > Chordata > Actinopteri > Atheriniformes > Melanotaeniidae > Melanotaenia > Melanotaenia boesemani. The sequence continues at coordinate 14,658,317 of NC_055685.1, forward strand.
CTGAGCGCTCCCTCTTTGAGTTACCACAGCAAGCATCAGCTGTTTGTGCTGACCATTTTTAAAAGATCTCTTCATAAAATGAACCAGTGGGTCCCCTCCACCAGTAGCTGTGCTTTTTAACCATGCAGCTACATCATGCAGCTGCAATTAAGAGGAGGAGAGGTTGCTTGATGACTATAAGAACTTGTCAATAACCCAGTAACAACCAAGATTGGCAAGTGTCATACAAATCTACGGCATAAATCATGATACTGGTTGAAGCCCAGTCCTAGATTCCACAGTCTTATTAGGATGGAAAATCAGCTGTGTTAAGATAAATTGAAAAATCAGTTCATTGTAATTTTCAAGGATAAAGCAACAGTACATTAATAGGTTATAAAGAAGCCTTTGAAATCCAGCTCCTTTAATCTATCTACTAGCATTGTGCTCCTTTTCCTGTTATACTCTAACACAACCCCATCCTTCCTTCATTTCTCTTGCCTGGGGAGCCTGCATGTCTCCAGAGACCTCCACTTCAGTACAAAAGCGGCATTAATGAACTCTTTAGCCCGCACAATTGCTCTCAGGAAAAGAAAAGTTAAAAAAAAGACCTACTTCTGAAGCTTTGTTTTTTTCTCTTGATTTTCTAAAACGATCAGAGACATTCCTGAGTCACTAATTTCTGGTGGTGAAAGGAACATTTTGACTGTTTTATCCTCTATAGAGATGGCAGAATAGCAGGAGTGAGGCATAGAGAGCAAGATCATTCTGCTTTGACTGTCAGATAGGGAGAATGGCAGGACGTGAATGAGCCTGGGGGCCCACACTCTGGATTCTCTTTATAGCTTTGCCATCCCATGCAAAAAGGAATTTTGAATGTAGCTCTTACATATTTAATACACAACTTGTTTCACAGATGTTTCTCTAGACATTTTCAGCCTCATAAAACAGGTTATATTATTTTTTAATAAGCCAACATCTCCTGTTGTTATGAGGATAAGTTATAAAGCCCATCAGGGTTGCTTTGATGTGAATGCTGACAGATATATGCATAAGCTGAAATGACAGGGTGAAGACATACAAAAGCAATGCTTACATGCAACTTTTGTGCATAGAAATGCATGATGTAGATCTTCAAAGAAAGTCATATAATTTGAATCTGGGGATGTAACAAGAAGCAGTATTTTGGTATCAAATCTATGCCAAATGACCAAAGATCCATAGTAACAAGAAGCTGGTTTGAGGCAGGAATTATTAGATAATAACAATTATTATCTAGAATGGTGGTTGACAGCTGCAGGTGTAGAAAGGGGTTTGCTTTGAGTTGTGGTGAAAAAGACAGTTTTGTATCAACACATTTTATGTTTGATAGAATAGAGATAGAGTGAGAAGCTTGGTGATCTGGGAGGGGTTCAGAGTAGAGCTGCTGCTCCTCCACATCGAGAGGAGCCTGATGAGTTGGCTGGGCATCTAGTTAGGATGCCTCCTGGACGCCTCCCTGGTGAAGTGTTCCATGGATGTCCCACCGGAAAGAGGCCCCAAGGAAGAACTAGGACACGTTGGACGGACTACATCTCTCGGCTGGCCTGGGAATGCCTCAGGATCCCCCTGGATGAGCTGGTGAATGTGGCCGGGGAGAGGGAAGTCTGGGTTTCCCTGCATAGGCAGATGCCCCCCCGACCCGACTCTGGATGAGCGGCAGAAAATGGATGGATGGATGTTCCAGATGTTGGTCAGGAATTAATTACCTGGGATTCCTCTTGCTTTCACCCTTTGGGTTCCTCAGACTGATAAGCTAACATCCCCCACAGGTTTGTCTTCCATTGTGACACAGACCAGACCATCTTTTGATTCCTGTCGATCTTGTAACAAAAACTTTAACTAAAATTCCAGATAGGTACTGAAACTCCTAAAAGAGATAAGCTAATGTTAGCCCAGACCATGGAATTGAGCAGAAAGACGAGCCAAGCAGAGAAACAGGAACTCTTGTCATTTCTAGTATAGAACAAGTACAAAAGAGAACTGTTGCTGTCGAGGTCACCTGACTTCCAGAGTAGAGTTGAGATATAGTGGTGTCCTAGTCCACCATTTTTCTGCAGTTGGGTGCCTCTCAGTCATTCTCCAAATGAGACTGCACTCCTGAGAGTCCTGAGAACTCTGAGAAACTACTTCACACAAGCCAACTTGGAAAAAAAACACTAAGAAAACACAACATCCCTTTAAAAGACTGATGTCACCCACTTTGATTACAGCAGTAGCAAACAAGAGATGGATGACAACAAAAACTGACAAAAAAAGGTAGCTCCTCAAGAAGCAGTTCAGAACATTCTTTTAGATGGGCACGTCTTCTATGCAAATTTATCTAGACTGATAGCTTCTTTCCAGCACTCTTTTCCCAAAACTCTATTCCAAAATTAAAGGATTCTCAAAAATGTTACATTTACTTGTCTTTGACAAGGTGTCTTTATAATAGTGTCACTATACATGAAAATTGTTTTTAACTTGACAAGCCTGGCTCTGCAGTGCCAAACACACACTACATGAGCTCTGATCCCCTTATACATTGGCTTCTACTCAGACTAATCTACTTCTGTTTCCTTTTTCTGTTTTGTGACTAAAACTGTTCAGTAAGCAGTATTTTTGCATTTTTCTGTCACAAAAACGTAACTGCTTATTGAGATAATGACCTTTACTGTTTATTTTCATTAACTGAACCCCTAACTGAACCCTACTAATCATTTGTATGAATGTTTTTTAAATCTTTTAAAAGCTAAATATGTTTTTTTTTTTTTTTTTTTTTTATGGAAAAAAGGGAGGATACACAGCGGAAAAAAATGTCATTACATTGTTACAGCTGAAGTCAAAGATAGGTTTCTGGTCTCTGTTCTATTCTATGCATCTAACTCTCAAATCCCATTAAAGTGCCTTAAAGACTTGCTGCTTGCAATGAATAGACCCAAAATGTATGTTTCTGGTTTTTCATAGTGGCCAATTTAGTATGTTGCTATTCCTCCCACCCAGCTTGAAGAAGCTTTAAAGGCACATCTTTAAAAGTGGTGGAAGTCTATTACAGGTGTTGTAGTGAAGTGGATCCATGCTGATCTGTGAAAGTGCTGAGGGAGGACAGTATAGGTTTACCTATGCAGCCACATCTAGTGATTTGGAGCAGGTTCCATTATTTTGAGTCAGGAGATGCTACATTAAGCATAACAGTTCTCAAGAATGAATACAGTTACCATAGTAGAACTCACTATCCTTGAGAGTACCTTGACATATTCAAGAAGTAGAAAACAGCACTGATAAAAAAGATTTACAATAATATAATATAGCAATAATAATATCATAAAGACAGAGCTTTATTTAGGAAAATCTCTTAATGCACACAAGCTGTTAACACATAATCATTAGAAATTAATTCCACCTGTAAACCAATCTTGTCATACTGTATTTTCTGAACTAATATTGCATAACACAACCCTGACTTGATAAAAAAGCATGAAATCCATCTAAGCTCGGTCTACTGTCTTTCATGAATAAAATAAGTGGGGGGATCTGGTGAAATTAAGACTAAACTTTCACATCTGAGCAAGTCAATATATTCATGGAAAGAGCAGTAAATCCTCATATTTTGTGCACGACATAATATTCCAATTGGAATTAGACCATGAAGATGGAAAGTTGTCATTAGTAAGGATAGGGGTGTGGGGGATTGTGAGTGAGGTTCAGTGGGTGGAAAGAAGCTGAGTCCTCAGTTGATGTACTACAGTTCTCCAAGCTCAGAAGAGTTTTAGCATTTCCACTGCAATTTTTGAGTTGCATTACCTTTATGTCCTTGTGATGGATTTAGTTACACATAACTTAATCTCCTTTTAAAAGTACTGTACTAGTACTAGTTAATATTTCTTTTTTTTTTTATTTTCATTTTATTTTGAACATTAGAAGAATGATTACAACAAAAGAAAAAATACAAAACAAAATACTGTTCAAAAAAGAGCGGGAAGAAGTTACAAAAAAACATACTGAATCCCACCCCCTTTGCTCCAAACAATTAACTTAGCTTCTTTCCTGCTCACTTTGATACAACAAAATCATTATATGTGCAATATTGTACAATATAAACAATATTATTGCACATAATACAAAACATTTTATACAAATTAGTTTTTTGTTACACAATTTTCATATTCATTGAAAATGTGTGCTCTATACTTAAGTTCGAACTGTTTAATTATTGGGCTCTGTTTAATTTTATTATTCATATTATTCCATAATCAAACCCTACAGAATAAGATGCATAACTGTTTCATTCTGGTGCAAGTTTTATTTATTCTAAATTTATACTGTCCTCTTAGAGGATACCTTCCCTCTCTATTCATAAAAGAATTTTGTATATTTTCAGGCAACAAATTTCTACTTGCTTTATACATGATTTGTGCAGTTAAGTAATATACAATGTCTGTAAGTTTTAATAATTGTGATTGAAGAAATAGTGGGTGAGTATGATCACGATAACTGGTTTTATGGTTGTATGTACACGAATAGCCCTTTTCTGGAGAACAATGAGTGGTTGTTTGAAGTGATGTAGTTATTGCCCCAAACCTCAGCACAGTAACTAAAGTATGGTAAGATTATAGAACAATATAACAACTGAAGTGATTTATAATGCAGTACCTGCTTTACTTTATTTAATATTGAAATACCTCTAGATATCTTATTTTGAATGTGTTTAACATGTGGTTTCCAACTTAGTTCATCGTCTATTAAAACTTCAAAAATCTTATTTTCATGAACCCATGCTATTTGGACTCCATCAATTTGTAGTTGAATCTGTTCTTTTTTTTATCATTTTCAAACACCATACTTTTTGTTTTATCTAAGTTTGATGCCAATATATTTCTGTCAAACTATATTTTTTTCCATTTCTATTCTAACTAAATTTAACAATCCATTTAAATTTTCACCAAAATAAAAAAATGTTAGCATCATCTGCAAACAACACCATCTTCATTACTTGTGATACAAGTTTTTTAGTACTAAACCTCTAATTCCATATTTTTCAGGTTTCTGAAGTAGTAAATTGTGATTAATTGTATCAAATGCTTTTTTTTCATATCTATAAAAATTCCATTAGCAATTTGGTTTTGTTCCATAGCAATACTAATTTCTTCAGTGGTTGCAATTATTGCCAGCGAGGCTGACATATTAGATCTGAAACCATATTGGCTGTTTGAAAGTAAATTGTGTTTTGCTTAAATGTTTCCATTCTATTATTGAACAATTTCCAAGTATTTTGGATAGGCTAAATTTTCTAAATTGCTTACTAATTTATTTAAATATTTTATTTTTTCAAAGAGAATTTCAACATCCATCCATGTACCTTTAATCAGATAGAGATCAAATAAACTAAGGCCCTGATGCATCCTAGATACCATCACAGATGCTGCATTTTGAAACTTTCATTGATAGGAGCCTGAATTGTTTTTCTTATCTTTAGCACAATTTTTTTTTTCTTTCGACAAATAAACTGAAACTGGCCCAATCTAACCACTGAACATGACTCTTCTTTTTCTTATCCATCTAAAGTTTGGCATGACTTTCCCTTTTGTTTAATACAGTTTCAGGTTATATTTGTGGATGAATTGGTGAACTGTCTTGAGAAAAAATGGTAAGATGAGATATCCCAGAGTCCATGTGGTTGTATTAATCATAATGACATGATCTCTTATACAGTGTTGCCAGAGGGCTCAAAGTTCACAACATTCAGCAATAGTTTCTGGCCTTGGACCAGATGTCTTTGCAATTTCACCTAATAAGTGTCAAAGTGTCAAAAATAAATAAATAAAAAATAAAAAGTGGCCCATATCCCATCCTTTGTAAATACCAAGCCTTTTGTAAATGTTTTTTTTTATACTTTTGCCACTAATCTTTGGTGGTGATTAGTCTGCTGATAGAGGATCATCCAGAATGACAAAACTTCCAGAACCTGTTTCTCTTTTCATCTGCCTGTCTTTCAACATTTTATTTTTGTACTTTGAAGAAAAGAATAAAGAATATTCTCTTGTAAAGAGAGAACCTTGGACTACACATAAATGATGCAGATAACAAAGCACTTATTGTGCAGATGTTTTTCCAACGTGACATTAGATGTATAAGATGTCATCATGTTTGAGCAGTCTGTGGGACGTAAGACTCTAGTGAATTGTACTGTACTGTTTATTCCAAAAGTGCATCAAGAGCATGTATTTTTAATATTTTAAATTTAGCAAATGTTGTTTGATTTTGGCTACAGAGATTCTGCATTTTACTTAAAGAAAGTTAAAACGGCATTTATATTTTGAAGCTTGTGGAATACCTAAAAGATAAATGATCAAAGAATAACAGCAGGATACACATATTATAATGGTTAGAAGAATGTCAGAAGACAGTTTGCTAACTTTTCTTTACTTGCACACTTGATATTTCTATCACACACATAAGATTTTGAGAAACAAGACATATGAAAACCCAAGGTTATCAAATCCACCATATCTCCCTACACAAAGAGTCTCGCATGCAGCCTCACTTCAAATAATATAAGATCAGTGTTGCCCACAGCAAAAGAAAATGTCACAACAAGAGTATCACCAATCTGCAGATACAGTAGTTGCCTCAGATTGACGGGTGGGGTGGGACAGGGTGGGTAGTATGCACAGTAACTACAATTTATAAACTATTTGATACAGTAGCATTTGGGCTAACTAAGTTATTATTAATAATGTGGTTGTTTTTTTGTTTTTTTTTTTTTTACATAAAAGGTTGTCAGGTTTTCACTTATACTTACATCACAAATCACCTTGAGAATCTGACTGTCTGCATTCATACAGCATCATGTAAGCAACTGCCTGATAATATTTGTACGTCTAAACTGTTTTCAATTTTTCAATTAATGAAGAGGATCTAAAAGTGATAAAAAAAAAACAAAAAAAACAAAAAAAAACAAAACTCCAGACTATATAAAAACAATTGGCTAACAAAACTTGGGATTGATTTAAAGTCTTACTCAATTTCAGTAAAGTATAATGTGTAGCAGCTCAGGATCATCCTAAGTAAACAACTGTTTATGAAGAAATATAATTGACTGTTTGCTTTCACTAAATTTGCACTAGATTTTACATCAGATGACAACTTTAAATTGAAAACATATTTGAATATTTCCTGAAATCTAAAACTTTTTTCTTCCATTCATTTTCCAGTCTGTGCCACAAAAAAATAGACCCCTGCTATAAGCACATATAGACAAAAGCTGGTTCTTTTTCAGTGTAAGTGATCCAGAGCCTCATATCACATTAACCTTAATGTTAACCTGTAAGATGTTGGTGTTTGACAGAGTAACAATGCAGTATAACTGAGATATCCTTTCTCCCACTCTAAGGACTTGATTTACTAAGATACCTGAAAAAAGGCACACAATCGCCTGTGCACACAAATAGATTGTTTATGATTTGTGGGTGAACAAAATGTTGGCCTGATTCAAAACAAGCGCAAACAGCAGTATTCGAATGAGGATTTAGCGTGAGTTGCAGTGTTGCCATGGAAATTAGAAGCAGAGCAAGGTTACAAACGCAAAATGAAATTTGTCCGGATGGAGATACAGATATTAGTGGAGGAGGCAAATAAAAATATTTTGCTGAGCTCCAGCAAAGAAATTTAAACATCACCAGAATGACTTCAATACGGAAGTAAAATGGAGTTGTCTAAACCACAAGAATACCAGATGAGGTTAAGAGGAGGTGACAAGATATAATGCAAAGATCCAAAACCTCAGTAAATAAGACAGGTGGGGGTCAGCCCAGGAAATTCCTCTGACCAATTTTTAGTAACTGATGCAGCTCACTTACTGTGAGGAGCAGATGATTGGAATACCAGGTATGACGCACTATTGCTGATTGCAGAGCAAGGTATGTGACAAATAGTTTTTACTTACAAAATTAAAATGTTCAGCTCAAGATCCAAATGAATAAACCTTCTATGGCACCTTTCATTACACATGAGGTGCGCACCATGTGCGCTAATGTTGACACATTGCATTGCACACTTGGGAGATGGTCAGTGCTGTTTGTGGGCTGACGACTGTCATTAAGAGAGGGATCAGATCCCATTACCATCAGCATTACAATCAGCAATCACACAAGAAAATATAAAGAAATTAGAGGAAACCATGCCAAAATATATCTCTATGCTGATGGTGTATTACTTTTCCTCCAGAAGTCGAACACCTCTCCCCCAGACAATCACACTCATTAAAGGGATAGCACACCCAAAAATGTGTTTTGTGAGCTGTAAATAACAGAAAATTACGTTTTGTGATGAAAATAACATATACTGTTGAAAAAAATTTGTATTTTTTTAGTTTATTTTAAGGCTCCATGAGCCACCACCTTATCGTGGTGGAGTAGTTTGTGTGTCCTGACGATCCTAGCAGCTATGTTGTCGGGGGCGTATGCCCCTGGTAGGGTCACCCATGGCAAACAGGTGGGAGGGACCAGACGAAGTGTGGCTCACAGAACCCTTATGATGATGAAAAAACAAGGACCAAGGTTTCCCTTGCCCGGACATGGGTCACCGGGGCCCCCCTCTGGAGCCAGGCCTGAAGGTGGGGCACGGAGGCGAGCGCCTGGTGGCCGGGCCTTTGCCCATGGGGCCCGGTCGGGCTCAGCCCGAAAGCGAGACATGGGCCTCTCCTCCCGTGGGCTCACCACCTACGGGAGGGGCCATAGGGGTCGGGTGCATTGTGAGCTGGGCGGCTGCCAGAGGCGGGGACCCTGGCGGTCTGATCCTCGGCTGCAAAAGCTAGCTCTAGGGACGTGGAATGTCACCTCTCTGGCGGGGAAGGAGCCTGAGCTGGTGCACGAGGTTGAGCGGTTCCGGCTAGATCTAGTTGGACTCACCTCGATGCATGGCTTGGGCTCTGGAACAACTGCCCTCGAGAGGGGCTGGACCCTCTTCCATTCTGGAGTTGCTCCCGGTGAGAGGCGCCGAGCAGGTGTAGGCCTGCTCATTGCCCCCCAACTTGGCGCCTGTACGTTGGGGTTTACCCCAGTGGACGAAAGGGTAGCCTCCCTCCACTTTCGGGTGGGGGGAGGGGTCCTGACTGTTGTTTGTGCCTATGCACCAAATAGCAGTTCAGAGTACCCACCCTTTTTGGAGTCCTTGGGGGGGGTGTTGGAGAGCACTCCTTCTGGGGACTCCCTCGTTCTGCTGGGGGACTTCAATGCTCACGTGGGCAATGACAGCAAGACCTGGAGGGGCATGATTGGGAGGAACGGCCCCCCTGATCTGAATCCGAGTGATGTTTTGTTGTTGGACTTCTGTGCTCGTCATGGATTGTCCATAACGAACACCTTGTTCAGACATAAGAGTGTCCACATGTGCACTTGGCACCAGGACACTCTAGGCCGCGGTTCGATGATTGACTTTGTAGTCGTGTCGTCGGACTTGCGGCTGCATGTCCTGGACACTCGGGTGAAGAGAGGGGCGGAGCTGTCAACTGATCACCACCTGGTGGTGAGTTGGCTCAAATTCAATAATATCACTTGAACTTAACTGTTAACAATAATCAAAGAGCTATTCCAACTAAGACTTGCCTACCCATGAGCCTTTGCAACTGTGTTAGCTCAGAACACTACACTTCGAAGGAGCCTCCGAATCCACCCTACAAATCCGCACTTCATTTGGTCTCAAACATGATGCGTCAAACATGATGTGATGCATCCTTCACGGCTTCTTTTCGCCCAGAATTCACTTTCCACACAAGACGCTGGCAAATGAGCAACCAAGCTCAGAAGAACATGTTTTAGGTTAATAAAGTTTTGTTAAAAAAAAGAATACTTTTTTTAACTACACTTTATTAGAAACATTACAAAACCAAGTACATTAAAAACAGGTTTGTAAAATGGTGACATTAAAATTCTGCAATATTTGATATTCGTGGATTTTTAAGGGGTTAATGAAGTGTGTACCGAAAACAACAGAGCCTCAGACCTTTTCCTTTTTAACTTTTTCACTGTTGGTGTTGCCAGTTGGTGTTAACATCCACTGAAGTGTCCTACCAGTAATTTCAGAGGTTTAAGTGTATGTTGTTGCTATGGGAAATTCTTGTTGGCTAGGTAGGCTATCCCATTTCATGAACGTTAAGCGGATTTCAAAGTGTGTAGACTACGAAGAACACGCCATAGGCTACACAGTTGGGACAGCTGGCGCCCAAGCTCTTCTGCTGCTGTTATCGGTGTACAAATGTTCCACATTGTTTAAAATGCAAACTGAGAATAAAAGTGTTACTTTTTTTTTTTCAATTAACTAATCATAACGCATTAAAGTCTCACTCCTAATATATGTATGTGTGTGTGTATGTGTGTTTTGGTGTGTGTGTTGGTGTCTGCACTTGTATCTGTTATCTCAGAAGGTTTTAAGTTGCAGCTTGAATGCTTTGCTGTGTCAGACAGAAACAGACAATGAACTGACAATGGAAGACTCCAAGTCTGTCTCTCTAGAGAGAACCTATAGCTAAGGAGCCTGTTATTGATTTAAGTGGATTGTGGAAAGAGAGACAGAGGGCAATCAGGGAAAAACCTTTGCCCTGTTCTGTACTCTTCTGTCCCAGAAGACAGAGCTGTGAGTCTTTATCAACTCCACAGCCTGTCCAATTCAGGAAAAAAAAGAAAAACAAAACAAAACCAAAAAAAAAAAAAAAAAAACACTAATGGACAAGGAGGTTCAAAGTCTCACAAGGTTATTTAACTCTCTCAGCGCCAAAGTTGCAAAACTGTGAATCTTCAATGTAACAGCATTGGTAGGCAAGGGGACAGGAGGGTGGGGGACTTTATGAGGAAATTGTGTCATATGGAACCTATGAGGAAGTGCCCAAAGTTGGTGATTGCGGAGACGATTTAAATGAAAACATGCAACATATCAAAACACTTATTTACTGTATATGTAGTGCTTTCTCATTCATCCCTGATTCTGTGGGGGAATATTTTTCTCCTGGGATGACGACAGTGAAAGTGATGCTTCTGTTGAAAATCACTGTTTAACCATCCATAATTATAAGATATCTGAAGCAAAACATGTCGGAGATGACAATGTGAAGCTTTACCTAACTGAGGTTGGGTAGGTAGAATTCCAATATTTAAGAGAGTTTCTAGATGTAGTTGAGGCAGCTAGGGTGGAAAACATCTCAATTAAAAACTATGGGCAGAACATGGATCCAAAAAATTGCTATGAATACAGGGCTGCCAACTCTCGCATTGGCCATGAGACTCACGCATTTGAGTGAATTCTTACGCTCTCATGCTAATCCTCCAATTTCTCACTCTGAAGCATACATCAAGAGCAATGCCAGCTAATTGAGAGGTTCGGGAAGATTCCTAGTGGGCCACATTACTCTTTCAGCACACGCCTGTAGGCATATGTGAAAAAGGTGCAACATCGCGATTCATTCACTGCTCAATGATCAGTCCATCACGCAGTGATGAGGGGAGATATTTCAGTTCCACTAACAGCAATGATGCGCAGTTTGATGTGTGTATTAAGACAACAAACTACCATGCTACCATAATCTACCATAACACAGAAGCAGAGGTGATGAGGCTAAAGAGGAGGAGGAGGACAGGTGGTACTAGGGAGCAGACGTTACTCTGAGTCCTTTGCTGCTGCAGACAGGCACTATCGGGTACTAACAGGTACTATCAGAGGGAGAAAATCTGAGAAATTGGTATTACTTTGGTCTATTTTGTCTGACTAGAAGGAAGACAACTACCCACAACCCCATTTACAAATCAGATGAAATAAATTATGAAACACAAGGAAAAGCTCTCAGAAAATAAGTCCCCGGAAACACACAGGGATTAATAGGTAAAATGTGTAAGGCTAACAAGTTTGTCCCCTTTAGGCTACAGTATTCAAAGATGACGATGCAACATGGCTGCTTCCAGTTGAAGGCAATCTCCGGCCACCTTTGTATTGATAAACAACTCATTCTCAGCTACAAGAACGCTTTTATTTGGATGCTAATGTGATTAGACTTTGATAAAAGACGTATTTATGATAGTGATACTTGATTTTTGCTAACAAAGAGACAAATAAACAACAAATAAGCTACCCATTGTACCTTTAAAGCTTCTGTTGGTACTTTGAAGACCTATTAGTAAACATTTTTTTTACATTTTGTTACTCCTGACTGGTGTGTTTTATGATTAAACCTGCAGAAAATTAATAAAAATGAGTCTTATGTCTTGCTGCCATGTATGTGGCAAAATTTTGGTTGGTTCCACCAAATCTCACTCCAAGGATTATTCAAAAGTTGGCAGCCCTGTGAATATTGATGATAAAAGGTTCACAATACAACATGTCTTAATTTTGGTGTTGTTATTTTATTTTGGTGAAAACAGAAAAAAAAGAAATATGGAGGTCTTTTATTACCAAATATCACAACATACAAAAAAGCTTCATGACCGGAATGATAAGTGAAATCCTTGAGGCATGTAAAAGCTTGAATCCTGTCAACATGAATTAAATAGAAATATAGATGATACCATATGACTATGCAGTCTCAAAAAAATAATAATAGTCATGCAAACATAAAAGGCAGCCATAAATTTTATCCAGTACACAAAAATCTTTACATATAGTGAATATGCAGTATACGTCATGCAATTTTTAAAAATGCATCACAGAAAAGGGTACCAAATAAAAATAGACCTATCTGGTTCATTTTTAGTCAAGCTGTAGAAACAAATAAAAAAACAAAACTTTATAGCCTTTGACACCACTTGTTTTTGATGAGTTTTGGCCAGTGCATAAAGATAGTTAGTGAATGAATATTTCATATAGTGATGACAATCAAAAAAAAAAAAAAAAAAAACTTGTATGACCACAAAATGTTATCCTGTGGCCATGCTTGATCTAGTGCTGGTCACAGATTAATAATTAACTTGTGGCCATAAATTTGTCAAAGGCATATTTATGTGAACAAGACCCCGAGATACGTGAACTCCTCCACTTGGGGCAGGACCCTATTGCAGACCCGGAGAGAGCACTCCTCCCTTTTCCGGCTAAGGACAATGGTCTCGGACTTGAAGGTGCTGACTCTCATCCCAGCCGCTTCACACTTGGCTGCGAATCACTCCAGTGAGAGCTGAAGATCACGGCCCGATAAAGCCAACAGAACCATATCATCTTCAAAGAGCAGAGACCCAATCCTGAGGCCACCAAACCGGATCCCTTCATCACCTCGGCTGCACCTAGAAATTCTGTTCATAAAACTTATAAACAGAATCGGGGACAAAGGGCAGCCTTGGCAGAGTCCAATGCGCACTGGAAACGATTCTGATTTTCTGCCGGCAATGCGGACCAAGATCTGACACCGGTTGTACAGGGACCGGACGGCTTGTACAAGCGGGTCCGGTACTCCATACTCCCGGAGTACCCCCCACAGGAGTCTTCAGGGGGCACGGTCAAATGCCTTCTCCAAGTCCACAAAGCACATGTAGATTGGTTGCGCAAACTCCCATGCCCCCTCAAAGACCCTGAAGAGGGTGTAGAGCTGGTCCACTGTTCCATGACCGGGACGAAAACCACACTGCTCCTCCTCAATCCGAGATTCGACCCTCCTCTCCAGCACCCCCGAATAGACCTTACCAGGGAGGCTGAGGAGTGTAATCCCCCTGTAGTTGGAGCACACCTCCTTTTTGAAGAGGGGGACCACCACCCCAGTCTGCCAGTCCAGGGGAACTGTCCCCGATGTCCACGCGATGCTGCAGAGGCATGTCAGCCAAGCATCCAGAACCTTAAGGAACTCTGGGCAGACCTCATCCACCCCTGGGGCCTTGCCACCGAGGAGGTGGTTAAACCTCAGCGACCTCAGCCCCAGAGATGGGAGAGCCAGCGCCAGCTACCCCAGACTCTGCTTCCTCATCGGAAGACGTGTTGGTGGGATTGAGAAGGTCTTCGAAGTATTCCTTCCACCGCCTCACAATGTCCGAAGTCGAGGTCAGCAGCACCCCTGCCTCTGGAGTCCCACAGGACAAAAAGGCCTGATAAGACTCCTTCTTCAGCTTGACGGCATCAATCAACAATAGAGGCACAGAACACAGCACACACGGACTCAATGTCCCCCGCCTCACCTGGGACATGGCTGAAGCTCTGCCGGACAGTGGACTCCGCCAGATGGCCAGACGCCTGACCGGCATCCTCCCCTTACCATCTGAGCCAACTTACCACCAGGTGGTGATCAGTTGAAAACTCCGCCCCTCTTTCCACCCGAGTGTCCAGAATTTGCGGCCGCAAGTCTGATGATACGACTACAAAGTCCATCATCGAACTGTGGCCAAGAGTGTCCTGTTGCCAAGTGCACATGTGGACACTCTTATGCCTGAACAAGGTGTTCGTTATGGACAGTCCATTATGAGCACAGAAGTCCAGCAACAAAATATTACTTGGATTCAGATCAGGGGGGTCATTTGTCCCAATCACGCCCCTCCAAGTCTCGCTGTCATTGCCCACGTGAGCATTGAAGTCCCCCAGCAGAATGAGGGAGTCCCCGGAGGGAGTGCTCTTCCTTTAAAGGACTCCATAAAGGGTGGGAACTATGACCTGCTGCTTGGTGTATAAGCACAAACAACAGTCAGGACCCGTCCCCCCACTTGAAGGCGGAGGGAGGCTACCTTTTTGTCCACCGGCATAAACCCCAATGTACAGGCGCCAAGTCGGGGGCAATGAGCATGCCCACACCTGCTCAGCACCTCTCACCGGGAGCAACTCCAGAATGGAAGACGGTCCAGCCCCTCTCAAGGACATGGGTTCCAGAGCCCAAGCCTGGCATCGAGGTGAGTTCAACTATATCTAGCAGGAACCGCTCAACCTCACTCACCAGTTCAGGTTCCTTCCCTTCCAGAGAGGTGACATTCCACGTCCCTAGAGCTTGCTTTTGTAGCTGAGGATCAGACCACCAGGGTCCCCACCTCTGTCAGCCGCCCAGCTCACACTGCACCCGACCCCTATGACCCCTCCTGCAGGTGGTGAGCCCACAGGAGGGGAGGCCCATGTCACCTTTTCAGGCTGAGCCAGACCAGACCCCATCAGCAAAGGCCCGGCCACCAAGCGCTCACCTCCGTGCCCCACCTCCAGGCCTGGCTGGAGAAGGGGACCCCGGGGACCCCCGTATAGGCAAGGGAAACCCTGGTCCTTGCTTTGTCATCATCATAAGGGTGATTTGAGCCGCACTTCGTCTGGTCCCTCCCTTAGACACCTGTTTGCCATGGGTGACCCTACCAGGGGCATGAAGCCCCTGACAATATAGCCGCTAGGATTGTCAGGACGCACAAACTCCTCCACCACGATAAGGTGGCGGCTCAGGGAGGAGCAATTATTATATAACTTGATTTAACTCTAAAATAACAAACGTAATGAAGTGTTCTGCTTACCAAACTTAGATGGAACACCAAGTTCATTATTCAACAGCAGCTTCAAAGTTAGATGTTCCCCAAAAACTACAAATCCCACAAAAAGTCTGACTACCCTGTGGTACCCAAGTGGCAACTTCCGCCTGTAAAATGTGAAGATCATGCGGAAGTGCAAAAAATTGCAATTACCCCTCATCCGCTTGGGACTGGCTCCAAAACAGAGCAAATCCACATTGAATCCCATGTTAAAAAGGCCAACTTCACAGCAAAAGCAAACATGTTTAAAGCCTGGTACAAAAATCCATTTTAGGATTAGTAGGTCAAGCTTACCTTTATGACTTTGAGGGGGGTGAATTTTTTTCCAACTCATCTGTGTGGATGTTATTTATTCTTGAAATTTGGCATAAATAGGGGCATGTCCTTTTGATTTACAGGGATCCAATATCCGTGGAAAGAAAGGAGAGTGCAGCACAACCACAGCTAACAGCGTGCCTTAGCTTCAGCTCGCCTACCTCCATAGCTGGTTAGCTACAGTTGCTCGGGGTTAGCTCAGTTAGCTCTTAGCTACAGGCAGCTCAGAGTTTGATAGTTGTCAATCATCCACCCCCACCTTCACAGTCTCCCTCTCAGCTCGACCTCTTTGCCCATTTTTAGATTTTCCGGGACTAACGACACGTGTGACGCAACCAAGATGGCGACTGTTGGAATGCCCAGCGAGCTTCACTTTTGCTCTTCAGAAACCAGGTGACGTCGTAGAGGCTCCGTCCATCTTTTGTATACAGTCTATGGTGGTACCCTTGTGGGGAACATACCATACGTTCTACTCCAGAACTCAGAAAATTAGACACTGAGATGGTCTATACAATGATTTCCTGCAATCTGCAGTGGTTTATTACACCAGATTGGTCACAGATCACAACATGATTTATCACAACGAGACACTTCGGTAATAGACAGTTCATTCAGGTGCAGTTTGAAATAAAAACAATAGGCTATACAGACAATGAGGCCACAAGTTATATTGTTCATTTTTTTTTAAATCAATGTCACCAGATGGGCTAAAAAATATAGGGCATTCCTGAAATTTTCTAATATTAGACTCAATATAGTGATGCACGAACAGCCGAAACACCCAAATTATCTTGAAGGTTGAATCTGAAACTCAACAGAAACTGAATAAACTTTATGTGAACTCCAGTCCCATCCCTATCCTGTGTCTTTCCATCACCCCCACCCTGCTAATGAAAACCTTGTAATGAAACACTCCAGATTGACACTGAAGAATTTTACTGACAGCATGTAATATTACCACAGCTGTCAGAGGCACCGATGCCAGAGCACACCTTATGCATCTCTTGCCAAGGGCAAAACAACAGTATCTGACGCCTCTGGAAGCAGGAAAGGTAAAAAAAAAAAAAAAAAAAAAACTATAAATGGGGAAATATATGATTAAATGAACAAAATACACAAAAAAGTAGGCTGCAAAGAATTTCAAAATAATTTATTAATTAATTGCCTCATTTCAAATCCTGGGAGTAACATTAGTGCTGCTGAGCAATAAAAATAAATAAGTCAGGTCAAACATTGCACTCACTTAGCTAGCAGGACCGTACTGGCTATTCAAAATGAAAGGCCATTATGAAATTTTATATTTGGCAGAGGGGATTCATATGTACACATTCTTTCCAATTGTATGAAAGGTCCTGTTAACATGCTTTAGCCAGTACTGCAGCTGAATGGAAGCAGTGTTGACATCAAGGGAGGACTACAGCTGTTGCTGATGTGATGATAGCTTTAGCTGCAAAGACAAGGTGCTAGTAGTGATGTTACTGCTGACACAGAAGCCCTGAAGACTGGGTCAAGCAAAGGGGCGTGTCCAAATAAAGCTCGCATCGAGGTCATATTGTTTTTCTGAATTTCATGTCACTACCTCATTGAGTGATTCCAGTCACTGAAAATGGCGCAGGAAATACAGGATGAGTTCTTAGTCATCTGAGGTAATGTCAAGTATCGGGGGATATGCAAGGGATTGACTTACAGCACTGCCTCGAAAAGGGAAGCCACCAAAAAAGGGAAGGACACTGGCAGTTTGGAAGGATTTTAACATAATATCTCTGAAAAATGAATACATAGGCTATAAATAAAACTTTATTGATATAGTTTATATTTATTTATTTACACTACCATTCAAAAGTTTGGGGTCACTTTCCCTATTGAATCCAATGGCAAAGTGACCCCAAACTTTTGAACAGTAGTGTATATACCAGGATTTATACATTTTTGTTTACTGATGTACTACTTTCAGCACAGATTAATTTAATCTGACTTTAAAATACTTAATATAGCGATTTTGGCATAACACATGCATCATTACATTAACAGATCCACCAGTATGCAGCCTACATGTAATATATAACAGGACTGCTGTACTGTCATGTAATGTCAGTACTCCCAAGTGAGCTGTTAGACGGAGCTTCAAGTAATGAAATGTTTGGCAAAGCAATTGGCCAGAGAGACTCAACACCTTCATGGGGCTTCATCACACTATCACTAGGTGCTAGTCAAAATGCATTCTATTCTATTCTTTTCTGTTCTTTTCTATTCTATTCTGTTCGTTTGAGCTTGTGTTTGTAGCAACTATGTGTAGACAGAAGGTAGTCACCTTCAACATTTTATATTAACACTTACTTACTCTTTACAACCCAAACAAATCTACCTAGATGGTCTGTTTAAGAACAGTATCAAAATCCACAATCAATATACACCTGAAATCATGGATTTTCACAGGTGCAGTCTCTTGAGTTTCCTCAGAATAGACCAAAATTGTAAAAACATTGAATTGGCTGTGGTTCTTCAGATGAAAATGCCTTATTGATGAGCGGTCTGAGGAAAAATAGACAGATTGGTTGAAGTTGACAGAAAGTCCATGGCCCCTCAGGCGACCACTGTGCACAACAATGTATTCACAGTATGTCCAATCTTGAAATAGATTGACAGCAGCAGTTGGCAAACACACTGGTTTCCACTACCGTCAGCCAATATTCAAAATCAATGGCTACAGTTGGCACAGATTCGGCAATGCTGGACAACTGATATGATAAATCTTAATTTCTGATGAGGTTTAAAATTTGGCATCAATAACAGTAATTGATTGATCCCACCTTCCTTGTGTCCAGTGTTAAGACAAGGCAGGTGATTGTGGGTCAATGCATAAACATAAAGTTGTTGTTTTTTTATTTTTGTTTATTTAAAATTTTTAAAATTTTCTTTTCTTTTCTTTTCTTTTTTTCAAAACACTTATCAATTTTTGAACATCTATGTTTAGGGTCACTTCCCTACTGAATCCCATGGCAAAATGACCCCAAACTTTTGAACGGTAGTGTATGTTGTGTGACCTTTCTGAAACATGGTGACCACTAAGCAGTGGGTAGTTGTTTGGATTACATGAATGTAGCATAAAAAAATCAAGCATTTACTACCTTTAAATGAATGGTTTGTTATTTGCTGACACATTTTAGAACACTTTATCACTATGGTTAACCACATTTTGATTCCAGAATTGTAATATACAATGTCTATATTATACTTCTGAAAAAATTAAATACAAATAATAAAAATCAAAAATAAGATTTTAACTAAATCTATATTAAAATCTCATAAATCCGATGCATCTCAATCTGAAATCTCTGAAATTATTTACATATTCACTTTCAAGTGTAAATGGATCAGATTAACATCCTTCATACACGTCGACAACTATGTACTTTCAATCCAGAGCACCTCATGAATCTTGATGTGTGGAAATTAGCCTGCAGATGAGATATTCTTTAGGGGAAATCAAGAATCAATATACAGAAAAAAGGGAAATTAAATGTTTTTTTGTCTGACTTAAATACAAATTTAAATATTTTTTCTGGCCCCTGAAAGCTGATTTCATCTTTCTCCCATTCATATTTAGTCTTCTAGCACAGTCTATTCATTTAACCTACTTTACATTTAAGGTTTTTGAAAAAAATATAATTAAACTCAGACAGAAATGAACATTTAAAGCATAATGACAATGTGAGAACTGTCACTAAATTCATATCTTGACTGTAATAATTTAAGTATGTGCCAGTATTGATGATATGCAGGGCGAAGTGTGTGTGGGAGACATCTCCAATGGTGTCTCTTGGACAACCTGCAGTGAACATGAATGTAACTCTAAAACATCAGATTATCAGGGATTTTTAAGAATGTTTGAGGATGCATCGCCTCAGCTGTGTTACAAATTGTAAACATGTCTTTGCTTCCAAGTATCTTCCTTTTGACCCTAACAACCACCGTTGTTAGGGGTCCACTGAGACTTAGACTTTTCACTCATGAGCAGCTACAGGCCGATATCAAACCTCCCCTTTTAGCAATATTATAGATAACGCTGTCTTTTAACAGCTTCCTGACATTAAATAACTGTTTTGGTGTCTACCAGTCAGGTTTTCAGCTACATCACAGCACTGTGACTGCTCTAGTTAGTGTCTTAAATGACACCCGCTTGAGCACAGATAGTGGAAACATTTCATACTACTCAGTGCTGCACGTGACACAGTTGACAGTAACATCTTGCTAAACCAGCTAAAATTCTGGGAAGGACTTTCTGGCACTGCAGTTAATTGGTTCGAGTCCTATTTAAAAGACAGCGACTACTTTGTCACTATAAATCTGAGCGAACCAAAATAACCTGTGGAGTTCCCTAAGGCTCCATTTTTTGGGCCTCTGCTGTTAAACATCTACATGCTCTGACTTACTCAAATTATGAAAGACAACAAAATATGTTACCACAGTTATGTTGATAACACACAAATCTATATACCCATCTAACCAGAAGACTACTGTCCAATCCAAACACTGATAAATTGATCATATTAAAAACTGTCTCAGCAAGATTAAAAAAAACTTGTTCACGTACTTAGTAGACTGGATTACTGTAACACTGTCCTCACAGGTCTCCCTAAAAAGTCCATCAGACAGCTGCAGTTAGTCCAGAACGCTACTGCTCGAGTCCTTAATAAGACCAAGAAAGTAGATCATATAACTCCAGTCCTCAGATCATTACACTGGCTTCCTGTCCGTCAAAGAATCAACTTCAAAATCCTGTTCTTAGTTTACAAAGCACTGATTGTTTTAGGGACCAGCATAGATTCAGGAACCAACCAGATCCCTCAGGTCATCAGGGTCAAATCTACTTTCTGTTCCCAGAGTTAGAACGAAACATGAAGAGGCAGCGTTCAGTTTTTATGCTCCTCACATGTGGAACAAACTCCCAGAAAACTGGAGCTCTCAGCAGTTTTAAATCAGGGTTACAAACTTCTATTTCTATTTGCCGCCTTTTATCAAAACACTGCAACTTTTATTTATTTAATTTTAATCTATTTTCTTTGAGCTTTTTCTGTTTTCATTTAATTTAATTTCTTTTTAAAGTTTATTTTTAATGTACTTTTTCGTGCTTCCTGCCCCCACAAATGCTTTTAATGTTTTATGTAAAGCACCTTGAGCTGTATTGTACATAAAATATCCTATAGAAATAGACGTCCTCTGCCTTGCCTTGACTAAAATTAAATACTAGGTGCCAAACAGTAAAGTTCAGTAATTCTTTATTGCTATTTGAAGTTATGTTAAATTTCTACAGCCAGGGTTGAAATTATGTTTTGTAATCATTTGAGACTTTACATTTCTTTAATAATATATTCTAAGACTTTTCTTTGCCAACATCTTTGTTAAGAGACAAGACTATATTTCTGTTACTGATTCACAGCAGTTACGTTCAAAACACATAAGATCTACACCTCTGCACACCTCCACTTTATCCATTTTCTCTGTTAATGGCTTTACCAAATAGATCTGTGAACTCTGTAATTTGTACTTTAGCCAGACATGGAGGATAAACATCCAGGAAGCTGTGTCGCAGGTGGATGGAAAGGTAGCATTTGAAAAAAAGGATGTAATAACAGGATTACATTTGATGATGTCCATCTTAAAAATCCTTAGATCTTCTAAAATTATACTGTAACTTGAAGCCAAATTTGAAAGCAGGTTTTCTTCCTTAACTGTTAGTGAAACTTAATCAATCCTGGCAGATGAGCTCAAGTGAAGCAGGGTCTCTAGAAATCTCTAAGCATTTGCTATTAGAACAAATTGCACATTGCACACAGCTATTTGATATATATTATTCAGATCAATTCCACTAGAGATGGGCGATACCAACACTTTTTCTTTTGATATGATACCACATGGTACATTTTTATCAATACCAGTACCGATATCGACTTCTTGGCCCTTAAAGGGAAATCTTGATTGTAGAGTGTGCATTGATATCTTTATTGCAAGGGCAGTCTGGAACATTAATAAAACTCAAGAATATCAAAACCCGAAAAAAATGTTTTTAAAACAATAATTATACTACTGAGTAAATTAAACAAAAACAAGATAAATATTTTTTGGAAATGATAAAATAGTTAAACTACAGATTAATATATGATTATTAAATGGAATGATATATGTGTGTGTGTGTGTGTGTGTGTGTGTGTAATAGTAATAAAATAAATATAATAAAACATAATGTGCAATAACCTGCATTACACATCTGATAGGCTACCATGATTAGGGGTGGGTACGCCTTTACCTACCACCTTTAACTATACCACTTTTATTGAGGCAGGAAGAGTAAAATAACGGAGGCAAACAAAAATTAATGTCACCAAGCAGTTACTAGATTTGTGGTGAAAGGTTTGCACCTTTTTGCTATGGTGGAAGCCCGTGAATTTGTGTAGGATAATTTGCTGCATATTGTCTGGCATGACTCAAATTAAAATTGGAATTGTCAAAATATTATTTTAACCATTACACCTCTGTTTTTATTTATTCCCATGACATTTTCTATGGAGAGATGACAGAGACTCTCAACTCAAAATACAACACCCCCCAAGCAAAGAGAGTTCAACAAACTATTTGATACCTGCTTGATATGAGATTGAAAAGAGCAATCGGATTTCAGACCCGAAACATCCTCCAACCCGTCTGAGAGATCTTGTATCCTTCCTGAAAATACAAACATGCTCATTTTTCTACACAAATCTGTTAATGTGGAACAGTTAAAATGTTGCATTTTTATGTTAAAATGTTCATTTGGCAGAGAAATTCTTATTAAGCCAGCTTTAATTTTTTCAAGTGGAACAGAAAAAATTTTTGTGCATACTTGAAATTATTTCTACTATTTTTTATACCATAACTCTATGAGAACTGATTAGAGAATTGATAAGGAATTGAATTGATAAGAGATATTGATAAGTTATATTGATAATGGATATAATGGATATATATATAATATAAGAGCATGATGTCTTTTAATTTTTTTTTAACTGATAAGTTATGGAAAGCTACAGGAATTTTAATAAGATGTTTCGCACTGTTCTCTCTCCTGAAACAGTTACATCATCATTATAGTCAAAACAGGAAATGATTGAATTATTTTTAGCTTTGCATGCTGCCAACTGTGAACTTACTTCAGTTGTCAAAATGCTGTGCCACCTCAAAACCACAGAGCCTTCACACATAACTACACATATACATCTACAACTTACAATCACAATTTAATCAGTTTAATCACTTTTAGATGTTGGAAGCGAAAAGGACTCATTTTCAGGCCTAATATAAAAAACAGACTAATATCTACTTGGCTATTATTTACTACATGATAATGGCTGTTTGTTGTATATATTGTAAAAAAAAAAGTTCAAGACTCCAATGAAAACATTTGTTTCTCAAAGCTGGGTGAGAGCTTAGGCGTAGATCAAATTAAACGTTCAACAGCTTAATTAAAGTGGTAGTGTTGAAATGTAGTGTTTAAGGTGACTAAATTAACTTTGCAGTTGGACGGATACAGAAAAACAAGTTTAACAATGCTTTAATCTGTAGACACAAGTTCACTTCAATATTCCCATCACTGTTCAGGCTACAGACATTTAACTTAAAGACATAAGAAAAAAAAGAGCAATGGTTGTACAAAAGGTAAAATGTTAGGACATTACTACCAAGAACAATATGGTAATTAAAGCTGTAAATTATAAACATCTTGACTTAAAATAGCAACAGAGAAAACAGCAAAGGAAAAAGAGCAGTGCTGCCACAGTGGCCAGCACTGGATGCTGACTGGTCCAAAATTGTTTTTTGTTTTTTCTTTTGGCCACCAACAGAAAGCTGGTATGAATGATCTCATGGCTAACTCCAGCTCTGTTGAAGGGAAGTTTCTTGCACCATCTAAGAGTGTTTGTCAAACCAGCTTATTGAATCCTCATTCATAACTAATAAAATTCTACCATGAAATTATTAAAAATGAAGGTATTATAATTTAGTTTTTTTGTTTCACCAGACAAATTTACCCAAACTTTTTCCTCCTATGGAAATTACACTGTCCATAGTACAGTCTTACACTTTTCTCATTAACAGTACTTAAGTTGGACACATGCTGTCACTGTGACATTTGCTTATTAACATGGTATTATTTATTTTTCTTTTCAACATTATTGTTTTCTAATCAATTCCCCATGGTAAAAAGCAGCTTCAAACTTTCAATTATCTTTGTTTTCCTAATTTGGAAAACATGTAAATTTTCTTGCTTGGATAATACTCTCAAAACTACCACCAATACTCTATTTTGCTAATAGATTTATTGTAAGTCATTGTTAACAAATAGCTCTCACAAAAGTATGTGGGAAAAAATAACAACCTCTTCATAAATAAACAACATGTTGGGGATAATTAAAGTAATTTGATTAAGTGATTTATATATATATATATATATATATATATATATATATATGTTAAATGTTTACTTCATGAAAAAGCAGGTAGTTTATTATTTAAAAAAAAAACAAAGAACAATATAGTTTCTTCCCCGTGTTCATACTGTGGGCCTTGCCAGCTGTGTCACTTCCTGTTTTTGCACTTCACTTCTGATCTGTGCCCACAGGAATTGTTGCATTGACTCAAAAGGTGTGGGAGGAGTATTTGTCAGAGGCAGCAGTACAGTTTATTGGAAAAACTGTGAGAACACAGTGTGCAAGACTCTAATCAAATGTCTCTATTACTACTGCAGCACAACAGAACTCAGAAGATGTTAGTATATGTTGGGATAATATACACTTAACACAGCACTGGGCTCTATAAATGTACAGTGTGTGTGTTTGAGGGGGGGGGGGTCCATAGATGGATGGGTGGATGCTGATATTTTCAGTGAAACCAGTGTAGATATACCAATAGGGGATCATCATAAAATTGCACACTTGTCTGGCAATAAAAATGTTTTTCCACATACAATCATCGTCATATTAAATCACTTCATCTGTCAAATACTATAATATGAATACAATGAAGCTCTATTTAGACTATCGCCCCACAACCTGCTTATAGTGGGCAATGATCTAAGCAGAGATCACCAGACCTCCCTCTCCTTAATCACCTCTTCCAGAGGGATACCAAGGCATGATGGCTCTCCTTACCTTTTCCACATGTGTGATCCCTTTGGAGGAATCTGATTTTAGCCACTTGTTATTGTGACGTCATCTTTTGGTTTCTACCTAAAGCTTGGGACAATAGGTAAATTAAGGATGTTGCTTTTTGGTTAAATCCAGCTGTTAATATTCCCTCCACTCCAGAGCAAAAAGCAAATTATTAAACTCCTCTACTTGAAGCAGTGACTCAGTCCATTCCTAGTAAGTATAATCCACCCACTTCTAACTCAGAACCATGGCCTCAGACTTAGAGGTGCAAATTCTCATCCCAGCTCCTTTACTGGTCCGGAAAACACCCTAGTGCCTGTTGGAGGTCTCCAGTAGATAGGAAGTTTTGGTAGAGTGCAGCAGTTTGTTAGTTTGGCTTACTCTAACTCAAAATCTCACTCCATCTCCATTGATTATATCCATATTTTAGTTGTAAATAGATGCATGAAGAATAATTTCAAAGATGATGAAATTACAACAAATTTCAGTACATGAGACTTTAAAGGGCCATTGTATAAGAATTTCTTCCATCTAATGTTGCATTCTTACATATAGTGCATTCTAGCACCTCACTTCCTCAAACACGTATTGCAACAATGGTAGTCTCAAAAAGCCTCAACAACATAGATGAAGGCATGTCATCCGATAGTTCATGGAGTGTTCACTCAGGTGATGAAGTTTGTGATTTCATAAATATTTTAAAGTGCAACCAATCAAACTGTCAGATATCGTTCTTCTGTGTTGAGAAGGAAGATTGGTTCTGATTTGCTGGAGAAACTGGCCTCGACACAGCACTGGCACCAGCTTATAAAGCCTTCCCACCGGCTTTTAAGTCCAGCTTTAACACAACTGAAAGTCGGCGTTTACCATAGCGCAATGTTGATCTTTTTTTTGTTTTGTCTGGTCACACTGGCTTTTAAGTCCCCTTTTTTGCTTTTTTGGCAATGGTGAAAACGGCTCCCATGCTGCTGCTGCTGCTGCTGCTGCATCATCCTGTATTTTTGTAAATAACAATTTAACAGATTTTCCAACTTGCCAGATGAGTAAGCTGCTCTCCTTTATCTTCTCCTCTTGCATCTCAATCACTTTGCAATGGCTCACAAGGAAAACACAGTTATTCTGCGTTGGTGTTATTTGTCCCTTGCCAGCAGCTGTAGTTTCAAGATGGCAGACCGTCATGACGCTTCCCTACCGGCATACCTGTCATATGTATGAACAAATCTAAAATTCTTTGCTTTCGAGAATTTGTCAGATCATTAGAGGAGGTAATAATATACTAATGATAAGACATACACTACCATTCAAAAGTTTGGGGTCACTTCCCTATTGAATCCCATGGCAAAGTGACCCCAAACTTTTGAACGGTAGTGTATATACATGCAGACATCGATTTTGGCCAGTAAACAACATAAAATGTTACACAATGTCCCTTTAATGAGGAGATGGTGAAACTTATCAATGTGAGTTTTCATCTGTTTTTCAACTTAAACTCAGTAAAACCACTGGTGATATTCACAAGACCTCTTCATTCATGAAAAATAATCTTGATGAATGTGTGGAATATCTAAATGAAGAACATGAAAAAAATCACTTCAGACAGTTTTTACTTTTTCATACCTTGTCTTTGTTCTAGAGGTTATGTTCCTTTTTTCCCCACATTCTTTGCTTTAGGCTTCCACATTCTCAGCTCTGTAAGTGTTATTTTAGCCTTTCCAAGTTATAGATGAGAAAAAAAAAAAAAAAAAAAAACTTCAATCTGTGCCGTGAACACAGTATGTGAAAGACTCCATAAAGTTGCTGCTCTACAACATTTGCACAATATTTATGACAAACAGCCATGACCTGAATGTTGTGAAAACAACTAATCTTGCCTAGTAGCATAATGACAGTGATAAATTTACCCCCAAAACTGTTTCTGCTGTGGGACTGAAAATATGGCACGACATAGCTTGGATCATTTTCTACACTGCTGCATATTCTGATAATTAAATATAAGGGAATATATGTCCTTCATGATAAATGCATGTGTTCTGACAGTAATGAACTACTGAACTGCTATAATGAAAAAGTTCACATCGCACAGATTGCTCATCTCCACCATCATGGCTTACATCATGTGTGAGTGTGCACTTACCAGTACCTTGTATATTTGTATGTGTGTGTATATATATATATATGTGTGTGTGTGTGTGTATGTCGATATATGTAAGTAACTTTAAAATTGCAACTTAACGCTCCGCGGTTACTGCAAATACGAAGATGTCACACATACGCTCACCGTCACTTCGTTGTGTCTTCATACAGGAGATCACATACAAGTCGCATTTAATTGGAAATGTGAATGGATTCTCAAAAAAAGCCGATGTAACAAAAAATCAGAATTGAGCACTATGCAATGTGAACCTAGCCTAAATGACAGCACCAAACAAGAGTAACTCATGCACCAAACAGCAGTTCAGTGTAACCAGCCTTGGATTCCCTTGTTGGTGTCCAGGAGGTAGTGACATCTGGGGACTCCATTGTTCTCTTGGGAAATATTTATGTCCATGTCCATGGGATGGAGAAACCTGGAGAGATGGGACTGGAAAGAAAAGCCTTGTAGATCTAAACCAGAGTAGTACTGTGTTGTTGGACTTTAAGCCACAGATTGTCCATTACAAACACCATGCCTTTCCATTAGGTGCTTTATAAGTGTACTTGTTACTAGGCCACATAAATACAAAAGTTGATGATTCGTTTTGTAATTTTATCATCAGACATGCTACCATCTATCTTGAACACTTGGATTAAAATAGGGGCAGAGTTGTCAACAGATGACGGCCTGGTGGTAAGTTGGATCTGGTGGAGGGGAAGGCTGCTAGACAGACATGGTAAACCCAAATGGGTAGCGAGGATGATCTTGAAGTGACGTTCCCAGGACTCGAGGACAAGAAATATAACTTTATTAACTCTTGACTCTTAGATATCAGATGGAGTCTGATTAACTGGTATGGGGTAATCTAGTACACAAATTTAAACTAAGCTTGATAGGCCATTATCCACATTTCCTGAAACAGTACTTGAGACAGAAAATTAGTGCAAAGAAATCTGGTAAAGGTAAGTCAAAGAAAAAAATTTAAACTTTCCTCCCTTCTAACGGCCCAAACTAACAGTGGCTGGATAGCTCAGTTAGCAGAACATCTGTTTCCTAGACGCGAGACGGGAGTTTGATTCCCCCAGGGAATGAATATTAACACCATCCAGTTGGGTACTTAGGCAAGATCCTTAACGCGACTACCTAACCACAGTAAGTTCTTTTTGGATAAAAGCATCTGCTAAATGACTGTAACGTAACAGATGAATTTACTGGTACTACCAGTGTACTTTCCTGTGTACAGGAAACACAATTACAGTTGTTTATGATTCATGTTTGTTTGATCAGTGAAAATCATTTGATATGTCCTAAACTTGTAAAAATGAATAATATTCAATTATGACATCAGTTAGTTCATGGAAGGTTAAAAAGATTAGTGATCTCTCAATTATGTCTGAGGCACGATTCGCATTGGCCCCAAAGACACCAACCGGGGCGATAGAAGACTAGGTTAATTTATTTATATCTCATTTTTCTTTTTTTATCTTTTTTTTTTTTTTGTTTGTTTATATCTCATTTTTTGTTTAGCGCCAAGTCACAACAGAAATTACTTAAATTCACCTTTCCCTTATAACAGGT
Organism: Melanotaenia boesemani; assembly: GCF_017639745.1. NCBI lineage: Eukaryota > Metazoa > Chordata > Actinopteri > Atheriniformes > Melanotaeniidae > Melanotaenia > Melanotaenia boesemani. The sequence continues at coordinate 14,686,978 of NC_055685.1, forward strand.
TTATACTTTGTTCGGTTATTTAAAAACTAAAGTCTGATGTTATTTATCTGGTTGACGGCATGTCAGAGCTACTCTCTGTGTTGCGCATAGTTCTGAACTCGTAAGAACACACAGGTAAGCTATGGTGGCCGAGAAGCGCAAAACAATATTACCTCGAGTGAAACACTTTTCCATTTTTGTGAGGCACATTTACATTATAGAAACCATGTTTATATTTACAAAACAAAAGTATGATGCTGAAACACTTTTAAACAATTTTACATTTCAAAAAAACAACTGTACAAAATGTGAAACACTTTTACAATCTTTGATGCTAGTTTACATGTACAGCTGCAAAACATTTATACAAAGCTCTGAATACATTACTGAAACACTTGCACCAGCAACAAAGCAGCTTTACATTGACGTAAAACACTTATATTCTTTGGGAAAGTTTTAAATCTTGCAAAACATGTTTACAAGTTTTCCAATACACTTTTAGAAGTTCAGGAGACACAGTTACAAAGATATGACCTGGTGTTTTACCAAAATCTGTGACCCATCAGAATCTATGACAGGAGACAGCGTAAGCTTCTCTACATGTACATCTTAGAAGAGGAGCAAAGTCTTGAAAACAATTTTATTGCGTTCGGAATTCATTAAAATGTAGGTACAGTAAAGTCACACATTCTGATGACTATCTGAAATGGTGACCTCCGTGATCCTTTCTATGTGAGGGTCACATTTTGTTAAAAGAGTCCAGACTAAAGGGAGTGTCTGTGGGTGTCTGTGTGTGTGTGTGTGTGAGAGAGAGAATACACTAAATGCAAACAGTACTTCTGTAAAATAAAACCTAAAATTTTGTTATATTATATATTAGGCCAACATCAGAATTTGATTGGAAGTGGGAACCTGCCAGGAGACCAAGCAGAGCAGATGAGTCCAGCAGTAGTTGCTTAGATTATGATGGAACAACTCCTTCCAGAGGAAGAACCAGAGGGGCGTGCGAGGAAGAAGCAGACATTGCAGTAGCAGAGGAGCGCTATTGACTCCAGGTGTGGATTGTCCAGATTGTCTTTTGTTATAAAAAGTTCCCCAGTTACGCTTTTTAGCTTGATATTACTTAAAGACTTGTACACATCTATTTTACAAAGTTTCTCCAAAAGGAAAGGAGGATAATTTTCTTAACTTTCTCTGAAATTCTTTGGAATTTCCCACCAAGAATCTACAATTGGGGTCACAGGACAGACATGATCAGGGAGTTTTACTTTATCATAGTTCCTGTTTTTCTCCTGACAACGTTGGCATATTGATTTTTTTTTAACTTACGACCACCTTTAAACAAACTGTCATCTGCATCAGGAAGGGGTTCTAAACCCTTGCTCACAGAATGAATCGTCACAGCTCAGGCATACAGAATTTTGGTGGACCGAGTTGTCTAAGATGGGCAAGTCTTCACCCAAAATTATACAATAGGTTAGTTAACTTAACACTCCAACAGTTAGCATAAAGGCTTATCCGTCAGACTCAATAGTCACATCTGCAGTTGGACAATATTTCTGGCATCAATGAACACCAGTGATATTTACACTTCTGTTAAAGTTGGTTAACACATTGCTAAGCACAGAAGACTTCACTAAGGTTTGTGAACTATCAGAATCAACCAGGGTCTTTACCACATGACCATTACCGATGACATCAACATGTTTATGCATAATTGTCTTGTTATTATTTGCATCATTACCATCATCTGCATGTGTTACCACACACAATTCAACTGACTATGATTTTCTTAAAGGACTCAATGAAGCTTTATGACCAGGCTCTTGACAACACATAAAAAATTTTCCAGAATATGCAGGTTTCTTTCCACCCCCACTGTCCACTATTTCAACCCCAGTTGAACTGAACAAATTCGCCCTCTTCAAACCATGTCTTTCCAGCAGTCACCTTTGACTTGGAAGGAACCCGGTGTACATCAAAATAGCGCTCTGCCAGATCTGCCACCTCATCTCCCATTTTTGGATTATGTTCTTTCACCCAGGTGCATACATCTGGATGGAGCATACAAAGGTATTTCTCTAAAACAGGCATGTCAAACTGGTCCAGCAAAGGGCCGTGTGGCTGCAGGTTTTTGTTCCAGCCAGCCAAGAGCACACAGTTTGACCAATCAGCTGTCTGAAGACTGAGATCAGTTGATTGAATCAGTCAAATCTGGTGTGCTGCTGCTTGGTTGGAACAAAAACCTGCAGCCACACGGCCCTTTGCTGGACCAGTTTGACATGCCTGCTCTAAAACAATGGTATCTTTGTACTGGGCTTCACTGTGGTTCTCTGGTCGCATTCAGTTCATGTAAAGTCCCTTAATCCAGTTGTTTCCTCACAGATTATCCTGTTGGCACATTACTATTCCAAAACTGGTGTCTGTAAGTCTCTTCTGTCACAATAAACTTCTTTAGCACTGCAGTTTTAATAGCATTGTATGAATGAGACTGGTTTTCATCCATTCCAACATAGGCCTCAAGAGATTTTTCTGTTAGTTGGGTGACCACTCGAGTAATCCATTCAATTAGTTGCTATTCCCATGTTCTGGCTATCTGTTCAAATCTTACAAGGAAACTCTCAGGGCCCTCTCCTTCCTTGAATTCAGGCATTCTGGGTTCACTTCCACAGGATACTCCAGATAGTGAGTTAGTCTGCTGGTGCAGCATTGCTGGCAACTGCTGAAGTGAAAAGACAGGTTTATCTGGATGTGAAATAACTTCAGGAGGTGGCACCACTGAAGGTGATGGTGGTTTGGGCTTCAACTCCAGCCTTGGAAGATCAGGAAATGTTGAAATGGTACCACTTTTCTTCATTATGCTCATCAGATAACACATTGTGTCCCAACTTTTGTATGTTACTTTTAGCTGTTCAAATTGTTAAAAAATAATCCATTCTGTACATTTAGACTGATACATGAACTCTCATTTCTTCATAAAAATCTGGTTCAGAAGAGTCTTGACTTACAGGTCCAGCTGTTTTCACTTTCGGTCATAACACCGGTTCAGGTTCTTCACTTTCTGCAGCAATGGCTCCTTCAAGTGATTGCTCAGACTCAGCTGTTGATACAGGCTCTTGGTCCTCCAGATCAGCAAAGGATTTTTTCTTTGAACATTTTCCATGTTCTCCTCCTCATATTTGGTCAATGTTCTTCCTCTACTCTTAACAGGCACCTTAATCCAACTTCTGACACCAGTCCAACCAGTCTACTAGACAGCACCTTCTATATATACGCCTTGAGGCACCACCCTCTCAATTCATATAGGCCTATCACAGCAGGCTTCTGAAAAAATAATTTAACAAGATTATTAACAATAGATGATTATATTGAAACATTCTCTGCTCAGTTCTATGGTTCATGAATTAACAATTCAAACAGGATCATAGAAAACTAGAGAAAATATATGTGTACTGTCCTCAATGGTCACCTTTCATCCTCTAATTACATCCACTCAATTATTCAATCAAGACTGAGAACACACCCACATACACTCTCTGCAAGAGAACTCCATTGTAGGCAGGCCTCCTCGTTGAACATTGACCACAAATCTTTCTCAGAAGAAATGCTTTGACAGGGAATGACTGACATTACACGAATTAGAAAACAAACACTGGATGATGGGTGATGGGTGCCCATATATCACCTTTCTACATAAGAGGTAACTAAAAGCTCAGGAGGGAGCTAGTACTGCCTAACATTAAAGGATTATAATAAATAAATAATAATAATAATAATAAAATCATTCCCACCAGAGTTGCTACAGCTAACGGGGCTGTTATAAGGCTACAGATGAAGCACCATGTCTAAGTGTTTTTCCTAATATCTTCCCAATTAACCACATCTTGTTTCATACAGGAGAATGAACATTTTCAAATCGGTCAGACCCTGCTTAATAACCTATGTGTTAAATTTTGATAATTGCATGCTTTAAAGTTTATGAATCAATGTATAGGAAGGTTTTTTATTTTCTTTTTTATTTTTGTATGCTATAACAAGGCAATATCTAAACCTCTTCAATTATTTTGGCCTGGTAGGAATCCGTTCTGATTAAAAATGAGTGGAGTTGTTTTGAAGAATTATGTGACCTGTTTACTGATAGAACTGATTAACAAAGACAGACTGTTGCTGCCATGAGTGAAACAGCAGTGCTATAAGGAGGCTGAAAGAGCTGCCAGTCAAGTACTGCTGGTATGGTATATTTACATGAAGCATTTTCTTCTGATCAGGCTTTTTAATCTAAATACTTGTGTCTATGTAAACATGGTCAGTGTTTTACATTAAGTCTTTTCAGTTTGAATCCATTGACAGAACAATGATTAAGAAATCACTCAAAATACATTGAGGATGATCAGATGAATGATGATGGATGAAGAGGACAGAGTGGACCAAAATATCTGCTGTTTGTGGAGCAGCTCCTTGCCAAAATTTGGAGAGAGAGCATTTGCTGCAAAAGGTTGCTTTTACTATTAGCAGCTGTCTTCAGAGACAGTAGATAGCCACCGCAGGATATGGGCCCTTTCTAAACACGTGAACATGCATGCAGTATTCTTGCACCTCTTCCCTCAGATTGTTTTTTTTTTCTTGTACCAAAGGAATCTTCAATTGTCTCTGAGGTTGGGGTTTACAAGAAATCCATAAAACATTTGTAAACTGTTTTGTAAACTGTTACTGCAATAGGCGTCCTTGTGGACCATGGCAGTACAACAAGGAGGGTTTTGTTGAGGTCAGGGCCCATTAGTAACACTGAATGGAGGGAAACACCTTGCTGCTGAGAGTGAGTTGAACAAGATGCTTATCTGCCCAGGCTTCTAGGGATGATACATCCAGAAAATGGGTAGATACCAGGACTCTGTGTTCTTAATGACTTGGGGTGCTATTTTGGTTCAGAGTTTGCCGCAGAGTTGAGTTGGGAAGCTGCTTGATCTTTGTTGTTTTGATGAGGAGACTTGAACGGCAGAGGGGCTAACCAGTTCTTCATTTCATCCTGATGGACTCCTCCATAATTCATCCTCTCATCCTTAAAGGATATGGTACACTTGTCATCGCTCCATGTAGATTCAAAGACCTTGTTTGTGAGCTTGTCTTCGGGTGTTGTAGGTCCATAGCTGCACATGAGGTAGCCATTCCTATGGTCCCCACCGTGTCACACTTTTGCTTTAACACTGATGGCGTTATGTCAAGGAGAAAAGAGAGATGGTCATCCATTGTGGAGGATGTGTCCGGGCATTGAGCATTGGGTGCAAAATTTGGACCATTCCCATATTCTCTTATTTTGTGCACTCGAACTGTATCAGGACCCAGTAGGACTCCCATTTGAGCATCAGAATCGAGCTTTGAAATGTGAGGGGCAATATGTCTCAAGTGACTGTTTGCTAGTACCACACTGGAGAACAGCACTGGAAGCGGTGTCTGTATTCCCTCAAAAGACTCCTTTCTGACAAAGGCTTTGCTCTAAATGATCGGATCTAGCTAGTGGGAGTGTTTTCTTATAAATAGAGCAAAAACATGTTAGGTCATTGTCCCATGAGTTTGTCAGTAGCTGCAGCAAAAATCAGTTTTATATACTGATACAGATGCTTCGTATGTATTGGGCTTAACGGAACCCTTTCACATCTACTGTATGGTTGGCTGCTGTATGATAGAGTGAAACCTGGGTCATTTCTGGATGCAGCCTACTCGTAAAAGAAGTCCACAAAAAAAGAATGGCAGAAACATCAACTTATCTACGCACACTCACGATGCCATCATGCTCCTCAGCTACAGCAGCTTTTAAAGCTTCTGCCGTTGCGACAGCTGCTGATACTGCTTCTTCAATTTCAAGGGCATCCAGCTGTGCGTCTAGTCTAGCTATTTCTTCTTTGAGTTTGAGTTTTAAACAACTTTCGCTTTTGTTCCTTTAAGCGAAAGCTTAGCAGACACTCACTGCCACAATAAACATAGAGTGCTTGAGTTAGATCAGGATCTAGATGCCTTTGATGAAACTGAATGGTTGCTGCTTGCACTGGATTTAGCATTTTTTGACTAGTTTGATGATCTGAATCAATGGTTGTGTCATGCATTGACTTGACTGAGAGTTGCCGCTCAGTAATGGTATTTCACTATACTGTTCCCACTACATGTTGTATACATGCAGTATGTTAACCCTGATGAACAGCAAGCCAAACTTGGTTTCATGAGCCTGGATCAGAGTGCATTGCTCTCTTTATTAATGATGACCAAAAACATTGAGAGTTAAACTGCAACAACAAGGAAAAAAACAAAGAAATTTTATACAACCACCATACTAATTACTTAGTACGCATCGATCAAACACTAGGCTCCAGCATCAGCATTAAACATATACATTGTAATGTGTTGAATTAGTGAGATGGAAAGTTAGCAAGTTAAATGCAGACTGATATTCCAATTTTTAATACTGGATGGTGCTTTGATCATGCTAAAACACAACATAACCATTCCCCTAAGCTAACACGTCTTAGATACAGAGTTAAAAACAGTTATAACCAAGTTATAAAAACTATCTCTAAAAACACAAATAAGGCACTTTCAAATTTGTAATTATGTTACTTCAGCTTCTAAACAAGTTATTACTTACTACTATTTTTTATAGCATGGGAAGGCTTGCGATATAGCGAGGAGAGAGAACTGCTTCACCTGTCCACCACTGGTGTAGGAAATTTTTATTGGTGGTCAGAGAGGCTGTTGCTGCTACTGGTTGCCAGACTTCTGTCAGTCTGCCCCGGCTATACATGTTGCTTACCATCACCAAGTATGAATGAGGAGTGGATAAATAATGGATTCAATGTAAGCACTTTAAGTGCCATCAGCCATAAAGTGCAATATAAATCTACTCCATTATTATCATTACAATGTCATCAACACAAACTGCCTGATCTTTTGCCTCAAAGGCAATGCACTGACTTCCACAAAACTCCTTCAAAATAAAATACTGCAATACAATATGTGTGCTAACCATTTAACCTTTTTTAAGATATTAAGAACTATGAATTATCACCATAAATTAAATTTATTTACCTGCAGGGGAGAACACTTATTATAATATCCTGAACATGGAAAAATCACATCAACAAGTTGATTACATTTGATTGTTTCAATAGATAACGCCACATGAAAACTTCAAGGCATTTTGCCACAGACTGACAAACGAGACTGACGGTCTTCCAGCTGTTTACCTGTGTAAATATGATCCATAGTAATAAATATCAGCCAGCCACTGTCATCTGTTTGAGTTGCAGCAACAGTTGTAAATGAAGAAAACTGGACACTTACATACAGTAGGTCTAGATGAAGTGGTGGGTTGTCAGTTTCCTGCTTGTACAGGGTCATGTCTGATGGTTTACACTCAGACGCTGTGATTAGGGGGGCGATTGTTTACATCCCAGCAGAATAACATCCAGCATCTCCTCTCCCCATGTTTTTCACTTGTCAAACTGGGGCGCCCAGGCAACTTATAAATAATTTAAATCCAACTGTCTATAAAGGTCGCTACCAATATCTGATGCACAGATGCTCCTGATGGGATTCCCAGCATGCATAATGTTAGAAACATTGGCAATTCAGTTGTATGATGTTGATAATTACAAATAAAACCATACTACAGAACACAAGCTGAATAAGATGTGTGCACATGCTGGAATAGTTCATATGATATGGTAGACCGTGCTACACGCCTGGACAAAAACTGAGAAAAAGTGCCAATGATAACATTAACACACTCAAGGAAAGCGATATAACTGCAGCCAACGACTTTGTTAAGCTGCTTGAACTCGTGTAAACTGCTAGCACCATTGTGTGTGACAGACTGTGTCTGTGTCATGGTTCAGTGACTAGATCCTGCAATAGACAACAGTAGCTGTGATCAATTTTAAAGCTTTATTTTAAAAGAAAATTCCACATGACCTGCAGTATCCAGACTCCAACGAAGAATCCCAGCGTGATGTCAGAGTCTACAGAGGATTCCTCATGACACGCAGTATCCAGGTTCTGCTCCAGCTGTCACTGAAGCATGAAGAAAGAATCACAAATCTTAAACTTTGATCAGTGTCCGCTGTCATGTTTCATGATCTTGGTTTGATCTTGGTCTGTTCCTGGCTCGTTAGATCACCTGGTCTGATTTACTCATTCACTTCATCTGTTCCTCATTACTTGTCTGTGTATATATGCCTCTTGATTTTCAGTTGTTTTTGTCAGGTCCTTATGTTCATCCATGTCGTGTCTCAGTTCCTGTTTTGAGTTCCAGATTAAATCTCAATCAATAGCATCATTCTGCCTCCTGCCTTTACTCTCTGCATTTGGGTCCTCACTTCCGCCGCCATTGTGACAGTCTGCTGCAAAAAAATGTCTGGCAGATTCCAAACGGGGCCACAGCAGACTACTAGACGAATATCTGTTCCTTCAAGTTATACTTTGAGAGCTTTGGATCACTCAACCCTGGAGTTAGCAACCATGCATCACCAAACTTCTCCCAATGTGGAAATCTCCTGCATCTACCCCACTGCCTGGGGTGTCTCAAGTTCCTTCAGACAGCTTTTTGTAGGATGTGAAATACCATCCCCCCGTGGTTAGTTGATTGAGTGTCCCGATTACCTGATTGCTCCCACCTGGTTGTCGCTAACCAGTCATTGGAGTCCAACCCTACTGTGAACCAATGGTTTCAGGTATAGACACTGGACAGGCATTTAACAGCAAGAACCCTCTGCCTATAGTTCATGTGAGTCCCACACAAAATACATAGCATCCATTATGCACATATGAAGCAACAACAAAACAGCTCAGAATTTGAATTAATCATGTGCTACTTGACATCTGTCTTTACTCCACTGAACGCTAACTTGGTGGAGCTCATCTATCTATCTATCTATCTGTCTGTCTGTCTGTCTGTCTGTCTATATATATATGTATGTATGTATTGGTAGGAGAAGTTAGTCTAGTTATTAGCTATTTTTAATAAGTGTCTGTGGACAACTATTAATATTTAATTAAATTGTCAATATAAAACATTACCTGCAACTAATAACTACCTTAATATCAGCCTTGAGGGTCTTTCTCTGTACACATCAATCTTGGAGAGATATGATATGCACAGAGCAGATAATGAAGGCTATGAATCCAAGCACTGACCTTCGCAATCAACAGTCACAATACACATACACAATATGTGTGCACAATGATCACACACTAACTTCTCCTTTATAGTGATAACAATACATTTATTAAAGTAAAGCACAATAATTATCAATCAGATATACTTTAGTTAAATACTGTTGTTGAACTCTACCACACTATATACAAATGCAAGTAACTGTACAATAAAGCCAATCAATCACCGTTGTTGGTGACAGGGGAACTGGATATGTGGACGTGTGTATTAGAGTGTGCTATTTCAAGCGTATGTTTGGTAAGGAGGGCATAAAAAGGACTGAGAGCCTGTTCTTATTCAAATTTTTGTGTTACCCTTAACACAGCCTTTTGGTTGTTCTGAGATCAGTTTACATGGTGTGAACTAAATTGACAATAAAAAATAAACAGTCTTGTTTGTAAGACATATAAATAGCCTTTTCCCCTGGCTTGCTGTTTTTGAGGAGCAGCAGAAGATTGATTAATATGGTTTACTGAGTTTCCTTTATAGCTTTTGGGGAGACTGCAGCACAAATGGGATTCACTTTTTCTATTTTGCTGTAGAACTCCGGTGTTAATAAAAAGCTGACTGAAATGATCAAAGCTTAAGCAGTAAAGCTTGTAACCTGTTTGGATATATTTCCATGAGTCCATTAAGTGTCATGGTTGCAGCACACCCATGATGCCTATTGCAACTCTGCAACTCTGCTTACTGTATTTCAGCTTGAACCATAAAACATATAGAGGCCATAAAAATGCAAAAGACATTTATGGTAATGTTAGTGAGAAAGGATTTTTCCTCCCACATATAAGGTCAAATAGTAAAAAAGGTTCCATGGTGAGTTTTTACCTTTGAAAATGGATGTAAGGGGTGAATTTGCTAATATGTAGTGGAGCTCTCAAGAGTGAGATCTGAGAGCAGTTCATAACGGAGTTTAAAAAGCAGCAGAGTTTATTGTGAATTTCAACATGTATGTATGTGGAAAAAAGATGTGGGACAAAATTAGGACTAATCAGAAGCTGGCAGATGCTATATTCTTTCCAAAGGCAGCTGCTGATTTTACTAATGATCAGTAGAACTTTAACGCCAGCAGTGGGATACATGAACCGGTCCACTTTTGTGTCCAACCCAGTAACCCAATTGGAAAGTTACTGGTTGCCAGATGATTAGCATGCCAAGTTCAACAACCTTACTGTCTTGGCTAGCAAATTACTCCAGCAATTTTTTTTAGTGATATCATCTCAGCTAGATTTTCTGCTCAACTGGCTTCCACTTTTCTTAGTGGATAGGATCCGCATGCTGCACTTTACCTTCATTAACTGTAGAGAAATTGAATTTACTGAGATTATTATTAAATTAAATTAACAGTTTATCCAGACACTTGCAGAGTCATCTAACAAATTCATTCTTGTTTGGCATTCAGATTTTAAATACATAAATACATTTTTAATACTTGTACTATATTTGCTTAGCACTTTAAGGCATAAAACAGTTTTTTTTTTTTTTATACAAGTACAGTGTATTAAAAACGTCTGTAACTGAACTTTAGCAATTTTGTACTAAAATCTGCATAATAGTTGAGAAAAACTGAAAAATGTTTGTCTAACATTACACTTTAAATGTTTTATTTGTGTGTGTGTGTTTACTTTAAACACTTCAGTGACTCTCATGCATCCATCTTACCTGCTTTGGTGGTTCAGGATTGTGGGCAGTAGCAGGGAGAGGCCTGGGGACAAATTCATGAAGGAATCTGTTAGTGGTATGCACGAGGTAATTGGCTCAAAAATAAAAGAGGAACATATCACTCCTCATTAGGTGACATTATGAATGGTGTTTCTGTTTGTGTAAACAATAACAAAACTGTTTAATGTAACTACATCTTTTCAACCCCAGAGTAACCCCCAGACACATGGTGACGACACCTTCCTACTTTCATTTATCTTTTAATATTTCTTCTAAAACTTTGGCCGACTGCCACTGAGATACAGATATACTCACTAAGGTGTTTGTCAAGTGCATGGGGTGGAACAACCAATGAGAGTTGGCGGAGATGTAAGTAGATTTTAAGATTTTTCTTCTTTATTGTCTTTTCTTATTATTATATTATAATATATATATATATATATATATATATATATATATACACATATATAAAGATTTGTCCAGCTAATGAAGTTCCACAAAAAAGGATATGAGATGAAAATAGTTCAAAGTTTATTAATAATGACGGTAATCAAATCAAACTCCATAACAGAGTAACAGTATGTGTTTATTACCATGTCTTCCCTTGCTCATTTTGATTTGATTTTGTCAAGGTGCTGAGATATCTGTTTGTCACAGTGAACACAAACATTCTCCTTTTCAAAAATAACTGCTTTTAACAAGGCCATATTTAGACATGGGGATGTTTTGAGCTGTAATGTTTACATTTTCAACTCAAGATGTCGCTTCATATAAATACAACTTACATCTTCACCACCTTAGCAGCTAAGATTAAAGGCAAAGATTGGCATGTGGAATTGCTACTTTTCAGTTATTTGCACAATATTTTGTTTAAAACCAGAGAAAACCTTGTTTGGATCACTAGATTCCCAAATACACATGGATATGTATTTATTATGCGGTCATTAGGCAGGCATTACTCATTATGTCAAAAGGTTGATAATTAAAGCTACATTCTCTCTGAGTAAATGCCTAACTTTCCCCAAATAACAAACTTAATGTATGTATGTATAAAATAGTGGATGAACAAAGAGCAATGGTGGCTAATGAGTTTAAGCACTTCACATTTACCGTTATTTAATTAAACTCATTTAAAAAAGAAATGAATTAACTCTTTATGGAGTGCAGTTATGTGTGAATGCGGAGTACATACGCCCTCCTCAAGGTATTCAGTTCTATCTAGATGTACGCAATGTTCTCCTCGGGGCATTTTTACAGACTTCAAAGAAGATTTTTTTTTTATGTGAATTGTACACAAATATGAAAAATAAGTTAATGAAAATTAATTGATGAAAATAAAAAAAATATTTTATTTACTTCAGAGTGAAATTGCAATGGAGTTGAAGAAGTCTCTCACTGAACACACTTTGTTTCTTCACTGTCTTGTAAAGGATGTGAAGAATATTTTCAGCAGCTTGTGCAGCTTCATTTCTGGACAATCTGGTCCAGCGGCTCCAGAGTTATCCCCAGCACAGAACCAGCCTTCTTGATCTGTTTGTTCAGCTCTTTAAGTCTCTGGCTCTGATGCTGCTGCCCCAGCAGATGCTGCAAAGCTGATTGTTCTTCCCACAGCAGACTTATATGGAACATCTCGCTGCAGACATTGAATGATCTTACCCTCTTTAAGAAGTAGAGTCTGCTTGGTCCCTCCTTGAAGATGCTTCTATGTTGTACTTCCAGTCTAGTCTGTTGTCGAGCTGAACTCTGAGGTACTTGTATTCTTCCACCATCTCCACCTCTTTTCCCAGGATGTGAACAGTGTTTTGTTTACTCTTGTTCTTCCTGAAGTCAACAATTATCTATTTTGTTTTGTTTGTGTTCCAGATAAGGTGATTATTTCCGCACCATCTCACAAACTGACTGACCAGTTTTCTGTACTCAGCTTCTTGTCCATCATTGATTCATCACACAACTGCAGTCATCAGAGTATTTCTGTAGATGACAGGAATTGTATTGGAAGTCTGAGGTGTACAGTGTGAAGAGAAATAGTGATAGTAAGATCCCTTGTGGTGCTTCTGTGCTGCTAAATACACCAGCTCAGACAAACAACCTGTCAGTCTCACAAACTGTGGCCTGTTTGTTAGGTAGTCATAAATCCAGGTGGTTGCAGAGTATCTACCTGGAATTTATAGAGCTTTTCACAGAATAGAGCAGGCTGAATTGTAATAAAAGCACTTGAGAAATCAAAGAATATGGTCCTTAAAGTGTTCCCTTGGTCCAAATGAGAGTGGGCTCTCTGAAGCAGGTAGATGACGACGTCTTCCAGGCCCAGACTGGGCCACAGGAGAAGTGGGACAGTTCCCAGTGGCCTGGACCTGAAAGTGGCCTGACTGGTCTGCTTGTCAAAAAAATAAATGAATAAATAAAAAATTACAGTGCATTACAAGGGTATGGCTGATTGGTCCACCTGGCACTGACACCTGTGCACAGACAAAATCATTTGTTGTCGTCATTTGTCACTAATATTGGCAACTGGTTGAAATGATGGTAATATATATATATTTTAATGATCAACACGAGCAAAGCAGGCAGAGGCGGAACAGCTGAGATGCAGAGAAACGTGGTGGCGAAATGGACTCTGGATAAAAAGATGAGGAGGCGGGCAAATGTCAAAATCAGCAGCAGCAGGGACATCACCCGAGTTCTCTGTTTGCTCATACAGTCTAAAAGCAGTGTACAGACACATTAGAGTCCAGGATGTGTTCATGCAGTCATGTCTTGGTGAAGCACATAATTCTGCATTCCCTATGGGTGTATAACCCACAGGAGGATGTAACTTTCTACTTAAAGTATGAGTGTAGATTTTTAGGCACATAACCTCCCTGTCAAACATGTTTCCAATCAGACTTGCCCAACCAAGGCCAATCACAGGCAGTCATCAGACACATTATAAGGTGTGTTTAATATGTTGAGACTGCAGAGAGGAGCACTGTTAAAGATTTTCCTTTCAACTCTAATCATATGTGTCTTTTTTCAAACTGATTGTAGTCATTACAAGTTTATGGCTAACTATGCCACACTATAGGGGGAAAAAACAACAACAACAACAAAAAAAAAAACAGTTTCACCCTTACTTCATGTTTTCATGTAGCTGTCTTTTTTTCACTCAAAATTAATAAACTCTACTATAAAGGGTATTTATTTATTTACTTAAAGAGCTCAGGGTCAAGTTCATGTTTATTAAAAATATAAAAAGAAATATCTTATTTTTCATCACAAAAAAACATCATACAATGGGGAGGTTGCTCTACAATGAAACAAAAGAATTTTTAGTTTAGCTTGACTAATTGATTAATCTCTAATTTGTTTTTCCTCTGTCCCATTTTCTTTACTACTTTTTTGATAAGTACCAAATTAATCTCTTTTCAACATGCAGATATACGTATGAATTTCAGCAGCGTTCAGTGCACAGTAAATGGATACAGTAATGAGACCAGTATAGACATCCTTTTCTTATGAATTCATCTGATCCATTTTAATGCTGTCTCTGGCTTTTATGGAAGAAGGAATGTTTGTATAACTATACTTTGACTGCGTCTTTTATAGCTCATACTGTAAAACTTTGATTAAAACTACAATCTAAATATAGGATTCTCCACTCAAGCTGTTAACAACAGTCTACCTCTGCTACTATACAGCTTAGCAACCTCTAATGTAGCTTTTTATTGTAAGAGCATACAGTGTGTTCTGTGTTGCTTATGGACGTCAGTGAGACATAAGAGGAGGATCAATCACTGAATGATAATAGTGAGCAAGTGCTGTAGGTGGAAAAAAAACAATGAAAACAAAAACCACCCTCGCCTGAAAATTTAAATCTTACAACACTGTTGATGGCTTCACAGATTACTTATTGGTGGCTGTGGTGTAAAATGTCACAACTGCATCAGTGATACTCATATGGCATAGCAAAGTCTCCAAAGATTGTGGCAGGAAACCAGCTAATCCTCTGTAATCCCATGTGTTGAGCAAGGGATAATTTACATGAAATAAGACCATCTCATGGGTCTTTGGAGTAAACATCTGACAAATGACAGAGGCAAATGCATTAAGTTCAGTTAGGTTTGATATTCCCAGGTTGAAAACTACCCCAGCAAGGAAGCATTGCTGCTCACAAACACCAGAACCAGAATTTCATTAAGTCAGTTGTGTTTAAGCACAGTTCTGTCACCACTGCTGACTGTTGATACATAAAACTAGATGGACTGTGTGGTTAGCAAAGAAGAAATGATCATTTGAACTTGAGGAGAGGTGTTATTATGGAATGTTTTAACCTCCAAAAGCAGAATTAACCTGGCATGTGAGTTTGCTGAGATGTTACTATTGACATAGCAGTTTTTATACAGGCTTGTTCACTGATATACATGTTGATAGACTGTGTGAACTGTACAATGTTCTGGGCAGAAATTCTCCCTCACAACAATAGTTTTAACTCAGGGATATTATTCTGCACACTTGTATGACAGCTTATGCATGGCTTGCAGTTGCACAGCATAATACTGCATGTTGTCAATCCATAACAAAAGGTGCCTTAGAACACCATTATATATTTTTATGTAACCTTCTGGCAACAGCAGGGAGATTTTTTTTTCTTTTTTTCTTTTAAAGAGAAAAAAAAACCTCTGGCAAAACCAGAAGGCAAATATCTGCAGCATGAAAGGCAGTAACCTGAAGAGAGGGATACAGAAAGCTATTATCATGCAATAATGAAATAAAAACGCAAGAAGAGCCAGTGAGAGAACAGCAGAGCGGACACATAAAATATTGATATAGTACATAAAAGTGCAGAAGCAGATTCCGTCACAATGAACAAAACTACCTTGTTAAATTTATTTCCGTCTATCCATCTTTAGGATGATACATAGATTTAAGTTACATACACTACAACAGGAATTCATCACAAAACCAGATGATGCTACATGCAACACCCAGTACAGAACTGACAGAACAACCATGCAAACTATTTTATTTATTAATTCATTTATTTTTTTAAACTAGCCTGTTGACATATGCTTGTCCAAATTGCTTGCTTTAACTACTGAAAATGTTTTATGCCTGTAATCAACTTAAATCTTTTATTTCTGTAAATATATTATGTATAATTAACACTTACCCATTTGTCTTTATGTCAGGCTGCTAGCTTTTTAAAATAAATGACATGCAATTAATTTTGAATTGGCCATGTCTGGCTCCTCCATTTGAAGAATCAGTGTGTAAGTTCATCAAGAAAATTTGTATTTAGCAATGTACAGGACTATACACTCACTAAAGGTTAGGGACAATCAAAATTATGCAGTGTAATGTAAAAATGTCATGCAACCCTGATATTATATCTTGACTGTAGGGCATTTAAGTCAAATCATGCAATGGAAGTTCCTTAATTTTAAAGAAACTAATTTTAATTCAATTTAATTTAATTTAATTAATTTAATTCTAACTGTTAAAAATTTTAATCACGATTAATCACATGACATGTTGCGATTGATCACGATTAATTGCATTGTTATGCACAAAATGTCTCTTTCCTTTAAAAGAAGGCCTACAGCTATATAAAGAAAATGTTGTAAATTTTGGTTTATAAACACTACATCAGGGGTTTCCAACCTGCGACTCTGGAGCTGCTAGTGTCTTTCTGGACCTTCCACAATGCCTCTAAATATGTGGCTAAAATATTTTTTTTAATCTATCTTTCCTGTCATTAGGTTGAAAACCAGGGACTTTTTTTTTTTTTAACTTTACATAATTTTTTACAAATATATACATTACTTAGAAGAAAGTCTGTTTATCTTCTTTTTATAAAGGTTTTCTGTTTTACTTTATTTTAAAACCTAAAAATGGAAATAAAAATGTGGTTCTTTAAAAATAACAAATATCCTATGGTGGCCTCTAAATAAAAAAATATATGTATTAACTTGCCTTTTTGAAAAGTCTTGTAACATTTGCAGCTCTAAAGGAGTTTTATTTAGCTGGCTGAGGGAAAAATGGCTCTTTGGACTGGAAAGGCTGCAGACCCCTGCACTAAACACATAAACAGGTTTAGCAGCAGTTTTCTCTTTAAACAGCAACAGTTAAAATATTTCTTCATATATATTTATAAAATCACATATTTATGACAAAGAAGGATGAAATGTTCAGGATTTATTAACTAAAAGGCAAAACGTCAGCAGGATGAATTTAAAGCTGTGAAGCTGCTTCCTTCTAAAAACAGAAGGAACAATATGTGATGAATATCATCATCAGGTGAACAGACAGAAAGCAGGATTAGAATCTCACAGCTTCTAGATGGTGAGGAGAGAAAAATATTCACAATATGCACAATAACTTCCATCCATGCACCTTTAGTGCTTCATTATCTAGGTTTCTGGCCCATAATTTCTCTAACCTTTCATTCTTAGCTTGACTGTTTAGCTTAACACCACTGTACCTGCAGCCTCTACTACCGAGAGTTATGGGGTGCAGCGTCAGGTCTGTAGATGTAACTATAAACATGTGTGGTATCCACAGAAAGTCCAGAATCTCAGCTACCAGCTCAGCAAAACCATTTCTATCACCAACAAACACAGTTAAGTCAACAATAATTGAAAAACCAGGTACACAAAGTCAGAAAAATATGTAAACACAGATGATGTCTCCCCATGTACACAGACAAATGACTCACATCTCACAGATTCCACAGTTGGAAGTTTCATTTCACTATGACCAAGATTCATCAAACCAGAGGCAGAAGAAGGCCCGATTTATGCTTAACATTTGTAAAAGTTAGAAAACATGTCTTACTTTTGCTGTCTTGCCTAAATTAAAACAGCATTCATTAAAAAAATAACAAAAAACAAAAAAAGTTTCCCATTGTCTTTTGGGAGCAGTTTCCCGTCCAAAATTCATGATGTTCTGCCCATCTGCATGGGTTTTTACAAAGAGAAATGTTGGTTCTTCTTGTTTCCAGACAGAAAGACGTCCCTTCATGTTAGTAAACCCGCTCTCTCCTGATTACATCAGACGCACCACTGCAGCAGGAAAGGCAGACATGGACGCCATGTTTCTGTCATCAAAGCCAGCGGTCAGCAAAAAAAAAAAAAAAAAAAAACTCATTTAAAAAGTTAACGCCGTTAATTAATCGTTGTGTTAACACGCAATTAAGATGTTAATGTGCCACACACCTATATACGTATTAAGAAACATTAAATATAATGTTCAACAAAAACAAAACCCTGAAATAATTAAATAAGATGATAAGCTTGTAGATAATGACTCTTATCAATTTCAAAGTCATTCATCCATTTATGTCATGTATGAATACATCTCCAATTGCTTAAATTTTCATTTCACAACTCACAATTTTGCAATGATTATCCAGATAACACACACTGACAAAGGGAGACCTCATCTCAGCTAACCATAATGACTCCTGAATCCTGCCTCACTCACTTGCTTTCCTCACCTCGCCTTTTCTTTCTTTTTCTTTTTGTATGTCTCCCCTAATCATTTCCTTCTGCTCATGCAACCCATTAGCATTGTGCTATCTATAACCTAGCTCTCTCATTCATTAATGAAGACAGGGAATTGGTGGAGCATAATTTAATGAAAGTGAGTGTGACCACACTGCTAAATCATCTGCAGAGGTTAAAGAGCAGATGGGTTTTTACACTCAATCATGCAGACTCTAAAGTCATATGTTCTAGATAAAGTCTGATGACTCATTTCTTGTCAAAGAAAATGTAGAATCTGTTGTTGTGACTAAAATAGCATTTTAATCATCATGGCATATGCAGATGATGCAAGTTGACAAAAAGCTGTTAAAGAAAGAGCCCACTCTTAAACTGCATAGCACTTTTGTTATCAAATGTGTTGGGCAAAATTGTGCTGAGCGATAGCTTACACAATCAGAATTAGAGGAGAGATTTAAGAGATAAGACCCAACCAAGTAACCAAAATATAAACAGGTCACAGGCTGATTTCACCACCATGAAAGGACAATAAAGTTAAAGATGAGACACAGAGTAAATGTGGCCTGAAAGATGTCTCAGAGTTAACAAATCCATGGCCATGACATTAGATGAACGTTGAATAAACAATAGTAAAAGGATAAAAGGTAAAAGGATAAAAATCTGTGGTCTTAAATAAAGCTGTTCCAGACTTTTTAATAACATCATTGAACTGTTAAAATATTTGTCTCTGAGCAGTGCAATACATAAATAAAAAGAATTAAACCAAAAAAAAAAAAAACGAAAAAAGAAAGAAAAACATGTCTTGGCAATTTCATCCAACAATGCTGGAGCTGCAGTACATCCATTTTACATTTTGTATACTAGCTTCATCCAGTTAAGGGTCACTGAAACCTATCTCAGAAAGCTACACAAAACAAAAAAATACGTATGCGGCCCATTTAGAAGCACCAATAGACCAATCGGCATGTTGTTGGACTGTGGGGGGATGCTGGCGAAAACCCAAGCATGGGGAGAACATGCAAACTCCACACAGAAAGGCCCTGCCTTTCAAACTAGGAGCGAGGCAATGAAACCACAACAACATCTGAAATCTGTCCCTACAATTATAATTTAAAATTGTCATCATTTAAAGCATTTGATTGTAGCAAATGAATAAATGATGCATAAGATGTTTGCAAAATATCTGCAAACCCTGCTTTCATGAATGCTTGTTAGGCAAGTAGCAAATCTTTTTTTTATTTAAGTAGTGATTACTGGCCCAACGTGTAGTTGATGAAGTCATTCAGTAGCAACAGGAAACCACAAGCAACACTAGAGAAGAAAATAATTAATATATTAGTGCCTATGCGCCCACACACATGCTCACAGCAACCCACAAACAGCCCTTCTCCTTGCTCTGAGGAGTTGACTGACTGTTAATTACAGTCTAACCTAAACACGATGACTAAAACAATTCACACATTTCATCCAAAATGCAGTTTAAAATTTACACAGCTTGCCTGTGTAACTTTCAAAACATCCATTATTGGGTTAGAGCACCAAATGTGAGTGTTTGGGAAAGGTCACTCAGAAAGTGGGACATGATTGGTGAGTGATTATTTGCAGTCAGTCATCGTTGTGACGTGAAAATCCATAGGGAAGAAGAGTTGCCTCTCATGGGCTGGCTGATGAGGACCACCAATCGATGGCCAAGGAAATTGGTCAGTGGTGCAGAGGGTGGAGGGGTGGAGGTCTGAAACTGTTTAGTAAGGGAATTTGCTAAAGATTATTTATGATAATACATATATTTCTGCTGACATGTCGGCAGTTAGATCCTGGGTTACAGGTTTTTCCCATTACACAACAATGTGTCTGTTTTCTTATTCCAAATGTCTTGGAATTGTATTTCTCTGTAAATGGCTGCTCTGTGATTACATGCTGGAGCCCAAATGAGAATCATTTTCTCATCTACATTGTCTTCTTGTCTTAACGCAGGTCTACAAGCCAAAATGTGATGCACTCTCATTGCTGTTTTATCATTTATCTTCTTTTTCTCTGTCTTATACCCCCTCTTCCTGCTTTCACTGGCTCCAGTGGTCTCATTTTCCTCTTTCATTTGCTCTTTCTTTTTCTTTCTCTACTTTTTTCTCTTTTCTTTGTACCAGGGAGAGTTAGAGATGAGCTTATCACTTTCTGCATCACAGGACCAAGCTGTCATGCTGGCTCTGACTAAGCCTCTGTGTGTTCGAATGCATGTGTGTGTGTGTGTGTGGAGAGGTGAGGAACAGCTTGTGAGTGTAGGTAGGCTGTAAGAACAATACATTTTCCACTTCATACATTTCTCTGTCTGGATACATAAGAAGCATTAAATATACATCCACATGTTTTGTCCAATCATAGCTTCACTGGTGTGATGCACTGTGAACTATCAGTCAACTCCATTTCCAGCTTAGTTTGTGCTTGACAAGTCTCCAATTGTCTGTGACCCTGGAAAGGATGAGCAGTTTAAATAATACATAGATTTCTTCCCTGGGAGTAGCCTTACCATTCTGTGGCAAAAGAACTGGGGATGGTAATATTAGGTCACCCAAACATATTCAATTAATCATCTTAAAATTAATCTGAAGTAACTCTAAGGTTTAATATAAGTTTATTAACATCAACATTGTAGGAAGGGTTTTGTAATCAGAACTCTATAAGCTAATATACCCTGCAATATATTCTTACTTTGTACCTGTTTACATTGCCTTCATTATTTGTTTTGACCAAAGGTTTAAAGTTTGCATTCAGACACTTCCTGTGAACTTTTATCATGAGGCCAAAATCCCTTTACTCAAGAGAAAGAGTCCATCTGTGTACCGTTTAACTAAATCCATGGTGGCAGTGAGCGCGACAGGAGTAGGCACGTCAATCAGTTGCATTCTGAAAGATAAAGACAGCACTGGTGTGCTTGGTAATATAAATAACTTATGAAAAAAGTGGAGTGATGGAATCCTGCGAGTTCCTTTAAATGGTGAATTAAAGCCCTTTAGGCTGAATTGCTTAAAACTGTATGGATTCATGACTAAAACTCTGTATACGCAAATGCGGAAATGTGCATATGCATTATTTTTAGAGCATTTATATAGTCATGTGTATTGTTCCCTTTCATTAAACTCAATCTTTATGGAACAATGATTTCCTCTGCCATTTTTTTCCATGAATGTTTTTGATTCTATTCATTTTCAGTCTAATTTGCTTTATTATTGCAACAGAACTAAACGGGCATCACAGGGAAGGCAGTGATCAAAAAGATGTGCATGATTATTATATTCTTGATCTGGTCATTTCAGTTACCAAAACACAAACTGTTGATTTAACAATAAAGAAATCCCATCGTTCCTTATATCTGCATCCTTTTTTTTCCATATTTTTGTGAATGCAGTAAAATATAAAACTGTATCCCTTAAGCTGTAGTCATTTACATATTTTTCTTTTACTTTTGTCAGATGGCGATAGGAATATGTGTCAACTGGCTGAAACCATTTCCAGACTTGCTTTGCTTTAATAAAACGACTGCAGCTTTTAAAACAAAATTACCATTCAAGTTACTTTAAGACATGTGCAGTGAATTTGTTTATACTTAAATGTGCGATGATCAACCACTGACAAGCAGCAGTGTAAATGTTTTGTCACAAAAACCTTGTGGTGTCAGTCATGCTTCAGTGAATAGTCTTCCTGGGCATCGACACTGGGGCAAAGATGGTGGCCCAGTTATGGACACATTATACATCTGATGACAACCAACAACCCACATGAAACTTTTGTAGCTGTGAAGACATTGTAAAACCTTTTTGTGAGGTGGTCATGTTGACAAAATCAGTATAAACACAGATATAATCAGCTACTAAAATATTTCAGACACCTGTTGAGTTAGTTCCTTCTGCAGTGGTTGTCACCATGTCTACACTTTGTCACGATGAGATGCACACACACATGCACTCACACAAGGTAAAAAATTATACTATCTCCTGGCAGATAATGATTGCACATCATAGATAACAACTGTGGATGTGGAGGCATATGCATCTTACTTTTTCTTAAAATGTCTCCTTTCAGAATGCATTTTCTTTGCTCTCTTGAAAACAGAGAAAAACGTATTTAAGACACAGTCACATGGGATTCCATAGGATGTCACTTTGAATCCATGCACCAGAGTCTGAAGGGTGGAGAGAAACATCTGTATATTTCACAGCGCCTGGTGTTACATGCATAAAGAAGATACAGCACACAAATAACTTTCACACATGTGGTCATTTGGAAGCTGGTAATCAAGGCCTGCATCAACAAATAAAGTGGTGTGAACGTCCTGCTACTTCAACTAAATGGGCTTCTTCACCTAAGCACCAACTGAACAAGAGTCTTTCCCCTTGTTTTTCACTTTTTAAAAAACTAAGAAAAACACTGAGCAAAATTGTGTCAGGGACTGGATTTACTGTGAAGGAAAATATTTCACTTCTTTAAATTCTCCATTTAAAGCCCTTTTTTCCTTTCTGCTGGAAACCCCATACCATATGTACTCAGTCTGTAAAATTAGTAATTTTTTTTAATAGTAAAAGATATTTCTGTAATTTAAATGCATATAATACTATTTTTTGTGTTTTTATTATTTAGTTTTCCATACTATTTTTAAATACAGTTTTTAATGCCATTTTTAGTAGTTAAGTCAGTTTAGAACTAATGCTCATTTACAGTGACAACCTGGTTCCCTCACTGTATGTGTTTGTTATCTGTCTTATTCTTACATATTCACTCATGGACAGAAACCTTGAAAGCAGTTCTACACAAGAATACCACACTGGCTGCATACTTTGATACTTCTCAGACACACTTGTGACTTTCTAGCTGCATTAACTGATTCAAATTGAAATATATAAAAGCTTAAATGGATATTTCAGCTTTTTTCAAGACAGGTTATTGGAAGTACTAATGAGTAGTCATGTTTTACCTGCAGTAGAGAGTGACCACTCTTTTTTTTGGAGAGGTAGAAAATTCAAATGAGGGAGTTAAAATTACAACTACTCAGGACAGAGTAAAATTAAAAATCTCAGCTGTTTGAACAATTTTATATCGTGTCTATTTGGTGGGATTGCTGTGCAAGCATTATTCAAGTAAATAACATGTAGTTGTTAAAATAAAAAGATGTTGTTATTATCCTTTCTCATTACTTTTTGATTAGAAAAATTTTGTTACTACTTGTTTAAAAAAAAGCAAGCTGGTATGACATTTTATAGTTGTGTTTTTATCATACAAAAATGGGATCGCTGACAGGATATAAGCACTTCACACAGGTCCACTTAAAAAAAAAATGTCATTTTAGCTGATGTTTTACAAATAATCTGGAATGAGGATGTAAGGATGTAAAAATTTTCTTCTGCCTCAGAGTCCTTTTCAAGTCTACATCAGTAACCTCTTCAGTTCATTGATAGCTTGTACTTACCACCAGTATCATTCAGCCATTGTCCTTTAGTCTTGAACACAGACAGGATTCATGTGTCTAGCTTCTGTTGTTAGTAGAGTTATGTATAGGTTACCAAAATTTTAATTGTTTTGCCACAGTTTGGCCACACATGGGAAAAAATCCTGCCTAAATAAGGCAAAGAGAATCAGCTCGCACAAACTGAACTCGATCAGCATATTGAACCCTGAAGCTTCTGCTTTGAGGCATTGATACTGTACAACTGTTCAGAATTTCTAATCAGCACATCTGATGTATAAAGTCCTACAAGCTCAGCAAAACTAAATATGTTTTATTGCAACTGTAAACATGATATGAAAACTACCCTTTCATTTAACTTTATTTGTTTTTTTTAACTGTGTATATTGATATTATTTTTGATAATGCAATGTAAAAAGATAATTGGAAATTTGTATTTAGTTCTTAAGGACTGATTTGAATTAGAATACACATGGAATACATGCTCAATGTAGTGCCTCAATGAGACTGCATGCCTTTAGTTGTTTAATTTTAACTGCAAAAGACAGTAGGAATAACCAAACATTTCAAATCATCGCATTTTGTGTACAGTGTTCAAACTGTAGCCATAAACTGACTTGCCTGTTCTGTGTCAGCTCAGTGTCAGCGCCGTGCTCTAACGTCCTGCTTTCAAACGAGTGTCAGCAACAGGAGCAGGATAACTACTGACAGCATGAGTTGGTGGCGCTCTTTGAAAGCGCCATAGATTAGAGAAGTGGTCGGAGCCACGGGATCCATAAATATTTCCTTGAAACATGAATTTCTCTTCTGTCAGATTTGGCTTCAGCATTGCATAAATCCTCAGGGTTTATGTAATATTTCTGCAGGGATTTGTAACAGTGTGCAGTGATTAATATTTTTAAAGAGAAAGTTAATTACACAAAATAGATTTTCCCACCTTTAAAATGTGGTCATTTTCAACCTACTCAGGGAGTAGGTGTTTTTAACAACACTGTCCTTTGGGAGTTGTTGTTTAAGTACAGTCATAGGCTCATCTGTACAGCTCCTGAGCTCTAAGTGGTAACTTAATTTTCCTCTCTGAATATATATATACACACATATATATATATATATATATATATATATATATATATATATATATGTATGTATATTAGAAATGGGTTTACAGAAACTTATAGGGGTCTTTCACATTTGAAAACACCTATCCATTCACTTCTATTTCTATAAAATAGAAACTGGAAAATATTCCCTGGTTAACATTTATTTCATTCCATAAATATATGTCTTATGTATGGAAATTCTACAGACATTTTAGTTGTAGGATAGAATAAGAATATTAGTCAGGGCCTTTTTGCTCTTAAAATAGCCTAAGTTCCCTGTGGGATGGGTTTATCTATACAGCTACATTACATCACATCCTATAATGTTTACAAATTACAGAACTTCACACATCTATTATTAGTCCAAATTGACTTAAGCAACTTAAAATCCAGTGAATCATAGGCAAGTCTGTTAGAAAAAATCATTTAATATCATGATTAGCAATGGTTGAAGTTTGATGAGAAAGGCATTGACATTGTTAGAAGCAATGTTTAGAAAATCAGTCTCTTTCAAATGTACATAAAGATTGCATTTGAAATAATCAGGATTTTTTTCTCTTTTATTTATAATATCTGTGAGTGAATCCTATGCATTTTGGAGAACCTGACAGTCATAATGGACATTCATAAGCCCAAACATGTCCTGGATTGTATGAAAACATAAATCACAAGCTGGGTTAACAGTCCAGAATCATATTGTTTTTTTTATAGGCAAGGCAGTTTATTTGTATAGCACATTTCATGTACAGGACAATTCAAAGTGCTTTACATAAAACAAAGACATTACAGATATTTAGAATAGTAAAAGGCATCAACACATAATCACAATAAAATAATAAATTACATTAAAATGATTGAAAGCAAGATAAGTTAAAAAAGTTAACATGCAGGTTTCATGCATAGGCGCATGAGAAAAGAAATGTTTTTAACCTGGATTTAAAAATGTCTACATTTGGGGAAATTTTAATCTCCACTGGCAGTTTGTTCCATTTGTTTGCAGCATAACAGCTAAATGCTGCTTCTCCATGTTTAGTCTGGACTCTAGTCTGGACTAGTTGACCAGAGTCTTTGGATCTAAGAGCTCTGCTAGGTTTATATTCTCTGAACATATCACAGATGTATTCTGGGCCTAAACCATTCTGGGATTTGTAAACAAGCAGAAGGGTTTTAAAATCTATTCTGTGACTGACAGGAAGCCAGAGTAAAGATTTCAAAACTGGTGTGATGTGTTCAGATCTCTTAGTCCTGGTTAAAACTCTAGCAGCAGCATTCTGGATGATTATACCTCACAACTTCATTCTAATCTTACCTCTACTATGACCTGTCGGCAGTAAGTAAAGGTCAGTCCAACCTTGATTCATGTATTATCTCTGGGTCTGTCTCTTTAGTTTTCCTTTTCCTCTCTTCCTCCAACAATGTCCTCTTGTGTTTCTTTGATGAATCAGCCATTGAGTGCATTCAAAATGGCCAGTGTGTTGATATCCAGTTGCTAGTATGTTCAATTGTTTATTTGGATGGAACAGTGTATATATAGTACAGCACTAAGAATACAATAACAATAACAGCTCAGATCAGCTGTGCTTTAAGCTGTTTCTTAAAAGAGAGAAATGTGGATCTATCTCTAATTGTGTCAGGTAAAGTATTCCACCCAGACCATCCTTTAATAGGTAAAACATTTTGTGCAAACGCAGCTGTAATGTGACACAGCGTCCCAGAAGCAAAAGTTGTGTAGTGCAGTTTCTCAGCCTCAGGACACAGCTGGGCGACAACGAATGTACATTATAAATGTTACTGTGCCATTGAAACGAGTCAGAAACACATACTCTTAAGGTTAGAAAACTACATAGTACTTTTTTAAGTTCAAATGATTAATTAGTGGTCTTGTTAACTTTATTAACATTTGCTGTGTTTAGCTGTATAAAGAAGGAATATATATGATTTAATCTCAATAGTTGAGGTCGATATTAAATTCTAATAACCAATGGACACCATGACTAAGACTCTTAGTAAGATTAACTTTTTATTTTTATTTATTTTTTTTTTTTTACAAATTTTGGTATTTATTTTTTTTATGTAAAAATGTATGTAGAAGCTCAACCCTAACTGGCTAAAAATTATGTAAAAACAATGTAGTAATGGATAAAGCACCATAAAGGGCAGCCAAAAAAAAAAACAAAAAAAAACAGTACTTACAAATAACACACAGGTCAGCATAGACCAAGTCATTTATTGTCTGCATATCATTCTCCCAATTCTTGGGTTTTAAGAAATAAAAGTATTGACAATGAATCAAACACACAACAGAAACTATTTACATATTTACACTTTGTCATCCCGGGGGTTTTGCTTCTTTAGTTATTTACTCAGCACCTTGAGATTTTTTTAAATGTAAAGTGTGTTATAAATAATAATAATAATAATACCTACTATTTACCTACAATCTTTACAAAAACCACTCCGACTTAGTATATCTTTTACTGCCACCGTGCAACAAAAAGTCGTCTTCCCTTTTTTCCTGCCACAGAAGACCTCTCTTTTTTTCTTTTCAAACATAATTTTCTTGTCACTTGTTGATCTTTACCTGCTCCCAACAGGACGATACCTTCAATTTTAACTATGTAAATGGTCTAAAATGTTGCAGGAAGTGGCTTCTTGATCATTGGGTCAAAATAAAGGTGCCTCATAGTAGTGATAAAAAATAATTTTATATTATGAAAAAAGCTTTAATTTTATTTATTTATTTAGTATAAATATGAGTTGAGTTACCATTGTAGTATATCATAACTGAAATACCACCTGCTGTGAAGCACAGAGCTGATTCAGAGAGCCCTCCTCCTCTAAAGACAGTCCATGATGGATAAGCTTCAAGTGGAGACGTCCTGATTCTACAAGCAGCAACAGTTCAGCAGCTGATCGGGATAAACCAAAGAAGTTGTGAGTGTTGCTAAATCAGTTTACTCCTGGTAATAGTATATTAGTTTCTAAATGAATTTGGGGCTGTCACAAGTGGTATGTGTGTGTGTGTGTGTGTGTGTAGGTGATAAATATAACAAGTAACTAAAGTGCTTATTTCTATAACTGCAGGTACATAACTGCTTATAGGAGTATTAAAAACAACAGTAAATATCCTGTTAAATTTGGAAAGAGAAAAAATCTTGGATAAATATGCGGTTAATCACAATTAATTTCAGTTAACTGAGGACACTCGTGCAATTATTAACAATTATCTTTTAATAAGTGACATACCCTAGTATAAATAACATCAATAAAGGTAGATCGAGACTGCTTACCACTGTGTTGAATCTTCTCTTCTTTAACAATTTTCTAACAACTCTTTTCAAGTATTTGGAAACTGAGGAGATGAGCTTCTGTCATTTTCAAAGCAAAATGGTTTTTCCTTTCTAGCTTGATGTGAATCTCCTTTGTTGTATTTTTTACCTGATAATGCATTATGTTTTCAGTGGATGATAAGTCTGGATTGCATGCTACTTAGTTTAGCTACTTAATTCTATTATAAAACTACTACTGTTGTGGTTTGCACTTTTCTTTACTTTCAACACTTAATTTTTTGGAGTTAATCATTTAAATGAACATGAAACACTTTAATAATAAAACATTCCCCCCACTTTGTAAAAAAAACAAAAAAAAAAAAACAGGAATACACAAAAGACACATTCCGTAACTTTCCAACCTTAAAACTGTGTTCCAGACTTGTTCGACGACACAGTGACATCTATTATGTGTGTTTTTTGAACCGTTGCTGCACAGCATTGTCCTGAGGATGAGAAACTTCACTAAGTTTTTCTTCCGGGACGCTGTCTGACGTTGCAGCCAAGTGAAGCTTCACGCACCATATCACACGCAATCAAGTGGATATAAACAAAACCAGCTGTTCTGAACGCGTAATGTGGATGATTCCGCAAAGAAATGCATAAAGATATTATAGGAAAGAAAGAAAGAAAAAGAAAGGAAGAAAGAAAGAGAAAAACTGAGATAAACAAAGTCAAAATAAGGCTGTCTTTACTGGAGAGAGATCACAGTGCAGGTACGACGCAAGATTGATACTGAATTAGCCGTAGCTCAGGGGCGTTTCACTAAAGGCACATTTGCACAAATTCAGTAGTGCGTCTTTAAGTATTAGATTAGTTTCCACAAATATAAAACAATACAGGCAAGTAAATGTGTATACAACCCCAACATAAGTCGGTTTAGGAGTACTTCTACAATAATTTTACAAATAAAAGCACAGTTAGATATAGGTCTGTAATTGGATAAAATATCAAGTTTAAAGATAAGCTTTTTAAATTGTAAATGAAGTAGCAGTTTAAAAAGCAGATTTAAAAACAGTCTGAATTAGGTCTTAATTTTGTGTAAAATGGTCTGCTTTATGGTGCCAGCTGTGTGACTAAAAACAATGTTTGTTTGTTTGGTTGGTTGGTTGTTTTTTTTTTTTCATAATTGACTAAATTCTCTTTGGAAAAATTTTGGTAATACTACTGTGTTTGTTTTAGTACTTGACCAATGGTAAAACTGTTTCCGAGTCAACCTGGCCACAGTACTAAATAGAAGCCAGGGAATACCTTTATTGTTCTTAGTTAAATGTGAACAGTAACCAGGCTGCCATCTCTCACACGTTGGCCATTAAACTCACGCATTTGAGTGGCTTCACACGCTTTCACGCCACACCTCCGATTTCTCATGCTGAAATACACATCAAGAGCAATGCCGGCTAATTGAGAGGTTCGGGAGGATTTCCAGTGGGCCACATTACTCTTGGGGCGTCCCGGTGAAACAAATAAATTAATAAGAAGGTAAGAAAAAACAGGCCTTGATCTAAGTATCTGAGAAGAATAAATAACAGTGATGTGTGGATTAATACTGAAATATCTATTCCTCCTATATCAATATTTATATAACAAAACATTTAGGATAGAAACTACCTTTTCTTCCACCTGCCATAGGTATATGCGAAACGAGACGCAGTGTCGCGTCGCAGCAGCACGCTTCATTGACTGCTCAGTGATCAGCTCGACATGCATTGATGAGTGGAGATATTTCAGCTCAAACAGCAAAAATGCACAGTTTGAAGTGTGTGTGAAGACCACAAACCTCCTTAAATGTCTGACAATCTGTCGTAACACAGAAGCAGAGGTGATGGGGCTGGGATGAGATATTTTGAAGTTTCTGTTGGCACTTTTAATAAACTATTTGTAAACCTTTATTTTTTTTAACATTTTGTTATTCCTGAGTGCTATATTTTATGATTAAACCTGCACAAAATTAAACAAAATGAGTCTTATTTGGTTGGTTCCACCAAACCTCACTCCAAGGATTACTGAAGAGTTGGCAGCCCTGTAGTAAGCATATTTTTTCTGGGCAATCCATTTTTAAATGAAGCAGCAGTCTTTCCAGGCTAGGCAACAATCTTCAGATTTGATTCAATACCTCCACGGAGGTCATGTATTCAGCAACATTGATTTATCTGTCTGTCTGTGTGTTAGTAACGTAACTCAAAATGTTATGGACATGTTTTAATTAAATTTTTGAGAAATCTCAGAAGTGAAATAAGAAACAAGTAATTAAATTAGATCACCGCCTGGATCCGACACTTTTTTTAAAGGATTCTTCACTATGGGGAGATAATTTTGCCATTAGAGCTTCTAACTTAAAAAAATAATGCCCACAATAATTGTCATAATAAAAAATAAATAAAGAAATAAATACAAAAATGAATGAATGAATGAATGAATGAATGAATGAGGTCTCTGGGTGCTTCTAGTTAAAATTAGCTTGATGGCGCAATGTTAGAGAGAATAAATATTTTGGATGTTCAGGGATAAGACAAAGTAAAATTATAGATTTAGAAGAAGGAGATCATATTTAGAAGTCCACATTTGAATGTCTTGATCTGGCTTTAAATAAATTAGGGCGATTATGCAAACATGTGCTGTTGTCCAAATGATTTCTTGATCGAGTGTCTAGTAGAGGTTATAAAAGGAACAAAGAGAAGAGGCAAAGTTCTGTTTAGTATGGACTGTTGGAACCACAGAAGAGGTGGAGGCCATATCTGAGCAGCAGGTGTGGGATTTAAAGGTTTCAAAGGTGGCTGAGGTTGAGGGCATGGAGTCTGTTGTTTCTCAGGACAATTCAGAGGGGCCTCAGTATCATGAACTGGTATTGTGTTCACCAGGTGCAGGTGTGAGTGAGGGATGACAGCCAGAGACGGATGGGAAAGTGTCCTTGATTACTTTGTAGTTGCTTGTCTGTGGAGTGTCTGCAGATCACAGTATCTATCAGGAGCCTGCAATGCTGTGAAAAGGGCTTCATCTTCTGACCTGTACTTTGAGAAACTTCTCTAGGAGGTGAGAGCATGGTTGCCTGGTCCAACAAGAGTGGGGCCATTAAGGTGTCAGGTGGGAATTCAGAGGCCTTATCAGAGAAAAATAATTAGAAAATCAATTAGAAAGTTCCAGAAAAAGATGCCACGCTGCTTCACTCCTCAGGCTGCGATGGCTCTGCACCTCATCACTTAAGATGCAAACCAAAAGTTGACATAGCAGAGACTAAGCAAACTAATTAGTCATTATTTATTGATATTGACAGTGACAAGATAGGTTTGCATCCATCTGTCATTGTTTTTTCTCTGAGCTCTGTTAGCTAGAAGTAATCAGTTTGATGTTTATGCTTGTTTTTTTTCTTTTTTTCTTTTTTTTTTTGTATTTTCCATTGCTTTCTTTAAAAGTTTTTTTTAGGATGTCTTTACCTTATCAAAGCCATGGTGTGTGTCAAAGGTTTTTTTTCAGATCTTTATTTGAAGATTGTAGCATTAACACTTTTAACAACAGGATAAACCACCAGCTACAATAATGCAAGATATGTATTCAATTATTCTACAAACTACAAAAACAAATATTTTATCTATTAACAGAAAAATATGTAAATATGATGTTCAACCACCGTTTATACTGCTAAGATGTGTGACAATGTAGGAAAACTGAAGTATGAATGATTTTAACTGTCATGGTCTGTGTGTTTTGGTTTAGTTTTACTATCCTGTGGTTTCATTGTCTTGTCTGGTTTCCTGTTTTATTTTGTAGTTCCTTCTCTGGCGTATTGCATTCTGTTTTAATTTTCTGTTCATTAGTACACAGTTTGATTTGCTCATTTGCTTCACCTGCTCCCTCTTAATTCACCTCTGTATTTATACCACTTGGTTTCAGTTGTCCTTGGTCAGATCAGTTTTTGTGTTTTCCCGTCATGTCTCCTCTGTGGGTTTTAACTTGATTCTGTATTAAAAGCTTTATTCCTGCATTCTGTCTGCCTCCTGCCTCTGACTGCCCTTCCTGACTGCACTTTCTCACCTCTGCTGCACCATGAAATTTAACCATCATGTTAATTAGTTAATATTCAA
This sequence comes from Melanotaenia boesemani, assembly GCF_017639745.1. Classification (NCBI taxonomy): domain Eukaryota; kingdom Metazoa; phylum Chordata; class Actinopteri; order Atheriniformes; family Melanotaeniidae; genus Melanotaenia; species Melanotaenia boesemani. The sequence goes on from NC_055685.1 coordinate 14,719,268, forward strand.
GAGAAGGAAGAAAGGATTTCTAAATTAAACTAAATTTAATGAGCTGAGAAGAGAAGTATATCAATGACTAAAAATGAAATTAAAACATTTATGTCCTTGTCAGAGGATTTAAAGTATGACTGAGGTAACACCGCCTGCATTCACACCAGGACAGTCGACTAGACTTTGTATGATTGTGGACTTGTTTCAACTTGGGGTCACAACATTCTTCAAGACCGAGATTGTGTTCACACTGCACTACTCAAATGAATCAGACCTTTTAAATAACATATTCCAGTCCTTGGCAAAGGCGGCACTGCACCAGGACATACAACGAAGAAGAAAACTCACTCATGTATTGGTTAATGCAGCATAACTTCTGTTTCCACAACATGAGAGCAAAGCTGCATCAGATCCTTTAAGTCTTTAGTTGACCAGTTGCATTAGAACCAGAGTTCTTATGCAACTGACTGCGAGACATTTCTCCTGACCAAAGCTGCCTATTGTCCCAACACGTATATCTTGATTAAGTGTACCCACAATGGCCCATGATGAACCCACAATCCCTTTTGCTTTGTAGTCCACTTCCTTTATTTGGTTCACTTGAAGTGGACCGAGACCCACATTTGTAGGTGGACCAGAGTCTGCTTCTTTGATCTAAATCAGTATTTGTTTGTTCATTCACAACCTCCCAAAAGAAGCAAACTTTCTGAGCAAATGCACTAGGATTCGAATGAAAAGGGCTGGAATCAATGCACCCACACTGATAACCAGTTCGATTGGACTGTTTCTGTATCCAAAAGAAAGTGAAGTTGGGTGGATGGTTCGCCATAAAGCTGCCTGGAAGTTTTTATGCAACTTTTTGTGTAATGAGGAGAGAAGCAATAATGATTATGGATTGACTTAAATATTGCGGTTTTCTGCTAACAGCCCTTAGATTGGATCCAGTATTCATTCACACGTGATGGTAAGCTACTTGTGTAGCCACAGCTATCCTGGGGCATAGTGACAGAAACATGGCAACCAATCCGCACCAACAGCCTCTTCGACCAGCCTCTATACGCTGGAAGCAAGGAGGGTGAAGTACCCAAGGACTCAACAACAGATGACTGGGAGAGCCCACTTTCCCAGTCATCTGCCAACTGCCAACCTTCCAATGACTGGACAACCTGCTCTACCACCTGAGCTGCTGCCACCTTAACCCATAAGAGCCCGGCGGGACATATTTGTCACACACAGTTTCTGAGACATTTTGCTTCAACTTATGGTATAAACTTAGCTCAAAATCCCATTGAACACAATCTGATACTTGTCTTCTGTCCCCTAATAGATACCCAGAAGCAGAAAACTACATTATAATATTTTTAAACTATCACATTGTAGCGGATTCCAGCATCTTCAAAATTAAGATTGGAACTTCTGTTTAATCCTGACTTAATTAAACATTTGAGGGATTTTCTCCTAACAGACAAACAGTCCCTCTCACTCCAAAGTGGGGGTCTGACTGGTAAAAAAATCCAGGACTCAGATTTATGACTGGGTTTCCAGTTCCACAGGTCAACAAAGGTCGACTCTCTCCAACCTAGACTGGGGAGTACTTTGTTAAGTTATACCCAAGATTTGGGAAATGTCCGAACTTTAATCTTCTGCAACACATATCTGCCTTAAGATCCAACTAAAAATGTTTTATGGATTTCAGATGGTACTCATTATCCCGAACGTTGTCGATCTTGAAGCTGTTTTCTTTCTATACTTGTTTTCTTCAACTGATAAGAAAAAAACCCTTTCCTGCAGACTCCAACTCCAGGACCCTGGACACACCAAGAAATGTTTATCTTACACATTCTGAGAGGGTAATAAAGTGATTTAATGTTTCTCTGTGTCCCAGCATGGAGAAGACAAAGACTTTGTATGAAGAGTAAAACATTCTACTTTTATTAGTTTAAAATGTTTATTTAAATATATATATATATATATATATATAAACAAGCTTGATTAATTTGTGATCTGAAACTTTATCAACATGTGTTTGTTTGAGGTATAACCTTCCTTCTATTTTTATTGTGCCTTTTCAATGATTCGTGGATTATTTTAATGATGTTTTATTTAAGGCTTTAATATCTTGGACATACAGATATATTCACAAAATGTTTAATCTGATACGCTTTACAAAATGATCAGACCAGCCCTGCATCTGCTCTCTCCAAAACCAGCCCACAAGACTGTTTTTTGGTCAAGACAATGGTCCCTCATCCTTTCGTGGGGCAGGTAATCAAACTAACACTTTTTGAACTCAGAACAAAGAGTTTAGTCCTTCTTCAACCTCCCCTGAAGTTGTACATCCTTGTCAGACATGGCTCTTTTCCAGAGTCACTTAGGTTTCTTTCAGTGGTCCTAGAGGATTTTCTTAGGGCACTTTTCTCGGAACACCAGAGAGAGAGAGGATGCACGAAGAATTAAATTTGCCATGATGTAAGAACATCATCAGATACTAAAGTTTTGGGCCTGCATTAAAGATGCATGATCGGTTTTGTTCCTTTTTGGACTGATTAACTCCGTTTAGTTCATTCCTATTTCAGCTGATACTCCTACTTTTAGTTATGTTTTTATCCTTTGGATTTCTAATATTGATCCTCGATTTTGATCTTTAATTTGGATAACTGGTTAACGCAGGCTGATAAATGCTTCAGAACCAGTTCTACAGAGTTTCTATTTGGACTGATCCAAAGCAGGACTTTTTATCTTATGCCAGATCACCGCAAGCCATTCACTGTCCTTCCTCACCACCAGCCGAGCCGCGGGAGAGTCCACATCAGCAGAGCTGCCTGATCGAAACCTTCGGACCACCACGTGACAAATCTTCTGGGCTTCTTGGGAGTCGTTTGGGATCCAAACCACCTGTGCCAACGTCCTAATTTGCCCGGGAGAGTCACCACAACGGTCGTAAGTAGGCTCGATCCAAACAGTCCTGCTCTGATCAATTCTATGCTTGCCTGCTCAAGGAATGGTTGGTGTGCTGTACAGATTTGGCCTTAGTGAAGTAGTTCTACATCTTAGTTAAACTTCCAGCTTTAAACAGATGAGATTCAGTTTTCCCTCTTTTTCTTTTAGGATTCAGAGATCCTTTTTTTCCCCAGTTGTCTTAAACATTAGTTGAATTAACACCACAGGTTAATTAACTTTTGTTTTACTTCTTGCATACATTTAATTGATTCAGACACATTACATAATCTTGAAAAAAGATTATGGTTTTAACACCATATTCTGCATTTTACAATGTTTGATTCATTTTCCCATGCAAAGTCCTTTGTAAATATTTCCTTCTCATTTATGCATGACTAGACTAGTAATAAATATTTCATATTTATCCTAAACTGGTCTCGTTTTTGTGAACTCCTCGTTTGAGCCATGTTATGGGTCCCTTCGAATTAAGAATTCACGTTATTAGCGTCACGAGACTGATTAATTGATAACTGATTGATTTGACTAGCTTGAATTAATTAATTTATTAAATTCATTGATTTAGTACTATAATGGTGTCCACACAGCCATTAGATTAGTATAAAGCTATCTGTGTGATGGTGCTCCTCGAGGTATAATCAATATTTTGACATGGTAATAAATGGTAGATATCCTCCCCCAAAAAATGTTATTTTTTTTGTTACATTTTGTTAAAGGGCCAAATAAAGACCTCATATTTTTAAAAAAAATTGACTTTTCTTACCATTTTTTCATGGGTCGGGCCTTAATGGGTTAAGTTTTGGGAAGACGGCATCACAAGGAATGGATGGTCTGGCAACTATTACTGTCAACAAGATAGGGGGAAAGAATGCTAAACAGGGAACTGATGCCATTGTTAGTTTTCGAGAGAGGGGTGAGTCCTACAGTTAGATTTACGCCCCTGCCATAGTTCAGGGGTTGGTAATTTATTAGATGATAAGATGCATTTTGGTCTTAGCGGGTCAGATCATGAATGACTCTACTGGCAGATTTCTGGCTCAAGAGAGTTTTTCCAGAGCCATTTTCTCCTAAGTCGCCTCAAAACTTTCATATTTAAACCAACAATCTAAACAGGATCTAAAGATGTGCAAGCTGGGTGTAACAATGGAACAAGAATGCCTTGTCAAGGGATATTTTTCTCAAGCCTCAAAGTCCAATGACCAATGAACTTTCTGAAGCTAGAGGGAAAAGCTGGTTGGTGTGTTTGCATTTGCACAGATGGTACAGCCAGTGTCTTTTGATAATAACTGTGATAGCCTGAAATCCTGTTCCGTTAGCCCTCAACAAAACCACTAAACTGACAAAAGTGTCATCAAATTCAAACTATTTTTTCAGGTGTCGTCTCAAATATAGTCATGTGTAAATTGTCATCTTGGGCTGAAGATGCCAAAATGTGAACAATATGATGAAGAGGACTGTTTAAATATGTGTTGGCATCCAACCAGAACATTTAGTGGTTGATGCATCGTTCAGACACTTCTTTTCTTTTCTGTTTTTTTTTTTTATTTTGTACATGTCCATTTAGAAGTTTAGAGAAGTTTAAAATCAGTTCATCCATTACAGTTATAATTAATTCTGTCAAAAATAATGTGTTAACAGCAATAACTAATTTATGCAATTAATTGTGTTAAAAATTTTAATGCATTAAATGCATGCACAGCATCTGTTATTTATGACAGCGAGACGTGGAGGTCTCTAGAGGCAACCCATGGAGAATGAGGATGTTTTAAACACCCACACTGCAAACACAAACAACTGCACTTTTCCCAAATGTAAAAAAAATAAAAAACAAAAACAACTTTTTACATAGTTTTGCACAAACGTCATCGTCCTAGTCATCTCTGCGTCTGCCCAACGCAGCCTCCTCCTCTCCCCCTCCCACTCCTGTTAAACATGATGGCCATCGGTGATCAACTGATCGGCTTTTTTATCAATAGTACCGTCTCTCTCTTTGCGTTTGTTTATCGTTTAGCTGAGAAGTAGGAAACTAGCAGTTCATGGTTCACAACAGCACAGAGTTATCCTAAAGTACTGTTTTTGGACATGCTAGCTAAAATAGATTTATCAGTCTCATGTCAATCAGATACATGTCACTGTCATGTGAAGCTAAAGAATGAGAAATGTTGATAACAGCATCCTTTTTCTGTTAGTTATTGGTTGTCTTTATTTAATATAACATTTCAGTATTAATGAGGTTTGCTAGTGACAGATGTAAAATCTAATAGTCATCAGACAGCCATGCACACATCTATGAAGATAGTTCAGGTTCAGATATGTAGTGAGGGAAACAGCAAAAGGAAGCAAGGGGTGTCTTCTAAATCATTGGTGGCATGTAGATGTTGAAGACACGGGTCTAATCATTTAAGGGCATTTAATGTGGGGCGAGAAATAATTAACAAGCTCTAAACTACAAATCAGAGCAGGATGCTTCTCTAACAAAGTAGTTGACAAGTGGTAGAAATGAAAAGTTTAGAAAAAGTGTAGGAGCCTAAATGCAAGTTTTAGTTAAGTTATGGTTAAAGTTATTATGTTAAAGATTTCATGCATGTTTTCAGATTATTTCATATATAGGTGTTTTGTAATTCAAGCTAAAAACAAGAAAAATGCTTTATTTAATTACGTGCATGGATAACTTTGTAACTTCGAAGAGGATATTGTGGCTCTAAGATGATTTGCATATTTGATTGGTTGGGCAGGCTAACAAGGGGTGGGGCTGGGACCTGATCAAACAACACAGTCAGGCAAGCCTGGAGTAGAGCCACACAGTTTTTTGACCTCTCTTACTCTCATTTCATGGCATTATGTTTTATTTACTTTTATTTTCCATACTATAGAGAATGCACCGTTTTTTTTGTGAAGTTTTAAAGTAAACTGTTTGATTGAATATGAAAGATCTTGTGGAGTTTTTGTTTTTTACAAGTGACACGTGGATGAAAGCAAGGGTCAGAGTGTCAAACTAAGGCTTTACAAAAAGGAAGATACAAAAAGGGTCTAGAAAAGTTTTGATGGGGGGCAGGTAGGGGCACTAACAAGAAAAATGTAAACACAAATAAGTTTTTTAGGGTCTTGATTTTTATTTATTATTGAATTGATTATTACAACTAAAGTGATCATCTGATGTAAAAAGGTGAAGAAAAACCAAAGTGAGCATTGGCTCTTTCTGTTGATACAATACAGTAGAAATAGGCATATTTCAAGCATAGTTGTAAATTATGATTAATCATAATTTATTAAATTTTAAGCTGTGATTAATCTGATTAAAAATTATAATCATTTGACATCCCTGCTTATAATGTTTTTTGAGGTGCATTCTGACATCAAACAAAAAGCAGGATATTCCTTTTAGGTAACTGAAGTCATCTCCAAGAAATGAGAGGTTTTTCCATAGTCAAATTATACAAGGAAGGTTTTTATGGGATTAATACTATTGGACTGGTACTTTAAAAAGTTTCACCTGTTGTGAAAGTCTGCATGTGTGCAGTGAACAGGGTGCAGCAATGGATCTGCTGATGTATGGGTTAGTCAGAGATTGGATCAGTGTGCTGGAGCAGATAAAAACAATATATGGACAGAGTGGCGTCTTTTTGTATTCAAGAAGAAAACTTAATGATATGTTTGGGTGACAATCTTTTAAAGGGGTTCATATATTTATAATAGAGAAAGTAGGCCAGGAGGGGTATTAATCAAATTCTAATCAGCTTTCTAAACATAAAAAACTGCTAGATAAAAGGAAGAGCTATGTCACTGATTATATGAAACCCCATTCTGTCTGAATGACTTTAACATAGATTGTTCATTAAGGCTAGGGAATTAGCTAGCACTGCCGCCTCACAGCAAAAAGAAGCTGTTAAGAAAAATAAATGAACAAGCAAATGTGTACGAGTCCGTAGGTTCTAATAGGGTTGTTTGGTTTGCTGTCTAGAGGTAGTTTAGCTGTTTCTCTGTAGACAATTAACACCACTTCTTATGCAAGCATAGAGGAGGGGGAAGTGAAAGATAAAAGCAGGTCATGTGATTTATTGTTATTCAAATAAAGGACATGAGGCCATTTGCTTCTCACTTTCAGTTCATAGTTGTGGATTTTGGGCCAATTATTTACTTTCAAAATACCTGGAAGCTTGTCCTGATAGATAATCTAGTTAAAAGTAAAAGCAAAGGGTGGCTTTAGCTTTGGAGGGAAAGTTGGCTTACATTCTTACTTGTTCATTTCTGTTTTCGTTTTGCTCCACACTAAGGCTGAATGATTATTCCTTTTAAATTTAAATCACATTTTAAGACATTACGATTAACAAATCACACAATTGATTTACATGTAACACAGTGCCCGATTCAGGTTTCAAACTTGTACCGTCCTGTCCTAAGTCCTTGAGGACAGAGTAACTGGGTGTTTGTGCAAAAACTGCAGAGAAAGTGTGGCTTACACTCCCTCTTTATCCAACGTTTCGAAACGAGTAGCTTCAAGACGATGGGAAGATAATACAGGCTACATGTCTAAATTAAACATGACAGTTACACTCAGCTGTGAAGTCTCATGGCAATTTTAAACCTTATTGTGGATTAATTATATAAATGACTGAAATGTTGTGACAAATAACCCAGAGGACAGATAACAGTCCAACCTCTGAAATGTCCCGATGAAGTGAAGAAAGACAGTTTTACTGAGTGGAGTCGCTAGAAATATTTTTAAAGTTCAGATTTAAGAACACCTGTTAATGTTAATAAAATCTACAAAGAATATTGAATATTTTAACAATGCATTACATAACTTTCTGACCTTAAAACACTGCATTCTGGACTTTGATCACAGTGACATTTATCTTGTGTATTTCTGGAGCCGTAGCTGCCCAGTAGCATCCCAGGCTGAGACACTATACAAGGCGACTTGGGAATACCCTGGGATGCCCCCCGATGAGCTGGAGGAAGTGTCCCTGCGTAGGTTGCAACCACCGCAACCCAACACTGAATAAGCAATAGAAAATGGATTGATGGATGAAACCACATAATTTTCTAGTATGCGCACCTGCATGTACACATGTGTGTTGGCATCGGGTGAAACTCTGCTGTGTGCAGAGCAGAAATCATCTAAAGACACATGAGGTGCTGTGATGTAAGTAAGATAAATAATCAGACTGTTGAGTTTTTACTAAAAGGGCAGTATAAACCTGATCTAGAGGAAATGTAACCTTCAGACATCAGTGTTTTGGTCACAGGTTGCTTGTAGCAGTAGTTAGGTAAAGCCGTTCATATCTATCTATCTATCTATCTATCTATCTATCTATCTATCTATCTATCTATCTATCTATCTATCTATCTATCTATCTATCTATCTATTCCTGCATGAACACAAAACAGAAGCTGGAATTCAAAACATTAAATCACAAAATAAATCACAATCACCACACTGGTCAGAAATATTGTATATTGTTCAAATTTCCTCCACACCTGTTTACTTCTTGTTAATAGGCTCTATCTGTCTCTCATTTTCTTTCAATGGGAGTATCTTTGCATTCTGTATTCAAGTGGTTCACAGTTTATTTTCTGTATGCATACACTTGTTTGGGACCTTTACATGTTCCTGGTTTTTGACTCACTACCTGTTCTTCTATAAACTTGTTTGTATGATTAATAAAATAAATAATAATAGTTTATTCTTTATTAGTCCTAGAGAGCAAGGGGCTGTCATATTTTGGATGCCAGGTAGCAGTTGGGGGGTTAAGGTCCTTGCTTTGGCATCCACTGTATAGGGACTTGAACTCGGGTTCTCCAGATCCAAGTCTACCTCTCTAACCATCAGGTTACCACACCCCAGATGCTTCCACTCCTGACTTGGAGAATCTGAAAATCCTCTATTTTAACCGCCTGCTTGAATTTTGACTCTCAGCCAATGAAAAGTCTTTATATTGAACTTTTATCTTGTGGTGATTGGGAAAACTGGTATATACACTAATGGACTAAGATAAGCAAAAATATATAATGCACTGTGTCAATTTACAGAAATTAAGGAGGTTCTAAAAGTGAACAAGAATATAATTTAATCTACTATGTTGAACTCTGGGACACTGATTTCAACAGTGAGGATGCTTGATGGATCTGTGTACGTAGATCTTGAAGAGTATTTGTAAGTACTATTACTCTAAGTGTATCAAAAACATGTTGAAAGCAAAATTCACCTTACTTTGAAACTCTGATTTAAAGAATTGTGAAGCTTGTGTGGTAAGCACTACAAAAAAAGAAAATCTTTATTGGGGAAAAAAACTGATAAAAAAAAAAAACATGCCACAACACTGGTACATTATTAGTATTAAATTATAGTTCCTTTTTGTTTTGTCACACAGTAGATAAAAGCAAAAGCTACATGTCTGATATTTTCATCCATCTTGAAGGTGTAAAGTAGGACCTATTCTGGTTGATATGGAAGAACATAGCAGCAGTGTGCTGCATTATTTTAACAGTCTCTGTAATGTGCCACAAAATATATTTCTTTTGTCTAATTGACTTGCAAATAAATAAAATTATAGGTCATTGTTAAACTTATATTGCCAAATTATGGGAAATAAAATGTTATAGCAACATCTTCTGCCTGTTTACAGTCTCATCACCAAGCACACTGTACGCATTGTTAAAACCACCTTTAGTTAAATGTGTTTACACTTAAATTTAGTTTTTTAGTTTGAAGTAATTAAATATGGTTTATTTTTCCCATAAAAGTAAGCTGCTGAATTAAGTGAAATGTCACAAATCTCACTTACATGTGTTTTTCCAAGTTTATTAATTTCAGTAGAATCATCTTTATGTAGATGTATAATGTTAACGACTTATTTGATTATGTTTTGCAAATAACATGCAAACATACACATCTTTAATAGAAACTGGGACAGACACGGTAACATTTAAATAACTTCTTTCAGACTTTTGAATATTCTGTGCCTGCACATGACACAAATGTATATAACTTACAGCAATGACCATGAATGGAATGATTCATTAAGTTCTGCATGTTCTGTGTAAACACCACATCTTTTATACAATGAAAACCAATGGAAAACAATACCTGTGCACTAATGGACATGTAAATATTCTTATTGTTTCGTAAGTTCTGAAATATTTGGAAACAGAAAAATAATTGATTTCTACATTTACATTTAGTCAATTAGCACGTTTTATCCAAAGCAACTTTCAAAAGAGGAAACATCATTAAAAGTTCAGAGCAGCAAGAAACCTTGGTCTTTTTTTATAAATGTATCTAAATTGCTGAGTAGATTCAGAACAGATAAAGAACAAGTGAGTCAAAGTTACACAAGCAAGGTTGTTCAGAGAGGAGGTGCTCTTGGAAGAGATGAGTCTGAGATCCTTAAAGGTTAAGCGAGGTACGACATTTATGGCATTTTGTGACTTCCAAAATGGGATAAGTCTGAACTGAGAAGGATACTCTTGACTAGATATGGTAATAAAGAACTTTCCTGAGAAGAGCACAGTGGTCAAGAAGGTGTACAAGCCTAACTGACTGAGTTTAGATAGAGTTCAGATTGTTCTTTTTTTTAACTTTATATGTTTCCACCCCGCATTGCATGGATCAGTTTTGGCTTTGCCGTAGTTTACTTGAAAAGTTAGTCTGTTCCTGTGCCTTCTCTACCTGACCAATCAGTATTTATGTTTCTCTTGTATCGTTTGATGGGTCAGTAATCGCCTCAGTTTTAAAGCGTTGGTGCCCTAGTTAAAGTTAGACATGTTGATTTTTGTTATGGGCCCAAAAGTTATTATCACGAGAATTTATTCAACGTTTGCAAATAATCTGGGTGACATATTTCCTAAACACATGTGTCTCTCTGGTCTGTCTGCTAACAATCCATAACTTTAGATAGTTATATTGGAAAAAACAAAAATAAAAAAGCAAACAACAACTTGAAATGTTTAACATCATCATTTTGCATGATGCCTATCTGCATATAGGGTTTACACATGGCAGTGTTACTCATCAGTGCATTTCTACTTTTCATTACTACAGAAGAGCAATTAAGCCTCTTCTTGAAATACATTTTATTTTTCAGCAAAGCAAACAAAACTGCACAAGCATCATTAAGAATAAGAGAGGATTAAGAGTTCATGCTAATGTGACTGGGCTTTTCTGTAGGTTCTGATGGCAATGGAATGTGATCTTATACACAGCAAATTCATTTGTGGATTCAAGTTAGATTTACAATGAAATCACAAATCAAATAACAAACACACACTGGAGGCAGTACATGAGCACATTAAATTATACTTGGAGCTGGTGGCTCAGACATAACATTAACGCCTTGTTTGATGGGTGTATTGGGAAAATTTTAATCTCTGTGCAGCTATACAACTGAAAGATATAATTAATTCAGACACTTGCAAAAAAATTCTAATTAGCCAATAAATTATCTGTTGCTACTCCGTAAATAACAATGCACATAGAAATTTTATATACCTTCCTAATAAGCTCTTATGTCTTTTACAAAACAAATAGTATGAAATTCATCAAATTTAAAGTTTGATGAACACATCACCATAAAAACACAAGATAACTACAGATAGAAAAGGTAAAATGTAAAAGTCATGATTGATTATAAAAATAAGTTATTTATCAATTCAATTCAAAGTTGCAAAGACTGAAGTATGTTAAGAACTGCAGTCGATATTATGAAAAGATTCAGGGAATCTGGGGGAAATTCTTGTGTAAAAATGACTAAAAACCACTGTCACATTCAAGCAGCTTTTGAAGCATCATTTGGAACTGCATTTAATCACAGCATCGTCATGCCAATGTCATCAATATAGCCACAATAGCTTGGGGTGGCTATGAAAAGCATTTTCTTGTAACACCATCATCCAGAAATCTATAGTGAAACTGTATTGTGCAAAATAGAAGTCACATGCTTGCACATGTACAGAGATACTGCAGAGTTCTCTGAACATCTCAGATGGACAAAAAAAAAAGAAAAACAGTAGACATGAACTTTGTGGCCAGATGAGTTGTTTTTGGGGAAAAACAAGGTGGCCTTTGGTCAAAGATGAAAGATAACCCAGGCTGTTAACTGCAATAAGCATAACAGACAAGATCTGTGATGAAATGGGGGTGCATTGGTGCCCATAGGATGGGTAACTTAAATATAAATGAAAGTATCATTGATGCAGAGGCATATCATCAAGGAAATCTCTTTTCCCGGGATGTCTGGGGTTATTTCAGGTTTCATGGATACAGTGTGCATGCTCGACTGGCTTGCCTGCAGTTTAGATCTTTCTGAAGTCTGGTGCATTATGAGGATAAGACTCAGAGAACAACCATGAACTATTGAGAAGCCGGATTCTTGTATTAAGCAGAAGTGGATACAACTTTCTAATGTAAAACTAGAATTAGAACCATCTTTTCTCAAGTGATTCCCAAATTACTTCAGTGGACCTAAATGTAAAAATTCATCTAGAAGGGTGATATAACTCAATGGTAAACATCCCACTCCCCAAACTCTTTTGACGGTATTACTGACACAAAATCCTAGACGTCTTAAATATTAAACATAGAATAAGATTTGTGAATACATTGGCAACAGTTTCTGTTGTATTTGTATATAAAAGCAAAAGTTAAAAATCTTCCAATATTTTCTTAACTTGGATAAACTTTATTCAATCACTCGTTACAGCTGGAAGCCATTCAGTTTAGCTGGTTCTATAAAAAAAATTTTCAAGCAAATTGAATCAACAAAATTAAGTTGTGATCACAAATCAAAACAAATAAGTAGGATATATGTAAAAATAAAAAGTGCTTTAGATCAGCTACAGCCCAAATACTCTTTTCTTGGTGTTGATGCTTCTAACCAATACTAATCAATCAATATCTTTTCTACAGCCACATAATGTGTTTTCCAGCATGGTTGTTTGTGGTTGGTTATTAGTTTAAAAATGCTAATAACTGCATCAGTTAGGGTTAAAATAACTTATTTCTAGCTAAAACATAATAATCAATGCTGTAATTGTCAAATGGGAGGTTCTTACCTATTTGATTAGTTAAATCTAGACTGAGACGTTTTTTTTTTATTTTTGTTTGTTTTTTTTTCTATGGACAGTGTCAATAAAGCATATCATAGAATAATGCATATTAGAAAGAGAGAAAAAAAAAACCTTAATGCACTGTATGTTTCATATTGGAAATATTTTTTTCAATATATGTATTATTGCAGGCCCATATCTATTACTGTAAGTACAATTCAATTTTGTTAATTTTGAAAATTTATCTAAACATCTTTTCGTAACTTTCACTCATATCCCAACTAACCCTAATCCTCCAACTTTTGCATGCTATTTTAAGTTAAATAAGAGACAATTTTAAGGCAAGAACAAAAAAGGAAGAATGTGTGCAATTAATTACTTACTAATTAATTACTGTATGCAAATATTTTACTAAAGGAGCTTATTATGAGGGTCCTGTTCCAGCAAGAGTCCCAGAAAGAGTCGTCTCCAAGGAGGTCACTCCTCCTCTGGCTTCTCAAGTTCCTGTTTCCAATGGGGTCCGAGAGCTTCTTCCCAAATGGCTCCGGTTCCTATCCCCAAGCAGGAAGTTTCTCCTTTGTTTCTGACTTCGATTCCTGCCTTTGAGAGGGCCCTGCTGGGCTCACGTCCATCAGTTCCTGAGATCGCTGTTATTTAGACTTCCTGTGTCTTGCCCTCTTGTCTCTGGCCATTTGCTTGTGGAGTACTTGCCTTGTTGGCCACTGTGTGGTGTCCTACATCACTGCCTCAGGCCCATCCACCCTACAGGCCACTCTCCAGAGTAGGGTTGGGTGATACTTTGAAAAGTGATCATTTTGGTATCACTCCGATACCAAGTAAATCCCTGAGCAAATATCTCGGATACCAACATCGATACCATTTGCTTAGAATGTTACAATTATTTAATGAGTTTGCCTTTAATTATCTATCATTATTATTATAATCAAACACAGTATAAAAGTCATTGTCAAATAAAATGTCTTTTATTAAACTCAATGGCAGAACCAAAAAATAATATTAATAATAATTTAAGCTTTTTTTGTTTCTAAACTATATAAAATAACAAAATCAACAAAGTAACAAAATAATATTAATAATAAGTCTGTTATTCCCTTTTATCACACACAAATATTTGGGAAAATTATCAGTGCAAATTAACTAAACTATTAGTCGGTTCTCAATCACATTCTCTGGCTTTTTGTCCTGAAAGCACCGTGTAAGAAAAATATTGATCTCATCACGCTGGTATTGATCGATACCAATACTAGGCTTGATATCAATATTTTTGATATCTGGATCTGCTCAATCTTTCTGCAGAGATTCGGCTCCTGTCTGTCCGGCCTTCAGGCCATCCTCCAGAGCCCAGTCACCCGTATTCACGGCCTCTGGACCTTTCTCACAGTCTCCCGTTGTCAAGGCCTCCCAGCCGCCCTCTGGAAATGTGGTTTCTGGAGTACCTATGTTTTTGTTTGGGAAGGTTACTTCCTCTGGACCCACTCCTGCCTCCAGGCTTCTGCTAGACTTCTCTTTGGGCTTTTTTTTCTTCTTTCTTTTTGGAAGTCTAGTCACCCTGTACTCCACTTCCACTTATTTCTGACTGTAGAATGATTGACAACTGAAAACCTGTTTTATTTTGTAGAATTTTTTCCCTTGTGTATTCTGTCTTCTTTACTTTCTGTTCTCTCCTTCCAGTCATTAATTATCACACCTGCTTCCCATCTCATAATTAGTCATTGCTAGATCATTGTTGTGTTTCCCTAGTGTCGTCATTACTTTGTCTTTCTCCAGTCCAAACTATTTACCTGTTTTTGGGTTGTGGTTTCTGTTATCTCTCTGTAGCAAGTTCTTGTTTTTGATGCTTAAATATTTGACTCCTTCATCCGCCTTCCTCCTTCTTGGCATCACATTTGGGTCCTACCACCTCTTCTGTGTTCATGTTTCATGACAGAAAGGCGTTATTGCCTTATTGTGGGCAGCTGAGAGAGAATAAGGAGGGCTTTATAAAAGCAACTACATTTATAAGCAAGTACACTTAAGAAAACAAGCCCCAAAACCTGCAGCTCGTGAGTGTCTATATTTCCAAGCGATCCAAGAAAGGCTTTTGATAAGATGGAGTATGTCCAAAGCTTCTGAAGGACTATGCAGGACAACTAGCAGTCTCTCTTCAAAGGCTTTTAGTATAAGTCTTCAGATGGAAAAAGTCCTTGGGCTGTGGAAGACCTCCTGTCTCAAACCGGTGCCCAAACTAGGGTGATCAGTGGAGCTGAATAACTACAGATTGGTGGCTTTGACATCTTACACGATGAAGACCTTGGAGCAGCTACTTGTCATTGAGTCGGGGAAAAAGAGAGGCGGAGGGATGTGCTTGATGATTAATAATAAATGGTGGAATAGTAAGAACATCATCACACTGAAGCAGTCCTGTTCGCCTAACCTGGAGCTCCTGACGCTTAAGTGTCATCCCCATTACCTGCCCCGTGAGTTTACTTCGGTTATCATCAGCGCCGTATATATTCCACCCCAGGCGGACACGAGTGCTGCACTATCTGAGCTACATGAGGCTATCTCCACCCTTTAGGCTAGTCAGCGTGAAGCGGCTCTCATTGTAGCCGGAGACTTTAATAGTGCCAACATGACAAAGGTGATGCCGGAGTTTACCCAACACATCAACTGCCCCACCAGAGGAGAGAGGACTTTAGACCACTGCTACTCTCCCTTCAAGAAGGGCTACAAGCCCAAGCCCCTTCCCCCTTTGGGAAGTCAGACCACACCGCTGTTCTTCTCATGCCAAAATATAAACAGAAGCTCAAGCAGGAGCTACCTGTGGTGAGAGAAGTAACGCGGTGGACTGATCAGTCAGAGGCCGCTCTACAGGGTGCGTTGGAATCAGATGACTGGGACATGTTCCGCAGCAGCGCGGGCAGAGACATCGAGGAGTTTACGGAAACTGTTATTGGATTTATTGGAAAGCTCATGGAAGATACAACGCCTAAGAGGATCATCCGAGCCTTTCCAAACCAGAAGCCGTGGGTGGACAAATCTATCCTCGACATTCTGCTCTCCCGCACAGCTGCCTATAACTCCGGCCTCATCACTGGGAACATGGAGGAATACAAGGCTCCTTCATACAACGTCCGGAGGGCGGTGAAGGAGGCCAAACAACGCTACGGACGTAGACTGGAGCATCAGATGGAACAGTCTGACTCCAGGGGACTCTGGCAGGGACTTCGTGCCATCACAGACTATAAAGCAACACACGCACATCCGGTGAGTGCCGACGCTTCTCTGGCTAACGAACTGAATATCTTCTTCGCACGCTTCGAGTAGGGAGACCGACCACCCGTTGTGCTCCCAGCTGGAGAGGAGGAGACATTCACCGCGACGGAACGTGACGTGAGGAAGGTGTTTAAAAGTGTAAACACCAGGAAAGCGGCCGGACCAGAAGGCATCAGCGGACGTGTCCTCAAAGCCTGTGCTGATCAGCTGGTGCCTCTGTTTACAAAGATATTCAACCTCTCTCTGAAACTGTGTGTGATCCCCACCTGCTTTAAAAAGTCTGTGATAGTCCCGGTCCCTAAGAAACCAAACCTCAGCAGTCCCACTGACTACAGGCACATAGCCCTCACATCTGTGGTGATGAAATGTTTTGAGAGACTGATAAAGACTTTCATCACCTCCACACTGCCCTCCACCCTGGACCCACTACAGTTTGCTTACAGGCCAAACAGATCCACGGACAACGCCATAGCCCTCCTCCTCCACAAGACCCTCTTCCATGTGGACACTGGTAAGGGGAACTATGTGAGAGTGCTGTTTGTTGATTACAGCTCAGCATTTAATACCATAGTCCCCTTCAGACTAGTGTCAAAGCTGTATGACCTAAGAGTGAATCCTTCACTATGCAGGTGGGTCCACAGCTTCCTGACCGGACGACCACAGGTGGTTAGGCTGGCACACCACTCCTCATCTCCCCTCACCCTCAACACAGGATCCCCCCAGGGCTGTGTGCTCAGCCCCCTGCTGTACTCACTATACACTCATGACTGTGAGGCCACTTCAGACTCAGATGTCATCATGAAGTTTGCTGACGACACAGCCGTTGTAGGACTGATCTCCCACAACGACGAGACTGCCTACAGGAGGGAGATCTCCCACCTGGAGGTCTGGTGCCAGGAGAACCATCTCCTGTTAAATGTTAGCAAAACAAAAGAGCTGATAGTGGACTTCAGGAAACAGCAGAGGAGCCTCCATCCACTCCTCATCAGTGGCTCTGAGGTGGAAAGTGTGGACACTTTCAGGTACCTGGGAGTGACCATATCACAAGACCTGACCTGGACTCAGCACATCACAACAACTGTGAAGAAGGCCAGACAGCGTCTGTACCTCCTCAGACGACTGAGAGACTTTAAGCTCCCTCTCAGGGTGCTCAAGAACTTTTACACCTGCACCATTGACAGCATCCTGTGTGGGAGCATCACCATGTGGATGGGGAACTGCACAAAGCAGGACCTCTTGGCCCTAAAAAGGGTGGTCCGCTCAGCTGCTCGGACCACCAGAACAACTCTCCCCAACCTGCAGGACATTTATGTGGAACGTTGCAGGTCAAGGGCTAAGAGGAGCCACCCCGCACACTCTCTCTTCTCTCCACTGCCATCAGGCCGGCGTTTCCGCTGCCTGAGGACTAAGACTGAGAGGCTGAAGAAGAGTTTCTTCCCCCTGGCTGTCCACTTGCTCAACTCTGAGCACTGAACAAAACAGAAGCCACTTCTTACTCGTATTTGCACATGTATGTAAATATACATAAGTATGCTGCTATTCTTTTATCTTATTTAAAACTCAAGATTTATCTTTTTTATTCTATTCTATTTTTATTCTATTTTATAAATATTTAGCTTATTCTTTCTATTCTTAAAGGATGCAGGTACAGAATACACATTTTACTGTACAATTGTACTATGTATAACTGTGCATGTGACAAATAAACCTCTTTGACTTTGACTTGACTCATTGCATAAAACTGCAGGTTGCTGAGGATCTAGACCTCCTCCAGTTTTCCTACCAGGAACACTTAGGAGTTGAAGACATGGTTCTTTACATATTGCAGCCTACCTGGATGTGCCTGGTTCTTCTGTGAGGATCACAATAGACTTCTCAAGTGCTTTTGAGTTGTGAGTATAGGGGCGGCCCCCTGCCTGACATCCTGGATTATGGACCAATTGACATCCATATCTTAATACATCAGGGTGGTGAGATGTGTTTTTGTGACACTGGAATGCAGCACTTGGGCTCCACAAGGGACTGTTTTTAGCTCCCTTTCTTTTTGCACTCTACAAATCAAACTTTAGATACAACTCGGGGTCCTGTCACATACAGAAATATTCAGATGTTGTGGTATGTGTACGCGGTGGTCAGTAGGGGGAGTACTGGGACTTTGTGGAGACTTTCTCAGGCTGGAGTAAAAATAACTGTCCTCTCCTGAACACCACAGAGCTGGTGGTGGATTTCAGGAGATCCAAAACATCTAGTCAACCAGTTTGCTTTGATGGGAAAGAAATAGAGACGGTGCAAAACTACAGATGCTTAGGAGTAGTCCTAGATCAGAAGCTGGAGTGGTCTTCCAATGCCTTTTCTTCCTCAGGTGGCTCAGGTCCTTTCGATGTTTACAGTGACACACTGCAGATGTTCTATCACACTATCATTGCAAGTGTCAATGCAATAAAAAGTAATGTAAATAAAAGTAATGCAATGAGGAAATGGACGGGGGTGTACTTACAATTAGAATGTGTTAATGTGTGAGTCGGTCTTGTTTTATAGCCTACATCGTTTGGTTGGGTTGAGGTTTCTCTGCAAGATATCCACGGGTCGGGTGGGTGCGGGTTTGTAAAGTTGGACATGTGCAGAACTTGAGTGCCACAATTCAGCGTGATAAAGGACGCACTGAAATAACATAAACGGCCACGCAATGAAAGACAGATTTCATAAAAAAATCGGATTTGAGTATTGAGACCTGCAGTGTGAAAGTAGCCATTAACACCCACTCCATTACACTATCTGTCAACTTTATCTATCTATCTATCTATCTATCTATCTATCTATCTAGCAATAAATATTTGTCTCTTTTTGTCTCAGGTTGTAAACTGGTTGAACATTTTTAAACATTGAGCCCAGATAAAACTAACATTAGCAACACGCTGCTTACATTTTTAAAAAGGAAAGCAATAAATAAATAAATACAGGGCATTTTATTAATATTAATATTTCCTGCTTACATTTTTCACACGTCTGTCAACACTGTTGGAAGCGCAAACATTTAAGCCAAACGTTCATTGATCCTATACAAGATGTATACATAATGTTTTTTTTTTTTTTTTTTTTCTTTTTAGGTTTTTACCCCTTTCATTTTTCATTACCACCGACTGGAAGGCATTACTTCAACATACCTATCTGTGATGTGAATGCAACCAGGGAAAAAGCTCTCAGTCTCCATTAACCCTTAGAGAGCCCTTGGGACTGTTTGGCCCAAATACACCTTATGTGAACTTATTGCGATTTGGAGTAAGCCTCTGGTGACTATCTAGGAAGCTGCAGTGCTTTTACACTTGTATTATGCCTGGTGTAGATGTAACAAGGAAGCTGTGAAATAAAACAAATGACCTAAGTCTTGTGTGCCAGTATGAAAATTGTGTCACTAAAATCTCACCCCAGGATGATCGTACCTAATGTGAGAAAAGGGTTATTTAGGAAGATAGAATATTTTGGTGGAAACAAACACTTCACATCTTTAAGTCCTCAGCAACATTCTGAGCTAGCATGTGGGCTAAAAGCATCCCTTCCGGGCAGTGTTTAATCTTCCTCTATTTCAACACCACTAATAATGTACCTAAAGTGAGATGTGATCTTTAAAGGGTGAAAATAAAATTTCTACAATGGCTGGGATGGAGAAAAAGGCACTGGTTTGATCACCTTATTAGAAATGCAATTTCTTCAGTGTGTGCGAATGCATATTTGGAACAGTATGCAACAGGGAAAGGGGTAAATGGCTGCATCTTCCCTGCAGTTTTGTTGTTTTCTCCTCAAGTTTTGTGAGGAGTGTTTGCCGTAATTTCATCAGGCCACTAGGGATAGGCTAAAGATGGAAACAAATCAGAAACTGGTGAAGCTGAGAAAATATTCTATTTGTTCCTGTTTCAGACAACCCATATGCATTCAAGTTATCCATTTAGCAAATGTAATATTGTTAGAAAAAAAAAGAAAAGGAAATTTAAGAAACAGTAGTAATCCATTTTATTCTAGTTTTTATATAATATCCCCAACATGAAGTAAAACACTCACCTACCTATTGATTTTATATTTTTTTCCTTATTTATTTTATAGGTATCTTGTAAATAATAGAAAAAAAATCAAATTAGCAAAATACTATCCTGATTCATTTAAGCATCTTTAAAATGTTATCAGACATTGCCATCTTTATATGTTATCTAAGCTGAATGTTCTTTTGCTGGAGGCAGCAATAAAGTCAGCGAGCAGAGACTTTTGACTTCTGAGCTACAGCTCATCCCTTGCAGTGGATTTGTAGCCCACTTGCCAAACACAGCAGTAATACAACAAATACCTTCCAGTAAGTGATACTGTTTATCAGAGGTCAGTGCCATTGCTGTTTATTTATTTATTTTTATCACAAGCTCTTCTGCAGTACTGAAAAGTCAATATATTTCCTTTTGCTTAAACAAATACATACTTATTAGCACACTTTGTGGGTGCCAAACTATCTTTCTGTGGGGGGGGGGGGGGGGGGGGGGGGGTTACAGTTACTATCAGAAGGAAAGATATGACTTATGCTTAATAGCAATCATCTACTACTGACTGAATGTCTGACAATAGAATTCCCTTTAAGTCAGTGTCTTCGATCATTTTGAGACACATTATGTGTGATGCCTATTAAGAACATTACACAATCCGAGAAGAATATGGCATCTGGCTGACTGAGAGCCTTAGAGTGAACTATAATACATTTTCATACATTTTTTTTTATTATTATTCATTTTAAGGTGAATGTAGTAAACGTGAAGATACAGCCATATTAGTTTATTTTCCCTCTGGGCACATCAACACCTCCCTGAAGCTTGCAGCAGACTCACAGCAGAACGATGATCACAATCTCAGGTCCATCAAGGTGAAGTTACAGTGACTCCTCACTAGTTAAGCAAACAAAATCACAAGCTTTGAGGATGTTACAGACAAGTTCAACTGTAACAAGTTTCTCTTTCTGATACAGATGGCTATACTGTTGGTTAAAACTATATTGAAGAAATACTAGAACAAAGTTTTTAGTAAAAGAGGTCAACCAACATACTCTACAAATCCTTTGGTGATGATTAATTGCTCATATGCTCTATATGACTGTAGTACACCTCTAAGATGTGGTATCATCTGGTCTTTATATTATTGACACTGGAGTGTTACACAACCATGAAAAATAGCTCTAGCGGGCTAAGTGGCTGATGACGACTTGATTGCCTTGTATGCTGATGATCCTGTTTAGTTCAAAATCAGGATCCTGAAGAATGCTGCAGCCACATAAACACATAGTCATGTTTTATGATAATTACATCACCAACAGTCTATTACAGCTCATAAAATATTTTTTGTAATTTTTAATTATTGGTGCAATCCTGCAGTGACTCTCTGTGACATTATAGTGTCTATACATGTGCCAAGAGAGCAGATGAAAGCCAAGTCTCTAGAATCTTGTCTTTGATCTATGACAATATTCTAGGATCAAGCTTTTGATCTGTGCTATAGCAGTAAGAGAGAATGTCTTATGGTCCGCAGCAATACATCAGCCAGTGTGAAATAGACTGGATGAATTGTAGAGAAAAAAGGCCACATTAACTACCTGTGCATGTGTCCACTGTCAATCCCACTGATTTTATGTTGCTTAGCAATAGTGGCAACTTAGGTTTGATCTTTTTTTATTTATTTGTTTATTTATTCATAGGAAAATAATTGTAAAAAGTGTATAGTCTTAGTCTGTTCTGTGGCTGGAACACCTTCCTCAATATCACATCATTTGTATAATTGCATGGTGTCTTGGAGTAGTCCATCAAATCCAATAGAAAAGTGTATCTTTTTACTTTTTGTCTGGTAGTGTGTGTGTATATAAATATATACACACACAGTTTATATATATATATATATATTAGGGATGGGACTTGATTTAAAAAAACAAAAGTCTAATTAATAAACCTTTTTAGTAATTTATACTTGCATCATTCCATTTGGCTCAGAAATTAGCAGCTGGGGTCAAGTTTAAATTTTTCCTAAGCAAGGGTCTTAACCCTGAACTGCTCCCGAGTCAGCTGACTGCTCCTAGTGTAAATGCAGAGAAACAATTTCTCAGATTTCCCACAAAGTATACAGTGTTATTGTCATTATTATACGCAGAGTTTAATTCTTGTTGTAAGACATAACAGAAGGTTTCTACATAATTGTATGTACCACACTTTATAGAAATTTTGCTGCTGCCAAGAAAAGAAACTTCACTGATTTAAACTGTGAAGATTGCAACATTACCAAATTCATTGTTTCTACTCTGCTGCAAGATTTAGTCCTGTAAATGACAAAAAATATTAATATTTATTTATCTAGTAATGCCTTCACCAACAAAATTCTGATTCAGTGTAGTATTTGCATCACTCAGTACAATTGAAAATGTTTTACTGATACACTCAGAAGTGGAGTGTTAAAAAAAAAAAAAAAACAAACAAAAAGAAAAAAAAAATTCCAACAGAATTCATGGTTTATGACATCCCACTAATCAACTGTTGTGAATAGATGTAGCGTCAACATCTCTTCTTCTATCTCTATAGAAATTGAGCAATCCAAGATTTTCTAAAACAACCTTCAAGCCTTTTCAAATACACTCTTATATGGGTCACTTGATATCATGATAAATGAGAAACAGTGCACCATGGGAAATGAATATGGATCCATCTCTGGGTGTTGAGCTTACTCTACCCGTGTATCCCCAGGGTAGATATGTGAAGATAATATATTCTCAGTTTGAACACAGTTTTTATCTCAAGATTGCAGTACTACAAAGTGTCACATATAATAGTACAAATGGTATGCTAATGTTTGATAAATATTTCAGTTTTCGTGAATGACTAGCCAAGGAAAAAATAACTTTATTTCCAAAAGGAATACCATTTGAAGATAAATAGTTTTTCTGGTAATTAAAAACACTGATTTATTGTAAAATAGAATCAAATTAAAAGAAGAAAAAAAGAGAAAGCTTAATGATATTCACAAAAAATATCACACAAAACCACTTTTTTTATTTGAAGGCAGATATTCATGCAGGTGATGACAAGCGAACAGATTTTTTTTTTTCTGGAAATCATAAGATGATCAAGATGAGCTCAAAAGTGAGTAGTTAACATTTACTTTTATTAGTAATTGTTGCTATTGGTCAGGGTCGACAGCAAGTTAAGGTATACATGTGTTGTTCTTTTTGCTTCCTAATAGTGGATAATGTGTTTTTTTGTTAACCATAACTGCTCTGGAGTTCCATGCATTTTCATTATATTTTAACCATAACTAAATATTTCATTGAGCTTTCTTGTCTCTTTTCCAGAAAAAAATGCATTATAGATCTGAAAACACTTACTTATTTGACAGAAACTAAAAATGCCACGTGAGCTCTTAACTTAAAAGCTCTATACTATAATCGCCCTTTTTCCTGTCACTGTCCCACTTTTTGTCCCACATGTTTTTTTTTTTTAAATTCATTCTTATTTAAATTTGACCCACCAATCCCTTTCACTCATTTTTCAGTGTTTCTAGCCATCTTTCTATAAACACTGTTCTTTCTCGCTAGTTCTCCAGAGGCTGGGAAGTGGTTCTTAATAAATCAGTTTTACTGCAGGAGTAATTTGTGTTTATTTTAACATTGTATTAACCCAGTCTGGCTCTGTACCTATTTAGATGGCCAAGAGAGAGTCTCTGGTGGCACAGGTACTGTGCCAGTTAGTAGCTAAATGTGGTTAGACAAGGCTGCAGTTTTAGTTTAATTGGTGAAATTTGGCAGGTTTATATAGCAGCAAAATAATTTTTTTTTTTTTTTTTTTTTTAACCTTCAAATTGTGTTATAACAGTAGCTCAATACCAGTTAAGAGTTTGGACACACTTACCTACTGGATTTAATGGGAAAGCATGACATGGTGGTGTATATACATCAAAACAGGTGTTATGATGAATATTTAATTCACTAAACCCACTAACAGGTTTAGTGATGAATTATTGATCTAGTCTGATAGGTATTTGCTGTCTAATAATCAAAATGGTATCTTGAAGCAAATGATCGATTTCAGGGAAGTTGTAATTAAAACACAGAATGAGCAGTTTATCACTCTGAGAAGTATTTTGAACTTATTCTGTAGCGATTGTATTTTACAGATAAATTTGAAATGTCAGATCTCATCACTGCAGCACTTGAGCAGATACTCACTGATACTTACTTTTTGATATAGTTACATGATTCCTCTGCCGTGGGTTAGTTTCTACGAAGTAAAATACATTTCTGTTATGATAAAAACCAAGTCAGTTCCCTACAAACACCTGGGTAGGACAGAATGTTTGATAAAACAAATTTCATACTTACATTGTTTTTTTTAATTGTTGTTTTTTTACTTTTACATCTTTTTAAGCCATATTTTAAACTAACATAATAATATAGCATTGAATTATCATCTACTTCGCTACTACTACCACTACTACTACTACTACTACTACTACTAATAATAATAATAATAATAATTAAAGCCGCAAGCGGCATCCATCGGGTCTGAGCCTCATGGCCCCCGCCACCCATCTCATACACCTAGTATGTTAGTTAACCTGCTAACATGGTATGTCACATGGTAAAATGTCCAGCTGAGAATCTTAAATGTTGATATACCTAGTTAGCATTTTTTACTAGCATGCTAATATGTTAGCTAACATGCTATGTTGCCATGGCAACAGGTGTTGTAACATGTTAAGGACCCAACAAGTATGAATACTGTAAACTTTGGTGCAGATCCCATGTATTCCTATGGAGATATGAGCAAACCGTGTTTCATGGCGAGAAGGCATTTTTCCGTCGGTTGCCACGGTTACACGCTTTTTCCTATTAGAAAGATTTGAACAGCGTTTGGTCCCCAACTTGTCAGGAACCTTCCCACCAAGTTTGGAGTCAGTCGCACGAATTCCCACAGACTAGTTCGTTCAAATACGATGCGTGTAAAGTGGAAAAAATGGGAAAAAAGTGGCCGTAAACGCACCCCGTTGTCAAGGCAACAGGTGTTCAGTTGACATTGTTGCTCAGCTTGGGGTGTTACACGTGTGTGCCGAGTTTCGTGTTCCTACGTCGAAGCAGACTTTCGGGACCCCATTCATTTGGGGATTTTTTGGGTGTCTAGGTGGCGCTGTTGAGCCACTTTTGCATTGAAGTGTATTCGGACCTTAGAATATCGAAACTTGCTCGAGACTTGATTTGTGTGCCAAATTTCACAACTTTTCATGGGTGTTTAGGGGGTCAAATTTGGCCTCGAGTCGCTTAGAAGAAGAATAAACATTTCAGGAACAATAGGGTCCTTCCATACTTTGTATGGCTCAGACCCTAATAATAAATGAAAATACATATCATTATAATACTATTAATCATTTTCATCACTAAATGTTTTTAGCTAGTACTTATCACAATAATTATTCAATAATATTTAAAACGTAATAACATTTATAGCCTATTACAATAGACCTACAGTATTTTTCAGTGGGTGACTTTTTTCAGGTTTTTCTTTTAGTTTGCTTTTTTCTGCTGGACATGGATTTACACTTTCAGAGGTAAAGATTATACTGCATAGGTAAATACAGATATATTTTTAATGACCTTTCTGGTAGTCCTGATTTAGTGCAGTTTATGAGCCAGTATATGATATCATTAAGATCTTTTAATACCTTCAGTTCTCCAACAAGCTGAAATGGATTTACTTCAGATTTACCTTCAGAAAAGGCTGAAAAAATGTGTCACATATTCTCTTGTGTATTTACATAATTGTTATTACACCTCACATAGCTGCATTTTGCATTTCTAACCACAACCAGAGGAAAGCATTGTTTTTAAACAGACAAATGTTGGCCTGAAGGGTAAGAATGGATAGCATTTACATATTAATGAAGCATCATCAAAGATGGTATTCAAGGCATTATTGGTCCACAAAGCATTATTTCACTTTAAGAACCCAAGTCACGTTCACCAGTTAGTGTAACGTAGCATACAAGAGGCAGGTATTTGTGTTAACAGGCAATTTTAATATAAGAGTTTAGTGCCAATAAAGTCCTCTACATTAGCATAATCAAATTGTTGAGTGTATTTAGCTGTAGGTCAAAGCATGTTTTCCTTTCTTTATTTCAAAACTTTGGAGATTTAGTTTTATTTGTATCAGGACACCATTTTCCTAGTGTCCCTTTAAATGCAACAGCTCCGTTTTTCATTTTACAAAAGAAAAAATGCAATTCCAAGCACTGATTTCCACTGCCTTTGTAACTTGCTTTTAAGGTTATTATACCTTTCATTTGATGCACTGCTTTTCACTACAATGCAACCATTTTGAATATTAAAAGCATTTTAGTCTATCACCCTGTATAGTTTGTAAGAGCTTGAATTCATGCAAATTTACCTGTATAAGTGTGCACATGGGCATAGGCAAAAACATATGGGCTGTTCAAACAGAAATAAAAAGAGGATTTGGGTTTATTAGTAGAGTTTAGTGTACATGCTGCCGTCTGTCTTCACTGTACTTAGATTCAATGGTGTGAAAGGAGTTGAACACACAACAAGCTTTTCCAACTGAAGCAGTAAGAGAAATGTTGACAAAAAAAAGAGAGCACATACATGACCACCAACACAGGGCTAAACTAATGCTTTAAGATCAGTGGATGGTTGACTAAATAAGCAACAGCTAAATAAAGACTGTATCTTGGAGAGTTTTCACATAGATTGCTGTGTTTTATGGAATTGTGGAAATGGACGAATCCTGGAAAAAGCTGACTGATGTGTTATTGATTGAGAGAGCACACCCAGTGGACATATTCCCTCTGCTCAATGAGACCAGAATGCAGATGCAGGGGTCCGAATCGAACATCATGCATTGCAAAAGTGCTTTTCATGTGCAAAATGGACTTTAGAGCTGAGAGAATATCAAAATGATGAGCAACAAATATATCATAGCATGTAGAGGCAGATATTTATATTTCAGATGTCTCTGCATATTTATACATTCATTTAAACACCCATTTACTGAGCATATGAGCTTGCTGCAAGAGAAAAATAAAGTTTTACTTTTAATTATGTGCATATATTTAAAAGGAATTGTAAAAGCTGCTCTTCTAAATTTTGATCCTCGTGAATCAGGAACACAATTATTTCCAGGAAAAGAGATGGCGTGTCTGGATTGTCAAAGAACTTGCCAAACATACAATTTTAGGCCATTCTTCTTGTCTTCACTACGTCCTTGACAGAGACAGCTTTTTGGACCCTAATGAATACACTGATAATCCCTACAAGTTGATTTCAAGTATCTTGGGTTCTTGGTAACAAATGAAAAGATAGAAGAACAGTGAAACTGGCTGTAGTTTGGTTGTTGCTTTACCATAAATTTCTAGTGAAGGTGGAGCTGAACCATATGGGACTGCTCTGAATTTAGTCACTCTATGTCCCTGGGACCCGCTTAGGCCATGAACTTTAGATGCGCTAAAGAATGGGTTCAAAAGCATGAATAGTGAAAGTGAATTTTCTGTGGAGAAAGGCTGGACGTACTCTTTGAATCAATGAAGTCTGGAAATCCTAAGAGAAGCTCATTTTATACATGCTATTGATCTACACAGTACATTGGAGGTGGTTTGTGGCATTTTATAAGAATGCCTCAGGTGATTCTCTATTTGGTTTACCATGCACAGCCAGCAGGACTGAGTATTTTGGGTGTTTCCCAGGAGGAGCAGGGGAAATTTGATAGATACAAGAGGACCCTAACATCTCTGCATTCCTGTTTGCTATCATTGTTAAAATGGCCTAAGAGATTTTGTGAAAGGATGGGTAAAAGCAGAAACCTTTTATGTAAATAACTGCTAGTAGTAGCCATACATTGATTGACAAGGAGCACCAACTAATAACTCTATTTAAAGCTGAAGTAAAGAAACTTAGGGTTTCATTCATTTTGATTTGCAATGGAATGGATGCTGCACCAAATAGATGTATAAGGAGAGGATATCACAAGAAGAAGTGAAAAAAAAAACACTCTATTTTTGTGTTAATTTATTTAGAATAGAAGAAGACAAGATCACAGCAGATATGTTGCCCACACAGTTCTCAGATTATCTAAGAATCCACCCCCGTTAAAACAATATTCATGAAAATAAGTTTATTTATTTAGCACAGTAATATCATACTTAACAAGCCTATTATGTTTCTTTTAAAAAAAGCGATAAAACTCAATAATGCTGATAGATTAAAGACAGACATGAAAGTAGCAGAATGAGTCTGGTGGTGCATTGTGCACCAAAACATCCTGGAAATCTTCATGGTTTATTTCTAGGTTCCTCTCATATTGTTTGGATTATACTGTGTACATTTTTAGCTGCTGTTCATAAACCACCAACTTGAAGAGTGCAGAGGGAATGTTACTGAAGGGCTTCGACCCTTTCAGAAGAATAAGTGAAATATTTCAGGATGTTGCAGATTTCTGATGTGCATACAATGAAGCATGCACTCTGTAGTGATGACAGTGACAGGTTACTTATTATGTTTAATACAGATTTTCTATCCCTTTTTTTGCAACTGTTCATGTGTCAATAAATAGTCACTTTTTAGCTGTTTGAAAACAAGGAAAGATTACAGAAGAGATATTTCTTGGGTTCATTTTATTTATGGTTCAGGTCAAAACAATCCTTCTATGTTTAATAGTTTAATTAAAATAATGTTTTAAACCTGGTTACATGACAGCAGCAACCAGCTGCTTGTTATTTGAAATGATGGTCTTATCAAAATACTCAACCTGTCGTCCAGTGTGTGTCCCTCTTATCTTGCTCACAAGCTCTTGTTTAGACAGTCACCCTTGTTGTGTATACATACTTGTGCCTCTAAATCTAAAGAGAGAACAAATCCAGGTTTTTGATTCACCTACTTTCTCTCAGTAAGAGTCCATACATGTTACGTTTTTATGCAGATATAAAGATTTACAAACTATTTAATGGACTCAAAGTACTGTATGTTTCCCTTTTGATTTAGGCTCACTTTGTTTAAGATGTAGTTTCTGCTGCTCTAGTAAAAAATTCTGTGGTTTTTCTAAGGTTGCATATTTTGCTCATATGGTGGTCAGTACTGAAATGAACTGGCTGTGTCTTTGCTCTTAAATCAATGTATGGTTAGTGGAACTGGCAATGTCCATTGGTGCTTCTTGTAGATATACCGCCTTGCTGACCTTATCCACTGAACACTCAGCAGGTTCCTTATTATTTAGTCTCTTCCTTTCTGGCATCTGCAGTCTTGCTAACCTCAACGGCACATTTCCTTTTAAACATTGACTCAAATGTCACAGCATGCCCAGAAATTTAGAAAGTAAAAAATGTAAAAGAGATTGTAAAGAAAAGAAATAAATAATTATAGTATTGTACTAAGAAATTTTAAACAACTTATACCAGCTAAAATTATACTGGGCACCCCAGAGGAGGAAATAGGAGGAATGAGTTTAGAAGACAAAATTAAACTCATACAACAGACAGTAATTTTTAAGATCCTGGTGAGCAAATGAAAAATTTGTGTATTTATAAGAGGTTATAGATATTCCAGTTACATTAACTGTTCAAGTCAAGTCCATTTACATGCTGTCTAATTTATTTCAGTTATTATCAGATTACATCCAATACCATTCAATTCACTGTAATATTATAATTAAATTTAAAGTTCATTATAATTCAATTAATAATAATACATTTCACTTCAACACAATTCAGTTCAATATAGCTCATGTCAGTTTAATGGTGTTTAAATGTGCCTAGTGGAGGAGAAATTATAAGAAAGAGAAACAAGTTAAAAAAAAAAACAAAACAGATAATGTCAAATAAGAAAAAAATGGCAAGCTGATATTTCTTTCTTCTGGAAATATAGTATTTCTCTTGTGAATCCTCTTATGCCATGCACAGTCATTTCAGACTACCAGAGCACTGGCTTTGAGAGAAAAGTGTTGAGAAAAGCACAAAAAATGAGTCAACTTAAAACTTAAGGCATCCACTTGCAAAACATTTTAGAATCATCTAAAATCAAGTAAAGGTTGGAAAATGGACATGACGACTTGTTTTTTAATCTTTCTGATATCAATCAAATCTTTTTTGTGTCATTTGAATTATTGTTGAATTATTGGTGTGGAAAAGAATACACATTATGTTCAGAAATGACAAAATGAAGACACAAGTCCATTCAAATGAATCACTTCTTGTTGATCAAACATTATCTTTCTTTATAGCATTGTTGGTTTATGTTGAGTAATAATAAGACAGAATGTTAAAATTGTACAGTTATACATAGTTAGGGGCTACACATGTTATTTTTCCCAGTTTTCAAGTCATATGACATATTTTTAAACTGATACTAATATATCTGTGACATCAGCCCTCAACCAGCATTATGAGTCAAAGGAGAAAAAAAGAAACAGTCCAGACTTCATTTAAACTGCATCTTTGAACTGAATCTTTAAAACATCTTGCAATAACAGTTCATAAATATGGAAAATGCTACTCCCATAATGACATTTCTTGTTATTCTGATAACTCTGTATATTTATATTTATAGCTGGCATAATATGCAAAGCGAGCTGTCCTCCTAGATAATAAGGCATTTTGTTTGTATACAGTTTTGCATGAGATGTGCTTGGGTTTGAGTCTCATCTTGGGGAAAGAAAAGACCGAACAAGAGTGCCACATTCATGATTTGTCTGTCAGGAAAATGTTGCAAAGGATTGCATAACCCTTAGGAGGCAGATTTGAATTAGATTTATGCATAAAGGCCTTGAAAGCAGACAGTTTTCACTGAGATGGTTATTCCCGAATGAATAAAAAAAGAGTAACTTTTATGCAAGAGTAGCTTAGACACAGCTTTATGTTTTGAATTGGTCAAGGTCTGTGGAAAAGGGTTTAATGTAAGAGATGGATCAGTCTATGGCAACTTTTCACATTTTCCTTTTGGCATGAATCCCACATATCGTAAAGCAAATGTATTTTCTATGGAGACACAAATCTATCCATATTAATCACTTTTTGTTAATCAAACTTTCCCCCCCCCCTTTATGTCATTGTTGGTTTATGTTGTGTCATTCAGCAAGTCTTTCAGATTACTCATTTCCAGCTTTACAGAGTTGAGGCACATTAACTTTTAATAAGTCCCATAATGGCTCAGAAAAATTACTTTTGCATGATTAACTTTGCACATACATAAAACCAAAATAATAATAACTCTCCTCTCTCTATCTTTTTTTTTTTTAAACACAATCATTAAAACACTATCACTATAGAGCAATGCATTATGTAGACATTGGCTTTAATGAGTGATTTGCATAAGTGAAAACATTTAGAGCAAAGGAAAATAGTTTTCTTGTAGCTTTGTGCTGCCGTTGTAAAGGTGACAAGATGATTACCTTTGAGGGATGTTTGTCTCTTTTGCAGTACTGTAAAAAAAATATTAAAATGGTGCCTTCAACTATTTCCCTCCTTAATGTAAAAAGCAAGCTAACCAACAGAAAATCATATGCAAATTGTACTCTGAAAAGTCATTCTGAAAAGGTTAATTAAGCTTAGAATTGGTTGGATGTGCTATCAAAATTAAAAAGCTCAGGTAAAGAAATTACTGGAGGGATCAGTGGCCTTGGGTGATATGGGCAATGATGAAGGAGCAAGGTTGCATCATTCTACTCATTAAAATGAACAGAGCAAGGTGTATGTCCTTACCACTTTCTATAAAGATGTAGCCAAATTTATTAATCCTTTCAAGAGGAAACTGCTCATACCAAGAAATTATGACTGCTCAAAAACAATGAAAGCATAAGGATCTTTTACCCATGTTCCCAAAGAAAATATAGAAAACAATGAAACGTTTATACATACGTGAAAAGATGTGGAATAAAACAAAACAGTGAA
The DNA here is from genome assembly GCF_017639745.1 of Melanotaenia boesemani. Taxonomy (NCBI): domain Eukaryota; kingdom Metazoa; phylum Chordata; class Actinopteri; order Atheriniformes; family Melanotaeniidae; genus Melanotaenia; species Melanotaenia boesemani. Next base: position 14,751,482 of record NC_055685.1, read on the forward strand.
GTGTGATTATCTAAAAATAAAAGTGCATGCAGGGGCATAAATCACAAACCTGTTCATTGTGATGTTGCACTTGGTTCACCTCAAATTATCTGCATGATTTGGACACACCTCAAAGACATATAAAGAACTGGTCTGGGAGCGCCAAACCATCTGAATGTCCTGTCTTATCAGTAAATGTAGACTTTATATTGTTTCCAGTAGTTGTGCCAAGAAAAATTAGGTTTCAGAACTTGCATGGATCAGATAATGTCTCACTTATGTTAAGCGAGGCATTTCTAATTAAGGGTATGAAATGCTAAGACATCTAGGTAATACGCTGCTGTTTAATCATATACCATTAGACTTTGATTTATACTGTATCTGTTGTGTAAAGATGAAAGCTGCTATAACCTGTTACAGTAACTACCAAAAATTGAACCCCAATCAAGTAGTTTTCTCACCTCAGTATTTTAATTGATTTAATCTTGGATAATTTTCTCCTGGATTTTTTTCGGGGTGTCATCACCTGGTCTTTTCATATATCCACTGTCCTCTAAGTGTCTTTAAATATTTTTTTGAAAACTTATTAAAAAAACCAAAAACATTGAGCTTGTTCTGACCCTTTGCTCATACCACAACTTTGTCTCTGAGAGTTCATGCAAGCATTTCACAAATGTTAATGAGGTGTGCGCTGATTGGCTGCAGGGAGGCCAGAACTGGAAGGGGGGCTGGCCCAGTGCATGCACAGTGCGTCCAACTCTGAGACATCAACAGCTTAGCGAGCGAACCTGACCAAGCAGCAGCTAACGGAATTCAGCCATTTATGTTTTAACCAGACTCCGAGCCTGAGAGTGAAGATACAGAGATGGTGGAAGAAGCACATTTACAACAAAATGTTTAAAAAAATTTACGTGGCAGAGCACGTCACCCTACTTATAAAAAAAAGAAAACACGGGGCTCATTTGTACAATGCAGGTGAGTAAAGTTTGTAGGCTCATCCCTTAGCATTAGCGTTAGCATTTGCATTAGCATAAGCTGCGTCAGCAGTAAAGCATGATTTTATATCATTATATTATTATATTATTATATCATTCCACGCCTAAAGCATGACTTTAGGCGTGAAAGAGGGGCTGGCTTATTCAAATAGCCTACTGTGATGACAAAATCACAGGAGCAAATTGCAAGAGTTTTCCCTTGTTGGCGGTTCTGCTGTGAACAAAGGGCCCAGATGGAAAAACTCGACCGTCTTCAAAAGAAAGGCTTTCAGGAAAGTTAACACTTCGGTCCAACACCAATGCCCATGTTTTAACTTGAAAAAGTGCAATTTCCAGGTGATGACTCCTTTAACAGAAGCCTTATATTTCTCAATTTTAAATACATGGAAAGATGAGGACCCACTAGACTTACCAATTATTATGCATTTATGTTGGTCTTAGCATAAGTACCACATCTACTGTGTCAAATTTGCCAAACTTTGTGTTGCCTACAGTAGATTGTGGATCTCTGAGCCAAATTTGTGGCAGCCTCTATTAAATTTCTCAAAGTAGGGGCTCAGACAAAAAAAACAAACCAATGTTTTATAGGCTAAAAGTATTATAATGAATTTTATTTATAATCAATTAAAGACTGCTGACATTATACAAAACAAGCGAAATACTCAAAAACTAAGTGAAGCAGGCACCTGTACCAAATTTTCCCCATCCCAAGGAATTTAATTTAACAATATGTACTTAAGAGAATTTTCTATTTTTCTAGTATAGCTGTAGCAGCTGGAGTCTAGCTGTGCAGTATCTCTGTGTGTTTCTGTGAAAAAATAATCAAATTTGTTAGACACCTAAAATAAATGAAAAAAAAAAACTAAATCTGTAAAATCAAACAACTGTAACTGCAAAAGTGAAATAACAAAAAGAGAATATGTGAAAACACTCAAAATGATGTTGAATTAAATTTAAAATGACCAGAATAGCCTCACCTTGTGTATAAGATTGGCTGACAGATTGGCTGGCATGTTTGGGCTTTCAGATTGTGCCATGGATTGAAGTCAAAAATAATTGCTGAGTACAGCTGCTGGGAGTAGAAAACCTTTTTTGTCTTGTTATATCTCTATTATCTTGAAGCTTCACTGAGATTAACAGATTGCATAAACACATTGCTGAACAGAAAGAACAACAGGGAATAAGACTTCTTGCAGAGCAGAATAAAAATGACACAGGAATAAGTGTTACCGTCCTCATTATAGGTATTTTAGGCAGTCATTATTAAGACAAAGCGGCCACACTGCTTTCACTAAATAGAAACCTCACAACTTTCTCAGCGACTCTGATATAAATGGTCTTACTTCCCCTACATTTACTGTATACAGCATAACACATCTATAATGGCTGGGCTGAAAAGACATTGATTTAAGGTCTTGCTAAAAGCAACAGTATAATAAAAAGAATGAAATAATGGATTGAAAAATGGGTAAAATATACAAAGTCAGGCGAGGCTAATACAAGAAAATGTCATTTTTATTATTTCTGTTTCAATACACACTGCAAAACCTCAATAGTGTGGTTTTACTGTACCCGTATTTAATAAATTCACATTCCCTCAAGGGATTTCTTCATGGCAGAAAACAACGTTTTCATACTGCATCAATTTTTATACACATTCATGAAGTAAAAGTGAGGCTATCTGAAAACTGAAATACATATTTTGACAATCAAAGCTTGGTTTTATGACATTATGAGAAAATTATTAAAAATGTTTCACTAATTAATGCCTTGCTTGACATAAAGCTGCTTTATATATAATACGGGAGTCTATAATAATATAAAGAATAATTTATTCCTTAAATTGACCTAATGAACATTTAATTTTAATTATCCTCACATGTGCAGCAAGTGCAGCACAAATGGAAGTTCCATGATTGCTCTAAATGTTCATTTAGAGGGAGAGAGAGAGAGAGAGAGAGAGAGAGAGAGAGAGAGAGAGAGAGAGAGAGAGAGGAAAAAGAAAAGAACAAGCACTTCTGATAATTCCTTAAAGCAAATACAGCATTGGCTGTGTGAAGATGTTAAAAACAAACCTGTCAATGGCAAGATGGGGCACATCCAGGAAAAGGAATAAACAATGAAGCATTCTTTATTTATTAAACCATTTCTGTCATTGTCTTTAATGGGTCACAATTATCAGTACTTGATCTGTCTCCTGCCGAACATGTATCATCTAAGTTAAAGAGCAACTACAAATCAAACTGAATTTAACATTTTGAATAAATAATACAATTTTTATTATGGCTCATTCTAATAAAGCAGTTGGTAATTTAAGCACATTTAAATAACAAAGTTTTATCAAAGTCAGCTGATAAACTTCCAGCTTTACATTTAACCAGATCACAACACATTTACAATGTGTATGAACTTTTTTTTTTTATTTATTTATTTATTTATTTTTACTTGTGCTAGGCTTATGCAGCATAATGCATGTTAAAGCACAGAAGCACAGCTTTTAAACTTTTTTTCTCCTTGCTTTGGTGGCAACTTGGGTTATCATCCATATGATGTAAGTAAGTTTCATGCATATCTTTTTTTAATGTAAATTTTTGAGTATATTTATGGGAAGAAGACATGTATTTGGCTTCTAAAATTCCATTATGGAGATGTTGCCACACAGACCTCTAGGACATCTGAGATCAACAAAGGGTACACAGCCTCCAAAAGCTCAATTTGAAAGTAAAATGCTCGTACTGTAGTGCCTTATCACACAAAACACACATTCTCTGCCTTTTGTGGTGGCAAAGCTGGGAATGAAAACAAAAGAAACAGATTCAGGTATTCAGTGATTAAACTTTTCAAGCATACCAGGGATGAGCAGTTTCTACCAGTGTACTCTGCATCTAATTAGATTTAAATTTTATGGTTTTGTTGCCTTTAACTGAAATCACAAAGAATTCCTCTTGTTTTATAGTCAGATTGTTTCTGATTAGAACTGCATCATTCTGCAACTTAAAAAAAAGAGTTATCTGTTGATTACTATCAATGTTACTCATAAATGACAGAATGTATAAAGAGTATTGAAGGATTTTTAATAATGCCTTGTCTGACATATTTAAAACTCTCCAAAAATTCAGTGGAATATATAACAGGAGAATGAGCTAACCTCCATGCTTAAGATGTGGAATTCTGCTAGAAGGGCAACTTCACCATGACCAATTTGCTTTGTCTGATTAATTTATAGTCACATTTCTTGCTTTGCAATTTGTGGCAGAGACCAGGAAGAGTGCATAAAATAAATCTTGTGACTATATGAAAAGAAATCTAGATGTTTTAGGCTGATTGATTGTATTATTGCAACACAACATTGCGGCACTAAAGTTAGACCAGCTTGTGTCTCATGATAAAGTTGTTGTAAATATATTTGGCCATCATGCTTTAAGTTCTATACAGCTTGGTTTTTTCTTGGCAACAACAGCATCTCATACTCAGCATTCTCTGCACTTTTAGACTTGAAACTTTCACTATGAGGCACCAGGCAACTTATAGTAGATTTCAGGTCTACTTCTAAAATGGATCTGCACAAGTACCCTGAGCACCCAGAGGATCAGATGAACCACAAGCAGGTCAGAGTTTTCCTGGTGAATAATCTGCATATCAGATCGATGCATTGTTTGCTACAGATGACAATGGTTCTTTTGGAATGAATCTCTTGAATTGTTATTCAATTAAGCTTGTAACATAAGAACTGCCATTTTCTATTTAATATCTCAACAATAACTCAAACTGAATTATCATTTAGGCATATGTCAGACAATACCTATTGTGATGTCTTTACTTTCTAAAACCATCATAAGCTGTCCTGTACTCTAGACCGAATTTTAGATAGATAGATAGATAGATAGATAGATAGATAGATAGATAGATAGATAGATAGATAGATAGATAGATAGATAGATAGATAGATAGATATTGACTTGTCAGTGTGAACAACATCACGGAAAATACAAAAACAAACAAAAGTCATGTTAAGATGTACCATGCAGTGTTAAAGCACAGTCACCCCACTTATTTCATCTTTACTTTGATAATAAAAACAAATTTTGCCTGTAAAGTGGAGGCTTTTGTAGGGGGAAAAAGGGCCAGAATTGGTCTATTGTCTATTGTTAGAGCAGGAGTCAAGTAGGGCTGCGCTGTGTGGGCGCGCATGACAGCAAGAGATGGAAATTGTAACTTTATTATTTCTCAGTCATATTTTTTGCCAGAACCCATGCTGAGCACTGTGTGGTCTGCCTGCAAAGCAAAGCATTATTCTTGTTTTAGTCACAGAAAAAGAACAGAGGAAAATGTAACAGTACACTAAGCTGAAAGTACAGAAGTCTAATTAAGATTATCAGATTAAGGAGTAAAGACTGAGAAAGTAAATTTTGATGTATTTAATTTCACACGCTATTCCAAAACATGTATATTTGGTCTAAACACAAGAGTATAGACTTGTCTATGGGTATATATAGCTATTTTTGGACTTTGTACACAAGCCAGGAGAAGGTGACAAAAAAAAACTTCTTGTAGAAATCAGTTAATCAGGTGGAAGGCATACTAAATCAGAACTAATTAGATGACTGACTTGGTCAGTTGATTTGGCTTCATCTTTGTTCTTGTTGTCCTGCTGAGTGAGAAAATTATTTCCAATGAGCTTTTAAGTATTTCGGCTGATTCAAAGCACACAGCATGCACCCTCTTTCCTCCTGTTGATTCAGTCAGTAGTTAAATCATCATAAATACCAGACAGTTGGTTCCACTGGTAGCCAAATGTGCTGAAACAATAATAGATCCATGTTTGAGATGAGATGCCTGAGCTGATCCTCTTTTCTTTCATAATTTTAATAGATTATTTTAGTTACAGTAGTCTAAAAAAACAAATGTAAATGGTGGGTTGTTAGTACATGTTTTATTTTTCTCGAAGTCAGTGTAAAATTTGTCTTAATTTAATAAACACTCTCGAGCATTAACATGCAAGGGAAGTAAATAGTATTTATTTATGTAACTGGCTCAAATTACTTTCTAAAAAAGACAGCAAACTAAGGCCTTCACAAAGGGTTCAGAGGGAGAGTTCTCCTGCAGGTAAGAATCTAATTTATCCACAGTGATGAATCCAGACCAGTTCAACTGGAAGGAGGAAATTTACTGAATCTAAGCTTTGCTCAAATTTCTCTTGGTGTGAAGCAGAATGGCAATTTACATGAAACTACGTGTAAGTACATGAAACTAGGGGCTGATCATGAAAATGACATACTGGTCCTAAAACAACAGGTATATCCATGAGCACAAAAAATAAATAAAAAAAAACAAAACTTTCTTTTTTTTTTTTTTTTTTTACAGGAGAGGCTGATGAGACACAGATGGAGTAAATCAGTAATTACAGCACCACTGGCCACAATATCTACAGAGAAGTAAGCAATAGAGACAATGTGGGAAAAAAAACCTTAGATTGTCTGCATTTTTATAAGAAGTCAGTTAAACCTTTTCAGTAAAGAACTGACGTCTGCTTTAATTCATCCTTGACTTTGGGACATGACAGCGAGCAAACAAAAATAGTCAGCTGGCTTAGTCATTCTTACATTCTATGGGCTTGTGTTCACAAAGGGTGCTTTTCAGAGCAGTGCTTTTTTCATCTGTTTAGTTGACTGTACATGACCACCTGTGGCCATTTAGAGACAAAGCACTGCACCCTTCATATATATTTTTACAGCATTTTTACTGCCTTTTTTGTGCAGCCTTTCAGACAGCTTAAAATGTCTTTTCTCTTTAAATAAAGCTTTTCAGGAAAGTGCTAGTGCCATATTATTACAGAGAGAAAACTTTTGTACAGTTTTGTAAAACTGCAATTGAATGCATTTATTTATTTATTTATTTTTTCAAGTTCAAGTCCTAATATATATATTTATATATGCAGTCCATCCATGGACCAACTTGTTGGCACCCCTCTAATAGTAAAAGAAAAGCACACAACAGTTACTGAAATCAGCTGAAACTAACAAAAGTTATAATAAATTAAAGTTTACTGAAAATTAACCAGTAAACATGACACTGCTTTTGAATTGTTGGCACCTCCTATTAACAGAGGGGTGTCAACTCAATCCTGTCTCTGAAAGTAGCCCAAGTTCCTATAGTGCATAGACATACCCTCCTACTACTATTTGCACATGCTCAGGAGTGAGTGCAAGGCAACCCGAGTTGGGGAGCAGCCAAGCTGTGGCAAACACATTAGACACTTGTAAGCACAAAGTGAGGTCATGCTCAAACTTAAGTGGCCAAGACTGTGAACTTCACTCTGCTCACTGGAAAGGTTAATAGGGATTAGCAAAATAGAGCTCTCTGGGGAGCTGCTACAGTACTGCCTGCTTTTAAGGCAAGTGCATTCTTCACATGCAACAACTGCAGTGGGCCAATAGTCCATTGTATTTTCCTCTTCTTTCTAAAACAGATCTTTCTAACAAACCCATTTGTCAGTGATCATGGCGGAGTGAGATTTGTTCAGAACAAGTCAGAATGAGTATGGAGTGATTGATAACAATGAGACATTGTGGACAGGGCCTATGGCCAGATACCAATCCCCCTCCTCCCTAAGGTTCATATTATGAACACAGCTTCAACCATTACATCAACACGGAACAAGACTGGTAACTTAGCTCTACTTTTCTTTGTTTTTTGTTTTAGAAAGTTTAAAGATTTTGACAATGATTAATACAGTTTTAATAAGAAGAGGTTATACATTGCTTACATTAATCTCTACTCCACAATCGCAACATTGTCTAGAAATTCAAAACAGTCAGCTGGAAATATTAATTCCTAAATGAAATCTTACTTATTGTTCAAAGATCATGTTTACTATGACAAGTACATACTTTTATATCTAATAAACGTATTAAGTGACGATGAAGCCCTAAATAATTCTTCAGCCAATTTTACATTCTCATCTCTTTCATCTTTACTACATTACATTTTTTTTCTTTTTCTGTTACTTTTTGCTTAAAAGACTATATTATCTTTTCTTCAACCCGTATAAATCTACCATTAATTTTTGTCTATCTCTCACCTATAAAGCCCCCTCCCTTCCCTACGCCACCGCCAATAATACCCCTATTGCTCCACCTTCGTACAGATACATCAGCAGGAATGAGACCTGGCTGTGACTAATCTGATTGTAAAAGCTCCGAGGGCCCCTTGTGGTGGTCCCTGCTAGAAGAGGACACGTGTGATTGATTGAACCTGGGGATAACTTTGTCAGGCTGGCCTTCCCGGCATGATCTCTAGCCTGATAATTAATTCCTCCTCCTAAGTACTTCAGGGAGGTGCAATTGTCATGTTTTGTGTTTTCAAGACATATTGTGTCCACCTTGCCAGACTTTCTTCTATTTTGTATATGAAATGTCATCATTTCTCTTTACCATGCATACAGATTGATATAACCCCTGATCCCAAAACCATCCTAAATATGGACAGTCTGTCTAAATATAAAAACAAAGAGTGGGTATTTGTGAAGTATCTCAGTGTGTAACCAATCATTCCAATGACCCATTTCTTGGTGCAAAGCCAAGTGTGCATATCAGATAAGTGCTGCAAAGAAAAAACTGGGGAATTACTTTTATTGGCGAAATGTCATGACAAATTGATTTTCTAGCTTAAAACCAAGACAGTGGACAAGGCGGAGCAGGTTGACCGGTTTTCTTGCTAAATGGCCCATTTTCTCTTTTCCTGTACATATCAGCAGCACAGAATCATTAAGAGTTATAGAGCACACACCAGTATCAAAACTGCAGGGCTTTTACTCCAGCTCCCTCTTCCTTTCCCTTCTCTAGTTTACCCAAGTTCATTTATCAGATTTGTTACAGATGGCTCTGGAGCAAGAGTCCATACTTTCCTTCACAGGCTCAGTCACCCACTGAAAAGACTCTGAGGTGTGTTTGTCATTGGGCTGCTAGATTTGCAGTAAGACAAGCAAATGTGATTGAACATGAATCTGAGTCACAGTAAAACACACAGGTAAGATTTAATGCCTATTGTGACATGACACCTTGTACTTAGGGAATTTGGCTATACATATGTAAAAGTTAAGATATATACTGTTTCCATGTGGTGGTTAACCTGCATTTTTTTTTATTTATGGGATAAGATTTGTGGCAGTAGAATCAAACAAAACATTTCAAATAACAAAAGCAAAGAATTTAAGAGAAAAATAACAGTGAGGGAAAACAAAACAAGCCGTTTCAAAAGTAAAACTTAGGTTCTACAATCAAATTATTAGTGTAACTGAGTAAACTATTTTTCTTTTTTTTTTTTTGTTGGGTAGTAAATGATTTTGTTATTAATTTCCACCGTTTTATTCTCGCTGATTTAAATCTTTGCTCTTACTGCTATTTTTGCACTTGCACAGTGTGAGTTTTTATTTCACTCCTGGCACAAGCCTCTCAGATAGGGAGGTCTTCTGAGAAGTTCTTTCCTATGGAGTGTTTGAGGTTAACGGATAGGTACAGAGACTATGTCTGCCTCATCTTAATGGCCTGTCTTCATTAGTGACTTGTGCAGGTATTTGTTATGTAATGTGTATGCTATGTAATTTGTTTTGCACCTTACATGAGTGTTTGTCATATTAGGTGCATAGAATCAAATACTGAACACAGCAAAGAAATACACCTTTACTAATTAGCCAAGGGAACCATTGGAGCTTGAATGAGCCATCACTCAACTAACCCATCAGTATTTTAATTATCCTCTATCTCTCTCTGTAGAGCAATATTACACCATCTTTTATAACAAATTGTGGTCTAGCTTATGCAGAATGTGTAAGACCTCAAACTTCCAGTGCTGATAACCACTGAGTTGCAAATATTTTTATATTACAAGTACAGAAGCACCATTTTTTTCTTGTCTGCATTACAAGATGTTAAACACTCAGTTACAGATTGTAGCTTTTAGATTATAAAATTAAAGACTTAGAATTAAAGACACTAACTACTTGTCAAGAGTGTTTGCCTTCTGAACCCCTCCCTGCCCCCAGCTCTCTCTATTCTTTCACTGCACTTTAAATTTTCAAATATAGGGTTACACACTCCTAGTAGATGGAAAAGAGAAATGTACAGAAGAGGAAGTTGGCTTATTATAATGTAATAATCTGTGCTTGAATTTTATTAGAGGTGGTCATTTTTAGTAGAACACTGAAGTCAACAGTTTCTGCACCACCATATCAAATTAGCCTTTACACCATTCATTAATACAATACATACTTTGATCTTGGTGGACAGAAAGGACAGTTTAGGCTTTATGTGCGTAGAAGTAAAGTGACTGCATTTACAAAGTGTTGGATAAACAGGATGACAAGAAAGCAGGCAATATTATGGTATACCTGAGAATTCACGTAGAAAGGGTTGTGGGCTGCAGGATTTTAAATGAAAAGGTATCATCTGGATGACACTTACATATAGGGCTGGGCGATACTGCAAATTTTGGTATTGATCAGATACTACGTAAATCCAGGGCACATTTTGCTGATATGATACCACTACTTTTTGCTCGAAATTTCACATTTAATGATCTCGTCTTCAATTTGGATTATGACTGTGATCATTATAAAACATAGTTAGATAGTTACATTAGTTGTCTTTTTGCCCCTAGAACCCTCTGCAATACAGATACCTATGTTATCATACTCGTGTCGATTGATACTAACCTTGGTATCAATACCATTGGGATGGATCCGCCTAGCCCTACTCTTACGTACAGATGAGAATGTATGCTGTTCTCTGATTGGTCCGTCACACATTCAGGACTATTTTCTCTTTTCAGATGTTTCAGAGTAGATATGCAGATCCAGTGAAGGTTTCTTTTTTTCTTTTTTTTTTTTTTTTAATTTAATTTAATTTAATTTTTGGATATTGTACTGTTCTTGTAATGAATTAGTATATTTCCTCATATTTTTGATTGCTTTCATATTTTTACTGCTTCTTTGAACAAGATATATTAAAATGAATTAATCCTGTATATTTAGACACCTGTCTTCTTTTTACAATTCTCAGAACATATTAATTCATTAAAAGTGAATCCATGCAGCTGAACAGATAACATATTTAATTTCAGAATCACAATATTATGATAAATATTTAATTTATGACATAAATATTTATGATGTAAATATTTGTACAATAAAACACATTACTGCCCTGTGGCATTCTGTTTTGAAAGGTGGTAGAATATCAGTGCATAGCTAAATCATTTTAAAAAGTCATACTTGAAACTAAAATATGACAAAGGAAAAAAAAATCAGAGATGGTCTTGATGCTTCTAAGACTTAATGGAGATAGACAGCCAAGATATACTCAACAAAAATTTAGGATTCTGATCCTTTTCAGTATATTAACGTCAGATATTTCCAAACATGACCTCAGGCCATATTCAAAACTAGTAGATAACAAAAGTTAAAAGCAGAACAAATATGTGTCATCATGTTTTATCTTCTCTCTGTATATCACCAGATATGCCACCCATCTTAATATGCACCAGAAACTACATAGATTTTTCAGACATTTGGGAAGAGTTTCTTATTGATACAGGTGAAAATAATAAAAAAAAAAATATTATTGTGCAAAGCTTAATTTATTTCAGTAATTCAAATTAAAAGGGGGAACTAATATATTATATAGACTCATTACATGCAAAGTGAGATATTTTGAGCATTTATTAGTTATAATATTGAGTTATAATCAAAATCAAAATCTCAGAAAATTAGAATATTGTGAAAAGGTTCAATGTTGTAGCTTCTAAGTGCCACACTCTAGTCAGCTAATTAATCCAGAACACCTGCAAAGGACTCCTGAACATTTCAGTGGTCTCAGTCTATTTCAGCAGAACTCACAATCAGGGGGAAGGCTGCTGACCTGACAGTTGTGCAGAAAACCATGATTGACACCCTCTACAAGGAGGTAAGCCTCAAAAGGTAATTGCAAAAGAAGTTGGATGCTCCCAAAGTGCTGCATCAAAACACATCAATAAAAAGTTGAGTGGAAATGAAATGTGTAGAAGGAAAAGATGGAACAACCAGTAGGAATGACCACAGCCTGGAGAGGATCGTCAGGAAAAGACCAATCAAAAATGTGGCGGAGCTTCACAAGGAGTGGATATTCTTAGTGGACTGATAACACCATAGGTGTTATTGCACACAGGACTCTACTGAAAGGGTTACACCAACAGAACAATCTACCATATCTACCTTAACCAAAAGCTAGATGAATTCACAACTCATTTATTGCACTTCTAGGAAGTGAGAAGAGAAATAGTTTATATTCTAATCATCAGTCACGTGGTAAATGAGACAGAAGGAATTTGGTTCTTTCCCACGTAATGCATAATGCACCATTCTCCTAGAAAGGGAGGAATCGCAGTGGTATTGTTACCCTGGGGGGCAATGGAAGTGGAATTTAGTTTGCATTACCTTGGACTTCACTATTGAAGATATTTTCAGATATGCCTTTGGACTAAATGTCTTTGAATCTTTAAGCTTCCCAGCCAGTGGTTGAGACCAATAAAATTCTTGAGTTAACATTACAGAATTTTGATGAGTAGGAAAGAAGACAGAACTGTAGGAACTCCGAAAGACAGCTTGTGTGAAATGTAAAGGTTGTATCTGGTCATGTGATTCAAGGTTTAGACTTAGAAACTTAATCAATCTAGTGGTAACATAGGCTATGGACTGAAATCAAATATGTGTCCTAGGTGCATGAATATTAAAGAAAAAGAAAGAAAAAAGATGTGCTTAAAGCATGCAACACACAGTCGCAAGATAACTGTCCTCTGAGTACCACCAGATATGTAATTCTGAAAAATACACATAAAAAATGCCCACACTTGATCAATTATTATTAAATGAAATGAAATGAAAAACACCTTAGCGGGGCGTTACAGTGAAGTAGGTTTCTTTGTGTGTTTGTTTATTTAAAAAAAAAAAAAAGATAGAGGCAATAAGCAGAAATTCATCATTTTTAGATTAAAGGAATAAAGAAAATGCTGTATGAAGAACTACAGGTGTAATTTCAACTAGAGTAGAGGTCCGCAGTCCAGATCTGGACCCAGAACCTGCCCCACATGTATCTGGAGTTAAAATATAAAATCTGACAGGGTGCACCCTCCCACATGCACCTTCAGCTTCATATGACAACAGTGACAATGCCCGCAAATAAATACGTGATGTGTAAAATATAAAGAGTAGAAAAGAGAGTGTATTGGAGAGCTCATCACGCAGCCCCTTTAAAAACCTAATCCGTGAGGCTGATGGATCAGTTTCACTGTCTCATAACACCATTAGGTGGAGAAAGATTTTATTTGGTGTGGATCCGACCTCAGGTCCTTTTGAGACTAGTTATTTATATCTTATTTTGATTAAAGTTTAAAAATTTAACTATATATATATATATATATATATATATATGTTTGCTGTGTCTGTCAGCGCAGTGTCCAGAGCGCTACCAGGAGACAGGCCAGTACATCAAGAGACGTGGAGGAGGCCGTAGGAGGGCAACAACCCAGCAGCAGGACCGCTACCTCCGCCTTTGTGCAAGGAGGAACAGGAGGAGCACTGCCAGAGCCCTGCAAAATGACCTCCAGCAGGCCACAAATGTGCATGTGTCTGCTCAAACGGTCAGAAACAGACTCCATGAGGGTGGTATGAGGGCCCTTACAGCCCAACACCGTGCAGGACGTTTGGCATTTGCCAGAGAATACCAAGATTGGCAACTTCACCACTGGTGCCCTGTGCTCTTCACAGATGAAAGCAGGTTCACACTGAGCACATGTGACAGATGTGACAGAGTCTGGAGATGCTGTGGAGAACGTTCTGCTGCCTGCAACATCCTCCGGCATGACCGGTTTGGCAGTGGGTCAGTAATGGTGTGGGGTGGCATTTCTTTGGGGGGCCGCACAGCCCTCCATGTGCTCACCAGAGGTAGCCTGACTGCCATTAGGTACCGAGATGAGATACTCAGACCCCTCGTGAGACCATATGCTGGTGCGGTTGGCCCTGGGTTCCTCATCATGCAAGACAATGTTAGACCTCATGTGGCTGGAGTGTTTCAGTAGTTCCTGGAAGACGAAGGCATTGATGCTATGGACTGGCCCGCCCATTCCCCAGACCTAAATCCAATTGCGCACATGTGGGACATCATGTCTCGCTCCATCCACCAATGCCACGTTGCACCACACACTGTCCAGGAGTTGGAGGATGTTTTAGTCCAGGTCTGGGATGAGATCCCTCAGGAGACCATCCGCTATCTCATCAGGAGCATGCCCAGGCTTTGTTGGGAGGTCATACAGGCACATGGAGGCCGCACACACACTACTGAGCCTCATTTTGACATGTTTTAAGGACATTAAATCAAAGTTGGATCAGCCTGTAGTGTGTTTTTTCACTTTAATTTTGAGTGACTCCAAATCCAGACCTCCATGGGTTAATAAATTTGATTTCCATTGATAATTTTTGTGTGATTTTGTTGTCAGCACATTCAACTATGTAAAGAACAAAGTATTTAATAAAAAAAATTTCATTCATTCAGATCTAGGATGTGTTATTTTAGTGTTTTTAGTGTTCCCTTTATTTTATTTTTGAGCAGTATATACATATATATATATACATATATATATATCATTATGATCTCCTGGACCTTCCTACAGTACACAGTAATGGCATGGCATTTGGAATGTGTAATGCACCCGTTACTTTCCTGCGCCTATGATGTTTTCAGATTTATTGATTGATTTTCAGATAAACACATGTATTGATGAATTAATTGTGTACACCGCTACATGGGAAGAACATCTCTCTGCCCTTCATGAAGTGTTTGCTCGCCTTGTGAATGTGTCACTAACTCCAAATTTAGCTAAATGTGATTTTGGAAAAGCTACTGTAACATATCTAGGAAGACATGTAGGTCAAAGCACGGTGACCCCATTTGAGGCTAAAATCAGCACAATTGCTGACTTCCTTGTCCCGGAAACCTGTGAAGTTCTAAGGCACTTTCTTGGGATGTCAGGATATTACCGTTACTTCTGCCATAACTTTGCCACCGCAGTACACCCTCTGACATCTTGAGCTGTGTGGACTCACTGTCAGCTCCTCTGTGACTGGCCAGTCTTGAAGACTCCTCACTAAATAAGCTACTGAACACCTTCAATCTGTGCAGCTGTGATTGGAGCACAGGTTTCCATTGTGGGCAAGACCTGAGTGTGATTACAGC
Source organism: Melanotaenia boesemani (assembly GCF_017639745.1). Classification (NCBI taxonomy): domain Eukaryota; kingdom Metazoa; phylum Chordata; class Actinopteri; order Atheriniformes; family Melanotaeniidae; genus Melanotaenia; species Melanotaenia boesemani. Next base: position 14,766,720 of record NC_055685.1, read on the forward strand.
TCAGCTTGCCACTAAGGACTTGGTTTTGCTGCCTTGGAGCTTGCTTACTGTTACGTTACAGATCTTTGTCTTTTATTGGAGCTTTGTTTGCTGTAGAGTTACAGATTTGTGTTCTTTGTATCCTTTATATTTTGCAACCTGCCATTGTGGGCGTTTAACTCCGGTCACAGGACGCCTTATGTTGACTGTTATTATGTTTTCAAAGTTTTTGTTTGGTTTGTTAGTACATTGACATTCAGATACTTTTTTGTTTATTTGGTGAATGATTCTTTTGTTATTTTTATACACATATTGTGAATAAATCTGCTTTTATTGTACGTATCTGACTCTGACAGTTTGTGTTGCCACCCCTTTTCCTCTGGACCTGTGGGGGTTGTAACAACCTCTGAAAACCATGCACCCATGGTAAGCAAGGAACAAAAAATGTTCATTCTGAGATGATCCAGCTCTTATTCAAAAATAACTGTCATGGTTTTAGAAAGGAAGTGGACTCATAGCGGACTGAAGAGGCTGGAAGCAGATAGGTGCAGGAGGTTTAATGATGAGCACTGACAAGGACAAACCAGGAAACACAAAGGGTACATAACAATGAACTGGCAAAACAAAAATAAAACCAAGGGATATATATATATATACACAGATGGACCAACAAGGAACGTGAAGTGGATGAGCAAATCAAACCAGGCGCATTAACAAACAGGAAGTAGAAAGCAAAACAGAAAAACAGTAAAAGCAAAAAATATAAGAAAACCAGAACTCAAAATGACATAACAAACCCAACAAACCCAAACCAAAGTCCACAGAACATGAAAAAAACCCTGTAACCAGTTTTGCAGTTTAGAAATTTTAGATGAAAAAAGATAAATTAGTAAAACTAAATTCTATATTTAATTATTTTAAAACCCCAGTCATATTACAGCAAGTCTTATCTGACTATGGCATCTGTTTTTTAGTAACTTTAAAAGAAACAGTCATGAAGACACATGGGATTCTGACACGCTGCTGAATCCACCATCATTAAAACGTGCTATTGCAACAAAATTCCTATTGTGTGTCCTCTTAATGAGGTAGTAAATACTGTCATCGACCCGACCCCCTGGCTAACCTGCCCTGCCCTTTAAAATCACTGAGCTGCACCAACAAAAGCCGGATTCTCTCCCAGAGAGGGCCATAGACAGGCACCACTTATGAACATTTAAAGGTTCAGACACAGAAACAGTCGTTCTCATTAGAGTTCACTAGAGCCACATTTGGAATGGCTGAAATTAAGGACCATGGCTGAATTTGGTGTAATATACTTTTAAAACAAATTTGCTGGACCTCTGATTCCCATATGAAATTGTTGAAAAAATGTATAATATGGGCCCTTTAATTAAAATTGTCTTTACTTTCAGCACAATTTCATTCATGTATTATCTTTCCCAACTGGCTCAAAAACTCTGGTGTTAATATTGAGATAAAACAAATCTGGGGATTTTAAAGCCCCAGATTTGGAGACACTGACTTGTGGGACAGCATCAACAAGAGGAAAAAAGTTCTGAAATGTTCTGAAAAGGCACCAGTAAAACTGGTCAGCTTCTCTACCACCCTGATGAAGAAAAAACATAACATTCCCAAAGTTCTCACCCAAAGTGACATGCTAAGACCAGTCAAAATAATCCATTTTACGAGGTCATTACTCTTTAATTTCGAGCTTTTAGGATCAACCAACATTGAGGACACTGAATGTAACTTTTACACCCTATTGTGATTTGCTTACAGTTTAAATCAGCATCACCTAAATCATGAATTTCAAAATGTATCACTCAGGCCTCCAACACCAATTTTTACATATAATATTTGTGTGCAGTACCAGTCTAAAGACTTTAGGCAGATATTGCACATACAATTCATTGTTAGAACAGCATACAACATAGAGAGCAAACCATTGCTATTATTTATACTAGGAGTGAAAAGTATATGGTCTTATATAAAATATTAGGGAGACTTTTTTTTCCCTCAGGACATTTAACCTTTTTATGTGCATTAATATGCAATATTGTGATTGTTTAGTTATAGTTTTCTTCTTCTAACCTTTAAAAACAGAACAATAGAACTTGCAAAACACTGAAAGGACTTCCATAAGTTTTAATGACTTCACCGCAGAATCATAACACCATTTCAGTATAAAAAATTCCTAAAGTAGCTTTAGGGCTGCTCCCATATAAAGACTTGTCATGGCTTTAGAGTCTGACAACATGCTCTCACCAATGTTTCACTCCAGGGGTTCACTCTTTGATGACCCTGCTGTAAAGCAAGGATTCCCATGTAAAGCTGTTTCAGTGTATCAAGAAGTCCATGTTTCACTATGTTCTCTTCGACTCTGTCCTCCCCCGTGACCAGAGTATGACATGTGTCAGTGGTGCGTGTTAGTGCTGGGAGATGGAATGGAGAAAGGGCAGGGTTAGCCTCCCTTGTATCAGGAGTCAATGATTCACTGGGGTGAGAAGGACATTCTGCAACACTGAACAGTTCCTTCAGAGAGCTCTATTTGCCTCTTCACACATTTCCATCCCCTGGTTAAAGCAGTTTGTTCTTTCCATAAACACTATTTATCATTATGTACATGCATTATACTAAAATTCCAAGAGTTGTTATAATCATGCATTAAGCATTTCATCAAGCAGCTATATTAAGAAATATGTGCTTTTCTATTTAAATATTTTACATAATGAGCCAAATATGTATGAATTTACCTCACATAAGTATAAATACCATGACATTGTTTGGTATAGCAGAATAAATTCAAGAAATACCTTGAATCTATTGTGTTTTAAAAAGAATAAAAAGCTGCCTTATACAAAATGATCAAATTCACTGGATATCAAAAACATTCATGACTTATGGGAAGGACTGATGTCACTTTTTGCTCTGTACACATAAACAGTCATTATAGTGGCTGGCTTCAAAATTCATAAAAATACTGAAAAATACAAGATAATTATAGCCTTTCATTTAATAATTGATTCAGTTGTTTTTATCCAAAATTTTTGTCTGATAAATTACCTGGGAAAATTCTTGTTCTTGCTCTATTGGAATATTTGAATGATATCAAATGAATGCTTGTTTGTTTTGACTTTTTTTTAACTTTATTAGCTTTACTGTGTATTTTATTGGCATCTAAGTAGAAGCAAACTACTGCTTTATAAATAACATTAGTTAATAAATATTAGCCCTATTGTTGATTGCTTTGAGCTATTGTGGTACTGGTTTATTGCTCCGAGTGGATTATTGCTAATTCAGCTGTAATCGTAGAGGGCTCCTTGAGTGCCACATTTATTAGAATATTTAGTATGACAATAAAGTTTTGTAATTTGAACAGCACTATCTCCAGATGAGTTCAGTTTTTGATGTAGTTCTTTATTTTATTAACCATTATATCACAAGCTAAAGTAAGTGTAATGTAAACCACGTTATGACTTACAGAAAAAAAAAATCTAGGTTAAGACCATGTTTTTATCAGTCAGGTACAAGTTGACCACTTTGTAATCCACGTCAGAGATAGACACAGACATTTCTACAATATTAGATAGTGGTCATCACCCAGTTATCTTTGTTTCATTACTTTAACAAGCACAATGTGTAAATAAATGCAGAAACATCTTAAAGGTAATGATTTTGTAACTGGGTAATGCTTTAAAGGGACACTGTACATTTTATTGTTTAGCATAAACACTGATTATGAATTTTGTATTAGTTTATACTAGTTTACACTACACATATAAGTAAGAACATATGACGTATTTTTCTTGGTAACTTTGGGGAGTTTTGTCTTTGCAGGATGAATTCTGAAATATTTTGGACCTGTTACGACCCTCTTTCCAAATCTCGGGCGTTTGGGTCGCTAACAAAAACAAGGCCGAACAGAACGTAAATATATAACAATAATTTTATTAACAAGCCCAGGTTCTAATCAAAACAACAAATAATAATCAACAAAGGTTGTCCTAACTGGGAACTTTGAACTGGGAATCTGTACCACCTCTACTGTGTGCAATGTTTGTTTATATTGTTTTATTTAACTTATCTTATTGTTATTTATTGCATTCTATTTGTGCTTTTCTTGCACCTTGTTGCCTCTATTTTGCTTTGTACCTGTATATATTGTGTCTTGTGCTTGTCCTGCTTTACTGTTGCTGTTGTATTGCTGCTGGTACCCAAATTTCCCTGAGGACTCTCCAAAGGGATTAATAAAGTATTTCAATTCTATTCTATTCTATTCTATTCTAATCTAGGTTACATTTAGTCCGGCAACAAATAAAAGAAATCTAATAAACAAAAGGTGTCCTTAACTTACGGTTTTAACAGTTGACATTAAAAATTACAAAAAGGAAACTTAACCAAATATCCAATACAAACTTAAAGCTTAAAGCTACAACACAAAAGGCTACTCACAAAAGGTGAGAGTGTGTCTGCTCAATATCAACTCAAAAGGCACAACTGTGCACACAACCAAAAGCAAAGGAATTCAGCTCACAAACCACACGGGTATTCTAACACACAAAGACCAGCGTCTACTCTCAAAACCCAGCCTGGCAAACTGTAGGCCTGATGGAACACAGCTGTCACGATTGCAGTTGCTTCCTCCCTTTTGAAGTACCTGAGGATTGGCTGTCGAGGAGGAAGGTGGGAACAGCTTCATCGTCCAGCTGGGCATAGTGTAGATGGAGGCCTGGGGTCGTAACAACCAGAGAGGTCTTCAGCCATTGGACCTGCATGTTTGTGAGGATCTCCTCCTGACTGGGAAATAACAGGTAAAGACTGACCAGCTACTGCCCAGGAAACAGTGGCATCTTCATCTTCAGACTTACATGCTTAGCTGTCCATTTTTGGTAACCCAGAAGATCCAGCTGACTAGTCAATAAGTCTCTCTGATCCTACAGTATATAGCAGTACTCTTACAAGTGTTTTTTCTTTTATTTGTTTTTTTTTTTTTTTGTTGTTGCTTGTTTGTTTTTCTGCACATTGATATGTAAGTAAGTAGTAGTCTAATTCATGCTTTGTTGGTTTTGGCTCACATTTTTTATTTTGCATTGCTGAGGGGGTAAGCATCTGTGTTGCTGTGAAAACTTTAGTTTTGTTCAGCTTTCAAATTTTAAATTAAACTGTTTCTTAAAATGCTCAATATCAGTTTTATTTAATGAGTTTTCTTTTCTTGTATTATATTTTTTCAGCTATCTTACTTGAGTGGCTCAACTTTAGATAATTAAAATTAACATGAAAGGTTATCATGGCTGTAAAGTGTAAAAAAATCTGGCATTTTCATGAATCATCGTAGTTGGACAAACTAAGGGTTCCTAAAAATCATCTTACACAGGGATAAAATCTGCTTGAAAAATGAACTTGGCAGTATGATCAGACCTACTACAGTTTGCTGGCACCTTGTGATGCACTCTACTGTGGAATAACATTGGAGTTTATATAAATTGACTACACGGCATCTCATTAAAGGTATAGCAGAAAACAGTGGTTCCAAATTTAAAAAAATCAATTCTATTAACATTTTCTTCAGTGCTATGTGCCAATATAACAGATGGCAGTGACTTAGATTTCACCCCTACACAAGTTAATTATCTTGTTGTGCTACAACTTCAATGCATGCAACATTCAGTAAAGGTGCACCTCTAAAAAACACAGTAAATAAGACTGGTTCCAAGGATTTAATTTACAGCTACAGCACCTTAAAGCAGATTTTCAGAAAGCTGGAACGGAAGTGGTGGAAGTTATTATTGGAAAGGAAGTGGAAGTTATTATTCATCATCAAGTAGGGCATCTTGATTTATGTGTACTATTTCTGTCCCATAGGATCTTTGGCTTAGAGTTTTTGTGTTTGTTAGTGTTTCTGTTCTGCCTTTCACCTGTGATCCCTAAGTTTGGTTCTGGTTGAGGTCTCTTGTGAAAAGGGAATTCTCAGGATGGGAGACTGAACAGAACAAAATAGAACAGGACTAAAGATTTGCTGTAATCTGTTAGCTTTTGTAACTAGGCATTTTAATGTGAATTAGGTATTGTAAAAGTATTTTCTAATGGCCTGAATGGGTTTGAATTGGATTAGAATGAACTGGATTGAAATGAACAGTATTTCATTTAACTTGAATTGCTGTCTTAGTAAAGTAACAGTGTTCCCATAAACGAGGCGAGAATAAAATGCAGGTAGAATGATTGTTCATTTTATGAATCAATAAGTTAATTTTCTGAGGTTTGTAATTCTTTCAGTGCCCTTCTCTCACATTTATTTCCACACAGAAAGCAGTTAAGTTTAAAACTGCTCAATTTAAACATTAAATTGAAAAAAAAAATTAGCTCCAACACTGCTAGATAATAAAGGATTTGTGGAAATCACCTTTTTTTTCTCCCAACAAAGGTTCTCTTTTATAAATGTGGAAAAATTAAGCACGTCCGCACCACCACATACCTCTGCACAACCTTTTAGAAGAACTGCTGGTCCCATTCTGCTGACCAGCAGCTCTTGGTCAAAGTGGCACAAACAATGAAGGAAGAAAAAGAAGACTGAACTCTAATCTCTATGTTTTCTTTCTCTAAGGTTTTGATAGTTCCAGTGACTTTACCTGACAGTGCAGAGAAAACAAGAAAATGTGCAGAGGAAGGGAAATGACATGGTGCAAAGAGGTCCTAGGATGGGACTCAGACCTTGACCAACTGTGCCATGGGGCACCCCGTCAACCATTTGAACTATCCAGCACGTTGTCTCTATCTTTTCACAGCCCTTACACCCACATGCTTTCACTGGCTGTATCTACAAGTCTGAGCCAAACAGAGCTGATAAAACATGCAGTGTCACTTTTAGATTGCATCCCAACATATCTTAAGGCATTAATTAGGTTTGCACACAGTTCTGTGAACCTGTGTAGACCTGATACTCTATAGACATTATATGATCGCACTGATACATTGTATCAGATCTTAACTGTTCTGGTCCAAAATATATATCTGACACCATGTAAGCCACTGAGACTTCTAAGAACATCTGGGTCAAGTTTGTGTTCCATCCCAAGAGTCCCAACAAGAAGAATCAGCATTTAGATTTTATACTCATAATATCTATTTTTTTTTTTTTTTTTTTTTTTTGCCACCACTTTTAATAAAGTTTTTTTTCTCTTATTTTTTTCTCTGGATTTATTTATTTATTTATTTTGCATCTGTAGGCTACATTGATGATAATGGTGATGATGACTGATGATAATGTATTTTTCACTGATGTCTGCTTATGTCATTTAACCCACTGTATCTATTCTGTTGTTTCTCTATCTTTTAGCTTCTTCTGGTTTTATTTGATTCAATCAGTTAGTTTTAATCTTCTACCTTTAATGTACTTTTTAAAATTATTTTGCACTGTGTTTTAACATTTTATCTAAAGCCCTTTGTTTTATTCTAGATTCTCCTCTTGGCATGTACTTCTGGTCTGGTTTATATGCTATTGCAACTTCTACTGGGAAAGAAAAGGCAAGATAGGGAGGCACTTGAAAAGTTCTGTTTTGCCGTCCTTTGACCCTCCTTTTCTCACATCTGGAATGTTCATCTTTTACCTTTGTTTCTGACTTTTAATATTCTCTCTTAAGCATGGTGAAACAAATTACTTGCTTAAAGGTCCCATATTATACATTTTTTAACAATTTTATATAGTTGTCAGAAGTCCAACAACATTGATTTCAAAGTGTATTACCACAAATTCAGCCTTGCCAAATGTGGCTCTAGTGAGCTCTAATGAGAACGGGCTGTTTCAATGTCTATACCTTTAAATGTCATGAGTGGTGCCTGTCTATGCCCCTCTCTGGGAGAGGATCCGGCTTTCACTGGCACCTGCTCTGTGGTTTTAGAGGGCACGTTCAGCTAGCATATAGCTTTTCTGTCACATTAATGACAGTATCCACTACTGGGGGTAGTGGTTATTTCCCTATGTGAGGTCACAAAGGGAAAGATCTCAGACTCACCTGTTTGAGCACACATTTGCTAAAAAGTGGAGCAAGCAAGTGAGAGAGGAGACAAAGTTTTCACATTTTTGGGGCTCATACACAGGCTATGAGGACACATGTGACTGTTAGAAAACCTTCAGAAAGTGAATTTTGCATAATATGAGACCTTTAAGTGTGGTGGTGAAGACCCAGAACTCACGTTGATGGCCCTTAAAAAATATAAATAAATAAATAAAAAATATTTAAATAAAGTTTTTCAGGTTTCTGTTCAGACCGTTCAGATGGGGAACAGAAGCAGCAAATATGATGAAACACTAGAAGGCCCGGCAGGGGAGATTAACAGATTTTATTTTGTTTATGTTCAAATTGTCTCTCTCTAATTCTCCTATTCTAAATGTTTCTTTTGCACCCACTGTAATGCTTTTAACGTTTTACTTAAAAAAAATAAACTATTCAAATACAGCTGAGAACAGGTTAGCCTGGATTTATAAAAACAAATAGCAAGATCATTTCTAAGCTTTACCCAGCAACCTCTGTTTATATAGCTTTTCTGTCATGTAAAGTTAGAGAACCTCAAGTTTATAGTTATTTTCCTTTGCAGAAAATAATGCTCCTGAGCAGAAATTTCATTTTTAGACCAAGCTTTTATAGTCTTACTTGTCTAAATCACTGTGGTACTCATTTGTACAATGTCTGCCTCATGGCTTGTTTGGCAATATTCACACAAAGAGTGAATTTCTGCCTGCTACTCTGATATTTTACATCAGTCAGCTGACAAACAGAGTAGACTGGACCTTTTAGGTGAGGTGGCCAACAGAGTGTTCAAGACACGGGGTGACAAATGGAGCTCCAGCAATGCCTAGCACGAGAAGAATAGCGTGCTTTTAGAACATATTAGTTTGGAAAAGTATGACAGTAATTCTCAACCTAAATCAGTGCAAAGACCCATTTATGTCTGTTTCAAGTGTTTTCATACACTGCTGCCCTTTATACTTCCACATTGTTTACGTCTTTTATGTTTTTTACGTTTTTTACGTCTTTTATGTCGCCATGGTTATGAAGTCGAACTAATCCACTAGTGGGCAGTGCTGAGTTCAGAGTTCACTGGCGTTCTGGCGTTAGTTTCGGACAATGATTGATGGCAATAATGCTCTGCTATTAAGCTGTTTGCAGCCACCTGATACACTCACCCAGATTTCCTTCAAAAGCTCATGCCATCTCTACAGTTGTCCTCTTTGTTGTTTACTTCTTCTACCTGTTACTATTCTTCTTCTTTGGTTTGTTCTTCCACTGGTTGCATTTCAGCTATACTGCTCAACAGTGAGCCCGCGGGTTCTGGTGGTATTGATTTGTTTGCTGCGTCAAGAAAAGGTGCCTGAAATTCCCCAATCACGTGCGTAAACAACGCAATTGACAGACAAAACCGTCCGTCTGTCTGAGTATCCGTCTTCTGCTTCGAGCATAAATGGGCTTTAAGATGTAAGGATTTATGAACTACACGTACATTCTCACATATTGTGTTAACAAGTCTAAAACAGGAGATGACTGCATTGTTTTTGTCTTTGATAAACTTTTAATTCTAAATGTTAATATTATCAAATTTTAGCAGAAACAATTTCCAAAAAGTACGTGAATTTCCCATTATCTCTTTATTACCCTTGAATGAATGAAATACTTTGAAAATGTCCCATATAGGTTGATGCTGTTTCAGGGATGCCAGTGACTTAAATGGCCAATAAGTCAGATTTAGTCAGGTAATTCTGTAGGGAAACCCCATTACTGGTGGTCTTAAGCTTTTAAAAGCCACTTAGACTTGCTGTCATCCTGCTGTAAGAATCACGAGACAACACATCTGGACAGGCATTAAATGCAAACTTCCCCAATTAAAATCTATAGCACATCACATCAGATGTAACTAACCTCATTACTTTAAGCTTTGGTCCTTAAATAGAGAATGATGTGCCTGACAACTGTGTTTACTGCAGTTTTGTGCCAAAAACTGCTGTACAAAAACAAAACAAAACAAAACAAAAAAATCTTCTGATACTTTCACTGCAAGGTGTTTTAGTTAAATAGCATGTCATCAAAATGCTGCCTCAGCAACTGGTTTGAATTTGAGAATCTTTTATTTTAAAAATCACATCTAAATGACATACTTCCATACATTTGTTTGAGTTTAACTGCTAATTTTTAATGTTAAAAGTTTCTAAGCACCCAAACTTTTTAAAATAAAATAAAAATGTTCATAAAATTAGAACATGCAATAGGGTCCTTCCCCAAGTGGAGGAGTTCACGTATCACGAGTGAGGGAAGGATGGAGCGGGAGATCGACAGGTAGATCGGTGCGGTGTCTGCAGTGATGCGAACTCTGCATCGGTCTGTCTTGGTGAAGAAGGAGCTGAGCCAAAAGGCAAAGTTCTCGATTTGCTGGTCGATCTACGTTCCAACTCTCACCTATGGTCACGGGCTGTGGGTAGTGACCGAAAGAACAAGATCGCGAATACAAGCGGCCAAAATGAGTTTTCTCCGCAGGGTGGCCGGGCTCTCCCTTAGAGATAGGGTGAGAAGCTCGGTGATCCCGGAGGGGCTCAGAGTAGAGTCGCTGCTCCTCCACATCGAGAGGAGCCAGATGAGGTGGCTCGGGCACGCCTCCCTGGTGAGGTGTTCCGGGCATGTCCCACCGGAAAGAGGCCCTGGGGAAGACCCAGGACACGCTGGACGGACTACATCTCTCAGCTGGCCTGGGAACGCCTTGGGATCCCTCCAGATGAGCTGGTGAATGTGGCCGGGGAGAGGGAAGTCTGGGTTTCCCTGCTTAGGCGGCTGCCCCCACGACCCGACTCCGGATAAGTGGCAGAAAATGGATGGATGGATGGATGTTCATAAAATTTTTTTAATAATATATATATATATATATATATATTATGTGATTATGGACATTTTAATTTTACTGTTTGTTGTATTGAAGTACATTTAGAATTTCTATTCTGTATCCAAACAGTCTGGTGTATTTTTTCACACTCGTTGCAGCAACAGTCTAGCTGTTGTTTTCACAGAACTGGAAAGCAGAGGACGCCTAGGCTGACAGAAATAAAATGTTTACTGCAGAGGTCTGGTTGGTGGTGAGTGGATGAGTGTAGCAGGCTCGAAACACAAGGCAGACAGGTGATGAGGGGGGCCTAACCAGAGAGGTAGAGAATGACTGGTGGAGGTATACTGCTGGCAAGGAGGAGATGAACTAAAGGTGTCATTGCTTGATTAAAGGTGCCAGGTGTGCACACACATGCATGCACACGGAGGTAGACAACTTAGGGGACCAAACGAGACATATGGGTAAAGGGAAAATGGGGAACATAACCAGGAAAAGAAGAAAGTGAAATCAGAGCCTGAACAAGAACGAAACAGCACTTAGCTTTCACTTGTGTTTTTTTCTCAGTAGCCTAATATGTACTGATCTGACAACAGCAGCAGTTCTCTCTTACAGGAAGTTTGAAGGAAACAAATATTTCAACATGTTCCACTGAATATGACAGCATGCATATTAAAAACCACATGAAATGTTTATAAGAAACCACCACACAACATGATTCATATTATCAACATAATTTCTTTCATTTTCAATAAGTCTAAGACCTTTTCATTTTAAACAGGAAGTAACACAAGTGTACGCTGAATGAGGAACTTTCTTTGTATGAAGTGAGCCTACTGAGTGATATTTGTTGGAGGAAAAAGAAAATTTCTTAGTCATAGTTTTTGGCACACTAAGAAGTCACTGCTAATATGTAGCAGTGCGTATCATTTTGGAAATTAAGCTGCTTGTGCCCGGAAGAGATTCCTGCTATCAGCGTCCTTAATTACAGCCCAGACATGTGAATGCAATCTTTGATTATGGTCACACAGTACAGATTCGTGTGATCTGTTTATAGCTGTAGCTGCTAGAACAGTGTGAAAACAGTTTTTCACACTCTCCTAGTAAACCAGAAACTGAATTATGAATAGAAAATAAGCCGTTCTCCAATGCCCTGTCTGCTATAGCATTTCTCTCATCTCAAAAGATTTAATCTGTGTGGGTGAAAATATGTTATTTGTGTTAATACAGCAGCCATCACATGACACTGCTTTCTCCCTTGAGGGCATTAAGTGTCATAATACAGACCTGCTCTTTTGACTGGCCTTGAGGATGTTAAAAATGAGAGCTTTCAGTGATGGAGGTGACTTGAAACTACTTTAAAAATGATGGGGAAACTTTGATAAGTCCTCAACAGGGACACAGACTGTCAGGAAGACAGATACCTCAAGTGAAGCCAGGGACCTTTCATTAGTGTAACACAATTCCTCTGCCATCTGTTTTAGCTGACAGCAGTAGGGTCCTTTTAGAGCACCCATACGGCATTGCTTATCATTGGCTCTCCTGGGACTTTCCAGGTGCTTCAGCATACAGCTTTGCTTAAGTTTACCTTCAAAACATGTACTAAAAAATAAAAAAAAAATATGTATATATATATATATATATACATATATGATTCTCAATTATTTGAATAATCAGTCATATAACAAACCCTCCTTGAAATGCACTCATGTATAAAATGTGGAATACAGCTTAGAACATCTTTGGTATTCCAGAAACAAACATCTGTAATATCACCTGTTCTTCAATTTATAAGTCTCCTCCTGTACTACTGTTATGTGTCCAACAACAGATAAAAATCTCTAGCCAGTACGCTACTTGATCAAGGTGGTGTTGTGCTTTGCTAACCCCTCTATCAGTATTCCAAGCACAGGGTAGAGGCACATCTTGAAAACAAAGCCACTGCAGCAGACAAAAAGCTCATCCAAAGCGAGGTTTAGAGCTCCCTGGAAAAGGCCAGAGGGGGAACTAATTTTTCATGATCAGTGACAGTTATACTGATGTCAGAGCTTAAGAAATCATTGAGCACATGCACAACTACCCTAAGAGGCATCTGTTAGAGTGACAAGGGTCCAGAGGGGAAAAGGATGGAGTGGGAAAGCACTAAAGTATGAGACAGGCCAAAAGCGAGAGAAGCGAGGAGCAAAATACAGAACCCCTAATGAGGGAGTGTAGACGCTAATTAAATTTGAAAGAAAATCTCAGTGTGAAACTTTATTCTGAGGGAAGGTGTGATAAATGAAGCCTCCTCCTGAATGGGGCAGCTTGTTATTGTTCTTTGAGTGGGGGTCAATTAAATAGTAGGTTTCAATACTGAAAGAAATGTTCAGCACAACAGACAGGCATACATATGGCCACGAAAGATGTGGTGTTCACTGTAGTTAGTGTGAAGTGAGTGAGAAATTGGGGGGCAGATATAAGGTCTAAATGAATGTATAACAAGATGATGGATTAATACAAACACACAAAAGAAAAAACGCCCAGTAGCCTTTTCCTTATAGCCTTTTTGTCCACAATTCTTATGGTAAACCTCTCCTGTACCTAAGCATAAGCTCTGTAAATGAACTCCTCAGGCTCCAGTCATGGTTGCATTACTCTGAGGCCCATACTGAATGTGAACACTTAGGTTTTGCTTGCCAGATGAGTCCAAATGACTCTGGCAAGTTGGAGAGTGTGTGCATAATGTCTGACCTTTCACAAATTTTTCTGTGTTATACTAGAATTTAGAAGTGTTTAAAAAGCTGTGAAAAAGCATTTCTTCATGAGGGAAGCACTTGATGTTAATTTCAACATTGGATTTCAAAAGTTCAGAAGAGAAAAAAAAGGTATTTAATGATCTGTCATGAGATCGGGTTATAATAGGCTATGCTTCGCAGGCCTACAGAACAATCAAAGCTCAACTGAACAATTATTTTGTTTTTCCTTACTCTATTCCTCATACGGATATTGCTGAAAATTTGATGTGTCAGTGTTCGAATGTTCTGCATGTTTGGCCGCTTACAGGGGAAGGACAGATGGGATGCTTGAAAGTGCTAATCAAGGACCTTTGTGGACTGGTATATGTAGCCTCGTTTCCATGTGTCTGGTTTGGTACAGTATGGGTGGGTATGCATTTTTTCTGTGTCGCCACAGGCAAAAACTGGGAATGGTACCAGAATTTTATTGAAAATACAAGCTGCAGTGAGCTTACGTTTGCATTTTGCATTGAATTTTGCATTAATGATAATTAGGGTGTTCTCTGAAGCCCTCTTCACCCCTCTAAAACAGGTGCACATGCTTTAATCCACATCTGCACTAGTGTTTGAGTTATGCAGATGTCTAGAATGGAGTGCCAGGAAAAGTTCACGGCATTACAAAAAAGGAAAATTATTGTACCAAGGAAAAAAAACAAAAAAACAACACACAGGAGGTTCAATGCAAAACATAACTCAGGTGACATTTACTGTAGAATAAACTTCAGTACAATTTCTTTTAAACAACACATTCATTCAAACACATTTCCAGCTAATGATAATCCTTTACTGCTAATGAAAATAAAGATGAGTCAAGTCCGAACATTTGGGTTTTATTATAGTGGTCTTCGGCCACTATGGCCACTATGACCTATGTACGCGACAAACATGCACTTGAATACATCGCTATGCTTTGTCTGTCTCAGCCTGTTTATGTTATCATGCTGCTCTCAAGCACATCACTGCATGCGTTTATTAATATGAAAAGTTATTTGGTCATGTCACTGTGCAAACACTCATTTCTGCTTTGCAGAATTTCCTGAGTTTTGTCAGTCAACATTTGTTATCTCTTTTTCCTTATTAGAAAACAGGGGCTTACATTTTACCTGGTGCAGATTGTCACGCTCACTGTTCAAACTGACGAACGTTGCCAATGCTCATGTCAGCAATCACTTATTAAGCTTGATTCAATGCACAATTAACCTGACACCAAGTCTGAGTTAAATATGGCCCTTGTTGAGTTCCTTAGAAGCATCTCAGTGATCAAAGAGTGACACTACAGAGCTAGAACAAGACGTAGCACATGCACAGATAATGACATATCTGCTTGCTCCTGCTGTTGATGGTACAGTAGCGCAATACTGTCGTAAAAACAGTGCATTTTAATGCTAAAGCTGTACACAAGCCAGGACTGTCTGGAGCAGCACCACAATTATTATTGTTGTTGTGTTCAGCATGTGTCTTTCCCACTGACATCATATAGTCTCACCCTCTAGTGGTGTGGTTACACTGTCCTCACAGTCACAAACCTATCCACCTTGGTACCTGTTTTCAGATATGAGCGGTTTCGTGGGGATGAAAGGGTGGATTGCTAAAATAAGTTTGCGGTTTTACTGCAATTTGGAGTCATGGGGACAGTCCCGTAATGTGTCAGCATGTTTTGAATTAAATAAAATGTTAAAGATGACAGGTCACATCCTGGGGGATAATTTGCCCAAACTATAAAATTTTACTCAAACAACGAGATGCCAACTTTGGGTTTGATAAGATAACGGATTGCCAAAATGATTTATTTTATAGGAAGTTTGCTTGGACACCCCAAATTTCAAATTTCTGTTTCAGCTAAAAGCAGATTGACGAAAAGTCGTTAAGACAAGGGAAGTTTATTTCTATAGCACATTTCATGTTCAAGACAATTCAAAGTGCTTTTCATAAAACATTAAAAGCATTACAGCAGAGTGCAGGAAGCAATAACACGTGCATTAAAAACAAACTTAAAAAAAGGAATGAAAAAACAAAAAACAAAAAGAAGAACGCTAAAATAAAAGAGATAAAATGCAAGGGATAAAGTTCTAGTGTTTTAACAGTTGTTTTGACAATAGGCAGCAAAAAGAAAGTTTTTAACCCTGATTTAAAACTGCTGACAGTTTCAGCAGACCTGCAGTTTCTGGGAGTTTGTTCCACATGTGAGGAGCATAAAAGCTGAACACTGCCTCCATGTTTAGTTCTGACTCTGGCAACAGAAAGTAGACCTGACCCTGATGACCTGAGGGATCTGGTTGGTTTATAACAAACAAGAAGATCCTGAATGTATTTTGGTCCTAAATCATTCAGTGCTTTGTAAACTAACAGCAGGATTTTGACGGGAAGCCAGTGTAAAGATCTGAGGACTGGAGTTATATGATCTACTTTCTTGGTCTTAGTGAGAACTCGAGCAGCAGCGTTCTGGACTAACTGCAGCTGTCTGATGGACTTTTTAGGGAGACCTAAAGACTACTAAAAACAAATACATAGTTTTTTTCTCAGTCATCAGTCCTTTAATTCTCGATTATGTTCTTTATGTGATAAAAGGCTGACTTCACAACTGTCTTAATATAACTGCTAAAATTCAGGTCTGAGTTCATGACAACGCCCAGATTTCTGGATTAGTTGTTAGTTTTGAACTTAGCTGTTTGAAGCAGAGTGCTGACTTTTAAATTATTATTTCAGTTTTGTCTTCATTTAACTGAAGGAAGTTTTGGCATATCCAATCTTTAATTTGATCGATGGTTATGTTGATTTGTGTGTCATCAGAATAGTTATGGTAACATATTTTGTTGTTTTTCATAATTTGAGCAAGTCAGACCATGTAGATGTATAACAGCAGTGGGCCCAAGATGGAGCCTTGGGGAACTCCACAGGTTATTTTAGTTCACTCAGAATTACAGTTACATATAGACACAAAGTAGTCTTTGTCTTTTAAATACGATTGAAACCAATTAATTGCAGTGCCAGAAAGTCCTTCCCAGTTTTTAAGCCAGTCTAGAAAGATGTTATGGTCGGCTGTGTCAAATTCAGCACTGAGATCCAGTAGAACCAGTTCCTAAATGTGTCCACTGTCTGTGCTCAAGTGGATGTAATTTAAGACCCTAACTAAAGCAGTCGCAGTGCTGTGGTGTTGCTGAAACAGTTCTTTAGTGTCAGGAAGTGTGTAGCTGTTGAAAGACAGCTTTTTCTATAATCTTACTGAGAAAAGGGGGGTTTGGTATCAGCCTGTTGCTGCTCATGATTGACGATCTAAGTTTTTCGTTTTCAGTAGTGGCTTGATGACGACTGTTTTTAGGGTCTGAGGAAAAACACCTGAAAGCAGAGACGTGTTTACAATCTGTAAGATATCTAAGGCCATGCATCCTGAAAAAACCCAGTTTGCAGGGCATCAAGACAGCAAGTGATTGTTTTCAGATGGCCAATGATCTCATCTGGGTTTTTAGGACTGATTAGACTGATTAGAGAAAGGGGTGTCATGGTGTTCATGTCTCTGAGTGGACGCATCAACATATTGCCAACCCCTGGCATGGAAGCACTGACTGACTGCTTCTTTCTTTACTGCCAAAATTCAGAAAATCAAACTCATTACAGGTCCACAGTAGGATAGAAGTTCCAGGTTAGTGACACATGAGGAGGTTAACCTGTCAACAGTAACGAACATGGCATGAGCATTATTGGTGTTCTTAGCAGTGATGTCAGAAAAGAAACATTGCCTTGCATTTCTCAGCTCCAGAGCTCAGTCTCTAATGTGAGGATTTTTTCAAAACCATTCACTTTGATGTTTTAAGCATGGCTATTTAATTGATATTTTATCTCCGAACCCAAAAGATTTTACCTCTCAGATCACTTAAACAATATTAGAGACCTTAATCAGTCAAATATGACTGCTGCTTGTTCAAAATTATAGAAAAAAGACCAAATACCTAATCTTTATGAGCATTCTGACCTTGTTTTAACAATCACCAGTTCCTCCATGCAGCTGCACAGCACTCAGAATACAAGAAGATAACACATCATTTTCAGATAATCATTTCAGTTTGTAATAGAACTCAGAAATAGCAAGTAGTTAATACCATGAATGACGATGATGGAGGTGGTGATGACAATGTACTCTGCCATTTATTCATTTTAGCTGTGGTTTGAATGTATGCATCAGAGCTTTCAACAGAAGGCAACTGTTGTTTGGCATCATCATATCGGAACTTTTGTTAATCACACTTTGATTATGTGGTGTTATACCTGTATTATCATATCAGTGTAATGTTCTTTGCAGAAAGAAAGAAAGAAAGAAAGAAAGAAAGAAAGAAAGAAAGAAAGAAAGAAAGAAAACTGCTTGTTGGTTGGCGAGAAAAAGAAATTAGCGTGCAAGATGCTGTACAAATCTTAGATTTTCAAATTCTCAGAGTTATTTTCATGAAATCTTTACTGCACTCTTATCACATAATTCAGCATTAAAAGCGTCCAAATAATCCTAATGATGCTACATTTTATAAACAAGTTGTGATTGTTCTGATCAGACTGATGAAAGAAACAAGCAAAAACAAAGAAAGAAAGAAAGAAAGAAAGAAAGAAAGAAAGAAAGAAAGAAAGAAAAACTGTTTAATCTTATAAGTATATGGATGTTTGACTGTAATTTGGGTTTGTTACAGCAGAAGCATTTCTCAGGTACAGGTAAGAATTGGTTCATTTAAGCACTAGAAAATCTTTTAAGCAAATATCACACTATCCCCAAAAGTCAGAGAAAGAAATGAGGATAATATTAGCTCAAAAATCCATAATACAATACCACAAGGGGCACAGTACAGATGTTTTGCATTGCCAAACCTTCAAAAATGTTTGGCTCTCCAATGAATAATGAGCCCAAAACCGCCACAGAATCTCATAACTATGTAGATTTGTAGAAAACATGTAGATTTGTATATAGAGTAACTGTCCACTTTGACCAAAGGAGCAAAACTTGCCACTTTCATTATAGTTTACAGGAATGTTTTATCTTGCATGAAAAGACACAACCTTCAACCTGACACACTAAACAAGTGTGTCATAAATATAAGTGCCAAGGACTAACCTCTGATGGCAAAATGAATCATGGTTGTGATCAGTTTCTCTTCTGTGATCAATTATAGTTCTGGAGAAAAAAAAAATCGTTTGCATTTTTTAACTAATAAAATCTGGTCCTCTTTCTATCAAGCACTGAAAAAAGACAGACCTGAAGGAATGTTAAGCTTGTTAACAGTAGATCATGTCCAAGTAAATATTGCACACGCTAAAAATAATTAATGAAATGAGTGCATGTAGCTGTTTATATTTATTTATATTTTACATTGACTTGTATGAAATAAATATTTCATAAAGGTTTGTGTTGTTCCTTTATTATACGTAATAAACAGAAAATCTGATGTGGGATTTTATGCCACTTTTATTTTCCGGCTCTATCAGGGGACACAGAAAGGCTAATGCAGGCACTGCTTTTGATGCAGTGTTTCTGACATCTTCATTTTACTTTGTGGCACTTAATTCTTCTTTTTATAGAAGTTCTCTGATGTTCTGCTTCTACCAACAGCGGAACTTCCTGCCTGCTCTACTTTGACAGATCTTTCTGTTGTTTGAGCCTGTGCTGTGTCATCCATATTTATTAATCTCTGTTTTGATCTTTTCAATCATTATTTGCAAGTCTGTCAAATTGTTGCTCATTTCACATTTAAAGGATTTTATGAAATATGAATTTTTCTCTCATTTAGTTGTGGTGGGGTTTTTATGTTTATTTATTCATTGTATGATTTACATAAAAACATGTAATAAATGGCCAGCAGTCATGCAGCCTATGTAACCCCTTCAGTAAATCAGTTTAGTTATGTGTCACTAAAAAAAAAAAAAATCAACAAATCAATCAGTTAATATATATATATATATATATATATATATTTAAATATATATATATATATATATATATATAGCACCTAGCATCTACACACCATAATATAAAAGCGACCTTACATTGCTAGGCTATGATCAAGATCAGGAGCTTACTAAGGACTGGCTCTCGCAGGCAGCTCATAAATAAAAAACACTTTTTGCGTATTCAGGATTCAGGATTTTCTATGTTGTTTTGGACAGATTAACTTCTTCATGGAAGTTTCATTTTATTTGTTATGTTGGCCTTCATTCACCCTGAAGTGCACCCATTGAAGCAAGCCTGCCATATTTGTTACTTACAGATGTTAAACCATTGCTGCAAAGTTGCTACTTTAACCAACAGTGCTGCTGTCACTCAGCTGATTCCTTCATGCTGGCTTCATGTGTGTAAAGGTGTATTGTTAAATTTTTTCTAGCTGGGTAAATTGCCTTTGATGCATCAGTGTGAAATGCCCAAATTTTCCTTTGACAACCCAATGCTTTTTAAAATTCTTTTTCACTTTTCCCAGGTGTTTCTTATTTTCACAGTCTGGCAGAAATGAGTGGCTCTAAAATAAACGCTAACCTGACCATGAAAGTGTATGGTTGCCAAAATTTAGAAGGTAGGTCAACCAACCCAAAGCCTCGTCTCCTCATCTACTCCACTCTCTCCTATGATATGCTCTAGACGTCATGCATTATGCTTGTGTAAAAGAAAAAAAAATAAAGTTTTTCTGTATACTATTGTAATGCAACAGGGTATATCTAGAATAAAACCCTTGTCCATGATTAGTTAGTGCCCCTCTAAGTATAACTATGATTAATTGTAATTACTTGAGTGCCACTCATATATAAGCCTCCCCTACCATGGCTCTGAGCAGGAGCTTTGTGAGAGGACATATGGTTGTGCTCATAGCTTTAACTTAGTGTGACCGCAGAAGCATGGAAGCTACAACTCAAGACTTCTCAAAACTGCAAAATTGCAGTCAAACAGAAATAATGAGCCATTAGTCTTAGTCCAGTCTGTTAACGCATCACATAACGTTGTTCTTACTTCTGCATGTGAGATGATTTGTGATGCTGCATGCAACCATATCTGCTTTAGCTCCTACTGCTGGGAAACAGCTGCTTTTTTGCTGATCCAATCAAACACAATTAGCATCTCCAACATAAACATTTTTTCTCATCATTGTGTGTCTCCCTTACACACACACTTGCACAATCCACCCCCCCTCCCCCACCATTTACACCACTTGCCTTTAGGGAGATGGCAAAATTAAGTGAGCTTTCCATCTGTTAAATTAGAGAGTGTCAAAACTTTTAGCTGCTGAGTGATCCAGAGACATAATCCCATGTCTCCTTGGGTAATGAATTGTACTCATGCTAATTAGCATGCATATGGCCAGCAGTAGCAATGAGAATGTCCTAATCAAAAAGACTTGCGGTTTTGTGATGTCTTTGGCTATTCTCTTCTATCTGTGGCTGACTGGACGGGCCTCGGCCCAAACCTCTGCTGTTGAACACATCCCAATGAACAACACTTTAACTGGCAAGCGGAGAGCAACTTTAAACATTGGCAGAGAGAAGTAGACGTCTTGTGACAACAGCCCCAGGCTGCACTCAGAAGAGAGACACTGTACTTTAGTGTGTGTGAGTGTGTGTGTGTGTGTGTATATATATATATATATATATATATGAATATTGGTGCCTGATATAGTGGACTGAAAATCAGTGACAACAGGTCTTACAGTGAATCCTCCTGAGGCTGGACCTAAACATTACTAAAGCAACATCATATTATCAGAAAACTAAACTAAACAAAAAGCAACCAACTTTCAAAGGAGAGCTTTGAAATGTTCTGCAAGAGGCTCAAAGAACTACTTCTAAAGAATACTTAAAGAAATTGCAAGAATAATTATCTAAGAGGTATCAGGATGTGCTGAATAATAAATGTAGTCATAGTAAATGTTGACTTTACAGGTTATTACAATTGTACAAACTCTATATCTGCCGTTGATGCTTTTTGCATTTCCTTTATTCCTGGCTTGTGACTTTTGATTATTCTGTAAACACAGAGGTTATTGAAAACATAATGTGTTATTAAAAGAAATAACATATATATAGTTTTATCCCTGAAATATTAATATTTTATTTTGAATTGGTGCAGGGTACAACAAATAGATTTATTTTCCCTATAATTTGACATGGTCCATCGTTATCAAACAGTTGCTCCAAAACCCCATTTTGTGAACCAATATGTACACCATATGCAAGGACACTGTCATTCTGGACCATAGTCAATAGAGTGATGGACTGTAAGAGTGTTGGTGACACAGAGAAGGAGAAAGTCTTCATGGGTGAATGGAGCAGAGAGCGTCTGTGTTGCTAAACACGGCCTATAATAGAGGCCAAGGATTAGATGGCAAAATTTATACCCCTGCATCCAAAGACAGATACATACACACACATACATTTATACACACTGCATTCCATCAGGGCTTTATCTGGCCTTTTATTTGCCTTTATCGAGCATGGCGGAGCCAGCCCGCTCAGCGTTAACAATGTCGAGCTAAAGTCATTTCACACAACACTACTTGGTCATGTAAGCTGACAACTTTTATATTCCCTTATGTCCTTGGCTTGCTCTGTCGTGTGGGCTTATCAGGAGCGAGGAGTGGCGCAACCAGTTGGCTTTCAGCACCAATACGTACCACAGAGTGGGGTAAATTGTGCTAATTTCAAGCCTGGAGGAACCATTACTGGAATGTGAGCATAACTTGTAGTGGCAGACAAAACTGCTTAGAAAGAGGGAGCACACATTGCTCGTGGCTCTACTACATGCTGCACTGGGTATAATGTTCAATACTGGGCATTGGTGTGCATCGACGCTTTCACAATCAATTTATTCACTGGTTGACAAAGAGGGGTGTGTGTGTATGTTTTTTTGTAGTGGATCCATGTAGTGTGATGGTTCTTTTGGATCAGGGGTGTTAAAGGTTCATATGCACAGTCTTTTAATTAACCTCATGGCCTGTTACTATCCACACTGCCAGGACACTGCTGACCTTATAGCGATTTATGCCGCAATAAAAGTGACGAGGTTATGGAAATACAGGCTGATGTAGGACGTGACAGAGTTGCTGGACCAACCTTTTACAGGCTGACAGAGGCCATTATCCTTGATGTCAGATGAAGAGGTGTAAGATGGAAACGCTGCTTGCATTTTATGCTGCACTGCTTACTTAACATAAGAAGAGCAACTGCAATTTTATTGGCTAATTCTCTTATCTCTGGTGAAGTTGAAAGTACTTTTTTTTTTAATCAAGAATTTTTTTTGAAATTTAACTGTGGATTTAAACAAAAACACTAATATATACATATATATATATATATATATGTATATATTTAAACTGTGGCTTGTTACAGGGTCTTCTCTGTCCAGATGTTTTTACACATGAACACCGGAGATGTTTGTGAAATTTTGTAGACAATTTGGGCCATACTATCTCCACAGTTGCTGATCAAGCAAACACTTTATGATGAGAAACTTTGTGCTGGAGAAACACTTGGCTTGAAATGGGAGAGGGATCGGCTGCAGGTGAGTGTCTCTGTAGAATGCAGAAGAAGCAAAACTGATGAAATATGTGCGGATGTTGCTGTGTGTTCTTTAAAATCTGTTAAAAATAGAATCTGAGGCTCCATGGTGACTTCTATTGTGTTTGCATCAGTGCTCATATATTTGTGCTAAAACACAATAGTGAGGAGTGAGTGGAAAGCAGCAAACGGGTCAGCAGAAAGAAAAATGAACAGCAACTTCTATCAGTGTGTACTCACTCCACTGACCCACTAGTAGCAAATCCCATAATATATTAATATATGTTGTCACGTTGTCTCACCTGCCGATGTTACAAAGATTCTGCAAGAACTTCGATGGAAAATCTCTACAAAAAGTCCAGAGAGAATGTTGGAGACATTCTTACATGTCACTGATTCACAATATCTTTAGGACATTTTAGGGCTCTAGTGAACAGTGTTGTACTATTTATTGGACAAGTTACTTCATTCAAAAAGTAAATCAGTGACTTTGTTGATTACTTCAAAAAGTAATGTGCTACTGTGAAAAGTGACTTTTTTGTTACTTTGGTAAAAGAACATTCTTAAAAATTCTCCCATTAATATCCACTTAATTTCATTACAGTGTTGTATTAAAATAAAATAAACTCAAACACAAAGTAATTTTTCGACACTAATTTATTGAAGTCAGGCCAAAAGATTATTTGAAAATAAATAAAAAGTAATATAATAGCTGCTCAAAAATTAAATCAATGATGAATGCTGAGCCATCTGATGCTCTATCTTTCTCCTACTCTTTATTATATATTTTTTTTTTATTTGTATATTTCCTTAGTTATTCAGGAGCACTGTCTCTCTGTCAAGTGAAGTTGTGCATGCCTGTGTTGGTAGGGGCGTGCCTGTTGGGACGCCCGCGGTAACCAAGGAAACAGGCTGTGACCACAGCTTCCTGAAAAAAAGGGGTATTGCGTTCACGTTTCCCGCTCCACATCCAGGGGTTATTGCTTTATGGACAGCTGTGAGAGAATCAGGAGAGCTTTTCAAAGGGCGCAGCGGAAGTCCAAGAAAGCAACTACACTTTAGATAACAAGCCCAAAAACCTGCGACTGATGATATTTACAAGGGACTGCAGAGGAAAAAAAGCCCAACCAGCGGACTAACCACCTCTATCCATGTGGTGCTGGATCACCACTGTAAACAGGAAGAAGCTAACAGTTGCTAGCCAAAATGTATTAATTTAACTATTAACAGACAAACACACCATAGGGGAACAACAACTGAGTTACTTTTTTATAAATGAGTAATGCATTAGAATATTAGTTACAGACAAAACTAATGTGTTACTAGTAACGCATTACTACCGAACACTTCATTGAAATGAGCATACAGTATGTCTCTGGATACTAAACATGAATTAACTAAACACTAATTTATCATGTAACGCATATTTTTTAAATTTCAATTGTAAAATTTAGGACAGCTGTCTTTTGAGAAACAATACAAAGTATTTTTCAAGTGCTAAGTCAAATCTACATGCAGGAGATCAGTGCTCTGTCGATCACATACTACTACAAATTCTTCTGAGGATACCACTGACAGACAGGAGGGTCACTCATTTTTGTTTATAACAAGTGTACACTTTGATCATATCAACTGTCATGATACAAAAAAGCTAGACTCACATGAAACCTCTGTTTAAGTGGCAGCTGGGGCTAATAGAAAACTACAGCTTGCAGGATTACTGATCAGTAAAGACTGCAGTAGCTATACCTCCATAGAAATCCTCTTTTTCTTTAGTAATTTCAGTTCTGCTTCCACTGATATTGGACACATAACATTTATTATAAATTGATGTGTTTGGGTATTCCTACTACAATAAAAAAAATTACACCAAACATATGCTATGCTGCAAGGGATGAAGCTAAGTCACAACGTAATCCATCCATCCATCCATCCGTCCATCCATCCATTCATCCATCCATCCATCCATCCATCCATCCATCCATTCATCCATCCATCCATCAACTTTCTTCACTTATCTGAGGTAGGGTTGTAGATGTAGAAGTCATCAAAGCCATCAGTCCAAAAGTCTTCAGTTTTTGTCATTAAGGTGACTGTGCCAAACTACAAACTACAGAGAAAGTGAAGCAGTTGAAAACTCTCACCAGGAAAAGTTTGAATGACTTTGCATTCTCCACAGGTGCAGAGCCCATCCGAGCCTTTGAGGAAGGAGAGTGACTCGCGATTTCAACCAAGTTACTCCAGCATCTCTGTGCTGGGGCTTCCTCCTCTCCGCCTCCCAGTCTTGCTCCTTGCTGTCTGAGTGGATAACAATAATAAGTGAATGTGGGGAGTGAAACACAATGCAAATTCGATGTAAACACATCTGAGGCTGAGATAAATCAAAATCCCAGACAACTGTGAAATTCCACCCTTATGCATTTTTAAGCTCTAAAAAAAAAACTTGAAGCTAACCATAACATGGTTAGCTATAAATAAATCTAAGAGCAGTTATTTTAAAGCCATATGCCGTCTTTATCTTCAAATTACATCAGGCACAAGTACTTTATATACATGTTCCTTAATATTAAGATGAAACAAAACTTTTTTTTTTTTTTCACAACATAAAAACTGGAGAATTTGTAGCATCAAAGCAGCTCTTTTACTTTGATTACTTCATTCGTACCATTAAGTTGATCTCCGCTCAGAAAATGGCAGTCTTGTTCTTTCAAGTTCAACAGACTCCAACAGTGGCTCTGCCCAGAGGGCAAAATCAGAATCAGAATTGCTTTTATCATCATCGCTGTACAGCAACGACATTTGAGCAGCTGCTCCTTAAAATGGTGCCTTTTAAGTATTAAATAAAAATAATCATAAAAAATAGAAATCTGAGTGCAAAAAAAGTATATAAAATACAATGGAATAGTGCAAATAAACAGAATGTAAACAGTAAATGGTGCAGATGGAAATAATGTAGACAGTAGGCTTAGTCAGTTATTGCACAGAAGGACCAGCTTTATTGCAGGTTTTTGAGCCCTTCTTATCTGTGTGATTTTGAATTGTTTATTGTGGTTATTGCTCAGGGAAAGAAAGTGTCTCTTAACAGAACAGAGAAAGTGAAACAAGGTTGTTTGTGGTGTGACTAGCTGCAGTTACTTGAATGTTTTATGCAAAGAAAAATATGTGGAATGTCTTTTCATTTGAATAAAGAATACTGACTTTAAAACTAGATATAATCTTGAACAGATTGTGTTTTTATTGTTAAATGTTAAATATATATATATATATATATATATATATATATATATATATATATATTCTTTCTTTGATAAAAAAAAATGTTTTAGTGGTTGAAAAAGTGTTGAAAATCCCTCTCAAAACTAAATTGTTAAATAATAAAACAGTCCAGAACTCGGTTCAGGTTCTGTTTTTGAGACCAGATTGTTTCAAACTTTTTTTTAGAATAGAAACTGATTGTGTGTGTGTGTGTGTGTTTATGCTCTCTGTTTTTATTTATTGTTATTAGTATTTTTAAGTTGTGTTTGTTTAAAATTGCAATTGTGAATCAATCAGTGTGTGCGTGTGTGTTTGTGTGTGTGTGTAGGTATGTGTGTGTTTGGGGTGGAGAGTGGGGGTGATAGTATTCTGCTTAGTCTACCCTCTGCCTTTAACAGGAACAGCAGGGATGTTCATGGAAAAGATGAATAAAAGCCAACTCTGGCAACTCAGTGCCCATCAGGTCACATCTAAGTGTGTTTTTAATAAGACGGCTTAAAGGAACAGCTGTCATGCAGCACAGTAGAATATCACACAAATCAATTAATACTCTCAATACTGTGAATATAGATTGACTCAGACTGTCATTGGGAAGCCAAGGCCAAAAAAAAAAAAAAAAAAAAAAACTGTACTACTGTGTGAAGGAGTTACTGTTGCTGAAGTGATTTCCTGAATAGCTTCATACAATACTGCACTGTTGTGCAACATTTGAAAGTTGATTGATCAAAGGAAGAAGAGATAAAGGCGAAAAAATAACCTATTTCATTTTATTAAATTAATATAAAACTGCTGTTAAACTAATTTTATTGAATTTAACAAGCGTATAACAGGAAAAAAGGTACTGAGAGACGATTATCTGTCTCCTTGTCTTTATCTGTCTATACATCTTTTCCTGTTTCTGACCCTTTTCTGTTGTTCTGTTTTATATTCACCTTCCTCACTCCCACCCTCTTTTCCCATATTTTATGTTCTCTTCTGATCTTTCTGTACTTTCCCATCTGTCCAGTGAACTGTCTTGTTTTCTATTCCTTCCCATAACTCTCCCTAGTCTTAGCTATTTTCTTGCTGAAAAGCTGAAAAAAAAGCCCTTTCATTTTTGGACTGGATTGTATTCCAATCAAACATTTCATGAACTTTAGTTATTAAAATATAAAACATTAAAAAGTTAAAATCTACAATATATGATTTTGTATTAAAAATGTTCTTTTACCTTTGCATTAGCACTACAATTAAACGTATTTAATTCTGCACCAGCACGTCTACCTTCTAAATATTTACCTAAATATTTGCTTAAAGATTTCTTCATAATTGCAGTATCTATAACATTTAAATAATTTTTTTCTTTCTTAATTTAAATGATACAGTCTTCACCAATGATTGGTAAAAGGAGTATTTTTTCAAGGTACCTGTGCTTTTAGAATGATTTCTTTATCAAGGCTGGGTTGTTGTAACCAACACTCTTTTTTTAATATTAACTCCATAGCAGTATTCGTATACAGCTTGATGCCTGGAAAGATGGATCCTCTCATTATTGCGATTTTTTTTTTAATCTCTTGAAAATGCAGCTGCAATGCACATTAATAAGCGTATAACAGAAAAACTACAGCCATCACTATCTATCACATGTAGCTCTGTGGATCCAGCACTGATGTCATTTGTCATTTTTGTGATTTGCATTCTAGAAAGACTCAAAAATCATACAACTGCCCATTAAATCATGAAACAGATGACTACATTATAAAATGGCTTCAGGGAAGTGAACTTGGGTCGAAGGGTAGGTCTCTCTTCCATCTGAAAGTATGTGCATGAAACCTCGGGGTCATAATGTATTCACACACTGACACAGACACATTTATGTGTGAGTCATGGGGACATCGTGTTCTAGTATAGCAGAGGTTAATGTATGGATCAGATCTGGTTTTAAAGACGGGAAAATAAAAATAAAAATCCTGCAGTAGTTGTTGTGGAATAATCCCTTTTTTCATTTATGTATTTTTCTTTTGCATTTCTGAACAGTTGAATTTGCATTTCATGAGAAGAGAATTATTTACAATGTTCTAGTCCTTTAACTGGAAATTGAGAACTCCAATTAATGACCTTTTTGAATCTGCTCAAACTCTATTTTCGTCATAAATTAATACAATGTTTAATTAACAGTCTAAAAAAGAATGCATAATTCAATGGTGAAAGAAAGCGGCAGATTTTCACCAATGAAATTAAGCTGTTATACATGCCATACATGCCATTTTGCTTGCAACATCCATTTTTATTAAAAATGTGTTTTTTTTCTGAAATTGTTGAATCACTAGAGCTTATCATGATTGAAACAAAAATGTGAACATTTCTTTTTGTTTTAATCCCAAGATTCACAGCCAACATTACACGCCACCTACGAAAACAAGATAAAATGGTGACAAATCATGTACAGTGATAGCTGACAACCGAAATCATAAATAAATTATGCAGACATTCTTCATAAGCTGCCAGATTCTGCTTTGCTTTTCTGTGTTAATAATCAATTTGCAATCTGGTGATTTTAGTGAATCGTTGTTCTCTAGCCAGAAAGTCACACAGTACAATGCCTAACACAAAGACAACTGATTAAAACATGAAACAGTCCCTGAATGAAAGCACGGCTCTATTAAAAGACACCATAACATACGAGACCGCCACCAATCACTGTTCCAAACGGAAGTTTAATGTAACCCAAAAACAATAAAGGAGAAGTGAACCCCGTCCAAAAGAAACAAACAAGGGGAGGAGACCACAAACCAGAGCACACAGTGGGCCGTAGGATGGGTTGCTCCCCAAATCAAAAGTCCAACTCAAACTAAAAAGAACCACAACAGAAAACTGAACTGACGGAGACTCCCAACTCACAAGGGAAAAAGAAACCACATGAAGCTGTAGTGATACGGGCATTGGTGGTGGCCCACCAGGACACCTCCCACAGGCGTTATATAGACCAGGTTGACCAATCGGATCTGTAAGATGTGATTATTAAGTTGGCTTTTACTGTGACAAAAAGCAGGTGCTGTGAGGAGCCCAGTTTTACCGTCAAGATCCATTCCCCTCATGAGAATCATTCTTCTTTTTAAACACAGAGGAACAATATTTGACAGTTTGATAGGATGCAGTTTGCAATATTTATGAAATCACAGACATGCTTTCATCTGTGTTGTTGAGGCTTTTTGAGACACTGTGTCCACCTTTGTTGTAATACGTGTTGTAATACAATGCACTATACGTTGGAAAGAGATACACAATTTCATTGTAAGATGGCAGTCATTTTTAAACAATGTCCCTTTATTGTGTTTTGTTTGTTATCCTTCAGCTTGCAGGACCGTTTGACAGCATCTGGGCATGAAACAGTCAGTTATTGTTCTAAATTTGGTAAGTTTCCTGCGTCTTTCTGCCAACAAAAGTTTCAGCTCATGCATACTTAAAGTGGTTCTATTATGCTCGTTTCAGGCTAACTTATTTTAATATTTGAGTTCACAATGGCGGGAATCAATCCAGCATTTTTCACATACCCCTTTATTTTATATCGATCTCTCAGATCAGCCTGTGCCAGAAACAAGCAGAATGAAACTCTTCCGCCCTGAGCCCCGCCTCCCCCTAATGTGGACTGCCTCTGATCGGTCAACCGCCAGGAGTAGTTGTTGGAATCGCCACTGTTTTCGTCATAGAAACATTGGCAGAACTCGTAAACAAACTAAAGTAATATAACTACTCAGCCAACAATGTCAACACAAAACATACAGCCACACATGTTTGAATCTAAATCACACCCAAATGAGAGTGAAGAACTCAGCAACCCGCAGCAAGGAATGCAGCAGGACGTATGTGTTTGGTAAATACTCTGCTTACAAGCTATGGTCCAATATAACGTTGTTTGCCATCCTTCACTTGCCTTTTATATTTGTACATTTGTGTAAGTGTGACAAATGTACTACAATGCCAACAGAGGTGGAAAATATCAATGCACATCAATTGTTTCGCACGGCTAATCTGCTGGATGTTTTTAGCCTTGTTGTAATATTTGTAATGGTCATCATTAAATGTGTGTTACCTGCTGGTAGTGATCAAGTAAAGTAGGTGTGGGTTACTTCCTTTAGTTAGACCGTAGTGTCTGTAGTGGTGTATGTGAGTGTGGTGCGTGCGTGTGTGCAGTGAGTGAGCCTGTGAACTTTCTCCCAGTTCCTTTCTCCAGTCTCTGCCACCTGATGATAAGTGGGGCGTCCTTGGGAGCTGATCCAGGAAAAGTCCACCACCCGAGAGGAGGGTGGGGGGACTGAGCATCCGTCAACATAGCCTTCCAGGAGAACTTTATAACCAGCCATCCAAGGCCAGTACAGGGAGCCGAATTAGATAACAGCATTTGTTTCAGTTTCAGGCCAGAGCTGTTTCGTCTGCCTTGAGTCTCTCAGTGGTCCCACTGGCGACTCTAAATCATCCGAATTTGTGGGTCAATTTCCATCCAGCCGAACCGACAACTTCTCCAAGTTGGTGTCCACCCTGCGTACGAGCTCCAGAATCGCAACCAGCTTGCCATTCTGAGCTAGAATAGCCTCCAGTTTATGATTAAGCTCTTGCAACGCCAAAGTCTGATTGTTCATAGCTCGACACACACCGGCACAGAAATCCGGCAGCTTGCCAGTGGCCACCGACAGTGTCCGAATAAATTCATGTTCAGCTGCGTCTACACTTGGCCGCGATGGGAGACCCTCTCCCCCCCTGCCATGTGTTTCTTATGTTGTTAATGTCTGAATCATGTGCTTTTATGTAATAAGGTGTGTTTTTTTTTGTATCTCGACACTGGGCCCTTAGGCCCAGCATGGAGATGCCTTTTTTTTCTCTAGCCTCATCTTATTTCCTTCATGTTATCTTTTCCATCTATATCTAATACTAATATAGGTGCGCCGCGCTGTCAGTCTGCCTGATCCTGTTTGTGCTTACATGTTGTTGCTGTCTAGTCTTGGATGGGTTGTACTGGAAGTCATTTCGTTGTACCTGTGTCCTGCACTTTTATAATGACAAATAAAGAATCCTGAATCTTGATTGTAGGAACAGACCCTCCTTTGAGCTATAGCCTAGCCGTAAATCCCTCATTGTACCGGTCCTAATTCATCCAGCAACCTTTAGTGAAGTGCTGGTCACAAACACAAACATGGTCGCACCAGTGTGTCTGGCTCCCAAAAACAAACTCCATCAATTGCTGTCTAACCGTTGTTTCCTTCAGGAATTTGAACAAATGTAGCTTTCCCTCACAGCTAAAGAAGCATTTCTTGTGTGAAATGTTGACACTGAAAACAACACTGAATGTGGAGACACAGTAGAAAACTCAAACATGCATTTATGTGATAAAAAACGGTACCATTACCAGTTGCTTTCAACCAACTGGCTTTATATTAAGGATGGACATGCTGGTTAGCTTGACTGAAGCAAGTATTTAAATTTTCATTGCCATTTAGAAGACTTTGTTTGTTCTTTCTAGTTAGCAACATTTATCAAGGATATGTAAATATAAGTTTATCTCCTTTTTCATAAAACCTTGTCTGCAAATATTCTACAGGGCTCACAGTATGATATAGTGATGCGTACTTTAGGAAGAAGTTTTTTTTTATATTCAGAGGTGTTTAATTAGGATATCTTGTTGATTTGCATCTTAACTCACTGCAGAAATGTTTCCTTTTTGTACAACTATGCAAATAGCTTCTGGCAATGTTTATTGATCTGCTACATGTAGTTTCTGAATGCTGTTTTGGAGCTTGTGCAGGATGAAGCAGCTTATGAGAGCAACAGCCAAAGTCATCAGGGGAAGGAAAGATTTAGCTATACGTCTATGTTTGAAAGATTTGAAGCAATATCAAGACTTGCACGTTTTGCTTAAACAAATCCATGGATTCCAGAGCCTGGCAGCTATTAGAGACGCTCCTCCGGAATGGCAAACATAACTGCTCTGCATGAACATCTGTTCATTACACAGAAACTGCTCCATTACCGCCTGCAAAAAAATGAACTGGAAGCTCACACCACAGTGTCACAAAGGAGCTAGAAATAGAGAAATTGTTTGCTTTTAAAATTATTGCTCTTACAACTAAAATAAACATACAGTATAGTCTGCACACAGTCAAAAGGCATCTGGCCTTGTTTTTGTTGGTAGCACATTATAGTAAAAAACAAAAACAGCAATACTCAGAATTAGACAAAACAAAATATTAATCAACAAATCCTTAGACAATGTATTCATCCAGTACAGAATCTAGAAGACATAAACATGCTTGCTGTACAATTTCATTCATAGACTTATTGCCATTGTCTCTATAAAAAATTGACATGGCCACATGGACATCACCTATTTCATAGTGAACTAATATTTTTATATTGCATTACATTTGTGTAGTTTTGAATTATGAGATTTGTAATATTTGGGGGAGGAGGAATGCATGAATGAATCATTTATTATTACCTTGGTTGGTAGGATCTTTTTTAAATCTAAGTTGACATAACAATTATCAGGATACTATTTAACCCGGAATCTGACTAAAACTGACTGAATGAACACAAGCCTGTTTCTGTAGCTGTCTTCTAAGCTAGTCATGTATCAAAACACTGATCATTAAGGCTCAGACAGCTGTTATTTCCCTTTGGAATAATTCAGATAACTCGATTTTTATTTATTTTTTTATTTTTTTCATTCCATTTCACTACACAACCAAATTGAGTTTGATCATTCTCTCTAGCAGCATCAACTATCTAATAAGAATAACAAAGAATAACAGAAGAATAAAGTAAAATGAGAAAAACTTCATTTTCAGGACAGTGATTAGAAGGAGTTAATGTGGTTGTCATAATGACATGTTGGAAAAATCTGTATGAGATAGTTAATACAATGGGATACAATACAGTTAAAAATGGGAGCTAGAAATGTGTTGGGTATATCAAGCAGGTAATTAACATTGGTAGTCATTATGTAGGTGACCACTGATGACTGGTATCCTAACGTATGCAAGAACCAAACCAAGACATCAATAAATAAATACAAAGAAAAAACAGCCTTTCTCAGCAGATTAGCATGGTGATGTGCTCCCTTCTCAGACAACTGCAACAAAAAAGAGATCATCTTGTAATTGTAATTGCAAATATTATTTTTCAGATTCAGATCCTTTATTAGTCCCACAACAGGGAAATTTACAATGTAACAGCAGCAAGACACACGGTGGAAAAAAAAAAAGATACAGAATAAATTTTAAAAAATTAATAAGATATTTAGCTTAGAAAACTAAAAATATATATTATAAATATAACTTTAATTATAATTATACCTGTACACAGTACAGAAAGAGGATGTGCCTAATAATACATATAAGCATCTATAATATCCCAAGTAGAAAAAAAAGTAAAAACATTGAAGCAGTGAAATGAATAGTGTGATGAGGTGGAATTTATTGTGCAAGAGTCCAGTTGTTAGTCAGTCATGTATTTGTTTATTTGTTTGCAGACTAGTGGGTATTTTCTTTATTATACATGTATGTGCGATCCTTAGCAAGATATTCTAAAGCAGAGATCCTCAGTCCTGGTTCTTGAGGGATGGTGTCCTGCAGGCCTTATACGTTTTCCTGCTGAAACACACCTGATTTAGACTCAGACTTGTGCAGAGCTTGATGTGAAGTCTGCTAATTACCCACTGATTTGAGGCAGGTGTGTTGCAGCAAGGAAACTTCTAAAACCGAGGACCAGGATTGAGGATCCCTGTTCTAAAGTATGAAAACAACTAAGAACTTAGATGGATGACTTATTTCCTTTCAGCTGTAATATTCTTTAAATGCATGATGCTAAAATGTCATACTGTTATTTTCTTTCCCACTTATACCAAAATAAAAATCCCTGCTTTAGGTAAGATAGTTACATTTTGGTTTACTTTTGTTTAATGCTGAGAAGAAACATGCATTGATATAAAACAAACAAAAAAAATCAGGTTTCCAGGGGGCAATTTTGCTAGACAGGTGGAAACCACTACAGTGTTTGCCTCATGATGCCTAAACACATACTGTAATCTGGAACTGCAGAAGTAAAACTGAAAATAAATTGAATGTCTAATGATGAGGTGGCTGATATGGGTTGTCCTTTTTAACATCATATACAATCTGTTTTTAGCCAAAAAAAAAATATTCAAATGGATGTCTGCTTAAGTACATGTTTTAGACAAAGGCACTTATTCCACACTTAAATAAACACGGCCTACATTTTTTATCATTTCAAAGTATTTTAATTAGTGCTGGGCACGTTAACGGGTTAATCGCACGTTAACGCAACGCTTAAATAACGGCGTTAATTTTATTAATCGCGCATTTCTTTTTCTTTTTTTTTTTTGCTGGCCGCTGGCTTTGATGACAGAAACATGGCGTCCATGTCTCCCTTCCCTGCTGCAGCGGTGCGTCTGACGTGGTCGGGAGAGAACGGGTTTATTAAAATAAAGAGATGTTTTCTGTCTGGAACAGGAAGAAGAAAAAAAGAACCGACGTTTCTCTTTGTCAAAATACATGCAGATGGACAGAACATCGTAATTTTTGGACGGGAAACGTTTTTATTATTTTTTTTTAAATATGCGGTTTTAATTTATGCAAGACAGCAAAGGTACGACATGCTTTCTGACTTTACAAACGTGACGCATAAATCGAGTCTTCTTCTGCCTCTGGTTCGGTGAATCTTGGTCGTAGCGAGATGAAACTTCCAGCTGTGGAATCTGTGAGATGTGAGCTTTCAGTAGAGGAGTCATTTGTTCATGTTCATGCCGTGGGGTGGACACGGGGAGACATCATTTGTGTTTACATATTTTTCGGACTTTGTGTAGCCGCTCTTTAAATAATTTGTTGTCTTAACTGTTTGTTGGTGATAGAAATGGTTTTACTGAGCTGGCAGCTGAGATTCTGGACTTTCTGTGGATACCAGACATGTTTATAGTTACATCTACAGACCTGACGCTACACCTGGAAACGAGATGTTAACCCCTTAACTCCCGGTAGCGGAGGCTGAAAATTAAAGTTTAGAGAAATTATAGGTCAGAAACCTGGATAATGAAACACTGAAGGTGCATGGATGGAAGTTATTGTGCATATTGTAAATATTTCTCGCTCCTCACCATCTAGAAGCTGTTTGATTCTAATCCTGCTTTCTGTCTGTTCACCTGATGCTGATATTCATCACATATTGTTCCTTCTGTGTTTAGAAGGAAGCAGCTTCACAGCTTTAAATCCATCCTGGTGACTTTTTACCTTTTAGTTAGTAAATCCTGAACATTTCATCCTTCTTTGTCATTAATATTTGATTTTATAAATATATATGAAGAAATATTTTATCTGAAAATTGCTGCTAAACCTGTTTATGTGTTTAGTGCAGGGGTCTGCAACCTTTCCAATCCAAAGAGCCATTTTTCCCTCAGCCAGCTAAATAAAACTACTTTAGAGACACAAATGTTACAAGACTTTTCAAAAAGGCAAGTTAATATATATTTTTAATGAAGAGCCACCGTAGGATGTTTATTTTTGAAGAACCACATTTTTATTTCCATTTTTAAGGTTTTAAAATAAAGAAAAACATAAATTAAAAAAATATATAAATTAGGTTGACAGACTTTCTGCTAAGGAATGTAGATATTTGTGGAAAATGATGTAAAAGAAAGGAAAAAAAAGTCCATGGTTTCCAACCTAATGACAAGAAAGATAGATTTAAAAAAAATATTTTAGCCACGTATTTAGAGGCCTTGTGGAAGGTCCAGAGAGCCACTTGTAGCTCCAGAGTTGCAGGTTGGAGACCCCTGATGTCGTGTTCGTAAACCAAAACTTACTGCATTTTCTTTTTATGGCTATAGGCCTCTTTTTAAAGGAAAGAGACATTTTGCGCGTAACAATGCGATTAATCGCGATTAATCGCAGCATGTCATGCGATTAATCACGATTAAAAATTTTAATCGTTGCCCAGCACTAATTTTAATGTTTGGGCATAAAATGGTACCTGGACCATCTTTGAACTAAAGCACAACTGTTTGTGTGGTATTTGTCCCAAAATGTTTATAACTGACTAGCCTTCCTGTTACACCATACTATGCTGTACTATACTGTGAAGTATAACTAAGTTGAACAACTCAACAATTAATGGTCAGAGCTGTTTAATCATGAATCAGTTACAGAAGGCCATGTGATTCATTTTTGACTTGTCTGGATGACAAAGTTTGTTTATTTGTTTTATTTGTCAGGACTATGTAGAAAAAAAAACATTATTATCTGAAGAGAAAAGATGTATTGTACCAGATTTAGCCACCAGGTAATTTCCATCTGTGGTCCAGTGACATTTGAACACTCCTGATGCCGTCGTTGCTAAATAGTGTCCAAGGCTGAAAAATCCAGCTTTAACACACTTGCCGTTTTGAGCACAAACCCTGGCAGATTCAGCAAAGAAACACATAAGAACTACTGGCAAATGCAAGAAAAAGAAGAGAGAAAAGGACAGGCCAAAAGATAAGACAAGAGTAAACATGGGACTGACTTTTACTGTCTGGAGAGACCTCACATGACAGGTAGGGCGCAAGATGGATGCCAAATTAACCATTGATAGGGGGTGCCTCACTGAGAAAATCTGCCAAAGTAGGGCTTTAAAACAAATAACAAACATTTTGAATTTTTATGTTTATCTTAAAAAAACAAAAGTAGAATCAAAATTTCACTTCTACTTCCTTTAAATTGTTTACATACTGTCATTAAGATTGTGGTTTTGTTGATGGAATCACAACAGTGCTCAAAACAGTGATAAAAATCTGTCCACATCTCCAATTTTATCACTAGCTGTTAAATATGTACTTAAAACAATAGATGGCTTTGTTTTATGACAATGTTACATATGCAACAGCCAAAAGTCACTCTGCAACAGCTGTTTTGGCCTGCATTGCATTCAGGGTAATTAATTTCATTAGTTCATGCAAAGGAAAAGCTCTGAAGACACTTTGGTGTTTAAATTTTTTTTTTTTCAGTCCATTGCACAATATTTCCTCAGGAAATATGCGAGGTGATAGATATTATTTTTCATCATATTATTTTACTTCTTTATGTTTTGGTTAGTTGGCAGATGGCACAAAAAGCATGACTTTGTCAGCCTTTATGTGTATTTTTAAAGAAGATGTGAGCGATAGAAAGTCCCTATTTGTCACTCACTTGGCTAAGCTGAATGAAAACATTTATTTCACATTTTAGAACAAAAATAAAAACCCTTGTCTATCAGGTAGGTGTCAGAGGATGTGATAGGACTCTGTAACTGAATTTTATTAAGGTGAAACAGGAAAAAAAAAGCTTTTCATTTTCATTTAAAAGCAGGAAACACTGCATATTTGTTCCGAGACTCATGAATTCCAGTAAACTGTTGCCCTTGAACATTTAAATGTGAATAGCACAATTCAATAAAAGATGCCTTCAATTGCAATGGCAAGGGAAAAGAAAGGAGAATTATTGGCAATGAAGTCAACGTCAAGAATGTATTCAAAACGATTTGGATAAATGTTATTAACAGTGTATATTTGCTTAAGAATAATCATGAAGTTCTCTGTGCCTGATACAATTTTCTAATATTTGCTATCTAAACGTTACAATGATGGAAGCCTGAATGTATTCATGTGCAGTGTTTAATGTTTTCTATTGTGTCGATTTAACCATACTCCCATGCTCTGGCTTCACAAAAGTATACATGTTTGGTGAGTGATAAATTTAGAACACCCTAATGGTTTTTCAATGTATCTGACATGGCAGTTCATTCAATATTTACAGTTTTAATAGTTCTGTCTAACAGAAAATGAAATTCCAAGAAAACTTCTTTTCCATAAGGATGTTTAAACAGCGGTGAGATAATTCTGATGCGTTTTCCGGTACAGTAGCTATGTACATAAAGGGACCAGCTCATCACACCAGGAGGTATACTGCAAACAAATGGAAAATGCACAACAGAAAGCATAAAACATGTCATAAGGCAATTCTGAGCTGTTTAGATCCTCTCTACACAGCAAGCCGTACTAAAGAAAAAATCAATAAAGGTATCCGCTGGAACTAACTAAGGCCTCTCTTGAGAAAATCTTATTTTGCACTTAAAATGGTGCCGTCATGAAGTGGTTTGACACTAGAAGAGGGAACGTTTGCTTTCCAATATATGCTCAAAAGGTTGCGTAACTACCCCAGTGAGAATGACCTGCGAAATGATGGTCATTTAATGTTGTATTACGTTGTTTTCATTATGATTTTATATTTCTTATTCTTAATTCTATTCTTATTCTTATTCCTATTCTTATTTCATTATATTTCAATGACAACACTTTTCTGATTCTTTCTAATTATTAATTTATATAGATAACCTTTTATTAAAAATTCTTTTAATATCATTGGATTCAATTTCCTTTTATTCATTCGTTTCAACCTATGTTTTAAAAGTTTTATTGTTTTACTCATTATATTAATTTTATTAATTTACTTCTTTACTTTATTTTACTTATTCCTATTTATTTTTACTCTCATTGTATGATTTTTATGTTTTCATTCGTCAAAGAACACAAATCTGTGTGTTGCAGGATTGATTTTAAGGTTTTCTTTAGGTTGATTACAAAAGTCCTAATGGTTTTGGGCCTTATTTATCGGACCTGCTTTTAAATTTTGAACCTTTGTGGACCCTGAGCTCCTCTGGTACCAGCCTGTTGTTTCTAAAGTAAGAACTAAGATTTTTTTTTTTTTTTTTTATTAACATGATTTTTTAAGTAACCACATATTTTTCATATAAATTAGGTTGAATACACGATCAGATCATTTTCCTAACATGGTGAGAGAAAGACTAGTAAAAAGCTGGATAGCTGCTGATAGCTTCACTGGAAAGTTCAGATTTGAAACTCTTCCAGTTTTTGTTTGTTGTTAATAGACCATAAAAAAGAGATATGGTGCTTTGAATTTTAAAAGACAAAAATATTTATCCGTGTGTATGGACAGGTGCTGTGTTTATTTTTATGTACTTTTAATTTTTTCACATTTTACTAAACCAAAAAAATTTTAAAAAAGATGCATGTAGGTTTTTGTTGTAATAATCAGAATTTTTTTGATTAAGATTTGATTATTTTTGTGTATTTGGGGCCTAGTATGTTATTAAAGTAGGTTAAAAAATCAGATGATGGTGAGGTTGTCCTAAAAAAATATTATATCAAACTCAGGTATAGGAAATATTTTTCTGTGTGGTACAGAAAGGCCAAATTCAAAGTAGTAAACCAACCAAAATAATCTCACAGCCCTTGGGGTTATCAGGACTTTGTTGATGGGTGACCCTTGAGTTGTAAGTTTAAATGTCACTTCTGGTGATAAACCCCTTTTACAGTGATAGCTGCCATAACTCTACCATAAATAACATTTTCATCTGGAACTAACCTGCTTCTGTCTCAAGCCTGATGGAAAAGTGTAGGTCTGTTCTACTGTATTTTAATATCAGTCACAAAAGTGGTACTTACAGAGGCTGATGTATTCTGAGGCAGTAACTGATGCAAAAAGAGAGAAGAAATGAAAAGGGAAAGGGGAAGGCGCAGTTTGAGGAAGAAAAAGAAGGAAAAACATCAGGAGCAGGTGAAACGAGATGAACTCTGTATTTTTCTCTTTTTTTTCTTTTACTTCAAATGTAATGTTCCAAAACAAAAAAACATTAGATCTCACATTAGAAGTAATGCAATAGATCATTGTACATTGGATGGAACTTCACACTATTTTAAAATGCATCTATATCTGGACATTAATTTATCAGTTAGGCAATGTACAGTCTTCTACTTTATGTGCTACTGACTATAGTCTACTTTAACACCTTTTACATTTCGAAATCTTTGAATCATGCGCTATTGGCTATAAGAAGAGGTTTCAAAGTACTCTTGCCACTTGAAATAGCTTTAAAATGGATATCAGCATTGTTTCAGCATCATGCATTTTGACAAATATCTAATAAAGCGATACTAAGGACCAAATGGTTGGCTGCAGGTCTACAAGTCACTTTCAGAAAATAGGCCAAACCATGTAAAAAAAAGAAAGAAAGAAAGAAAGAAAGAAAGAAAGAAAAAGAAAGAAAGAAAGGACAAATGTAAGCTGTGGAACACAAAGCAGATTTATTGTTTGACTTCATCTTAAATTGTTTGACAAATTCACAAGCGACCAGTTTTTGTTGGTTATAAGAGAAACCACTGCCTTGATTATACTGTCTTTTTAACTTTTCTCCAAACACAGTAAAACTTCTTGTTGTCCCAGTAGTTCTGGAAATTTGCATTCAAAGCAATGTCTTTACCCAATGGGACATGCACTCTTATAAACAATGACAAAGTCTTTCATGAATTATACATTTATGGGGACTGCTTCGAGAATGCTAAAGTTGTAAGAAGATCAGCCTTGCAAGTTTTTTATACAATGCGTTTTAAAAAGCAGAATTATGCTTGAAGACATAATGCCTCTCTTTGATTAAGATATCACCATATATCTAAAATAATCCAAAATATTAAATATTTAAAGACAATTTTTTTTTTTTTTTTTTTTTTTTTTTTTTTTTTGCTTTAATGCGTCTTTGGCAGGGGAGCCAAAACAAGCAGTTCAGCTATGTTTGTTTTTTAAACATCCCCTTTCCTTAATTGCTCCATTAGTTAATTACTTATCTTTCACCACTTCGCTCTTGCCATCAAAGATGATGCTAAGCATTTTTTTTTTTTTTTTTTTTTTGAGAAACACTGGCAGGGAGAGAAAGAAACCATACATCTAAATTAACATTAATGAAGTGAGGTATACAAAAGGGCCAGGTCTCAAACGACACTCAACATCAAGTGACATATGAAGGTTAAAGGGAGGCATGTATTAACACACATGGAACTTCCTTGACACTTTCTAATTGCCACCTTAACCCTCTTGTGTCGGAGCCATTTAGTTACTACAAAAGCCTCACAAGCATAAGGGAGGAGGAGAAAATCCAGGCAGTGCACTGCATCAACCTCACTTATCCTTCCTTATCCTCTGACACTGTGTTCCTCTATAGTGCTTTGCCAATAAACCACTGAAACTCCCCCAAGGCTCTGCTACACATGACAAGCCCATGCTGTTGTTGTGACTTTTCTCACTTGGCAGTGGTAAATGTGGCTCTTAATTGCCTTTCTTTTTCATTTGGCCAAATGTTACAGTTATGACCACAAGCATTGCTGGTCGAGGAGAGTACATTACTGTTACGGCCCTGCTTGTCATAGACAGCTGAGGCCGTTTGTGTGTTGATTGGGGGCGGCAGAGCGCTGCCTGGAGTGGCTAAGGCCAGCGCCTTTGTCCCCGCCCCTGTGTGACTGGCACCCCTCCGGACCAGTCAGGCTGCAGCCGAGGCAGGTCTGGAGGGGGAGAAGCCAGAATGGCTTCGGCCGCTCTCCCCCTCATGTTGTGCACCGGGTGTGCGTGTGTGTCGCGACCACCTCCTTTTCACAGTGAGTGTTTGGTATAGGTTTTGGTTTGTTTCTTTCTGCAGGTCCGCTAACCCCAGCTCATCTTTATTTTGTTTTACAGGTTGTCCATCACTTTCACGGGAATTGTAAATAAATGTGCTTTTATTTTGAAGTATCACCTGTCCATGCCATGTTTCTTTGTTACGCCCTTCCATACCCCTGAGTCGGGTCATAACAATTACATAACATCAACTTGCTTGTAAAGCACAATGAAAGGCTCTTTGCTGTTTAGTTTATAGTTGAAGGAGAGGTGCTGCATAGGGTAGGATACGTTTAGAGATTAACGATTAACTAATGGTCTTCACTGACACACAGTCTTTCTGTAAATCAGGAGTTACTTTCTTGCACATTTCAACACACCTACACTGAATTTTCCTGTTTGTTGAGTATGCCAAGATAAGACAAATGCAATGGACTAAAATAAAACTAGTTATAAGGTTTAAATGTCCAGTTTTTGTAGAAACTTATTCTGATGTGATGAGAATCCAGCTGTGTCTCTGCTCTTAGGTTATGAATTATAAGTTAAGTTAATGTTAATCACTTTTTATAATAATACTCCAAACGCCAAATTTGGCCAATAGTTTTGCAGCCAGCAGCAAATGACAGCCAGACAACAACACAACAATGAACAGTCAAGACTAACAAAGTGAATAAATAAATTAAATGAAGTCACCCAACCTTATTTAAAAGCACATTGGCCACACAGAAAAAGAGTTTTTGAATCTATTTGTCCTTGCCCGTGGCATCACAAATCTGTGGCCTGGGGGAAGCAACATAATGTAGCCATGGAGGGGATGGCTCCAGCCTGCCAGAACACAATGAGCCTTCTTAAGTGTCCTGGTCTTCAAAATGTCCTCCATGTTGTCCAAAGGGGTTCCCACAACCATGTTGCAAAGCTTGACAATACCCTGGAATAATTTTTTTCTTTTAATTTTTGGGCTTAGAAGCCTGTACCAAAAGAAAAGGTGAGAACAGATTCAATAAGATACAAGTAAGACATTCTTAAAAAAGTACCATCAACAACAAATTTTCAGAGTTTGCGATAAAAGAACAATCTCTGATGTGCTTTCTTGCACGCAGCATCCACTTGTGGCACAAATGTGAGCTTATCATCCATCAGTGCCTAAGTACTTACATTGATTAACTACCTCAACTGCCTGTTTTTTTATGGTTAAAAGGAGAGATCACAACAGGATTATTCCCAAATCTATAATCATCTCTCATTGATTAATCTACATTGTGGATCTTTGTACTGGGACATGAGGCTGGATACAGTTAAAAGCCGAAGAAAAGTCAATGAAAAGTAATTGCACCAATGTCTTAGTGCCCTCCAAATGCTACAGGGTCATGTTCAGCAAGGTGCTAATTGGTGGTAGAGGGTAGGTGGGGGAGTGTGGCATAGGGTGGAGGAGGGAGGGTGATGGATTGGATAGGGTGGTTGGGGTGGAGAAGGAAGTCAGGGGAGAATGGAGGGAGTGGTCGATGGTGCCCTGGTTCCCGGGTTGTGCGCCTGGAACCTGTTTTTCACAGGAAGTAATGCGGATACTGTCATCGCAAGCTCCTCCGAATCCTCACACGAGCTCTTTGAAGTATCCCAGTCCATAAGACTGGAGCAGTCCTGAAGACACTGAGTGGAGTCATGTGACCAGACTGCAGGGAAAAAAAAAAAAAAATCCGGCTTTTGTTTCCTCAGGACCGGAATGTAGGAGGGAACCAAATAAACACTGTAATGGTAAGACGCATCAAGCAGAGCGATACCATACCAAAGGTGAAGGCATTTAGTAAGTTGTTTTGGGCAAGTGGCATACTGAGAAAAGTTCGAGAGGAACTCCTCTGGCTTGCAGTGAAAAAAGTCCCCCATAAGGAAATTTGGAGCGTCCAGTGAAAGTCCCTGATGGCGACTCACTGTGCCGACTACCGTCTGAGTTGCCAAGTCCGTATCAGTTTTAGGATGAATATATACCACAATTACAAAACTTAGTGTGAATTCCCTTGGCAAATAAAAGGGGCGCAATGATGCCATTAACAGTTCAGTATTTTATATACACAGCGACTCTGATGACAACCGTTTTGCACCATTTTTTGTTGATGTACAGACACACCCTGCCAAGTAAAATCCTAGTCATCGTGGTATCTCTGTCAACACAAAAGCCTTCCAAGTCTGAGGACAGATCGTACTCCTTCAGCCATGTCTCTGTAAATGCAAGGCGACAGGTGGTATTATACTCCGTTAGAAACTTGACGTTGGCTTGGAGCTCATCCACTTTGTTTCTGAGTGATTAAACATTGGCCAGGGTGATGGAAAAGTTACCAAATCTTTGTAATCTAACTATGTTGCTGCTCTTTGGTCATGAGTCACAGTTGGAAATGTAAGTAGAACTTTCAGCCCAATTTCCTGAAGATTCTGTAGCCAATTTTCATTTTTTTTTTTAAAACCACAACTGCACATCATACTGTATGAGCATTCATCATCCATTGGAGCTTGGTATCTCTGCAAGCATGTAACCAGTATTGGGCACATTACTTTAAAAAAAGTAATTAATTATAGTTCACAATTACTTCTCCCAAAAATGAGCTGTGTTAGTTACGGAGTTATTCTAGAATCTTCTAACTTATATAATATTCTATTCAAAGATTGCCAATAAGTTTGTTTTGTTTATTTGTTTTGTTTAGTTTTTGAGTTATTGGATCTTACATGGAAGTGCAAATTGAAGAAAAATAAATAATATATGATAATGAGTAGGGACGGACTGGGACAAAAGAAACTACCCTGGCA
Organism: Melanotaenia boesemani; assembly: GCF_017639745.1. Lineage (NCBI taxonomy): Eukaryota > Metazoa > Chordata > Actinopteri > Atheriniformes > Melanotaeniidae > Melanotaenia > Melanotaenia boesemani. The sequence continues at coordinate 14,811,403 of NC_055685.1, forward strand.
TTTTGGCCCAGACCGGGCCATATATGCACACCACAAATCTTTGTGTTTCTTTAAATGTGAATATCAACTTTGCAACTTCTTAAAATAAACAAATACATAATAAATAAAATCAGAAATCCACTGACTCTGTTTTTGTAGATGAATGATGTTTAAAAATCATGATCTCATTTTCAATAAGATGATTTAGTTCAGAAAGACATAAAACAACTAAACTTTAAGGTCTGCTCATTTAACCAGTAAACACAACCAGTTAACCTATTTGCAACCAGTCCATTCTCGATTGTGAGTAATAGGAACTTTTTTTTTTAGTCTAAGCATGCTTTAGCTTTTAGGTTACGTCTAAACAAAATGAAAAAAAAAAGAAAACGAGAGAGAGAGAGAGAGAGAGAGAGAGAGAGAGAGAGAGAGAGAACAATGACAGGACCACAAAATGTGAAGCAGAGAGAAAAAAAAAAAAAAAAACACAATAGCTTCCTGCAACATTCAGACCCTGGTCCCTGAGGGCCCACCCACCTGGTCCTGCCTTGGAAGTGCTTGAAAAAGTGCTTGTTTGGGCATTTGCATGTGTCCACAAAGAACAAAAGAAAAAGATTAAACGCAAAGTGTTTCACAGATCTCTACATTTTTAGCTAAAAAACTTTGTATTATTTGAATGCAATTATATTCAGAAAAAGATGTTTAAGCTTATCAATATTTATCATTAAAACACAGGTGTTTCTATAGCAGTCTGATTCTATCTAGGCTTTGAATTTCTACTATATTTCTCATCAATTGTGTGTACTGAGGAGAGAAAAAAGAAATGAAAAAAAAAAAAAAACAACTCAATTTTAAAAGACAATTACCTCTTCAATCTCAGTGCAATCAAAAAACCTGTTCATCATATCAGCATATTCAATTTCTCTTTAGACCGGAAAATGAATAAACCAGAGACGTCATTACATAGAAATGCTTCAGGAAAATATTCCAGCAGCAGACTCATCTTCCACACATTTGACCACATCTAATTAAGAGCAATCACAGTGAAAAACTGTGCTGTTATCATAGAAATATTTTCTAAAAGAGTGCAAATATCCATGCCTTTCATGTGAACAGTAATGTGGTGTTTAAAAATAACAAAGACCCCGCTGCAGGATTTTAGTGTATTTCCTGTTCGCCTGTGTTTGTGGTTACTTCTGGACAGTTCAGCAGACCATGATATTTCCTTAAACTAAATGTCATGAAGGCATTCAAGCATGAAATGTCAGACTAATTCGAGGCACAAGCACAAAATGTTAGCTTGCATAGAAATCCTTCAAACCATACAGAGCAATTCATCAAAGTGAGAAGGTGCCCCAAGAAGAGTGACGTAAAAAAAGACCAATCGCCTGCAGGCTCAGGTCAAATTGAATTTGTAACAAAAGAAATTGTGCTTAAAGCCTATGTCAATTTTAATGAAACAGTCCTTAAAGATCATTAGGATCTATAAGTTGAGCTCTTTGATTATTAGTATATGAAATAACAACACAGGACATTTTGTCTTAGAAGACAAATTTTTCACTACATATTTAGCAAAGTTTAAGTCCACAGTCACAGCAGTGTAATGTGTCAACGGGGCACCGATTCCTAAAGACGGACTCTTGATCTCATAATGCGTTGCACAATATGACACAAACTGAAACCATGGTGTGTGATCAAAAAAGTGGTCAATATCCAAACTTAATTCTTCAGGAAGCTTTATAACTACTAAGAACATCAGATTAAGGTGCAATTTGTCATAAAACATTATATTAAAAATCCAATATGAATTCAGATGTGTGCTATGTTCTTTATTGTTTATTAGAGATGCATGTTTAGGGGGGTAGGTTTCATTTTCACATTGGTATGAATATAAAAGTAACCCAAAGAGACCCCTGACAGTCTTTTCTTGCACATATTATAAATGTTTATTTGCAGTGTCGTGTTATAACATCTGAACAAGCAGAAGTTTAGAATGCCATTCTAAATATTCCATTCAAGGACTGACAATAACGTTGTTTATTTAATTTATTTTAGCTCTTAGATCCTTCATGGCAGTGCCAATTGTAGAAAATACCTTTGAATAATCTGGTTTTCCTATAATCATAAATGTGTGTGATTCTAGAAAAAGACTCAGTTGTCCATCAAAAATGTCTACTGACAGTTAGAAAGGGAAAGGGAGACAGCAGTGGTATCTAGATATTTAAATAATCTTGAAAGAATCCTAACCAAATAAATTGCTGAGATAATTTAGCTCTTTAAAATCCGTCATGCTTCATGGTTTCTTCTTCCACTACGTAGTAATTACTATTGGAATTCACAAACTGATAATGTGTGAAATTCTTTGCCTGTGTGATGCAAATTCTATTTATTTGTTATCAACATTTTAAAATTCCTTTTCTTACTGTTTGTATTTGGGAACTGGGCCAGAAGTAGGTCTGAAATATTTGAAAATACCTAATATAATCAAATATTCCTTATATGAATTAAGTGACAGTAAATTTACTCATTCTGTTTGTGTGGTGATTTATTGTACCGTTTAGTGCTGCAGTCAGCGGCATAAGATCTCGTTTTGCATGATGATGTCTATTATTTCGGCAAAATCTTCCTACTACATTTTTAGATTCAATGTACTGAACTTTCTTAAACAAATGCTTGACTGTGACTCACATGGACTTAACTTTTGGATGTTCATTGCTAAAACAATTAGTTTTTCCAGATTAGCTGAGTAGCTGCTGATTCATATTTATAACACGTGGGATGAATCTACACTTCATTCTGAAATCTAACAGGATCATTTACATTAAATGGTTATGAGGATATGACAGGAATTAACTTAGCTCATTTTAACACACTCATCAAAAATTGCACATATGAAAATGAGGATGAGATAAGGTAAATCCTAATCAAGGTTAATTATGTGGACTTGATTAAAACTAACTCTCCCTAAAATAGACAGTGCAGGTTAAATGTAAAATGACAGGTTCTGAAGCCATTTTCTACCTTTATGTCTTTTGCCACCTCAGTGTTGTAACTTCTTTGCTTTACTGAACCTTTGCCATCTAAAACAATGAAGTCTTAACAGTCATATGTAATTAACCACCAAATTATTCTGCCTGACTGTGCTGCAGGACCCGATGAACAGTATAAAATATTAATTAATTATTTATTTATTCATTTTATGCAGAAAAGACTAAAAGCAATTGGGCCTGACTCAACAGAAAATGATTTTCAGCAGGTTCCATGTAATTAATATCTGTGTAATGAGTGCAGAGGTATTTAGAACAAGTTGGATGATGACAACATTGAGGTGTAACAAATTAGTCCAATAGTAGTCTATTATTTATGCATTAGGCCAATCAAAACACCCAACTCTTATAGCTAGCCTCAGTATTTTTTTTCCTTGTGTGTACGTGCGTGTCTTTAAACACGTGAAAATATTCCTTTAAACCATTTAAAGTGTTTAAATACTTGTCTCATTCAAATGTTTGTGTTTGAATTACTGAAATGCCCCAAAGTTGAGCTGAAAGACTGTTGTATAAAGGTCGGATAAAAGGTTTCTATTAACCGGTTGTGGCTGAAAAAAAAAAATGAATGGAACTTCTGTGGCTGGTAATCATTCCAAAAGAGAAGGAAAAGCAAAGGTGGTGGCAGTGCAGCGGTAAAACACAGACTCAGCATGACTCCTAAGGCCTGCTTAAGTCTTGACAAGATTCTCTCTGAAAAAGTTTACACAAAAAGCAAGTAACTTTAAAAAAAAAAAAAACACTCAACAAGACTTCTCAAAAGTATAAAAAATGTTAGATTTGGCTAGTGTTGCACCACTCCGACAAGGCAATGATCTGATGATGTTGAGACTGCAAACTGGAGCTTATAGGTGAACTGCTTCGAATGAGTAGAATTCACAATCAGCTCCCAGAGTCCCAGAGCCACAGAGGAAGCAGAAAAAGAGAAAGAGAATTAAAGCCTAACAAAAACCAAGGTCTGTGACAGTTACAAAAATTACTCCTGGTTTATTTCACCTCCTGAGACCTAACGCCCACATAGAAGGACATCACATATTTGTTTGTCTGCACGATAACACTAAATTCTTTGTAACTGGAACCTGTTGAACACCTACACTGCCTTTTGGTTGTGTCAGAAGAAAGTTTTCTTTCAATTTAAAATTATATTTATATCAACATATATGATAAAATATGTATAATCATAAAAATATGTACAATATTAGTTGGTTTCTCCTAACCTCCAAAACCTAGAAAAGATCTCTAACCCAAGTCAAACTAAAGCTGGGTCTCAGGAGCTTAAGAGGTGCCTGTGACATGAATTATTTTGAGACTGATAAGCTACTTAGTAACCAAGACGGTCCATATTTTCCAATATTTTTCTCTCCCATTTCCAAAATAAGTCTGGAGGATTTAAAGTGATACAATATGACATGAATTTGCAAAGAAAAGAAGAATGAAAGACAAACTACTTGAAATAAATAGCTTAAATTTAAAGAAAATTTTAAAAACATGAGAGTGAGAGTGACATCCTCCTATCCTGCTCTCATGAGCTCCTATTGAGCTGTTATTAGTGAAATGCTACTGAATATGCCTTCTGTTAAATTTCCTTTTTCAGGATCACAGACAGATTTCAGTAGAGACACTACTAAATGGTTATTGAAAGAGTGCATGCGACATCAATGTGGCTTTCATCGCCATTTTGGGGGGAACTGGCTACTGGTTCCATCAACACTTTCAGGTTTGTCACTGGTAAACTGTTAAAAACATGTTAATCTGGTGGAGGAAAGTGATGTTCTCATCTGTACATAGGAGTGTCATCCAGATCCATACCACTGCATTTAAAATCACGTTCTTACTGCGTCTGTAGCCAGAGACCCTTTCTACATGAATTTGCAGGTGTACCATCTCACCTGTTCTCTCATCATCCCGTTCATCTAGCTGACATGTTGTAAATGCAGCCATCTTGACTTCTGCTCACATGAAATCCAAACTGTCTTTTATATCTAACTACGGTTCTCTGGGGTGTATTTATCCAACGTGTTCACTGGTCTGCACCGAGACGGAAATGGTTTTAATAAAGTTCTCCTTTATTTTTGGAAATAAACATGTTTTTTTTTTTTTTTTAGTTTATTCATAGTAGCATGTGCCAACTAAAACAGTTGAGCTGATATTTAACTTTAAAATTTCACTACGTAAAAATATATTAAAATAAATAATAGTAAAAGGACATCTCTCCCAAAATTGTCTTTGTTACAAATTCAGCTTTATTTATATAGTGTCACTTCACAACAGCTGCCAGTTGCTAACGAAGACTAACTGTTGTAACAGTGTAAATGTTGTGTTCCAGAGAAATGTTTGTTAGTAAATCTTAACACTTCCCACCTAGAAGAGCCATATATGGAAGTCTCCCACTCCTATATACATCTGTTTTCACACATTTACCTGATCACTACTTACTCGGCACACCTCCAGAACTGGTCCTCCCACTACCCATCACATATTTAATGTTTCTTCTTTTTTTTCACCAACCATGGCAACGAATGCAGCTACTTGTTAGTTCATTGTAAATCTCTTCAGGACCAGGACAGAGAAACTATAATCCTTTTCACACATCAGTCGCACCATGAAAAAGAGACATCATTGCTAATCCACTGTTGTTCGTTCTCAGTAATTTACATGTGCCAAGCTAATTTGTTTCGCTCTTTTTCAAGTCAGGACTGATACGCCTTTTGTTGGGTATCGTGTCACGTGTGAAAGTACAAAGGTTGAATAGGGAAGTCAGAGTTTATTAGAAGTTATAAATATATAAATATATAAAATTACAAGGAGGAAAAATGTTGGGTTTGAAAGAGGTTACATTGACAGCTGAACCCTGCATTGGTGTGTCCTTGCACACATCAAGCCACTGCAGCAGAATCAATTGAAAGACAACAGCAGTGTCATTCATAAACTATAAGGTTTGTCTTACACAAAAGCAAAGCTGACTGATTTGTATTGATATTTAAAGCATGCTGAGAGATATGCATGTCAACCTTTGCACTGTGGTAACAAAATAACTTTACATGCTAAGTTCATTTGTACAGTAGCGATTGATACAGTATAACATCAGTTATAGTGCATGATTATAACACAAAAAATTGTGTAAGTAGAAATTACTGTAGGAGAACAATAAAAAATTCTCAATCCATGCAATTAGAGTCAGAATTTTTTCCCTGTAATCATTTTGGCAAGTGCTGATATTTTCTTCTGACACTGTTAGTGTCCTGGATCAATAGCCCTGTTGCTCTGGCAGTAATTGATCATTGATATTTATGAAGAAAAAGAAATGCAGACATAAGCTTTATCCTATCGAGTGACATAAAACATTAAAGCCAACTGACTGAAGCAGGAGGACTGAAACAAGTGTAAAGTTATTAAAAGAAGTAGCTTATTTTCTCACGGGAGGGGCTGATTAGATGAAAACTCATAATATTCCCTGCTGCTGTAATTCTCTACAGAAGCAAGTAGAAATCTGTTATAATTAGTCAAATAAACTATTCTCTCTGGTATGAATCAAACACTTTAAAAGTTAGCACACATTCTGAAAATTAATAAATGAATACATATAAAAAATCAAAAAGTGAAATATAGAAATTATGTTTTACTTCTGACTTCACTTTTTTTTTTGCTGATATTACAAAAACTATTAAATATGGACAAGAAAAAATGTATAAGCATTATTAATTTTATCACTTAATTAAATTGTTTATTATCATTATTTTTATTAAAGGCAGAAACAGCTGAGACGTGGGGCGTTTCCCTTTTACATTTCAATTCAATTGATATATTTACTCTTTTTTTCCCTATTATAGGTGCATTAAAAAGAGCTTGCATGAAGGAAAAGCTTAGTTTCCTTGTGTTTTGCAGCGGACTAGGGCATGCTGCTCTCACAACAGCCAATATGCTGGGCTGGTCTGATTTCCCTCGAGATATGAAAGCTATCATATCACCTGGCACTTCCTTTCAACTCTTTCCCAGTTCAATTTATCAGCTACAAACAGGGTTCTGATCCTTGCTTTGAGAGATTCAAAAGGATGGCTTTAAACTTAAAATAAACATGTTGAAGAAAACATTTCAGTCTCAGATGTAGCCCATACTCACGTACTGCAGTTTGAACTTCATAATTCACATGACAGGGAGAAGAACTTACTGCAAAGGAAAAGGGGAAGGGGGGGGATATATATATATAAATATAATGCACTGCTCAAAACAATAAAGGCATTTAAACAACACATCTTTGATCTTAATGAAGAAAATATTCCAGTTTTTTAATTTATTTTATTCATTAATGGAATGTGTTGAAGACTAAATAAAATTAGAATGATTAATGAGTTCCTCGTGGAGAGGAAAGTCTAGGCTTTTACCACCTGGTTCCAACGAAAACAGGCGGGATGAGACCTGTCCTCGATCTATCATTGTTTATCACACAAGATCATCTCACATGCTGACTTTCAGACAGGCGACTGGTTCACCAACAAACTCTGTTTGCAATCAAAGAAGCAGACTCAGTCCGTCTACAAATGCAGGTCTCGGACAGTTTTAGGAGAACAAAATACAGGAAGTGGACCACAAAACAAAGTGCATTGTTGATGCACTGAGATCCAGTTCTTTGAGATCGACAGTGACCATGCTTGATAGGTTATGAGTCAGAGGTATATGCACATTCTCACCTGCACACAATCTCCCAGGCTTATATTTCCTCTGGATCGGATCCTCCAAAAGGTCTTAGAGCTCATTCCACCAGAGGGATTTCATCCTCCACAGCTTTGCATGGAGGGATGACATTGGTGGACATCTGTGACACAGCTTAATGGGCCTCTCCATGTTCTTTTATCTGCGAGAAGTTCCAGTTTTCTCTTTGAGCCATTCTGTTCGGAGTGTTTTATCAGAGTAATGGATGTGCATCTCCTCCAGCCTGTTAGCAGTTGGACAGGTTCTCTTCTCCCTGCTCTGCTCACATTTAGACTGATACAGTGAGTAACCTTTGCTGTGACTTCTTGCAGCAGTTTTTTTTTTTTTTTATATTGTTTCAGTCTCGCCCAGATTCAGAGCTTTTCTTGCTCTGCTCTTCATGTGCACAGGGGCTGTTTATGCTCCATCATTATGCATGACGCAGTGGCTGGGGTTGGAGAATTATGGGGTTATTGGAAGTAGGTGTGCTTTTGTTTGTGGAAATGAACTGACACAGTCAGGCATAGACTACATCCTGCTTTGCCTTTAACCCACTAGCGATAGCCTTAAAAGGCAAAGCCAATACAAAAGAGAACACTGGTCACGAACTGTAACCTCAGATTCTTTTACTTTAGGTGCAGCCCTTTAAGTTGTGGGCCTCACAGACCCCTAAAACAGCTGAAGAAAAATCTGTTTTTGGAAGCCAATTGTCTGGTCTCGGTTCAATTTATACTCACGACCAAGGTGGGGTCCACCCGCTAAGTGGGCATGGACTTAAAATATCAGCGTTGTGCATGCACATAAAGGATAAACCCACTAGTAACTGTCATAAAGGGCCGTACCTATAGTTAGAATCTGGGTTTATAGTTAATAACCAACATTTTGTGCTTCTCTCACAAGAACAAGCAAAGACGTGCATGCGCTTCTTTTGCTGCTACATGTGGGTGAAATGGGTGTTTAAATTATGTGCACCCACATTTTTTTTTTCTGAAATCAGAAAAGCAATTTTAACTGGATGTTAATGGTAGAATCAGACTATCAAACAGTCCATAAATTATATACAGCTAAAAGCCCAACAAACAGTCATAATTGTGTTTTTAATGTTGTTAAAATCAGATTCCAATTTGTACCAGTTAATGTTTACACAAGGTAGCTGTAACACACACACACATATATATATATATATATATATATATATATAAACAAAAAACTATAACTTCTTCATCTGTTAGAAGAACGTGTCCTATATGTTGTTGGTAAAGTCCTATTCCAAAAAAAAAACAGTGCAGCAAAATCAATATCTCCACATTTGCTGACCTTATTTAAAACAAAGATAAATAAATAAATAAAAATCCTTACTGAAGATCAAGTAATTCATATTCTGTCAGAAAAAGTGTCCACTGCCAAAAGCCTTCTTATTAAATCTGCCCTGTGAATCAAGCATGGATGAGTTCTGGCCTTATTACGTTGTGGTTTTAATAAAGCTGTCAATTCTTAAGATTACGCTGGTGACCTCTTTTTATGTGAGCCATTTTAATGTTCTCTTGGGATGGGTTTATAAAGCTTCATAAAGCTGGTGCCAAATTATCAGACTTAATCAAACACCTAAAACATTTGTCCTCAATTCCAGTTTCATGATGTTTACGTTCACAACATATTACCACCAGACAGCAAATGACTCCTTACCTGCCAGTATGTAAGCACATCAAGTGCTGCAATGTCATCAAGTGTAATAAAAAAAATAAGAGATTGGTCTAAACATATCTGAAATAACGGATTAGATTTACAACCTAAATATTCTCCTCTATCTGAAGATCACTATAAACTGACATATAATTGACAAGTGACCTCATGTCCCTCATCTTCTTCACTTAAGCAACAAGGCATATTTGGCAATGACCATAACTTCTGTCTTGGCTTGTCCTTTTTTTGTTAGAGAGATACAGATTTATGCTTAATTAGTAGAAAAAATAATAATAAAAAAACCTGCATCTTTGGGAAAATCCAACACTACTAAGAAATTATTCTGTGAAAGTCTGTTTTCTGAAAAGAGGAATGTGACTGCAGTCTGTTGTCATCTTTCTACTCAAGTCTGCACAGTGCCAGAAGTTGCACATTAACAAACCAGTCAATTTCTAATAATAAACTACAGAGAACAAATGAATATGCCGCCAGAACTGGTGACATGAAACAAAATTGATATTGGAACTGCAATACACACTGCATTTCAAGGGAATAACTAACTTTTTTTTTTTTTTTACCCTGTGGCAAAACAACTTGTTCCTCAGCAGCTACACTTTAACAACCAGGCTGGCAGGTTTGCAACTGCAGCAGCCAATCTGCTATATCAGACAATTAATGTTCCTTTTTAGGCGATTTTGCTGCTAGAGCTAGGTTCAGTTTGCCTCCCATACAAGCTGTTACAATGGCTAATCTGTACTGATAGGTCAGTGAATGAAAACAAATTTAAAAGATTAAGTTTATGGCATGTGAAAAGGGTTTGTGCATTACTACATTTACTAATTTCTACCTGTTTCATCAAAGCACAATCTGCAGCCTTACTCATCTGTGTCACTGCACCTGACTAAAGCTTGTTACATACACTGTGAGAAGCAAGAACTTTGCTCTTGCTGCAGGAGGGGTGTCTGTGTTTTTATGTGCAGTAAACAGCTGACCAACATCATCTGTAGCAGGGTGGGGTTGTGTGGTGGTGTCCGTGTCTTTAAATCCCACGTGTTGTATACATTTGCGTACTTACTCACCACCTCAATCAGCTGTTCATTAAAACTATCTGTTCAACCTTGCATCAGGGGAAATGTAGAAGCCACAACTTCCCTTTTCATTCTTTTCTGTGTTAACTACGCCCACCTTAAATCTCCGACCAATCACACAATACTTCTCGAAGCCCCAAGAGAAGAAAGTTCTGCTTGGCTGATGTGTCAATAGGCTCTTTCCGACTGTAGGAACCTTTTGCAGTTCCTATAACCTTTTCAGGAACCAGGCCGTTTTTTCGTGTATTCCGACATATAGGAACTAGGGACCAAAGCCCCCAGTTCCTATAACCATTTTAGCTCCTGCTCCGAGGCAGGGTCTGAGCGGGGTTCTATAGGAACCCTCATGACGTAGGTGTTTGGTGATTGGTAGCTACGCCTCTTGCCAGATTTCCGCATTTTGTGTCCCCGCCACATTTAAAAAACACGGTTGCACATACGGACAAAAACAACAACAGAGCAGGCGATAAATGGACCGACGAGGAGGTCGAAGCTCTTCTGACCGTCTACACCACAGAGGATTTTCAGAGAGGTTTTGAAGGTTCGCAGCGAAATATAAAAATATTCCTGACGATCTGCTCTCAGTCAGAGAACGCGGGATAACGCGAAGCAGCGCACGTAGAAAACTCACACAAGACTACAAAGAAAGAACCACGACAACCGGAGCTGGACGAACCGAAAAAACAATAAATTGGACAGCTTGTACCACCGACATGTTTACTCGGGCAACGCCGCAGCAAATGACTCCTTCGTGCGGCAGGAAAAGCCAGTGTGATATGCAGAGTTATTTTTGCTCTGCTGTATTCACTATAAAAAAAAAAAAAAGACTTTGTAAAGAGTCTGAAGTATTCAGTTTGTGTCTGTTAGATGTGCTTTGGCCACATCTATAAAATATTAGCTAATAAAAATATTGAGTTATTATTAACTTATCACAGCTATGAAATATTAAATAATCCATCTTTGGACGCTACATTTTAAGTCTTATCCTGGGTGTAAATTACATTAGTTTATCAACTTTATAATATGCTTCATATCACAGAACGAAGTTTATCATGTTTAACCAAGATCTGACACAAATTATACACCTGTAAACATTTCACCACCCTTTTTATATTTTTACCTACATATACGCTAAATCTGTGTGACTATGTTCTCATAATTCTAAACCATAAGTCAGTCACAACCAACCCTCCACTGACGGATTACTCCTTCACCTTTCTACTGATGATTCCATAAAACACACAAAGCTTAATAGCAGATGATAAGATCTTTATTTTGCACATAACACACATACAAAAAAAAAAAAAAAAAAATGAAATGATGCATTTTCTATGGAACATTTTCTCTTTAAATGTGTACATCATGTATACATGTATGTTCTGTCTGTCGAACTGCCAGAACATGATGCTTATTATGAAGAGGTGTGTAGTGATTAGCTGGAAGGCAGGAGGTAAAGCATCCAGGCTGTTCTCCATCTCCTTCAGTATCTGCAGCAGGTGGTTGTGTCCATCCTCTCCAGTGCAGCTTCAGGCGGCCACAGATGTATTGAAATGTCTCCCTGGACATACAGAAATTCTCTGTCCACTGCTTATCGGTAAAATTGAGAACAACCTTTTCCCACTAGTTATCAGCTTTGTTCCGGACCAGTCGGACGGTGAGGAGGTTCAATGAGCTGCAGCAACGTCTGAAACGCAGAACACGAGTTACAATAAACCCGCCGTCTGAAATATTTACTCATAAGACACGTATACAATCGGCGCATGTTTAATAAGTTAAACTTACACGTCGTCTCCTTTGTCTGCGGCGGATCTCCTGCCGCTGGATTTTTCATCTTCTGAAAGGAACCTTCCAGCCTCGACGTGAGACGCCTGATTTTATAGTCCATCAGTAACATCTCCATCAAGCAGAGCATCAACACTACGATCTCTTCGTTCTCCATATTAGCTTGTCGTGTTGTTTTGTTTTTAGCGGGTTTTGTTTTGTTGTTATGTGGCGCTAAAGTCACACGTCGCTGACGCCGACGTATGCGTCACATCGGTCCCGCTACCGCCCCCAACTCATGTGCGAATGCAACATGAAACAGTTCCCCTGGAGAAGGGCCGTTCTTAGAACTAGGACAGTTATTAGAACTGCGTTCTTAGAACTTCTCTGTCGGAATGCGCCTAATAACAAGCCGTAAGCTGTCCTCATTCACGTCAGCTAGAGCAAAATTATGTCACTTTGTTCTGTGGCCTCAAGAACAAGAAAAAAGTTCTTGCTTCTTGCGGAGTAAGTAACAGCCATAAAGCCTATCTGAGTTCTTAGCCTTTGCACTGTTTAACTTGGCCCACACTAGCCACTATCTCCTGGCTATGACGCCAAGAAAATGAAGTCATGGCAGCTTTAGCACATGATGTTCTTTTCTTCTACTCATATTTTAAGCTAAGAGGGTGTCTAATAATGAAAATAGACTACTATCGCCTCAAAATTTTAACAGTGTACTTTTTGTTTAAATATCACAATTCCTATGTCTTAAATATCCCCCCTGCCCCATGAGAGCTGAAGCTGTTGGTACAGTCATAAAGCAGCACCGTGCTGTAAAACACATGACATTTTAGAAGACATAGGCTAATTGGTAAGCTGAAAAATGATTCCTGTCTCTGGTTGGGAAACTAATCTGGCCTTATTAATTGTGTGATTAATGAGACCAACACAGTGACAATGAAGAAAAAGAAAAAGGAGACGCTTCAGACTTTTCTCTCTTGTTCAGTCAATTAAGAACTAAATTGCCTTTGATTTATCTTCAGCAAAAGAAAATAAAGAAATGAGCTAACTTTGCCTTTTATTAAGGCAAAAATTAAATCGCAGCATTTTAGCTGGCCTAAACAAAAAAGGCAAAGCAAATTTAAGGTTTCAAACAAGATGTGCAGATTGAAGGTCATTACAAACTAATATTGATAGAAAAGTATGAGAAACTGATCCACTGAATAACTGACTGTAGCTGATTAAAGAGATAAACAGGACAAAACACCTCACTGTCTTTCATACATGGTAACTAAGCATGGACATTGACCTCACAAGCCTTCCTGCTGACTTTTTGGACATACTCCGACTTTTGATTGATAGACTCATAAGGAGGTGGACTTACTTTAATGTAGGTCCAACTGAGTCCACGTTATATTACTGGAGACAAAGAAAGACTCAAAGACCACCCATTTTGTATTGCTAACTAACAGAGCTCTCCAGGTCAAAAAGGGTGCAACACTTTTTAACAAAAACATACACAAATTATTTAAATTATGTATTTTCTATGTTTCTTTCACATTGAGGCACAGCGAATACAAGGACGAGGATGAATTTTAGAAAGAAGATGCTAATTTTATTGAACACTGTCAGTATCACTGCACGATTATTTCTTCAAAAAATGGACTTTTCAATGAATTGTTGAACCATTAAAGTAATTGCAGTTATTTAAACAGAATATATCAAGAATAATTTACTGTGAACAGTTTTTGGATGACATCTTGTGCAATGGTTTTGTGATTTAGCTGAAGAGTTAAATGAAATCCTGTTTAACAGTCTAATTCCATGATTTAATAAGAGCACATTTCCCAATCTTCTAACATGTTTTAAACAGCTGATGTTGAACACAAACAAGCTTCCATCTAAATCTCTAAGAGATATATTGAGTATATCTGGAACAGGAAGCTGGTGAAGAGTCCTGGAGAAACCCACACAACCTCCAACAAAGGCAAAAGTCAAAACATGTTTGGCAAAAAGCCAAAAGGTAAATGATTGCAAGGAGGCAAAGACGCAGGAACAAACAGACAAAAATATGCAAGGAAGGACATAAGTGCACAGACAAATTAAAAGTGGAATAACCTTGAACTGTACACATAAAACTAATTCAGTAATGAAACTTACAGGAACAGAACAAAGTGTACCCAGAACTACTTCAGTGTTCACGGCCTTTCAGTGGGAGTTAAGTTACACAAATTCAGTTTACTGACACCTTCTTGAACCTTTTAAACACCTTGTCTATGGTCCACTAATTATCAGTTCTGATATCTGAACACTATCTTAACTATGACTCACCCATGCAGACTTGTAAGGCCAAGGTAACATGTTTATTTCTAATAAGAAGGAACATGCTTTCACCCAATGACACTTGCATAAATCATTTCTTTTTAAATATTTGCTTTCAGTAAACAAATACCTTTAAAGAATTCTAATACCAATTTGAGGGAAATATTTACAACTGGTATTTAATTATATCTCTTCATTATTTCTGATAAGGTGACTTTTAGAACAGACAGGCTATCTGCGACTAAAGTTAGATAACACAGGCTCGGTACTCAACACACCAGATTTAATTAAGCATTTGGCAAGGAATGGAATATGTGTAAAATCAGAGGAATGCACTGTGCTCCAAACCATGACCCCATTTGAAGCACATTAGCCAGCAGCGTAGATGTCCCTGGCCCCAAAAGATGTGGAGATTGCTATTGGGATCACTGATGATCAGTGCCAGAGTGGCTAATCAGGAGTTTTGGGAGGATTCCCAGTGGGCTACTTACAAGCCAGCTTGGTGTTCTGATCGGGTAAAAAAAAAAAAAAAAAAAAAAAGAAGACAAAAAGGCTTAGGTCTACATTGTCTTTGGGAGGATTCCCAGTGGGCTACTTACAAGCCAGCTTGGTGTTCTGATCGGGTAAAAAAAAAAAAAAAAAAAAAAAGAAGACAAAAAGGCTTAGGTCTACATTGTCTTTTTAACTTTGCTCCCAAAGGGTAAAAAGCATTTGTGGCTTTGACAGAAAGTATCTGCACCCACCTTCTCATTCAGAGTACTCTACTTTTTTGTACATTGGCTGCCAGTGACAGAGGTGTCCTCTCTGTCCTCACTTTGCAGACAGATCATATGGTTAAACAGAATGATCTGTCAGAGAGAAACTGTCACAGCAAGCACAGGAGTGGCCGATCACCCCGACACCAGAGTGGTGGGACTGGTGTGCTTATATTATGGTATGCTCTGTAGGTGCTTTTAAATTGATGTGGATAGACATGAACTTTATCTATTATGCAACTTAACTTGCTCGTCAAGTAGTTCTACTTCTACACCCATAAATGGATGCTACCACACCAAAAAGGGGTCAGATAGTCATAGAACTGCCTATTTGTGAAGAGAGAATAATCAGTCTGTTAATTATCATTGTCAGCATGTTGCAAAGCAGGGTCAAATCATGAAATCAAGAGAAAAAAACAAAAAAACAGACGGGCTAATACTTCAAACACATACTGTTTAGGGGCTCATATCTACAATCTATATTTAAGTGACAACAGAGGTCTGTCAGAGTAGTGTAGCCCAATCAAATCATTTTGATCCATTTTTCTTTTTTTTTATTTATCATTTTTCATTTATCTATTTTTCTATAGTAATTTAATCGAAAACAAGTTTCCAAATGGGCTACTTCCCAATGACTATTTGGTTAAGACACCTCTCTACACTATAGCTGTTTGTGCATCCCTTTGACGACATTGGACACAAACCCATTGGTATAAAGTGGAAATATAAAGAAATATTATATCCTGGGCAGGGTCAATATAACTGACTTATCACTGATACCAGCAAAGACGAGAAGCTTCTGTCAGACTCACCTTGTCTCAAAACATCTGGTGAAGCTTTGACACTCACTAAAGGCACATTCATGGTCCCTCGGGAAGGTAAAGTATGTGAAGAGGAAGCTGCTCTTCTATGTTGTGGTTTTCTGTGTATGCCTCTATGGGGGAGTGTAAAGCCGTCCATCTATTTTCTATGCCTGCTACATTATGTACATGGTGTGGAGTAGTTTGCTTGTGATGGTATATCAATACTCTTTCTGCTTTTCTCCCCCATCTTACTTTTCATTTGTGGACATTAAGGGCAGAGAGATTCAACCTTTCTTTTATTTATGTATTTTTTTTGTTTGTGTGTCACGCATGTGGGAGTGATCCTCACCTTAGGCATTTCACTTTTGCACATGTAAGGGCATGAAGGTCCAACAGCAGAGTCAATCCATCTATAAATTGCAACTATTACAGGAGATGGTTATTGTCATCTCATTGACAAAAGTGATCCTGACTGAAATTGATTACAGTAGTAGTAGGCTTGTACATCGACTGATCTCAAATAGCCCAAATCAGGTGATTTCATACACAGAGCCCAATCTGCTCTAGCCTGCTTACTTTATAAGCATACTTTCCCTGGCTCTTCTTCTTTAAAACGTCTCATTTATTTATTGCAATGTCTGTCATTCATGCTGACCTTTTTAGTCCTCTGGGGGATAATTGCTGCCATCCTCATATGTCCCAGAACAGAGTCATACCACCAAGAACAAATACTGTAAATTACTTTTATAGTATACTTTTGCATATAGTTATATGAATAGGATTTTTCTTTTCACCAAAGCTGTCATGAATGAAAGTAGTTTTGGTTCAAGAAAAGACCGAAACCAATAATGCATTATTCCAACCCTCAATGTTTTATGACTTTTATGCTTTTATCACAGTGTCAATTTAAAGTTACATAGAAGAGGTGTTATTAACAGCTCAGTCAGGCATGAAGGGTTAAAACAATCCCTAAAGTCATGAGAAAATTAGCAGTGCTTTCTGCTCTAAGAGATTAGGTGCATGTCTGTAAAGGATTTGCACAGATTCACAGATCTAGAACTCAAAATGTTCCACACTAACAGGGCAAGCAGAGCTAGCTTTGACACAACTTAAACTTAGCCAACTCAAATGTGAAATTGCAAATTCATGCTGCAGAAATTCAATATTTTGGTCAGTTTCCAGCAGTGCACTAAGGTATCAACATTGTAAAATTGTGGGATTTACATTGCGAGCAATTCCCACTAGCTAGATCACTGAGCTGTTACCATGTTATTGGCAGAGGGAGGTTCTGTCTTTGGTAAATGTTGGCAGTAGCAGATCCATTAATCCTAGCTACCTTTAGTGAAAGTTAGTGAAATTTGTGCTGTTCAGACTTAAGAAGCATGTGATATGGGTTATATTGACAAAAATATTTTTTCCTGCAGCGTCAACTTAGCTTTAGTATCTTCCTTAAATAGTTTCCCATGCCTGAGTTTGAATCCCACAGCGATACGTACCTACCAGTTGGGTCCTTGGGCAAGACCCTTAACGTTACTATGTAAGTTGCTTTGGAGAAAAGCGTCTGCTAAATGACTGTAATGTAAAAAATTACCTTAACTTAAATGAATCGGACCTTTTAAATAGTCAGAGGCAGCACTGCAAGAATTACTGAAGGAGAAGATGAGACACGGCAAAAAAGAAGAGAACTCGCTCATCTATTGGTTAATGTAGGGCAACTTATGTTTCCACCATATAATAGCAAAAGATGGAGCTGCAACAGATCCCAGCGGTCTTGGGTTAACCATTTTTCTATCAGAAACTTTATTATCACGTTCTTCCACATCTGACCAGGAGCCATTTTTTCAGAAACCCATATCATCCCACATTCTTTGGTTCTTTTTCCTCACAAAGCCCTGTGTTGAATCCACAATCCCTGTTTGCTTTGTAGTCCACTTCCTTTATTTGGTCCATATGAACCAAGGCCGACTGTGCTGAGGAGCTATAGCTGGCAGAGTAAAAGACCACACTGGAGAAATTCACCAGGTGCAACATTACTTTATTTTGTCTAGACAAACTCACAAGCACAACACTGCCGCCTACTGTACTATGATGTGCTCACTGTTCTGAAAGGGGCTTGAACTATAATAGCCTCCTACCGTCTGCTCTACCAAGTGAGGTAAACACAACCCCACTAAAGTGGCACCTGGATTGCATGTGGGGAACCAACTGAATCCCAATATGTACCATATGGACACATGTGCATGCTAAAAGCACCAATCTTAGCATGCCGCATACCAAAAGTTTCCAAAAGAAAGTCAACTAAAAGCCTCTCCCCAGCATTGTCGCCTCACAATTGATATCACAAAAAACTTAAAAAGTAAAACAGCACAAAGTCTGTCTTACATTTCCTGTTTTGTGGGTAATACTCATATTCAAGCTGGCAAAGAAAACACTAGAAGTCCACTTCTTTGAGTTGTTGTTAGCTGGAAATGAGTCACAAAGGCTATTTACATCAAGCATCAAGATATATATATATATTTTTTTATTACGAAGTGTAACCTCTTCACACAAATTTGGGTCTATTTCCTTTTGGGTTGTCATTGTTTTTTTTCGAAGATGAATTTGGATGCTACCTAGTATTTCGGTGTTGATAGATGTGTCATTTAAAAATTGACCAATGGACTGCCAATGCGCCCTTCAAGATTACCTCAATGCATTCCTTTTAAAAAAGTTGCTCACAGCACCACCTGACATTTTCTGAATGCCTCTCTTGAGAAAAACTGATCTATTGTAAAGTAACAAAGAATATCTGTTTTATCACTGCTAGTATTAATTTGTTCAAATCCTATTCAAGATGTTTTCCTGCACAGCTTTGATCGGGGTTTAGTTTAAAAAGAGTTTTGGCAAAAACATTCAGGCTTAAGCCTCAAAAGCTCAACCCAGCACTGTATGGAGCATAGTAATCTTCCAAAGTTTAAAAAGATTAAATCTTAAAAGTAAGAAGGATAATCCTTGATCTTAATGAGATGCTGTGTAATGCATTGCAAAGAGGAAACTTGTTTAAAAATGCACAAGTCCAGATGATTATTTTGGGTGGTAGAGACATTGACACTACAGTGAGACATTTTAGACAATTCACTTATTTTTCTCTTTGTTTTTAGTATTAGTCATATTGTGCTCATTTATCCGGAGAATGTGCATGAAAAATGTGGCAACTAGTACTTATGAGTTCAATGATTAATTTTTACTTTGCAGCTTTGAATTTGACTTTGAGTGCATCTTCAAGGGTTCAATAGCTCAAAGCAGTTCTGCTCTGTGAAATAGGTTCATTAGACAATTAGAATGTTTGGAGGCATTAATCTGCATCACTCTTAGCAAGCAAATGGTCGGTCTCTGCGGGGGTGTATTGGTGCTGGAATGCTTGGAAAGATGATTTAATGTTTCCATTTGACTGCCAGGCTGCAACAGTGTCACATTAATTGATTGAATCTATTCTGAACTGCTAACTCGATTGAAAACAATGTGTGCAGTGCTGCTGAACAGATCTTGAGAACAGATAGAAGGCTTGAAGCATCCCCTCGTTTCCTGGGAGAGCATGTTCTGTCAGAGCATTTATTCTTTCTAATGGGTATCTGACGATGATCCCTTCCATTCCCATCTGCCTCGCACAGGCTAAATACTTGACATGCGGGTGTTGCCAGTCAGACCCTCGTGGTTCAAACACTCAATTCTCCAAAATGTGGTCAAAGAGAGAAAAAAAAG
Source organism: Melanotaenia boesemani (assembly GCF_017639745.1). Taxonomy (NCBI): domain Eukaryota; kingdom Metazoa; phylum Chordata; class Actinopteri; order Atheriniformes; family Melanotaeniidae; genus Melanotaenia; species Melanotaenia boesemani. The sequence continues at coordinate 14,831,247 of NC_055685.1, forward strand.
TAGATATGAATGGAAACAAAAGTGCAGAATTCTATAAGCACATCAGGAAAATGTCAATAAGCAACCATTAAATGTCATGTAAAGCTTTTAGAATGGCGTAATTATTAATCATATAAATAAATTAAAATAAAATATAAAATGCAAGCATGCCTGATATGATTGAGCACAATATATTCAGCCAGCGATCAATGGTGGTATGTATTTTCGAGGCGAAATGAGAGGAACGAAACGTTCACCAGACGGCATCCAGGATCCGGTATTACCTCTAAAAAAAACTACGGTTGTTGGAGAAGAAGTTGTTGGATAAAGAAAAGGACATAACCCAGATTAACAATGGCCTTGTATGTCCACAGTGCAGAGCAATGTAAGAGCTAAAGAGGCTACAATTTGACTCGGAGCTAGCTGTTTTTCTCTTGGAAAGGTAAATAACAGCATAAACGTTAGAAGTTACTTTGACATGTTCCACAAAATGGTGATATTGTTTTCCCCAGTGTGTTTGCATTTTCGTTTGAGGACAAGGCGAGTGGGGGGAAGAGATAGAGGTGTGGGCCATTACACGCTTTGTTTTGGTCTGCATGCAGCGTACAGCAGCAAACCTTACTGTGAAGTGATTTTGCTTTTTGCCCCTTTGAAAACACACTGTGAGACTTTACTTAAAACTCTGCACTCTGGACTTGTTTGATGTCACATCGACATCTTTTATGTGCATTTCTGGAGCCACTGCTGCACAGCAGCATCCCAATGCTAAGAAACCACAATATACAACTTTTTCTTGTGAGTGACACCACATGATGTTGCCGCTTAATTTTGCTTTATGCACAGCGTCACATGCTAAGCAGACATCAACACATTGGCTGTTTTGAACCTGCACGGTGGCCAATTCAACAAAGAACAAAAGGAGTTAAGGTAGGAAAAGAGGAAAAGAAAGAGAGAGAGGGACAGCATAAGACAAAAACCAAAATAAGACTTTTTTACTTTTTTTACTTCTTTTACTGGCAGGAGAGAGCTCACAGTACAGGTAAGATGCAAGATGGATGCCAAATTCTCACGGAGAAAATCTACAAAAGTTCTGTAGTCCTTGTTTAAATCAAAGCATACAGTGCTTAACAAAAACAAGGAAAGATAAAGAAGAATTCTTGCTATAAAATAATTTTCTTAAAAGGAAAAGGGCACCAAAATGAATTGAGCATTTTTTCAGATTTATATTGTGCAGATAATCTTTTTTTAACGTGTTTAGTAAAACAAAATAGCTTGTCATTATCTGTTTCAATTTATTCTAAGTCAGAAAATGTCTGTAAAACTATTGGGGAGCCTGTCTCCACAAGGCTATAAGGATTTATATGGGTTCACTAAAAGCTACTTAACCAAATCCTTCTTAGTATCCATTAGAGATGATCACACAACCAATGTATGTAGTGAATAATCACTTTCACTAATAGTTAAACGCACTAACTTACAGTAAGTAATTAGTTTGTAAGATAATCAAGTTATAGTCAGTCAAGTTTCTTTCTATGACATATCAATCTCAGAGGCAAAAACAAGATATTGGTGAGGACATTTGGGATCTTTTCAAAATATTGCATTAATTCCAAAATATTTATGTCCCTTTTATAAATGGAGATTTAAATAAAAAAAATATCATATTGTAGTTGTAAAGTTCGAATTCAACCAGCTGACAGAGAAACAATGATATACAACAGAAAACCTAAGTCAGCTGAATTATTTTTTATTGAGGTTAAGTATGTCCTGCGGTCCGGGTTTTACAAAAGTCACCTGCCCTGATCAGTTAACTATAGTAAACTTGGATTTTGAAACTTTAACCCACATCAGAGCTTAGCATCAGACATTGCTGATGCCACAGTTCAGGAACAGGACTGTGATAAGTATTCTTCTAACAACACTTTGTGTGACTTTATCAGACACTCCCTGCTCAGAGTCTGAAGAGATGCCAACTTTGGATGCAAGCTAGATGGATGTCCTGAACTGATGAGGTATGTGTAACAGTAACTTTGTTCTGATTTGTTCAGCTCAGTGCTGGTCTTTCATATAGGCGACACAGGCAGTCGCCTAGGGCGCCATCTACCGAGGAGCCGCTGCACTTGCAAGCCAAATCTACCAACAGGTGTTAACACAAGGCTACGTTCATACTGCAGGTTATGTTCACTTTTCACCAAATTGATGTAGGTAATAGGCATCAAAATGAAGAGGCATAAACCGTCGGCTCACAGTACAGAAAAAGGTGAAAGTAGGAACAGGAAAGATGCAATCTGAGGGCCGGGGGATTGCGTAGCTTCCCACCACTTGGTGGCAGTAATGTATTAGTTAGCTGTTCAACAAACACTAATAAGCAAAAGAACACTCAGCTAGCAGCTAGCCTGTAGCAAAAATTATGAAAAAGTGTTTAAAACGAACAAAGAAGACAAACTGGTGGCAACCCCACCTAAATGGCAAATATGTTGTGCGAGAATAATCCAATTCATGAAGTACAGTTATGTAAATGGAGGTAACAAAGCAGGGCCGAGAGGTGTATGGAGTGCTATCAGGTGCATAACACTGAATTCTTCAACACTAAAGCTGCATCAAGCAACAAAACATCCAATTTTAAACAAACAAAAAATAAATAAAAAAGGAAGGGAAATGGGTTACAGATGCAGAAAATGTCTGTCATGTCTGGAAACCTTTAAAAAATTCTAAGAAGAGTTTTTTTTAAATAGTTTAATTCAATGTTCTGTGTAAACTACACATTTATTTACAGTTTATTTAATTTGAACCTTTTATTTTGAATGCATTTTGTCACTGTATTGTTTTATTCATCAAATTTCCATCTTTTTTAAGTCCCTGCCTTTTATTATTTACTTACTATTAAGATCTCATATTTTGTATTTACGTAAGCTTGACGTAAGCTTTTCAATTTGGTTTTGTATAGGCTGATTTTGTTGCTAATAAATTATTATCCTATTGGGCATCTCGTGCAGTGCAGTTTCACATACATGTGCTTTATAAATATCTTTGTGATGATCTCATTGTATCATGTCATATATATTTTGTATATTTTTTATCATGTCATATTTCACAAAGCTTTGGCTTGTTAAACTACAGTTGGTTTTGGTGAAGTTGGTTTAGTTATTGAATACTAATTAAACCAAGAGTGAGACGAGTTGGGCCCCAACATTAAAAAGGTCAAGAACTTTTGCCCTAGACAACGTGATTAGTCCTACAGAGGAAATGAATGTGCACCATAAAAAAATAAATGATAATACAATATTTTTCATAATGAAGATTTTAAATAATTGATTTTGTTGTGTGTACTAATGTCAGTAACATTATCATCCAGTAAAATATCACCATTGAGTTTTACTTCAAATAATTAGTAGTTTGCATGATAAAACTGAGCGTGAGAACATTTAGAGATGTTTTGTTTAATGTTTTAAATGCACATTTAAAGTACATCAGTTCAATGCAAAAATCTGATGGAGGACCAAACACTGACTCCTAAGTTGTTGCTGCTGGAATTTCAGATAAAAACAGCAATATTTACTTTTTTTTTTTACTTTGTTTTTGGGGACGCCAAAGTTGAGGTTCACCTAGTGTTCCGCATTACATTCGACCAGCATTTGTTTAGCTGTTGCAGTTGAACTAATTATGTTAGGGATCTCTCAAATGAAAGACTAAAAAATCAAGGACACTACCTCAACTGTCCATGCTGACATACCTTTGTGAAAAACCTTCTGGGCCAAAAACCCATTGCAACAACAATAAACTTGATCTCCTGGGCTCCAGTCTGCCCCATGGACCATGCTAATCTGTTTGCAGAAGTAAAAAAGGCTTTTCCTAAAATCTTACCAGCTAAGAGGGGTGGAATAAAGACATTTTAAAAAGTCATTTTGAACATTGTAATTTAATATTCGCAAGCTAAAAATAAAAAACTAGATGGAGAGGTCCATCTAGGATCAGACTTGGAGCATTACTGTAGCATACAGGCTACAGCCAAAGGCCTTTTATCTGACACTTCCTGTATAGTTGGTAAATGAATTGACTGTACAAAAACAAACAAACAAAGAAACAAACAAACAAAAAAAAAAACACTTGCTATAGTTCTTTGTATCCCACAAACACAAGGGACCTTTGTATATTTTACTTACACTGAATTTTGTTCACAGATCCACAAGCCCCTGTGATAGGTGGGGGATAGTGTTGGCAGGAGTGGTAGCGCTGAATGCTAATTGTTTTGAAGGGCACAGGATTCATTGGTTGTTATGGGAACAAGAGAATGTGAACAGGAATGGAGAAGAAACTCAGCATATGAAATAAAAATGGAAGATAACGACAGAAAAAGAGGAAAAATAGACGGCATGGTAGACAAAGAGACAGAGTTAAATAAAAGGCTAAGGAGGCAAAAAGAAAAGAGAGAACAAGAAGAGAAAGATTTATTTTTTTAAAGCTCACACTGCTGTGTGATTAGTTTAATTCTCTATCTGGCCTTCTATCTAAGGTTGTAAAGGAAAATTGTTTGTAAAAGAAATCTAAAACTTCCTGAATAAAATATGAGTTGTTCATACTCAAACCCCCCCCGAAAAATTTAATGATTATCATAGATAGACTATTGAAGTAAAAATAAAAATAAAAATTGTAATTTTATTTTCTCCTGTTTCTCCCGATCCCACCGTGGATCACAGCACCCTTAGCATTTGCCTATACCAAGGGGCTCTGGCTGATGGCTTGAAGAACAACCAACCAACACTAGCAGTGCTATAAAAATTAGGGTTTTGTTACTGCTGCATCATCTGACAAAATCACTACTCAGATAAGTTAAAAACGACTGGGCTGTTGTTTCTGTTATATATACTGTCCGTGTAACATGATTACTCAAAGAGGCAGTCAGAAGGAACAGGATATGCCAACCACTTTTTAGTGAACACAAGCAAACAAGCTTTCAAGAACTGGTTGCCCCAACATCAGTTGTGAACTGGACTGAAACAGGGATATAAAGTGGTAATAGACTGGTCTGTAATGCATTTCTGAGCTGACATTTCAGGAGTTTTTAACTGAGTGAAAAGAATATTGAAACTGATGTGTCTCCACTTTTGTCACTGCCTTACAGGGGAGGTTGTGACATCAATTTCCAATTTGACATGTAAAGATGGCAGTGTTTACAAGCTTTTAAAAAATAATTCAGGCATGACCTCAGGGTTTCCCAAAACTTTCTATGAATAATTTGCAACAAGTGGCTGAGCATTTTGGTACCACACTTTGGAGGAACATAAGCATAAAAGCTGAGAAAGCTAATGATATGACTTGGCTCTGCTCAGGATAAAAAGGCAGAAACATAGAGGCAGTCAGGTGGAAAGCCAGAGATAAAGTTATTATTAAGAGGCACTTTTCTCTTCCCAAGACACAAAACAAAGACATGAGGGTCAGAGTAACACAGAGTTGACAGTCCTATTTATATCAAGATATAATCAGAGGAAGGAGTCTAACATATTTTTTTTCTACTTTACTAAGAAAAAAACCTCAGTCTCCACACTTTCTATGCAAATTAAAGAACAAGTAGCAGTCCTACACCTCTAAACAGAGAAACTGCTTAATGTGTGAGAGTGGCGAGCAGAGCCATGGCCTAGATGAAAAGCTCACCCAGTACTTTTACTGAACTCCAGAAGGGGCCGTAACAGTGTACTGAAGTCATTCTTATTGGGACTTACAAGAAACCTTTCAGGAAGTCCACTTTTGAAGGAAATGAAATTATAAATACAATCATTGATCCTTGGGAAAGGAAAAAGAATCAGAAGCTGCTGATCTCATTGAAATCAGAAATGAAACTGCTTGAACATTCAGGCTTAACAGAGTGAGATACATGAACTACATATGGGTTTGATCAAACTTAGTTGAAACAAATATTCTTTCCTTTTTCTATCAGAGCTTAGCGAGGGTGATATTTAACCAGCTTTCCATTTTTATGCCAATATTAGTCAGGGGATGTTACACTCCAGTCTTTGAGAGCACCTTTCTTTCATGTTTTAAACATTTCCCTGTTTCAACGCACTGGGCTCAAAACAATGGGTCATTGTGCAGAACTTGACAAGCTGTAGGATCTATTTAGTTTGAATCCGTTGGAGAAAGGAAACATCTAAAATCAGCCCTTGACAACCAGAGTGTGATATTCCTGCTTTAGGGGTGTCAAGACAATAATGCACTGAATTCTGAACTGGCACATAAACACTGGTATTTTGTAGAAACTGTGCACATGTGTTTAAAGATGTACAGTACAACATGCATGTGAAATGTAAAATGGCCAATTTCTCTTGAGAATGTGTTTTTTAGCCATTTATGTTTTTTGTTTGTATCACCCAACAAGACTTTTTAAGGTACTGTTTTTGAATTGAGAAGTTTAGTTTGTGTGATCATTAAGATTTGTATTTTTTTTTCCAGAGGGGTCAGAGTCCATCATTTTTTGCTGTATACTGTAAAAGTGCAGATTTAATGCAAGCCATGATATTTTCTAAACCATAACCAAGTCACTTTCATTCATTTTCTAACCTAACCAAACTGTCACACACGCTGAGCGTTCCACTGAAATATTGTTTTTTGTTTACTACTGTATTGAAATGAAAGCAGTGCAATTATGTTTACTCTTTTTCCTGGTGCTGTGTAGAGGTATTCTGACTGAGGTATTTTCACAGTTCTGTCACTTTAAAGCAGTTTAAGAAGTGAATTGAAACGCTCAAAAATGTGTGCGTTTATGTGTGCATCCATAGCTGGTGTTGGAAACCTCGTTAAAATAGTTCATATGTGATCCAGGCACTTTAGTTTCTTAATTATTCCCAAAAAACTAAAAACATAGACTTCATCATTCAAATTTGTCTTATTTTCTTAATTCTTAATTTGTCCATCTTTCCCTTGTTTTATAACCTAATTACTTTTTATTTTTATTATTAGTAGTAGCAATGGCAATAGTAGTAAGAATAATAAACATAATAACAATAATACTGTTTTTCCTTTTTCTAAGTGGTGTTCTTTATTAATTTACTTTTCCACATTAGTTTAAATAAATTTCCTTGTTTCCAGTGTGAGATTATTTTATTTATTTATTTATTTTTTGTATTTTTTTCCTCTACACACCATTGACTAGAAAAAAAACATCGTTACTACACAGAATTGTCTTTTCATGATTTTTTTTTTCTTTTTTCATTTTCTGCTTTTCTGTCTCTGTCCATCCTATCACTGATTGTTTTTTTGTTAGATCTAAGTAAACAGTCAAATAGAGAATAATAAAATACTTCTTCACACTATTGATTCCATTATTTCCAGCTCTCAAAACGATGGCTCTCTGACATGATCAATACTTTGAGTGCAAACCACAAGGTTATCAGTCAAACTGTTTTTGCACATTGAAAGCCAGTAGAGAAAAAAATCATGAAGAATAACTAAAAGTCATATGTGTTTTATAATTTAGACAATTAGTGGGGTCAACAAAAAATTGACCTGATTCTTTACATGCCTATAGCAGATCACTCTTCTATGATTGTGTAAAAATGCTGCAAGTTGATGTGGTTTTCTTTTTGAATGTAACAGCAGAAGGCAAACAATGCATGCAGAAGATGTTTTTAGTGATTTGCCATAAAGAAACTCTGTTGTAAAGTTTCTGCATTAAATCTCATTAAATTGTTTATTCTTATAACAACCTTTCCAAAAGATAAACACAGCCATCTCAAATACAGATTCAGTTCAATTTATTTCAGTTGTGTTGAACCAATTCATGACAAAGTCATCTTAAGGCACTTTTATGGATACAGTCCTATCATTTCAATTTACTGTAGTCCAATCATATTCCAACTGAATTAAGCTATTACATGAACCACATTCGTCCAGTTAATAATAACTGTGTTCATATAAGCTAATGTGTAAGATAATAATAATAATAATAATAATAATAATAATAATAATAATAATAGCCTTTGGGAAACCAACAAATCGCATCTTTTTTTTTTCAATTCAAATCAATACCCCACCCTGAGCATGGCTGGGGCAGTGGACAACAATACAAAACAAAACATCCCTTTTAACAGGAAGGAAAACCTTCAGCAGAACCAGATTTAGGAATCTCAGCCCCCAACCGCCTTGACCAGTTGGAGGTCAAAGGGGACAGGAAATAGAAGTCAGCAAACACTAAACTAGCGATACCTCCTAATGGGCAAGACCGACGGGAGGTGACCAACGACAGCAACGGGCGAAACTCATTGCCACCCTCATGAAACCGAACTCACAGGATGCGTCAAACAGCAGTGACAGTAGGAGTGTCTCAAATCACGCTCTCGGATCGCTTTTCTCCAAGAAATTTGATTGGTTGTGATGTTGGAAGGAATTTTGACATTTCCAAGTCAGTCCGTGACAGACAAAGTATGATGGATGAAGAGTCAGAAGATTTTGCACAAATTGACAGAAATCTTGCAGTTTACTGTACAAAAGAGAAAGATAACCCTGGGTTCATCAGAGTTTACAAAATGGTACTTTTAGTGCACTTTGGCAATTGTTGGCACTTGTGGGCACCTGCACACACTGCCAAAAGAACCAAAACCTGGTTCAATAATTAAATAATATAAATAAAATAATAAATAATATTTATATATTATTGTTAATGCTTTATAATTCATTAGTCAGCACTAACTCTTAGCATCTACTAATGTAGCTGTTGTTGCTTCATGGACACTATGTGCAAAGAAAACTTTGATGCCCTTGAAAATAAAAACATTTGATGCTTTTGATACAACTGATGAACAAAAATACAAGAAATGACAGAATATTTAGGAGAATGCTGGACTCAGATCCATAAGATGGACAGAAACTCAGCTACAGCTTCCAGATATTCACATTGTGTATTTACCATAGATATTTGCTTGTGTAGTTTTTATACTTCTTTGTGATTCTGCCAAGAGGCATGAAAATCAATCAGTGGATGTTTTATACAGTGTCATCAAAGTTTACAGTGTTAAGCTGTCATTATGATCCAAAGACCATAGCAGCATTTGACCAAAGACAGCACAAGATGTGTAATCTATTACATTGACTGTACTCAATATGAGGAGTGAGTGGATCAATATGAGAACAGTAACTAAAACAGAGAAGAAGGAGAGAGCAGCAGGATTTTTTAGGGAATCCAAACACAGAAACCTATCATTACCCATTAGAAGCCTAAATCGACAGACATCCACTAAAATATCAAAGAAAAAGAAAGAAAGTTGTACCCTTAATTAAAATAATAAAAAAAGAGAGAAAGCATACAAGCTGTTTTTATGATCAATCCCAGCTCCCTTGATCATGCCGTGGATCTTTTAATAATTATGACCAAAATACTAAAGGAGCAGAATCCTGTTTTGAAAATCATAAAACTCATGGAGTCAAAAGGGGAGACTGCTGTGGCCTTGTGAGTATGATTATTTTAGTAAGTGTATATACAAAACCAGATCAAAATTAGACTTATCCAATAACTCAAACTAAGTGGTTGAAATGAGTTAAGTTAAGTCATTTTCATTATATCAGTGCCACTGAGATTAAAGCATACAGACATTTTGATTCGATGGATTTGGATGGATTTGTTTTCTGACTGGTGAAAGACTATTGTAACTGCTGAGCCAAAGCAGACAACTGTCTGGCAAAACTTTTTACCCTTTTGCTGCTTTTATAAAGTGCTTTATTTACAGTTCAATTCAGCTTAACTTTTGTTAATGCCTTGAGCTCAAATGTCCCACAGAGGCAAGGTAGGATCCATCAAAACAAAACAAATAAATAATATATAAAGAAATAAATAAAGCAACTCCAGACATAAAAAAATAAAAATGTGTGCACTGTACTTACAATACAGATACATGTGTGAAGCATTAAACCTTGGCTTCAGAGGCTTAACCTAAAGAAGCCACACATTGCCCCTAATACATGGAGGGAAGAAATTAGAAGCTAGGTGCTGCAAGCATTTGGTGGCAGGTAAAGACAAAATGGTGATGGGGTGTGGACTGTCACCACTCTGTTAAGAAAAGAGCATGAACTGATGTGTGAGATGAAGTAGAAGCAACTAGATGATTGAGTAACCTGAAGGGGCATCAAAGGGAGGAATGGCCCCCCCGATCTGAAGTGTTGTTTTGTTACTAGTCTTCTGTGCGAGTCATGGATTGTCCATAATGAAGACCTTGTTTAAGCAAAAGGTGGTACATAAATGACTTGCAAACTACTTGCACTATTACATAATCATATCCAATAGATGCAGAAGATCACAGCATAGGTCACTGCACAAATGGGATCATAACGATCAGTGGCGCAGTGTTAAAGGCTGAGCTGAAGCAAGGTCTGTAAAAAAGCCATTAATCATGGCTTTGTGAAGATCCCTGCTGCACTAAATCCCCCCTCCACCTGTCACCTACACAAGTCTGATGTGATACTTTATGAGAATGAGCGGTCACCACTGGGACAGAACAATGTACACCAAGGAAGGCTAAGCAAAACTTCTATAGCTTTTAAAATTAACAGGACTTCTACAACAAATGTTACATAAATTTGCATCTAAAAAAACTGAGGTATCCTCAAAACAAAGTTGTCTGCATGCATTCATTGTGCCTTGTTCTGTATATCTAAGAGAATTACACGCACCTCATCTTTGAAGCTGAAGATTTAATTTCCTTTGTCTTGTGTTTTTAATCAAAGAGCAGTTTTTTTTTTGTTTGTTTTTTTGTAAGTCAGACTCACTCTTTTATTATTCAATAGTCATTTTAAACACCAGTTAAATGATTCTTTAAAGATGTGGTGCGATTTAGTGCTGTTTTATTTCTTTTCCCACAGCTGTGTTAATCATACCCTGTTGCCCAGTGGTTTAAATGGAATTATCATTTGATTAAAGGCTGCATTTAGGGGCCTAAACTGTACCTTTCTTCATTGTGTCCTTTGTAAATCACCAGGCTTCTTAGAAATAAATCCTCTGAAGCACACGGTGATTTAAATCAGGTAAGGTTTCTGACTGGGTCAATTAGATATAAAGCAATGCTCCCAACCTCCTCCACACCTGTGGCACACAAACATCTGTAACAAATCTTGGCAACGCAAGAATATAAAGCTTGAGGTAAAAGAGCTGGTGACAGATAAGAAATGTCATCACACCAATAAATGACATAAGACACGATGCACCAGCACAAAAGCAGAAGAATGGCATAGAGGAAACCATTTTAGAAGGAAAAGAGGGTTTTTTCTTTTAAATCCTTGTGAGGCAAAGCGTCTTAATGGAAACTCCCTCTTATCAGGCATGATGCAGGGCCCTTACCATTGCCTCTGCTTCACTTTGATGTGTTATGTGAGAGAGCTTAGACTGCTTCGCCACTTGTATCCGTGCATACAGCCTCACAACCTTTTAGTAGAATACACATTAGCATAAACTTTGTTTGAGAAAGCATGGTGTGCTAAAAATGTCAGGTTTCTTTTTGTTCCTTCCCTCTAACCTCAAATTTGTAAAATAAAAATTTTATGTTAGTTTCAAAACCAGATTTTTAGTTGCAAACAAACACTTTCAGCTACTGATGTCTTTATTTCTGTTTCCTAATTTAAGAGAGAAAGCAAATGTGACGGCTGTTTTAGTGTGATGTAGCCTAAAAGAAAACACAGGTCAAGTTAGAGATAGGAAGAGAGAGATTCACATCATGTCAGTTGGTCTGAAAATCTGTCGGTCTGATAGTCAGAGCAGCAAGGAGAGGAGGTGGGAAGGCCGGAGCAGAGAAAGTTGCTGTGAGAAACTTTCTACTTGGCGGTGAATTTTTTTGCTACAAGCTTTAGCAATAAACACCTCTTCTAGTTCCAGTAGATTCGCGTGTCTGCTTCAATCCTTCTGGGTAAAATGAAGGGAGTTCACCCAGAGACTAACTACAGCTTCACCTCTTCTTCTCCTTCTTCCCCTCGTCTCCGCCTCCCGACCTCAGTTTGACAGGTGTTTCTGTCGAGTTTTCACCGATAGTGGAAGCATCAGACCAGAGCAACATGGTTACTAAACCGTCACAGAAATTAGGAAAGTAAGTGGTTTGTGTTGGAGCTGAACGTTTCTGTGACCACAGAATTTAGTTCACCTGGTATAGCAGCCGCCCCAAAAACACAACCAGCCCAGGTTCCATCTCAGTGTCTATCTGCCCAACTTTCTCATCTACCTACTGAACACTGAAGGACACTAGAGTCCACAGTTAAAAAAAACAAACAAACCAAAAAAAAAAAAAAAAATACAACTTTATGGAACTCACCCATTATAGAAATAACATCTTATAACAGGTTTTACAATTTCCATGTAGAGATAAAGTATTTTTCATTTCATTATTGATAACGTCATGGTGACGCCACAACTAATTGTTTAATTAATTTTGATTGGCCTGACTAGTTAAGTTTAAAATTCACCTCAAATGCCCATCCCTAGTTAAAGCTAATTAAACTTGTATAGAACATACGTCTGACTTGAGGACTTGAGGACTTGATTTATTCATAAAAGCCTTTTAGAGGATGTAGTTTGTGGTGCTGTCAGGGTCTACTGTAGAGTTTTTTTATTTTATTTTTTATTTCATATTTGAGTAATAGAAATACTGTATACACCAGTAACATAAAAGACAATTCAACAAATTGAAAACACCATTTTCTTTAAGTTTATTTCTATTAGACTATGGTATGTTCCTTGTTTTGCAAAGATGCTCGGAAAGTCTCTGACAGATGTTTTCAGGGACAGTCACAAATGTTTGTTGTATCATAAAGGAAGTAAGAAAATACCTATTGTTAAGATGACCTTTTGGCAGCACAGAGAATTCTCCAAAAAGAGTTCCTGAACATAATGGACAAATGCTTTCATGATAATTGTACAAAGCCTCACATCACAGTGGATATTCAGTTTGCACTCAATAACCTCTAGAAATGATTCACATCAAAAGAAAATTTTTCTTCACAAAGAAAAAAAAAAAACAAACAGTAAAAGCAAAAGACAAAGAGGATGCAAGGCAAGCAGAGATTAGAGAGAAGGGAGTGGATAAATGGAGACATGAAAAAAAAATCACTCTGACTTTTCTTAATACTGCTAGTTTTTAGTCTGATTTATCATCTGAAAATTCGGCATTTTATAAATTAAATATAAAGTCTTATGCTTTTAGAATGATATAATCAGTAAAATCTGTCCCTCTTCCTGCCACTAAAAATACAAACCTTTAACTAAGTACAATCAAATGCACTACTACAATCGCCTCAATCAGTCCAGTGATATTTTCATCAGAAATTACTTGTGTTTAACTAATGCCAGACACTGATTAATTGAATAGGAAATAACAAGATGAAATAATAAGCGAAATTTGGCTGGATCACACAAACATAAAATCCTAGGACCCAGAGTAAAACAGCCTTTCCTTGGGTAAATTTTTGTGGTATACCGTAAATGTAGCAAATAGATCACTAACCCCAGATTGTAATAATAATAATAAAGAATTAGATTTATAGACCATTCTCAGTGACGTCACATTGTTTGTTTATACCGCCTTGTTTATACTTTGGCTGGCAAAAGCTAGCTGGGACCTGCTCCCGCTATCAAGTGACTATTAACTGTTTCTCTTTAGCAGATATCATACTTTCCAAACCAGTTCAGAACTTATGTGGTCAGGTAAATCAGTAATATTTTGAAAAAAGTGTGCTTGTTGGTCCTCAAAATCTGCATGATTTTTTAAAATTCCTGGTTAAAAATACCTCCAAAACATCCAACTTATGAAGATATTGCTACCCAATTTACCTTACCTTGACATTTACTACCTAGTTAATTGACACTTCACAGGGGCAGAAATAAAAGCATACAAGTCAGATTAGAGGCACATTTTAATGGCAGGATGGGTCTTGTTCAGTCTATTATAGCCTGGGTATTAGACCCATAGCTGTGGAAAGTGCCCCAAACAAAGTATTTCCTCTTCATGTCAAAGCCGAGTAAGAAAACAGCAGACACGGATAATGTTAATGCAACATAAAAATTTAGGATGTCTTGATTACAATTACTGAGAAAACATTCATATTTTAAGATTGTTTCGCATGTTGAGACCACAAAGGAAAATACATGTTCAACTTTTCATTATCACTGTAACGAGTCTATCACTGCGGTGATCCACGGTGAAGTTTGAATTTGTCTAATATCCAACCAGTTTCGCATTTTTTAAACTTGAGATGTTTTTGTTCATTTGCAGCTTATTATAAAACATGACTTACATATAAACTTATCATTTGACTGTCATCCTGGTTGCACATGAACAACGTTTTTGTTTCTATTTCTTGTTGAATGAACAAGAAAATCTGTTCAAGAATTAAACGAATGAGCAAGAACATTTTTTAAAAACTTTAATGTAACTTGTACTCTTCTCTTTTTGCTTGCAGTTGTCTTTCAAACTTTTGCAGATCATCTTTTTGCCTTCTTTTCTCAGGAACACAGACAAACACAAAGATGGATGGGACATAGGCTGGGGACAACAGATTGTCTTTTAACTAAGGGAAGACTAAATTAACCTCAATTACATGTCCGTTAACAATAAACTAACCTGAAGTGTCTGGTCCCGGGGCACAGTAACATTAAACCACTGTAGTTTGCTGCATTTTAGTAATAATCCATAAATAAATATATTAAAAAATAAAGCAGTCCACCATAAACATCCTCGGAAAGCGTACAAATCATAATTTTTGCTATACTTACCACCAACAAAGTGTTCGCTACACAGCTGAGAGGTCTGTCCTCCTCTTAGGGCTTAGCGGCCACATACATACAGCACTTTATGGAAATTCAGAACATTAGTCCACATATGTGGACATTTTTCTCTAAAAGTAGATAACATCAATATATGGAGCTTGGTTTTTATTTTAATTGGGTTAAAACAAGTCCAAATAGCAGAGACATAAAAAGCATTTAAAAACTGTTTGGGCCTTAAGAGGTTAAACCTTTTTATTGCTTAATTTTTTTAATTCTATTTTGTTGTTTCTTCATTTGTTATTAATATTTGATACTTTGCTTATGAGTATATTTTATCTTTGTTTTATTGTTGTCTGATGTTGTTTTTATTGTCTGTCCTCTACAGGACTTTGGTGAACAGAGGTTGTTTTTAAATGTGCTATAGAAACTAATTTGGCTTGTCTGAATAAATTTGATTTGACTCTCTCCCTTGGTCTGGAGGATTTGACATCCCTGATTGCCTGATATTGATTTGTCTGACCACATAAAACTTTTCTACTTTGTGTTTCAGAGTTGGAAAAATGTCAGGCATGGAGCAGCAATAGATTCCACTGCAGTTTAAACTGCTCCATAAACTGTGCATGTGTCTTCATGCAATGTTTTATTATTGCTGATTTGCACTTATCAAAGGAATAGTGAGTTTTGGATCCCTGTATTTCTTGCCCCAAGGATGTGGAAACCACCTGCTGTGAGCTTTTAACTAGATAAAAGGTACTGTAGATGAAGAAGTACTACTCCTTAACATCATGTTCTTGTTACAGTCAGCAACAGAGGTTTGGTCATTTTTTAAATCCTGGTCTTTTCTGACTTCAACTATCAACACTGTGAATGCTTAAAGGGTTTATTAGTAGAAGTAGTATCATATAAACTTGTAAACTTAAAAATAAAGAAGTGTGTAACATTTAGGAGATCAGCAGAAATGAGTAGTTTCGTCCATAAAGACTGTTGTACTGAATTTCCATGCTTTGGCACTATCTCAGAATGGCTAAAGCTAGCATTTGCTTTAAAGTGGTCATTTCAAATATTTTGCATACTAACTAAAGTACTTGGTTTCTTATAGGGGGAATAATGAGTTGTGCAGTATGCCGCTGGTTGCATTAGCAACTAGATGCCTTTGCATCAGAAAAAAATCAGAAAAAAATCTGATCTTTTTGTGTAGTTTAGTGTCCTATATTTATGTGGATGCTTTCATTATTACTGTCATTATTTACTACACACATGAAGCAGCTTCTTTTAAATTGCATTTTGAGATAGTGATAATGAAATGGGCTTAGCCTTCTGCCATTTTTTTTTTTTTTTTGTCCAGTTTTGTACCAAGGTCATACTTGGATGAAAAGGCTCTGGTTGTGGTGTTGGTAACGTTAACAGCCAATAAAAATGAACTAATATTTGCAAAACAAAGACTTTCACAGCTTTTATGACAAAGAAAAAGCAAAGAAAGAATAACTAAAACTGATTTTAAGCTGTCACTTCCTTCTTATATAGATCGTTTGGATTTCTTTAAAGCTGAGTCCTCATTGTTATATAATTCAATAAGAAATGTAATTATCAAATACACTAAGTGCAGACACATAAAAGGCTGTAATACAGAATGCATCTCAAGTCTAGAGAGTAATTTCCTCTTAACAATAAAGAAAAGTAAAGATGACTGTGATGGAGTGTATGATAAACTAAGATGTAGCCTCATGTTATATGGTGTGGAGAGATAACAAATCGCTATCATTTCATTGCATTAATAGGCTATACAGAGCTAGATAAAGCTATCAAGCGCATCAGTTGATTGACATCAGACTGGCCCAGTATTCAGAGTGACGCTCCCGTAATGACTGATGCAAAGGTCAAAACTGCAGCGACTTGTGCTGTCCAATTGCCCTTGAGCAAGACAGTGAATTCTTCAGTTACACTTTGCTTAAAGTTATTTTGTAGCTGAGCACTAGCTACATTAAATGTCGTGCTTTGGAATTAAATTTTACATGACTTACTCTTTACCATCCTGTCATTTTGTGATTAAGAAAAACATTAATCATTCAGGCTAAAAAAATAAAAAAATAAAAAGCTTATTTCAATATAATGTTATTGTTTATATATATACACACAGTATCTCACAGCAGTGAGTACAGAGCTACTCAGTTTGGTCCCACAAGGACTGCAGTCCTGCAGTTTTTTAATGTATCCATGTTCCAACACACTTGATTCAAATTAAATGGATCCAGCAGTCTTTGAAATTCTGCACAATGACTCATTTATTTGAGTCAGGTGTGTTGGAGCAGGGATACATTAAAAACAAGCAGTGTTGCAAAGGTCTGCAGGTTTGAGTAGGACAGAACTGAGTAGCCCTGTTTTATATGATTCAGTGTGTTGGTGTGTGGTCAATACAGATATTGCAGACTTGAAGTCTTCCACAACAGATGCCTCAGGGAAAATATCCAACCAACAACTGTACAAGAAAACCAGCAATGAAAGCATTACCATGTACATTAAGACACTAAAGATGGCTAGGAAAAGTGTTCAGGATGGAGCAAAACTGAATCCCGAGAACTGTTGAGAACCACCTGGCAAATTAAAACCTGGGAGACCCAAAAACATGGTGTAGAGCTGTGATACACTGGAGCTTCAAAAGATAAAGATGTCATGAAGAGAAGCACAATATGCTGCCAAGGCCCGCATGTGATGGACAGAATTCCTTGAAGGCTTATGCTCCATAGCGAATGAAGAGGAATAAGTAGGTAAGTAAAAGTATGTTCCCTCACTGACAATCTCCTTTAACCTGTTGGATGTTCACTTTGTAAACAGCAAATGTATTTGAGTAATAACATGAGAATAAATTGAATAATAACAAAGCACTCGGTTTAAATCAGCGTTTCAATTCAGGGGACTTCACGTGTGTCAAATGCACAGGAAAATCAATAAATCTCATCTGTGAAAGCTCAGACAGCACCTGAAAGTGACAGCACGTCAGCTACAAGTCAACAGAAAGCCATGCATAATTGGATATCAGATCTGAGGGAAAATTAAGACAAGTAACAAGCCAGCTCTTAAAGCCGTTTATGCTTATACTGACGCCGCAGTGTAACGAATCTCACCATTGGTTGACTAATCTGTCAATCAAATTTCCGAGTGTGATTGACAGATTCATCAGTCAATCAGTTAATTCGATAACATTACATGATCTACAACGAGGGAATGTAAGATAAATGTGTTACTTACAGGTTGTGATTGTTGCGTCTCCTCCATGTCTGCCCGCTAGTTGGACTTTAACTACCATGCTCAAATAGCAGTATTAGCTCTGCGACAGGTCTAAAAGTGTGGAGAAAATGTAAGTAGCAGTATGATTGGCTGAATGCAAACACACCTGATTGACTGATGAATCTGTCAATCACACTCGGAAATTTGATTGACAGATTAGTCAACCAATGGTGAGATTCGTTACACTGCGGCGTCAGGGGAGTCTCAAAATCCACCGCAGAGAATTCTCTCACGAATGCAGAGATGTTCACAAATGAGAAGCAGTTCGTAAATGCACATTCAGCAATTCGTATAATCTTACAAGTGTGCCTCAAAATTATATTTGTGAACCACAGCGTGTGCATTTGTGAAACAGATTGTGTGCATTTCCGATTCTGAAATACGAATGCAAACCAGAGCGTGTGCATTTGTGAAACACCTGGCGTGAGTTCATTCTTATTGAGACTGATCTGGCCTCATACACACATATGTGTGTGTGTGTGTGTGTGTGTGTGTGTGTGTGTGTATTCCAGTCAAGTTATGGAATCTAATATGGATGCCAAACCTGTGATTCCAAAATATGAAATTAGATGATTGAATGAATTTTACCTGCCATCATAAACTGGTTCATTTTTTTTTTTTTTTTTTTTTTGTCTCACAGTGTGCCTTAAAAGTTTTTAAACTCTGGCACCTAAAGGGTTAACTCTTCTACCTTTTGGAGCACCCCTGTTCCCCGGGTGGGCCCCAAGGCAGGACAGGCCAGGAGAAGCTGTCACCACGACCAGGACCACACAGGACCGCAGCCAATGAGTCGCCACCAACCCCAGTAGGCACCAAGGTTATAATAGTTTTGGATTTTTCATTAGTTTTAGTTTTTATTTCGCTTTGACATTTTGTTTTCAAATTCAGTTCTTTTAAATTAGTTTTTAGAGCAGATTTTTATTAGTTTTTGTTTTTTAAAAATGCTTAGTTTTGGTTTAGTTTTTATTAGTTTTAGTGTTAGTCTTTTTGTCTGTTGTTTATAAATTGGGGTATTTATCAGGTGCAAAATTCAAAATAATCAGAATAATCACTGTATAATAAAAACTCAAATTTTAAAAAACTGTATCAGGAGGAAACATGAACAGCCATTGACAAATCAAACACAACAGCCCATAAGATTGCAGCCTTAAGTAAAAAAATATGTGCAATGCTGCTTCTGAGATAGTGTGCTAGGTAAAAATCAACATAACATCACATCAACATAACAACATAAATCCATTCAAGAGACAGTTCACAGTCCTTGGCAGCCAGGAGTCTAAAGGAGCTCAATCTGACTCATCATGAACAACCTCAGCCACCCAACAAACTCTAGACTAGAGGTTTAAATCATTCAGATTAAACAACTCATAATTAACTACGTAAAGAATTGAAATAGAGGTGCAGCAGCTTTAGTAAAAATCATTGCAGCTGATTAACAGTAGTGAACCTCACATGTTATACTGGACATAATGCAGTGAATATTTTAGACACTGAAAGTGTATGTGTTTGGTAGACTGCAGAGCCAGCAGCTGGTTAAGATACTAAGAGATCTGAACACATCACACCAGTTTTGAAATCTTTACACTGGTTTCCAGTCAGTCACAGAATAGATTTAAAACTCCTTCTGATTGTTTACATTCCAGAACGGTTTAGGCCCAGAATCCATCTGTTGTATGTTCAGAGAATATAAACCTAGCAGAGCTCTTAGATCCAAAGACTCTGGTCAACTAGTCCAGACCAGAGTCCAGACTAAACATGGAAAAGCAGCATTTAGCTGTTATGCTGCAAACAAGTGGAACAAACTGCCAGTGGAGATTAAAATTTCACCAAATGTAGATATTTTAAAACCCAGGTTAAAAACATTCCTTTTCTCATGCACCTATGCATGAAATCTGCATGTTAGCTTTTTAACTTATCTTGCCTTTAATAATTTTAATGTAATTTATTATTTTACTGTGATTCCTGCTATGTGTTGCTGCCTTTTACTATTTCTTAATATCTGTAATACTTTTGTTTTATGTAAAGCACTTTGAATTGTCCTGTACATGAAATGTGCTATACAAATAAACTGCCTTCCCTTCCATGCTAAGTGTACATAGCCTGCTGTCCAACATTGTAAATAAAAACTGCGTGTGACTGTGTGTGTAGGTCTGTGTGTGTGTGTGTGTGTGTGTGTGTGCGTGTGAGACTGTGTGCATGTGTAACTGAGTGTGTCTGTGACTCACATTCCTTCCCCATGCCGCTTGGCCTGGCTGAAGCTTCTCTTTCTGGGGAGGGGGGCAGAGAGGCTATCTGGTCCATGGTACTCCTGGTTAGCCTTCTTGTGCAGCTTTTCAAATGGACTTTCAGATTCGTGGTTTTTCCTTCCACATATTGTTCCACCTGCTTCTTCTACAAGGCAATTTTATCTTTGGCATGGTCATATTTAAAGAAATCCCAAATAGGACTCTCCTCCCTTTCTCCTAACTTTCTCCTTAGTATCACGCTAGCCGGCGCGGGCAGACACACTGTTGACACGTGACGTTACGAACCTTCAGGTGCCATACGACGCAGACACCTGGCGTAAATCCAGCAGAGCGCAGTAAATAGATTTCATATCAACCCCAAGGGCTTATGTATGAAATAAATTTATAAAAAACGAAGGACATTTTTGCTTTTATTTAGTTAGTTTTGTAAACACACAATACAGTTTCAGTTAGTTTTCTTTTTTTAAAAAACTCTCGTTTTTATTTTTAATTCAGTTAACGAGAATGTTTTTTTCAATTCTAGTTTTTGTTTTTTCTAAGTTTTTGTTAACTATAATAACCTTGGTAGGCACCCACCCAACTCGTGCCTGGGCACGTGTTGGGCGGGTGCCTTCTGGGGGTGGCATGTCTGGGGTGAAGGAGGACAGTGGAGGAGCCCAGATCCACGACCCACCATCCCCTGGGCCCACCCAGGCCTCCCCCACAGATGCATGCGATCCCTCCCCACAAACACACCTATGTCCCGCTCATCCTGACACATATACACACATGCACACATGCACAAACCTCTCAGTCACACTCTTAACCATACCCCAGTGTCTTCCCCTACAATCCCCCAAGCCCCACTCAGCTTTTCTTCGTACCCCTGCACCCTTCCGGCCCTCGTGCCATACCCTGAGTCCTGGGGCAGCAACCAGACACCAGGACATGCATACCCACCCCTTGGTAGCACACCTAGGCAGGCCCAGAACCCCTGGCACTAACCAAACCTTCTACTCCCAAGAGAGGGGGCCACCCCTGAGCAACAGAGCCCAGAACCCCCACCCAGCCCACCCCAGAACACCCGGCCAAGGGCCAACACCTACCAACCCAGCAACCCCATCCACAGACACAGTCATGGCTGCTTGTAGCTATATTGTCATTTTTAATTCACTACTAAATTTTAAAGCAGTTTTAAATTTGACTTGTACATCTAAAAATATTTATATTAATCACTTTGTTTAAATAAAAGGGGCATATTGATAGTTTTAAAAGTAATGCTTGACAAAATCCAATTATAACATTTGTTCTAACTTCTGGTTGTGGTAGAAATCTTGGAGTCTAGGCAACTGATTCCATACGTTAACCTTCCACCTTTTACTGTGCATAACATTTTGCCCAGTAAAAAGGAATCAAGTATTCTTCTTCTGTGAGCATGTATGTTTGACAGATACTATTAATCATACTTTGAAAATAATTTTCCAGAGATTCCATAGGATACATTTGTAATTTTCATGAGGTCATGTATACTTAGTATGCCTCCAAACTCTATCCATCTCTCCAGCCATCCATGCATTCAATTAGGAGAAATCCTTTGCAAAGCTATTCAATCACTGCGCTCATTTCTAATAGCACGAAGCGAAATCCTGTAATGTATGCATAACTGGAAACAACTTACTCATGTTCATACACATAAGGAAATGTAATTCATGTCCTATAAAAAAAAACCTGCACCACATACAGTATAGATTTAGTCAATGTCTGTGAAAAGTGTTAGTGAAATATGTTACGAACCCCTTCTAGTCTAGGGGGGGAAAAGGTTCGGAAACACAAATGAGTCGGGAAACGAAAATAAAAAGTATAACAATTTATTTACAAAATCCAACCAATTGTGTCCTTTTTCAGGTGAACAAAAATATAAAACAAACAAAAGATGTCCCATAAAGGGAACCGCACAAAACCGGCAGCAAATTATAACTTGTTACACACTAAAACACAAAGGAAACTTAACCAAGAAATCCTTAAAATGGGTATACAATAATAACAAAAAAAGGAAACACCCCATAAGGTCCTAATAAATAAAGGAGGGGCGCTTCTCCTAATGAGGAAGCTCCCAGTTCTTAAATCCTTCTGAATAACAATCCGTCTGTTGCACAGCCAGTACAAAACCCTGCTCAGGGTAATAAAAAAAAAAAATAACCATACTAGTTAATCCAAGTGAGAATCAGGTGTCTACTGACCCTACTGCACAAGGAATAACATAACACATATTCAAACAATTCACCTCAAAAAATTTAGACACTCAGAGACCAACCCACAAGGTGAACTGTGCCCTACTGACGCAGCTGCCATAAATGACAGGTCCTCCTATTTAAGGGCGAGGCATCCCTCATGATTGCCAGCTGGAGGAATGCGGGAGCTCTAGCAACCAATCCACGAGGTG
Source organism: Melanotaenia boesemani (assembly GCF_017639745.1). Taxonomy (NCBI): domain Eukaryota; kingdom Metazoa; phylum Chordata; class Actinopteri; order Atheriniformes; family Melanotaeniidae; genus Melanotaenia; species Melanotaenia boesemani. The sequence continues at coordinate 14,853,910 of NC_055685.1, forward strand.
GAGGGGAGGAACTGCAGATTCTGGTCCACAGCCAATCCCGAGGCAAGGCTGGCACAGCACAATTTGCATATCCCGGTGTTGACTGGCAGGCTGGAGACCAATCCAGAAAGGCCAGGGGCCGTAACAAAATACATTTGCCTTGAAAAGCATTTGATATATGAATGTGTACAATTAAATTGTGCAGTCAAAGAAAGATGCATGTAAACGGTAAATGGAAATACCATCAAAGGCTATGGTTTGTATAAGGTCCATGACAGTACCTCACAAAATCAAATGGGATAAATAAGATAACTGAGATACTGTCACTATCACACCTGTTTTTGGCATGCAGCTGTTTTTTCACACTGGCACCCAAGACTCAGTTTCCCTCTGTCATGGTTACAAAATGTGTGTGTCATATAAGATAATTTTTTTGTCTGCTATTGTTGACACCATTTGCATTGCAAGTTCCCTGTTTTTTTTTTTTTATCATTTTTTTAAATAGATTAGTCAGAGATAAGTGAGAATGACAAGCACATTGATGTTCCAAACTGTTTCTTCAGAGTGTAGGCAAAAGCTGTAGTACACAGAATTCTGTCAACATTGCTCTTCTTAATATGTTCATTGTTCATCTCATGAACTTCTTAACATGGACTTTGTTAAAAGGTTATGATGCTAAACTCTGATATAATTTTAGCTGATTTAATACATTTTAGTTTCCCAAATACCAGGCGAATCATGATATTTCATGTTATTACATCCAAAACACAAGCAGTGACATTGTAATGAATGACCAAAGTTTCTGGAAGATTGTTTAGAAGGAAATAGGTGAAATAACAGAGCAAAACCAACACATTCGGAAGAGGAGCAAAAACTCATTTGACATTCAGTGGTTTGAAATTTAAAAGCAAATGTTAGAAATGATTTCTGCTGCAACAGTCTTCCTAAAATTAATTGTCATGGACTTCAGTTTTAGAGTTCTGATGTGTTCACATTAAACAGCTCTGCATGAAAAACATGCCATGCTTTACTGCAGCATTAAATAGAGATGAGTTGGCAAAATTGAAATGAAACATGTATTCTGCTAACCTGGAGAAACTCTCACTGCACTAAAATTATGCAAACTGTATTTTTTATGTAAAAACAGCAATGGGTTTTGATAATGTGCTCACCCCCAACAGTCTCATAATTTGTCAAGGTGAGGAGTTTTTCACAAGCGTGTGGGGCATTTATTAATTGTTGAAGTTTGTGGAAGGAAAGGAGAGGGGAATGAAGGAAAGATTAAAACCGGAGAAGAGGGGGGAAAAAATTAACTGTTGGCAACAGTTTTCATTTCATCAGCCCTACACCCCCCTCCGAGCCTAAGCAGACAGGAGCACAGTGACGGAGGGTGGAGTTGGGAGGGGGTGTAAGTGGAGGAATTAATTAAACGGGAAAAATTATTACTGGGCTGTGAGCTGAGGGAGAGTAATGAAAGAAATGAGGCAGTATCAAGGCTCAGGATGGTGCGGGGAGGTCAACCATTATCACTGTAGGGGAGGGAGTTTGAGTTTAGAGTTTCTCTTTAAATGTGTGCAAGAAAGACTACAGAAACTGTGGAGCTGAAACTGGTTACCAATGAACCCAAAATATTTTTAAAAAATTGCAGCATTTTTACTGCATTTGTATACAGCCATGTTGGTTTAGAAACAAGTTTATAGTTCTGTGAAGGCATACATGAAACAGACAACTCAAAAATACGGCTGCAATACTTTTTTGTTGAAAGACAATTAATGTAATCCAACTCTAATGAAGAGCAACTATATTGTTAACCACTTCTTCATGGATGAAATCAAGCCATATGACAGGCCAGAAAAAAAAGAGGACTCTCTGATCCACAGAAAAGACTTTAGAATATCGGGTTGAATAGTATCAAAGTAGAGCAAGTTGGTTACATACGAAAACTGAACAGTAGGCAACACAGCAAATGTTCAGGAACTGCAGTTACTACAGGAAAATGGCTACATTGAAGTCTACACACAATAGAGAACCTAAAAAGTGTAAGGCAGGCCCTGAAGAGTCAGCTAAATGAGGTGGACAAAGTCCAAGCCACCAACATGTTTTCCCTCCCACTCATTAAATTAGCTGGTATAACACCTTGGTCAAAGGAGGAGCTGAAGGTCAGGCTGGGAGATTTGGCAAAAAATATTATCACAATATTTTTCCCCATTTTGATCGATATCTATATTTATCACAATATTTATAATGATCAATAATGATGCCAGTTTGAGCAGTATCCTAATAATGTCTGCCACCTAAAGAATCCAAAATATTACTAGTTGAACTTAGGCTATAGTTTGTTTACATAAAATTATATAATATAGTGTTAAGAACAACACTGTAAACACACAAACAACTGTTTGGAAAGGTAAGTACTACAACCCAAAACAAAAAATTACACAAACAAGTCACAATTGAGATATTTAAATACTCAGCTGTAAAATAAAATAAAAGTAAATAAAAATAATTTTGTACAGTGGACTGATTTTAAATCTCATAATGGTGAAGATGCAAATCTGATTAAAAGCTTGAGTGCAAAATGTACATATTTACCAGTCTTTATACTATGTTTGAGCTGGTGCACATCAGTTCTTTTTTTACATTACCCATCAAAGAAGAATCAGACTACAGTAAATAGTGCAAAATGTAAATAAATGTGCTTTGTTTTATCTAGTGCACATCATTTAGGTAACCCTTGAAGATTCGTTGCCAGAAAAAACAAGTCCGTCCACAGCATCCGGCTTCAAAGCTGTCCTGTAGCAGGACACGATATTGCCACCAGTGCTAAAAGCATGCTCTGAAGGTTAGCTGGTGGGTGATTCAGTGGTCAACCTGTGCTTTAGGAGTTTGAGCTCCTCTTGAGCCGCAGTGAGAGCCTTCTTCTTTTTCCATGTGAAGGAAAAGACAATTATAACTTTTCTGCACACAAACATGGCACTTCTGATCCAATTGTCTTCAACAGTTCTCTCTGAGGATAAATAAGAAAACAAAATGTAGACAGATGTAGTGTTAAGCGTCATTAAACATTAAAGATGTTTAATAAAATTATTAATTTTAATAATTTCTTGGAATTATTTATTAATTTCCTCGTGGGGCACCACCACACAGATAGCTTTATTCTAATCTAATGGCTGTGTGGACACCATTAGAGAACTAAATTAATTAATTTAATAAATTAATTAATTCAAGCTAAAAGTCAATCAGTTATCAATCAATCAGTCTCAGGACGCTACTAACGTGAATTCTTATGTCGAAGGGACCCATAACATGGTTCAAAGGAGAAGTTCACAATAACCAGACCAGTTTAGGATAAATATGAAATATTTATTACTAAACTAATAATGCATAAATGAAATATTTACAAAGGACTTTGCATGGGAAAATTAATCAAACATTGTAAAATGCAGAATATGGAGTTCAACCCAAAATCTTATTTCAATGTGTCAGAATGAATGAAATGTATGCAAGAAATGAACAAAAGTTAATTAACCTGCGGTGTTAATTAAACTAAGGTTCAGGACTGAAAAAGATCTCTAAATCCTAAAAGAAAAAGAGGGAAAACTGAATCTCATCTGTTAAAACTGGAAGTTTAACTAAGATGTAGAACTACTAGGTCACTGTCAGACAACCAACCATTCTGGGAGCAGATAAGCAGAGAATTGATCCGAGCAGGACTCGTCCGGTTCTGTTTGGATCGAGCCGACTTACGACCGTTGTGGTGACTCTGATGGCAAGTGAGGAAGTTGGCGCAGGTGGTTTGGATCCCGGGTGACTTCCAGAAGGCCAGAAGATGCGTCACGTGGTGGTCCGAAGGTTTGGATCAGGCAGCTCTGCGGATGCGGACTCTCCCGCGGTTCGGCTGGTGGTATCGCTGATGGACAGTGAATGACTTGCGGTGATATGGCAAAAGCTGAAAATGTCCAGCTTTAGGTCAGTCCAAAAAAAAAAGAAACTCTGTAGGATCTATTTAGGATCTATATTAAAAGTCCAAAAGATAAAAACTCAAGAAAAGCAAAGTATTAGCTGGAAAAAAAAGAATGAACTACGGAGTCCAAAAAGAGCCAAAAATTCTCAATCATGCATCTTGTGTGCAGGCACAAACTTTAGTATCGGTCGTGATGTTCTTCACATCACTGCAAACTTAATTCTCTGGCAGCATCTCTCTCTCTCTCTGGCGTTCAGACCAAGTGTCCTAACTCTGAAAAAGAGCCATGTCTGGAGAGACGTTGAAGGGAACTTGAAGTCCACTTAAGGAAGAGAGCCACGGAGGAAGAACAGGAAGGAAGAGAGGAACTCTTTGTTCTGAGTTTAAAAGTGTTAGTTTGGAGGACCCACCCCATGGAAAGATGTGGGACCATTATCTTGAGCAATAACAGTCTTGCGGGCTGGTTTTGGGTCAGATAGCAGATACAGAGGGGCTGGTCTGATCATGTTGTAAAGAGTTATCAAATTAAACATTTTGTGAATATATCTATATATCCAAGTTATTAAAGCCTTAAATGAGACATCATTAAAATCCATCAGTGAATCATCGAAAAGACAAGAAAACAGTAAAAAGGTTATATCTCACACAAACACAGTAATAAAGTTTCAGGTCACCAATTAATCGAGCTTGTTGATTAAACCTTGTACAAAATGATAATGATCATATGCATGCGCATGGTATCAAGATAAAACACACACATATATATATATATATATGTATCTATTTAAATGAACATTTTAGACTAGTAAAAGTATGATCTTTTACTCTTCACACAAAGTCTGTCTTCTCTGTGCGGGGACACAGAGAAACAGAGAAAGACACTTTATTACCCTCTGGAATGTTAAGATAAACGTTTCTTGGTGTGTCCAGGTGTTCTGTTAAAGGGGGTTTCCGCTTATCAGTTGAAGAAAAACACAAGTTTAGTAAGAAACAGTTTCAAAGTGGACATCTTGGATGAAGAGTTGCATCTGGGACCCTTTGGTTGTTAACTAAAAAGCAAATTTATGTTGCAGAGGATTAAAGTTCAGAAATTTCCCAGGTCTCGTAAATAACCTAATGAAGTCCTTCCCAGTCCATGTTGGGGAGAGTCGACCTTTGTTGACCTATGGAGCTGGAACCCAAGTCATAAATTTGAGTCAGACCCCCACTTTGGGAGTGAGACCGTTAGTCTGTAAGGAGAGAAGATCCTCAGAGATTGTTTAATTCAGTCACAATTAAACAAAGGTTCCAATCTTTATTTTGAAGACGCTGGAATCTGCTACACAGATGATAATGTTAAACTGAGTAATAAGTAAGTTATTGCATTACAGTTCCCACACATCATTACAAACCTAAATGACAGTTGACTAGTGTGTATTATAATTATGGGTTACATTTAATTATACTAAATAGTGGGGAGAAAAAAAACACATCAGTCTGATAAGAATACGTGCCTTGTAAAATTAGTTAAGATATTTTTAAAGTTTAAAGTGTTCATTTACTTACCAATGGTTAGATGCAGCTGGTGACCAAACACTAGTGGCGAGTCCACTGTTGGAGTGCTGCAGCTTTGACAATATTAGTTGCATTGTCTGTTGTTATGCACTCTTGTCTGTCCTCAGTGAAGCCCCAAGATGCAAGGGCATCCTCCAGCCCTTGGCTGATTGTTTTGGCAGTATGGTCCTCTAGAAAATAACCGAAACAGAATGATGGAGAGTGAGACGAGAAGTCATCTTGGAAGGGTAAGCACCTACATGGCTTATACTACCAATAGATTGAAGAAGTGGTTGATACAGAGAACTCCTGTCAATTGCAGAAGTCTGGTCTGATAGAAAGCATAGTGGCACAATTATAGCAGCACAAGAACAGGTGCTGAGCACAACAGAGTCTGGAATAGATCATACCAGTAAGGGGAAAAGAAGCATCTAAAGCAGTTCAGAACATAAAAGCAGGCTGTAAGATGCAGGCAGACACATCACACATGGAGCGCAATCAGTAGCTAGAATTGTGTATAGGAACATCTGTACCGAGTATGGAGCAGAAGTCAAAGAGGGAGATACCTTTTAATGGCAGATGAAAATCAGTCATCATAATCAGTAAGCATTGTTGGTTAACAAACTACAGAAGAAGGCAGTAGTAATCAATGTAGTAATGCCAAGTGACTGCAACATCAAGAATGATGAACACGGGGAGCTTGTAAAATACCACAGGCTGAAAGAAAAAGTTATAAAGATGTGGCGAATGAAGGCAACAGTGGTGGCGATGGTAGTCAGAGCCCCTCCAAACTGGGAGAGTAGCTCTAACTGATCACAGGGACAGCATAAGGGATCACTATCTAAAAGAAAATGGTCAAGATACATAAGATACTGCAGAGAACTTTCTAGCTACTAGGCCTCTGGTAGAGGAAAAGCTTGAAAAGTATCATGAATTTGTTTCAATCTTTTCACTTAATGGTCAAATTCATTCCTCTGAATCTCCTTCTCAGAAGATTGTAGCTTACCTTGCCCTTCGGAAAGCCTAGTTTTCCAATCTGAGAGGGCTCTGACAGACACTATTCACACATACTACACACAACCCCACAAAAAGAAACATCTCTCCTTTAATAGCATTTTGGTTTTGGTATTGGCTGACTGGTGGTGATTACAGTTTACAGACAAATTAGCTAATCATCACACTTTACACAATATAAGGCTTTAGCCCCTTGGGTTTTTCCAAAGCGAAGAGATAAAAATGTATAAACATAAAGATTTTAAAAGACGTATTCTTTTATATCCCAGTTTCACTGTTGATATGGACACATTGTTTTGAGGCATGTTTTAGAACAGTAATACAATGAACAAAGAGGTTCATTGAAAAGTTGGGGCTTAGTACCAATGAGATAAATGCATTTTTTACAGGAGAAATTCTTTGAATTTACAGTTTCAGGCAAAATTTCAAGCACAAATAGCAGCTGTCTTCTGGGCTTTCATTTAATACTGTCATGCAGTTTCACAGAGGAAGCTGAAACATTTGACCTCTGCTGATTGATAGCAGGTAGTGACTAGAGCTGCACTTCTTTCCTCATTTATAAAATAAGCCATCTCAGCAGATAGTAATTGCTCTGTGTTCAAAGGTTCATCAAAGCATTAAGTTTTTGGCTTGATTGAAGTTATTAGTCACACATTGGGAACATTGGACTGAGAGGATTCTTTTCCTTTTTTAGAACGACCATCAAGATCTGCAAAAGGACAATAATTGGGTTTTATAGAGAAAATCAACTGTGTGCCTGTACATATATGAGAATGTAACGGCTGGCAGCAGGAATACCTCAATATATAGTACTTTCTAATGGATAAATCCATGCAAAATTATTAAATTATTCATTTCCAACACCATTTTTTTTCTATTTCTGTGCCAAGGTTAAGTGCACCCATATTGTCAACAACAGTTCTTCCAGAGCATGACTTTATAGCATAACTGAACAGCAGCATTTTGCTTTACAGTACAGAATCACATGCTAGCAACTGAATTTCAACACACAGCGGCAAAGAAACCCAAGAGGAGATTATCAGAGCAAGCAAGGAAAAGAAAGAGAACGGGAATGAGCATGTGATGAGACAAGACTCAACATTGCACTGACATTCCTTGCTGGATAGAGTTTAGAGAAGAGAAAGCCTGCAAGATGGTTACTGAATTGGTCGCCATTAGAAGGCGCCTCAGTGAGACAATTTTTAAAAGACATCCTTATCATAAAACAGATGTTAAAAAAAAAAAAAAGACAAAAAGAAAAAAAAATATTAAAGAAATACAATTAATGCAAAGTACAGTTAACTACACAGAGTTAAAATGCAATGAAGAAAAGGGAATTGCTGTACAGCCCTACTTATTACTCAATACTCCTGCTATAGTGGACTTCATATTACATTGGATGTACTAGTTTAATTGAGGTATTCAGTAACTAAACCAAATCCACTTGTAGTTTAACAGCTAAGATCTTGTCAAATATATGTCAAGATACAAAAACACTAAAACAAGTCAGGCTACTAAATATGAGATTTTACAACGAAAAAAGAAGATGGACTTACAAGAAAACTAACAGGTCCAAGTTTTTTTTTTTTTTTTTTGTGACCTTCTAGATGGCGCTCGAGACCCCACCATGGGCCACATACTCATGGTTAAGAATCATGTCTCTTAGCAAATTTGCAGGAGATAGTACTATTTCTTTACATCTTTTCTTTCAACACCTTGAAAGAAACGTTGGTTACGTATTGTAACCCTAGCTTCTATGAGTATAGGTGCAGCCCTTTAAGACTCATTGCTATTGGGTATATTCCTCCACGCGCACGTGCAGTACTGAAACCTTTAGTCAAAGTCCAGCTGCTGGGTGGGCCCCACTTCGGCCTCAAGTATGAATTAGGATGAGACCGGACAATCAGCTCCCATAAAACAGCTTTTTCTTCGGCCATTCTAGGAGCCAGTGAGGCCCACAGCTTAAAGGGCTGGGCCTATACTCATAGAAGCTGGGGTTTCAATACGTAACCAACATTCTATTTCGTATAGGCTTCGTCCTTTAAGGCTAATCGCTATTGAGTTAAAGGCGAAGCAGGATGTAGTCTATGCCTCACTGGGTCCATACAGTACCACAAGCACAAAGACACCTGCATGTAATGACCCAGAAATGTCCAGTGGCTGTGTCATGCGTAATGGCGCCGCATGGTGGCCCTGTACAAAAGAGTTGCAGAAAGGAGGTTCTGCATCAGGACGAGGCTGGACAATGAAATGACTACTGCTGTCAAAAACCCCACAATGAAGGTCCAAATGTGAGTTAAGTGGGGAAAAGGGTACCATCTCCAAATGCCAGCAGGCAGACAGAGAAGTACCAAATTCACTCCAGTAAAACACCCAAGACAGAATGGCTCAGAGAGAAGCCGGAGACATCCCGCAGATAAAAACAAATAAAAGAGCCTGGTGAAGACCATGAAGCTGCATTACAAATTTCGTCCACTGACATTCCCTCATACAGAGCAGTGGAGGAAGAAATCCCTCTGGTGGAATGAGCTTTGAGAGCCTCTAAAGCAGGCATGTCAAACTGGTCCAGCAAAGGGCCGTGTGGCTGCAGGTTTTTGTTCCAGCCAGCCAAGAGCACACAGTTTGACCAATCAGCTGTCTGAAGACTGAGATCAGTTGATTGAATCAGTCAAATCTGGTGTGCTGCTGCTTGGTTGGAACAAAAACCTGCAGCCACACGGCCCTTTGCTGGACCAGTTTGACATATGTGCTCTAAAGGAACCAATCCAGAGGAGACATAAGCTTGGGAGATGGCTTCACGCAGCCAGGGAGATAACCGCCGAGCAGACAGGGGCTGACCTAAAGCACTCCCTCCATAGTGAACAAACAGACGTTGAGATTGATGGAATGCAGCTGTGCGCTCGACATAGCAAGAGAGCACGAGCACTGGGCACAATACGTCACGTCCTGAACTTTTCAGCTTCCTCTGAGGTTCTTTGCATATGTTCGAGGAGGGACTGGAAGTGAGGTCCGAACAGTCCGTCCAGACTGATGGGACCCTCCAGAAGCTCGTTTTTTACTTCCTCCGGGACAGAGGATGACAGGTGCAGACAGACGTTTCTCTGTATTATACGGTGATACGGGCTGTGGCCACAGTCGTAGCCGTGCAGAGGTTCAAGATGGTGCTGGCTCCTTTGCATCCTCGGCCATAGCGGTGAAGAAGTCCACCCTGTGTTGTATCTCCTCCAGGGGAAGGAGCTTGCAGAAAGGGCAGGAAGCCTGGGGGGGGTCAACGCCAAGCTGCCATGGTAAGCGCCAAGGAAGCCTTCGCATTTCCCATGGAGGTCGGTGCTGAGGATGTAGCCGGTCTGGCAGAACGGGCACTGGTGGACATGATGAAGAAGATGATGATCATGGTTCAGGAGTCAATTCTGCTAGCATGCGTAGCTGAAGAAAAATGGGAGACGATTGTCCGGTCTCGTTCTAATTTATACTCAAAGACAAGGTGGGCGTGGACTAAAGTTTTCAGTACTGCGTGTTGAGAGAAATACCCAATAGCGATAAGCCTTAAAGGGCGAAGCCTATACAAAATAGAACTTGTGTTTTCAACTTGGCTGCTACAGAAGAAGTCAAGACAAATTTTTATTCCTCAATTTAACAATTTATTTTTATCATGCAAAATATCCATTAGGTATCGGGTCCAGATTGACTTGTGTCTTCCACATCGGCCCAAATTGACCCCTGAGGCAGCAGTTACAAAGTCTTTTATATCCTCAGGTCATCTTAGGGTAAGATTTCCTCTTCTCTCTCTTCACATGCTGTCTAATCCCAACACTGGTTTTAACTGATTCTGGCTGGTTTCCCTGCATCTGTTAGCTGCTGATTACAAAAACAGCCAGACCTCCTGCATTTGACCTGCACTCACATTCCTCTCAGAGTGAAAAATACTTAGACCAGTTGTCTTCATAGAAATAAAATACTGAAACAAAATATAATTCACACAAAATGTAGAAATAAGCATGCTGCTGGACAAGCTGAAACACTGGGTTGGGGTTTCAAGATCTGCTCTTAAATGGTTTTCCTCTTATCTCTCTGGGAGATTAGTTTCTGTGGCTGCTGCAAAATTCAAATCCTCTTCTCCATCTCTTGACTTTGGTGTTCCACAGGGATCTGTTCTGGGTCCTTTATTGTTTATTTTATATTTGCTGCCTCTGCAGCACATTATAGGTTCTTTTAAAGATATTTTTTATCATTGTTATGCTGATGATATTTAACTTTTTATATCTTTTAAACCTTAGGATGTTTTTAAGATTCAGATCTTGCTTAGGTCTTTGGATGCTGTCAGTAGCTGGATGAATGATTTCTTCAACTTAATGATGCAAAAACTGAGGTCCTTGTTTGTGCCACTGACAGATTTTTCCCTAAGAGAGCTGAGAGTCTTGGCCCACTTGCTTCATGTATTAAGCCCTCGGTTAGGAACCTTGGTGTAACCCTTGACCCTGCACTGTCTTTAGATGCTCATATAAAATCACTTGTTCGATCTTGTTTTTATTATCTCAAAAACATTGCCAAGCTGAGTCCAGTTGTCTCACCATCTGAGATGGAGATGGTCGTCCATGCCTTCATCTCATCCAGACTTGATTACTGCAATTCCATCTTCACATGCTTAAGCAAAAAATCTCTTGACCATCTCAAAGTTGTTCACAATGCTGCTGCAAGGCTGATAACAACATTCTCCAAATTCACTCATGTCACTCCATTACTAATCCAGCTGCACTGGCTTCCCATTTATTACAGAGTCCATTTTAAAATTCTGGTTTTAACTTATCAAGCCCTTCATGACCAAGCACCTGAATATACCAGAGACCTTCTACAGCCCTACATGGCCAGTAGGTCCCTGAGATCAAGTAATTAAGGTCTGCTGGTTGTTAAGCCAACAAGGCTGAAAACCAAAGTTGACAGAGCCTTCGCAGCAGTGGCTCCTTCCCTCTGGAACTCCCTTCCTCTCAGCCTGAGATCTGTGGACTCCATGATCTCTTTTAAAAAGCAGGTAAAAACACATCTTTTTAAACTTGCTTTTACTTAGTTTTATTTGCTTTTATTCTCCCCGTGTTATTGTTATTTTGTGTTCTGTTTTGTTAAGCACTTTATTATTTTTATCTTTAAAGGTGCTATAAATAAATATAAATAAATATTTACTATGTAATGTTCAATCTTGCAACATCTTCCTTGCTGAAACATTTTAACTTTCAAAACTAGTTTGTATCTGCTCAGATTTGAAGTTTAGTTTGTTTGAATAATTTCACTTTGTATGCTAACAGTGTAGGACTTCTGTCCATATGAAGAAAGCTGCCATACAAAGTTCATAAAACATCCCTTAACTTCAGTCTTTTGCTCTAAGACATTATCCCAGTTTGTGTTATAATTTAGGAAAAAAAATGAAGTGCACATAACATCAAAGCATGCTAAGTTTGTGACTTATAATGTATTAAATGATATTTATGCTCACAACAAACAGCAGGGCAGTAGTGACCTTACCAACCTCCAATAGGTGCAGATCCAGCTACAACACAGGTACCCACTGACACTCAAAAACAGCAATAAGTATGCTTCATGCTTCATGCTAATGACTGTCTCAGAGAAAATAATAATAGGCGCTGCTCATGGTTAGAACCATAGCAAACTGAAAGGAGTCCATCCCCCTCCAGTATTGCAATCCATATCCAGTACAACACAAGGTCACACCTCCCATAGTGTTACTCCTAATCTACAATATTTCCATCTACACATTGTTTTTATCTATTTGTTTGTTTTGCTGTTTATTGTATGTTTTTTTAAGTAATGTGTGAGACACTTGTGTTTAAAAAGTGCTATAAATAAAGTTGACTTGATTTAATCAAATCCCCTCAGTTTTATGCACATTTTCAAACCTTAAATATGCTTTAATAGACAGTTCTGAGAGAGTTTGAAGTATCATGCATGTTAACTTAAGGAACAAAAAGACCTTGGCTGTGTGGCTAATTGTATGCCAACTATAGGTGATTGTGCTCTTATTACTGACCCCATAAAATGTGATTATGTGATGATCACAAATTTTGAGTAAAATTTAAAGAGTAAAAAGATTGTCATTGACAGTAGCTTGTCAAAAAGACCACAGAAACAAATGTTCGAGTCAGTCTCGAAAGGCCTTTCAGGTCTCCTAAAAGCAGATATAAGTGGTCTGATAGTACTTCAGTATAAATTTAAAAGCTAAATTCATCATGAATGCACACTCAAACATCTTCACAGGAACCATCATGACCGAGGCAAAGGGAAAAAAAAAGCACTTTTGTACTGAAGACTAATTCTCAGAAAAAAAAAATTGAACCACAAGCAGCAGCTCAACCCACACTGTCAATCTGAAATCAGTAATAGTTGTTGAATACATCTGCAGAATCTAAACCGAATGGAAGAGGCACAAAAATAACTACATGCAAAATTAAGAAAAGTCTCATTTAAATGAGCTAAAGAGGAAACACGGTATCCAATATACGCCTGTAAAAATGTATTCCATTTAGAATAGATTGTATTTTATTTCTTTCACTTTATTACACTCAATTAATCTCAACTGGGAAACTCCTTTTCTGCATTTAACCATTGTAGTTATACACACAGAGTTGTTTGTCCATTCAAAGACACCGTAGTAAAAAATGGTGGCACATATATGGCAGCTGCCATGTATGTGGATCCACAGATTAGACAGAAATACAGTTTTAATGCTATATCAAAATTTTAATTGCATTCATTTTATTTTTTTTATTGTTACATGCTACACCTTTTAAGGTTGTAAAATATTTTTTACTCTTGCTGTTATTTTCTGAAACTTTAAAAACACTTTCCTGATTGAAAGTTTCAGAAGACTCCATTGTGATTTAAAATGAGACACTTAATGTGTCTTTGTGTCAGCTTCATAGACATTGGCTCTTATGTCTTATGACATTATGGTTTCTCAGGAACAAAATCAAACAGATGAGGCACACCTCATTACAGCAGGGGTGTCCAGCTCTAGTCCTCATAGGCTGCAAACCTGCAGGTTTTAGATATCTCCATGATCCAACACAGCTGATTTAAATTAAATGTCTGTCCTCAACAGCTTGTTGTTAGATTCTGCTGAAGCATGTTTACCCATCAATGTGATTCAGGTGTGCTGCAGCAGGAAACATCCAGAGCAGCCCTCTAGGTACGGCTTTGGACACGCCTGCATTCATTAAGCTTTCTTTGTTTTCTTGATGATACTATTGTCATGAAATTCTTTAGAGTTCTTTTAGGCCAGACTATACCAACAAAACGGTGAAGTCAAACTAAAAAAATTAAGTGGGGAGGAGGAAGTAGTCAAATGTATTACGATAAACCTGAACAAACCTTCTGAATCCTGTTACTCACAATGATTTTTTTTAATCTTATGAGATTTTTTATCTGGGCGAGACCTCACACATGAAGATAAAAAAAATCAGTTTTGATCGTACTGTGTGTGGTGTGCTCCAAAAATCTAATCACCGAACGACATACACATAATGATGCTGTCCCGCAACTCATCAATAATCTAGTCCTCCATACCGGACAAATGTCGAAACGTAGAAGAAGAACCATAGCAAAAAGGGGCAAAAAACGAAAAAGAAGAAACATAGTAACAATCGGAAAACACAACACACTGCATGGAAGAGGATATATTGGATGAGGGAATGATGGTGGTCTTGAAACTATTGTTAACAGACACATACAGAAATGAAAAAATAACAGACTGGAGGAAGCGTGAACACGGACTTTATTTACGTCCTTGCTCCCCAGCCAGCTCGCTCTCTGATTGGCTACATTCCATACCACGTCACCATCCACCCAGTCAGAATGCACGAGTCATCAGCGTTCCTCAGATATATTGAACATTTTCAATATTCCAGATTGTCAGCTATGACCCGTTTTGGAGCAAATTATCGGGACAAATCAGCTCGTAACACAACACAGACCAAATGATAATTGTACAGGGAAATCTCAAGATCATCGGGTGTTTGCTGTCCAAGGTTGGGAAGAGGCAAAATCGGGACAAAAACAGCCCAAAATGCGTTATGTGTGTACCAGGCTTAAAACAGAGGGCCCTTGGGTCACACAAACCATCAAAAAGTGGCATGCAGCGACCTGTGTTATCAGTTCAGTACAAGAACAGCAGACTTGTTGAATGAGGTGAAGTAACAGTGTTTGGCATTACCATAAAAAACTATCAGTTTGTGTGGCAGGCCTGTGCAGAACTGGAGATGTCCACAGACAAGAGACTGACCAGGTATAGGGCTTGATTGCTCCTGCATTGTTTGTACCTAGCGTGCTAGTGTTAGCTTATGGTCCGTTCCAGTTGTCCTCAGAACAGAAAAAATGACGGTTTTTCTGAGCGGCAAACTTGCAAGTTTCAGAGGACATTGATTCCAAATTTAAAGATGGCTGTGCCCAGTATTACTTGTTGTCTTTATTAAAAATCTTTTTAATAAATTGTGTGTGTTTACTTTCTAGTGTAAAGAGTAGTAAGTTGTTATTTATAATTATGCTGTTACAGCGGGTTTGTTCGTAAAAAAATCTCGTCAATGTGAGATTTTTTAATCATTATCACTAAAATTTGCTGCTGTTTTCATAGTGCACATTTTTACTAGTTTTTTATACAGCATTTGTAGATGCTCCCAAATTGGCTGTTTTGGAGGTGTCGAATTTTTCCCAATTGGTGCAACTGGAACGCCAACTACCTGGTAATAACATCACCTACTCTCAGCCGCTCAGAATTTCTTAACAACTGTATTGCACCATTGGCAACCATTTTGGTTGCTCTGATAATGTGGCTCAAATATTTTATTCATGCATATTGGCATCCTACCTCTGAGTATATATAATGTTATGTTGGTTGAATGGGGTGAACATTACTTGATTCATTATGAGAGTTAAAAAATTTTTACGTCTTTAAATGCTATATTTCTGGTGTGACTTTAACTGTACAATTTCTAAGGTTAAATATTTACTGATTGGGTATATTAAATATATAATTTAGACGTTACTGTGTTAAAACATTGTAGAAGTCACAAGTTAAAGCATTTATATTTACTTTATTTGAATAGGCAAATGTGAGTTGGTGTAAGTGTTGGTATTGGTCAATATTTAGAATGCAGATAGTTATGTACATAAATAATTTGAAACTATGCCCCTTAAAGTAATGTTAATGGCAGTGTTTAAAATTTTTGTGGAAATACAATTTAGAAAATGGTTACTTTTTTTTTTTTTTTTTTTTTAACTTAAGCATCCATAGAAGATGGGGTTTAGTGGTTATTGTGGGTGGTTTTTTTGTTTCTTTGAGAATCATAATCCTTGTAAAGTACTAACAACACATGCACAGGATTTGTAATTTCATTTCTGTGTTTGTAAAAGGTTTTTACCTGCATTACAACAATTCAAGTGAACTGTCTTTTTAACAACAGTGGAAAATAAATGGAAAACAAAAGAAGAAAACTGGTCTTTGAGAGGAACCTAGCTGACGAGTACCGCATAGACGTATCCATCCCTTTCAAGTGGGGAAGCTGCAGAAATCAAGGCAAAACCTGACGTGCATCTTTACAGGTGCAGTCAATGAAATTAATTAAGCCCATTCACCACCTTAAGACCTTTACCCTGCTACTGCAAGGCCAGTGAGGATGCAGGGGTTGTATTATCTCTCTTTTTCCTGATGTCCTATTTTTCACTTTTACCAAGAACACATAGAGAATTTTTTGGCATCTCTTTATGTAAACTGGGATGGCTTTTTGTTTTGAACAAGTGATTGCAGGAAGACATATTTCATAATTGATGGGGATATTAATAATTTATCAAAAGGTTAATAAAGGCCAATAAATGAATTGTTGTTTCCTTTTAAGTTTTCTGTTAGAGTACTCTTGACTATGACATTGTCTTTTTTATGTCAAAACAAGCACAGCAGCCTAATTGATGGGTGATTAGGATCAAACAAGATTGATGGTCTCACATCAACATAGCTGACTGTGACAATTTATAGGCTTGAGACTCTCCACTCTGAATTCACAGTATCAATTTATTTTGTTGGCATGAATGTGTGTGTGTGTACGCGCAAGTGTGTGTGTTAGCTTTTTTGCACTTCTCCCTATTTAAGAGCTGTTTTATCTCAAGACTTAGTGTAGCCTTAACCTTTCTGCACTGCAGCACTCTTCTTCAGAATGAAAACACGCCCATGCCGAGCTTGCCAGATGCCAGATTTAATGATGTGGTGCACAGCACAATCCCAGACCTCCACGGGACTTAAAAGATTAGAGTCTAGTCCATTATGAATGCATTTTTTCAAACGTAACTATTTCCAACTAAACTGTTAACTTCATCAAGAGCCAAACCCATAGGTAAAGGGATATAAAAAATACATAAATACACAATGTGATTATTTGTCATTGAGCATGGAAGCAGTATGCCTTTATAAATTAGATTCTTTCCTGCTTCTATTTACTTTTGCACATTAGCTTCATGTCTAGATTACCCCTGTATCATTTTGTTTGAGATTTTTTTTCTACACCTGGTACATTAAATCTATGTAATATATACAACTTTAAAAATATTTGTTTTACAAGCTCAACTGGTTCCTTAAATCCACGCAGATGTAACGTGACATGAAAGGTGAGCTGTAATTGCAACTAAGAGTTTCAGTGTTGTTTTTGGCAGGCATCTCAGTTTTAGTCTTAGTTTTAGTCTTCAGGATGAAAATGCTCATTAGTTTTAGTCACATTTTAGTCTAAGTTTAATAGTCTAGTTTTAGTTGACAAAGAGTTTTTAGTCTAGTTTTAGTCAAATAAAAAAAGTATTAGTATTTTAACAAATTAATTTAGGTCAATAATTCGTTTTAAAAAGTGGAATCAAGGTTGACAGGTTATAACAAGTATTGCAATTCATAAAGCAAGTTCACCTTAATGCTTTTGCATAATAACCAGATCCTTTACCAGACTTTCCCATCAACAGTGATGCAATGCTGCCATGCTATACTTAACTGCTGTTGGGCAGAAACCTTTTATTTCTATATTTTAACTTTTTTCGTGAATTGATGCCCTACTTCATCATACAAAAATGTCACACAAGAAAATAGCAGATCTATAAGTTCAACATATAGCAACACATTGTGAGCTTGTTGTTTGGTTATTTTTAATCAACAATTTCAAAATTAAAAGGAATGGTTTTAGACTTACGTTTCCCAACCAAAAGCAAATACTTTCTGTGCATTGCGCAGATAAAGTGCTAACTGTGGAATCAATTACTCCAAAAGAACAAAGAAAAAAAAACAAAGAGCAACAGCATCCTTACCTTGATAACTCTGGCTTTATTTCTGAGAATTTTCTGAAGTGCAATATTACACCCTGACCATACACATGCCCAAAATATGAGCATATTTGAGCAATAGAAAAAAAATGTTTTGTTTAATAATATGGGAACAGCCTTATCAACTTAAAGTGAAAAACATAAAATTTGTACCTCTTGTACAAAGAAAACAGCAGCAACATTGTTCCTGTGGTATGACATCATGACACTAAATCAGTCCAAACTGACATAATAAATATCGATTTAAGGTTCAATATCAATCAACTGACCTGTCAGAAAACAGTCATTTTTACATTTAGCCAGTGATCGCTACTGCTTTTGTTCTTTGGCTATGTTATTTTCACTATAAAACTTATGTTGAGTTTATCTGAGCATGATTCAGCAAGTAATAAATGTAATAAACCCACAAAGTTTAGTCCCTGCATGTAGTATTTTTGTAGTATTTTTGAGAATTTTATTGTTAAACAGTGGGTGATTAAAATGAATAGATCACTGTCCAGAAGCTGTTGGGTCCATTTCATTTGAATCAGATATGATGAAGCAAGGAAACATGTAGCACAGTGGTCCTCGATGACTGGAGTTGCCCATCCCAGACAGGAAAAAGTCTGATCGGCTGGGTCAAAATGAAACAAGAAGACCATTGGACCACAGCAGTGTGGGAAAATAATAAGCAGCAGGCTAGCAGAGAAAAAGCACAAGTAACAGGTTAGAATAAACGAAATGCTTTACTGAACTTTCTCCAAAGCTTCACAGTTACATTTTTCGTATGTAAACAGATGTTCATATCATATCTTTGTTATTAGAATGTGTAAGACACAGATAATACTTTTGCTAAATTAGAGTCAGTCATATTGATATCACCGCAACAAAAACAAAGTCATGCAAAGGTACATAATTATGTAAGACTGCTTGGATTAAGTCAAATTAATATATATATTCTATATATATATAGAATATATATATTATCCAGCATTTATACATATGTGAATTAGAGTATTACAGTAAACTTTCTAATCTCAAAACAAACATAAATGTCATTTACGTTCATCCATGTCAGCTTTCCAGATGTCGAATATCCTCTGGTTCTTTCATCTGCTTGCTTTAAATTTTCCCATTCTGCTGAATTTCACAACTCTTGTAGCATTTCTTAAACCTTTTTATATTAAAGCTATATATGTGAACAAGATATGGCAACCCTCCGGGTAATGCTCTATAAATAATATGTCTAAACTAGGGTTTGTTTGTTTTTTTTCTTTTTTTTTCTTTACTTTTTTAACATAACTCTCAGTGTTACTTGTGTCATCTGTATAACCAAAGTGTATCCTCTAGTTTCTGCAGCTAAATACTCAATATCTATAAGAATATCTGCTAATATCACATTTCTGATTATTTATGAAAAGGCTTGGGTAAATATACTTTGGATTTCATTGTCATGTCTGTCCTTGTCATCTCCTCCTGGAAGTGCACACCTCTGTTAATTACCAGAGAAAATTCTGCACCATTCTGGAGGGATGATGGATCTCGATATGCATCCTTCCAGCCAATTATTCCTTTGTAGCACATGTAATTAAGTAGGGAAATATAATGTAGCAAATTAATTATGATTAATGGCGCTAATTTAAACAGACAGATTAAATGCAGTGTTTTAATGCTCTCATATTTTACCTTTTTTAAATAAAGTTATTGTTCCTCCTCATTTTCTTTTTTTTTTTTCTTTTTCTTAACAGGGGTTGCCAACAATTTTGTCTATGTTTGCACATAAACACACACACCGGTACCTTTTCTTTGGTGACACATTTGTATGTTAATTCATGTAATGCCTGAAAAGCTTGGTATCATGAAGACAAAGGTCAGATAACAGCCTTTAAATCCAGTATATCCTTTTCATTCTAACCTGCTGCTCGATCTTCAAACACACAGTCACATAAAGCAAAGGAAGTCTTATGGCTTGTTTAAAAAAAAGACCACTACCATCCTGCCTTTTTGTGATTCATGTCTGATTATCCTTTTGTCAATCAGGTCAAACTACAACCTTGCATTTTTAATCCCTGTTTTTGGATGCTACTGTTGAGCTTTGTGCATGTGTGTTTATGCTGAAACCTGTCTGGTACTTCTCTCGTTAGTTTGCAAATGCCCTGTTCACAAATGACATGGGAGTGTGAATTAGAATTTACCTCTAATCATTCTCTAATTCACCTCCTGTCACTCTGGAGGCTCACTCACAGCAGTGTTTCTGCTAAATAAGCTCTTTGTATATGAATGCCAATGAGACAATTTTGAGCACACACACACACACATATACACCTATAGAATTATCACCCAATTGTCAAAACTGGAGGTTCATAATTACTTGAGCAGAATAACCAAATGCAGTTTTCTATCTACATTTCAAGTCATTGCGTTGTCCAATTTCAAAACATGTCTTATGTTTTAGCAAACATTTTTTCCTGTTTTCCTCCTCCTGTATTTGTGTGGTTGTAATATTTAAGTAGGGAAGTGCTTTTCCACTTGAAGAGAGTTTAAGCACCAAATATATGCTATATTTTACATGTTAAAGCTCACAGCTCAAGAAAAGCAGTCTGGATGGATGAAAAGAAAGAGGCTTGAAAGGTGAGTAAAACACTAATGCTAATGAGACTTGCAAAGTATCAATTAGGAAGTGTAACAGTGCAGTGTGTGCTTGTGGGGAAGAGAGAGAGAGGAAGATATTCTCAGAGATATCCAGATGGATGTAGACAGGTTATTGCAGTAACTGTAAATTATTAGTCACCAAGGACTAAGGCTAAGCTCAGTCATTTGTTGTCTTAAGATGCTAAAGACTACAGTAAACAGAGTCGGATGTTTTCTTTCAGCAAAGAAGAAGGGAAACATAAATGAAGGTATTACTCAGAAAGGAACAGATGGGACAAATCAAGACAGAGAAACTCTTCCTAAGAAGGCGGAGAGTTGAGCCCCCGTTCAGGAATTTACGGGCTGGTTTGAAATCCCACCGGTCAAACAGGTCAACTCTTCTCAGAAAGGAGCAAGAGTTGGAAATTCCTAAAATTATGATTTGGTATTTGAGGAGTCCTGGACAGACCTCCTGCAAACCACAAATCTGGCATTGAGATGATAAACTATCATGCGAACCGTTCTAATGTTTATCTGTTCCAGATGCAGGTCCGGTACTGAAGACATGGACTCCTTTCTTTCACCTTCATGGTCTTTCCACAAACTGATGATGTAACATCCCCCACAGGTTTATCTTCTCTTGTGAGACAGACCAGACCATCTTTGGAATTCTGCATTTATAACAAAGACTTTGTTTAACTAGCATTCCAGATGGTCCTGAAACTCTGAAAAGAGTTTTCTACACTTCATCAGAAGAGCCCTGTAGTGATGGGAACTTCGACTCTTTTCACTAACCCAGGTCTTTTACTCTTGAACAGTAAAGTGAACGAATCTTGAAAGAATCATGTCGTTCATTTTTACAGCAGGTGGCGTTGTAAAAAAGTCCGTGATTCTCAAGCAGTAAATACTGAAGGCAACAAAACTGGTAATGCCACAAGCAATTCAAACCATGTGAAAACGTAGGGAAGCAAATACACACCACAATAAAGTGATTTGTGTCCTACATCCTCCCTGCCATTGTTTAACAGCACAACAGTGACTCGGTAGCTATCACATGACAAATGAACAAGAGACCGAGCCGAGAGCTAACGTACTGCTGAGCTTGATACAGCTTGAGCTGTGAACGAACGAACGAAGGAAGACCCGTTCAGTGACCTAGTTGCCTGTCACGTGACAGAGAGAAGCACTAGAGAGACCAATCCGAGAGCGAACGTACTGCTCGCCAAACAGCCTGAATGATGAACGAGAATGAGAACGAGAATGAGAACGTGCAGCCCGAGCTGTCTGTCACAAATGAACGATAGGATGAACGAGAACGACAACTTGAGCTGCCTGTCACGTGACAGCTGATAGAGGACAAGTGACTGGAAAACTCATTTTGACAATTAGTGAGGCAATTAAAACACAAAGTAACAATTAATTATTATTATTATTATTATTATTATTATTATTATTTTAAGGCAGAGTGTAACACAATCAATATGTTGATATAATTTTCATATTTATTTATAAACACACTTTAAAGTATATACACAACACTATACACATCTAAGGGACATAAATAAAGTTAAATAATAATAAAGTTAAATAAAACCAAACTAACAACAACAATATTGCACAATTAAAAGTAACAAGTATATTAAGGGCCTGTTCTAAGGCAAGTTGGCATTCAGAAACACAAGCTCGCGGACCTTGGAGGGGCTGAGTCAGTTCTGTCTGTGATGATCTGCCTGGTCTTAGAAAAAATTCTTTCAGAGGGCACTGATGTGGCTACAATGCACAGTCGTGTCTTCATCACCTCACACAGAGTTTTAAATACAGGTGAGCACATCCTCCACCATGCCAGAGGATCTGATGTACGGGGTAGGAGTGGCTCTGCCAGGTAGGCCCTCATCTTCATCATTGCAGCAGTGGAGGTGCTTGATGTGGCAGAAGCAGATGAAGTGGACGCTCTGGTGTTTGCTACCCTCTCATCAAAGTCTTCCCAAAACATGGCCCCTGCACTGGCAGTCGCAGCAGGATGTTGACCCTCCTCCTCCTCCTCCTCTCTGTGACTGGGGTGACAGTGTGCTGCAGCAGCTGTGATCCTCTTAACAGCATCATCTGCTGCCTTGTTGTTCACAAAGGCTTGCTTTTTGAACCTTGGATCCAAACATGTAGCATCAGCAAGCTTTTCAATTTGCTCCACCTTGCCGAACCTCTTCTGCATCTCAGCCATCAGGCTGTCCACCAGTTTTTGAACAGGTTGGTGGGTCGACGGGTTTCTTTGATGTCGGGTAACAATCCTCTGAAGACCCCTTGCCATCAGGGTCACTTTGGAGGCAGTCACAAACCTACAGATAGAGTTAAATTATTCTAATGTTCTCAAAAGCAGTTAGTGCACTATTACAAGTAAATGTCATGCTTCTTCGTTAACAGTAAGGATACATTTAAAAATCCATCACTAAATAGATTTTTTGTTTAAAATATTAAGTTTGTGTTTATTATGTGCATGTACATTTAGAGCAAAGTTAGAAGTTAGGAGTCTAATTCATTTTATGCATACACTGATTTGTCAAATAAAAGTGATTCTAATTTAAAATAAACATTAACACTTTAATCACATACCTCTCAGTGCTCACTTCAACGGTGACCTCCTCAAAAGGTTTGATAATGTCCACTGTTTCTTGGACAATTCCCCATTCGTCCGTGGACAGTGAAGATAGAGGTGCATTGATGAGTGCCAGGGTGGAGATGACCGGATCCTTAATTTCAATGAACCTTTTCAACATATAGTATGTTGAATTCCACCTTGTAGCCACATCCGGCTTCAAACGCAGTTGGTCCTGGCCCATCTGTTGCTGTACAGCCTTCAGCTTATCTTAAGCAACTGTGCTTCTGTGGAAGTATTCCACTACAGCTTTTATTTTTTGGACTGTGCCCTGAACCCCCCTAAGCCCAGCTCTAACAATGAGATTTAAAACATGAGCAAAGCAAGGTATGTGGTCCCAGTGCAGGTGGTCTTTCAGGGCTGCCACAATGTTGCTGGCATTGTCTGTAACACAAGCTACAACTTTGTCACTGACACCCCATTCATTTGCAACTCTCTTCAGCTCACTTGCCAGATAAGCAGAAGTATGTCTGTCTGTCAGGACAAAACAGTCCAGGAGATGGGAAGTCATTACAAAATCCTGTAGATAGTGGCAGGTCACAGACGTGTAGCTTGTGGTTGTCACAGATGTCCAGCAGTCTGTTGTTAGGCATACAGCAGGAGCACTCTTGATTTTTTCAAATAACTCAGCCCTTAACTTACCATACATCTTAGGCAGAAGAGCTTGAGAAAGTGTTTTCCTGCTAGGCATAGTGTATGAAGGGTCCAGAGTCTTTGTAAATTGTTTAAAGCCTTTGTCCTCGACAATAGAGAATGGCTGATAGTCAGAAGCAATCATTTTAACCAGTGCTTCATCCAGTTTGCTCTGCCTGAGCAGATCAATTGGCCTTGTAACATAACTGCCCATTAGTGTTTGTTGTGGTCTTCGTGGCCTAACTTCTGTATGGGTAGTGCTGGTGGTGCTGGTGGGTGCTGCTGGCGTAGTGGATGTTGCAAAAGTAAAAGAAGCCAGGGTTGCAGCAGCACTGATTTGGGGTCCAGATGAAGTGCTGCTGGTAGAGATATTTGAAGCTGCTGCAGTGGCTCCATTGTCACTCTCCACCCTCACTTGTGCTAACTGCACAGTTGGATGTGCTGCTTTAAGGTGTCTTCTCAGGTTTGATGTACTTCCTCCTTGGGTTGATAAAACTCTTTTGCAAATATTGCATTTTCCTCTAGTGGCTGAAACTTCACTAAAGTGGTTCCAGATGTCACTCCTTTTCCTTCCACTCATTTTCTGACCTGCTCAGACGTCTGTTGTTTGTGTTCTGATGTAACCTGGCCCTTAATGTAAATGAAGGGGGGATGGGTGTGACCCCATGGAGCCTCAGAATGACAGTAGCACTCAATTTGTAGCACTGCAGAGCAGGCTAATGCACAGATTAGTACGGGGCAGGAAGACTTTAAATAATCATTTAATGAGACTTCTTTTTTAATCAAAGAGAAAGAGAAAAAAGTAAATTTTTACAGCGGTTATCCACGGAGATATCCGCGGTTATGTAACACTTATAAAATTTGAACGGTTAATAGAGCCAAAGAATTAATCCTGATTTTATGAATAAATAATGTATGTCGGATGTCACTTGACAAATGAATGAGCGTCAGCTATCAGATATCATTCATTTCCTTGTTCGTTTCTCAGTCCACACACAGCCCCGCTGAGTTACAGCTGTCACGTGACAAATGAACTGAAGAACGATCCGTAATGATCAGTTTGAACGATCCGTATGAACGATCCATTTGAGCGAACTGCAGTGCTTGATGCTCGCCACACAGCCTGAGCAGCCTGGCTGTCACGTGGCAAAAGAACGAGGTCCTGAGGACGGACCTGAGCGAGTCCTGAACGAATCATTTCTGTTTCCTGTCCTGACCTACTGACTGAGTTTATGTAGCTGCCTGCCATGTGGCGAGAGGAGGTACCGCATGAAAATGAACTAATCGCTCACTGAGAGGACCCGTTACTCCCGAGTCATATAAAGGATTAGTTCATACTGAACGAATCGTCCGTGACCGACACATCACTAGAGCCCTGATGAGACTAGAAAAAGACTTTCTTTATCTGAGATATTAGAAAGAACAAAGATCTTGTTTTGCCATTAATAATGTCCCCTACAAAGGCATCAACCACATTAAATAAAACACAAATTTTTTTCAAAACATTGTCTTCTGTCTGGCTGTCATGGTCTTTCATCACAAAACTTTTAAGACAAGAGTAAAGGACACGAGCACAGTGTTTGACTAAACGTCTTGCTGAATAACATTCTGTCTGTGTTACTCCTTTTTGCCATTTATCACAATGTGTTTTCTCAAATTCAAAGTTGAGTTTTTGAAGGCTGAAATGTTGACTTGTTTGGGTAGACACAGATTACATTTTGCTCTCCTTATCTCATCAAAAGACTCAATACAACAATCACAAGAGAACTCCATTATTCATATCATGATCTTTTATTAACCTGAAACAACATGACTTGAGTCATTTTAATTCAGATGCTAGTTTACCATAAATATAATGTTAGCATCAATATTTGCTGCGACAGTAAAGATAAGAAGTGGTCAACAGCAACTTCACCTGATGGGATTCAACTAACATTAGAAAATAGTAATGATTCATGCTTTGTTCCTCAGTTTACTTTTAGGTTTTTTCATGTTCTGGGTTTTTTGTTATGGTTTTGGTTTATGTTTTAGGTATTTACGGTCATGTTCAGTTCTGTGTTGATCTTGGTTTCTGCTCGTTAGTTCAGTTCTGGTCTGATTGTTGATTCACTTCGCCTGTGTCTAGTTTGTCCTTCTGTGTATTTAAGTCCATTGGTTTCAGTTCATCCTTGTCAGTTCATTGCTGTCTCTTGCTTCTGTATGTTTCTGTTAGATTTAATCCATGTCATGTCACAGTTTTGCCTCCAGAGTTTTTGTAAGTTAGTTTTTTTTTTTTTTTTTTAAGCCTTTAACTGCACTGGACTGCCAACTGCCTGCACTTGGCTTCTCACATCCATGGCTTCCTTGACAAAAATGGGGGGAAAAAAATCAACTCAATATAGGCAGATAAGATACTGTCTATCCTTGAGAGGGGTTCCTAAACTTTATCATGCAGCAGCCCACCTCTGGAGGTTTGGTTGGTCCAACAGGATCCACCAAACATTTCATGCAGTAAAATAAACTGAAAACACACCATTTACAACCAGATAAACACACTGACAAACTGATGAAGTCACAAAGTTTCCTCGTCAGTTTTTAACCTGGACTACTAAAATGTTTCTCATTGACCCAGTTTGCAGCTATTTCTGAGCTGGACAAAGACAGATGTGGACAGATGTGGACAGTAGCTTGTGTGTACAGACTAGTTTAGCTGATCAGGCTTCATATTGAAATGTCCACCACATTTCCACACCACTTTAACACAGCACATAAAATTAACTAATATTTTATCTACGATACTAGGAAACCCCCCTGTATATCCAAGGTTGGAATAACCAGGGGGCGGTTGTTCAAACGTAATTCTATTGGATTTCAATTATCGGATAGGATCAAACCTTGAAAAGGGGTAGTTCGAAATGGAAATACAGATTCCATAATAGAACTTTTTATTCTGCGCATATGCTTATATTGTATTTTGCACCTGACTTGTTTAACCGTTACAGTGATAAACTGGTTCACATAGGGCCTGGCTCCTATTAAGCCTTTCAGTGTAGTAAAATAAAACGGTGAAAAAAAAAGTAAAAATAAAAACATGACATTATCATGTCCCCACAAAACAAACCTGCAAACAAATCCAATAACAAACAAAAATAAAATATTCAATTGTCCTGTTATTCATCACTGCATAATCAGTAAAGAACCTGTCAAAAAAAGAAAAAAGAAATATCTAACGATTGCATCCTTCGCTACACATCCCGTCCGTCTGTCATTCTAACAGAAGGACAGAGGTTGGGCCGGTACCTCCACACAGGGCTATGGTGCATCATTAATATTGTCAGAGAGATGGAGATTCCACCTGGTCACAATGTTATGCAGGACGATACATGCTCGTAAATATCTTACATGCTCCCAGTGGTTCCACTCGCAAGGCATGCAAACTGTCTCGTCTACCTGTTGCTCTTTACGTGGCCGCCAGCACACATTGATCTACATGCTGGAAATCCGGATTCCGTGATCCTGAAAAACAGGATTTTAAATCAAGGTGATCCAATCCTATTTTGCTTTGAACAACCAGGGTAAAAGTAAGCCGGATTACATGATCCGCCGTCCCAACAAAAAAATGGATAACCAAATCCGGATAGCTTTTATCCAGATTAAATTTTTTGAACAACCGGCCCCATAAGTTTTTATGTTTGGGTTGATAAGAGATATAACAGTACAGCAACAAACCATGGAAACATTAACAACAGAATTAGGTTTTGGCAACAAGTAGTACCAGGGTCATTATTACAGCTACATTAAACGACCATGGAGAAGCTCAACTGGTGCTTATCATGTTATGTTCAGATAAAAGTTTGCATCTTGTAGCACACCAGCCGTCTCCCCTCTATGACTTAGTTGTTAAACAGTGAACTTGCATGGCGTCGCTGCTGCTGGGGATTTGAAAATTTGCGAAATTTTCCCCACTTGCCACCTCCTACTCATTGATTTTCCCCCTTTTATCTTTATCTCTGCATCTCAGCTGTTCCACCTCTGTGGGCTTTGCTTCTGTTGATTTGTTTTTAAAAAAATTCCCATTATTTTGACAAATCAGCATTATTAGTGATAACTGACAAGTCCAAATTTTGTGTGTGCACAGGTGTCAGCACCAGGCAGGCAATCAGCTCGTTTGTTCATTCATTCATTCACCCACATGACCACAAAAAAGTACAGTAAGGGGGATGTGTCGTTGTAACCTAGTATAAGTAATATTTCTTTTTCATAAATTTACTCAAGTAGAAGTAAAAAGTATGTCATTAAATTTAAAAGTGCAATTTGTGTAAAACTTTGCTTAAATGTAAAGTAAATAAATGTAAGTAAGTAAATGTAAAGGAGTAAATGTAAACGTGTTACTACCCATCTCTGGTTTTAAAATAGGAAGACTTTGTGCATTTATGTTGTCTGTATTCTTTGTGACTTTCCAGGTGAGAGAGAGGAAGTTCTGTGTCTTTCTTTTTGAAAGCACATAGAAACTAACCTCTAAATGTGAATGTGTCTCCATATTTACAGTACAATATTGTAAATGTACCATACTGCTGCTTTAAAACATATAACAATGTGTTTATAATGGAGGGATCCATCACATGCTCTTACTGAGGTCTTGGATCTTAATTAGCATGATTGGCCCATTGTTTATTTACAATGATTGCTAGAAAAGACATTTACCTTAACAAGAGACCACTAGAAGGGTTGCTAGAATGATGGAAACCCTTCTTTACTGAAGACTTTCAGGAACATGTAGCAGATTGTAGTGAGTCAATGTTCAAATGGGTTCAGCTTTAAAGACTCATCAGAAGAAAACCCTTTCCTGTGACTTCAGCATCAGACATTTACAAATGATTATGTTTATAATATTTATAAACATAATGCATTTATCCATCCATTCATCCATTGTCTATAACCACATTTTCCAATGCAGGTTGCAGGGGAGCTGGAACTTATCCCAGTGGCTATTAAGCCAGTGGCAGGGTACAACCTGGACAGGCTGCCAGTCCATCACAGGGTCACATTACATTTATTTTCATAGCATATGTGACATATTATTGATTTGAATGTGTTACACTATTGCCATTACAATAAGACTTTCCTGACTATGAATAAGTCACGTATTGTTCATTCTCATTTGTTTGTGATAATGATTTCTTATAAAAAAATTCAAAGGGGTGGGGACACAAAGACTGTCATACTGTCCTGCAACATCTACAAAAAGGACAATGTTGCTTCTATAGGAATTCTTTTTGACTGATTGCTAAATTGGCAGCAATGTGGTTGCCTGGAGGCAGTTATTTTAACATTCCTGTAATTAGTGCTGCGTATTTTGTTGCTGAATGACTTGCATTATTCTGACTGGATGTTTAAAGATACAACTTGATCACTTAATTTTTCTCTTTCCTTACAGCCACAATTTATTATTCTGTACACAACCCGTTTTAATTAAAAATTACAATATATATGTCTTTTGGCTTCTTTAGGAGAAAAAAAAATTATTAAAAACATGGAAAAAAAAATCCAGTCCAAATTTAGAATCTATCAGAAAGTGTCGTGCATAAAATCAAGACGACCCCAAGAGCAGACGAGCAACCTTTCAGTAAAAGAATCAATTTATTGAGAATAGCAGTAAGTAGAGGCAGGGCAGGTTGGCAGGTGAGCAGGCAGGGGAAACAGCTGGGACACTGGAGAATTTCTGAACAGAGAGGAGCAAAAGAGTTGGATTCCCACAGAATACATCAACAGGACAGAAATGCTGCAGAGACCAGACGTTACCACTGAAATGAAAGTAACGATCCGGCAGAGGCTTGTGTTCAGGCTAGAGTAGATATGCTGTAGCAATAATAAGACGATCGTCATTAGCTGTGCAGGAAACCTGCTGCCGGAAACAGAAGCTTTGCCTGCAAGAAAGACCCCCCCCCCCCCCCCCCCCCCCCAAGTTTACCTGCCACTAAAAATGTATTAGCTTTATTGAAACTTGTTTCCAGCTTCAAAAACAAGTTGAAAATTAAATGTTTTTCTTTTTTATGTTTGTTTTCACACAACAATGCATGAAGTGTATAAAATGGAGCAGGCTGAATGACTATGTTAGACACACTTGACTGTCTTGATATCAGAAACAAGGGGCAAATTATTCCTTCAGAAGCTGAGTATGCTGTTACAGAAAGGAGAGGAGAAAGTTAATTGACTGTCTCCTGGTGAACTGGGATATCTATTCACTTTAACATGCAAAAGAACCACTAATTATAGGACACAATGCACTGCTATCTCCTGACTCACTGCATACTTTGCAGGTCAGACAATCAGATGCTCCCTGTAAAATCAAAGCATGGAAGAGAAGCTGTAATTATCCTTCAGTCTTCAGTGGTATGAAATACTGTTTGAAAAATGCCAAGCAATATGATAGAATAGATAGCTGCAAACCCTGTCTGCTAAAAGGTACATTTACATTCAAATTATTTTGATTAGCATTTACATTTTGTAAGAAATGTCTTGCCACTCAAACCATGTTGTGGTTTGGACAGAAACTACATTTGGTTAATGGGTTTTCAGCTTTCTTTACCTCTTTCCATGAAATTTCATTCAGACTCCTCAGGGGATGAATCTTAATGTCTTTGGGAATTATGAGAGTCCCTGGTGTGCCACCAGGGGTTTGACATTTTTGGGTTAAACATGACAGTTTAGACATTACCATCTGATTGTAGTGTGGCTGTGCTGAATCTTTAAATTCTAAAGCCATGTTTTGTTAAAAATGTCAGTGCTTCTTGTTTATGACCATAGTCCAGCAAAATGGCATTTTCCTCATTAGCAGATGAACTGAGTTTAGTTTAGTGCTGGTTTGTTAATGTTAACATTTTAACATGAAAAAAGGGTGAGCATGGTGAATGCCATGTCTGCTAAATGTCTACATCAGAGTATTTCCAATATGTTTGTTGGCATGTTGTCCTTTAGCAAAATAGTAGAGGTGTAAATAAAGACTGTGCTGGTCTCAACATGGTCTGAACATGCTTAGATACCTTGCACAAATCCTACAGTCCTCAATGAATAAATAAATGAATAAGTTGGGATGTATGGAAAATAAAAATTAGGAAAAGATTAGGACTTCAAACAGTTCAGTCTAGTACCAGTGTGTCTTTTGTCTTAAACACATTTGCCTTTTTTTTTTTCTAAAGGAGCTTAAATTCTGATTGGTCTGATCTCATCATACAATTCTGCTCTTATGCCTCAGAGACATAGGTGGTACATTTTGGTTTAGCTAAAGCTTCTTTTTCCACACAATATAATTATACAAAGGCTTTCCACTGTATTATTTCCTGCGCATGTTATCATTAAAGGACCCAAAAATACAATTTAGACTTTCACACTTGTACTTTATTACTTTAATTCATTCTCAACCTATAGGGTGACAACTAGAGGAAAAACTACTCGTTGGAAAATTAATCAACCAACAACTAAGAATACATATTTTTATCTTGGGGTTGATATTGTGTGGGACGGTGTTAACAGCTCACCTGTTTCAAGATCCAAAGACTTTAATTGTCAATTCACTATATGTCAAAACATTCAGAGGAAATGAGACGTTCTCTCTCACCATGGAAAGGAAATAACAAGGATATGTAAAAAAAATAATTTAAATGACACACATGAAGTAAGTCAATAAAAAATAAATAAATAAAATATGAAGGGGCAGAACATTAAGTGTTAAAAAAGTATCATATTTACAGTCCAGAGGGAGGGGCAGATGGGGGAGGGAGTGAATAGAGTTCAGCATCCTGACAGCGTGGTGGATGAAGCTGTTTGACGGTGTTGTGGAGCGGGCCCGGATGCTGTGGAACCTTCTCCCTGAGAGCATGAACTTTTTTTTACATTAAGTGGTGCCTTCCAACTGAAGAATTGGTGTTTGCTTGGTGCTACCCACAATAATACACACACATAACCTGGTGAATAACCTGAGAGATATTATAGCAACATGAGCTTCACCAAAACAAAAAATAACACCAGCTTTTTACTTCTTCTGTCAAATGCCATAATCAACAATATCTAAGATAAACATGACTAAGTTTTAAACTTCTGAATTTTAGTGAGATCTATGTTATATAACTAGCTTTAGAAGACTTTATATCACAAATAAAAGGTCACGACTTCCACATGCACACATGGATGAAGTCTCCACATGGCTGGCAACATTAATCGATCAGGTCAATATCTTAAGGTCTTTTTCACTGGATGGCTGAACTTGTTTGGTATTTGTGGAATACAGCTTTGTCAGTTGGTTCCATCTCTACAGGAAAAAAAAAGTCCTGCACATAATTTTTTTTTCCTTTTTTTGTGAAGTTATTTACAGTAAGATGTATTATGTAACCGGCTTTTACTGGATGGTATTATGATTTGATGCATAATTATGTATAATTCATAAACTAATATGATATTCACTTTGATACCCCCAGTCTTTCTACAACCCAGTTCAAACTGATAAGAATATGCTCAAACACAAAGCTTCATATTCATTTTAAAAGGAGGACTAGTCCCTTTAACATCCGTTCTGTCCACCAAACAAAAGATGGGCAGGTAATGGATAAGAAATTGAATTTCTGATCAAAGAAAATGCAAATATGTCAATCTCACTGAAAATTTAATGTAATTTAGACATAATGTTGTTCAGTTAAGTTCCCAAATAAACTCAGCTTGCTAACTAAAGGACAATAAGGGACAGGGAAGCAGAGAAAGAACTGGATGTCAAAAGCTGAATCAAAAATTTAAGATAAGATAAGATAATCCTTTATTTGTCCCACAGTGGGGAAATTTCGGTGCTACAGCAGCAAAGATGATAGTGTAAAACCAGTACAAAAAACAGCATATAAAAACTATATAAAAAGTCCATATAAAAAATCTATATATAAGTCTATATAAAAAAAAGCATATATGCAAAATTAATTTACATTATTGCACAGTATTGATATTGCACACCTGTGTGCGTTATGTTTCTGTTGTGGCTGTGTGGCTACTGGGAGCAGGGCAGATTGTAGAGTCTGACAGCAGCAGGAAGGAAGGATCTGCAGTATCTCTTCTTTACACACCCCGGGTGAAGCAGTCTGTCACTGAAGGAGCTGCTCAGTGTTGTTAAAAGGTCCTGCATAGGGTGGGACGTTTTCTCCATCAGAGACGAAAGCTTAGCCATCATTCTCCTCCGGCACCACCTCCACTGGATCGAGGGGGAATCCCACGTCAGAGCTGGCCTTCTTAACCAGTTTGTTTAGTTGTTAATTTGGTAAAAACAACTAACAACTGAGTCTTTGTAAAAGATGAGTGGGCCCATATATTACAAACAAATAAATACACATTTAATTTTTTTCTGCTATCATGAGATGAAACAATATCATGTCAAATGTGGCCACTTAAGCCAAGCCAACTCTATTTATAAAGTACTCTACGACAGCAGTCACTGAACAAAGTGTGGAACATAAAATAAGAAAAAACAGCAAAATATTAAATAATAAAAGACAATAAAATCATTAAAACAATAAAATCAATACAAAATAAAAATAATAGAAGCAACAAAAGCAAACTCATACTGGGTGAAACGCCAATGACAAGAGGTGGGTCTTTAGAAAACTGAACAGTGATGAAGCCTGTCTGATCTGCAGTGGCAGAGTTCCATAGCTCCGGTCCCGCCGGAGAAAAGGCAAAGTCCCCTCTGAGCTTCTCTGCATCCTCAGCACCTCGAGGAGCAGCTGATCCGCTGACCAGAGGGACCAGGAAGGGGAGTATATGTGAAGCAACTCAGAGAGGTGTGGGGGGGCAAGGTCATTTAAAGACTTAAAAATAAATAAAAGGATTTTAAAGTGAATCCTAAAAAGAACAGGCAACCAGTGCAGTGTGGCTAAAACTGGATAAATGTGTTCTCTCTTTGGTTTTACAGTCAACAGATGTGCTGCAGCATTTTGCACCAGCTCCAGACGGGACAGAGATTTCTGAGAGACACCAAAGTATAAGGCATTGCAGTAATTGCAAGGGCCCAAGAATGGACCCCCGAGGGACCCCACACAATAGAGGAGCAGGGGATGACTGGAAATGGCCCAATTTAACAGAGAATGTCCTTTCCGACAAGTAGGACCTGAACCATTCCAGGGCAGTACCACAAATGCCAACACATGACACACATGACATTTTATGACACCAGTGTTACGACCCGACTCTGGGGCATGATTAGGCATAACAAAAACAACGTTGAGGACAGATGGTGAATTTGAAATAAGCACATTTTATTAAAATCCCGTGAACAACGAGTGAAAACCTGTAACAAAAAAGTACACAAAATAAACAAGTGCTGGGGTTAGCGGACCTGCTGAAAGAAATAAACCAAAACATACCCAAAACCCACCGAGCGCACACCATGACGTGATTGCAACTTGGCGAGGAACCTAAAACCAAATAAAAAGCAGCAGATCCATAAACTAATGTGACCGTCGTCACAAACAAAAACACACTAACCTAGGCCAACACAGAACTAGTCACAACCGAACTTAAACACCAAAACACCCACAATGACAAAGGTGATTACCACGACACACACCCAGTGCA
The DNA here is from genome assembly GCF_017639745.1 of Melanotaenia boesemani. NCBI lineage: Eukaryota > Metazoa > Chordata > Actinopteri > Atheriniformes > Melanotaeniidae > Melanotaenia > Melanotaenia boesemani. The sequence goes on from NC_055685.1 coordinate 14,888,235, forward strand.
CAGCGTGAGAGGGAAAGCGGATTCCATTCTGGCTCTCCCCCCTCCTGACTGGCTTCTGCAACAGCCTTTTCAGCATAGGCTTCTTCTAAGCTGCAGCCTGATTGGTCTGACGATTAGCCAATCAGAAGGGAGGAGACTGAGGTGTGTTGGTTCCAGCCACTCCAGACAGAGCCTCCAACCCAGTGATCCACCGCGTCGAAGGCTGCTGTAAATCCAATAAAACCAACATCACACGATCACCAGAATCTAGCTAATAAAATATGTAGCTAATAATAAAAGATCATTAAAAAACCCTCAGTAGATCCGACTCAGTGCTATGACAAAATGTAAAAACCTGACTGAAAGACCTCAAAAACATTATTTAATTCCATAAACTCTTATCTGACGTTTGGAAATTGGTTGAAAATTGCACAGAACAGTGGGATTCAGGCTGGGTTTTTTGAGCAGAGGTTGGACTATAGCATGCTTATATTTTTTAGGAACTAGACCAGAGGACAGACTGATGTTAATAACAGCAAGAACCAATGGTCCTAACGTGTAAATAAGCTCTTTGAATAGTCACGCTGGGAGAGCATCTGTAGGGGAACCTGGGGGCTTCAGATGACCAACAATCTCACAGAGAAGAGACAAAGACACCGGTTAAAACTGGTCAAAAGCAGCAGAACAGGGGACAGAGAATGATGGGTCAAAGCAAGAAGACGGTATCTGAGCCCTAACAGAAGTCACCTTATCTACAAAGAAATTTAAAAAGTTTTCACATGCCTCAATTGAGGGATCAATGCCAACAGTTTGAGGAACATTAAGAGCACAATCTATTGTTTTAAATAAAGCCCGAGGCTTATGGGGATTTGACATAATAATATCAGACAGATATTTTATTTTTACATCTCTCACAGTTTTTTAACAATGATGCCAGCAGTCCTTTAAAATCTGGAATGACACCTGGAGTTCATCCTTCTACCATTTTTGTTCAGCTTTTTGGCACTGGCATCTGACAGCGCGAGTTGTTTCATCCAACCACGGCTCAGCTATAGTTTTATGAAGCCTGGGTTTAAGAGGAGCTACAACATTTAAAATTGTCTGACAGGTGGAGTGAAACCAAGAGCTGAGTTTATCCATGTCATGACTCTCAGGAACATGTTCTGAGAGAAATAGTGATGAAAACCGACCAGCAGTGGAAAGGTTAAGCATACGGACATTATTTATTTATTCCTCAGATTAGACAGAGTAAAACCGGAAGTTAAAACCAAGTCCAGCATATGACCCTAGTCATGTGTGGGTCCAGACACACACTGTGTTAAGTTCAAAGAGTCAATCAGGCTTAAAAAGTCCTTAACCAATGGTTTATCAGGGAAGCATACGTGTATATTAAAATCCCCAATGATAAGGACTCGAACATATGTAGGCATGATGTCAGTCAAAAGTTCAGCAAACTCATTTAAAAAATCTTTTTGATATTTAGGAGGCTGATATACGACTGCACACAGTACAGGACAAGACGAACCCAGCTCAAAAACATGAAATTCAAAGCTAAAAAATGACAACAAAGAAAGCTGCTCATATTTGTCACAGTCGCTGTTCCTTCTCCTCGACCAGAAATCCGTGGAGAGTTAAAAAAGCAGCTGTCAAGCTCAGAGAAGATGCCATACTCGTCAGCATTCACCCAGGTCTCCGTCACAGCGATCAATTCCAGATCATTAGTTGTAAAGAAATCCTTTTAGGATGAAAGTTTTGTTAAAGCTGGCGTTCACCAGACCAAACCTGACAATAGCAGGAGGAGCCGAAAGCTTGACAGTCCTGGAGACCCGACAGAGAGGCCACAGGTTCCCCACTTTAACCCTGCACCACCAGAGAGAAAAGAGAACAGGAACGGCAGAGCCAATGCGAGTCATTCATACCCACAACAGGAACCAACCAGGTGTAGATGGATTCAAACGAGCAATGGGAAGGAAAGAACATTTGCGTGTCATTTGGGCTAAAATAGGAAGCAAGCTGAGAAATAGCCACTTACTTACTTACTGAAGCCGTAGGCTTCAAAGCAATATTGCTGTTCAGAAGGTCCATATCAAGTCTTGTCCTATGTATATAAAATACAGAGTCCATACAGTTAAACAATGAGTGACAACTGATTATAAAGCTCCTTAAAATTGAAAAGAGCTGTAGATTTACTGTCTGCTATTTGATAGGTTTTTATTTTAAAATATTTGATATATTGAAAATATCAGCTTTAATAAAGGGTGTGTCCCAATCCGTGCACGTCTATACTTCGAACACTACATTTAAGTGCTTAGTATGCTGACACAGAAATTTCAGTAAAAACTCACCCGGATGCTGCCCTAAACTCGGCCAAAAATCTAGTGTGAAACGATGGACACTACATGCACTAAACGGACGCCATCTTGCTGACGTAGCGGAAGGGGACGGACTTTCAACCAGTTTTTCAGAGCTGAATAATGGCAGCCACCGACTCAGCGGTACCGATGCAGGCGGAGGGTATTTTCTACTGTTTTAAGTATGAAGTTATTTGATCATAATTCTAATATAAACTGCAGCTTCTTATCTCTTCTACCCCTGATGACAGTTATGGATCTGATCATTTGTTGGAGGCTGCAGTAGAGTTAGCAACGTAAATGTTAGCAGATGTAGATGGGCTATAAGTGTTAAAAATGATTAATGCCATAGGTTCTGTATGTTTATTCATTATTGTTGAACCTCCAGATTAAGCACTGCGGGGTCTCTGGCGTAAACAAAATGGTCCTTGATCTGAAAACTGATTAGGATACACCGCTGGTTTAGAGAACCGGCCGTTTCCATGGTACTGCTGACTAAGCCATAGCTAATTGTACATCACTTTAGATAAGCGTCTACAAAGTACCCATAAAGTACATATATACACTACTGTTCAAAAGTTTGGGGTCACTTCCCTATTGAATCCCATGGCAAAGTGACCCCAAACTATTGAACGGTAGTGTATAATAATGTTTGCTTTTATATAAACTGCAAGTGTGTGTTCACTGTAGGTCACTGTTGCATCAAACTACCGAGCCAGCAGTGGCACTGAGGCATTTACCACCTGCGGGCTAGGACGCTGCTGTGGAGAAGAGGAGGGGGTAAGAGAGAAATGTTTTAATAAAAATTTTAAATAAAATGTTTTCTGCATCCCTGTTTCAGCGTCTTCATTACTGCATTTCATATTTTCAATGAGTAGTGTAAACACCAATGAAAACATGTATAATGTAAAGTACTTCAATTCAGTGAAGATATCTGTGCTTATTTAAAAGCTGTTTTATTAAATTGCACTTTATACTAACAGGTATGGGGGAGACATGCAAAGACACATGAACGTGTGCTGATGGTTACTATTGTTATCAACTGAGATAGATTAATACAGTGGAGGCCACGGTTCTTTGTTTCACAAATGAGGCCTTTTAAAAGGCATTTAATAGCATACAAGTATGACGACATGCAAACACGTATGTTAACGTGATTTTGGATTTTGGAAGAACTTGGACTGATTGTCCTAAAAAAAAGTATATTAACGGAGCGGTGCTGCTATTAGGCAGCATGTAGGAGGGTCAAATTCCTTAAAATAAATAAGCATACGTTGTAATTCATGTGCAGCTTGAGGAGGATCCTGCACTGGATGCGACAAAGTTTACAGGTGGGGTTAAGTAAGGAATAAACAAAGTAAAATCAAGAGTTGGAAATTCATTCTGTAAATTAAGGCAGCAGAATAATCACCGTCAAAAGCTGGTACGTCACTACCGGTAAGTGCAAAACGTTAGTGCTCAATTTAGATCAGCACTTACCCACGATAGTGTCACTACAGAAGGTAGTGCTTAGTACGCACTACACACTACCTTCCAGTGCACTCATTTAAGTGTGTGGTTTGAGACACACTCAAAGTATCTAAGAGGCATGAATGTATGCTGCATACCCTTCTAGTGTAAGAACGTTGTCTCATTTATTTTGATGGTTGGATTTTTAATCCTCTGCTGAGCTCATTAATTGCATTTCCATTCTATATCCACCAATATGACTCATGACCCGTCATGTTATTTGCTTCACATAAAAGTGTATCATGACTTGGTAAACATATTTGGGCCCCTGATCAGAGTTCAGTCCAAGTAAAATTACACCCTTTAGCTGTTTCACTCTACTTAAAATGTCAGCATTTCAGTGGTGGGGGACTGTACTACTAAATGTCAAGCAATGCTTTTTAAAATAATTGCCTTTAGTGTCTTTGGAGAAGCCACCGCGGGCAGCAGCTGATTAGAAACGACATCTCCCTTAATTTGACCACCTGATAAGCAGATGGGTATTGTTGCAATCTTATGGAAAATTCTTACAAAATGTCACTTTGGCAAAAGCAAATCACTGCAAATGTTCATTTTGTGCCACTACATAGTCGCTTCAACAACTGGCAGTTTTGCTGCAAACGATGTTTGTAACAAATACCAAGGGATGTATTTCTACAGTAGAAGTGGGTATGCTCTGGTTACTTTTTTACTTATTTAATATAAAAAGAGGAAAATGTTCTGCTGCTTAATATAAAAAAGTAAGCATCCCTACTAAATTAGTTCTTCAAGTCTGTTGCTTAAACAGAACCAAGGAATCCAGTAAAGGTGTTTAGAACCTGCTGATGGAAGAGTGGTTTTCTTGCAGTCAGAGGCTTGAACACCCATCTCATTGAAGTGTCCTTGGGAAAAACACTTCAGCATGTAAACACATTGCCCGTGAAATGCTCATTAGTGTGCATAAGAACTGTTGTGTGAATATATTTCTGGGTGAATGAGAAATTTGTTATAAAGCTCTTTGTCGGACCTAGATAAGGTTAAAAGTTAAAAGCACTACTTAAGTCTGGACCATTTACTTACCATAAGAGGCAGAGATGGGCAGGTCATATCATTACCTTCCTAGAAAAACTCAGTTGACTGGTGGAAATTAAAGCATGCTCAGGGGAGATCAATAAATTGAGACTGCAATATCCAACACTTGTTGTGTTTTGTCTGTTTATTTGAGCAAAGACCTTATTAAGGAGTGTTCCAATAACATCAAGGTTTGACAGCAAATAAGAAGCTGAATAAACAAGAAAGAAACTGTTATTATATTGCCTGAACATGGGCTTGTGATGTGGTTTCCATGGTTTTAGAAAGTACAGAAGCGGCAACAAGATATCTTGTATGAGTCAAGAACAGAAACAGTCTCAGTGACAGAAACAGTTGATGACCTATTACTCCAATGATGCAACTCCCTTCTGCACAGATCAGCACAGTGTAGATATGAAAATAATAAATAAATTTTACCACAAGATACACTGTTTCACATCACATAGGACACACACTACTAAATTTGTTACACATAAGACAGGATTTAAAAATTGTGTGTTCTCTATTCTGAATACAACACAATACAGTTCCAAGCCACAGCTCTGTGAGTGACGCTAGATTATATAAGAAAGGTGGAGGAGTTGTTGTTTTGTTTAATGACTCCATCCAATGCAAGCAAATGTCTTATAAAAACTTTGATTCATTTGAATATGTGGGTCTCCAGCTGAATTCCCCTCATTGTGTTTGTTCCTTAACATGCAGGCCGCCTAAATGCTATGCAACCTTTTTTGATGACGTTGCTGAGCTGCTAGTGACTTTGATTGTGTACCTACTGTTAGTGATGTCAACATTTATGCTGATAACCCTCAGGACAGAGGGTGTTCGTTTGTGTGCTTGACAACTTTGGTCTAACTCAGCATGTGAAAGAAAAAACGGGACACTGTCTTGATCTAGTCATCTCTAAAGGCCTAAATATATCCAAGGTTGTGGTGATGGATGTAGCTCTGTCTGATCGTTCCTGTGTTTTCTTAGAGACTGCTGTTATTGTCAACAACAAAGCCCAAACAGATGTTATCAAGAGACGGTATATTGGTTAAAATACCACTAAAATGTTTATACAAGCTCAATGTTTGTACAAGAAAAATGGGAAAATTAATTGTTTTATTAATTGGCAAATTAAAGACAGTTTTAACTTGCCAATGAGGACATTAGAAAATGTTTCCCATTTTTTATTGGCCATTAAAATATTAAATAATAAATTGCTCAAAGTAAATGTTTTACAGTCTGTAATTTTTTTTTGTTGTTTTGCATAGTTAAGTTTTGATACATTTAAAAGATGTATTATTATTCCTGTTACTCTTCTAGTACTACTCTTAAAGCTGGTCTAGTCCAGTCCAGAACAGGAGAGACAACAGGACAAATGCAACACAGGACTGAACTAATACAAACTTTTTTTTTTTTTTTTTTTTTAAACACTTGTCCTTTCCGGCATTGTAGGAAACAGAATGATAGTTTGACTGTTGTTTTCAAATTAAAATTTGAAAGTCAAATTTATAGCCATGAAATAAATAAATCCAAGTAAAAAGTTTGGATAATAAAAATTGCCTGACTCCTCAGTTATTACATCCAAAGTGGCTACTAGCTAAAACCTGTAAAGAGGACAAAGAAAGTTTGTTCTATAGTTGTACACCTTTTTTTTTTCTAAATTTCTCTTTTTCTTTATTGTGGATATATTTATATTTATATAATATTGTTTCCATAAAGATAGGAAATAAACAGGGCCACGGAAAAGGCACATTAAAAACATAAATAAAATTGATAGGTGGATGAATCACACACATAAAAATAAAAATAATTAGAATTTATACGGTCATATTTGCACATGAATACTTACTTGGATTTGTGTGATGTCATTTCATGATGCATGTTTCAAAGGAATGAAAAATTAACTGCTAATTAGACGGTGACGAACGTGCAGTGCTGCCGTCTGTTTTGCTCTCATACAAAGTTTGAAAATTATTGCCAATTAAAGGCCTGGTGTGCAAATTGAAACTGCATTGCAATACAGAGATTGCTTTTTCATCTGGCCATCTTCCTCTCAATAGAGTAAATTATTTATTTTTGTGGAAATAAATTCATTCACTGAGAGCATAATTAGCCAGTAATTCATGGCTTGGGTGAGGCCCAACTATTCCAAAGCTTTCATAAGAGTCTCATTTTCTAAAACAACATTGATTCTTTTTTTCTTTAAAAAGCCCCTCCCTTTGCACTCAGCTGATTAGCTCAGTTCACATCTGACTCACAATTTCCTGTCTTTATAGGATACAGAAAAAAATTACAGAGAGAATGAATTTTAAGAAATGTATCAATACTGATGGCAGGAAATAGGGTCATTGCCACCCAGATGCAACAAGTTCAACATTAAACCCTCTGATAAAATCAATCCCAGCTCTGTTGCAGCAAGTAAGAGTATACATCATGAATATATATCCTTTTATTGTAAAGCAAATGTGTCAAATACAACTCAGGATGCAACTCTGTGTCATGGTTCATGTTCTTCCAGGCTGTCTAGTGATTACCTCATTAATCAGTTTCATTCATTCCACCTGGGATTCCCTAATGCGCCCTATCCTCGCCTGTGCTCAGCCCTACTTAAACTATCTCCTTCCCTGCCAGATTATCTACAGCCTTGTGCCAAGTTGAGATCCAGTGTTTTTCTGTGTTACAGTTTTCTTGTTACTGGCCACGCTATGTCCCGGGATTACCCTTACCTTGCCTTGCCCTCTATGGCTCTTCCTCTACTTGTGATTATCTAGACACCAACCCCTGCTCTGTTCTGTGACCACAGATTCTCGCCTACCCCCTTGGATAAGTATCTTGACTTTTGCCTCTCTGTGTATGACCTTTGCTTGTTCTCTTGGCTGTTGTTCTCTCTGGAAAATTGGACTGGATATTGGACTTATGCTCAAACTGTAGGCTTGCTTTCAGGTCCCAGAACCAAGCTGTCATGGAATGTGCTTCCACCTCACATGACCAGACTGCCTTCCCCGGCAAACCAACCGTGTGTATGTGTCAGGGTCATCCATTACACTGCTGGTAAAATGTGAAATCAGTGTCAGTATTAACTTCATAAGCACATTCTCCTTCTGTCATTACTATCAACATTGACATCTTTATTACAAGGTCCTGTATGGCTGAAATATGCAGGATATTTTAGAAGTGTACCATGGTAATGCCTGCTATTCAAGCTTAAAACTTATCTTTCCTGGTTTAAGGAACTGTGTACTATAACTAGTTTTTGCTTTCCATCGCCTGAACTGAAGCAGATTCTGATTTTTGTTTCATGTCTCAAAGGCTTGGATTTGGTATGCATACAGAGACATTTCTTCAATCAATAAATATATATATATATATATATATATATATATATATATACATACATACATACATACATACATACATACATACATACATACATACATACACACACACACACACACACTGTTTATATTAGTATAAGCTGGCTTTTGCAACATAAATCACAAGCAAATCAAAGAACCTTTCAGGCCCTGTTTTACAGGTGCTTCAGGTGGTATTTATGAACTCCCCTGGATGCATAAGATGCCAGATCGCTCTTCTAGCTTGGCACTTCTGGGAAGAATGGTAATTGAGATACACACACGGCTTTACCATCTGGATGCCCTCTTTAGATGCGTAGGCAGACTCTCCCAGCAGAGAAACCTCCCAGAAAGACCTCCCCCAGTTGCTGCAAACCTTGAATCCCTTCCACAGTCATTTTGGGAAATGGTATTCTTCTGCACTGAACAGCCACCCTGCATTACAATAAGCAATAGAATAAAAGCAGCATTATTGCCCAGGTTTGCAGGATGGTGGCTCTCCTGGCCCAGAGGCAATTCCCAGTGTGTGCTTTAACACCTGAATACACTAGGTGAAGCTTGTCAGAGACTTATAACTACTTCCACACACCAGCTGGTGAAGGGCCATGACAGCAGCAGGTGCAATGAAGTTGTTAATCTCTCTACTGTTCACCTTGTCACCTCCCACCATCCAATCTGCATCTCAATAATACGCAGCCTGCTTAGACAAACAACGGCTTAAACAATGAAATTCCTGTCCTAAAAAGGCTTTCTTTCCTTTTAGTAAAATACGAATACACTCCTGGACTATAAATTTGATAACACAGGTCTGAGGGAGCATTTCATCTTTCTGTATCAGCTGCGGGAAATAAAGGTGGCACGATAAATAAAGCAGTGATCTTGGTAGGTATTTGATGGTTTAGAAATATTATTTGGCTACAGATATGCTAAATTAATTATTCTATTTCATTAAACAGCAAACCTAAGTGGCAGCTTTTTATAGCTCATATTCTCTGTGTAATTTCTTTTACTTGTAGTTTTTACTAATGTATCATAAGAGGTATTGCTGCATAACACTGTACACTTTATAACACACTTTGAACCAGTATACTATTAAATAACTTTACAGTGAACTCATTCAATATGCTGTGTAAATATAAATATAACCAGTAGAAAAAGATGTGGCTAACAAAAGAAATAAGAATAAATGCTTTGTGATAGGTAGCAGTTAAAGTATGGAGAGAAAATCAACTATCATTGTGTGTGTGCAATACATGGTTTGTAAACTACTTTGTGTGTAACTTTGGGTAATTACAAATGTATGTTCGAATGCACATACAAATATCTAGAAATTGTGCAGAAGAAAAATTACACACGCACATATTACAGAAATACACAAACATTAATATTCTATACACAAAATTTTCCCCTTCAACCTCACAGATCTAATATTTTCATATTGGAAAAAGACTCCCACGCAGACAAATTGACATATTTACACAAAGATCACATTACAAGTGCATGAGGGGTTTTGACACTCAATTCTTCGGGGAGCCTCAGAGCTTCGTTCATACAGGTGCATCAAAGTGCTGGTGAAAAGTTGGGCCATCTGAATTTCTATTGGGCTTGTTTCTCTCTCTCTCTCGCTTTCTCTCTCTCTCTCTCTCTCTCTCTATATATATATATATATATATTATACACATATATATTGGATAGATAGATTTTTCTCTCAATACTTAATCATTTAGGATAAAGGGAGAGATCTCTGAAATAAAATAAAGGAAACATTTTTATTTATCTATTTATTTATTTTTGGTACAATGTTGAATTCAATACCAGACAATATGTCATGGCAAACAGATGAGATGTATCTGCAACTGGCAGAAGACAACACAAAACAACTAAGTTCAGAGTTCACTCTCAGAGGCCAACATCAGTTTCAGATACCGTTTGGCAGTGGTGTGTTTTTATTCACATTTGCATATAGCCTTTTTTCAAAAGCTTGCACAATTTCTACAGTTGGTGTGCTTGTCTTTATTCTTCTTCTGCTTTTTGTTCCCTTCCTGATTCTGTTCTTCTCTGGTTTGTTTCTTTCCATGGTCGTATGTCAGCTATTGTTCTCAGCACTGCCCCCGTGATTTCCGGTGGAATTGCTTCATCTTCTGCCTCAAGTGAGGGATAGGTAAGCTCCCTAAAAATGGACCACATTACGTGTGTAACGGCGCAGAAGACGGACAAAACCGTCCGTCTGCGTATCTATCTTTTGCATCAAGCATAAATAGGCTTTAGACAAAGAAAAATTTCCCTCCCAGAGAGCTGCTTGGCTAGCCTTCCAGCTAACCTCTCCAACTGACAAGAAGCAACCAGTATCCTTCTATTGAAGAGCACCCAACTCAACATAACTGAGACACAAATGGACACAAGTGGATTTAGCTGGACAATGATCCCTTTCCAGCTTTCCAGCCATTTCCAAAGGACTGTGCCTCACACTGGCCTTTAGCAGTTAGCATCAGCATTAGCTTTAGCATGAAATGGCCAAGCATGACCAGCTTAATGTAAATGATTTGCAGTTTAGCTATGGTTTTCCTATGACTTTGTGATGTGGAATGAATAAGGTTATTTTAGATTGCTCTCATATGCTAAACTATATCTTATTTGTCTAACCTGGCACCTTTGAAATTCCAACACTAATAACAATTTTGATGTCTTTAACTGATCTGGACAGAAGGAGCAAACTTGAGCATAATTTCTTTTGTTCTATTGTTCTAACACATGTGATTACAAACAAAAAAAAACAAAAAAAAGAAACAAAAAGTATGCTAATCTCCATGACAACAGCAGCCATCTTGAGCAACAGTGGCCATATTGTGTGTTGGTATGGTAAAGTCCCCAATCTGCCCCCCATTTTATCACCTCACTTGCTCACTTGGCATATCCCCCCCCCCCCCCCCCCCCCCCCCACACACACACACACACACACACACACACACATACACAATCACCCTTGCACTGACACAGTTGACTGTCTTTATTTTATAGTTACTTGCATTTGTATGTAGTGTGGTAGAGTTCAACAATAGTATTTATTAACTAACTGTTAAATGTTGTTAACTATTATTTATTGTATTGTGATAACTGCTGGTGGCAAATGTCAGTGCTCGGATTCATAGCCTTCTTATTTACATAAAAAAGCATTCAACCAAAAATCTGTTTTTTTTTTTTGTTTGTTTGTTTTTTATTAGTGCTGGGCACGTTAACGCGTTAATCGCATGTTAACGCAACGCTTAATTAATGGCGTCAATTTTTCTAATCGCGTGTCAATTTTTTTTTTTTTTTTGCTAGCCGCTGGCTTTGATGACAGAAACATGGCATCCATGTCTCCCTTCCCCTCTGCAGCGGTGCGTCTGACGTGATCGAGAGAGAGCGAGTTTATTAAACTGAAGAGATGTTTTCTGCCTGGAACAAGAAGAAGAAAAAAAGAACCGACGTTTCTCTTTGTCAAAATACATGCAGATGGACAGAACATCGTAATTTTTGGACGGGAAACTTTTTTAGTATTATTTTTTTAATAAATGCGGTTTTAATTTATGCAAGACAGCAAAGGTAAGACATGCTTTCTGACTAATACAAACGTGAAGCATAAATCGGGTCTTCTGCCTCTGGTTAGGTGAATCTTGGTCGTAGCGAGATGAAACTTCCAGCTGTGGAATCTGTGAGATGTGAGCTTTCAGTAGAGGAGTCGTTTGTTCGTGTTCATGCCATGGGGTGGACACGGGGAGACATCATTTGTGTTTACATAATTTTCGAACTTTGTGTAGCTGCTCTTTAAATAATTTGCTGTCTTAACTGTTTGGTGGTGATAGAAATGGTTTTACTGAGCTGGTAGCTGAGATTCTGGACTTTCTGTGGATACCACACATGTTTAGAGTTACATCTACAGACCTGACGCTACACCCGGAACGAGATGTTAACCCCTTAACTCCCGGTAGCGGAGGCTGAAAATTAAAGTTTAGAGAAATTATAGGCCAGAAACCTGGATAGTGAAACACTGAAGGTGCATGGATGGAAGTTATTGTGCATATTGTGAATATTTCTCTCTCCTCACCATCACATATTGTTCCTTCTGTGTTTAGAAGGAAGCAGCTTCACAGCTTTAAACTCATCCTGCTGACTTTTTACCTTTTAGTTAGTAAATCCTGAACATTTCATCCTTCTTTCTCATAAATATGGCATTTTATAAATATATATTAAGAAATATTTTAACTGTTGCTGCTTAAAGAGAAAACTGCTGCTAAACCTGTTTATGTGTTTAGTGCAGGGGTCTGCAGCCTTTCCAGTCAAAAGAGCCATTTTTCCCTCAGCCAGCTAAATAAAACTCCTTTAGAGACGCAAATGTTACGAGACTTTTCAAAAAGGCAACTTAATATATATTTTTAATGAAGAGCCACCATAGGACCTGGTGTAGATGTGGCTGCTGTTCGGCAATGGCCATGATAGTGGAGTCTATCGGTTGTCAGAAGGCTGACCAGGAGCATGTCATGGTGATGAATCATGCATGTTCACACATTTGGATTACTGTGCCAGGAGGTGGACGTTTTGGAGGCGGCCATACTGTCCCTTTTCTGTGTAGTGATCCAACCAGGGCTGGGTTATGCTGTGTTTTGTCATAATATAGTAAATATGTGTAAACTCAAGATGTTTGCTGTGCTTCTGAAAAATGTTGAACATAATGACGTGAATATATTCACAGACAATCATACACCTGACTGTATTAACACGAACCACCTGACCTGCATTTATGTATTATGTATAACATATTGACATCATTGTGTACTGTATACTCAGCACATAGTATAGCATAGTTCTGATTATATCCCTATATCTGTATTAAATTATTTTTTTAATTTTACTTTGCTTTTGGGATTAGTTAAATTCTACATCTTGTATATTTTTTATTAGTGGTTCTAAGTCTGTTCTTTTCAAATTTTTTTTCTTTTTTGATTGTTTTGTTTTTTGTTTGTTTTTTTTTACTAGGTGATGTAAAAAGTGCTAGTAATAGTGGTTATGAACTAACAGAATCTCATATATGAGAGATGGACTAGACTCAAATACTGAAATTTTCTCATATCCATTAATTTAAATTGAGCTTTCAGAGGGTCTGAACACAAGGCTCAAGGGTCAAAGTAACCCATGTGACCTAAAGTCAGGCCTCAGTTGGTCAGTTAATGACAACTGGTGATCCTTATCTGTGTTAAAAAGATTTTTTTTTTCCAAAAGTAGATGTGCATTACCTTGGTTGGCTATGTTTTCTTTCTTGCTTGCTTGCTTTCTTTCTTTATTGATGTATTTATTTATTTTTGCCCCTACACATGGAGATGCATTTGAAGCAGTTTGTAATTCTGTATGCTAAACGCATTACAAGAATACAACCTGCAGGATGATTTATATTTGTCACGTTTGTTTTATAATTATTGATAAGAATAGGACTCAATCTAGTAAATAATGTTAATTTGGTTGACTGTTTCATTTCCACTTTAAAGCACATTTGAATAAACATTTGAATAAGCACATTTTCTGAACTCATTTACCTTCCAAACTACCCTCCTCAACTGAGCATGGTAGCATAATTTCCTGTTCTGAATGAGACTCGTGGATGGCCAGTGTTGTCCAAGCCAAGAAAATCTGCATACTGGAAAGCTTGGATAAAGGATGACTCGATTAACATTTGGCTGCCAATGAAAAGGTCTTCATAACAAATGTAGATATATAGATCAACAGCATCAATCACAACTGGGTACAAATAATTGCCACATGAAAACTCTATTGTAAATGGAGTTGACCCTGAATTATATTTCAAATGAATTTTTGGTGGTGGAGAAAGGGCTGCCTTTTAAGTCCTGTAAGACATTTATCATTCAAAAACAAATTATAGCAAAATTGCCATAAATATGCAGTTTAAGGAAAGACAGTTATTACATTTCCTATCATTTCATCTGCTTCTGTGCAACATTTAATAGATTAATGTGTCTTTATTGTGAAAGCACTGTGACAGCATATTTTCATGTGGATGAAAACGAGGATCAAATGAGAATGCAGTTAAGAAGAGTACATTGATATAGATAGCTATTACAAAAGTGCTCAAATCAACCAATGAAGGTAAAAGTTTAACCTCTATTCAAGCAAGAAAACCATATTCATAGAATGAGTACCATTGTGTCATCCTATATCTGACTCACTTAGCTTCTATTAAGAATTATTATGTCAACACTTCACTGCTGAACATTTGCCTAAAAAAAAACAAAAATTTTTAGCATGACTGATAATCGAATTCTGAGGCAAGAATGAGTGTTCATACTGATGCAATTAGTATTTGTTCATAGTTTGTAGAAAAAAATGCCTCTGAGCAAAACTGATTAAGTCAGGCAGAGACAAACGAATGCTTCAGACAATGCATTTAGTGCTCAGCCAGGTCGTTGTCAAATGGTTAATCCAAACTAATAAGTCCAACTTGATTTAAGACTAATGACAGAAATATTTGTACACAGTCACAATTATGGTCAATTTATAATCACCAATTAACCTGTTTGTTTTATGGGAAGAAGCCTTGTGACTCGTGACAGTATCAGCTATCTGTAACTGACCTGAAAAGCATTACAGAGGAAGAATCTGTGAAAGGGAAGGATGATTGATTGATTAAAAGGCCAACTTCTTCTTCACTTGATTTACCATTTAAGTCATTTTTTCAATAGTGTCAAACAGTGAACGATTCTCCTGCTATCATCTTAAGATTCATTATTGGTCTTGTTCTTTGTGATAAAATTCTGAATATATTAATGATTCTCTTTGCTGTTTCATAAACAGAATATTATCAAGGGGCTTAACATTTATGGTAAAAACTTTGCTCAAAATCCTGATGTTTGTTTTCTGCCCCCTGGTGGATACCTTCTGCACAACAATAATTCTGATATATCAGACAGCAACAAACCATACATACATACATACATACACACACACACACACACACACACACACACCAAGGCAGAGGTCATGTATTTGGTGGTGTTGGTTTGTCTGTCTGTGTTAGCAACATAACTATTAATTAATGTGGTGTAGAAAGGCCCAACAAGGGATGGGAGTTAAGAATTAGCTCTGGCTACAAACTCTGATTGCAAGGCATCAGCTACAACCTTATGTGACTGTGTAAAAATGTAATGTCCCTGTAAAATAATTAAAATGAATAAAATTAAAAAGTTGTGGACAGATTTTGAAGACATTTTCAGGAAAATGAAATAAGGATTAAATTAAATAAGTGATTAGGTTTTTGGAGGAGATCCAGATCACCGCCTGGATTAAAGAAAATCTTTTAATGGATTCTTTACTATAGGGATGTAGGGATAATTTTGCCATTAGAGCCCCTAACTCAAAACAATGCCCATAACCACTGGCAACAGTCCTGGTTGAAGGTATAAAAAGTTAGAAAGTGGTCTGTTTTGATGTTTTTGCTTTATATACTGTTAATGTGCTAGAATTAAGCACCTTAGTTACATTTTTTAATTGTTATATAATATATATATATATATATATATATATATATATATATATGTATATATATATATATAGCAACCATGATCATAAAATTTAAACCTGAAAAATTTTAAGGGCAACTAGGTCCTTTTTGAGCCACTGGCTCAATATAAATTCAAATAACTTTCATTCACGTCCTCTCAAACATAACTGCAGAATAGTGGAGGCACTAACATATAGCTATATTTCATAACTGGACTCCTCTAAGTCACAGATGGGGAAATGAAATCAAGCAGAAAGAGGAATGTGAAGTGATACAAATTGCTCTTATTGCATACTAAGTCAGTTTGGCATTTATAACAGGCAGACCGTTGCCAGTGGTTAAATCTTGATATTAAAAGTTTATATTACAAAGTCAGGTTAAAGCTCATTGGCTGAGAATGGCTTCGGTGGATCAGAACATGGCTTTGGCTCTAGTTATGTTTTGGTCAGTTTCATTCAAATGTGACTTATAAACCCATCTGAAAATCTGAAAATCCATAAGCCTTGGGCTAAAATATTATTTACAAATTAGTGTGAAGACTGAAAAAAGTGTCTTGTATAAAATGTTTATTCCTTTATTTAGAATCGAATTAGTTCAAAATTAATGTTATGCATTATTTACACTCAAGGAATTTCTCATCTGTGAAAATACACAATACGTTACAAAAAATTTACACAAAGAAATGTCAAACATACTAAACCAGGAAGTGCTTTAACTGTCATAACAAAATCATTTTTTTGTTGTTGTTGTTGCTGAAAAAACATTTTCTCTTCAACAAACAACTTTTTTTTTATGTTTTTATCATTACAGTAATTTCAGATAAAATGTCTTAAATGTATGATGCAAATAAATAAATTCCCAGCTGGCAACATCTGTGTTTTTTTATATTACTATGAAATTTCATGTAAAGTGTTAGCTCACATTAACATCTTACTGGTTGGAGCTGCTCTGGTGGACAGATGTTTGCACTAGCAAGGCAGTTTTGCCAACATTTCAAGAGAAATTAGTAATTTTGTGTCAAAGATTAGAGATGCAAGTTGCTTTTGAGGGATCTAAGCATAGCATTTGTATGGTACACACTCAAATTTTTACCATATATGGTTCTCTGTCCTATCGGCAAACTCTATGATTGGAGGACACAGGACGATTTTCTTTGTTTAAACCCTATATAAGACAGAACAACACATCAGGTCTTTAGGTCTTCGTTCTGGTTTTGGGACCTCCAGATTTTTCTGCAGAAATCTGTTTTGATGTCTGAACTTTTGTAATAAACTTCTTTTTATTATTCAAGTCAGCGTCCAGAGACGTTTTTGCCTGAAAGCCAATTTTTCCACACCTCCTGATCAAGATACATCACTTTAAAAACAGAAAACAAAGTAGCTATAATGCCCAGTCCAAGCTTGAGCTAACCTGTTTAAAACCATTGTCTTCTAGCTGTATTATCATGGTGGACTTTATTTGGAAATGTGTAGCTATAACATATTTTTGTCCTTAAAGTCTCTTTCTTTCTTTTTGTAAAAATGAATATGTAACAGCCTATGACATGTACAGTATAGACCTTGTGTGTATAATTAGCTAAGGGAGTAACCAGTGGGAGTGGGAGCTTACCATTTAGTAAGTAAAATTCTCCAATCTTAGCACCTTCTCCATCCCACTGTACAGGAAGTAATGTGAGGAAATGTGAGTAATCCAAGCATCAAGGCAAAAGACATGCATTCTTAAGGCCCATTTATGCTTCTTACATACGTAAATAGCGATGTCTGATTCAAACGTTGTCATACATCGCTGTCCTCATACTTCCATGCTGCGTTGCCATGGTTGCTAAGTGAAAACCTCCACTAGCTGGCAGTGCTAAGTTCAGAGTTCACTCCCGAGATCCAACTTCTGTTTCAGACACCATTTGGCAGCTGTAATGCATCGCTATAAAGTTGTTTCCACCCTCCCAACACGCCCTAAACATTTACATATAGTCGTTTTTTAAAAGCATGCATAATTTTTACAGTTGTTGTGCTCATCTTCATTCTTCTGCTGCTGTTTTGTTCCCTTCCTGATTCTCTTGTTCTTCTCTGGTTTGTTTGTTTTGCTGGTCACATGTCAGCTTTTGTGCTCAGCACTGCCCCTGCGATTTTTGGTGGTATTGCTCTGTCTTCTGGGTCAAGCGACGAAGAGCTAAGCTCCCTGAAGGCAGACCACATTATGCGCATAACCGATGCAAAAGACAGACGAAACTGTCCATCTATTTGCATATCCGTCTTCTGCGTCAAGCATAAGTGGGTCTTTATGACATACACTACTTGTTCACTCTCTCCCTGCGTAATGTGATTGCATATAAAAAAGTGCCAAAGACGTCAACATTTTCAGCTTACATTTTTTTCACTTTAAAATATTTCTTTCAAATGGGCAAACATTATTGCCCTGATTTAGCTCCATACTCCTCTCACCTCGTCTGCCAAGTAGCAGTGTAAAGTGGTAACAGCCTGGTTGTTGCATTTTTGTGACTTTGGCACTTAAATGATGAACTCTGCTGGTTTGCTGTTAGTCAAACACCACATGCCTCAAATTGTTTGTTGAGTTGTTTTAAAGTAGCTTTTTTCAAAATTACATGATTAAAGTTTTGGTTATTTTCTATTTCACACACAAGCTGATTGCTTTTAAATAAAGCCACACAAAACTGAAACACAGTCAGCAACAAGTATGTAGAGCTTGATTGTTGGGTAGTAGATTAATCGAGTCCCAGCCGTAATTACTCAGACAGGACAGCAGGCAGACACAGATCCTCAGCATCTCTGATTGTGTGGTGTTTGTGCTGTGAAAAGGGTTATTAGTCAGTCTCACCACGGCAACTGGACGTCTTCCCAAAATACTTTGCGTGTGAATGTGTGCGTGTTCGTGTAGCAAATAGATGAGAGGACAGAGAGAACGTGACAAAAATGGGAACACTGAGGAGTATGCAGGCCAATGTAAAACCTTGATATAAAATCCATAATCAAGACGATTTCACATCCATAGCTTAGGGTTGTTACGATATCATGCCAGACAATGAAAAAATAAATATGCATGCTAGGTTCTCACACGTATCTGGACTTTTTTTCTTAGTACATAGTGTTCCATCATTTTCTCTACTACATTGTTTCCATTGCTGTCACTTTTATTTTTCATTGCTACAGCCCCAAAGTCCTGCCTCTGCTCTCTGCTGGCACGCTGCCCCGAACAGACTTGGCACAGTCTTATCCAATTTGGTGCTTTATGAGATAGATATGTTTGCTCTTCCTGCTGGTGAGAGAACCCCTCAACTCAGAATAAATGTGTAAAAACAGCCAAACTTTCCTTCTTCAAGTTAGTTATGAGGTTGAATAAGTTCAAACAGAAAGATCATTTCATCAGTGGCCACATCAGCAAACCGTGATCAGGAGTTTAAGTGAAACAAAGTGGCAGCCAATGAAATCCACTTCAGTGCCTATCCAAAGTGCATATGGCAACTAAGTTCACACAAAAAAAATGAAAAAGGAAATAAAAGTTTACATGGCCAAATTGAAAATAAAAACGCCTAAATAAATGTCATATGCATTTCATTATTTTGACAGCGTCTCTAGTGAAATGGTATTGTTTTGTATAAACTGATTTTCTAACTGAGTGAAATAATCTGGAAAAATCTTATTTGCAGCCATGACAGAAAATCAAATCTTCTAATGCTTAATTTTTTCAGGAGTCAAATACTTTCTTCATCATCTCCTTCAGGGAGAAACAGTGGACGACTCTCTATAAAAGGAAAGGAGATGACTTTGTCCTACAATACTTTGCAGCTGCAACTTTCAAGGCAAAGCGTGTATACTTTGATGCAGTTGTCCGATTTGGAATTAATGAACATGACTACCTAAATTCATTTACATGTAGGGACAGCAATATTATATATGTATAAATGTATGGTATCACTGATGTAATTAATTTGTTTGTCTCTTTTTCTTCTCAGCAGGTATCATTGGCATACAGTTCTGGAGCTTGTTGACCCCTCTTTTCTGTCCTCTGTATACCCAAATGGTCAAGCCAGATGATATGAGGGGCCATTTAAGAAATTATTCAGAATTCCCCTCCCACAGACACATGTGAAATTTGAGTCATTCACACATTATACTAAAACCTCTTATATCATCCTGAAATCATCCACACTTTATGGTGAAACCTCTCGTACATTATACTAAAATCTCTTCTGATATACTATAATGAAATGCTCTCATACATCATAATGAAATCATTCACACATTATAGTAAAATTTTGAAAATCACATTTCACCAGTAGTCTATGTATGAAAGGAATTTTAGCAGTGTGTGAGAGACAAATTTCACTTGAAAAGGATGTAATTTCAGTTGAAACAGAAGTCGAAATAGTTGAAATAGCAGAAAAACAGGAGCACATTTTCAAAACAAATGGAAAGGGAAAAATGGAAGAACACTGACAAATTTTTTATGAAGACTTGTACTGTATTAATATCTGCTCAGCCACCTGGAAGTTATCTCAGAATGGTAAAATCAAAGTCTCATGAAACACAGAGTTACTTTGATAAAGCTGCAGTGAGATGGGCTCACAAACACATGAATGCATCTAAACATTGATGCATTCAAAAAGAACCTTATCTGCTGGCTGTCTGTGTGTGATGTGTTTTAAGGAAAGTGTAAACAAGGCTTCATTACTCCATTATCTCATGCAGGCCCTTGTCTCATCCTTGACTCAGTGTTTAATACAGGAAGTTCTCAACCCTGTGTCACTTTTTTCATTTGTCAGTGATTAAATCAGTGTTGAAGCATCCAATTCTTTTTTGTTTCTCCTTTTCAAATGGGAAAAGTAGGAGAAAAAGGATCCTGCATCTGGGATAATGACTCTGTTGCTGTATTTATAAAGTTATATTAACATTTTTGACATTTTTGACTTGTCATCTTGTTTGCAGAAAGCATGGCAGGTGTTGCGTCTGTTCCATGGCAGCAAGATTTTTTAGTCCTGCTGATGTGGTCATAAGTTTATGATCACTAATGAATCAGCTGGCTTCCTCAATACGATACTGGCCTCAGCAGATACGTGTTGGGTCTAATGCGACAGCAACCAGAAAACTGACAGTAGTAAGTCTGAATGAGGAAATGCCAACAAGAATAACCCCATATTCCTTTTTTAGACTATAGCTCTTGTCCTCTATGACAACATCAGATGTCTGCATGCGAGGACTTTGCAGAACACTTAAAAAGTAAAATCAATGCTATTAGATCCAACCTTTTACCTCAACGACGTGTTGATTTTAACATACCTGAAGATTTGGTTTTACTCGAGAAAACACTGGAGAGTTTTGTTCTGGTTGATGCAAAGATGGTTTTCTCCCAACTAAACCCAACAACCTGCCTCTTAGATCCCATTCAAACATTTCTTTTAAAACATTTTATGGTTTTTTAGAACGTGAGTTTTTAGACTTGGTAAATTACTCTCTTTGGATAGATGTTTTCCTCGCTGCCTTCAAAACAGCAGTGGTGAGGCCCCTTCTGAAGAAGAGTAATTTAGATTAAGACATGTGTATATATATATATATATATATATATATATATATATATATATATATATATATATATATGAACATACACACTCACACACACACACACACACACACACACACACAACAGATTTTTATTGAATTTTCATTCACAACAAACACATTATGCCATCATCATTGACAGAAACTTAGGTCTTACAAAGAATGATAAATAAAACAGCAGCAATGCTGCCATGTACGTTGTCCGGGATATCCCTCCATGGTCCATCAGGACACCAAATCAATCTTCATATAGACAATCAATCTTTAGAAAGATCCAATCAGGTCAGATAGCAGGTAACAACAAAACACACAGAAAAAAAGAAAAACAGAAGCTACTGCAAAACTTGGACAAACTAGGACAAACCACAGTACCTAGACGGCCCTTTTAAAGATTGTTAATGACTTTAGACTTAAATTAATTAGATTAACTTAAATTTCTGTACTGGTTCAACTGGATCTTAGTACCACCTTTGTTCTGATAAGGACCAGAGGGTGGGAACATATTACACCAGTTTTAAAAATGCTGCATTGTCTACCCGTGTGTTTCAGGATTGATTTTAAGGTTCTTTTAATTGTTAATAAATGTTTCAATGGTCTCAGGCATTTGTATTTATCTGACTTGCTTTTATATTTTAAACCCTCACTTACCCTGAGGTCCTCTGGTACCGGCCTAATAGTTGTTCCAAGAGTAAGGACCAAAATATATGGTGAGGCCTCTTTCCATTATTATGGTCCCCGTCTTTGGAACAGCGCCTGCCAGAGAACCTCAGGACCAAAACGACTGAGGATATTTACAAGCGACTGCAGAGAAAAACAGCCCAACAAGCGGACTTTGCAACACTGCCCCTGGTATGCTGCATCGCCGCTGTGAACAGGAAGAAGCTAACAGCTGCTGGCTAAAATGTATTCATTTAGCTGGTAATAGACAAATGCACCATAGGGTAAAGGTAACTCAGGTACTTTATTTAAAGACTAAAGCATCAGAGTATTAGTTACTGACAAAAGTAACAACGTTACCCTAACGCGTTACAAGTGTCAGTGATTTCAGTATGAAATGAGAGGTTTGAGTATAATGTCCGAATGACTTAAATTTCACACGTCTGTGAAAGAATAATTCTGAATAATGTTTCAAACGGCCCAGTTCTTAGTTCTCACTGTTCTGCAGTCATTTTGACTGGTAAAGATCTCATTGTTCTTTAGGGATCTAGCAAGAATAAAAACATCAGTGAAGGTTTTTTTTCTCATACCATTTCAAAACAAGAATTTCCAGCCAAAACCAAAATACTATCAGGTATAAGCTGCTCTCCTGCTTTTAACTTATTTTACATGGGTTGTCCAGTGGTTTCCAGTTTGTCCACACACATCAGTATGTTCATTTGTTCTCACTATTTTACTTTGGGGTAGAAGGTAAATTAGTCCCCCACCCTATCTCTGAACTGTGAGACCTCTCAAGGTTATAAGTTGTAATGTCAAATGCATTCATTGCCCAGTAAAGAGGAAAAAAATCCTTAAGGTTCAGCTCAGTTATGTCAACCATTATTGAAAGCACAGATAACTGCCTCTGTTTTCCCTCCAGCAAAATGAGTCATGGGTTAAATGATTAAAGATTGATTGTGCTGATGCATGATTAGTTACATGGATGCAGTCTGTAGCATCTTAACATCAATGCTCTGACCACCCCACTACAGCTGCTAATCGGAAAGAAAGATTTCACTGAGCAAGACCAAATCCAGTACTTCACCATTAGCAAATGGGTAATAAAAATGGAGCTCTTTGCATACTTGACATAATCAATACCCTCCATGCCATTTAACTGTGCATTTTATAGCATAAACTGTGTTTATACAAGCAATAATGGAAAGAGTAAAGGAAGTCACCTGCTGCCTATGCCTTAATTTGAAATGTCATGCACTGTGGACAAATCTGTTGACAAAATCTCAACAACTTCTGAAATAACATAAAAGTTTTACTCTAATTGAAATTATATTTAGTCAGTTAAAGTATAACTTTCTGTTAGTGGTGTAGACGGAGGTGAGGACCCAAACGCAGGCAGGAGAGGCAGGTCAGTGCAGGTAAAAGGGTTTATTGGACATAAACTGAGGAGCAGGAAAACAAGCAATACAGGGGAATGAACCACATAAGGATCTGACAAGGGCAAACTGAAAACCATGGCGTAAATATGCACGGAGGGCGTAACAAAGAACAGGTGAAGTGAATGAGTAATTAGACCAGGTAAACTAATGAGCCAGAAACAGGAACCACAGGAACACAAGAGGGAAAACCGAACTAAACATGACAAAACTGAAAACATACAGCATGAACATAACAGAAACTAAACATGACAAAAACTCAGAACTATAAACCAAGAGCAAAACCGAACTCAGCATGACAAAAACCAAAAACCTAAACCATGATCAACATCTAACACACACCAAAACCCAGTAACCATGACACTTTCAGGACGGAAATTCTTTTGGCAACTTTTTTTTTTTTCCAGGAGCTGTTATTCTCTTTTTATGGTTTATGTTAGTAATGGCAATCCATGGCTTTGCTTAAAACATATTCAGAATAACCCAGTTCCACAAATTATTTATTTTGTCTGCATATTCTTTGCCTAAGAAATCAAAAAGTCAAAATTCCACACGTTGTCTGTGTAAAAATACCTGTCTGTGGTATCACCAGATTTGAGGATCATTGACATCACTATCATTTATTTGGCCTTTTCTGCTCAAAAAAAAAAAAAAAAAAAAAAAAAAATCATAAAGATCTCAAGAGCTGAGGAGATTTGAAATAATCCTGACGGACAGACTGATGTATTAAGTTGTTAATTCTCAAACAGGTGGTAAACACATTCAGCAATAGCCTCTCCAGCGGCCTGTGTACTGCTAATGTATTAGGACAAATTAAAGTGAAGGGAAATTTTCCTAATCCCAACAGAAGTTTCTCTTCACGCAGGTGATTAACATTGTTGATTGGCAATGCAAACAGTTCTAAAATTATAGACATATTGTTTATAATATGTGTACATAACAGTGTTAACAATTAAATACCTTGTTACTTTACTGATGTAATTTACTGATGTTAAAAACTTACACTGATTTGTATTGGTATAAAAGGAGACCAATTCAAGTTCCCAGGCATCTGTTTTAAGTTAACACTATTCATTTATTCAAGTTCTTAACCTAGTTAATGCTATTTAGGGTCAACTGGGAGCTGGATAAAATGGTCAAAACAGAGATAAACCAGACAGCCATGCATACTCACACTCACTCCACACATCCATCCATTATCTTGACCGCTTATTCCATTTCGGGTCGCGGGTGAACTGGAGCCTATCCCAGCATTTTAACAGGTGAGAGGCAGGGTACACCCTGGACAGGTCACCAGTCTGTCGCAGGGCCAACACAGATAGAGACAAACACACTCACTCCTAGGGAGAATTTTAGAGTGTCCAATTAACCTAACATGCATGTCTTTGGACGGTGGGAGGAAGCCGAAGAACCCGGAGAGAACCCACGCATACATGGGGAGAACATGCAAACTCCACACAGAAAGGCCACCACCCTCAAGGTTCGAACCTCCCCCCAGCTGAGACTCGAACCGGCGACCTTCTTGCTGTGAGGCTGCGGTGCTAACCACCACACCACCGTGCAGCCCTGATCTGAATTTGAATTTCAGATCTGAATTTGTATTTCAGAGCTGAATTTGTACTTCAGATCTGAATTTGTATTTAAGATCTGAATTTAAACGGAGAGAACTGAAACTGAACTATGAAAATGAATTAGGGAATGAATTTTTTCAAATACAAAAGTTTCAACTTTACCAATATACACATTCAAAAAACAAAGATTCAATATCAAATATGGTAATTTGGATTAATTTTTTTAAGCAATTATTCAAACAGGCATATTCAGATTCAAAATGAATGATTCAAATTCAATTATAAAGAATTCAGATTCGCTCCCCAGTGGCACAAAGCTGATCCCATATTAGACAGCAATGGATAGAGTTTGTTTTTGGGAGCAGGCCACAGAGTTGTACCAACATTTGTATTTGTGACCAGCACTTCACTGAAGACTAGTGGATGAACAAGGACCAGTAAGGTGAGGGATTTACAACCAGGCTTCAGCTGAGAGGATCTGTTCCTACAATCAAAGACTGATCCTGAGCCACAATCTGTAAGTAAAACTGAATAAGTTGTCTGTTTTGTTTTGATAGTTATTGTGTGAGCAATGGTCAAACTAAAGGAAGTAGCCCACACTTACTTACCTGATTGTTACCAGCAACACATGTAAAGGTGACCAAAAAGTTAGTGACCGGCACTGTAGAGGAGAATGCTACAAACGTAACAACCAGGTTAAAAACCATCCAGCTGATTAGCCACGTGAAACAATAGATGTACATGGAGAGCTAACTATATTGTAAAAATGCATGAAGGTGTTAGCAAATAGCATTATTACCTTTATTTACCTTTACTTCTTGGCAGCAGACATGTTCCACCTCTGTTGGAATTGTGGTACATTTGCCACATGCACACCTTTTAACAGGGGCATGTACTAATATATAGGGAAAGCCGAGGACAGAAAATTGGAATTATTTCAGGGACTGCTTTAGGGTTGAAAGCTTTAAGCTTGCTGCCCCTTTTATAGGGAGGGGGGGATTGAACATATTCCACTCATGTCTTAACAGCGGCAATGCCATTGATTATTTACCATAATTTGTAACTGATCTTATCAATACCAAATATCTGGTAAAATCTGAAAATAAAAAAACAAAAAACAAAAAAACAAAAAAACAAAAAACAAAAAGAAAAAAAAAGAAAAAATATAAATAATATAGATGCATAGATTATTTTATTGTGTATTATATTTTAATTACATGATTTACATTATAAGATTTTGTTCCAGGTACACTGCGGGCTTCCGACCTCATCACAGCACTGAAACAGCTCTGGTCAAAGTGTTAAATGACATTAGGTTGAATACTGATTCTGATCAAGTATCAGTCCTGGTTCTGTTAGATCTCAGTGCTGCGTTTGATACTGTAGATCACAGAATCTTGTTGCACAGGCTGGAAAACTGGGTTGGACTTTCTGGGGCGGTCCTTAACTGGTTCAGGTCCTATTTAGTCCAGAGTTATTTTGTTACGATAGGCAGCTATGAATCCGAGCGAGTGGCCTTGACTTGTGGAGTTCCCCAGGGGTCAGTCCTTGGACCTCTTCTGTTCAACTTGTATATGCTCCCTTTGGGTCAAATTTTACAGAACAAGCATTAATTATCAAAGTTATGCAGATGATACCCAACTTTATGTGTCCCTGACACATTAAGTCTATTGGACTGCAGTCATCTGGTGACAGTGTCTGGAGCAAATAAACACCTGGATGAGGGAGAATTTTCTACAATTAAATAAAGACAAAACTGAGATTATTCTGTTTGGTAGCAAAGAGAAGAGGGTCAGCATTGGCAAACACCTGGAGACTCGGGCTCTTAAAATCACCAACCAAGTTTGTAACCTGGGAGTGTTGATAGACTCAGATCTGACTTTCAGCAGCCACATCAAAACTGTCACTAAAACAGCTTTTTACCAGCTCAGAAACATCAACAGAATTAAAAGTTTAGTCTCCCAGAAAGACCAGGAGAAACTCATCCATGCATTCATCTCCAGTAGGCTGGATTACTGTAATGGTCTTTTAACAGGATTTCCTAAAAAGAGCATTAAACATCTGCAGCTCATCCAGAACGCTGCTGCTAGAGTTTTAACCAGGACTAAGAGATCTGAACACATCACACCAGTTTTGAAATCTTTACTCTGGCTTCCAGTCAGTCACAGAATAGATTTTAAAACCCTTCTGCTTGTTTACAAATCCCAGAACGGTTTAGGCCCAGAATACATCTGTGATATGTTCAGAGAATATAAACCTAGCAGAGCTCTTAGATCCAAAGACTCTGGTCAACTAGTCCAGACCAGAGCCCAGACTAAACATGGAGAAGCAGCATTTAGCTGTTATGCTGCAAACAAATGGAACAAACTGCCAGTGGAGATTAAACTTTCCCCAAATGTAGACATTTTTAAATCCAGGTTAAAAACATTTCTTTTCTCATGCGCCTAGATAGATAGATAGATAGATAGATAGATAGATAGATAGATAGATAGATAGATAGATAGATAGATAGATAGATAGATAGATAGATAGATACTTTATTGATCCCGAGGGAAATTCAAGCATCCAGTAGCATATACATACATTAAAGGTTAGTACTTGACATTAGGGGTTAGTACTTAAGCATAACTAGACTAATTTAAAATTAAATAGAGGCAACGGTAGATAAAGAAGGCAAAATGGTAAAAACTATTGTACACTCATTGTAATGTCTACTCAGCTAGATGTGCTGTGACGCAAAACCACACTCCGAGTTGGACCGAACAAGAGTCATTATTATGGTCTATGTACATATATACTATACAGGTGATCAAGTATGTACATATGTTGATGGTGGTAGCCAAACAAGGTGCATGAGTGAAAAAGTGCAGGATGTGCAAAAACTGCTGAGACAGTGTTTACAGAATGGGATAAGAGCAAATGTGCTTCCAAATGAGAAAAAGGCACATGTCCATAAAAACTATTCAGACTATGGTAGTGGTTGTGACCCCTGCTCCCTCAGCGAGATGTTGTACAGCCGGATGGCCCGGGGTACGAAAGAGTTTTTGAGTCTGTTGGTGGAGCAGGTCAGGGACAGTAGTCTGGGGCTGAACACACTCCTCTGCCTGCTCAGAGTTCTGTGCAGAGGGTGAGAGGAGGAGTCCAGGATGGTCAGGATCTTGTCCAAGGTCCTCTTTTCTGCCACTGAGACCAAAGAGTCCAGCTCTGTGCCCACCACAGATCCTGCCCTTCGGATCACTCTGTCCAGCCGTGCTGCGTCCCTTTTCTTTATGCTGCCTCCCCAACACACCACAGCATAGAAAAGGACACTGGCCACCACAGTCTGGTAGAACATCAGCAGCAGTTTCTTGCAGATGTTGAAGGACCTCAGCCTCCTTAGAAAGTACAGACGGCTCTGTCCTTTCTTGTGGATGGCGTTGATGGTCTCTGACCAGTCCAGTCTGTCATCCAGCTGCAGTCCCAGGTACTTATATGAACTGACCAACTCCACCTCCACACCCTCTATGGAGACGGGCCTCAGGTCTGATCTGTTCCTCCTGAAGTCCACCACCAGCTCCTTGGTTTTGAAAGTGTTCAGCTTCAGGTGGTTCGCCCTGCACCAGCCAACAAAGTCTTCCACCAAACTCCTGTACTCCTCCTCCTGTCCATCCTTAATACATCCAACTATGGCAGTGTCGTCCGAGTACTTCTGCATGTGGCAGAGCTCAGACTCATACTGGAAGTCTGATGTGTAGATTGTGAACAGGACAGGGGAGAGCACAGTGCCCTGTGGTGCTCCGGTGCTGCTGACCACATTGTCAGATGTGCAGCCACCCAGCCTAACGTACTGTGGTCTCTCTGAGAGGTAGTCCACAATCCAGGAGACCAGATGTGAGTCCGCTCCCATGTTATGCAGCTTGTCTCTCAGAAGAGTGGGCTGGATGGTGTTGAAGGCGCTGGAGAAGTTGAAGAACATGACCCTCACAGCGCCGCTGCCACTGTCCAAGTGAGTGTGTGCCCGGTGAAGGAGGTACAGGATGGCGTCATCCACCCCCACCTTTGCCTGGTAGGCAAACTGCAGGGGGTCCTGGGCGTGTTGAACCTGGGGTCTGAGGTGGTGGAGCATCAGCTGTTCCAGGGTCTTCATCACATGTGATGTTAGAGCCACCGGCCTGAAGTCTTCTGGTTGACTCGCGTGTGGCTTCTTGGGGACTGGGACGAGACAGGATGTCTTCCACAGGGTTGGAACTTTCCCAGACTGATGCTCATGTTGAAGACCTGCTGGAGGGGGTCCCCCAGCTCAGCAGCACAGGCCTTGAGTAATCTCGGGCACACCTTGTCCGGACCTGCTGCCTTACCAGGGCGAAGCCGCTTCATCTCTCTGACTTGCTGACCCGTGATGGTGATGGGTGCTGTGGCGCTGCCTGTGTTCTCCTGCTGGCTGATGCATGAAATCTGCACGGTAACTTTTTTAACTTATCTTGCTTTTAATCATTTTAATGTAATTTATTATTTCATTGTGATTATGTGTTGATGCCTTTTACTATTCTAAATATCTGTAATGTCTTTGTTTTATGTAAAGCACTTTGAATGGTCCTGTACATGAAATGTGCTATACAAATAAACTGCCTAACCTTGCCTTGCCTTAATCGTTAATGCATCAATATATTCAAATTTTCTGATGGTAAAAAAAATGATTACATAATTCTGAAGTATTCTGCTTGAGTTTTTCTCCTGTATACATTGGTCCGGGGCTCTCTGGGGCTTTGACCCACCACATAAACTTTCACATAATTTACGTTTGCATATAATTTTCAAACATATCTGTACCAATCAAAGGAGAAATATCCCCTTTATTTACAAATTGCGACAATTTCCAGAGGTGTTAATGACCTTTTTTAAATGTTTGGGCCATATTACCACAGATAGTTCCACAGTTCCCTTTCCAGCCATAAATTTACAGATCTGTTCATTGCAGTTATTTTTATGGGGTGAAGTGAGTCATTTGACTCCGCTCCACCCCGTTCTTTAGCCAAGTGTGCCTTATTTAATGTCCATCCTGCAGCTTTAACCAGCCTTCCCATTGAGAATTTTAA
Source organism: Melanotaenia boesemani (assembly GCF_017639745.1). Classification (NCBI taxonomy): domain Eukaryota; kingdom Metazoa; phylum Chordata; class Actinopteri; order Atheriniformes; family Melanotaeniidae; genus Melanotaenia; species Melanotaenia boesemani. The sequence goes on from NC_055685.1 coordinate 14,918,317, forward strand.
CACATGTTGTCGTCAAAAACCACTGAAGCACACTATTACTTTATGTGACAGCATGCAGCTTCTAGCCTGAGGGTTAACACCAGCACACACACTGAGCAGCGGTCCCCTAAACTACTGGAGTTGATCACTTTTGTTACAGTTTTTTACATTCAGCAGTTGTTTTCAGCACACTCATGTTCTGTCAGTAATCCTGTTGATGCTACATAAAACTAAATAATAAAAGTAAAGTATAACAAATTTTAAAGTATTTTCACAAAGATTTATATATTATCATAAATTGCTTTGGGCACGATAACAGTGCAGTGAATATTTGCTATCATGAAACAAAACACTTCTTTTTTTTTTTTTTTAGCAACCATAGAATATTACATAGTTTTTTAGTTTGTTATTATGGTTACTGTTGATCCAGTAGTACCTGTAAGAGTAGGCATTTAGAACTGGAAATGTTTCACAAATTTGTTTCATCCACAGCAGCCTTTATAAAAAAACACAGAGTTGTTTATTAAAGCCAGAGGTTTTCCTGATTAGAGCTGAAAATGATAGTACTTGCTTGTTAATATAATTCTGTTTTATCTTAGTTAATCAGTTTTATTTAAAAGTGATTTATTTAAATCTGATAATGTGGGTTATATGTCAAGAGAGAGACTCAAAAAGAGTGTATTAAAAAGTTAATGAAAGGGAATGATTGTACAATCATTCCCTTGGAGCAGATCATAAACAATTAGAAAGATAACTGGAGAAATTGTGTGTTTGGTAGTGTGTTTAAGTCATTATCCTTAAAAGACTGAAAAAAGTAATAATACATAAAATGCAGCCATTTACAACAAAATTACTGTATTAAACACTGAATTCAAGATTAGAATTATTATTAATATCTTTATTTCACCACACAAAATAGTTTAGCAAAGTTCCTCCATGACACATGCTGTCTCGGTTACACACACACACACACAAAATGATACAAAGCAATAAAAGATCAACCATGTCAAATCATTACATTCTCATATTTATTACTTGAGAGTTGTGACCACAATTGAGACAGGGGAGGGCTTTGTAACTACAGATATGTCAACATGGCATAATATTAGGACAAGAAGATGAAGGTGCTGCAGGTCCTTCATCTCCACCAACTCTGGCATGATATTGCAGTTCGTTACTACTTCAGTCTTGTGCTTGAATAATTTATATTATGAATATCCTGGACCTTTAAAGGTCTTATTGTGGCTGTTGTCTACAGCCAGAAAACAGCCACAATAGGACTTCATCTCTGCTGGAAGTTATTTCAGACTAAAAAAAGTAAAGTTCATGCATTATGCATTAAGCTATTTCAAGTGCATGTGTCTGTTTAAAATGTGTTTGTGTGTGTGTGTGTGTGTGTGTGTGTGGGTGTGTGTGTGTGTGTGTGTGTAAGAGAGAGAGCGAGAAAGAAGTCTGTGTACATTTAGTTTGTTTTTTTTTTGTTTGCTTTCTGATTTTTCATTTTGGTTTAGGATACAAAAACGGGAAAAACTTAGTTTTTTTTGTTTTTTTTATTTTTATTTCAAAGAAAACAAACTGCTTGAAAGCACATGGAGAGACAAAGATGGGTTTACTCAAATAAAAAAACAAGTCTTTCTGATCTTATGGACAACACAATACTTCAAAGTCATGGTTCTGTTTTAGACTAATTTTCAAAATTTCACACACAGACATGTTCTTCATAAAGGCTTATAATGGAGAGCTATTTACAGATGAAAAACAACCTTTTTAGAGCAATTTTCATACGACCACCAGTTAAACTTTTGGATGCGACTACTCAGTGATTGTGTCTAAATTTTGACTGGCATGTATATTTCATTCCCCGTGGCCCTTTAATGGATGAAGCGGTATAGATATTGGATGGATGTTTCATATATATTTTATACTTTATTGCTAATAATCTAATAAAATGTTGACCCTCACAAAGGGCACAATAAGCTTTATAGTAGGGGAGGATCTTTTCAGAATTTCAGTGGCCCATGAAATGGTAACACAAGCCAAAGAAGCTGTGCTATTCTAAATTGTCAGATTCTGTACAATAGACTGTGCTGCTCTCCTCAGTCCCACTGTGTTTGGCAGTTGAAGAACCAGAAAAACACATAAATCCATTAGGCAGCCTCTGGTTGGTGTTGCATCCAGAGGTAAGGAGCTGAGGCTAACAATACCAGTAAAGCTCTCAGCGGCACTTGAGCTAAATAATTCTTAACAAGACTTCAGCAGTTCTGCCTCAGGCATGGCACTTCTTGTCAAAGTGAGTGACTACCACTTTTAAGTTTGTCTGTGTGAATAGCAAGGGGCTCCAATAGCTTGACATGGCTTTCCAACTTAGCCCAATTCCTCAGTTTTCAAATAGCTTTTGTTCACTTCTGGGGCCCTGCAACAGGCAAGAGTATGATTAAGATTTTATTGGAGCTACCACTGTTCACCATGCTGATTGTTGCTGGCTATGCTGGTGTGGGATCTGGTGCGATTATGTTAACTGATGCAGGAAAGAATGATAGGAAACATAAATTATATGCTAAAACAATGAGTTTTACTCAGCCTGGAAGAACAAAACACATTGTGACAGTTTTACACACTTCAGTCTACCCTCCATGATAAAGGATTTTAGTTAGACTCATCAGATTCAACAACAGACATCATATTTTTTTGATATATTAGGTATGAAGCATAAACTGAAGCATAAGCCAACTGTGTTACAGAAGGGTCCTGCCAAAAACAATACTTTGTGGTAAATAAGTGCCGGTGTGAACCATGAACCGCTAGTTTCCTCCCTCTCGGCTGAATGCTAAACAAGCGCAACAAGACAGAAAAGCTGATCACCGACAGCCGTCATAATTAATGGGACAACATGAGTGGAGAGTGCTGCACTGAGACAACCAGAGAGCCACTAGGTCAGACACAATAATGCAAAACACAGAATAAGAATAAATACAAAATAAAATAAATGCGGGAAAAGTGTGGGTAATCTTTTCCATCTCGCCTCTTCACGGCCCGCCATCATAACTCAAATATGTATATATGTATATATATATATATATATATATATATATATATATATATATAACTTACAGAGGGGATAAGATTGGTTGATTTCTTTTAGGTTATGTTGTTTTATGTTTAACAATATGCACAGTCCATTTTTAATGAACCTATGAATTTGTTAATTAATTAGCTTTAATTTGTTCCAGTTGATCAAAACTTGAGCTGTTAGACAGCATTTCTTCTGTTTCTCCTCCTTTCAGTACTACCTTTGGTCGGGCACCATCTTACTTGAAAGCAGTTGTTCCATACTACCCCTGCAGAGCTCTTTGTCCCCAGAATCCTGGCCTTTTAATGGTTCCAAGAATCTGTAAGTTCAGAGCAGGAGGCAGAGCTTTTAGTTTCCAGGCTTCTCTCCTGTAGACCCAGTGCCATTAAGGGTACAAAACGCTGTCACTCCCTCTGTGTTTAAGACAACAATACATTTACCTTTTTGATAAAGTTTGTTTAATTTATTATGTGTCTTGCCTTGTTTACTTTGCATTGTAATCCCCCTGCTGTTGCTTCTTTTTGTTATTTTTAATGTTTTTATGCATCTATATTTTTATTTTACGCTTTTTCTGCTGTGAACTATATTTTATTAGCAAATTTCTTCCTTTTTAATAAGCACTTTATGATACACGTCTCTGAACGGTGCTATAGAAATAAGGTTGACTTGACTTATAACCACAGTTTGTTCTTTCCATGCTCATGTGTTTTCAGACCAATGATCTTTACATGTCATCATCTTCAAGGTTGACCTACAATAAACCTTACTTCCTTTGTTTCAGTGTTCTCAGATATAGATCAGGCACTCCCACACTAAACTGGATGCCTCGATAACATACAGACAGTGGAGACTTCTCAGGAGTCTTTACTGACAGACGAGCGTTAACTAAGGCTGAAGTGGATCACATTATTACTATTTTAGATACCAGAAAAAATCCCAGAATCCTAAACATTTACTGTGTGGTTAATTCCATCAAATATAAATGTTTCCAAAATCATTTTTCAGATTTTGTGACTTTTATGTTGTTGGCTGATAGAAAAAGAATGCTCCATAAAAAAGGCTTTTACATTAAAATTCTGATTATTTTTATTTAGGTGTTAAAATTAAATTAAAAAATAACAAGCTGCAGCGAAGAAACCAACACATATGATAGGACTTTGTCCTGACCGATCAATTAAAAATAAAAACTAATAAAGGCATTGACTTTAGGAGTCAGACTGAGAGACCATCCACTCATCACAGATGAACCATGATGTTTGACTTTCAAAATCTTCATTTTCATGAGAAAAGCATCATCAGAAAGAAACACTAAAACGGAAGCAGAGTACTTAAAGTTTTGAAATAACATCAATTATTTTTATTTATTTATTTACAATTATCATTGAACTATAAAATACTTCCTGCTGTCTTCAGTGTACGTCTGTACAACTCAAACGGTCTATTCAGTGACCTGCATTAAATTGTGTATGTCTGTTCCAACTTTTATTTTTCTAAATTAAATAAAGTAACCTAAACCCTTTTTATAACATTTTTAGAGTTTGGATGATAGAAAATTAACTTAAACATTTACAAAAGGGCAAAAAAAAAAAAAAAAAGTAAAAAAAAGTTTTTTTTTAGTTTTTTTTTTTTTTTTTTTTTTAATTTGGTGCAAAGAGTATTTTAAACAACCAGTACTTCATCTGACTGAATAAATACACCTACAACGTATTCATTTAATGAAATTCTTTTCTATAAATTGTCATATTTTCTTGTTTACTGATGTGGGAGTAATACTGATTTTCCCACAGAGCCATAACTTTGTCCTGTTTTGACATCACTGTGTTTCCCTTCTTTTGGATCCATATAAATCTGCAAACAGTACACAGGTTTTTGGAAAAACAATTAAACTCCTGAATTGCTTCTGCTGTTCCTTTTTGGACCTTTGAACCTTTTTGGTTTGTTTGGATTTTTCTTTAGTTGAAAAGTACTTTGCAATAAAAACTGATTAATTTTGTTTATTAGTTTTGTTTGTATTATTTTTTTTATCTTTCTAAATCTAAGTTTATGTGTTAATATAATGTCCAAATTTCCTCAGCTGCTTTATAATAATCAGGGCTATATAATATACTGACTCAATGCCACTGAAAACCATACCCATAAAATTACAATTTATCCAGGTGGTTTACAGCTGAAGTGGTATGTTTTAAATCATAAGCTGAAAGTGCTAAGTCTCCTTTAATTTTTCACTTCATTTGATACAGGTGGAATGGTGGTAAAATTTTTTACAAAGCGTCTCGATAAGAAGATTACTCTTAAGTTTATCAGAAATCTTAAGGAACGCCATCATACAGAGGTAGTCACAGGACATCAGAATGAAAATTAACCAAAGATGTGTCTAGTATTTTATCTACAAAGGCTGACAAGAGGAGGAAGTTTCAGATGGGAGGAGGGAGACAATCAAAACTTCTGTAAGGACTATCAAATTACAGTTGAGAGCTAGCTCTTTGTAGTATTATTACCAAAACATTGGCCCACTCAAGTTTTAAACAGTTCAAAAAACTTCAATGTTTAAATATTTCCTGTCCTGAGTTTTCTTTTGTACTTGATTTGCTGTTGGAGAATGCAACTCAGAATTACAGTAGTTTGATCTGCAGCGTCCACTGTCCACAAAAATAAATGTCCCTGAGCAAATTACTGAATCCAATTGTCACCCAATGTGTTCACTTATAACATAAAGTTGAACTGTAAAGCTTAAACAATCCAAATCAGAATTGAAATTAGCATTTTAAAATGTTATTAAATCAGCAGTTGGATTCCCCATCAATGTAATGTGTCATAAATGGGTTGATTCTACCATGTAATAGGTGTGAAGTTGACTCAAATAGTAGCACAAATGAAAATAGGTCTCTTGTTTAAACAGTCTTCATTAAGGCAGGTTGAGCAGGATCATATACCTATCAGAAATTGGAGGGTAAGAATGGCTAGATTCAAACCCAAGTCTCCCGTTTGCCAGGCTAACACGTAACCGCAGGACCAACAGGGAAGACAGGACCTTTCGAAAGACATATTTGTTGTATGCACATAATTGTGCAAGGGTTCTCAACAGGCTCCATGAGTGCAATGGAAGGGGAATAGTGCAAACTCACTGCTGATGGAAGTTCTCATGGCAAAATGGTTTAGGTGAGGGCTTGGTGCAGATCCAGACCGGGGCTGGGACGCGACAGCGATGGTCAGAGGCCAGTCGGGTGGATACCAGAAGAGCAATCTGGGAATATTTTTTGGAAAGTCAGGCATTAATGTAAAGGCAATCCTTTGAGTGGCGTGAAGCTGCATCTATACTGGCTGATTGGAGATGGTGAGCAGGTGACAGCAGCAGGTGGAAGCAGTTAAGGTGGAAGGTGTAGCAGAGCAGCAGAGCAAACCATTACACTGCAACTGAATCATGTTTTTGCCATATCTTCTTCATTGTAAAGCAATACTTCAGCATCAGTGGATTCCTGGATACTAACACAGTGAGCACAAGCAACAGCACCAACAAAGGTTAGAGCAGGGATATTAAAAAACAACCAAAACTACAGAATAATTCTCAGCAAAGTCATAAAAGAATTATAGCATCTTTTGTTCAATACATTGATTAAACTTTACAAAGTCAGTGTGGTTGAGTGTTACTGCTTTGGTGATAGATGTTATATTACAACACAATATAACATATTGTACATTCGAGCTGTAGTATACCAAACAGACAGCATTTCACAGGCAGGTCTTTAGAGGGCCTTGGAATGACTCTTGCTTTATACTGGACAAATAGAAAAAAAGCAGATTGAACTGAACTTAAATGTGTGCTAGATTTGTATATCAAAGTCAAAAAGAAATTAGACAAACACTATCAAATGAAATACTATTGTATAATTCCCTTGTCTTACATTAAACATATTTAGTTATTCTGGTTTTGACAGCCTCGCATAAAATCACATTTAAAAATGCAAAGTGATCTGTTATCTGTTATTTATATGCTGTAAATGAGAGAAATATGCCTTTTACTCCAGGTTTTGTTGGATATCGTTAAGTCACTCAGACTAATTTAACACTTCCTTGGGTTGGCCATGAGCACTGTCTCCTTCAGGCCAAACTTGTGATGCAGACAGCTGTGCAATAGATGATGGTGTCATCAGTGTACACAGTAACATATGCCCTGTAAGTGAAGATTTAGAAAAAAGTTTCAGAACCTTCTACATAAGATGAAAAAAGAGGACTGTGTGGATAAGAATTACTTTGGTGAAGAGGGTGATCATATTTAAGGTAAAAGTTTATTGGGAGCTAATGAAGTCCTCAGAGGTCCAGGAGGAGCATAAAGTAGGTTTGCTGCCCTTTCTAATTCAAATTAGTCAGCGGGGTGGTTCATTTAGCTTCATTAGGACACTTTTATCAAAGTATTCTCACCATGTTTTACTAACAGCAAAACATGGGGCAGATTCCTATGTGTCTCATGGGATGCCCCTTGATGAGGTAGATGCCGTGATTAGCTTGTGATATTGGCAGCGGTTCTTATCCTACTACCATTATGCCCCAGATCTGGATAACTTGACTGGCAGATTTTTTTTTAATATATTTTAGTCAGCTAGTTCAATCCAGGCAATTTATTAAACAGATTAGTCCCAATCAAACTAATTTAAACCTAAAAAAAAAGGGAATATGAAGCTTTTTAATTAAATAATATGTGTCTTTCACTGATTGTGTCCTTACGCCAATATGAGCTCCTATCAAGCAGGTGGGCGGGCTTTTGCTGGACTCTGTTGGCCTTTCGGCTTCTCACTGTTTGGAATATTAGAATTAATCATGTACAACGCCCTTTGATTGCTTGTTACACCACTCCCAGGTGTTTTTTTCTGAGTTGATACTGACCAACACTGACTACAGTATATAGTATATAATACAGTATACAATACAATTAATTACATGTTAAAATGTATTTTCTACATTAGACTTGCACTGTTAAAATGTCCCCTTGTGTTTTATCCTAGAACTGTGATTCCTGTTTTGTCAAAGCTTTGATCTCCCTCGGCCTCCGTGATCCAATTATTACTCCAGCAGAGTCAGTATATGTATCAGACTCAGAAATCCCTTCAGCTGAATGCAAAGCCTCTACTTCTGAACTTGCAAATACTATAAAAACCACAGCTCATTTTCAAGTCTGTGTGAATAGCTTCACAGTAGAAAATTATTCTAAAACCTCTTTCAGAGAGGCACTGCGTTCCATTAATCTGGTGGCAACTGAATGTATCACTGTGATATCTGAATCAGCACAGTGGTACTTTCCTGTAACATCTTGTGACAACAATCTGACTAAATCAAACTTTGTATCACATCTATTGCTTTCAACTTGACAAAGGTTTGAACTGCTGTAGTCTCGTTTACAGACAAGGCTGTTCACCAAATATATTTTTTTCTCAGAATCAAAAAGAAATGAACAAAAGAAATTATTTTTAAACTTCCTGGGCTGCAGCTGAAGCCTCTGCTCTCTGTCTGAACACATATCTGTATTTTCAACCTTTGTCATTGAGTTTAACACAGTTCAGTATACTTGATAGCTGATTTGAATTTATATTGCAAAATGGCATGCTGTAATGCAAAAAAGCTATAATACTAAAAGGACTTGTGGAGTTTTGTGTTTGGTTTGGCTTCTTATAATGGCACAAAAGTTTTCTTTCTGTTTTTTTTTTTTTTTCAGTTAAAAACAACTTGTCACTATCATGCAACTAAATTACAACAAATAAGATGCCAACCAGAATGAAACTGACTGTTTAGTGAAATGGTGGATGGAGCGAGACATGATGTCCCACATGTGCTCAGTTGGATTCAGGTCTGGCGAACGGGCGAGCCAGTCCATAGCATCAATGCCTTCGTCTTGCAGGAACTGCTGACACACTCCAGCCACATGAGGTCTAGCATTGTCTCTCATTAGGAGGAACCCAGGGCCAACCGCACCAGCATGTGGTCTCACGAGGGGTCTGAGGATCTCATCTCTGTAACTAATGGCAGTCAGGCTACCTCTGGCGAGCACATAGAGGGCTGTGCGGCCCCCCAAAGAAATGTCACCCCACACCATTACTGACCCACTGCCAAACCGGTCATGCTGGAGGATGTTGCAGGCGGCAGAACGTTCTCCATGGCGTCTCCAGACTCTATCACGTCTGTCACATGTGATCAGTGTGAACCTGCCTTCATCTGTGAAGAGCACAGGGCGCCAGTGGCCAATTTGCCAGTCTTGATGTTCTCTGGCAAATGCCAAACGTCCTGCACGGTGTTGGGCTGTAAGCACAACCCCACCTGTGGACGTCGGGCCCTCATACCACCCTCATGGAGTCTGTTTCTGATCATTTGAGCAGACACATGCACATTTGTGGCCTGCTGGAGGTAATTTTGCAGGGCTCTGGCAGTGCACCTCCTGTTCCTCCTTGCACAAAGGCGGAGGTAGCTGTCCTGCTGCTGGGTTGTTGCCCTCCTATGGCCTCCTCCACATCTCCTGATGTACTGGCCTGTCTCCTGGTAGCGCCTCCATGCTCTGGACACTACGCTGGCAGACTAAGCAAATCTTCTTGCCACAGCTCGCATTGATGTGCCATCCTGGATGAGCTGCACTACCTGTGGGTTGTAGACTCATGCTACCACTAGAGTAAAAGCCACCGCCGGCATTGAAAAGTGACCAAAACATCAGCCAGAAAGCATAGGAACTGAGAAGTGGTCTGAGGTCCCCACCTGCAGAACCACTGCTTAATTGGGGGTGTCTTGCTAAGTGCCTATAATTTCCACCTGTTGTCTATTCCATTTGCACAACAGCATATAAATTGATTGTCAGTCAGTTTGCTTCCTAAGTGGACAGTTTGATTTCAAAGAAGTGTGACTGACTTGGAGTTACATTGTGTTGTTTAAGTGTTCCCTTTATTTTTTTGAGCAGTGTGCATATATATGTTCTGTTTTTTTCAGTAACCGCTGGCATGATTTAAGATAATTACAGTGTTATTTATCACTACGCTTCACTTGATTTGATATCTATTCATGTAATGGTATGAATTTCAGGGATTTATAGTGAAATAAGTATAAAGCACAAAATAAAATTATGGCTAGGCGTACCTAACTTTACGGTAGGTACTTCTCTTTAGTACCATCGTAAGTGAAGTACATTCCTGCATTTTTATTTTAAACCCTTTTCTAGCTTAAAACCAATGCCAGACACTAGTGGAGAAAACACCTGGGTACTGAGGGTCACATTAATTCTGGCTGGAACACAAAAATTATAGCTCTGTAGCTTCTAATTATTTACTGAACAGCTGGTTTATGACCCCAATTAATTTTTTGGTCACTCAGAAATTTACTCGTGTTTGGCCCTTGAGCCTGCCACTTGAAGCTAAGCAAATGTAGAGGTTAATTTAAGTTAAAAAAGATGCATATCAAACAAAGTCCAGTGTGCTCTTTAATTCTTCTCTCTCTCTCTCTCTCTCTCTCTCTCTCTCTCTCTCTCTCTCTCTCTCTCTCTCTTTTTCTCATGAGATGTTTAAAAAAATGCTCACCACATCTGCTGGTTCAAGCTGACAACAGGGCACCATGTTTGTCTGTATAAAAGTATGTTTATTTCCACTACTTCATGTCCCTTTTTTGTGTCTCTGCACTGGAGTGTGTCAGTGATGAAGAGCGGTCATTATCCTACTCGGGCTGTTAGGTAGAAGTGGCCTGGCTGACATGGCAGGTAGTAGAGCTATAGCTCAGTTCTATCTGACTACTCAGGTGATTAAAACAGGTGCTGACTTTATGGTTTGGGGTGAAGAATTCTAATACGTATAAGCTAGTATGGTTTAATTGCAAGAGGATAGTTTCCATACTTGTTTTGCTTAATTTCTTCAGTAAGTCTTTTTAAACGTTTTTTTTTTTTTTTTTTGTTCCACAATCACTTACAGCCCAACTCAAGGGATTAAACTTTACTACATACCACAGAATATGTTTCCTGACTGAATTCTGTGTTCTACACCGAATATTTAAATGACAAGTCAAAGTCATTGTTTCTTCTTCAGTCCGACGTGATCTGTTTGCTGCTGTGGATTTGAATATGGTGTTTGTATCCATTTAATCAAGTTTGGGCCAAAATGAAAATGTTTCAGTCCTGGCAAAACTTAATTCAGTCAAATGCTGTCATGGCATTCAGGGATAAAATCCTCTTTCTTGACTTTGTGGTTTCTCATTTTCAGTAGAAACCTAATCCCACATGGCTCCAGAACACAGGACTTTGGATATGTTTAAGTTTGAAAAGAAGATATTGTTCCCAAGATGCAATGTGCAAATTTGTCAAAAAAAAAAGGGGGGGGGGGGTGGGGGGGGGGGGGGGGGGGGGGGGGGGGGGGGGGATGAATAAAACTACCTTAAGAACTTAAAAAAAAGAAAACTTCAAATTTTTATGGTACATTTGGCCCTATTTTAATGGACCTGGAGTGTAGATCCCTAATAGCCTGCTTGACATCATTCAATATACTCTTTATTTTTTTATGTTGCTGTTCTAGTTGCTTTATTCTGTTCTCTAGTTTTTGCTGTTTTCCTTCCCTCTTTTGTTTTCTAGCACTTTCAAATTAAATTATTTGTTTCCTATTTTGTGCCTTTGCACAGGCCAACAGAATAAGGGTGATATTTCTGGTGAGGTATTTGTATCAAGGTAATTCTTTAGTTAAAATTTTACAAATAAGAGAAACGCTTAATCAGTTAGGAGTGATGCATTAAGTCGCCATTGTTTAACTGATGGTCTGTGACTTATGTCACATATGATTGCAGGAGGAGCGTAATCAGACAATTTGATTAGAAGGATCTTTATGTCATTCACTCAATGAAATTATGCTTTGGGTGAAGAATAGGTTGATTCTGGAATAAGAATCTTCCTGCTTTGCTGCCGTGCGGACGCTTCCTGCTCTGCTCTCCTTTCTGCTTGCATTTTTCTTCTTTTTTTCTTCTTTTTTCTTATCTTTACCGGCAAGAAATTTAGGAACAAGGACTCCTGGTCACTTATAAATCACTGGAACGAATATATTTTTGATAAATTTAGTTAAATTGCCATCGGAGAACTAGTGGAATGATGTCTCCTAACCCTGCAGTATCAGTGAGCTGCACTGAGTGTGAGCAACTTTCTTTGAGGATAACACAGCTGGAGAAGAGGATTGAAACACTGCAAGACATTCGTGTGAATGAAGAATTTATTGACTCTGTAGTAGCTTCTGTACATGCTACTGAGTTGTCAAATGGATTGAGTCACATCTTCATACGCGACGGCATGTCGAATGTGGAGCCTCCCGCTACAGACCTGGCTGATACACTTCCCTGGATGTGTTCAAATGACATTGGAATAGCTGAGGAAAATCCCAAACCGGACCATCAGACTGATCTCTCCTTCTGGAACACTGTTGGTGCCAGACCAAAGTCCTCAACCCCGGCCAGAACCTGGTCTGATGTTGTTCGTCGCAGAGGTAAATCCAGCAGGAAATTTAAAGCTCCAGCACTCACTCCACCATCTGAAGTCTCACTGCATAATAAATATGATGTGTTGAGTCATATTAAAATGAATGATGATGAATGTAATGCAAGGATTTATCAAAATTCAAGAAATAGCCCTAAAACTCAGCCCAGGGCTAACCAGACCAGGAGGAGAGGCCAAAATCCCACAAACAGGAGGACTAGAGAAGCTATCGGTGCCTCCACACAAAAACAAATAGACACAATTCTGATTGGGGACTCTATAACACAGCATGTGAGGATGGCAAAGACGGAAAATCTAACACTTTTTGATACATCAGTCAGGGAACTGACAGAGATGTTGCCGACCATTCTGTCTTCACATCCAGATGGTATGAAGATTATTGTCCACACAGGGTCTTTTGATATTCTGAGGAGGAAAATTGGCTCTGAGATCCTTAAAAAAGACTTTTCTCTACTGTTGGAGAGACTGTGTCAGTTGGGAGCACACCATGTTTACATTTCAGGACCCATTCCTACAGCGGGTAAAGGAATTGAACTTTTCAGTAGGCTTCTTGGCCTGAACACATGGTTATCAAACGCATGTATCACCCATGGGATAAAGTTCATTGATAACTTCAATATCTTTTGGAACTGTAAGGAGCGATTCAGACCTGATGGTGTGCATCCAAATCTAACTGGATGCAGATTACTTGGTGCACACTTGCGTCATGCTGTTGGGACGGCAAACCCAAACATGAGTGTACAGATAAGAGCGAAGGACACAGCAGAGAAGCGATCAACTGCCAGCTCTCCCCCCTCACCAGACCCTCTTCTCCACATCACTCAAGGTCTTAAAAGGATGTCTCTATCCAGGTCTGAACCCCAGCGACCACCATCTACCAAGAAATACAGGGCTCCCCCTCCTCCCCCTCCTCATCCTCCTATTAGATCATCTGTCCTGACCGAGCAGGGCATGGGAGGAGGTTCCCAGAGCAGCAGAATTCACAACAAAGATAACATGCCATGATGCGTTCAGGGTCCTTGCTGTAGTTTTGCTACTACTGACAGCTGTTCTGAGATCAAGCCTGGACCCAGTAGGATTCCTGTGTTAGTTAGTAAAATAAGGAATCGAACACGGTCAGCTTGTGGGGTGAATCGATCTAATCTGTTAACTGTACCTTGTATAACTCAGAATACAACAGAGACCAGTGTAAACTTCATAAAGCTAGCTGTACTAAATGTTAGATCTCTGTCCAACAAGTCACTGTTAGTTAATGACTTCATCATTTCTCACAGTTTAGATTTTCTTTTTCTGACAGAAACATGGTTAACAGAAGACACAAGTGCTACAGTTCTTAATGAAACAGCACCCCCTCATTTTAGTTTCATGAATAAATGTCGAAACGGGAGGAAAGGGGGAGGAGAAGCTGCCTTATTTAAAGATTCATTCCAGTGTAAAGAAATGTCATTTGGTGATTTTACTTCTTTTGAATATCTTAGTTTTATTTTAAGGGGCATTCCTAAAATCCTATTTCTAATCATCTACAGACGTCCAGGACATTGTGTAAATTTTATTGATGAATTTTCTGAATTATTGTCGGTTATCTCTACTGATTTTAACCATTTCATCTTAACTGGGGATTTTAACATTCACATAGATAACATGACGGATGGTAATGTCAAGGAATTTTCTTCCATATTGGACATGTTTGGTTTGTGGCAACATGTTAAACAACCGACCCACATTCGAGGTCACATTCTGGACCTGGTTATTTCAAAGGGTGTTGATATTTCTTCTGTTGCGGTCACTGACTTGGCCTTGTCTGACCATTTTTGTATTTTGTTTGATTTACTGATCACTCAGAATGTTCAACCAACCTGCTTCTCCGTTAGAAAGAGGTACATTAATGAAAGAACAAGTGCTAAGTTTGTGGAGGCCATAGCGATGTTACCAACAACCAGTGCAGAGTCAGTTGATGGACTCCTGGATAATTTCAATCTGAAAATCTTGAATGTAATGGATGCTGTTGCACCGATAAGAATCAAGAGCAACTTGAGCAAACAGAAAACACCATGGAGAAACACCACTGTGGTTACCAGCCTAAAAAGAGAATGCAGAAAAACTGAGCGGAAATGGCGGAAAAATAAACTTCAAATTTACTATGAGCTGTACAAACAAAGCCTACGTAACTATAACAATGAGCTGTGCTCGGCCAGAGAGCTGCATTTATCTGAAATGATTAACAGGAATGTCAACAATTCTCGCACTCTGTTTGCTATGATTGAAAAACTTACAAATCCTCCCAAACAGATAAGCCCAGAGCTCCTTTCCACTGAGAAATGCAACCAATTTGCAAACTTTTTTAGCCAAAAAATTAAAACAATTAGGCAAAATATTAATTCCACACAGTCAAACAAGAAAATTAGTCTGTGTCTAAAACCCGGAAATAATTCTGATGTCATGTCACAATTTAAAATGGTGAATTTAAAAGTCCTACAAGAAACAGTTTGGCATTTGAAATCAACAACATGCACTCTGGACATGATACCATCCGACTTTTTAAAAACAGTTTTTACCTCAGTAGAAAGTGATCTCCTACTGATAGTTAACAGCTCGCTGGCATCAGGCATTTTTCCCAAGTCACTAAAGATAGCTGCTATTAAGCCACTCCTAAAGAAAAGGACTCTAGACGCCTCTATAATGAACAACTATAGACCTGTCTCTAACCTCTCTTTTATTTCCAAGATTATTGAAAAAGTTGTATTTCACCAGCTTCATGACTTTTTAAATGAAAGTGGAAATCTTGATAAATTTCAGTCCGGCTTCCGACCTCATCACAGCACTGAAACAGCTCTGGTCAAAGTGTTAAATGACATTAGGTTGAATACCGATTCTGGTCAAGTATCAGTCCTGGTTCTGTTGGATCTCAGTGCTGCGTTTGATACTGTAGATCACAGAATCCTGTTGCACAGGCTGGAAAACTGGGTTGGACTTTCTGGAGCGGTCCTTAACTGGTTCAGGTCCTATTTAGAAGGCCGGAGTTATTTTGTTACGATCGGCAGCTATGAATCCGAGCGAGTGGCCATGACTTGTGGAGTCCCCCAGGGGTCAGTCCTTGGACCTCTTCTGTTCAACTTGTATATGCTCCCTTTGGGTAAAATATTACAAAACTATAGCATTAGTTATCAAAGTTATGCAGATGATACACAACTTTATGTGTCTCTGTCACCAGATGACTGCAGTCCAATAGACTTAATGTGTCAGTGTCTGGAGCAAATAAACACCTGGATGAGGGAGAATTTCCTACAATTAAATGAAGACAAAACTGAGATTATTCTGTTTGGTAGCAAAGAGAAGAGGGTCAGCATTGGCAAACACCTGGAGACTCGGGCTCTTAAAATTACCAACCAAGTTCGTAACCTGGGAGTGTTGATAGACTCAGATCTGACTTTCAGCAGCCATATCAAAGCTGTCACTAAGACAGCTTTTTACCAGCTCAGAAACATCAACAGAATTAAAAGTTTAGTCTCCCAGAAAGACCAAGAGAAACTCATCCATGCATTCATCTCCAGTAGACTGGATTACTGTAATGGTCTTTTAACAGGACTTCCTAAAAAGAGCATTAAACATCTGCAGCTCATCCAGAACGCTGCTGCTAGAGTTTTAACCAGGACTAAGAGATCTGAACACATCACACCAGTTTTAAAATCTTTACACTGGCTTCCAGTCAGTCACAGAATAGATTTTAAAACCCTTCTGATCATTTACAAATCCCAGAATGGTTTAGGCCCAGAATACATCTGTGATATGTTCAGAGAATATAAACCTAGCAGAGCTCTTAGATCCAAAGACTCTGGTCAACTAGTCCAGGCCAGAGTCCAGACTAAACATGGAGAAGCAGCATTTAGCTGTTATGCTGCAAACAAATGGAACAAACTGCCAGTGGAGATTAAACTTTCCCCAAATGTAGACATTTTTAAATCCAGGTTAAAAACTTTTCTTTTCTCATGCGCCTATGCATGAAATCTGCACGGTAACTTTTTTTTAACTTATCTTGCTTTTAATCATTTTAATGTAATTTATTATTTTATTGTGATTATGTGTTGATTATGTGTTGATGCCTTTTACTATTCTAATATCTGTAATGTCTTTGTTTTATGTAAAGCACTTTGAATTGTCCTGTACATGAAATGTGCTATACAAATAAACTGCCTTGCCTTGCCTTGCCTAAGAAGAATTCTTGTTAGAGAAAAAAAGGGAAAAACTGCTTTTTAAAAATTTACTCCACCAGACTAGACCAGAATCTGTTGATAAATGTCTGACCATTTTGTTAATCTTGGAAGTGGGAGTTTTTGATGCAGGTTATCTAAATGTTGCTACATTATGTATTTAAAAATTCCTCCTAAGATACCAGAACTGTGCTGCTGCAGGAGCATATATATTCATAACGCATATTTCAACCTCATAAATTAGTCTATTTGCCATAATAAATATTCCTCTGGAATCATTATGAACTTTGGATGGTACAAAATTAACCTATCTGTGTTTTATAATAGATTTGCCTCTTTTCCTGCCAGATGGATGTGATGAGTAAAATATCTGATCTGCCTAAGATTTCTTTAGTTTCTCATGTTCGGTATCTGAGAGGTGGGTTTCCTACAAAAATGCAATCTGGCAGCAGTTTCTTTTTAATTGATTAAGGAGGAGACTGAGTGCTGACAATCGAGATCAGATGAGACAGACTGAATAAAATGAAACTATCAGTGATTTGATATGTGGAGTCACTGAAGAACAGTGAACAAATCACAGGGGAGATAGCTTTTATTGAGGCCACTGACGTCATTGATACTAACAGTTCTCAACAAGGACAGGAAGGAAACATGCTTGTGTGAGTTGTACTGTTACAACTAAGATAGGTGCCAAGATTTAATCTTTATCCTTTAACTAAAAGGCTTCTCTCACAGAGAGGACTCAGTAGCAGTAAACTGCAGAACAAAGATTGCAGAAAACAGCTGGCAGATTTACAAAGCTATGTTTTCACATATGGACTTCAACGCATATGTTTGCATACAGTGAAAACTGCTGTAACAGTTTGGTAGGATTTTCATGATGCTTTATTTATTCAATTTCCTAATGCTTTTTTTGTTATTATGTATTTAGTCAAAGTTATTTTTAATGTATATCTCCTTATAATTTCATTTTATTATTACTTGGGGCTTTATAGCAAATGCGTAAATATGTAAGCACAAATTATTTCTTATTTTTCCCATTTTTAATATTAGCTTTGACTATACCTTGGACTATAACACACACACACACACACACACACATATATATATATATATATATATATATATCCTCTGTTAAGACTGAGCTATTTAAGAATAAATTTGTTTACTTTTTATTTATCTCTATCTCACCAGGAAAAACTTTATTGAGACTTAAAATCTCCTTTACAAGAGCTTCCTGGCCAAGACAGCAGCAAACCTAGTTACAAGTCGATCAAAACCACAAATAAAATAAGATATAAAATTACAAACATCCATCAACATTCCAAGTTACAAAATGATATTAATCAAAACATTTATAACATTCATAAGCTCATATTTATACATACCAATATCCACCCACTAGTATAAAAAGCATTATTAGGATGTGTTTCATATGTCAGTATTTACTAAAGTAACATTTTTTGCCGCTTTAATCCTGAATATTATTGATGTAGATGAGACCTCCTTAACCATAACTCCACCAGTACCCTGTTATGCTACTCACAACAGATAAATAAATTGTATATTGGTACGTTGAGATATCCCATAGTGCATATAAAAAAAGCAGTTTGGTCATTTCGAGAAATGAAACTATACAAAGAAGAAGGAGAGTGAGCAAAAGCCTCATTGGTATGTGCATTTTTAACCATGACACAGGAAAACAAAAGAGGGATGAGATGAGAAAGACATTTATTGATAGGGAAAGGATGTTTTGGTAAGTGGGCCAACAGACAGACTGAAGGGAGACCAGTCTAAGAGGGAGACAGAGGCAAAAAGATAAAGAAAAAAAAAAAAAAAAAAAACATGGAAGGAGTGTGACAGCTCCACCCAGTGGTTAATGAGTTTCATTTCTCTGGGAATAATCTGAGGTCTGTGGTTCTTTATATCAGTGCTACTCAGTTCGGTCATATGAGAGCCACAATCCTACAGGTTTTCAGTGTATTGCTTCTCCAACATACCTGACTCAAATTAATGAGTCATTGTTCAGAACTTCATAGACTGTTGGAGCCATTTCATTTCAGTGAGGTGTGCTGTTGCAGGGACACATTAAAAATCTGCAGGTCTGTGGCTGTTGTGAATTGAATAGTCCTGCTCTGTATGATGTAGAAGGGTTGTGATAATGAGCAGAAAGAATACACACATGCACACACAGAGAGCAGGCAACAGGAATGAAAGCAGTGTCGAGTTTATTTAAGGCTATGCGGACACAATAAATCCCTGTTAGCTGTGTATGAAATCTTGCCGTTGGATTTATACATGACATATTTTTTGTGTTTTCTTTAGATTTTATGACAAAGTTGATATAGTTGTGACTTTGATTTCTAATTACTTTCCCTGTGTAGATCCTTTAAAATCCTAACAAATTTGATCCCAGGGCCAAACTAAACAACCCTGCAAAAACTGCTCTAAAAGATATTATTAAAAACTAACTAAATAATTTCCATGAAATAAATTTGAATTAGTATTAGTATTTATTATTATTAGGCCCTGAGTCAGTTCAATGATTGGCAGCAACCTTTATTTCCATGCATTATTTCTTTCAAAGTCTAAGTTTATACATATATATATATATATATATATGTATATATATATATATGTATATATATAAACACAACACCATGTATAATAAATATTGATAAACTAAATACTTAAGCCCTGATATAAAAACAAATAAATAAAAAAAAAGTTAAAAAACAAGATTAGTTTTAACCAGAAAAAAAAGGGTTGATTAATATTTTGTCCAGTAAACACCAGATAAAATGAACATCCCCACATAAGCCTGCAGCCCTTTCATGTCCATATTCTGCCAGCAAGTACCAGCACCCAGATTTGGGTGTATGGTTAGATCCCAGGATCAAACCTGTTGGTACTGGGACATAACAAAGCATCTCAGCACTTGTCTGAGACCAAATAATTTGTCATTTTATTGGATTCTGCCGCTACTTTATCCATCTATTCCATGCTCTTTAGATGAGTCTTCAGATGTATCTTCAGAGAAGTCAGAGCTGCATTCCAGCTGGTCTGTTTCCACCTCCCTTCGTCCTCTGCTTCAGTATGCAATTTGGTGGATGAGGAGCTGTCCTCACCCTCACAGTGCATGCTGATGTCAAGAGCCTCCTGCGTGCTGTAGTATCTTGCTATCTTCAAAATGACTACTCCTGCAGTACTGCTCATATTTATAACCTTGCATAAACTACTTGAGCAAAACGAAAACAAAGTCCAATTTAGTATTGGTGCTGGCTGCAGCTGACTTAACAGTACTTGAGCAAAAACCAAAACAAAATCCAAATTGGCTTTGGTGCTGGCTGAACATCTGGCAAAGAACCTGGCAAAACAAGCACAATTTCTGCCAGCTGAGACATCTTTGAAGTGATGATAAAAAAAGGCTTTTCAGAATTTTTTTATTGCATTAGTTTATAACACAGTGTGGCCTTCTAAGAGAAAAGACTTATAAAGTTAAACATGAAAGACCTGTGTGCATGTGTAAACACACGTACATCTATGCACACACATGCATACACACATAAATGCAAAGACTTCTGTTTTTATACACACGCCATTATCCAACACCACTTATCATTTCAGTACTATGGTACCCTTGCAGAAATTACGAAGTGATATTTTGATGCATGCTGTAAAAAAAATGAAAAAAATGACATTATCTGGTGTAGTTCCATGAACATCATAATACTTGTCGTTCAAAATAGAAACTTTGGATAAATAATGCATTAATCTAGGTTAATATTAATGTGGCATCAAAAACACATTTTCAATGGTTTTCAATGCAGAATAGTATGGCCTTAGGATCAAATATGTAGGTTTTTGTGTAGTTTAGCTATTTTAGGCTAATTCTAGAAAATTAAATGCCAATTTTAAACATTTTTTTTTAAATGAATATCCTTTGGCAATTTTCAGCTATTTATATTCAACACAGCCAAAATGGCATGAAACTAAAATAAGCAAAATGGCTCTAGGAACTCGTTAGCTGTGTATGAAATAATGCTGTTGTTGGATTTATACATGACATGAGTGTGTTTTGTGTGTTTGTCTTTAGATTTTCTGACAAATTTGATATAGCTGTGACTTTGATTTCTGATTATTACTTTCTGTATCTTAATCCCAGCTAATCACATAAAATATAACATATTTATATCTAACCTGTAACTTGCTCCAGCTGATTCTCTTGACTTGGTGGATGGATGGAGCTCTTTAAAATAAGATAAAGTTGCATATAATCTTCTTGCATTCCAGCATCCTGGAACCATTCAGTGGACTAAATAACTTCACACTGATCCAACAATTATCTGATGTTGTATTACCTACCAAAGTAATAAACAACATAGACTTTCTTTTTTTTTTTTTTGCTGTTAAAGTATAAAAAAAGGTAGCAATTGCAACCAGCTATGGAGATGAGGAGATTGTCCACCAAATGAAATGCAGGTGGTTTGATCCCTGACTTTCACATGTCAAGATCCCGAACCACTCAGTTAGTAGCTTTGACATTGTGGATATATATTCCCCTGTTTTTTTTTTTAAGGTGGTTTCAAGACTGAAAAGTCTAAGAGATAGGAACAGTGTTATGTCAGATATTTCTAAGCTGTTATGTTATCAATTAAATGTCATATATCATGTTGAGGGGCGTCAGTGTGTACTCACACGTCATGTTTACTAGGTCTCTTGACAGGTTGTGTAAATAAACTCAATCTGAAACTCTATATATGAATTTGATACAAAATATTAGCTGGTTAAAGCTTCTTCCTCACACACAGGCAACTAAGATTAGTTTGAATTTTTATTCATCCCTTCTTTTTTACTCTCTTGTTTCTAAGGAAAAAAACTGAAATCTATAAGATCATTCAAATGCATAATCTATATTTCGGATGTCCGCACACAATATGTTTAAAAGATTAAAAAGTTTCACCAGATTTGTCTGAGTACGAGCCTGAACTGTATACCTATGCACAGTTGCAAGAGGCTCACAGGAGAAGTATTATGGCACAACAGTGGAAATTGTGCATTCAGTTATTTTTCAGCCAGTAATTGTGTTCTGATTTGTCAAAATTTAAATGTAATAACAAGTCAGTATAATCTTACTCTTTGTAACTGCAAGATAAATAATTGAGGATGGAGAGAAATGCTAAATAAAGCTGCTTCACATTCTATAGTAAGAAGGAGCATTAGCTGGGGTTACTGTAAAAATTCATGAATGTAATATTTAAAAGAGACAGAGTCAGAGTGTGTTAGTTTAGTAACTGTAAAACTGACAGTAGAAGCTTTTACATTTTCAAATATGACAAATACAGTGAATTCAGTTTAATCTTATATGAACAATATAATATTGATATAGTTGTGCTTCTCACAGAGCAACCCTCTTGATATGCTGTCCTTTAGTTTCAGACTGAGTGCTTACCATGTGTATCCAGTATAACTACTTTGTCACAACACATATTCATACTACAATAAATAAATAACATAAATGGCAAGAATTAATTGCTATAAAAATACTAGATCCTGTTTATATTACAACTTTTGCCAAATCATCATTATGAGAGGAGGAAAATTCACTAAGCTGACAACACATTGTAAACCATGTCTCAAAAGGCACCTCTGTGCGAAAACAAAACAAAACAAAAAAAAAAAAGCAAAAACAGCTGTGCAGTTTGCAATTAGGATCAATGCTAATAAGGCACGAAGAAACAGGCAGAACTGGGAAAAAAATTTGGATGGAATCTAATTGCCTTCTGTTATCTTAATGCATTGAGATGTCATAGTATGTTATAGATATGCAGCAGTAAAACATTCCACTTTTAAGGCATCTCATTATTAAGTAGCATGCATTATCATGACCACTTATCAAGCTCATTTTTTTAAAAAGGAGGGTTAGTAAACTGTTTATAGAACATAACTCCGCAAGCTAACTCAAATGAAATGACTTTGGTTTATAAAAGCACCTTTAAAAAATGTAACATTTGTTGTTTTGGCTGTTAGCAATGAGGATAGTTTGCTGCTAAAGAGTTGTTCATTTTAGGGTCTAAAGTGTATAGACTAGCTACCTTAGACAGAGAATCTGTAATTTGCACATCAGTGGTTTTAATACAGACCATACTTTATTTAGTAGTAAACCACTAACAGGGACTGAACTGCGGGCCCACAGCTCCTGAGAAGAAAGGGAAGGACAATTTCAAAAAGCAGCTACAGGGCAACACATTTGTGGACCAAATAACATGCAAATTAAACAACATGCAAAAGAAAAATAATAAACCAATATGAAATAATGTAAACATTTAAGAAAGCAAATGCAAATTAGGGAAAATTAAATTGAGTCCTTTTAACATTTAGTCCATGCTGTAAGGCAGCCAAGCAAAATTGACACTGCTCATGCAGCGGTCTGTCTGGCCGACAAGCCCACGTCACAGCCGAAGCAAGCAGAATACAGGCTGAACTGACAGAGCAGGAAGCTATAAAGAGCCAAATCAGCAGCAGTCCTCCAAGGAGTGGCGGCCAAAAGCGGCCCAAGATCTGGCACCTCTGGAAGAGGCAGCAGGGTTTATTTAACAAGGAATTGAGTAAAATTTTAAAATAGGAAATCAATTTATCCATACCACTTGAGTGGCATGGGCACGGCCCATAAAGCGTGCAGGGGAGAGCCTCAAATGTTGCGGCTCAGTTGTGCCTTGATCTATAACAATAATCAGCTGGAAGCTGAGCAAAAGGCAAAGATAAAATCAGCAAACAACGTACTGGAGCAGACATTTAGCAGTGCACACAGCATCCAGCAGAGCAGTCAGTTTCCACAGTTTCTACGCCAGTAGCCAGTCGCTCTGTGGCACCTTACCCGATGGCATGCCAAAACAAAAGACGCCACACCAAACCCCAGCCACCACAGGAGATGAAAGGTAGAGAGCCTTGTTGGCCAAAGAAAGATCTCTCTCTTGTTTTCAGGGCAGATGATTCAAACTTCAGTTTTGGCCTGGTTAAGCTGTAGGAAATGATCTGCCATCTATGACTTTATATGCAAAATACAATGACTGGCTCCAAGCGAAGCAAGGCTGAGTGTTATCAGCAAAGCTCTGAAAAAACAGTGCCGTAGCAAGAAGGTTGCATGGTTCGAGCCTTGTCTGGGAGGTTTGAACAGTGGCCTTTATATGCAGATTTTGCATGTTCTCCCCCAGTGTATGCGTGGGTTCTCTCTGGATACTCCAGCTTCCTCCCACCGTCCAAAGAACTGTAAGTTAGGTTAATTGGTCACTCTAAATTCTCTCTAAGAGTGACTGTGAGTGTGAAGGGTTGTTTGTCTCTCTGTGTTGGCCCTGTGATGGACTGGTGATCTGCAGCTCCAGCTGCCCTGCAACGCTTCACTGGACAAAGCAGTATAGATAATGGATGGATGGTATCTATACTTACAAAAAATTGTTGATCTATGATACCTGGACAGAGACTTTCGTAGAGTCCAAGTTACACCATTAACAATCATTTAAAGGGCTGTCTAACTAAAACCAAGTTGATATTTTTCTAAAGTGCTATGTTTATTTAGAAACATCTTTAAAAACAGTAAGTTTAATACAGGTCGGTAATTATCAGAATGTTTGGGTCTAAATTATTCTTCTTCAGAAGGGGCCTCACCACTGGTGTTTTTAAGGCAGGTGGGAAAACAGAGAGTAACTTACTATGTCTAAAAGCAGCATCTGATGGTGGCCTGGAGAACTTGTTAAAATATGTGTTTATTAAAAGATTGATTATTTTGAAGAGGAATTTGGGATGTATTTTATTTTATTTATTTATTTATTTTTTTTTTTGGAATAAAATTTAAAAAGTGAAATGCTCTTGCCTGTTTGACTGTCTTCTTATGAATTTTGAGTTGTCCCTGAAAAAATTGTAAATAAATACTAAATTTTGTTTTCCTCCATTTTCTTTCTATTCTCCTGCAATTTCATTAAAAGTCTCTGATTTCCTCATTTCACCACAGTGGTGTGGGCTTGGATCTTATCGTTTTCATTCAAAGTGGAGCTGCTTGAGGGCTGATTTCAGCCTGCTGTTTAAATAATCAACAATAAAATCACATAATGCAGGGGCGGAGCCAGACCTGTAAAACACCCGGGGCTTAGACCAGAATGGCCGAAGGGGTTAGGGTAAAAAAAAACAGACTGAAAAAAGTACAGTTGCAGAGTACAATTTTAGATTTATTGCCAGCACAATCTACTCTAGAAAAAAAATATCACATTTGTATCACATAAATAATAATAATAATAATAACAATAAGAAGGAGAATGATAATCAATACAAAAGATGCTGAACATTTTTCAAAATGTATGTAACTTTTAACATTTACACAGTAAGTACTTCAATCCAGGATAAAACCACTGAACTGGCATTAAACAACAATGCAGAACTACAAAAAAAGCAAACAAACAAACAAAATAGGGCTGTATCAGGGCAAATTTTGCACTACACCAGGACTAAATCAAGATTCATCCATACTGCACCAGGACTAACTCAGGATTTATGCAGCACTACACTACATCAGGACTAAACCAGGATTTATCCATACTACACCATGACTAAACCAGTACAAAATTTCCTATAAAACAGAACAAAAACCAGGTCCAAAACCCAGACTGATACAGGATTAAACCAGATATAAACCAGAACCAAAACAGTTTAAAATCAGGACAATTGAGGACTAAACCAAGACAAAACCAGAATAAAAACAATACAATAGTAGCACTGAACATCATCATAGATCTTGACCTGCACTACACTGACAAAACCATTTACTTTGGCAATATAAGACTGTATCTTCGAGGCTTGAGTGTTGCGAACCTATCAATGACATTTTCAGGTTCAATGTTATTAAGGTATTCCTTTTCAATAGATAATATGGCCAAATCATTCAGCCTCTCTTGTCCCATGGTTCTCCTTAGCCATGTGTGGAGACGACGCAGGGCACTAAAAGAACGCTCACAGCTGCAGCTACTGACAGGAATGGTTAACGCAATTCTAAAGATGGCCTTCAGAGTTGGAAACATGTCCTCATCCAGCAAGTGGAAGGCTGTTGTAATGTTGTGAATGTCCTCTTTTTCCATTTTTCTTTTTATGAAGTTTTTTGCCACAAGGAGTTCTTCGGGCTTTATGGTCACATGGTAGTGGGCTGCAATGGGTTTTAAGGCATCTTCAGAGAGGAATGTTGGGGAAGATGGATTGCAGGCCTGAATCCCCTCCATTATTTTCTGTCCTGCCCCTGAAAATCTGTCTGCTAGTTCCTTCAACATTCGGTCAAGACAAGGAAAGAATATCTCACACCTAAACTCTGCTGAGCTTGTGAGACTTGGTGTTGCGCCACAGCTGGACTCCACCACAAAGCCATCGAGTCTCCTCTGCTTGTGCCGCGGTCCCTGAGGAATCTGGATGTTGCAGTCCCTGCAAACATCCATGGCCTTCTTGAATATTTCCTCAGCAGCAGCCTCTGTGCGCAGATTTGTGAGTGTATCAACTACTGACATCTTGTACTCCACAGCTTTGCCCATGTCTAGCCTTTCTCCCTGCAGGTAGCGGTGCAGGCCTTCAGTGACGCCAAGTACCTGTGAGAACATAATCAACATATACACAGTCTTGGGCTTTGACAGTTTGGACAAGATCCCTTTTGCAATAGGGGTATTTGTGGCCTCGAGAGTCGCTAAAACAGCAGAAATGTTGTTAAGAAGGGCTGTAACTGATTTTACTTGGCAGGCCCATCTTGTGTTAGAAAGCTGAACAAGCTCAGAAGGAACCAGTCCAAGGTCCTTTTGCAATTCTTTA
Organism: Melanotaenia boesemani; assembly: GCF_017639745.1. Taxonomy (NCBI): domain Eukaryota; kingdom Metazoa; phylum Chordata; class Actinopteri; order Atheriniformes; family Melanotaeniidae; genus Melanotaenia; species Melanotaenia boesemani. The sequence continues at coordinate 14,944,901 of NC_055685.1, forward strand.
AACCTTGTGTGGTTTACCAGAGAGGTGTTGAAAAATGTGTACACATTTTCCAAAAGTCCAAAGAAGTCAGAAGCAGCAGGGATAGCTTTACATGTATGGCAAAGGACAAGGTTAAGCTCATGTGCATAGCAGTGAATGTATACTGCTTCAGGGTGTCGCTGTCTAAAACGGGCCTGCACACCGCCCACCGCGCCACTCATGACAGATGCCCCGTCATAAGATTGAGCAACACAAAGTAAGTCATTGAGTGTGTAATACTGCAATAGCTCCTCAATTGTGTCTGTAATGCACTGTGCATCAAACCTTTCAAGTTTCCGTAAACCAAGAAAACACTCTTTGATATGGCCTTCACCTGACACAAAGCGTACACAAACAGCTAGCTGTTCTGTGTGCCCATCTCTAGCCTCATCAGCCATAACAGAATATATCTTTGCTTCCTTCATCTCTTTAACTATGTTTCCTGTTATTTCATGTGAAATACTAGTGATCATCTCATCTTGTGCAAAATGAGAAAGATAAGTGGTATGTGAGGGAGGTGTGTGATTTTGCAAAAAAGGATCAAATTTTTTTAGGAGCTTCATGCACTCAAGGAAGTTTCCCTGATTATGGCTGGACTCCTGCTCAACATGGCCACGGAATGGTATTCCTTGTTTGCCAAGGAAGCTTGTTACAGCTAAGATCCTGTGGAGGTACTGGCGTCTGTCTGAGATCTCTGCTGCATTTGCTGATCTAAGCTGCTCAAGCACATCACCTTGTTTTTTGGTGGTTTTGAAGCTATGCCAGCATATCATTGATGATGCATGGGTGGAACTTGTTTCGTGCTCCCTAAATGTATCCAAAGCCCTTTTCCAGTTAGAGAACCCTGAACGACTGAGGCCATCTTTTTTTATAGTGTTCTGCTTCCCAAAAAGACGACATGAAAAGCAGAAAGCCAAGTTCCTTGCTACAGAATACTCTAGCCATTTAAATTGTTGGAACCAATTGCTATTAAAAGCTCTCTGTTGGCCTCCAAACTGGCTGAGTGGATACTGTTGGAGTAGAGTTTGTCTTGGACCACTTTCTGCAGTTCCTAAGTCATTTCCTGCTATTCCACCTGCTGCTCCTTGCAGTAATTCCTGTTCTTCCCTTGTCTCATTTTGTACCCTTTCAGCTGTCCCTGGATAACTTCCTGTCATTCGACCTGCTGCTTCTTGCTGTAATGCTGCTGTGTTTTGGTGTTCTCTCTCTCCCCTGACTTCTCCTGACCTATCTAAATGATCAGAAAGAGAGTCATTAGATACGTATCTCTATATTGATCTCTCTAATTACTAGTTGGTATTAAACCATAAATCTAGAATTAGCGTAAAATTATAAATCTAAAAGGACACACTAGTCTAACGTGCTAATGAGATTTTGGCAAAGAACTGTCTCGACTAACATTGTCTTTCTCACCTGGATCTTGTTCCGTCTCTGTGCTGCTGTTCTCATTCTGCTCACTCTCTTTGTCTCCCTCTATGTTCCTCTCTCTTTGTGCTAGCAGTCAAACCAAACATCAAGAACATCAATATAAATCTACTGTTGTAATGAAATTTCACTTATTTCACCTACTACTACAAATATAACGAACTACACATAAAGCTTGATTAATATAATAACATTTACCTGTGTTTTTTCTTTGAAAGAAAACCCTGATGTCCATGGTTGGTTGTTTTCATATCAGTACAGAACTAAAACAGATTTAGATGGTACTTAATTTAGCCATGGCAGGTAGCAACTAAAAATATACAATCTATTTAGTAACACGACAATGATTTTATTAGTATATTAATTGTTTATTAACTCCAATTTCATAGACAACACACATGTAAGCTAGAAAACACAGCATCGTTGATGATTAGCCCCGGCAGAGCTAGCAAAGACTTATACAAGTAACGTAATACGTGTCCGGTAAGGTGAGCAGCGTGACATCAATCTCAACACAACTTTGTGATTCCTCATCATATTTGCGTAATACCCACCCGCTGTACTGTAGTAGTACTTTGGAAGTAGAGCGCTCCTCTATCCGACTCATTCAGCAGGTCACCGGTTTGTTTGTTTAAGCAGCGTCTCTGCCCTACGTGCGCGCGCCGTGCACAAACACTCAAGTGGCGCGCCCGGATTCGGATCATACCAAAATTAGGGGTTAGTTAGGGGTAAGGGGTAAGTTACAACTGTGCACTGTGTGCGTTGTGTCGAGTATGGTGTGTAGTTGGTTTTGTTTTATGCAGTTTGTAAGGCATCTAACTAAAAAAAAAATATCCGGGGCTTTTGAAAAAACTACCCGGGCTTAAGCCCCCAAAGCCACCCCCCCGCTCCGCCAATGACATAATGCAGGTAGAATCGTAGCAGGAGTTTGCAGCCTGTCCTGCTTATTGCATTAAAACCAATTGTAATATTTAGAACTAGGTGTGAAGCTACAACTGTCCCTGTGTACAATTGACCAAACATATGCATACCATCATACACAACATTGCAACAAAAGGATCACAAAAACAACAAAAGGATGGAGTACAAAGAAAAAAAAAGCATTTTCTATGGAATTAGGATTACATACACTGAAAAGTCTACATCATCTGTAACTATGAAAAGAACTCAATAGACAACATGAATTAAATTATATACCTGAAGCAATTTTAAATGGTAACCTGCCATAAAAACATTCTAAATCAGGAACAAAGAAACCCAAATGTTAGCTGTCCTTTCTTTTTAACAAATATTGACAAAACCAGTAATTCACAGTAATGATAATGGCTGTACACAACTGCTTCAGGCATGTTCTCTTTTGTTGTATGCATTTTGTCTTAGATAAACTTTCCTTTTAAAATCTAAAATAGGTGCCTCCGACAACACAATTCACTAAGCTGGATAAACTTTTTGCTCTCACTGTGGAAGATAAGTGTCATATTAATACTAAACTAATACATAAAAGGCGATATAATAAATTATAATATAATAAATAATAGAGACAATAGAAGATTCAGTGCAAATCTTTAGTCTGGCAAAAGCATGAAGTTGGTCTAATTAATGAGGACAGAAGTAGTGTTAAATGACTAGTAAGTGCAGAGAATACAAGCATTAATTCTTAACTGGCTTTCTCAGTAATGTTTTAAAGAGTGTGAGTAATGTTTAATATATACATCACACACACAGAATAGCCAGCTGAGTTTCACAGCAAAACAAGAAATGGGACCGAAATAAAATTTATTGTATTCTTCCTGATGGACACTTCAACATGTTTTTATGCATAGTATTTGCATAGAACAAGCAAGAAAAGACTTCATATAAAAAAAGATCATTTTGATTCATTTTTGTCGTCAAAACTAAGATAAAAAGTCCAATTCACTGCCTGAACCTTACAGGTACCTGCTTCTAAGAAAAGGAAAAAAGATCTTACTTCCTAGTAAATTACTCTAAGAAAGACTGAAGATAAGAGATGTAAACCAGGTACTTCTAACCACCATCCCTCCACACATTTACTTTTCATACAATTTATTCAAATGTGTTCATTTCACATGGCTCTGTGATTTGAATAATATTCCAGCAAATTTAAAATGTTCACCAAGTTAGAAATAAATGACCGTGTGAGGCGGGAACAGAATTTTCATGCATATGCATGGGTGAGCTATTCCCTATTTATACCACTCAACTCTCTCCTCTCTGCTTCTCTTTGACAGAAACTGGGGTGAAGTATTACTGCCTGAGAAGCATAACCAATGACTCATTGGTTTCCTGTGATTAAAAAATACAGTTAAGGTTATAAGACACTCACATGACCAGAGATAAGTTGCTTTGTTGTACAGAATGTAACAGGGGGGACAGGTGATAAAATCCTGGCACAACATAACAACTAATGAGCAAGCAATCACCTCTGCTGTGCTACAAAATATTTCTGATGCATGTTCAGTTCAGGCGGTCCTGATATGTTGATATTAACTGTGTAAAATTTGTTGTGTAGATGTATTTATATAATAATTATAATCTTTTGGTTCAGTTATTTTCTATGGCATCAGGTAAATGTGCAGTTTTGTCCATTATTGCTCATAACCAGACATTTCTGAGATCTTTTAAACTACTTGAATAAACACAAAAGGGATAAATTCTTGTCGGCAACACAAATTTCCAAATGATACTTATTATTCACTGACAAATGTTGTTTCAGTCTGGTCAACTGAAATAATTTGGATTAGAAATTCTAACTTAATTATTCACATTGACTAAGTTTAGGGGATGACTACCAGATTGATAACATGTACAGAGAAACATCATAATCTCACAAAGTTGATTGCAAACCAAGAAAATGCCATTAAACATAGTATAATCCAAATTTTATTTTTTTAGAAGCACGAATAAACATGATCTTGTACTAAAACAGCTCTAAATTTCTTATTAGCCAAGCATGATTTTGCTAACTAACCCACCATTACATTATATACGTTTTTCACTGAATCTCTTTTTCACAAGGGTTGCTTTATTTGGCAAAGAACCCCAAAGAACATGAGTTACAAGGAGCTTCCATGCAGTTAGCATCAGTGATGAAGCAGTCAGTTTTGTTTCATATCCATGACTGTCACATAATTCATCTCCTGTGTCTGATTTTACGATCATGTACTGTGCCCTCACACCCCACATAACTTGTGCAGCTTATGTCAGACCACAAATTCATGGATCACTGACACTGCATGATATTTTCATTGAATTCTCATAAACCATAAAAATCCTAGCATAAGGTCTGTCCTGCTTTCCAGCTCTACCTCATCATCTGCATTACTTTATACATGCAGCATAGCATACCCTTGTTTGGGTGAAGCTATTGTCATTGTGATGCTTCACAACTATTTGTATTAGTCCCCCTTACTCCAATATACCAAGGTTGAGGTATTTATACCAAAGAAGAGAAAAGCTCACTGAGACAGAACAGGTGACCTAAGATAGGAGGGGTTACATTATATTGCACTCCTCATGAATGTAAGGCTGTGGAAAACCACAAGATTTAGGAAGGCACAGGGTTGTTTCAAGTGATGTGCAGTCTTGCTGGAGTTATGAATTCCACGCCCAGAATCTTTATTTGAGGTCAGTGAACTTTAGCTGGAGATGACAATTTATTAAGTGACTGACTTACAAGCATTAACCTGCATGTGTTACCATCCCAGCTTCCCAAACACAGTACTAATGAAAGTAAGTATGAGGCACACAGAGAAAGAACACATGTGCAAAAATAAGAACATAGTTACTCCTCATAACAAACAACAATTTACTTCTGTATAAACATTTCAAAGATTGTATGTTGAAATTTATATTTAAACATTTAAGAGGTAAAAAAAAATGTGTGTGGAGGTTGGAGGGGTCGGGGATGGTGCTGCACACAACTATAAAGTAGATTTTCTGGGTTTGACGTCTGTCCCAACCAATGATGTTAATAACAGACTTTCCTATTAAGTTTCATTTTAGGATTTAATGCCTCTATTTCAGACTATTAAGGAGCAGTATCATCATAGGCACTGAAGGTCAAAATGAAAAACCATATGGTTAAGATAAAGAGAACTTTGTGGCTTCCATTTAAACAATCATCGTAATGACATATTGCATCAAAATATCCTGTATAATCAGCCATGTCTTTAGTTAAACATATAAAAACCATCAAAAAGCAACAACATTCTAAATGCAGTCATTTATGTACAAGTCTTCAAAAGTGAAAAATCATCTGAGCAATAACCTTTCTTTCTTGGTAATGAAGCACCGAAAAATCATTATTCAGACTGTCATCATGCTGGGAGAGCAGAAATTATTGGTGACCTCCACTTATCAAATGATGTGTGAAAGTAACAGCCAAGATGTGGTGATTAACAACACTTGCCCTGGCTACTGACAAACCGTCATGTTTTTGGTCCGACTTCCTAAATTTACATCTTGCAGGAACATTTTTATCATTCCAGTTTATGTAATATATTTAACAGTCACCAGTGACCAGTCATAAGTGCCATAAAGTATCTGGCTTTGTCATGCAGTATGTTTTATTTCTTTTCTATGAATGTTTTATGTTGATTGGCGCTAGTTACAAAGACATAAAGAAAATTGTTTTACTGCATGCTACTGTAAATCACAACTTTTTAAAAATAATATTACATTCTGCTCTTATAATAAGACTACATTATAAGTTACAGTGTCGTGCTCAAACCATTTCTTCATTTATGTATTTATAGTCTCTTTTTTTTATATAACTGTGAAAAAAAAAAAGCTTAAAAGCTTCTTTTGTTCAGTTTTGCACATAAGAACTCCTTAATATTGTTTATAATTTAATGTAAAATGACAGATCCAATTTCATAGTGTTATGTTGTGCTCTGGGAAAGAGTGAAGGGCAAGTAGCACATCTATGTTTTACTGACAGAATAACTGATTCATTTTAAAAGAATACTAACGCAAGAATGGCTTTACTTTTATATAAGGTGCTGTGGCCTAGAAATCTGCTTTGCTGGTTGCAGGACGATCTCAATACCACACCAAATTAATTTTTACTTGGTACAAGTTATTAAGACCGCAAGAGCAAAAGGGCACATGCGTGACCAAGACCACTGGACAAACACCCCCTGGCCAAACCTAATAAAGAATGTGGCTCGAATTAAAGACCCCAATTCCCACATCAGCCAACAGTGATCATTAGCTCAACAGAGCAACTGACAGCTCATCCTCAACCAGTGGCAGCTCTCTGATACATCACTTCTGCTGCTGCTTGTTTGTTTGCTTACTGAAGCAGCAGCTTGACATTCTGATAAGAAGCTGACAAAGAGCCCTCAGGGGGAAATGAAAAACAAAAATGGCATCAGAGATTTAAACCCAATCTTCAGTGTCTTCAGCACAAGGGACTGCAAAATGCAGGAGATGGGGGGAGGGCACTGGCCATGGGTGTATATCTGTTAGACAGAGAGAGAAAATGAGGGGGCAGAGTGTGGAGCATTGTCATCATCTTTACAGTGAGATTAATGGACAGTAAAGGGATTTCACTGTGGCACAGAGCCTGCAGAGATGTGGTAAAAAAGCAGCAAAGCATCTGATAAATCCAGCAGGGTCAGAGGATCTTAGTGGACAGCGTGCATGGTTCTGCATGTAGTTGTTCCAGCATCTTAAAACGGTTACAGCGTATTATATTCTAAGACTCCAGACATTATTTTATCCCAGCATCTAAATTTTTCTGCTCGGGTTTTAATTGGTTGGGACTGGAAGCGGTACAACAGCCATGGGAGGGTATTAATTTTATTTCTTGAATTAAAATCCAGTGTGATTATTGACCATTGACATTTTGTTGTTTAGTCACAGTTACACCAAGATATTCTATTTGTTTGTACATCCCATTTTAGTTCAAACTTAATTTTAACCTCTTTGGATGGAATGAGGTTGAAAAATAGTATCTGGGTTTAAACAAAGTACTATTTGATTTGAAGCCTCTAAATATAATATATCATCATCAACTAGACTTATGACATGTTCTTCCTCTCTCCTCACTTTATCAGTGCTAGAACAATGTTAGTATTTTTGTAGCATCCTGTGAGTAGTGCAAGAAAATCTAAATCTTTTAAGACTTTGCTTGGTGAAGGAGCTGCAAGTCTGAACTAAATGTACCCTCAAATTCAGCTCAATGCTGGGCTTGAATTCAGTGCTGTTTAACTCATTGTCAGGGCTACTATGTGATTGTTGTGAACATGTGAGTGCTTAATAATTTGCTATATTAGTTTACATTTGTTTATTCTTATCATTTACTAATTTAACCCACTCAAGAGTCAATACAATATTTGAAATTTTTGCAGGAACAGTATACAAATTAATGACATGTGACACTATTTCAATGTGTTCGTCACTCTGTCAACATTTAGAATATTTAACACTACGCCTGTTACATGTACTGTGAAAGTGCCCACAAAGATTCGGTTTAATCTTTCAGAGCACTTAAATACTCATGTAATGCATTTTGGGAACAAACTGTCATATTAGGTTGTCAGATATTCTGTCCAGTGTGTCAGTGCCTTTATGCTTTAGTTGTAAGTGATATTAGATGTAGACAGAAAAATGTTTTTATGAAACATTTACCTGTGAACTCAGCCAAAAACCATCATTAAAAAGTTGGAATTAGATTTCTTTATTATGAACATAAAAACAAAACAAACACAAAAATAAAAATTTGAAATAAAAGAAAAGCTATCACAGTGACATGGTAAGTGATGATGTTAAAAACTTAAAGAAAAATCCATGTCCAGTCATCACAAAATAAATAAATAAATAAATAAATAAAAATAAAAAAAATAAATAAATTGGTAAGGGGTTTGAAGAAGTTAATGCTAATGTAATGATAGCCCCATTTAATATATCATTAATGTCTAAATATTTATATTATATTCTACACACATGAACACAAACTATATCTATACATATGCCTATTTAATATACAGTATATATCAATATATCATGTTCTTTTCCTGTTTACTTATCTATACAATTATTCAAATTGAATAAAAAATCCATTGAACAGTCACTCTGTCAACATTTAGAATATTTAACACTACGCCTGTTACATGTAGAAAACCCCCGTAACATGTCATCTAGTGCCTGATAGGAGAAATAGGGATATTGTGTATCATTTACACATAAGCGTGAGAGAGAGGCGGATCTTATTTGTCCTCTATGTAGAGACCAATAAACTAGTGACAGTTCTGCCAGAAGACCATAGTGATTCCCCAAGCATCATTAACATTAAGATGTAGGGATGTAATAAACTTAAAAAATGCCAAGAACTCAAAAAGGGAGTACAAAAAAGGTGTGGAAAGAGAAAGCAACAATGGTGTCAGTGGCAACCTAAGCACTCAGGGCTGAGGAAGTGGCTCCTGCAAATTCGGAGAGCAACACTGAAGATGTTTGACCAGCAAAGCACAACAGTTACACAGTTTTAAAACAAACCCATCAAACCCCCCACCCCCCTTCTACCTTCTAAGTGTGGTGAGATCAGATCATGTATATTGCCCAATAAGAAACAGTCTCAGAACTACATTGGTAATGAAAATTGTACACTGAAGAAAACATTATGTTAAATAGAAAATAATAAAACATTATCCGGAATTAATATCAAATAATTGAGTTTTCTTTCACTGACCTAAAAGAAAAAAGCAAAAAACAGAATGTGTTTTTTTTCTACAAACTATCTAAGAATAGAAGACAGCTATTTTATAGTCCTTTACCAGTATAAAACCTTGATGGGTGAGCGAACCATTGGACACAACCAATCTCATTAGCTTGGGACTGACAAACAACTTCTGTCAAACTGTTAGTGCCTCATGTGGCAGATATAGAAGCCGGATATGTCACACAGGCACACAGGTTAAACTGCACTCTGATATGGCCTCACCATCTACCAGGGCTTAAGGCATTAATCTCTTTTATGACAGTCTGCAATCCTTGCACTGGGCCAGGTTTAGTGCAAGGTAAAAAGCAGATAGTGATGACAAAGGAAATTCTGTTCACTACCCTATGTTTGCAATATATCATATCACATTAAATCATATCAGTCAGACCTTCAATTCAGTTCACACTGCAAATGAATTTGTGAGTAGACTAACAGAAACAACATACATGTTATTATAAATGATAAATGCCTGAGAGTGCATGCAAACTAACATACAAAGAAATATTTTTATTGTTACAACCACTCTTACAACATTAAGGAATCCAATGAAAAAACAACGCACTGTACAGTATTATGCAACGTCCTGCGCTACTCCTTTATGAACTGCATTCATAAATTGTCACTAGTAATTTACATTTCAATACTGAGTGACAATGCGACAAATAGTGAAGTCATGGAATCACAATATTAAGTTAGGGGGGCCACAGTTGTTCACCTCTGTTGTCAGCCCAGGTCCTCCAGTCCAAAGCCCACCTCTGTAACTACTAGCATTCCTCATAGTTGAAATATCATGTCTAATTTTTTTCCAATTTTCTGAGTGTTATGTGTCAGAGGTTCATGTTCTTTTTTTCTGAATAAAATGCAATCCAGAGCCAGTGACTGCTTCCCTTAAAATTAGTGAGGAGAGTTCAACAGAGAAATAAATTCTAGGCACTCTAATTGTGAAAAATGAGCATGGGTATATTTTTGCTAAGTATATTTTGTTATAGTATATATGCATAGGATAATCTACTGTGTGTAGAGAACCTCTCATATTTTTGTGATGGCACTGCAGTTGTCATAAAAAATGTAAATCTTATTCATAGTGGTGTGTAAAAATTTATATGACAATTTCATTGTATAAATTTTGTATATAAACTACTGCATACTCACCCCTATTCCCCACGTTGGCAGTTTCCTTTTCAAGCTTGCAAGCTTGAAGATTCTCTGCTATATTTTAGTAGTCTCTGACAGGACTGTTACCTTTGGAACAGTAAACAGGACAGAGAACAGAGATAATTTTGAGGGTTCATAGTCCCAAGTGGTCTGAAGCGCTACAAAAGCCAATGGCACCACTGTTGCCTTCACTTATTACATCTTTGTGGCTTCCTCTCTTACCCATAATATTTATTGAGCTTCTTGTGTTTTGATCTTGTTGATGTTGATGTTACTCTGGATAGCTACATCCATCACTACTGCCCTCTTCTGTAGTTGACCACCACAATGTTTGCTTGATTAGTTATCACCAGTTTATCAGTCTGAATCTGAAAGTCCAACAGGATCTTGACTCTTTCACTCCAAAATCTCTGGCAATGTCTGTGACTTTGACTTTAAGAGTTCCAACCCAAACCCAGTACTGTCCTAGCCACTTGGTTATGCATGTCCTATCTGCCAGCATCTTGTGCCCTGCTACTATGTGCTGGACTGTGTTGAATGCCTCTTTGCACAACCTGTGACTAGGGTCCTTTTCTGGTGTGGTAGACCCTGGTCTCTATTATGGTGTTAAGGAATAAGGTGTTAAGGAACCCTCAAAACAGGAAAACAGTCAGAGGTCTTGAAGGGTAAATCATTACACATAAATGATAAAATCTTCACAGTTGTTTTTCAGAGCCCTCAATTTTCTTTTACTTGAAAATCAGTCTTTTTTTTTTTTTACAAAACTGTTCATCAATGGCAGGGTAGTTCACAGCAGGCATTACAAAATTTGGTTTTAACAGCATCAGACATCCAACCTGCCCCACCTCCCTTATACATCACTTATAGCTACTTATAGTTAAGTTACAGCTTAAGCCATTATACTGGGTGAATGGCCCTCGCTTTCCAAACATATAAACAAACCACTGTTCACAATCCAGCTCCATGTAAATTATTTACATACTATAGAACACTGTGACTTACCAAATTAAATACTAATAAAGAAGCATAATAAACATCCAAACAAAAAAACTAATGTAAATTCCCAGTTATGATGTAAGTTACCATGGAGATTGATTATGTGGAGCTAGCTTGCTCCAGATCAGGCTAAGTTCCAGGATTTATTTAATCTCATCCCTTAGTCACCAGTCGTCCCAAATGGAAACCAAAATTTATTCTACTGCCCGCTGCACATTATTATAACATTCAACTAGACCCACTGTCATTTTTTAAACACTTGAGTAATGGTTTTGCAGTCATTAGACAAGTTACAGTTTTCCATAGACACTGAATAAAATGCTGATCTAATAAAAAAAAAGCAGAGTAACATGATGTTCCTTTATTAAATAAGGATAAACTGAGGCAATTAAACCATGAGTTTTGTTTAACAGTTAGGGTACAGAGTGCATTCCCAAACATTTTGAGCCATGGCGCCCAAGATAACATGTACAATATACAATATACATTATACATATATATATATATATATATATATATATATATATATATATATATATATATATATATATATATTTATATATGTGTGCGTGTGTGTGTATGTGTGTGTGTGAACCAAAAACATTGCTGAAACTTGTAACAGATAGCAATGAGTCTCCTAACGTTAACACTTGTCCTATAATTTGTAATTTCTCTTACCTGCAATCCTATTAAATCTTCTTTGAAGTTGCAGGGTATTCTGTTTCCAGGGAAAGAGATTAGACATCTGATATTGCTTCGATAGCCACACACATTTACATCATTTCACTCAAATCTGCAATTTCCCCTGCAATTTCAGCAGATTCATAATCAGAGGACAACTATTGTTTCCGTAGATGTTAATTAACTATGTACTCTAAATTGTAATTGTGATGTTTCAACAGAGTAGTGAGTGTGTTTTTGCGCCCTAATTACGCATCCAGGCGGTAGGCAGTACTTTGCTATGCTTTCTCTTTGTTTATTTAAGCGTGGGAGTATTTCTGTTCTCTTTTATTTGTTCCTTGACTTCTTCATATGCTTTTAGAAGGATTTCCTCTTCTGATGGAGAGAAGTATGCTCCTGTCATTGCCATGGTAGATCAGTGATTCTATGAGAGCTTGCAAGGGTCTTTTTGAGGAAGCTGCAAGTGCGCACTTATCCAGGATAAGTTTCACCTGGCTTGATGAATCCGTTTCTGCTCATCCTGGCTTGCTCGTTTTACTGCCAGTTAAGCCTGGACATCCTTGTTTTGAATTAGATGAGCCCAGCTAAGTTATTTATCCTGGATGTTGGAATCCTACTTTTGTGCTACAGGCCCCAGGTGAATATTAAGTAAGCTCCACCAGTTTGAGACCTCAGAGAGAGAGATAAATGTTAGTTATTTCCAAAATAATCAGAAAACCAAAAATTGGACAAAAATATTAAACAGTGTCACGATATATGAAACTCTTTCACCTTATTGAGGGAGCTATCACACTACACCCTCACACAGCATTTTCTTCAATCTGTTTTTGGTACATGCCATGCAGGGATTTATGCTTCTTATTGGTTCTTCCTTTTCCTTCCCCTACATTGGTTTTCAGCTGCTTGAGGCTTTCACTTAGCAGTTCATCAGTTGAGAAACTCTTTTTGATGTACTTTTTGATCCTCGTTATTTCATAAGGGCTAGTGGCTATGATGCTCACAAACCCCTAGTCTTCCTCCTTCCCCCAGTCCCATGGTGCTGGATTTGCAGTGAAGTCCTCCATACACCATAAAGAACTTTCTTGTATTGATGTCAGTGGCTTCTATTTCTTCATTTAGCCTGACTTTTGTATCAGATGGGTACTTGCTATTTGGCTGTTCACAGAGGTGGATCAGTGAATGGACGTCTTGCTCAGACCTGGCATAGAACTTGATTTTGAATCCAGTACCTGTAGCCAGTCCGTTTAATGATCCAGCTCAGGGGGTTCAAGTTTATTCAGAACAGCAGGGACAGAGCTTGTTGCTGGCAGATGCCACACTTGATGAACAGTGTTATGCTAGTTACCAAAAATAAATAACTAGTTACAGTTACTAGTTACTTTATTCAAAAAGTAACTCAGTTACTTTGTTGATTACTTACACAGAAAAGTAGTGTGTTACTGTTAAAAGTGACTTTTTAGTTACTTTTGTAAAAGAACATTGTTAAAATTTATAACTTATAGCTTAATTACAGTGTTGTGCGAAATATAAAACAAACTCAAGCACAAAGTAATTTACATATTTCATAGTTATTCACAGGCATTGTCGCTATCTGTCAAGTGAAGTTGTGCGTTAGGTAGGGTGTGCCTGTTCGGATACCCATGGCAACCAAAGTAACAGGGCAGTGGACACTAGTTACCGAAAAAAAGGACTGTTGCATTCATGTTTCCCTTTCTGCATCCAGGGGTTATTCCTTGAGACAGCTGTGAGAGAAACAGGAGCTTCTCAAAGGACGCAGTGGAACCCTCAACCTGCGACTGACACTGTTTACAAGGAACTGCAGAGAAAAGCAGCCCAACAAACGGACTTTGAAATACTGCCCATGTCATGCTGCATCGCCGCTGTAAACAGAAAGAAGCTCATAGCTGCTGACTAAAATGTGTTCATTTAGCTGGTAACAGAGTAACACACCATATGGTAGCAGTAACTGAGTTATTTTATCTAAAAAGTAATGCGTTAGAGTATTAGTCACTGACAAAATTAATAGCCTAACAGTATGGCTACCCAACACTGTTAATGAGAGACTTGTGCAGTTAGCTTTGAGTGGCTTCTATTCTATTCTACTGCAGTTTTCTTATCCAGTACCATTTAATGTGTGCAACACGAGGTGTCTGATGATGAGAGGGCAAGTGCTTTTTATTTGTTTTGTCTTAGTTACATGTAAACATATTGTTTTTTTTGTACAGTTCCTGAAGTTCCTTACCTGCTATCTTGAGAGTAATTCAGTGTTAATGTTCTTGTCCATTCTTATTGTTTAATGGACATTTGTAATTGTGACAGCCTTAACTAGTAATAAAAAATAAAGTTCAGTTAAAATTCATGTCAATGTAACATTGTATTATGGAGGAAAAAGTCACAAAGTAAAGTAATAGTTGCAGAGAAAAAAAATAAATCACATTAAACAAACTTTTTTAAACAGATGCCTGATAAATTAATCACTATCTAAACTAAACTAAACTACAAACTCATCATATTCTGTAAATTATTGCCAGAACATTTATCACTAATACTGAATAAAGATGGAAAATTCTAAAACTGCAGATTTGGATGCAGAGCTTATGTTCATTGGTGATGAGTCACTTTCATTGCCAATAAACTGCATTCCAGCTGCTTTGTTTTTGTAGTTGAGATTCATTTGAACTCATTTTTCAACAGTCTTTTTGCGAATTTCAGCTTTTCATTCCAAATGTGGTAGGCTATATTGAATTTCATTGCAAATTCATCCTTGTCTGCAGATTGATTAGTACATCTCTTTGAAATGCTGCTGGCAGAACCTCTGCTGTTCTGTTATTGCATTTGTCCTTGCATAGTTTATGTTTTACAATGTAAGTGTGATTTAAAAAAAAGGTTATGTGTTAAAGGTTTCTGGTCAATTTCAAAAGCTGTTTTAAGCTGCTGCAATTCTCTACAAGTGCTGGGCCACATAGACATTATTTCTGTATATTAACACATAGATCACACATGAAAAAGTCATTCCTTTTGGAAAGAGTAGCTTTTAACAAAAGATTACCTGCTGATTCCTTAGGATGCTTTTGGGATTTTTCTTTAGAAAAGTAAAGTAGTAATTGAAGGGCCCAGTGTAAAAACGAGGTAGCGTAGTACACAGATAAATGACAAGAGTTTTCTGACTCTCAACAGGTCTGGTTTAATTAATTTGTAAGTCTCACAAGCTCTCCTATTGTATAGGTGCTCCTATTCTGTTATAACCCCATTTCCAAAAACGTTTGGACACTGTGTACAAAGTAAACAAAAGTAGAATTCAATAGTTTGCAAATCTCATAAACCCACATTTCTATTTGTAGCAGATTGTTGAACCTCCACCCATATTAACATGTGAGAGGCTCTGTCTCTCTATTATGCTCCTTTTATAGCCAGTCATGTTACTGATGTATTGCCAAAAAACACACTTAGTTATCAAATGTGATTCCAGTTATTTTGATTTGTGCTAATTACTTTTCCAGCCTTTTGTTGCCCCTGTTCCAACTTTTTCGAGATGTGTTGCAGCCATCTAAAACAACAGTGTCAATTATAACATTTCTAACATTTTTTTTTCAAATTCTGTTGGTATTAGAATATGGGTTTGTGAGATTTGCAGATTTCTGCATTTTGTTTTTATCTACATTTTACACAACATTCAAACTTTTTTGGAATTTAGGTTGTAAAATATCTCTCTCTAAAAATAGTCCCAAAATGGCTGCAGTCTAATCCCATATCAGTGAATCTACTGTATAACCTAATTAAAATCATTGAATGACATGGAAAAAACAAACTACTAACTGACATTTACATCTATTAGTTGAAAGCTAATTGTTTTAACACATACATAAAATGGCCTTTAATGATAAATATTTTTTTATTTGAAATATAATGTCCATTGTTCTCATAAACAATGCCCCCTTTATGTTACCGGAGATAAAAAAAAGAAAGATCTTTTACCACAGTGCTTCACAAAATGTGTGTGCTATTATGTCTGTTTCAAATATCAAGAAATGCCCTCAGGTTAATACAGAGATGAGATCAAAGCTGAACAAGCACAATTCACACACAGAGGCCACTGACAATGACTCTCCTTCAGCACCTGTCCTGAGGCTGAAGTTCAGCTGACATTTGAAAAGAGGGACTTGGATTGGGCTCTCTCTCTCTTTTCATAGCTCTCTGGGATCTCCACTTGACAGGGACAAGTCTTAGACTAGCTCTCGCTTGATTTTATGTCAGAGTACTTAACATTTTTTTCTTCTGTCACAGTGCTCACAGGGTTTCTCAGGCTTGGTTATATCACTGTATCCTTGCTGCATGAGAAGAGAGTGGATGCATAGCATGACAGCTTGTCAATCAGTCACTACAGTAACATTTACATGCAAGTGTTGGCTTGAGGTTAAGCTGAATGGCATTTTCAAAATTTCATGAAAACACCCTTTAGCTTCATTTTTATTAAAGAGGGCAATATGGAAAAGGAAGGTGATGATGGCGATGACTTTACCTTCTCCTGTCTCCTATTCAGAACTGTGAACCATGGTGGGGAACGGAAGAGGGCTCGGAAGAAGGAGCCAAATGGGAGTAGAGAAGTGGAGAGAAACGGGAGCAGGAGGTGGGGAGGGTGTATGCAGGGATGGTGTGAGGATGAAAATTGATTTATTGCGGCGCTGATGAGGAGCGGCATGCCAAGAGACAGTGGGTGCTCTCCAAGCCCTTGCTGCAGTAACATAAAATGAAACAGGGGCCCTCCCTTCTGTTATAATTGCTGCGGCGATCTCAGCAAAGGCTTGAGGTCTCTGTGCAGAAATTTATGCAACCCTGACTGTTGGTATCCTGCCTGTTATTTTTAATCTTCATGCTTGGATGCCGCAAGTAGAGACATAAGATGTGGTTCTTGCCCTGCATTACTGGCAGATTTAACTTACAGCGTAAACACTAACCCCACCTACACACAGATCAAAGACCTACTGTAAAAAAAAAAAAAAAATAGTATCATATAGGATACACATTGGTTGGTTTATCATGCCAGCCTAGGGCAACAATATTCTGAAAATCTGAATGAAAAATAAACATGCCCAAAGAAGACAGCAACCTAAAAATGAGTAAAAACCTACATGGTCAAAGCATTTTTTTCTAATCATGTTCCTTTACATTGGTCACTGGTCTCTTATCTAAATAGTTTTACCAATGTGATTGTTAGTAGAATAAGCCTTTAAAAGGAAGCATAACATCTTTTTGACCTTTTCCAGGAGCCTTTTTTATTACTCCCCAAGTGAAAATATCTCACACTTTAAAAGAGGTTTAAGTGTTTATTTGTGGCTCATTTGTTTTAGTCGCAGAACTTTGTAAAATTATGATTAAATATACATTAGAGACCATGTTTGTTAAATATGTCTATTGAAGCCTAAAAACTCAAAGTAATGCAACACTTCATAGTGACTATATCTGCAACATTTCTTTAACTAACATGTACACAGTCTCCAGTTTTGAGCTGGGCACTGAAGCTTTGGCAACACAGGAATTTACTTGAGTACCACAAAAAGCTGTGGAGCATACTGCAGTGGTTTAAAGCAAACACAGCAGGAGGGCGGGGGGATACAGTGAGCAGAGTTCGCCAATACTGCTGACAAAGGTGGTGGTATGCTTGTTTGTCTGCGTGATAATGTGTGTGAGTGTGTGTGTGTAATCTGCCTACACTTGTGGTCGTCTAACTGGAAATGACACTGGCCATGAATCCAACCGTGTGATACAGATGTTCTTTTGACACTCAATTGCCACATTGCAAGCAATTTTCCAACAAAATGTTTCAAACAAATCAAAGCAAATCCATCAATGATCTTTTATGCCTTCATGACCTTGTGGATGGTGAAAACCAAGAGAAATAAAAACATAAAACCAAATGTATGGTGTGTGGGGTGTCCAAAATCAGAAGGGAGACCTCTGCCAGTACACTGCGTCTAAACACTAAAGCTTAGACAGACTTTGTTGCCAGGTGTTTCTAGAGTTCTGATAAATACACACACACAAGGCAGAACTTTCTGCTTTTAGGGCTATGTATTCAGGAAATAACACACACACACACACACACACAAAAGAAATTAGAGGTAAATTATTTTCTTTGGTTCACACAGGGATATAATTATAATTGATTTATCATTATCAATATTAACAATCATAATTGTTTTTTTTTTTTTAAAAACTTCCCTCACTCACCCCATCTCCCCTGGGTGGAATGGGTGGCTGTTCATCTTGAGCTTGGGTCCTCTGCCAGAGGCAAGAAAGCTTGTGGGTGCTTAGCAACGTATCTGTTCTTAGCTGTATCTTAGCTGTTCATAGGATTGTGCACTTTTGGACTGAAATGTCTGATGTTTTTCCAGGTATCTGTTGGAGCCACTTCTCCAGTGGGGGACACGGCCCCAAGTGTTACCTTTGCCTCCCAGGCTTTCTCTAGGTCTTCCTTGAATCTTTGGAATTACTCCAGTTTCTTTTTCTTGATTGTTCCATCAGGGATGGCTACATCAATCACAGTGGCTTTGCTCTGCTGCTTATTTATGATCACTGTCTGGTCTGTATCTAAGTCTCAAGGATCTTAGCTGCCTCATTCTCCACCATCTCAGGAGGTGTTTCCCATTGTGACCTGGTAAACCATATAAATATAGCTGTTTGAACTATACAGTTATGGCTAAGTTAATGTGGGTTTGGTTAAACGTGATTTGAATATTATTTCACATTGTAAAGTTATTGACTTGTTGCTTGTCTGTTCTCTTCTCCGGAAATACCATATCTGCCATGTGCAGATTTGTTTACAAAATGTAAAATGAATGAATTTTTATTGTTTATGCTCTTGTATTTGTTTTAATTAAATGTATGTCTAATCTTTAAAATAGTCAGATGAATTATTGTGTTTTTACAAATCTTAGAATAATATTATAAAAGGACAGATGATTGAACTGAAGATAATATCTGATGCGATCTGTTGGTTTTGCTTGGTTAGGCAACCTCTATGAATTGTTGTTTAGTTTTTTATGAACATAATTTAAATTAAAGCCGCAAGCGGCATTCATCAGGTCCGAGCCTCGTGGCCCCCGCCACCAGTCTCATACACCTTTTGCTAGCATGTTAGCTAATGTGCTAACATGCTAACATGTCTAACTGACAATCTGAAAAGTTGATATACCTAGTTAGCATTTTTTGCTAGCATGCAAACATGCTAGCTAACATGCTATGTTGCCATGGCAACATATGTTGGAACGGGTTAAGGACCTAACAAGTATGAATACTCTCAACTTTGGTGCAGATCCCATGTATTTCTATGCAGATATGAGTTGTTTCATGGCGAGAAGCCTTTTTTCCGTCGGTTGCCATGGTAACATGCTTTGTCCTATTAGAAAGATTTGAATAGATTTTGGTCCCCAACTTATCAGGAAGCTTCCCACAGAGTTTGGAGTCACTTGCACAAGTCCCTGCAGACTAGTTTGTTCAAATATGATACATATAAAGTGAAAAAAATGGGCAAAAAATGGAAGTGAACTCCAAGATGGCGGGCACCCCGTTGCCATGGCAACATCTGTTCTATTGACTTTTTTGCTCATCTTGGGGTGTTACACATGTGTGCCAAATTTTGTCTTCATACGTCAAAGTAGATGTTTAGGACACAGTTCGTTTTTGGAATTTTCTGTGTCTAGGTGGGGCTGTTGAGCCATTTTTTAATTGAATTCTATGTGGACCTAAGAATATAGAAATTTTTGCAGGGCTTGATGTGTGTGCCAAATTTCACAACTTTTCATGGGTGTTTAGTGGGTCATATTTGCGCTCAAAATGCTTAGAAGAATAATA
Source organism: Melanotaenia boesemani (assembly GCF_017639745.1). NCBI lineage: Eukaryota > Metazoa > Chordata > Actinopteri > Atheriniformes > Melanotaeniidae > Melanotaenia > Melanotaenia boesemani. Next base: position 14,964,768 of record NC_055685.1, read on the forward strand.
ATAAACATTTCAACAACAATAGGATCCTTTCCATACTTGGTATGGCTCAGACCCTAATAAACTATACCAAAAGTCAGTCATAATAAAGCTGACTGAAATAACTGTCAATGTGGAATACAGAGAACAGACTTTAATGAGATTATGCTTGGTTTGTAATGTGTCTGTAAAAGTGCATTGAGATTACTTTTATCATGAAATGATATACAAATAACACAGGATTGAACTGAATAAAAATGAGGAAAATAAATAAAAATTTAAATTATTTATAATCATATAGTAAAATATCATAATCCTGACAGACTTGATAAAAACAATCCAGTTTAACCTCTAGATGATTCTTTATTCACTTACTGACAGCTTCAAGTCCAAATCAGGAGCAAACACATAAGAAGGTAGGCAGGCAGGATGTGAATTAATAAAACAACAAAAAAATAAAAGAGCCAAGGCTGCACCACTTTTTTTTTTTTTTTTTTGCGGCCGGATAACCCAAGAGCTGTCTGTGGTGTCTGAGATTCAGAGGGACAGCAAACCCAGGAGGCCTGCAGCAGACACGCAGTGATAGGAATGTAAAATGAGAGGAAGAGCAACCTCACTGAGATTGTGTGGACACCAAAACAGAGGCATTCGGGATGGAGAGGTGGTGGTTACATGTTTTGTAGGGGTTTAACCTCCACTTAACATCTACTGACAAAAACCACAATCCAGATGTGACACACCTAGTTTGTACCATTGCTCAAAGTCTAAAAGCCTGCCATCTATTACCAAAAGCCTTGTTGTAGCATTCAGAGCAAGAGTGCCTGAGGCTCTGGCTTGTAATTAGCCCCAAAGCTGTGGCAAAAAAAGAGAATAAAAATCCAGCCAGGCTTTAATCTGCTTGTCTGTGGTCAGTAAATAAGAAGTCTTGAGTATACTGCTTTATTGAAACACTCACAGGTCGGCCTGCCAGGTAGCTGGGCATTAATATTGGCTCCGGAGGGAAGCTGTCAGGATTTATTAGTCAGTATTACTGGTACTCAGCCAGCAGGTGTCAGCTATGTCAGAGAAGGAGAGAACGACAGATTCAAAGATAGAGGCCTGAGAGAGAGCAGTCAGTCACGAAGACAGTGGAAAACAAAGAAGTGGCTTTTTCCTGTCTGTTCTTGGTGGCAGACAGTGTGAATTTCTTCTCTTTGTTATACTCTATAATGAAAACATACATTATAAAGGCTTGAATGCTTGTTTGAATAGTTTTCAGTATTTGACAGCAAAGCAATTTTCTTTCAAGGCTGTCAAAGAGAAGAAAACTGAAGTGAAAGCAGATCCACCCACTTGTGTAGCACACATATACATCCACAATACTCTGGCTTCAACATGCAGTCTCTTCTCTTTGATCTGTGGTTTGGTCTTCAAAAGTTAACTGCTTACTGTTTCTCTCCTCTTCGGGCTACAGTAACATCATCAAGCGCTCCAGAAGGGGAGCATTTTCCTCTGTTGATAAGCAACAGGCCTATCTACTCTGCCAAGGAGTACACAGCCAAGCAGCTAATGAGGATACAAAAGCCTTAACTTCAACTGCCTGATGTTCCTATAGAGAAAAATCACTGCTCATGATTTGGGATTAATAAATTATTTTTATAATCAATGATGAGATACTGTGTATCTGGACAACTAAGTCATATTTCAGCATTCCATAAAGTATTCATGTCTAACATATTGTATGTGTCTTTTTACATAAATGTTTTAATCCCATGACAAGACCCTGAGGCAAAGTAGTGTTATAAACAGTATGTTTAGGAAAGACAGCAGCCAGAAGCATCAGATTTGAGATGTAGATATAGTCTGTGATCATGATAAACCAAAGTAACATGCACCTTGGGCACAGAAAAAACATGACATGAACGTTTGGGTTTGCATTTATGCTTATTCTAGCTGAACAAAATGATTTATCTAGCCATCATTTTTAAAAATAATTATCCGCAAGTACATTTTTTAAAATTTATTTGGTAAAGTGTGATAACCTGATTTCCAGAATACAAAAGTGGGATTTAATAAGGTTGTGGCAATATATGTACTAAATGAAATAATTTGATATTAGCTGGAGACATTCAGCAAAAGTTAGAACATAATAAAATTTCCTTTTGCATTATTAAACTATCTGTTATGATGATTGAATTGATTAACTGATGTTTAAACTGCTTTAGGTTTTATACTTATAGCTCTAGTTGAAAAGAGAATGAAGCTCAAAATTAGTAATCAAAGGTTTTTAAATGACCTAGTTAAGGCATTTTGCTTTCCAATAAATGAAGTGGTGCTTGTTGCCAAAGATCTCTGCTGTGGCCGGAGGCATTAGGTTTCTGCTCGTCACTCATACCATCTGTCCCAGATCTGCCTGTCTGTTTTACTTTCATGAACATGTAATTATTAGAACATCTCATTCAATTTCATCCAGTCTGGATAAATATTCAATGATACTTGCTGATGAGCTAATTAAATCTTTTTTCTTTTGTTTTGTTTTTTGGTATTTTGCCACAAAGTTAATTTTTGAGCTGCAATTCTTACACTTAATAAAACATTAATAACAAATGCTCAACTGAATGAAATGATCAGAAGATCATATTGTGTAAATAAACACTCAAATATCAAGTCTAGCCTGCTTTCAGTTTACCTGCAACATGACTGCTTGGTGTGCGCATTTAACAGCAAGAATGTCATTTTTGTTTGTATCCTTGCTCCACATATTGAAACTAAGATGTCCCAAAACTAGTCCTTCTTTCTCTGTCATCTTCTGACAGGTGTAGTAAGAAGTAAGGTAATTTTGTTTTGCAAAGAATAAAAAACTGCTGCAAAGTACTGGGAATGTTATTAAAGTTTATATACTCCAGAGAGTTGACCTTCCCATTACACTTGGATATTTCTGAGGTTAACTGCAGCAGCATGATTATACACACGCAGAGAATGTGTTTGCAGTCTATTTGCTTTAAACATAACAAAAAACTTTTCCAGATGTTCAACAGCATCATCAAAAACACTGAATAAAAGTATGTCTTATTGAGATCTCTTCCAGCATCATTTAATGTTGTAGTGTAGTGGTTCAGGAGTTTGCTTGTGCCAGTAACAAAAGAAATATAAACTTTGTATATTCCCAACAGACGTTTGGTTGGTTTTTGTCTTTTGACATATTCTGTCTTTTCTCTTTTTTCTTTTATCTGCACCTGAAAGAGACTCTAAAATTACCCCATACACGGTCCACAAAAGCCTTACTTTTCCTTTAAATTAATTAAAAAATATACAGTGCTTTTAAAAAGCTATTTGAGTGTTATCAGTAAGCTTTGTTGTTTTTTTTTTTTTGTTTGTTTCATAGGCACTGAAATCTGCTTGATTATTGTTGTATGCACAAGTGAGGAACAATCAAGAGCATCACAAGGGAGGAAACCCAACAAACACAGGAAGGTAATCAGGACAAGACATAAAATAAACCAGGAACAAACAAGAACAAGACTCAATAATTAACAATGCAGAATAAAAAATAGTTGGAGTTAATGGATCACTGTCAAAAGTGAAGGTGATGTTGAAATATTTTGAACAGATCTGTTCTAGGTGCTGCTACTCAAGTGGATTTCCATTAAAAGAGACAAATAAAAGAAAAATACAATCAAATCATTCCTAAACTAAATAAATAAATAAATAAATAAAACAGTCAGTCCAAATATGGTCACTTCTGACCTAAAAGTCATAAAAATGCATGGTCACAGTTTCCAAATAATTTCATGACTTTGCCTATTTTCTATGAAAAAATAAAGTTAAATATGAAACCATAACACTAGCCATGCAACCAGTCTTGCTGGCTTTGGTGAGAGGATCACTCTTCAATCAGTTCAGTAAGTAGTCCAAGAGACTGACATTACAGAAAAAGCCTTTCTATTGATTGGTCTCCTGTGATACCATTACTCTCCAAGGTTGCATGCCACCCACTGCTGGTCTGACTTGCAGCCCACTTGAAGCTTGAAAAAGTGAATGCCTTGACTTTTTTGTGAGCTACACAACCTGTGCAATATCTTGATAGAACAGAGAATAAATGTAAACCAGCATTGATCACAAATAAGAGGAAAGAATGCAGTTTACAAGATCGTTTCAGTCCAACGCCTGTGGATAATACAGGTACTTTCTGCATAGTATCGACCTCACAGTAATGTAGCTTGAGTGCAATCATTAACAAAACGCATTCAGTCCAAATTTCACACAGGCAGTAACATGGCAGTGTGTGGGTGTCTGCATGTAAGAGCAGTGTGTGGGAAAGGACTTGTACCTTGTGGAAAAATAAAAAGAAGAGAAAAATCACATCTCACATCAATAAGCATTTAACACATGTGTGGCTAATAAAGAAGTATCAGTGCATGTTTTTATACCAAGTGGATTATATTATTGTAATGCCACGGTCTCTGTACTTTCCAAAAAGTATATTTTTAACCTAAAATGACTTCAGAATTCAGTTGCTCTGTTCTGATAAGGACCAGAGGACGGGAACACATTTCACAAGTTTTTAAATCGTTGCATTGGTTCCCTGTGAGTTTCAGGATTGATTTTAAGGTCCTTTTAATTGTTTATAAATGTCTTCATAGTCTTCATCCTTTTTAATTTATCTGACCTCATTTTAAATTATGAACTCTTGTGGACCATGAGGTCCTCTGGTAGCCTACCAGGGAACCTCAGTGCTGCAGAGACTGTTGGTGTTTTTATGTATTTATTTTGTTTGTTTGATTCAATTTTTATCTCTTTATTATTTTATATATCTGTCTTTTACTTATTTAATTATTTACTTATTTATATACTTATTATTTTATTATTATTTTTATCGTTCTTATTTTTTCTTAGTGAGTTTAGGTTTATTTTTATCTTGTTTTTACCTTAAACTCCAGTATTTTTTCTTATGGGGATCCTCCCCATCGGGGCCTACTTGGTCTGCAAGGTTGTTGCTGCATAGATCGCCCTGTTCGGGTGGGGGTGGGGTCCTGCACTGCAGGCCTGGCTGTGGTGTGGGCCCTGGCTTGCACTGATCTGGGTGGTCCCTGTGGTGATGCCCTCATTGGTCATTAGTGAGGTGGTTCCTGGTGTGGACAGATCCCCAAGATATAATTTTCTCACCTCAGCATCAATGGCGGAGGAGGAGTTTGCTGTTTAAATGGAGGGGAGAGTATTTGCTGTTGGAACAGGCTTTGCCAAAACAATAGAGACCTGGATCATTCAGGGCAAAATTGATTATAAAAATAATAAAATAGTAAGAATAAAGACATGATTTTGTATGCATTTCTTTGAGGCTGTAGTGTGCAAAGAGCAACAGTGTCTGTTCAAGGTCTTTTAACAAATAAGTACAATGCAATTAAAATTTTTGGGATGGGAACATATTTTTGCTGCCTAGAGCTGCTGGAAAGAATCATAATATTGGCAGTTGTTTGAGGAATTATATTAATGCGCAGTTATCTACAGAACTGTAATAAAGTCCGTACATCAACATTATTTATCAAGCAGAAACATTGCACTGAATTGCAACTATCCCAGCTTTTTAAAGGGAAGTGTTTCCAGGCCTCAAATACAAATAAAATATTTTGATTAACAAACAATAGAAGCCGAAGAGACAAAACAGATTTAGTTCATAATGCATATAACTACATCAAACTTAAATTAAGAAACGCTGTTGTTTTATTTTAAAGTTTGTTTTCACACTTTACTTGCTTTCCTATCTTTTCTAAATGGGGTTTATATTTTAACACAATACCCAGTCTAAAGCTCTTCCATAGTGTAGGTGATTGGCCCAGCTCAAATGTTGAGACACTCTGTGTTAAGGCAGAAAACAGCCATCTAAGTAGAACATCACTGGGTTGGTCAGTCGACCCAAAGTCTGAACATTTCTTTCAGCAGTCAAAAGCCCACAGTGTCAAACTGACTCTCATGAGTACTCTCCCAGTTAAGTAAGACCAGGACTTACTTCTGCTGCAGAGGGAACTTCTTTAAAGCTACTGGCTTTTGATATCACCAAGAAACAGCCGTTCAGATTACAGCTCATATCACTGTTTCCAGTTCATGTTGGCAGACACAAATCAACAATGGAAGAGACTCTGTCAATCAAGCCTTCAAAGGTGAATCACTGCAAGGAAAGTCTACTGGCTGACCAGTTAGAAAAAAGAAGTACCAGATAAGTCTAAAAGTGAGTCATGTGGTCATTTTTCATGACCAGTTTGTGTTTTTCTCAGGTAGTTGAAATCTGGAGGAAGGATTGCATGGAGATTTTTGAAGAATCAGTCTTTGTCTGCTCACGAAATTGGCCTACTGCAGGCTGAGGCCAAAAAAATTACTTGCAGTCCAAATTTAAACAGGCATGTATGTGATCCAGTCACCCGAATGGCTTTGAATTTGGCTTTTCATTTCATTTTAACTAACCAACTGTAAATTCATGACATCTTGCCAAGTGACGACATCATGATGTCGACTAGAACAAATCTATCATCCAGACAGATGCCACCTGCTACAGTACATGGACATTATTTTGTAATCATGACACATACTTACACATGTACGCTTTTTTGCTTTAAGTTCGATTTGAGAGAGAAAGTAGGAGCTGTGCATCAAAATAATAATTTCTGAAAATGTACTTAACTGAATCCGAATGAATGAGGGGAGTCTTCATCAGCTGTGACAGGTTAAATCTGGTGTTTGTGCTTGTCCTGAAAGGAAAATTCACTGACCAGAATTTTAATAAAACACAAAAAGTGACCAAGTGACAGTTGTTCATAACAGTTTATACTTGCATCATAATTAATTATTTAATATTTAACTGTTTCTGTTGTCGTTAAGTTAATCATCAGAGATCCAGTTTCAAGCTGAGGCAGACAGAATAACAACACTGCACTATCTGGTGGCAGAGAGGCAGGGAGGCGGGTCTTGTTTCCATTCCCATTCAGAGTGTAACTACACTGCAGCAGAGAGAAAAAGGCAAAGCAGCAGACAGTTTGGGGGGAAAAGCAAACAGAAATATTATGGCAAAAATACCTCTACTTTATATTTCCCTGTCTGTGCTTGAAAATAAAATAAGGCATCGCTATTTGCACAAAGGTATGGTCTTGTGATTGACCTAAAATATTTATACTATGGACATTGTAAAAGTGTATAATAGTTGGTGACATTACCCACTCCTTGTTTGTCCTATGTCACTAAAATTGGATTACCTTCTTTTCATGTCAGATTTTCCATAAGGTCCTTCAGCAAAATGACATTAGATGACAGGAGGCAGTCATTCATCTTGCATGGGCCCTCTCCTTGGAGGAAAAATATTTGAGTATTTTTGACAATTTTGGTCCAAAAAGCAAAACAGAACAGGTAATACCTCAGTGATGACTGAAATTGTCAGTCATGTCACAACAATGTCTCTGGGCTCTTAAAAGATTATTATTCATTCATTCAAAGTATTGAAGTTATTTCTCACATCTATGAAAAGCTATGTATAACATGCTCTGCTGAACACAGCCCAAAGTGCTTATTCAACCCCAGTTGGACCTGCATCTAATCTCCAGTTACTAAGGCTCAGGTCACATGTATGAAGAGAAGCTAATCTGCAAAATAACACTGAATGGAATGAAAAATTACTCTTAATCAGATGCATATTATTAAAGTTTCAGCATCAGTGATTTTTTTTAGGTTTTTTTTTTTTTTCATTTTGTTTTTGTTTGTTTTTTATTACACTGGGTGAACTTTATGTCCCTAAAAATGATCATGTTCACCAAACTATATGTCAAACAATACTATATCAAAGCTGATGAAAACAAGTTGTAACAGGACATGTGTGAAAAGTAGAAATAGCTTTAGCTTAAAATGTTCGGACCAGCGGTATCAAAAGTATGCCCGCAGTACTACACCTTGAAACACTGTATCCCACTGGGTGGCTCCAACTTGGCTAAATATGTTTTATCATCCACATGACTGAATAATTAAGAAAAATAAATAAATGAATTATTTAACTGATAAAAAAAACAGAAAATTTTGAATATATATATATATATATTTGTTTATGTTTTTTACAAAGTGTCAGATCTCAATAGGAGTCAGGAGCAGGAGCATAACAGATGTAAAAATAATTAATACAAAATAAATAAATTTGAACAAAACAGCAATTTATTAAATTATAGAAATATATATATATATTCCCAATTAATTAAGTAAATAAATCATATATTATATGTAATGAATCCTTATAAAATTATCATTAACAGACATCAGCTGATTAAGTTTGGGGTAGCATTCAGGTGACAGTTTAGAACTAAAATATGTTTCACAAACATCTAAACATGTTTTAAATAAAGCTGTTCATGAATATATACTATTTATTATTTATATTTATTTTATCTAAGGCAGTTTTTCTTCCTGTTACCCTCTGACTCAGAGAAGAAGATATAAATTATTTCATAAGAAGTTTCCAGCATTTCCTCTTGGATGCAGACACGTGAGGTAAAAACAAGCAACACAAGTTGAAAACATTATGCATCTAGAAGCACTCAAAGAGCGCAGACCTCCACCAAGGGCATTATTTTTAAGTTAAAAGCTCTAATGGCAAAATTATCCCTATCGCCCCATAGGAAAAATCCTTTAAAGAATTCTTGGATCCAGGCAGTTATCCGGATCACCCTCAAAATCTAATCACTTGTTCCTTTATTCCATTTCTGAGATTTCCTGAAAATTTAATCAATATCCATCCATAACTTTTTGAGTTGTGTTGCTAACAGACAGACAGACAAACTAATGATGACAAATACATGACCTTCGCCTCGGCAGAGGTAACAAAGTGTATTGTTTGACCATGTGAAAAAAAAATCTATTCTATATATTTGTGTTTAATTGGTTTGTTTATTCAAAACAGGACCACAGGATGCCACCGTCATCATCATCATCCATGGTAGGTGATGAAGGTCTTGCTTTAGCAAACATGTTCATCATCTTTGGACATTTGCATGTTTTTCTTTTTAATCACAGTTTTCCTTGTGCCTCCTCCCTGCTTTCTCTCCTCTGCTCTGACAGGTAGCTGCATCCTGGCACAAAGCCAAAAGGAGTTTAAAGCATCTGATTGGTTCTGCCTGTTTTCAGTTAAGAAAAGAACCAATATGGCACAGATCACTGTGTTTCATGGGCTGTGTGGTCAGGAAAGAAAGTTCTGTGCTATGTGGACAAATTAATTACTCAGGCACTGGGACCTCAGGAAACCCAGTCCCTTCCTGTTGGTGTGTGATTGCAGAGGGGGAAAAAAAAACAAAACATTGTATATTGAATAAAGAGTAAACAGATGAGAAGTCCTGCTTGTAAAAATAGTTAAGTGAGAAACAAAACCAAACTTTCCAAAACCTAAAAATGTTTAAAAAGGAACTGTGTAAGTGTGTACCAATTAAATCCAATGTCAGCAGCAACATCTTTAGCTAAGTTCACCACACACTCACAGACCTGGCAAACTAAAGTTGCATCCAGTAAAAGTCTTATCAGTTCCTACAAAAGGAAGAAATGGCATTAAGCACTGCTTTCCAGTTTAATTCTCACTGGTCATCCGGAGTCAGCCCTGCACAGTTGTGCACAGAGTGCAAACTGGTAAAATGGATTCATTGCATGTCTTGTCATCTTCATGTTTGTGCTGTCGGAGCCTCAATCTCAGTGTGTATAATAGTCAGACATGAATATGAGACAGTGACCTGTGCTCAGTCTTGCAGCCCCAATTAGCATCTGCTGATTGGAATTGGAGCAGCTATAGCTGCATATAATGTAAAAATATTAAGTGTACCCTTTTCTGTTGCAGATGAAGAAGTGGTGTGTGTAGGTGTGTGATTTTGTCCAGAATGAAAGAGGATACAGTAAGTAACATAAGTAAAACATCAGTAAAACATAGGAAAAGGTGGCAACTATAGATATTTAAGAACATTAGACCAAAAAAACAACTTTTGAACGGGACGGCATCCTCCTCGAAAAACAAAGGACCTGGGAAGAAGGGAACTTTGAGAGAAACAGATAATCTATCGACCTCAGACAGTGCTAGCTTATATGCTACTAGCCAAGACGCCAAGAGTTCAATTATAGAGGAAATGAGGAAACTTCGTGAAGAAATCGTCCAGGGACATAAACAAACTTCACAGACTTTGGAGCACTTGGAGAAGGCTGTGACTGAAATTAAAGAGCAACTGGGAGACCACCAACAGCGAGTTGGAAGGGAGAATGAGTGGAGTGAAGTTGAAGACATGGGCAGCACGGAGTTCTGCGGTTCTTGCTGCAGCATGACAAACAACTAGCAACGGTTTGTGATGACCTACAAAACCAGCTGAGGTGAAACAACATTCGAATATTCCAAATACAAGAAGGCAGCAAACAAGGAGATGTGGTTACTTTTGTAAAAAGTTTGCTTCCTAAAGTGCTGAGACTCCTCGAAGCCTCAAACCAGAATGTCTAAAAGTCTGCTGAATATGATGGAGGAGCTGGAGTTGATAGATGCGTGGCGCCACCTCCACCCAAGGGAGAGAGACTTCACCTTTATGTCACAAACTCATGGGAGCTACTCACGGTTGGACCACTTCTTAATTTCAAGAAATTACATACATCGGGTTAAAAATTGTGTAACTGAACCAATGACCATTTTAGATCATAGCCCGGTTATAATGATGCTTGAATTGGGATTAAAGCAGAGAATGAAATATTGGAGAATTAATGTCTCGTTATTGACAGACAATAGCATAAGAGAAGAAATAAGGTCGGCCATACTGGAATATTTCGCCTTAAACAACAATAGAGTGGTCTCACCTTATGTTTTATGGGATGCGGGAAAAGCCACAATAAGGGGAAAGATAATATCTATAAAGAAAGATAGACTAAAGGAACAATTGGAATTAGAAACTAAAATTAAGAAACTAGAAGGTGAACACAACCAACATGGAAATAGAGAAATATTGAATAAACTTAGAGAGAACATAACCAAATTAGATAAGCTATTGACATACAAAGCAGAAGGTGCCCTCAGGTTTATTAACAGGAAATATTATGAATTGGGGAATAAAGCCAGTAGACTATTATTATTTCATTTAAGGAAGGCACAAGCTAGTCGTACAGTTCCTCGAATTAAACAACTTGCCGGTAAGGATGTCAAAACCAGCCCTGAAACTATATCCAACATTTTTGCTAAATATTATGAACAATTATATAAGAGTCAACAAGAATCAAAAAATGAAAAAATATATGATTTTCTTTAAACTAAACAAACTGACTACTGATGAAGCTTCTGCCTTAGCGCGACTGATTGAGGAAAAAGAAATTAAAGAAGCAATTCTTAATTTAAAGAATAATAAATCACCAAGGATGGACGGGTTTGCTGGAGAGTATTATAAAGTGTTTATCAATGACCTTACCCCCGTACTGTGTAAGTTATATAATTACGTGTTAAATGCTGGAAATTCTCCAGAATCCTGGTCAGAGGCTATCATCACAGTGTTATAAAAGGAAGGAAAAGACCCACTGCAATGTGGTAGTTATTGCCCTATAAGCCTCTTGTGCACTGATTACAAATTACTAAGATCAATCTTAGCAACTAGGATACAAAAATATATTAAGAAACTAATAAACCCAGATCAAACTGGATTCATGCCGGGTCGCTATGGGATAAACAATATCAAGAGGGCAGTAAATTTACAATCCTTTGTGGCAAAGAAAACAAAGGAACTGCATTGACTTCTCAGTTTGGATGATGAGAAAGCTTTCGATCACGTAGACTGGAAATTTTTTGGCAAGGCAAGGCAGTTTATTTGTATAGCACATTTCATGTACAGGACAATTCAAAGTGCTTTACATAAAACAAATGCATTACAGATATATAGAAACAGTAAAAGGCATCAACACATAATCACAATAAAATAATAAATTACATTAAAATGATTAAAAGCAAAATAAGTTAAAAAGTTAACATGCAGGTTTCATGAATAGGCACATGAGAAAGAAATGTTTTTAACTTGGATTTGGTGAAAATTCAATCTCTACTGGCAGTTTGTTCCACTTGTTTGCAGAATAAGAGCTAAATGCTGCTTCTCCATGTTTAGTCTGTACTGTGGTCTGGACTAGTTGACCTGAGTCTTTGGATCTAAGAGCTCTGCTAGGTTTATAATCTCTGAACATATCACAGATGTATTCTGGGCCTAAACCATTCTGGGATTTGTAAACAATCAGAAGGGTTTTAAAATCTATTCTGTGACTGACTGGAAGCCATTGTAAAGATTTCAAAACTGGTGTGATGTGTGTGTAGCAGCAGCATTTTGAATGAGCTGCAGATGTTAAATGCTCTTTTTAGGAAGTCCTGTTTCAAAGACCATTAGAGTAATCCAGCCTACTGGAGATGAATGCATGGATGAGTTTCTCTTAGTCTTTCTGGGAGACTAATTTTTTAATTCTGTTGATGTTTCTGAGCTGGTAAAAAGCTGTCTTAGTGACAGCTTTGGTGTGGCTGCTGAAAGTCAGGTCTGAGTCTATCAACACTCCAAGGTTACGAACTTGGTCAGTGTTTTTAAGAGCCCAAGTCTCCAGGTGTTTACCAATGCTGACCCTCCTCTCTTTTCTACCAAACAGAATAATCTCAGTTTTGTCTTTATTTAATTGTAGAAAATTCTCCCTCATCCAGGTGTTTATTTGCTCCAGACACAGACACAATAAGTCTATTGGACTGCAGTCATCTGGTGACAGAGACACATAAAGCTGTGTATCATCTGCATAACTTTGAAAATTAATGCTATAGTTTGACCCAGAGGGAGCATATACAAGTTGAACAGAAGAGGTCCAAGGACTGAAATCCTGGGGGACTCCACAAGTCATGGCCACTCGCTGGGATTCATAGCTACCAATCGTAACAAAAAAACTCCGGCCTTCTAAATAGGACCTGAACCAGTTAAGGACTGCTCCAAAAAGTCCAACCCAGTTTTCCAGCCTGTGCAACAGGATTATGTGATCTACAGTATCAAACACAGCACTGAGATCAAGCAGAACCAGAACCTAAGTCATTTAATACTTTGACCAGAGCTGGTTCAGTGCTGTGATGAGGTCGGAAGCCAGACAGAAATTTATCAAGATTTCCACTTTCATTTAAAAAGTCATAAAGCTGGTGAAATACAACTTTCTCAACAATCTTTGAAATAAAAGAGAGGTTAGAGACAGGTCTATAGTTGTTCATTATAGAGGCGTCTAGAGTCCTTTTCTTTAGGAGTGGCTTAATAGCAGCTATCTTTAGTGACTTGGGAAAAATGTCTGATGCCAGTGAGCTGTTAACAATAAGTAAGGGATCACTTTTTACTGAGGTAAAAACTGTTTTTAAAAAGTTGGATGGTATCATGTCAAGAGTGCAGGTTCATCAACCATTTTAAATTGCGACATAACATCAGAATTATTTCTGGGTTTTATAGACCGACTAGTTTTCTTGTTTAACTGTGTGAAATTAATATTTTGCCTAATTGTGTTCATTTTTTGGCTAAAAATGTTGGCAAATTGGTTGCATTTCTCAATGGAAAGGAGCTCTGGGCTTATCTGTATAGGAGGATTTGTAAGTTTTTCAATCATATTAAATAGAGTGCGAGAATTGTTGACGTTCTTGTTAATCATTTCAGATAAATGTAGCTCTCTGGCCTTGCACAGCTCATTGTTATAGTTATGCAGGCTTTGTTTGTACAGCTCATACTGTTTATTTTTCTGCCATTTCTGCTCAGTTTTTCTGCATTCTCTTTTTAGGCTGGTGACCACAGGGGTGTTTCTCCATGGTGTTTTCTGTTTGCTCAAAGTGCTCTTGATTCTTATCAGTGCAACAGCATCCATTACATTCAAGATTTTCACATTGAAATGATCCAAGAGACCATCAACTGACTGCACTGGTTGTTGATAACATAGCTATGGCCCCCACAAACTTAGCACTTGTTCTTTCATTAATGTATCTCTTCCTATCCAAGGAGCAGGTTGTTTGGACTTTCTGAGTGATCAGTAAATCAAACAAAATACAAAAATGGTCAGACAAGGCCAAGTCATTGACCGCAACAGAAGAAATATCAACACCTTTTGAAATAACCAGGTCTAGAATGTGACCTCAAATGTGGGTCGGTTCTTTTACATGTTGCCACACACGAAACATGTTCAATATGTAAGAAAATTCCTTGACATTACCATCGATCATGTTATCTATGTGAATGTTAAAATCACCAGTTAAGATGAAATGGTTCAAATCAGTAGCGATAAACGACAATAATTCAGAAAATTCACCAATAAAATTTGCACATTGTCCTGGACTTCTGTAGATGATTAGAAATAGGATTTTATGAATTCCCCTTAAAAAAAAACTAAGATATTCAAAAGAAGTAAAGTCACCAAATGAAATCTCTTTACACTGGAATGAATCTTTAAAAGAGGCAGCTTCTCCTCCCCCTTTCCTCCCGATTCAACATTTATTCATAAAACTAAAATGAAGGGGTGCTGTTTCATTAAGAACTGTAGCACTTGTGTCTTCTGTTAACCATGTTTCCTATAGAAAAAGAAAATCTAAACTGTGAGTTATTAACTAACAGTGACTTATTGGACAGAGATCTAACATTAAGTACAGTTAGCTTTATAAAGTTTACGCTGGTCTCTGTTGTATTTTGAGTTATACACGGTATAGTTAACAGATTAGATCGATTAACCCCACAAGCTGACCGTGTTTGATTCCTTATTTTACTAACACAGGAATCCTACTGGGTCCAGGTTTGATCTCAGAACAGCTGTCAGTAGTAGCAAAACTACAGCAAGGTCCCTGAAAGCATCATGGCATGTTATCTTTGTTGTGAATTCTGCTGCTCTGGGAACCTCCTGCACATCCTCCCGTGCCCTGCTCTGTCAAGACAGATGATCTAAGAGGAGGATGAGGAGGGGGAGGAGGGGGAGCCCTGTATTTCTTGGTAGATGGTGGTCACTGAGGTTCAGACCGGGATAGAGACATTTGAAGACCTTGGGTGATGTGGAGAAGAGGGTCTGGTGAGGGGGCTGGGAGTTGATTGCCTCTCTGCTGTGTCCTTCGCTCTTATCTGTACACTCATGTTTGGGTTTGCCATCCCAACAGCATGACGCAAGTGTGCACCAAGTAATCTGCATTCAGTTAGATTTGGATGTACACCATCAGGTCTGAATCACTCCTTACAGTTCCAAAAGATATTGAAGTTATCAATAAACTTTATCCCATGGGTGATACAAGCATTTGATAACCATGTGTTCAGGCCAAGAAGTCTACTGAAAAGTTCATTTCCTTTACCCGCTGTAGGAATGGGTCCTGAAATATGAACATGGTGCTCCAAACTGACACAGTCTCTCCAACAGCAGAGAAAAGTCTTTCTTTGGGATCTCAGAGCCAGTTTTCCTCCTCAGACTATCAAAAGACCCTGTGTGGACAATAATCTTCATACCATCTGGATGTGAAGACAGAATGGTTGGCAAGATCTCTGTCAGTTCCCTGACTGATGTATCAAAAAGTGTTAGATTTGTGTTATAGAGTCCCCAATCAGAATTGTGTCTATTTGTTTTTGTGTGGAGACGCCGATAGCTTCTCTAGTCCTCCTGTTTGTGGAATTTTGGCCTCTCCTCCTGGTCTGGTTAGCCCTTGGCTGAGTTTTTATATATCCTTGTATTACATTCATCATCATTCATTTTAATATGAGTCAACACATCATATTTATTTTGTAGTGAGACTTCAGGTGGTGGAGTGAGTGCTGGAGCTTTAAATTTCCTGCTGGATTTACCTCTGCGATGAATAACATCAGACCAGGTTCTGGCCGGGGTTGATGACTTTGGTCTGGCACCAACACTGTTCCAGTAGGAGAGATCAGTGTGATGATCCGGTTTGGGATCTTCCTAGGCTATTCCAGTGTCATTTGAACACATCAAGGGAAGTGTATCAGCCAGGTCTGTAGCGGGAGGCTCCACATTCAACATGCCTTCGCGTATGAAGATTTGACTCGATCCATTTGACAACTCAGTAGCTTGTACAGAAGCTGCAATAGAGTCAATAAATTCTTCATTCACACGAATGTCTTGCAGTGTTTCAGTCCTCTTCTCCAGCTGTGTTATCCTCAAAGAGGGGCGGCGTGGCTCAGCAAGGTAGAGCGGTTGTCTCGTAACCCGAGGGTTGCCGGTCCGATCCTCGGCCAAGTCTGGTTCATGTCGAGGTGTCCTTGGGCAAGACACCGAACCCCTAATTGCTCCTGATGGGTCGTGGTCGAGCGCCTTGCATGGCAGCTTCCGCCATCAGTGTGTGAATGTGTGTGTGAATGGGTGAATGTGATGTATAATGTAAAGCGCTTTGGGTATCATTCCAGGTAGAGTAAAGCGCTATATAAAGACGGACCATTTACCATTTTATCCAAAGCGACATACATTTGAAAGTAAGAACAACACAAGCAAGAATTCAAACAAGATGGGACATCGTAATTAATGTATAGTCAGACTGCTTTGAGTCCAGTTGGACACAGGTGCTGCCATGTAGTGCTAGAGGCAGTGCATATAATTTTTTTTTTTTTTTGTTTTTTGTAGTTTTTCGTAAGTCATTTTGTTTAAATACAACATCACACTTTAATCAAACAATGGCAACTTGGGCATAAGTGCATAATTTTATCACACAATATCATCTTGGGCATAAGTGCACACAGCTTATTCAGTACTTGGTTGAGCCAAAGAGCTGGACAAATCTTTCTAACTCATTCTGTTGAGTAGAAAAGTTAGGTGTGGAAATGCTCCTTAAACAACTGAGTCTTTAGCTTGCTTTTAAAAGTGGATAAGGTCTCTGCGGATCGGACAGAGTTTGGTAGATCGTTCCACCACTGGGGGACAACAGAGAAGAGTCTAGTGACTGATTTTGCGCCATGTTGTGGTGGAAGCACTAGGCGTTTTTTGCTGGCAGAGCGAGAGGGAGTGTAGCTCTGGATTAAAGGTAGAACAGGAGCCATTTGGGTTATTGTTTTGTTAGCCAGAAGCAGAGCTTGGAATTTGATTTGTGCTGCAACTGGAAGCCAGTGAAGAGCGATTAGCAGCGGAGTGACATGAGCTCTTTTGGGCTGGTTGAAGACCAGACATGCTGTTGCGTTCTGGATCATCTGTAGAGGTTTAACTGAGCATGCAGGCAGGCCAGCCAGTAAGGAGTTGCAGTAGTCAATGCGTGAAATGATCAGAGCCTGGACCAGGAGCTGTGCCATGTGTTCAGTCAGGTAGGGTCTGATCCCCCTGATGTTGTAGAGTGCAAATCGGCAAGATTGAGCAACAGAGGCAACATTGTCCTTAAAGGTCAGCTGGTTGTCTACCATGACACCAAGATTCCTGGTAGGAGACATACAGTAGGCACAAGCGTGATAGAGGAGTCAAGCTGCAGGCTTACCTGTGGCGGTAAGGAAGGATTAGCTGGAAAGACAATAAGCTCAGTCTTGGACAGATTTAGCTGAAGGTGGCAGCAGACAGGTCCAGCAGTATAAGGACTGAGGATTGACCAGCGGATCTGGCAACCTGTAGGGAATCAGTAACTGACAGTAGAGCAGTTTCAGTAGAGTGGCCTTGCCTATAGTCAGACTGATATGGATCGAACAGGTTGTTGTCTTGGAGGAACTGTGAGACCTGACTGAAGACGGCACGCTCTAGTAGTTTAGACATGAATGGAAGCAGTGAGACCGGCCGGTAGTTTTCAACCTGGGCTGGGTTGAGTGTGGGTTTCTTCAGCACTAGGGTAACCCGAGCTTGCTTGAAGGCAGAGGGAAAGACACCGGATATAAGAGAGGAGTTGACATGGGTTACTGCAGTTTTGATTGTAGGTAAAATGCTCTGCAGGATGTCAGAGGAAACAGGATCAAGAGGACAGGTCGTGTGTTTTGAGTTGACTAGAAGTTTAGAGACTTCGTCCTCATTTAGAGAGCGGAAAGAGCAGAGTGAGGCACCAGTAGCTGGTTTGGCAAGGCTGAGTTGGTCAGGCTCAGTGAATTGGTTACTGGTGGTAGCAACCTTTTCAGTGAAGTAGGAAGCAAACATTTCTGCAGTCAGCACAGTGGGAGGCTGAGCAGGTGGTGGAGATAGAAGAGAGTTAAACACCATGAACAGTTGTCGGGTGTTGGGAGCATTGCGGATCTTGTTCTGATAAAAGGCTATCTTGGCTGCCTTTAGGCTGGATGTGAAAGTTTCAAGTTTTTGCTGGTACTTAGACAAGTCAGTGTACTCTTTTGATTTGTGCCACTTTCTTTCTGCAGCCCTGAGTCCGGCTCTGTGCCCCCTTAGAACCTCTGAGAGCCATGGACTGAGACGACTTTGTTTAACTGGTTTTGACACCAGAGGACAGAGTTTGTCCAGAGAGGAGGCAAGAAAGGAGCAGAGTGTTCCTGTAGCCTCATTAACAGACAGTAAGGAGAAGTCTGAGTGGGAAGGGAGGGTAGAGTAAACCTCATCAGACAGCTGTGTAGGTCTGAGGGATCTCAAGTTTCTGCGGTAGGACACCATTTTTGGAGCCGCTTGAGTGACATGAGGAAGCAAGACAGAAAATTTAACCAGGAAGTGGTCTGAGAGGTGCAGTGGGGTGACGGAGAGGTTGGCTGTGGAGCAGTTTCTGGTCAGTGCCAAGTCAAGAGTATTGCCAGCTTTGTGTGTTGGAGGAGTCTGTACCAGTTTGAAGTTGAAAGAGTAGATGAGAGCCAGAAAGTCATTTGCCTATGGTTTGCCAATGTGAATGTTCATGTCTCCCATGACAATTAGTGGTGTGCCATCATCAGGAATCTCAGAGAGAATCATGTCCATTTCAGAGACAAACTCATCTATACTGCCACCCGGAGGGCGGGTGACCAGAATGTATGCAGTGATGGGTGTAGAGACCTTTACTGCGTGATACTCTGCGTGATAATGAGCAGTTAGCCATAGGATGGAGAGAGGTAAAGTTCCACTTTTTAGAAATAAGAATGCCCGCTCCACCTCCTCGTCCAGCTGAGCGAGGTGTTTGCATTGACAGAAAGGGCAGCTGGAGTAGTTGTGTTTTCTGGGCGGATCCAGGTTTCAGTCAGGGCTAGGACCTGAATGTCAGAGATATTTATCAATGAACTGATAAATTCTGTTTTGTTCACTGCAGATTGACAGTTCCAGAGACCAAAGGTAACAGAGGGTGTGGCAGACTTGCATGCCATTGGAAAGGTTAGGTTTTGCGGATTGCTGTGTCTATGGGTGACATGTCTTGGCCTGTACCCATATCTGACAGGGATGGGTCTGCTTTGCCCTGAGCAGTACACAGTGGGTGTGACCCGAGTCATGGCCCCAACTGGTTGTAGAGAGAAGGTGCTAACGACAGAGCCCCACACCAGCAATGTAAACCATAACCAGAAACCAAGACAGAAACTCAAGCAGTAAACTCACCTAACTGACCAACCGATTAAAAATCAGTGCTTGTTCAGTGCTTGGATGCTGGATGAGGTGTGTGTGTGGTGAGGGAGGGGGTGGGGGTGAACTATAAATCATCTAGTGAAAAAAGACCTATTCTTTTGCAAAGTATAGTACAATGAAATATGTTTAAAGAAGACAAGCAAGAAACAGTATGGTTGAACCAATTTTCTGGCACATGAACTTGCTTCAGGATTAAATTACTGTAAGTCTCATTGTGGTAATGCACACTTATGAAAATAATTATCATTATTAGGTCTGTACATCTCCAGTGTAAAATACTGTGGCCTTTAAACTGAGTCAAAGTTAAAGAAATATTTCTGGCAGAATCATATTCCAACACACCACTACTTGCCGTCTGAGACTTCAGGATCTTTTTAACAATAAAAACAAAAAGTCTGTAACAGGCTGTCACAAACATCACACCTGACATCTCATTCCTGGCTAGAGGTTTAAACCATTGTCTTTGCATTCATTAATGAATAATCTGTGAGGGGAAAAAACGCCATGGGACAGGGAATATAAGTCATGGCATCAGTTGGTCAACAACAGATCAATCACTCAGCTGTTGATGCTTGGCTAACAAAGCAAAGTGCTATTGTTTGATGACCCCAATTTACCTCTGTCACCTCTTGTCCTTGCTGACTCAAACAAAGCTCAAAAGAGAGCCGTGTTTTCAGGTTTTCATTTTGTCCATCAGCACTCTTCTATTGCCTGGGAGAGAGCAAGGGCGAGGGGGGGGGGGGGGGGGCTCCTGTTTACGGCTACCTCTTCCATCTTGATGTTCCATCCAGCACAGCAGGTTTGGCAGCACTATAGTTAGCACAATAGTGAGTGGTGGTTAAGAAACTACATGTTATCTTCTCTTTGCTGATACACGCAGAAAGCAGTGAAATACTTGTCCCATTTTTAGTCGACAACTATCATCAAGAAGCTTTTTGTTAGATTATAAAAAATGTGCAATACATTGCACCATCTCTGAGTTGTAAAATTTTAACAGCACTCATTACTCTTACAAAAACCACAGCCATGAGAGAGGTTGGTCAGGACAAAGATGTGCTGCACTTATCTTTCTTTTTCTTCTTTTTTGAAAGACTTCATAAGAGCTCCGTTTAGTCAAAATGCTATGGAAGAGACTAAAATTACTAAATTAAATATTAATATTTGAGAAACCATTTAATGCACAGAATTTCCTTGTGGCAACAGTTTTTGTCTACTTCAAGTGTTTACTGTTTATGACCAGTGAAAGTATGATTTGTCATAGTTTCCTACAAAACTTTGTTTTATTCCCTAAAAAAGAAATGTGGACTAGTGCACAAACATTACATTTGTTTGCATGTAATGACTGTCCTTCCATTCCTGTGGGAATCTTCAACAGATATGCAAACTCCATATTTATTTGTTTTATCTCTGGGAGTGCCTCAGATAAAGTTAAAGAGGAGATGTTGAGGATGTGGGGCAGGAATAAAATGGAGAGGAACAAGAAGAAAGACCACTTCTTCCTTTGTTCAGTATGAGAAACAACAGATCTCCTGCAATAAAATAGCCAAGCTTGTGGTGCAAACAAAGACACATTAGAATTATTGGGAATGCAGAATAACCTGTTTGTCTGCAGAAGCATTATCTAGACTTGAATGCTCCTACCTGACTATAAGAGCAGAGACTGACTGCAGACAGAGCAGTAGGAGTGAAGAGGGTGTAACCTGGATATTTTGCTGAGGTGCAGCATTTCTTCACCCCAGATGTTGAACAGTTGAATG
Organism: Melanotaenia boesemani; assembly: GCF_017639745.1. Taxonomy (NCBI): domain Eukaryota; kingdom Metazoa; phylum Chordata; class Actinopteri; order Atheriniformes; family Melanotaeniidae; genus Melanotaenia; species Melanotaenia boesemani. The sequence goes on from NC_055685.1 coordinate 14,985,965, forward strand.
TGAGTTCCTTTTCATGTTATTCGTTATTACAATATCTTTATACTGAATATGTCAGCCAACATTACTGCCAACACTGTGTGCACAGAAATGAGCTGACTTTTGGGAAAGTACAAAAATGACAACCCAGTGGGTCCAAGCTGATCTTTAGGCATTTAAACCACAACTTTCTCTTTCCTACTCTTTCAGCTTTACAACAAATTGTCACTTGGGTGATTATTTTGTCAAATACAGACTCTGCATACAGATTCTTCCCTTTGGGGAGTAAGTGCATAACCTTGAATTCAATTCAGTTCATTATTCACCTCCATCACATCCATGTGTCTGTATTGTATTGTAGCTGCTTGTGTATACTACTTCGTGTGGTAGCATCACAGACAGCAGTGTTCAATTGTGGAAGCATCACTAATTATCAGATTTTTATCAATTTGTTTTAGTGATTTAAAACAAAAGTGCTTTGATCATTGTGTATGTGTATCGTGGTAATTGTTGAATGTAAAGACCAGATTCAGTCTGCTCTGTCTGACTGACACCTACAAACCAACAGACTGACTGAAACTATTGTTTAGTTATATGTTTATGACCTGTCAGGTAACACTCCTTTATAACTAATTTTAATTAATATTAATTATGACTTGATTTTGATAACTGTCTTTGGACACCTAAGCTGTCCTAAAGATGTGTAATATGTGTACTGATGTACTGAAATGGATGTAATTAACAAATGTGATTTTTAATTAACCATAAATATATATGCATACATTTTTTTCATGTTTTTAAATGGAAGATGTAAATATTTGAGTACTTTTGTCTTAATTTATAACATAAAAACTGCAAAAAACAGCTCAGTCTCATGAGAATCTGTAAAATATAAACAGATATAAGCTTCCAAATTCTGAGGTGGAAGCATTTTTTTATTCATATGTTTTCATTTAATAGTTCTGTGGCAGTTTTAGCCATATCATGTAATGGGAACCATATGTAGTGAGTATAACGGCACATTCACACATGCACTGTTTGGTCCACTGTAACCTAAAACTTTTCATTCAGCATGTGAAACTGTACATATTCCTAATCTAACCATATATTTTTATATCTAAAGCTAACCATGTATTTTAAAATTAAAATGTTGTATAATTTTAACTTGACTGGTAACTGGAACCATTAGCATGTGTGGGTGAGGTAGATAAGCAAGAGTGGCAGAAGTAGAAAAGCAAACATGCTATTCTATTAAAAAGTGAAAGATGCAAATGAAACTAGTAAAGCTTAACTTGACTCTTTAAAGCATTCTCTCAAATAAAGGTCAGGGGCTTGATGCCATCTACTACACCAACCTAAGGCATTTGTTAAGAGTGGCAATAGTCAACATCATTATATCAGAAAGGAAATGTGTGGTGAAGTTATTGATAGCGGGATGGGAGCTGTTTTGCAGAGATTACATGCATGAGCAAAACATAGACCCTGGTCAGTATTTTAGCCTGTATCGAGAAACAGCTATGTATTTTTCCATGGACCAATGCAGGCATCTTAGAATTTTTATGATGTTACATGAAAGAAAACTCCATCAAAAATCAAATCTTCAAATAAAAGTGAAGGTTATGCCTTTTCTCTAAACTCTCTCCAGTGAGTCAAAGACAGTCCGATGTTGACTCTTTCCTCTTGCTTTGTTGTTTTCTTGCTTTCTTTTCCTTACTTCCCCGATGATGTCCTCTTGGGTTTCTTTGCTGAATCAGCTATGGTGCATGTTGAAAGAAAGGCAGGGTGTTGATATCTGGTTGGCGTGGTGCCATAAAGTGAAATGCTGCTGTAAAATTCTGCACTAAAGCAAAGAAGAAAGGTCCTACAGGTCAGTGGTGCTAAACTAAATATCATCTACCAAAAGACATAAAGCCAACCAAAAAAAAAAAAATGTTAGAGATCTGGAGATGAATGAAGATAAAATATCACTTTTATCAAATTGCCATTATGAGTTATTAATATTTCCTTCTTTTCAATGAATACAAGCTTTCTAAGTCATATAGTGCTGAGTACACATAGTTAATATCTTGCAACAAATGAAGGTAAATGGGATTTAGTTACGTTTAACTGTAGTTGTGTTATTAGTTTGAGATTGCATGTTTGCAACTAACGTCCCTCCAGGGTAGCTTAAGATGCCGAAGCCGTTTATGATCGTTAAATTGTCTCAAGCAGCTATTCCATTGCAACACAGTAATAATACATGTTAAAAGTAACCATTGTTAATTATATAATACACCAATAGCAAATTTAAAGAAAAATTAACAAATGCCGATTTTGCCTTTTGAAATTCGCTGGCAAGTTTTGCAAACAAGATAAACTTTCATTATTAGTTAAAGTATCAGAAGTTGATAATCGACTGAATGGATTCCAGGAGCAGAAAAGGTTGTTCACGGCAGCTCTGTGATGCACCGATATGGTTGTGTTGTAGTTGAGTGTTTCTCCTCTCTCCTCTTATTGCATCCTGTCTCTGTTCAGATTTTGCAAACACTGGTCAAATCTATCCAAGGCCTTTCAACCATGTTTTCACCATGACTACTATGACACAGACTTTACTGGGCGAGATACAAATTGCAGGGGGTATGTCATGTGAATGAATTAACAGAGGAGTTATTTGGAGAAAAACAGAGGAAGGTAGCATCTAAAGGCTCACATGGTCTGCATTCATAAATACACCTAAAGGCTTACTTTATGAAGACCAGAGATTTATCCTCCTTCTTTTTTGTTCTTTTCTTGAGACTGATTGGTTTTGAGAGATTGAGATGATAATGTTGTGAGATACAAATGAGGAGGCTGTGAAAAATCTCATTTAAAAAAGCAAGGAGAAGCGCAGCCTTGTAAACAAAATTCTATTTCACATTGTTAAAAGGTAATTTGTCTCCATCGTGCCTGGCATAGCCTTCATAAATAAAACAGGAATGCACACTGCAGGTGAGGTTTATTTTTTCTATTTTTCCCTTAGTTTTTGTTTTGTTTGCTTCAGTGCTTGCATGCAAATAATACATCTAACGAAAGAGTTGATAGGAAATACGTTAATGATGCTTTAACACAAATTCTATTCCTATTTTTTTTTTTTTTTTTCTTTTTAACACAAGTGCATGCACTTGTAGTTTTAGGCAAGGCAAGGCAGTTTATTTGTATAGCACATTTCATGTACAAGATAATTCAAAGTGCTTAACATAAAACAAAAGCATTACAGATATTTTGAAATAGTAAAAGGCATCAACACATAATCACAATAAAATAATAAATTACATTATTTACATTTAGGAAGTGATGCAGAAATACGCTTGTTTTATAAAGCAAAAATGGACAGATAATGCATCTTTTACACAAAGCTTTAAAGCTCTGCAAAATGGCTCTCTGGACAAGACAAGGTAATTTTTTATCTATTGTGGATGTGAACTGGGTTACCACCATAGTACAAAATAAAGAACTAACTAATGTTTTTAAATAAAGATATAATAACGAATGCAGATTTTTTAGCAAATTTTCATTTTTTTTCATGGAATAATTGCATTGAATTTTCATAATATAATGACACTAAAAGCACCAGTAATATTTCTCTCTATTTTTCTTGTCATGTTGGAAACCATAGTGTGAGCATATACATATATATATACATATATATATATATATATATATATATACATATATATAAAATGTGGTTATTAAAAAATAACAACTTTCCTATAGTAGATATTTATTAAAAAATTTAAATTGTCTTTAACAAAAGATCCCATATATATATATATATGTATATATTAGTGCTGGGCATCGATTAAATTTTTTTAATCGCGATTAATCGCATGACATGCTGCGATTAATCGCATCGTTAGGCGCAAAATGTCTCTTTCCTTTAAAAGAAGGCCTACAGCTATATAAAGAAAATGCAGTATATTTTGGTTTACAAACACGACATCAGGGGTCTCCAACCTGTGACTCTGGAGCTGCAAGTGGCTTTCTGGACCTTCCAAAATGCCTCTAAATATGTGGCTAAAATAATTTGTTTAAATCTATCTTTCTTGTCATTAGGTTGGAAACCATGGACTTTTTTTCCCTTTCTTTTACATCATTTTCCACAAATATCTACATTCCTTAGCAGAAAGTCTGACTATCCTCTTATTTTATAAATGCTTTATGTTTTTCTTCATTTTAAAACCTTAAAAATGGAAATAAAAATGTGGTTCTTCAAAAATAACAAACATCCTATGGTGGCTCTTCATTAAAAATATATATTAACTTGCCTTTTTGAAAAGTCCCGTAACATTTGCGTCACTAAAGTAGTTTTATTTAGCTGGCTAAGGGAAAAGTGGCTCTTTGGATTGGAAAGGTTGCAGACCCCTGCACTAAACACATAAACAGGTTTAGCAGCAATTTTCAGATAGAATGTTTCTTCATATATATTTATAAAATCAAATATTTATGACAAAGAAGGATGAAATGTTCAGGATTTACTAACTAAAATGTAAAAAGTCAGCAGGATGAATTTAAAGCTGTGAAGCTGCTTCCTTCTAATCACAGAAGGAACAATATGTGATGAATATCAGCATCAGGTGAACAGACAGAAAGCAGGATTATAATCTCACAGCTTCTAGATGGTGAGGAGAGAGAAATATTCACAATATGCACAATAACTTCCATCCATGCACCTTCAGTGTTTCATTATCCATGTTTCTGGCCTATAATTTCTCTAAACTTTAATTTTCAGCCTCCGCTACCGGGAGTTAAGGGGTTAACATCTCATTTCCAGGTGTAGCGTCAGGTCTGTAGATGTAACTCTAAACATGTGTGGTATCCACAGAAAGTCCAGAATCTCAGCTACCAGCTCAGTAAAACCATTTCTATCACCACCAAACACAGTTAAGACAACAAATTATTTAAAGAGCAGCTACACAAAGTCCGAAAAATATGTAAACACAAATGATGTCTCCCCGTGTCCACCCCACGGCATGAACATGAACAAATGACTCCTCTACTGAAAGTTCACATCTCACAGGTTCCACAGCTGGAAGTTTCATCTCGCTATGACCAAGATTCACCGAACCAGAGGTAGAAGAAGACCCGATTTATGCGTCACGTTTGTAAAAGTCAGAAAGCATGTCGTACCTTTGCTGTCTTGCATAAATTAAAACCGCATTTATTAAAGAAAATATAATAAAAAAGTTTCCCGTCCAAAAATTACGATGTTCTGTCCATCTGCATGTATTTTGACAAAGAGAAATGTTGGTTCTTTTTTTCTTCTTCCTGTTACAGAAAGAAAACATCTCTTTATTTTAATAAACCCGCTCTCTCCCGATCATGTCAGACGCACCGCTGCAGCAGGAAAGGGACACATGGACGCCATGTTACTGTCTTCAAAGCCAGTGGCCAGCAAAAAAAAAAAAAATTAACGCTCGATTTAAAAAATTAATGGCATTAATTAAGCATTGCGTTAACGCGCGATTAACGCGTTAACGTCCCCAGCACTAATATATATATAAATACATTATATATATATTTATATATATATATATATATATATATATAAATATATATATAAATTATGATATCATGTAAAAAAAACAACCATACTGCAATACGATCTGAAACAAACTTAGGCTAAGCTGGGTTGTGACTTATCTTTTCACTTTTTGTAGTAAACACAAAAAGTGTATTAAATATTTTGTTCATCAAGATTTCATCACCTTGTTTCTTGGAAGTTAATTGACATATGTCCGACTAGTATAAAGAAGTACTATGAAATAATACTCTAGGCAAGGCAAGGCAAGTTTATTTGTATAGCACATTTCATGTACAAGACAATTCAAAGCGCTTTACATTAAACGTTAAAAGCATTACAACGGGGTGAAGGAAGAATTAAATAGTACATTAAAAGCAAACTTAAAAAAAAAAAGTAGAAAGACTTAAATAAAACAGGAAAGCTAAAATTAAAAAGAAAAGATTAAATGAAAGAAATATAAGTTACAGTGTGATGAATCAACAGTTTTTTTGATAAAAGTGTTTAACCCTGATTTAAAACTGCTGAGAGTTTCAGCAGACCTGCAGTTTTCTGGGAGTTTGTTCCACATGTGAGGAGCATAAAAGCTGAACGCTGCCTCTCCATGTTTAGTTCTGACTCTGGCAACAGAAAGTAGACCTGACCCTGATGACCTGAGGGATCTGGTTGGTTCCTAACGAACCAGAAAATCTTAAGTGTGTTTTGGCCCTAAACCATTCAGTGCTTTCAAAACTAACAGCAGGATTTTGAAGTAAATTCTTTGACAGACAGGAAGGAGGTTATATGAACCACTTTCTTAATCTTATTGAGGACTCGATCAGCAGCATTCTGGACTAACTGCAGTGTTCTAATGGACTTTTAAGGGAGGCCTGTTATTTCACTTTGGTCTTCATTTAACCAAAGGATGTTCTGTTAAACCCAATCTTTAATTTAACTGATGCAGTTGATCAGTGTTTCGATTGGATTATAGTCTCCTGTTGAGAATGTTATGTAGATTTTTGTGTCATTGGCATAGCTATGTAACATTATTTGTTGTTTTATCATTTGAGTGGCAGCATGTAAATGTTGAACAGCAGTGGCCCCATGATGGAGCCTTGGGGAACTCCACAGGTTATTGTAGTTCGCTCAGATTTGTAGTCGAAACTCAAGACCAGAGGTGACCGAGCTTTTTCTGTCTGAGCCCCTTAACTCTGAAACCACCTGCCTGAGGAGATAAGGCTGGCACCATCAGTTTAATCTTTTAAGTCAATTCTTAAAACGCACTTTTATCGACTGGCTTTTTTATAACATTTTTATTTACTTTATTTTCAAAATGTACTCGTGCATGTATCTTTTCATTGTTGATTTTATTACCTTACTTTGCTGTGTGCTGTTCAGCACTTTGTAAACCTTGTTTTTTAAAAGTGCTATAAAAATAAAGATTTATTATTATTATTATAGACACAAAGTAGTGCCTGTCTTTTAAATATGACTTAAACCAATTAATTGCAGTGCCAGAAAGTCCTACCTGGTTTTTCAGCCTGTCTAGTAAGATTTTATGGTTGACCATGTCAAATGCAGCACTAAGTTTCAGTAGTACCAGGACTAAAATGCTTCCACTTTCTCTCAGGCGGATGCCATTTAAGACTTTAACTAGAACAGCCTTAGTGCTGAAAACCTGACTGGTAGACATCAAAACAGTCATTTAGTCTCAGGAAGTTGTGTAGCTGTTGAAATACAGCTTTTTCTGTAATCTCATTAAGAAAGGCAAGGTTTGATATCGGCCTATAGCCGAACTTAGACGAGTCTAAGTTTAGTCTTTATCAGTAGTGGCTTGATGACGGCTGTTTTTAGGGGTCTGAGGAAAGACACCTGAAAGCAGAGACATGTTTACAACCTGAAAATTATCTGAGGCCATGCATCCTGAAATATTCTTGAAAAAACATGTTGGCAGGGCATCAAGACAAGCAAGTGATGGTTTTCAGATGGTCTCATCCAGGTTTGTAGGCCTGATTGAAAAAAAGTGTGTCATGGTGTTTATGTCTCCTCTGTGTGGACACATTGATGACGTATGTCCTGCCCCTAGCATAAAGGTCGGTAATTAAAAAAATAATAAACAATGACAAACTGCATAAGCTGACCAAAAGTGAGTGAAATGCATAAGAAAAATAAATACATAAATAAATAAAATGGCAGAAAAAGTGAACTGAAACCCATACAGTTTTAAAAGGAAACACATACTGCTTCATCTTCATTTATTTTGATTCTATGTATAAGCAGATGAATCATCCAGTGTTTATTCAATTTTTAAATGATAAACCAAAGAAAATCATTGGGACAGGATGTTAGCTTTTTTTCTTTCTTTCTTTTTGTCATCCAAGAATAAATTACAAATGGGTAAAATGCGTCTACAGCCAACAGAAGCACTTCATAATTTTGGTATACTTGTTGCCTGATATCAGAAAGAATTATACACTCATTTATTCTGTTTCCAGCTCCAGACTGAAATTACATTCACTCTAATTGATTTCTGTAGTGTAAGGGGTCATTTTTCCCCTATTAGTGACTGTGATGACAATAATTAAATCAAACACAGTTTTAGAAAGAGACGATGTGGTAGAGACGGGTTACTTTTAAAGCAGTTTGTATTGGAAGCTTGACCAGGTGACCTCCCCTATTTCACACCATGCTTGATTTCTTATAATGTTTAAGTACTGTGGTATTTGCACAAAATTGAGCTCCTGCCCATAATAAATATTCCCTTTTACAGGTTTCTTTTTTCCCATGATCAAAGCTGGTGACATTTATTTTATTTTACTGTCTAGACCATCCTTTGTAAGGTAAGAGAACATAGGGGCAGCTTTTTTCAGAATTATGTAACTGCATCTTTACTTCCACTTCTACTTAGCATAGTGTAATGCAGAATAATTTATCTGTTCCCTACGAACTGATTATGAGCATTTGTTTTTTCACCAATTATTCATTAAACTTCTAAAACAACCAGATTACCATAAGCATCATCTTCAAAAAGAAAAAAAAAAGGAAAAACCTCAGATTCTAATGTTGTTTGTACGTATTGACAGCTTACATCCCTGACGGACCACCGTACTGTGGTGGAGAGGGTTGCACGTCCCCAAGATCCTGAAAGCTTGATGTTGGGGGCTTTATGCCCCAGGTAGGGTCACCAATGGCAAACAGGTCTCTAGAGGAGAGACCAGACAGATTGCAGCTTAGAAGACCCCGATAATGCAGAACAATGTTGGTTTAAAGTTTCCCTTGTCTGGAAGTAGGTCACTGGAGGCAGGGCCGAAGGCGAGCAATTGGTGTTTGGGCCTTTGCCCATGGGGCCTGGTCAGGCACAGCCCAAAAGGGTCACATGGGTCCCCCTTCTGTGAGCTTATCACCTGCAGGAGAGGCCGTGGAGGATGGATGCAGTGTGAGCTGGGCGGCGGCCAAAGGTGGAGACCCTGGTGGTCAGCTGCATGTCTGTGACATCTTGGACATAAAACTGACATTTATTTGCAATACAAAATAGGTACAAGATTTACAAATTTACATGAAGGAATGCAGCTTGTTGCAATCCCCAACCTGTACAGAGAACTAGACTATTGTGGAGATTTCTACATTGAGGACAGAGATAAAAACAGAGAGATGTGTAAGTAAAACAGTGGAATTAAAAAAAATTCTGAGTTACACTGATATACAATTAAACTACCCAACTTAAGATTTAACTGGACAAATACACAGTGCATAGCAGAGTGAGAGAAATTTAAACAAACACAAACTATACCTAAGTAATCAAAGTACAGGCTCTTGTAAAACAAAACTAAAAGGAAAATAAATAAAAAATAAAAAAATAAATAAATAAAATAATAATAATAATAATAATAATAATAATAATAATAAACAGCCCAAAAGACATGGTTTGGTTAATATTGTTCAAACAGGACTGTTTTGTTGAGCTTCTGGCACATTGTTTCTCTGGAAGCTAAGCGTCGTCATCTTGGCAATATGGTGCAGGCTTAGCTTAAAAACAGGGACACAACTAATGTCAGCAGCATATGGTGGTGACTGTCTATGCCATACTGTGTGCAGCTGATGTGCTACTCCAGCAAAAACACATTCTCTGACCTGATCCTCTTCCGTACAATGTACAGGACCTCCAGCAGTCTGATGGGCTGTGATTGTCTGGAACTTGCTGATGCCTGGCGAATGAGCCGCTCTGCTGCTCTGATGACCCTTACTGTGCTTTCTGGTGGAGAACACAAGTATGCCAAGCCAAGCCAACTTTATATATAAAGCACTTCACGACAGCAGCCACTGAACGAAGTGCTGAACATAAAATGATTAAAAACAACAAAACATTTTGCTGCACATTTAAGTAATTTTTCAAAGACAAAAGCTGCAATTTTAACATGTTCAAGTATCCAGAATTATAGCCATGTTAAAAACTTTTGTAAGAAACCAAACCGTTTGTAAGTCCATCAAGATTTCAGCGAAATAAGAGTATTTGCGTTTGTACAGAGCACCCTCAGATACAACAGATCTTACGAGAGAGCAAGGCTGTGGCAAGATGGCCACTGGGTGAAGACGTTCGAAACTCCGCCATAAAACATCTAGTATTACTGTAGATATCTGTGGTCCTCCCCTCCAGTAATTTGTTGGCAGACACAAAATGCCAGAAGCCATCAGACACAAATGTGTCCTGCTATAGATGGATGGTTCATTACTTTGAGTTGGGAATGTCCTCCCATTAATCTTGTAGGGCAGGTTGTTCAAAAAGTTTAATCCGGATAAAAGCTATCCGGATTTGGGAATCCCATTTTTCAGGATGGCGGATCACGTAATTTGGCTTACTTTTACCCCGGTCTTTCAAAGCAAAATAGGATTGGATCACCCTGATCCAAAATCCCGTTTTTCAGGATCACCAAAACCGGATTTCCAGCTTGTAGATCAATGTGTGCAATGTGAAGAACAACAACAGGTAGACGAGACGGTTTGCATGGCTTTGCGGGTGGAACCACCCGTATGGGGCTATTATTGTAGCAATATTATCTACAAATCCGTGTTGAAAGTCACAAATGCATACAGAGAGTCGTGTATCCGTATCTTAATTTGTGTGTGCACAGTTGGATTCGCAAATGTGTAAATAAATCCACAAATGTGTGATGAGATTTCTGTGTCTGTACAAGAATCTGCAAATGTGTAAAACAACTTGTGTGTAACCTGGTTTGCAAATGTGTAAAAAAATTCCACAAATCTGTATTTAAAGTTGCAAATGTGTAGACCAATCTGTAAATGCGTGCTAAGATCTGCACATGTGCAGACCGATCTGTATCCACAGAGAGACATGAATGCCGGGAGTATTTCAGCTACAAGACCCAGAAATACAGACAAATCGCTGGTTACGAGTCAAGCAGCTTCTGGATTGGCTCTCTCTACACACGTGGATTTTGCTACACTTGTTCCGTGAGAAATCCACAAATGCGTGTCAGGATTCGTATCCGTAACGCTTGGGTTTGCGTGCCCTGACCGCTGGCTCACAGGCTGCCTCACTCCGGCTGCCGTTGGTTCGCTTGCTCTGCTTCTACTGAGTGCGCGCGAGTTTCACCAGGGCAGGAAAGATGGCGGTGGCTGCTAATAGCGAGACGGATCAGATGTTTGGGGCCACAGATAATCCGTGGGTAAGTGACGTTCAGATTTTAAAAACAAATACAATGTAACATATATAATGAAATACAAATGTGAAGTTATGGAAAGGCTATTAATTTGGTAATTAGTAATGCAAGTGAACAGGGCTATTTGCCTCTAGCCGTTAGCTCTGCCATTCATGATCTTAGAAGTCACAAATATGTTCGATTGTATAGCATTCTTTGTGAATTTGGTGTAATTGTTAAGTCAAACCTCCGTTACATCTTAAAATATGGCAAATACAGCATTTTCCAACGCTGGTCCTGGTACTCTTATACTACATGTTGTAAATGTCTCCCCCCCTCAAACACTCATGATTCAAATGAGTGGGTTGTTATTAGGCTTTTGAAGTTCTTGATGATAAGTTGATCATTTGAATCAGGTGTGTTGGAAGAGTGACACATTTAAAACATGCAGGATAGTGGGCTTCGAGGACTAAATAAAGTTTTTCAGTTTTAGCTACTCTATTCCATTTGATTCTGTTTACTGTCATACTTGGACCGTGATTGTGGGTCTGCCAGGTCCTGGATCTGTACTAGAGATGCGCGGATGGCGGTTACAGCTGCGGACTCCGCAGCTAATCCGCGGGTCGGGCGGGTGACATGACGAAAAATAATATTTTAATTAAATTCGGGCGGGTGGCGGTTGAACTATCAAATGAAAAACTATATATATAGGCCTATATCGCCTACGTTGTTCATATGTTAGCCTAAGTTCGAAAAATTGAGCACACTTTTCATCAGGCAGTAATTTGGCCTAGTAGCTTACTTGCTCTACGCATGCTGCTTTGTTTGGACCAGAGATCAGATCAGAGAACAGAGATGGCAACGCCAGCGAAAGTGGTACGTGACAAACTTAAAAGTGGAGAACTAAAAACCAAAGAAAAAGAAGGACGAAAAAGTGCTGCCTGGGACAAATTTTTCGAGGTGGTGAATCAGGATGACACCAGTGCAGGTTATGTCATATGCAAAAGCTGTGAAGCTGTCTATGTTTATGACAGTCATAAGACGGGTACGTCTAACATGGTGCATCACACTTGTGTCAAACCCCAAACCTCCACAAACACCTTGACAGCTTTCCTCCGTCAAGACAAGCTTTGGGGTGCAATAGGCCTATACGTTTTTGGGGTTGCTATATGGACAATTAAGAATGTGAACGTGCACGCTGTGCGGTGGAAATAATTTTGGAATGAATGAGCTAGTCTTATCGAGGCTTCACAGTTTGTTTGCTATGTGCCAGTTTGCTTGTAGGCTATTGCCAGCATTATTGTGGCCCACTTATCACCTGTAGACCTAAAATCAATCGGCGGGTTGCGGGCGGGTGCGGTTTTGAAAATTGGTCAAAAACTTGGGTGCAAATGGATAGCGGACGGATTGTGAAATTTTGCGTTGGGTTGCGGATGAAAAAATATCCCATCCGCGCACCTCTAATCTGTACCAGAGGCAGTCTGCAATTAAAACAGTGGGCTAATAATTTACATCTTTCATTAGCTGCACAGTTACCGGTAGTTGGTGCAGAAAAACATTTCAATGAACATATTTTTTTTCTTTTTTTATTAGTAATTAACTTAAGTGGGCTCTAATATTAGAATTTTACCATGCCTTTAGTATGTTTAGAAAGTCAAAATTGATATAGTGTACTGTAAAAGAGTTGTATGTTAAACTAATGTCTTATCTTTTCTGTTTGATAGATTTTACTGCGACACAACATTCTTGAGAGGCTACATTCTCGACTGCTCCACATTTTAAATCACAGACCATTAGATTTGGACCGTATGGAATTTGTGTGCACTCAAGACCTTGTTTTCTGCAGTGCCGTTTCAAGCAATATTGGCATTCCAGTGTGTATAATGGACACACTGTCTGAACTGTGTAGGTTGATCAGGGATGAAAAGGAGCATGCCCAAAATCTCCAATCAAATCTTCTGGTACAAATGGGCACAGGTCATGCTGGACGTCCCAAGATTAACTTTAGTCAAGAGTACCTTCAGTATCTTCTTGGAATTCCCTTATCCGTCACAACTATTGCAAGATTGTTGGGAGTGTCAAGACATACAATCCACAGAAGACTGTCAGAAAACAACATGTCAGTGGCTTCACTGTATAGTCAAATGACAGATGATGAGTTGGATTCCATGGTCACAGACATAAAGATGACAATGCCACACTGTGGTTACAGAATGATGAAAGGGGCCCTTAAAGCCAGGGGTCACGTGGTTCAGTGGGAACGGGTAAGGGCTGCAATGCACCGGGTGGACACCATAGGTGTACTGACAAGACTGACTTCAATGGGATGTGTTGTAAGACGCTCATATTCTGTGCCCTGTCCAAGGTCTCTCATCCATATTGACACCAACCACAAACTGATCAGGTAAGAATGATCTTGTGTGTATACAGTTGTATAAAGTAATCTCAATTAAAAAATCTCAATTTTAACCTTGGCCAATTTATATATTTATTTTCATTTCTCTTTGTCTCTCTATCTCTACAGATATAACATTGTTATTTTTGGCGGCATAGATGGGTATTCCAGGAAGGTAGGTTTGTGTTAAAATTGAATGCAATTATTATGGCAAGTCTATTTTTTTGATCATGTATGATATTTGATTCAGTTATTTTGAATATCATGATTAAATGGATAATTATATTCTTTAAAATTTATCCTTTTATTCTATATAGTTTGTTTCTGATATTCATGCTATATAACTATAGACTTGTTCGGGACAAAACCATAGTGGGAATGACAATGAAATCTGTTCACAATTCTATAATAAAGTGTATCATGTTTTATAAAAGCATACGTATACATTGTGTAAATATACAAAGATCGGTAAACTACATCACACAGACTGATATATATATATATATATATATATATGTATATATTCATATATGTATATATATGTATATATATATATATGTATATATTCATATATGTATATATATATGTATATATATATATATGTATATATACATATATGAATATATATATATATATACATATATATACATGAATATATACATTGTTCATTGTCATTCCCACTATGGTTTTGTCCCGAACAAGTCTATAGTTATATAGCATGAATATCAGAAACAAACTATATAGAATAAAAGGATAAATTTTAAAGAATATAATTATCCATTTAATCATGATATTCAAAATAACTGAATCAAATATCATACATGATCAAAAAAATAGACTTGCCATAATAATTGCATTCAATTTTAACACAAACCTACCTTCCTGGAATACCCATCTATGCCGCCAAAAATAACAATGTTATATCTGTAGAGATAGAGAGACAAAGAGAAATGAAAATAAATATATAAATTGGCCAAGGTTAAAATTGAGATTTTTTAATTGAGATTACTTTATACAACTGTATACACACAAGATCATTCTTACCTGATCAGTTTGTGGTTGGTGTCAATATGGATGAGAGACCTTGGACAGGGCACAGAATATGAGCGTCTTACAACACATCCCATTGAAGTCAGTCTTGTCAGTACACCTATGGTGTCCACCCGGTGCATTGCAGCCCTTACCCGTTCCCACTGAACCACGTGACCCCTGGCTTTAAGGGCCCCTTTCATCATTCTGTAACCACAGTGTGGCATTGTCATCTTTATGTCTGTGACCATGGAATCCAACTCATCATCTGTCATTTGACTATACAGTGAAGCCACTGACATGTTGTTTTCTGACAGTCTTCTGTGGATTGTATGTCTTGACACTCCCAACAATCTTGCAATAGTTGTGACGGATAAGGGAATTCCAAGAAGATACTGAAGGTACTCTTGACTAAAGTTAATCTTGGGACGTCCAGCATGACCTGTGCCCATTTGTACCAGAAGATTTGATTGGAGATTTTGGGCATGCTCCTTTTCATCCCTGATCAACCTACACAGTTCAGACAGTGTGTCCATTATACACACTGGAATGCCAATATTGCTTGAAACGGCACTGCAGAAAACAAGGTCTTGAGTGCACACAAATTCCATACGGTCCAAATCTAATGGTCTGTGATTTAAAATGTGGAGCAGTCGAGAATGTAGCCTCTCAAGAATGTTGTGTCGCAGTAAAATCTATCAAACAGAAAAGATAAGACATTAGTTTAACATACAACTCTTTTACAGTACACTATATCAATTTTGACTTTCTAAACATACTAAAGGCATGGTAAAATTCTAATATTAGAGCCCACTTAAGTTAATTACTAATAAAAAAAGAAAAAAAATATGTTCATTGAAATGTTTTTCTGCACCAACTACCGGTAACTGTGCAGCTAATGAAAGATGTAAATTATTAGCCCACTGTTTTAATTGCAGACTGCCTCTGGTACAGATCCAGGACCTGGCAGACCCACAATCACGGTCCAAGTATGACAGTAAACAGAATCGAATGGAATAGAGTAGCTAAAACTGAAAAACTTTATTTAGTCCTCGAAGCCCACTATCCTGCATGTTTTAAATGTGTCACTCTTCCAACACACCTGATTCAAATGATCAACTTATCATCAAGAACTTCAAAAGCCTAATAACAACCCACTCATTTGAATCATGAGTGTTTGAGGGGGGGAGACATTTACAACATGTAGTATAAGAGTACCAGGACCAGCGTTGGAAAATGCTGTATTTGCCATATTTTAAGATGTAACGGAGGTTTGACTTAACAATTACACCAAATTCACAAAGAATGCTATACAATCGAACATATTTGTGACTTCTAAGATCATGAATGGCAGAGCTAACGGCTAGAGGCAAATAGCCCTGTTCACTTGCATTACTAATTACCAAATTAATAGCCTTTCCATAACTTCACATTTGTATTTCATTATATATGTTACATTGTATTTGTTTTTAAAATCTGAACGTCACTTACCCACGGATTATCTGTGGCCCCAAACATCTGATCCGTCTCGCTATTAGCAGCCACCGCCATCTTTCCTGCCCTGGTGAAACTCGCGCGCACTCAGTAGAAGCAGAGCAAGCGAACCAACGGCAGCCGGAGTGAGGCAGCCTGTGAGCCAGCGGTCAGGGCACGCAAACCCAAGCGTTACGGATACGAATCCTGACACGCATTTGTGGATTTCTCACGGAACAAGTGTAGCAAAATCCACGTGTGTAGAGAGAGCCAATCCAGAAGCTGCTTGACTCGTAACCAGCGATTTGTCTGTATTTCTGGGTCTTGTAGCTGAAATACTCCAGGCATTCATGTCTCTCTGTGGATACAGATCGGTCTGCACATGTGCAGATCTTAGCACGCATTTACAGATTGGTCTACACATTTGCAACTTTAAATACAGATTTGTGGAATTTTTTTACACATTTGCAAACCGGGTTACACACAAGTTGTTTTACACATTTGCAGATTCTTGTACAGACACAGAAATCTCATCACACATTTGTGGATTTATTTACACATTTGCGAATCCAACTGTGCACACACAAATTAAGATACGGATACACGACTCTCTGTATGCATTTGTGACTTTCAACACGGATTTGTAGATAATATTGCTACAATAATAGCCCCATACACCCGGAGCATGTAACATAATATGTGCATGTATTGACCTGTATAACATTGCGCCCCTCTCTTTGACAATGTTAATGACGCACGTGAGCCCGTGTGGTGATGGACAGGACGTGTAGTGAGAGATGCAATCAGTAGAAATTTTTTATTTATTTATTTTTGACAGGTTTTTTACTGATTATGCAGTGATGAATAACAGGAAAATTGAATATTGTTACTGGATTTGTTTGGGGGTTTATTTTGTGGGGACATGATGTCACGTTTTTATTTTAGCCATTTTTTACTGTTTTATTTGACAATGCTGAAAGGCTTAATAGGAGCCTATCCCTATGTTAACCACCTTATCACTGTAACGGTTAAATAAGTCAAGTGCAAAAAAAAATATAAGCATATTCACCAAATAAAAAGTTCCATTATTTGATCAGCTGTTAGGTTGTAGGTTGCAGTTTTTTGCTGAAATCTGCCTTGTAATCCTGATCTCTGTTGGGATCAGGATAATCCTGTTTTCTTGGATCAAAGTAATCCGGATTCTGCTAAAAAGTTTTGAACAACCCAAACTGGGTGTTTTATCTGGATAACAACCAGGATTGGATTATGTGATCTAAGTGGATTTCGGAATCCGGATTTCCGTTTTGAATTACACGTTTTCAAGATTTGATCATTTCCAATAACCTAAATCCGATGGGATTACGTTTGAACAACCACCCGTAGTGACCCGTAGTGATCATGACTTAAAGTGCTATAAGAAAGAGGGAATGACCCCTTGTAAATGTTTCTGTTACTGCACAGTTTAAAATTTTCACCTCTGTTTAGTGGATCAGTTGTTCTTCAACAATTAGCCATAGCTTTATACCACCCATCAGTCAATTAATTGGACGTACTTTTCTAAGCTTTGACTAAATGAAGTGCATCTTAAGGACGATATAAAAAAAAAAAAAAAAATACCAATTTGGTCAAATAAACAACTGCCAACTGAAACATTCCAAAGAATACTGGCTTGGAATTTCGAAGACTGGGAGCGTCTTTCAAAATAGTGAGCTCTGTGAGAGGTCCAAATTTCCTTTCAGCAATTTTTTTAATTCTGTTCTCTTTATCTTCACCCAGTTTCAAGGCAAAATTATGCTGGACTTACTTGGGGAAAAAAAAAACCCACTAATTTAAGTACACTACTTATTTACTGTTGGGTAGATGAAGAAATAAGCAAGAGCAGTTTCTCTCACCATAACACTTAATTAAGAACATTAGTGTGGTGCACAGGATTTTACCCACATAGAGTTAATCAGAAAGTGACATTAGTCCTCTTGCTGTTAATTTAAGCGCAGCAATAACAAAGAGGGGGCAATATTATTAAATCTTCCAAAACATGCTTACAAACAGTGGGACTGTCCTTCAAATACAAATGAATGTAACCCTTTTCTATCACCGCATTTTATAATAGCATTTCCTTTGGCAACTATAAATATTTTTTTATGTGGACGGCAGATATGTCCGGTAAATAGACCCAGGCAGGATTTTTAATTTAATGCCTGATGATTTTTTTTTCTCAAAGAAAGACAAACTGTTAAAAATAGTTTTTCGGTGTCAGAAGTCAAATAGTGTAAGATATAAATGTTAATTTTGGAGTATTCTCTGCTGCCCTTGATGATATAAAAATTTTTGCCTGCAAGTACGTTCTTCAAATGTCATTAAAAAACTGGCATTTTGCCCTATCTGATATTTTTGCATTAAATCTGGCTTTCACTTTTATTGCGATATAATTCATTTAGATGTTGATTTTATTAAAATTCTTGCAAGATGCTGTGAGTTTTTGTTGTAAATATACATGTCTGTGAGGTTTTAAATACTGTGAGAATTGATTATATGCACTAATAACAGTTATAATGGCAAAAATCAATATATGTTTTGTTTTTTATTATTCTAAAAATAAAAATAAAAGTTTCTTTTCAAGACAAACCTAAAGCTATGTAAAGATGCATAGTGAGTATCACCTCTTTGTTTCACACTCCCCACTTTTGTGACTAAAGTTTTCATGTAAGTCTAGGCCGCTGGTTTTCTTACCAGCACACATGAGACAGAAATAGCTACTGACAAGTTGTTAAATGAAATAAAGCATTTACCCAGTTATTTCACTCAGAAGCACTTAGACAACAAAAACAAAGCTACTGTAAAATAGTATGAATAGTGGAATGCCAACATTGAAGCAAAACGGAGGAGAGGGGAACAAAACATTGACCTGCAGACGACCAGGATCTGACATTAGCTCTAGAAAACTATGGTTGTGGCCAAAGTTGTCAATAAAAAGAAAGGGACATAACCTGGATTAACACTGGCTTGGTATTTCCAAAATGTGGAGCATTGCGAGAGCTAAAGAGGCTACAATTTGACTCGGAGCTAGCACCTCTCCAGGACAGTAGGTAACAACATAAACGTTAAAGGTTACTTGATATGTTTTACAAAATATATATATAAAATATATAATATTACTTTATGTGTTTGCACTTTGCATATTCATTAGAAGACGAGGTGAGCTGAGGTTAGATGAAAGATGAACTTGCCATATAGAGGCTCGGCACACAGTCTGATTTAGATAGCATGAAGCCTTAATTTGACATTCACACTGAGGCTACATGCCACTTCCTGGTATTCTTAGTGCAGGATTATATCATCATTAAGGACTCAGAATGCACATTTACTTTGTAGGATTTATAATACACCTGTTGGGTGATAAACAATATTTCAGTCAAACTTAAGCTAGTCTTAGGTTAAAATGGACAATGAGGGTTTATTTTTGCCTCAACATCTACTTAAAACTGGAGTGTAATTTGGAATTGAAAACTTTGGATTAAAAGTCATTGTAACAAGTTTAATGTTACAATGACAATATCTTGAAAGCTTGTTTTTGTAAAAACTGTGACCATCACCGTTGATTTGCAATATTTTCTGTTTTGAAACAAAAACAATAGAAACAGAATTATATTAAAAGATCCATCCATCCATTCATCCATTTTCTTCCGCTTATCCGGAGTCGTTCGGGGGGGCAACTGCCTAAGCAGAGAAACCCAGTCTGAACCCAGCTCATCCGGAGGGATACCGAGGCGTTCCCAGGCCAGCCGAGAGATGTAGTCCGTCCAGCGCGTCCTAGGTCTTCCCCGAGGCCTCTTCTCGGTGGGACGTGCCCGGAACACCTCACCAGTAGGCATCCTAACCAGATGCCCGAGCCACCTCATCTGGCTCCTCTCGATGTGGAGGAGAAGCGGCTCTACTCTGAGGCCCTCCTGGATCACTGAGCTTCTCACCCTAGCTCTAAGGGAGAGCCTGGCCACCCTGCGGAGAAAACTCATTTTGGCTGCTTGTACTCGCAATCTTGTTCTTTCAGTCACTACCCACAGCTCATGACCATAGGTGAGGTTAGGAACGTAGATCGACCAGTAAATCGAGAGCTTTGCCTTTCGGCTCTGCTCCCTCTTCACCACGACAGAACGATGCAGAGTTCGCATCACTGCAGACGCCGCACCGATCCGCCTTTTGATCTCCCACTCCATCCTTCCCTCACTCGTGAACAAGACCCCGAGATACGTGAAGTCCTCCACTTGGGGCAGGACCCTATTGCAGACCCAGAGAGATTACTCCACCCTTTTCCGGCTGAGGACCATGGTCTCGGACTTGGAGGTGCTGATTCCCATCCCAGCCGCTTCACACTCGGCTGTGAATCGCTCCAGTGAGAGCTGAAGATCACGGCCCGATGAAGCCAACAGAACCAGATCATCCGCAAAGAGCAGAGACCCAATGCTGAGGCCACCCAACTGGATCCCCTCAACAGGGGCTGCGCCTAGAAATTCTGTCCATAAAGGTTATGAACAGAATCGGTGACAAAGGGCAGCCTTGGCGGAGTCCAACCCGCACTGGAAACGATTCTGATTTACTGCCAGCAATGCGGACCAAGCTCTGGCACCAGTCGTACAGGGACCAGAAAGCTTGTACAAGCGAGTCCGGCACTCCATACTCCTGGAGTGGCCTTCTCCAAGTCCAAAAAGCACATGTAGATTGGTTGTGCAAACTCCCATGCCCCCTCCAAGACCCTGAAGAGGTTGTAGAGCTGGTCCACTGTTCTACGATCGGGACAAAAACCACACTGCTCCTCCTCGATGTGAGGTTCGACAATCCGATGAACCCTCCTCTCAAGCACCCCTGAATAGACCTTGTGACAAGTGTGATCCCACTATAGCTGGAGCACACCCTCCAGGCCGTCTTTTTGAAGAAGACGTGTTGGTAGGATTGAGAAGGTCTTCGAAGTATTCCTTCCACCGCCTCACAACGTCCCGAGTCGAGGTCAGCAGCCCCCCCCCCATCCCCACTGTACACAGTGTTGACAGAGCACTGCTTTCCCTTCCTGAGCTGCCGGATGGTGGACCAGAATCTCCTCAAAGCTGTCCGGAAGTCATTCTCCATGGCCTCTCCAAACTCCTCCCATGCCCGAGTTTTTGCCTTAGCGACCGCCGAAGCTGTGCTCCACTTAGCCCGCCGAAACCCATCAGCTGCCTCTGGAGTCCCACAGGCCAAAAAGGCCCGATAGGACTCCTTCTTCAGCTTGACAGCATCCCTTACTGCCGGTGTCCACCAACGAGTTCGGGGGTTACCGCCACGACAGGCACCGACGACCTTACGGCCACAGCTGCGGCTGGCCACCTCGACAATAGAGGCACGGAACACAGCCCATTCAGACTCAATAGGCGCATTCCGACAGAGAAGTTCTAAGAACGCAGTTCTAATAACTGTCCTAGTTCTAAGAACGGCCCTTCTCCAGGGGAACTGTTTCATGTTGCATTCGCACATGAGTTGGGGGCGGTAGCGGGACCGATGCGACGCATACGTCTGCGACAGTGACGTGTGATTTAGCGCCACATAACAACAAAACAACCCGCTAAAAACAAAACAACTCGGCAAGCTAATATGGAGAACGAAGAGATCGTAGTGTTCATGCTCTGCTTGATGGAGATGTTACTGATGGACGATACAACCAGGCATCTCACGTCGAGGCTGGAAGGCTCCTGAAAGTCAGAAGATGAAGAATCCAGCAGCAGGAGATACGCCACGGACAAAGGAGACGACGTGTAAGTTTAACTTAATAAACATGAACATACATGTATACATGATGTACACATTTAAAGAAAAAATGTTCCATAGAAAATGCATAATTTCATTTTTTTTTTTTTCATTTTTTTGTGTTATGTGCAAAATAAAGATCTCATCATCTGCTATTAAGCTTTGTGTGTTTTATGGAATCATCAGTAGAAAGGTCAAGGAGTAATCCGTCACTGGAGGGTTGGTTGTGACTGACTTATGGTTTAGAATTATGAGAACATAGTCACACAGATTTAGCGTATATGAAGGTAAAAATATAAAAAGGGTGGTGAAATGTTTACAGGTGTGTAATTTGTGTCCACAAGTATTTGATGTCAGATCTTGGTTAAACATGATAAACTTCGTTCTGTGATATGGAGCATATTATAAAGTTGATAAACTAACGTAATTTACACCCAGGGATAAGACTTAAAATGTAGCGACCAAAGATGGATTATTTAATATTTCATAGCTGTGATAAGTTAATAACAACTCAATATTTTTATTAGCTAATATTTTATAGATGTGGCCAGAGCACATCTAGCAGACACAAACTGAATACTTCAGACTCTTTACAAAGTCATTTATTTTTTTATAGTGAATACAACAGAGCAAAAATAATTATTTACATGTGTGTGAGTGTATGCTCTGCATATCACACTGGCTTTTCCTGCCGCACGCAGGAGTCATTTGCTGCGGCGTTGCCCGAGTAGGCATGTCGGTGGAACACACTGTCGAATTTACTGTTTTTTCCGTTCGTCCCACTCCGGTTGTCGTGGTCCTTAATTTATTTGTAGTCTTGTGTGAGTTTTCTACATGCGCTGCTTCGCGTTATCCCGCGTTCTCTGACTGAGAGCTGATCGTCAGGAATATTTTTATATTCCGCTGCGAACCTTCAAAACCTCTCTGAAAATCCTCTGTGGTGTAGACGGTCAGAAGAGCTTCGACCTCCTCGTCGGTCCATTTATCGCTTGCTTTGTGGTTGTTTTTGTCCGTATGTGCAACCGTGTTTTTTAAATGTGGGGGGGACACAAAATGCGGAAATCTGGCAAGGGGCGTAGCTACCAGTCACGAAACACCTACGTCATGAGGGTTCTTATAGAACCCCGTTTAGATCCTGCCTCGGAGCAGGAGCTAAAATGGTTATAGGAACTGAGGGCTTTGGTCCCTAGTTCCTATATGTCGGAATGCGCGAAAAAAACGGCCTGGTTCCTGAAAAGGTTATAGGAACTGCAAAAGGTATCTACAGTCGGAAAGAGCCAAATGCCCCCGCCTCACATGGGACATGGTTGAAGCACAGCCGCAGATGGGAGTTGAACTTCTTTCTGACAGGGGACTCTGCCAGATGTTCCCAGCAGACCCTCACAACACGCTTTTGGGTCTGCCAGGCCTGACCGGCATCCTCCCCTACCATCTGAGCCAACTCACCACCAGGTGGTGATCAGTTGACAGCTCCATCCCTCTCTTCACCCGAGTGTCCGGAGCCCAAGCCATGCGTCGACGTGAGTCCAACTATATCTAGCCGGAACCGTTCAACCTCACGCACCAGCTCAGGCTCCTTTCCCGCCAGAGAGGTGACATTCCACGTGCCTAGAGCTAGCTTTTGCAGCCGAGGATCAGACCGCCAGGGTCCCCGCCTCTGGCAGCCGCCCAGCTCACTGCACCCGACCCCTATGGCCCCTCCTGCAGGTGGTGAGCCCACGGGAGGAGAGGCCCATGTCACCCTTTCGAGCTGAACCCAACCGGGCCCCATGGGCAAAGGCCTAGCCACCAGGTGCTCGCCTCCGTGCCCCACCTCCAGGCCTGGCTCCACAGGGGGGCCCCGGTGACCCACATCCAGGCAAGGGAAACCTTGGTCCTTGCTTTCTCATCATCATAGGGGTGTATTAAAAGATGCTAAATTAATAAAAAGAAAGGAAAATGCAATGATTATAAATTTTCCTTAACATGTTTACTGCTGATCTTTAACAACTATCTTTTCAGAAACAGGTTATTTCAGCCCCAGGCTAAAAGCTATATCAAAGTAAGTGACAAGGCAGGAAGGCACTCTAGCTTAAAGGAATAGGAGAAAGTTGAAGTATTACCTTAAAATGGAAATTTAAGCTTTACACATTCAATCTTTTTTGTTAAAGAACATGGTTTTATGAGTTCAGGAGGTAAGTCAAATATAATTTCTACAGTACAGCACGCATGGCCAAGTATGACCCCAGTTATGATTGAGTTTCAAAAGCAATTTCTAGAGGCAAAACAAGAAGCAGATGCTTGCAGAGAAATGGGAAGAAAACATTAGAATGAAGCCAACAGGAACAGTGAAAAAAAGAAAGAAACAAAAAAAAAACCTGAAAACTAAGTTGAAACTTTTGTGTGCCGACAGTCCAGTGAAATTCTCTTGAGGAACCTGCAGGACCTTTGGGCCTCTATCAGTAGAGCCATATATCGCCAGTGTCTTGTGGCTGTGAACTCAGTGAAGTTAATTTCTCCACCATAGCAGGTAGGTCTGGGTGGATCAATACAAATATTGATATTATCAATACCAGAGCTAGTATCGGTATAGATTGATGCCAGTGTCATGAGATCGATATTGTTCTTACAGAGTGCTTTGGGGCCAAAAAGCCAAAGGTTGAGAGCCAACCTTTGTAGGTTTTGCTTTTGTTTAGCTAATTTGCACTCTTGACTTTTTTTTTCTCAAACAATTGTGTGATAAAAGGGAATAACAGAGTTATTTTGTTATTTAGTTACATTCTTGATGTTGTTTTATATTGTTTACAAATAAAAAACTTAAATTAAAATTTTACATTTCTGCCACGCAGTTTCTTAATGTTTAATCCAAAGTTTATTTGACAATAATCTTTATACTGTGTTTGATTATGTAGTGATCTAGCATAATTAAACATAAATATTTAGATTAAAATATTCATTTTAATAATTAGTATAAAATGTGGGTTAATATTAAGACAAACCTCGGGCACCACCAACTTTTTAATCTAATGGAAACATTAAAGTACTAGATTAATTACCTGAATAAATTAATTAATTCAAGCTGGTCAAATCAATCAATCAATCAGTCTCAAGACGGTATTGTTCTTATTTGAAGGGACCTATAACATGAGTCCAAGGGAAAATTCACAAAACCACAACCAGTTAAAATAAATGTGAATATTTATTAGCTAGTCAAAAAATGTGCATATTGTCAGAGGAATGTTTACAAAAGAGGTTTGAATAAGAAGAACATAAATCAACATGTTAAATGCAAGTATGATGTTCAGACCAGAATTGTATTGTAAGGCAATATAATATGTGGAGGGAAATTGAAAACTGAAGTTAATTAACATGTAGTGTTAATTTAACTAATGTTTAAAAGAAGGATGGAAAGTATTTCTAAATCCTAAGAACGCTAAGAGAGTCTCATCTGTTTAAGCTTGAAGCCTAACTCAAAAGCAAATTGTTTTACCAACTCCACCACCAACCATTTCTTAGCAGACAAGCAGAGATCAAGACTGGTAGGACTAGTCCGGTTCCTTGGACTGAGTCGACCTACTTACAACCATTGTGGTGACACTCCAGTGCACAGGGTGAAAACCTGGACAGGTGGTTAGGATCCCAGCTGAGCTTTCAGGAAGGCCCGAAGATTTGTCACATGGGATGGTTACCAGGTTTGGGTCAGAAGGTTCTGTCTGCTTATTTGGTCTCGAGAAATAGTAGATAATGAATTTTTGCAGTGATATGGCCAAAGATCCAAAAGCCCAGCTTTGATGAGTCAAAAAGAAAAAGGAAACTTTGTAAAGTGGTGCTGAAGCATGAAAAACTTGATTTAACAGTTATCAAAAATCTGTATAAAAGGGGATAAAGCATAAACTAAACTAAGTTTTAATTAGTTAAAAACAAAAACATGTGCAGGTGGATTTCCGCTCTATTCATCCTTCACGCACTTACAAATGCAGGCTCAGAAACTTAGCCCATGGGGATGTACCTTGGTGCGCCAGGGCTAAAACCCCATACTTCGCCTGTTTTCCTCTCCATTTCTGAAGCGACTTCTCTACCCCATCTGTTCATCATCGTTCTCTCTTCTCCTCCATCATCTCTGAATGGCAAAACACATCTCTCCTCAACTCCAAAACTCCACTTCCTCCTTTGTCCTAAGTTTTTTTAAAGTTTTAGATTGGTACATGCTCACACATAAGTGTGGTGGACTATTTCAACAAATGGCGGCTCTGTGGGCTTGGTTCAGTATTAAACCTTTTGATTAGCTTTGTAATAGTATCAGATTAAACATTTGTGAATACATCTGTACACTCCAAGCTATTAAAATCTTAAAATGATGCATTGTTAAAGACCATATATTGATACCCACTGTAATGGACCTTGATCACACAATAAAGTAAAAATGAAAGTCTTTACATTAAACAAAGAAATAAATAAATGGTTAATAAAGTTTCAGATCAGATCAGATGAATCAGACTTGTCAATTAAACCTTGTACCAATGATGATGATTGTATGAATATAAATGCATACAGCATCTGGACAATATTTAACATGACTAAATGTATTGACAGAATCTTTACCCTCTTTTCTCAGACAAAGGAAGTCTTTCTGTTTGAGTGCAGAAAACCTTTAAAAGTTTAATTACTTTATGGAATATTAAGATAAACAAATGTACTGGTGGATTTCACCAGATGGTCTGTCTGTGTCTCAGCTGAGATAATAAACCTGTAGGGAGGTTTAGCTTATCTTAGAAAAAGCAAGTTTTGAAAGTAGAAGGAAGTCCTCCAGGTCATGAGTTTGGACCTCCACCTGGAAGCAGTAAAACCTTAGTTCGTTTTAGTCATATCATGACAGATTTGTGGGTATGCAGAAGATTAATTCAGAAACTTCCCAGATCCTGAACGTAACATTTTTGACAGTATTCAAACTGAGTATTCCGTAGTCTGAAAAGTTTGTTCCATAGCAAATATTTTACACATGCTCGTGCATACGGAAAATCCTACAACATTCTGTAAATTCATGGCAGAGAATTTAATTTAATTTAATTCAGTTTTATTTTATTTCATTTCATTTCATTTAAATAACACTTAATTTGACCTATGGCCCATCACTGTTGCAGATGTACACAAAACCCTTTTAGGACTAAATGTAAAAAAACAGCAGGGCTGGACAAACTGGATGTATTTTATTTTAAACTTGCTGCTGACCTTATTGCTGAGTCTCTGGCCTATATTTATAATTTAACCTTTTTTACTAAAGAAATTACTAAGATTTGAAAAATGATATTTGTTCTTCCACTTTTAAAAAATGGTGACTCATCAAATCTTAATAACTATAAGCCAATTTTTAATTTGTCACCTCAAGCAAAGATTTTGGAAATACTTGTGAGTGATCTACTAAAGGTATTTTAGATAGCAATGCTATTTTATCCCCATATTAATCTGGCTTAAGAAAGTCCTGCAGTACATTAACACAAGCTACTAAAGTTGTGAATGATATAATCAGGGCACTAGAAACCTAACAGTGCTGTGCCTCTCTTCATTGATTTTTCCAAAGCCTTTGATACAGTAAATCATGAGGTGATAGGGAATAGACTGGTCAGTATCGGACTTTCAGATTCTTCTGTGGTCTGGTTCACTAATTGCCTTTCAGACAGAACTCAGAAGGGCCATAGGGGTTGGGTGCAGTGTGAGCTGGGCAATGGTCAAAGGCGGGGACCCTGGCGGTCTGATCCTCAGCTGCAGAAGCTAGCTCTAGGGACGTGGGATGTCACCTCTCTGGCGGTGAAGGAACTTGAGCTGGTGCGTGAGGTTGAGCAGTTTCGGCTAGATATAGTTGGACTCACATCAACACATGGCTTGGGCTCTGGAACCACTGTCCTTGAGAGGGGCTGGACCCTCTTCCATTCTGGAGTTGCTCCTGGTGAGAGGCGTCGAGCAGGTGTGGGCATGCTCATTGCCCGCTGACTTGGCGCCTGTATGTTGGGGTTTACCTCCGCCTTGAGGTGGGGGGACGGGTCCTGATTGTTGTTTGTGTTTATCCACCAAACAGCAGTTTAGAGTACCCACCGTTTTTGGAGTCCTTTGAGGGGATGTTGGAGGGCACTCCCTCCGGGGGACTCCCTCGTTCTGCTGGAGGACTTCAATGCCTACGTGGGCAATGACAGCGAGACCTGGAGGGGCGTGATTGGAGGAATGCTCCCCCTGATCTGAATTCGAGCGGTGTTTTGTTGTTGGACTTTTTTGCTCGTCATGGATTGTCCATAGCGAACACCTTGTTCAGGCATAAGATAGTCCACATGTGCACTTGGCACCAGGACTACTCAACTTTATAGTCGTATCGTTGGACTTGCAACCGCATGTCTTGAACACTCGGGTGGAGAGAGGAACGGAGCTGTCAACTGGTGGTGGTGAGTTGGCTCAGATGGTGGGGGAGGATGCTAGTCAGGTCTGGCAGACCCAAGTGTGTTGTGAGGGTCTCCTGAGAACATCCAGCGGAGTTCCCTGTCAGAAAGAATTTAAACTCCCATCTCTGACAGAGCTTCAACCATGTTCTGGGTGAGGCAGGGGACATTGAGTCCGAGTGGGCTGTGTTGCGTGCCTCTATTGTTGAGGCGGCCAGCCGCAGCTGTGGCCACATGGTCATCAGAGTGGCGGTAACCCCCGAACTAGTTGGTGGACACCATCAGCAAGGGATGCTGTCAAGCTGAAGAAGGAGTCCTATCAGGCCTTTTTGTCCTGTGGGACTCCAAAGGCAGCTGATGGGTATCGGCAGGCTAAGTGGAACACAGCTTCGGCAGTTGCTAGGGCAAAAGCTTGGGGATGGGAAGAGTTTGGAGAGTCCATCGAGAATGACTTCTGGACAGCTTCGAGGAGACTCTGGTCCACCATCCA
The DNA here is from genome assembly GCF_017639745.1 of Melanotaenia boesemani. NCBI lineage: Eukaryota > Metazoa > Chordata > Actinopteri > Atheriniformes > Melanotaeniidae > Melanotaenia > Melanotaenia boesemani. The sequence goes on from NC_055685.1 coordinate 15,014,679, forward strand.
GTGGCTCAGGAGGGGAAAGCATTGCTCCATCAACACTGTGTAAAGTGGGGATGGGAGTCCCCATCGACTCGGGATGTTGTGAGGCGGTGGAAGGAATACTTCAAAGACCTTCTCAATTCCAAAAACATATCTTCCGATGAGGAAGCAGAGTCTGGGGACCCTGGTGTTGGCTCCCCTATCTCAGGAGCTGAGGTGGTTAAAAAGCTCCTCAGTGGCAGGGCCCTGGGGGTGAATGAGGTCCGCCCAGAGTTCCTCAAGGCCCTGGACACTGTAGGGCTGTCTTGGCTGACACGTCTCTGCAGCATTGCGTGGACATCAGGGACGGTTCCCCTGGACTGGCAGACTGGGGTGGTGTCCCCCTCTTCAAAATGGGGGACCGGAGGGTGGGTTCCAGCTACAGGGGGATCCTCAGCCTCCCTGGTAAGGTCTGTTCAGGAGTGCTGGAGAGGAGAGTCCGTTGCATATTTAAACCTCGGATTGAGGGGGAGCAGTGTGGTTTTCCTTGCAGTCAGGGAACAGTGGACCAGCTCTGCACTCTCTTCAGGGTCTTGGAGGGGGCATGGGATTTCGCTCAACCAGTCTACGTGTGTTTTGTGGACTTGGAGAAGGCTTTCAATCACGTCCCCCAGGGACTCCTGTGGGGGGTACTCCTGGATGGAGTATGGTATGGAGTGCCGGACCCCCTTGTACGAGCTGACTGGTCCCTGTACAACTGGTGTCAAAGCTTGGTCCTCATCACCAGCAGTAAATCAGAATCGTTTCCGGTGAGGGTTGGACTCTGACAAGGCTGTCCTTTGTCACTGATTCTGTTCATAACTTTTATGCACAGAATTTCTAGGCACAGCTCAGGTGTTGAGGGGATCCGGTTTGATGGCCTGAGTGTGAAGCGGCTGGGATGAGAATCAGCACCTCCAAATCCTAGACCATGGTCTTCAGCCAGATGGAGTGGAGGGTGGAGTGTCTTCTTCGGGTCGGCAATGAGGTCCTGCCCCAAGTGGAGGAGTTCACGTATCTCGGGGTCTTGTTCACAAGTGAGGGAAGGATGGAGCAGGAGATCGACAGACAGATCGGTGCAGCGTCTGCAGTGATGCAGACTCTGCATCTGTCTTTTGTGGTGAAGAGGGAGCTGAGCCAAAAGGCATAGCTCTTCATTTACCGGTCAATCTACGTTCCTACCCTCACCTATGGTCACGAGCTGTGGGTAGTGTGGGTAGTGACCAAAAGAACAACATTGTTCAAAATGAATTTTCTCCGCAGGGTTGCCGGGCTCTCCTTTAGGCATAGGGTGAGATGCTCGGTGATTCGGGAGGGGCTCAGAGTAGAGCCCCTGCTCCTCAGCATCGAGAGGAGCCAGATGAGGTGGCTCCGGCATCTTGTCAGGATGTCTTCTGGACGTCTCCCTGGTGAGGTGCTCTGGGCACGTCCCACCAGAAAGAGGCCCCAGGTCAGACCCAGGACACATTGGATAGACTACATCTCTCTGTCATGCTCCGTGGTATAATGCTCAGATTTTCCAGCTGCCCTGAATGCATCATCTCCTCCCATTCATGATTAGGGCTGATGCGCTCCACCTGTTCCGAGCGCTTTATATACCGGTCTGTGACAATCCCTCGGTGCCAGATCATCTTGGTTCTTCCCTGCACGTATCCAGCCTTTATTATCCTGCCTGTCTGCCCGCCTGTCTTCGACCTTGTATTTTGGACCTGGATTCCGTCTTGGCCTGCCCCCTGTCTGGTACTCTGCTTTGGTTGTATTTGGCTCACCTAGCTCTTTGACCTCTTGATTTGTTTAACAGGATTGGATATTGGATCATGGACTAAACCTATCCTTCCCCATAAGGAATCCACAGATACCCCTCTGCTGTCAACCCCATATGGTACCCCCGCCTGCAGTCTGTACTCCTCCACTAACATCCCGCACCCCAGCGGTCTCCCTCCCGGCTGCCTCTCTCCAGTCTCTGGATCCTTCACTCAGTCACACGTTGGAATTACCTCCGCTGGTCTTCACACCCACTCTTTATCATCTTCTGCTACCTGCTTCCTAACCCCTGTCTCTTGTGTCCACAGACATCTGATCGGAGAGAGACCAAATTGCACATTCATAATATTCACTGTGTACAATAAAGACCTTTTACCTATCCCTGGGATTCTGAGTTTCACTGAGTCCAATCACCTGAGTTATGACACTCTCGGCTGGCCTGGAAACGCCTCGGGATCCCCCTGATGAGCTGGTAAATGTGGCCGGGGAGAGGGAAGTCTGGGTTTCCCTGCTTAGGCAGCTGCCCCTGCAACCTGACTCCAGATAAGCGGCAGACAGTGGATGGGTGGATGGATGGATGGATTGATGGATTGATGGATGGATGGAAATGATTTGGGTAAAAGTGTCCAAAATTAAATTTTTCATTTCTATGCAGACAATACCATCATTTATTGCTGTGAGGAAACTTTGTTGAAGTCTGTGAAATGTTTTGCTTTTAAAAATTGCTTTAGGAAAATTGAGGCCAAATTTTTGCATTTGAGGCTTGTGCTTAATGCACATGGAACAAAAATGATGATTTTTATCTAAATTACAAACACATCACTGTACATTGTATGCTAAGGTTGGTTGGCTGTCCCTGTCTGCTCGCAGGCTTCCTCACTGGTACATTTTGATCTGTAAAGCTATTATTGGACTACTCCCTCAATAACTCTGCTTTTATCTTTCGTTTAAATACAACTCAATGCACAATCTGCAATCCCAGGTCTGTCTGTCTGCCTCAGTGCTTGCATTGAGTTTGGGAAGAGGACATTCATGTATTGTACTACCTTTACTTGGAATGGAATTCAAAAAATAATCAAGCTTCAGTTTAAAACCCATGTCAAAGACATTGATGGGAGTCATGGGATTGTGAAGGTGCTTTGCTGCATGATATGCTGTAACATGGTGAATTTTCTTTTTTTTATTTAGTACTGTTTTAATGTTTTAATGTGTGTTTTAATATTGTTAAGTATTGTTTATCTCAAGCATCTGCCTGGTAAAGGTTAAATAAAATTAACACAACAGTATTTTCTAACAAAGCCGTCTAACTCTTATTTGGTAACACCATGACTAATGTGGGGTGTTGAATTTATCATAATCCCTGTTGTCACACTTAAATTAGTGGACTGTTTTTTAAAAAAAACTTGGGATTGAGATGCAAAACTAACCAGCTGAGTAAACTTTACTGCCATCTAATCCACCAACCAACTGGCTCTCAGCAAGGGAGAGTAAAGCAGGTGTCACTGCTGCATAAAGCTTCATAATATCAGTAGTACTAAGTTGTGTGTTCTGTTATTTATTTCTGCAAATAGTGATGTTACATCAATTACTCTGGGAATTTATTAAAACAATAATTTAAAAAATTAATACTGAAGAAGATGATTCTTTCTAACCTTTTCTAAATAAGCAGAAAGTACTAGATACCATAACCTCTTCATCACTTCAACTTTCCCACACAGCAAAAATAATTATATTCTTAATCTCCACATCACTGCTCATTATCTTTCTGGCCATTAGCTTAAATTCTGTTAATGCCAAAGTTATTTTGTCACTCTGCCTTTCAGACAATTTTCTGTGCAACCCGCATGGGTTATCCATTTTAACTGTTTGAGCAATCCCTTAACTTTGTGACAGTAATCATCTAGACTCTAGAGGGGGTCTGGTCCCAGCCTCCTCATTTAGGAATCCATTCCTCATATAATATTGCTGCTCATCAAAGTATATCTGCCAAAAACTTTTCATTATGCATGCTTGCATTTTGCAATATAACTATCTGTCAGTTGAACTCTTGGCTTTTCAGTTGTATTATAGACAGACAGACGGACGGACGGACGGACGGACGGACGGATAGATAGATAGATAGATAGATAGATAGATAGATAGATAGATAGATAGATAGATAGATAGATAGATATTAACTAGCAAATTCTCTACAGTGTATTCACTCATTGGAGAACCAATGAACCATGAAATTGTAGTGGAGTAACCATCACAGACATAAACATATAAGTAATTAGACTATCTAAGCTACAATACAGTTGCAGTGTCCTGAAAGCTATATTTCTATTAAACTGGGATATTTTCTTAATTTTCTTTTCTATTAAGATCAAGCAGAAAGACAGAACGTGTGTGTGTGTGTGTGTGTGTGTGTGTGTGTGTGTGTGTGTGTGTGTAAAAGATTATTTTTATGTGTGCTGTTTGCATACTTTCTAATATGAACAGAAACCTGCATCATGTGGTTTACTTTGAGTGGGTCTTATGTGGTTTGTTGTATGCAACAGCCGTCTGTTGCAGATCCCACTAGATTAGCTTTGCTATACAAAATGATACCCTCCGGCTACATGTCCCACTTAATGCTGGAGTTTTTTCAGAGAAGCTGTCACTGACTTGGCTTTCTTGCAGATTCTTCCCACACCATGTCAGCCATTACACCCTTGTGGCCAATCAACAATGCTGCAAATAAAATAAAAAAAAGAAGAAGACCCGACTAGTAAAATCATATCAACAAGAGAACCTCTGCAAGCTGATTTCAAAAACAATCAGAAAGCACTTGCTTATGTATTTCAGTCTTGACAAGTGTCATCTAATCTCTGTGCAGGCAATGGGCACAAAGTAAACCCTCTTTGTGCTTTTTGCATCCACTTGCTTTTGTAGGGGCACATCTGTGGTGTCAATCACACAAATGTTGCACATTAGATTAGATCTTGCCAGACATCAATCACAGGAGCGCAACTGAAAGCAGCAACAGAATTCTCACCAGGATTAAGCTGCTTTTTAAATTGGCTGCAGTGATCAAGATGAGCTGTGGAGCTGAAACATAAAGTAAGCCAGAGGATGGAGGCGAAGAGAGGGAGGACAGGAAAGCAGTGGATAATGAGCTTTGCGAGAGAGAGGAGAAGGAGGAGGGTGCGCTGGGGTGGGGGTTAACTTGAAGACTTATAGCCATGGTTGTCTGAAATGAGGAAACTTGAGGAAATTATTCACTGAGTGGTAATTAAATTCTCTATGAAACTTTAAACCAGCTAAATAAATAGCTTTTCTTAATTAGCTTTTTTTTATTCTTCCTTTGAGCAACTTCCAGCATCTTATTATGTGTTTGCTTTACCTTAATCTCAGAAAATAGGATGGTTTGGACCACTTTTACTAACAATTCTCTCAAGCCATTGATTCTGTTTTGGTGAAATATTACCTGCCTTTTACAACTGAACATATTAAAACATAATCTGAATACATTTTAGCTTATATAACAGTGTGTTAATCCATGTGCACACATGTATGTTATCATTTTTACTCCACATATCAACTGTAATGAGGACTGGACATATACTTTTCAACAAGGGCCAATATAAAAATAGCTCAGGAGTATCAAATTAATAGTCTAGTTGTTATAGTGCACGCACACAGTGATATAACCTTTTTCTGTCTGGAATGTTTATACTGTATTTTGATATTAATTCAATAGTGCTACTTTGAATTGAACTGAAATTAAATTAATTGAACTGAATTGAATTGTAAATTAAAATTGACCAATATAAACCCCCATTGTGCTACCAAATTCCTTTTTCTGATTTTTTTATTGTTATTTTTTTCTGTTTAACCTTAACTTGCGAGGAACGCTTGAGCACATACTCAGCTGCTGCACTGTGGCACATGGAAGAGGACAGTACCTTTGGAAGAATGACCAAGTTCATAAGACCATCACTGATGCCATCAGTTCAGGACTTGAGTGGACAAAGCAATACCACTCCTCCAAGAGAGCCATCGCCTTAGTCAGAACTGGGGGCAGGCAACCCCTGCAGCAAGAACACCTGTAGGCATCCTGACCTCCGCAAGAGGCTGGCAGCTTGCTGGTGGACCTCAGGTGGCAGCTGAAGTTCCCCAGCCACAATGGTGCTGCCACCCTGAGCTTAGACATTGTCCTTGTGTCTGAGACTTCCAAACAGGCCGTGATGCTGGAGCTGACAGTCACATGGGAAGACCGCCTGGAAGAAGCCTTTGAGAGGAAACTTTCAACTCAAAGTACATGGGACTGGTCAGCTGGATGGAGAGCTAGGTTCCTCCCAGTGGAGGTGGATTGCAGAGGTTTCGTGGAACAATTTTTAGCCAAAGCCTTTAGCAATTTGGGAATTGAAGGAGAGAGGAAGAGGAGAGCCATTCATAATACCACCGAAGTGGCAGAGAGAGCCTCAAGATGGCTTTGGCTCAAGAGAGGAGATCCTTGGAGACAGAAACATCCAATGATTCCAGAAACATCACTGAAGATGTGTCCAGAGGCATCAGGAGACGGATTTTCAAAAGTCTTCACAACTTGCATGGCTTTAATAAGCTAACATTGTAGTGCCTGATAGCACAAAACACTTTGTGGAGGATTTGTGAAGTCTGTCTCAGTGGGTCTCATCAGTACTCACAACTGTACATATTCTCTTAATATTTCCTCTAATACCTTTATTTCAGCAGAAAAATAACTGGGTGTTTTGAGAGTCTCAACACATGCAGCAACTAGCAGTTTCAAGCAGAGCAATAATGACAAAACTGACACTTATCTTAAAAGGAGCAGCAACTGGGTACACTATATTATGATTAAAATTCAACAACTAAACTGGTTTCGTTTGACTTAAATATCATCAAGTATCAACAAAAGGGAAAGTGATCACCCAGCAACAGGCATATCAGGTTCACTCTGCATTGTCTTTGAAATGTATCAGCATATGCACTGAATCTTCTTTCCTTTCTTTTCATAATTATTTCAAAGTCTTCTGAAACTTCAAAGACCACGTAGTCAAAAGATGTTGCCTCTTGCTACTGTTGTGTCTTCATGCCTCCTACTCAAACACTTCTTCAACACGAGTGGAATTAAATTAATTGTTGAGGAGACTGGCAGCTGGCAGGAAGTGACTCAGGCAAGAAATGACTCCTATTAATATGGAACAGATCATTTACACCAGAGAGTTGATTTGGAGTTATCCTGATGCTAGAATTTAGATGCCCATGTGTCTCCATGGACAAATGTGAAGTTTTTTCTCTACTTTGTCACTTACCATTGTCCAGTGTTTAATCTTTACACAGAGAGCTTTTATCAAATCATTATGTAACTATGTAGGGAATGGGAGTGTGATAGGCTCAGGCAAGAACCCATTTTCATTAGAGTTAATTTCTACTAAACAACTGCAACACAGCCTTACTTAGTAGCAGATCTGGCAACAATTTTTTAAGTGACACCTTGTTTGACATCTAGGACGCAGCCTGTACTTCAATATTAACATTGTATGCAGTTGTGTTGAAATTGTGTGTCACCTTGTCAGGAATCACACGGATTCTCTTTTATTCAATTTTATACTGCACAGTTTTTTACACTTGATGTAAAAACCAGTAATACACCACACACCAACAAACACACCTAGTGAAAACCTCCTTCTGCATGTGCCTGCAGTGTTGAAATTTAATGAGTGGTAAATGTTTTTCACTTTGCTTAGTGCTAAACAGCGCAACAAAAAAATCCTCAATAAGCATGAGGGAATAAAAATAAACTAGTGTAGAGGCAAGAAATGTAGAATTTCAGTTTGTTGATAAGTGTTTGCATCTGAGCACCAGCCTAAGCTCCAGTTGTAATAACACAGGTACATGCAAGGCTCTTTATATGGTAAATGCTCAAGGGAGTGTTACAGCTTGCACGGAAAACAAAATGAATTTGAATGATAATCCCATTGTCTGCATCATATTTTTCCTTTCTGTCCAATGAATGTTTCGTAAGACTCAAGCAGATGGTAAACAGTAACCCAACATGAGGCAAGATTAAAGTCTGAGGCAAAATATTAACTCTTTTAAATGGTACATTATATTCAGTCCTGTATTAACAAGTCTTGTATTATTTTGGATTTACAGTATTTACTTAATTTGAGTTTATCACACTATCACATTGATAGGTAGTGATATGAGCCTGTGATAAATTATTTTTTATCCCTTTTCAAAATGTCAACGCATTTCCACCATTCTTTATTTATTTCACTGTCACAACATGCTGATGAACCCTGTGTCGGGCGTTCATCCACTGCCGGAACACCGGAGATAAATTTCCTCTTTCATTTCTAAAATGCTGTTTATCTGTTATTCTCTGTTCAAGGAAAATTTAATATGAATGTGCCTGTAATTTAGGATCACAAATCCAGATATGCCTGTTAAGTCTGATCAGTTTAAAAATACCTGACTTCATGCATATTGTTTAAAATAGTATGTGTTGTAGTAAAAGTAAAAAGTTAAAGACTGTCATTAAAGAAGTACTACATATGTTTCCAACTTTAAAACTTTACTTCTGATTTGTTGTGACAGCACACTGACATTCATTATGCACATTCCTGGATGCCAGGGTTGGACTGGGACAAACAAAAAAACAAAAAAAAACAATGAGCTCGGGCATTTTGAACCGAGACTATTGATGGAAAGATGATGAAGCCCATGAATGAAAACAATCTGTCTTGTGACAGTGCTTGTAACCTGTCTTGTTGGTGTATATGTACTTGTCTAAACCATCCCCCCAGTCCCGTTATTCTATACAGTACTCAGTGTACACCAAAAGGCTGCTTGGTCAAGTTAATCCCTGAACAATGTACAATGTATGATGGGATCCTGAAATTAGGACAGAGAGGAAAAGAGGTGAGACATGATCATTGATAATTATTAAAATGAATAAATGAAAGATTTAGAGATATTTTCATAGACTATTCACCACATCAATAAACAGCACAGCAGCATAGAATATTTCCTTGAACATGGCAACCTTAAAAAAGTGAAAGGAGACAGAGAAAGAATAACACTTGATGGACATACTTATACAATCACACTACTGGGATTTAGAAAAATAGTTGCATCACATACTCTAGTTCTTACTTAGAGGAACCTCCTGAACAAATAATGAACAAAGTATGATGGGATCACTACAAAATAGGACACAGAGGAACAGAGATGAGAGGAAATTTTAAATATATCAATGACAGATTGTGATTGAGGGAAGTTTTTTTACACACGGTGTTCTCACCACATCAATAAAAAGTCACCTTAGACCTCCACAGCAGCAACACTCAGCACACCAACTGTGATGGCTTAAGCCCCACAATGGTAATGTTGGTCACATATTTTCATTATACATTTAGTTGCAGATAAATATTAAAACAGTATTTGTATTCATGTTTTACCTTGCATTGATGATTTGGAGTGCACACATAACAATGGAAGGTTATGTGCTTTAACATGTGTTGTTCTTGTTTTGAGTTACCGTGGTGGCACAAGCTTCATTTCCTGATTGATGAAAGGCGTGGCAAAAGGCTAAGGAGCTTTAAATCTGGGAGCCAGCTTGTCAGGCTCTACCATGTGCTGTTGGATCTTTTTTTTTGGGGGGGGGGATGTTAAAGTTTAGTTAGTTTGGAGTCTTTGTCTAGTTGTCTTCCATTTTGTTTTCCCGTGTGTGTTATTTGGTTTTCCCTCAGTTAAGTTTGATTCCACTCTTGACCTCTTTTAATGGCCGGCTAGTTTATCCTCTCTTTTGTATTTTTGTATTTTTGGGTCAATAAAAACCCAGGTTTTGAAATTACTTTCTGTGTCCTCGCTGCTTTACTGCTTGGTCCCTGACACCAACACAGAATATTTCCTCAAACATGGAAACCTTTAAAATGTGAAAGGAGACAGAGAATGGTGAGAGAATGAAACTTGATGGACTTGCCCAGATGATCACAGTACTTGTATCTATACTCCAGAAAAATAACTGAATCATGTATTCTATACAAGAGGAAACCATGACAGGCTTCTAACAATGAGAGACAGCATCACATAACACACAGTGAGAGATTCAAGCTGGAAGAAAACTGCTGTTTATATATACACACGATACCTCATGCTCATATTTCACCTAGTATCTTATGAAGATGCTCTAATTTTAATTAATTTTAATGTAAGCATTGTCTGAGCACTTTACTTGTTGTCACTCAAGTTAGATGTAAAACATTTTCTTTGGATTGAGGATTTTTATGTATAAAAGACAATTAAAGTAGTTACTTTAAGCTATTTACAACTTTTTGTTAATGAACAACATCACATCTGCTGGCAAATCCTAATTTGATTGAATCTAAATTACATCTGCAAGTGTTAAGGGTTAATGATGAATACTGGCCTAGTCATCATTATCTGGTTTTATGTGAACATTTTCGCTCTGTTAAGTTTTAGCTGTTTCTGACTTACAAAATACTGCATTTTGCACTTATATCAATTAATAAACACCAAGGTATTTAACTACCTAACTAATAAATTATATAGTTAACTAAGTAAGTGAAAAAATAAAAATAAATTACTAAAGCACAAAGATCACTATCACTGGTATAACATCATAGAAACCGCCCAGCGGTAGAGAAACAACAAGCTAGTTAGCATCCACAGCTAGCTAAATTGTTAAATGGCCAACTTGTAACTACTGACTGTAGCGTTCGCAAGCACAATGAAAATAAACTACATACAAACTTGATTTATATCTGACACAGGTAGACTGAAGTTCATTACTTCATACCTGAAGTTAACTTTTCCCCCAACTCACACTGGCAGCCGCTGCTGGTCTCTCCTCCTTCTGCCTCCTCTTCCCCTCATCCACCTGCCAGCCACCTCCACCATCGTCACCTGCAGCTGCTTCTGCTGCTGCTGAAGAAGAAGCTCTGCCATAGCGACCAACAAACATCTGTGTTATTTTACCACATTTGTCAGCATCTGTCTCAAGGGCCTGTTTCTTTTTGTCTCTAAATTTTTCCACGCCTCCTTTCTATTTATTGCTGTTGTTTATTTTGTTCTCATCTCTCTGTGTATGATTGATTAATTGATTGGTCCAGCCCAGATTTAATCATGACTAAGGGGCCGATCTACCAGTTTTGTGTATCAATAGGTATTTCGAATATTAGTACAATCACTAAAATAACCAAATAAATAAATGAATAAAAAGAGCTGGAGAGGGCTCAGAGAAGAGACAGGATGCAAGACACATGCTAAACAAGCCTTTGTTAGGGGGCACCAAAGTGCCACTTTAAATAATCCGAATACTTTTTTTTTTTCTTCTTTTTTTTTTTTTTTGGCATTTAAAGAGACTCAGATGAAATAATGCAGATAATTTTTGCAGGTTAAGGATGAAGCAAGTAATATTTTAAGTTTTTATTACTATCAGCTTATTTCCATACCACTTCATATATTAGTACTTCATGTCAGGCCAGTGAATAATGCAGCTTCTTGTTCTGTGCAGTGATACACTTTTGAATTGACTGGTGTGTTTCATTAATACCAAAGTCAAAGACAACTTTATTTATCCCTGCAAGGTAATTCAGGTTGACAGTCCGCAGTTCATATAACAACAGCCTTGTAAACTACACATGTTCTCTAAAATTTCATGACATTTTTATAACACCCACATAATACACACAGACTAGAATTATTATTTTTGATATATTTTGATGTACTTCTTGTTTCAGACATGTGTGGCTTGTTGACCATGATTATGTTTAGTGCTAAACACCTGAGGCCTGTACGATGAAGCGTGATTAACATAACTTAGATATCTCTCTGTTACCTGGGTTGACTTACCCAGACATTCAGAGTCTGGATAAGTAGTACTACCAGGCTGGTTATTAACTCTGTAATTCAACCCAGGGTTTTTTAACCTTGATCAGTGTGTGCTCACATAAAAGGGGTGGTCTTTGCAGCATTTGACCAATCGCAGACATGGAGAAACCATACTGAGCAACATACTGCACCATGGAGGAGCAAACAATTTGAAGTATCTTATTCTCAGCATTTCATAATTAGAATTGATTAAAATTACATAGATTAGGATTTACACTGGGTTGTAGCTGTAAGCAGACTACAAATTGCTAAGAGTAGTTAATTTTAGACTCCATGTATAGACAGGCTGATGTAAGGCACATATAGGTTTTACTATAAGGCTCTTGGGGGCCTTAGAAACTGGATTCTGCACAACACCATGTGTATAAACATATGTGTGTTCACAGGATTGGTCATTTTAGGACTAAGGAATGTCTTTGTCTGAAAGGTATACAAGAATGCCTTACACAAGTTTTCAGGGAGATTCTCAAAATAGGCTGGAGACCCCACAGAGATGCATATCTGTTTAAGATGTCACTTTTTTGTAATAAATCATCATTTCTTATACATCAAGCTGATATCTGGAGCTCTACTTTTTACCTGAAAGTATTTTTGTCACATCACCTGCTTCCACAAAATAAACTACAAATTCTTCAGAAATACAAAGAATTCAAACATATCATCCAGGCCAAAAGCAACACTGTTGCCGCAACAAAAGCCAGGAAGGAATGCTGGAAGAACATAGCCGACTCTGTTAATGCAGCAGATGATACGATAGTAATTCATCGTACAATATAAATGGACAGTATTCTGATCATTTTCTTACAGCCCAGACGTTTCAGGCAGAGGCTCCTCAGTTCCTTCCTTTCCTTTAATATATTACATGAAGTACTTTTTAGGCTCAGCAGTTCTGCCATGTGTGACCATTATTATTAATCTCATTATTTCAGATGCAGCTTTAGCGAAGCTTGGGAACAAGTCAAGAACAAGTACAAAAACATCATTTAAAGCGGTCAGTGACAAGACTTTATTTCATTATCAAAAGGATGCATCTATCCCTAAAAACTTTTTTTTCTCCTAAGCGCTCCACTCTCGATCCGGACGTTCTGAATGAGCGGACCATTTTCCAACAAAACTGATTGGTCAGGAGGTGATTTACCCTAGTAAGAAGTGAGCCAGCTTCGTAGTACAGAAATCCAGGGTTAACTCTGAAGTTACCTGGATAAGATAAAATCCAGCTTTGTCATACTGACCTCTCTTTTCCGTTTGCAGCACGGGCCAATCTAAACAATAGAAGGTGTTCATACATTGTGAAGTACAGGATAAGTCTTTATAATAGGTGCCACAGTCAAATGTGATCCAAATCACTGACAAAGAATCGTTAAATAAATAAATAAAAAAAACATAAATACAATGCAAATCAAATCAATCCAAAAAATTACTTCTTATGGCATCTAAAAAGGTTTCTGCTATATTGTTATACTGAATTATTACATTAAGGAAAACAAACAACCAACAGTGCATCATGAAAATGAGCAAGAACATTTTTTAAGAAAACAGTCATGAGAGAAAAAGTAGAAAGCGACTCACAGAAAAGGAAACATCTTCCAGTACACTCAGGCGTGGTATGGGCTTAGACAGGGGGTAAATGGAAATTTCATGCTGGTAAAAACATGGAATTTTTAGCAGAAATAAAAGAGCAAAATACAGCCAAAACACTTAGAAATTAAATCACTGTCATAACAAATTGAACCAAATCTTAATGAAGCAAAAAGATAAAAAATAAAAAAGCCAAGATGGAATAAAATAAAATTCTAGGTAAAATAGGCTAAAAGGCAGAACTTTTTATAAAACTGTAAAGTCATTACAATATCCTCAATGTGTTTTTCTAGCTTTCACTGAGAAAAAAAATATTTTGCTTAAGTTATCAATTTCCTATTATGTGGCAACAAAGCCCTCAATTAATTGACCATCAGAGGTGAATAACAAATTGTGACTCACTTCTAAACTGTATTAATGACAATGATGGATGACGCACACAGTGAGTAATAACCTGTTTTGCAAAGGTAAAGCTACTGTATAAATATACAACCACTCAAAGGTTTAGGTACACTCATATGTCCAAACTTGTGGCTGGTGATGTACAGCATATTGTCAGTGTGTCATGGAAACAAGGGTTCTCCTAAATTCCCTTTAGGGAATTTCTGGTATAAATTATCCTCAAATCATCCTCAAGGAGGAGAGGAGACCAAGAGAGAAACAACAGATAGCATTTTACTTACATATTGTATTTCACATGGATTTCACAAAAGCTAATGCCTGATACATAAAAGTCTGTAGTTCTTTGATTAAAGCTGTTTGTGTACTGAGGCAGAGATTTGCTCCTATTTGTCTTTTTAAATAAATTCAGTCATTATCAAGCTGTGACTTCCACTACTGTTTCTATGTTAATCTGGTGTAGCATTAATACAATTAATGATAAAAACAATGGGCTCATATAAATAGCTTACATCATTATCATGCTACTAGTAGAGTTCTCATTTAAATTTACCTTAACCACACAATGAAACCACAGATCATGACCAGTTAAAATAATATGATAAATTAATCACCTATTCTACAAACTACATAAGTTAAAATATGAACATTTAAAGGGGCAATTAGCTGACATTCATAATTTCTAGATTGAAGGAATTAAAAAAAATTACTATATAAAGAACTCATCAGGAGTATAGCATGACATCACACACCATCTCTCTGTGTTGAACTCCAGCCCCGTGTTTACCAGCCAGTCCGGCCGTGAGTTCATGTACGTTTATTAGAAACACTGCTTCCTCCCTTCTCTCTGAGCCCTCGGTCCTCCCTCCCGATAAAAGCCGACATCAAGCAAACAATGGCAACTCATATTTTTTAAGCAAAATGGCGAAGAGCATAATAAAACATTCACCTGTACACGACCAGGTTCCAACATTACCTCCAAAAACAAGAGGTATTGGCAAAGAAGTTATCGAATAAAGAAAGGGACATAATTCGGATTAACATTGTTCCCAAAGCAGAGAGCACTGTGAGAGCTAAAGAGGCTACAGTTTGACTCGAAACTATAACTTCTCCTGGACAGTAACAACATGAGCGACATAAGTTACTTCCACTTTTTCAACAAAATGGTGATTTTTAAACCAGACTAAACTAAATTTGATGCACTGTTTAAAAGGTAGGCCTAAATTAATGACTAATATCGAAAGTTTAATCACCAATCCTTTGTAACATTTATATAAGCTTCACAGTTGTGAAGTGAACATATACGTTCACCCAAAACAAAATTAATCTCATACTGTAAGAACATTACTGTCAGTAGCAGTAACAGCATTGTAACGATGGAAGTAGGGTTACCTCTAAGACATGCAGGGCAGTAGGTCCTGAGGACCTGGATTAAAAGACATTGCTCTAAATAAACAAATCAACTAAACTGATTAAACATTGTGCAATTCCAGATTATTTCCACTGCCTGTGCTTCCTATATAAGTTACCATTAAAAATTAAATATATATTTTTGGACAATATTTAATATAGATATTAGACACTTTAACTTAAAATTTGATTATCTTCAGGTCTCATCAATAGACTGTAAGTAATGTAAGTTTTAGGGAAGAATCATCTAATTTTCTAATCTAATCTTTATTGATCGTAGAATTTCATGATCAAAAGAAGAGTTTAACATTAGCTCATTTTTATAAGACATGCAAGGTTATCAACTTTATTATTCCATTCAGGAATGTTTGGTTTGACCACAGAAAATAACTTCAGTCCAATGCAAGGGTTTGCTAGTCTATCAGTGTGCTAACTGACAGCCTCAGCAGGATGATGCCTAGACAGCAGAAGCTGACGTGAATGCTGGAACAGACACAAGAATTGTCACTCTCGTCAAATAAGAAGGTGAATTCTCATTTAGCTGGTCTGTCAGTCATCATTACTCTGATTAGCAGCTGTCTTTAGCGAGTATATAAGCATTTGTAATTTTGTCCTTTTCAATGTGCCATTGGGAATTCTGCCAAAACCAATGAGAAGATTCTTTTCCCCCTAGCAGTCACTAGAAAGCAGCATTTCAACTTAAATTTTAAGTTCTGACTTGTTGGGTTTTCATTTACTTGTGGAGCAATTGTGTCAGTATAGCATAAAGCCAGTAATTGCAATTCAATAGTAGAAGTAGTTGTCCTAACCAGAAACGAGAGCTTTTAACTCTTACTGTAACTAGTGGGGGGGGGGGGGGTGGGCAGAAACAAAAAGTGTGACTAATAGACATCCAGTAGATAATGGAAAGAACTCTTTTTCAGATAACTGTTTCATCTTTGCGAATATGTGGAATATAGTAACATATATGGGAAGAAGTTGGTCTGTTTGCCAGTTGAAACAGAAATACTTCTTAAATCTTTTTAAACTTAGCTAGGTCAGACACAATTTATGACGTTTTATTCATTCTGCATATGTGTACTATGTCTTCCTTAACACAACAAAAACCATTTCAAGTGAACTTGTGTTTTTTTCTTTACTACTTTCTTTTATCTTCTTTATGTCTTCTAATGCAAGCCATGGCAATGGAAACTTGACTGCTGATGCTTGTTCATGTCAACACACTTGTAATGTGTACTTCACATGAATTGAGCCTGACTCTGATCATAGATATTTAATGGGGGTTTGTTTTGTTTTAATTGTTGTTTTTAAGACATGCACAAGTGTCTAAAGATGCAGCAGCTTTGAAAAGTCTCTCCCAGTCAAATGCCAGCAAGTTTCTAGCCAATTTCAGTCGTGGACCTTGCAGAGAATCTGCTAGAATGCTACAGGCTGCATATTCCATCTGTACACACCTTCTTTACTTACAGCTGCCAAGTCATATATTTCCTGTTCCCTACTGAAATTGAACAGTGTCTGTACGCTGAATGTCAGCCTATCAGTTTTCTAAAATAAAGCTATATTATTTGGTTGACATTCAGATGCTATCCCAAAGTCATCTGTTGTGCATGTGTGTATGTGCATCAAAGTAAAATAAGAAAAACAAGGTAAATAAGGAATCTAGACACTCTGTGCTTGCATGTATGAAATAATTAATACTACTACTACTAATAATAATAATAATAAGAAGAAGAAGAAGAAGAAGAAGAAGAAGAAAATGAAGAAGAAGAAGAAGAATATGCTATCTTGTAAAATAAAGGCAGTGGACATATTTCTTTTTTACAGAAACTTGAAATAACAGCAACTTTTCTGTGGCCGAACAGATTTTGCCGCCCCCTGCTTCCTTAGGTGTAGCTATAGCATCTTGTACATCCATCTTCCTCACTGCTATACCTGTCTCACAGAGCGGAAAACCGCCTCAAGGCCCCAAAAGAAAGGAGTGGTCCTTCACACTTCAGCTTTAATCAAAGGCTGCTCAACCAGCGAGGCGTGAGGGGAACTTTTGAAGTGTTTTTCAGAGAGTGGAGGTGCAATGAATTGACCACAGAATGCCTGTCACAGTAAATCATGATGCATGCAGATCACATATTCTAGTCAGTAACTCTTACCTTTCCCTGAGGATGCTACAGTCTTGTACAGTTAGTGTATTGAAGGATGACATGTTCCAGTCTGTAAACTGTTGCCCACTTTGCATATGAAAGCCCCTTAGTGTATAATGTCAGAACAATAGTGTTAATCTACTAAAAAGCTTACTAACTTTGGTAATGGAAGTAAATACAAGAGGTCTAAAAACTTTCCATGGCTTAACATATTTATTTAATTATTCATTGCACCTGCATCATGCTCAGATTGAATGCCCTTCTTCCTGGTCTTCCCCAGTAGACTACACTTCTGCTGCTCAGACTACCACATAAAGAACTGAGCCTGCAACTCTTGTGCTTTGGCCTTTATTCTGGCTTCCTTTAATCCCACTGAAGTTTCTTTTAAGAGTCCACTTCTCGTTTATAAAGCACAGAATGACCTGACTCCATAATATATTTCTCACTTGCTTACTTTTTTATCAGCAGCAGACTGCTCTGATCATCTACTACAGGAATTTTCGTTGCTCCATAAATGGAATCAAAATCTGGTGAAGCTGCTTTTAGTTGCTCTGCCCCGAAACCGTGGAACAGCATGCCAGCTGACCTGCAATGTGCCCCTAATCTTATCGCTTTAAAGACGAGGCTCAAAACATTGCTCTCCTGCCAGGCCTTTTATTAGTTTTTATCCAAAGCCTTGGTGTGAGTGTGTGCATGTTTGTACACTCTGTGTATCTGAGTGTGCATGTGTGTGTGTTCTGCCAGCAGGGAGGAAGGGGGGAGATGGAGGGCTTTAATCTTGTGTCATGCATTTTGAGCTCAGTATTTTACACTGGCAGCATTGTTTTTCATGTGAATCGCCCTAAATATATCTTTGTGTGAAGGCAAAATAACAGGGGTAGCTAAAGGCAGCAGACATGTGAAGAACAGCACACAGTCATAAAAATAAGTGATCCAAACACATTGACCAAATAAGCTATTTGTTTATAAAATAAGACCCTTAGGAGCTCTCTACACCCACCAACTTCTTAAAGGACAATATTTTCATCCTTTCACTTACAGCTGCGCTCAGTATGAGAATATTTTTATAATGTATTAATTAGCATTATAGTGTACCCAACGTTGGTAAACAACCTTCATTAGCTTAATAGCATACACTTCTTTTTAGTAATGATGGATGCCTGAAACAGCTTAAACAGAGTGAATTGTTCCATTGCAGCAATCAGGTGGACACAAAAGACTGTAATAACTTCCAAGCTGAAAAAGTAAAGCCTTGAAATGCATTAAATTGCAATTCCACTGTGGGTCAACAGGTGCTGGATTTAAAAAGTGTCACGATTCAGTTCATTCCTTTTGATCAGTGGCTCATTTTTTTTTTTTTTTTTTTTTTATTTTTGGGGGGAAATAATTAGGCCTCAAAGGAAGGAAAGTTTGGTGGATGGACTCACTTTGCTGTCAGTCCCAGGAGTCATCAGGAGTGACTGACAAGGTGTTTGGGGGAATCAAGCCTGGAGGTGACAACACAAGTCATACTGGTTTGATTCTTGGCTGTTTCTTTGTAGTTATTTGTCTGTAAAAGCTCACAGTGCATCTAGACAGTTTTATATCAAACTGAAGATAGACTGAGATAGGAAAAAGTAACAAAACTGATTATTTCTGATTTTAGCTGGTGTAATGACTAGGATGATTTGGCCCAATTTTGGGGGAGACATAGACTGGGTCATGGTTGTTTTCCAGGATCAGCATAATTATAATGAGATGCCTTCTGTCTCTTGTCTGATTGATTTAAACAACACCATCTAACACTTCTTTCCTGGCCAATACGAATATAAAACAGATGGCATCGTCCTTTTTTGTCAAGCACCTTAAACAAGCCAAACTATTTAACAAGTGAAAGTGTATATATGGGACTGTTCTTCTCACAAGGGCTCATTGATCACTTGTCCAATGACAGCAGAAGATGTTAAATAGAGGCTTAGAAGTCATCTAATCTGAGGCACCTTAAGTTAAAGTGCAATTCTGTCCTTAAAAATTTTAACAAAAATTATTTCCATTTCAAATTACATCTAACAATTAACTCCAAACTGATCAAACAAGAAGCACAATAAGGCACAGAAAGGAAAACCCAGCTCTAAATAAGAAAGATAAAAAATAGAATTCGATTCAAATACAAAGATGAACTGCAATCAATTTTTGAAGATTTTCTTCACAGAAAACCTAAAAGAATAACTGAAGACTCAGGGCAAGTTTGGAAACATTCACTTCTGTGGCTGATTATCACTAATTAAGTCATAAGGGAAAAAAAACACTTTGAACATTATCTCTCTTTTAACATAGAAATCTGTGCAAGCACTATTAGGAAATGCAAAGATAAAGACTCTTCAGCAGTCAGCAAGATGTCTTATAGAATCTGCCAGTATCTCCCTCTGGGTGTGTGTTATAGTGCTGCAGCCAAAGCAGTGTGATGGAGCCGGGCTGCTCAATGAATGCAGATATATTTACTCAGTGGGTTGCTGTGGGAAACATCAATCCAGTACACATAGTTTCTCCAATGTGGGGAGGGGAGATCATTGATCCACAAAAAGCACTAAATGATTTAAGAGTTAGTATCTCTCCAGTGACACTTATGCGCATGCTAAAGGGCAAAGCCTGTAGAGAAGAAAAAACAAAATAAACAAAACTTTAAAAATATTTGCTGAGAAATACAAGGACACAGCTGACCAGCTACAAACCAATAACATTTTTTTTTCCTTTTCTTTTTGTTGTGCATAATCAAAGCTCTATTAAAAGCTTGATGGAGACTTATCCTTGAATAACCCTGCTGAAAATGTATGCAGACATGCTGCAGGTCATGAATTATATGCCTTGTTTTGATACCGTATATACCACAACAGCTTTAATGCAGTGCGACATGTAGCCATGTGCTGTAAAGACTGAGTGAATAAAATTAGTGGCTTCTATTCATATTTATAACCAACCAATATTACAAATAGCTTGACTTGAAATGATTTTTAAGTACCCTGGTGCCTTATAAAGATAACACTGATAAACATTTGTGACACGACTTGGATGAAAGAAACAGAGGCAGTTATGTAACCATTATGTTGGTGTGTCTGTAGAGCAATGAGAGGGTTGCTTTGCTGGCAACTGAAGGGGCACTCCACATATTTATAGTAAAGAATAAGCAGCCAGGTCTAAACATGCAATAGGTACAGTTGTCCAGTATCACAAAAAAGGCAAAAGCTGAAAAAAGATGTTTTTCGTTGCCTTTTTTCAATTCTTTAAACATGTGTTTGTTACTATGTCACACCCTAACCATATTTTTATGACCAACAGCAAAGTCAAAAGTGGAATAGAATGAGCATGTGACGTCAGGTGGCTTTGTCCACCATTTTGGGGGTGCTGGGCAACTGTTTACTCCTACACTTTCGGGTTTCTCACTAGTAAACTGTGTTCAAGACATGCACCAATAGAAATGTCCTTACCACGATAAGCTCACAAGAGAGGTAAAGAATCGTTATGATGCAGAAACACTAATTATTAATAAGTGAGATTGTTACAATCTGCTGAACAATGAACAAAGTTCGGGTTTACACGTGTTTCCACCTGTTTCAGTCGCAGATGTTGGTGTTTATCTTGTGTTTGGTCTAAGTTCCTCCACCTGTCCTGAATCTAAAAACTACCAATCATTAAATGTTCATGCAGCCATTTTTACAAACCACAGGATAAAAACCTGCAAGTCTACAAACTGTTGGTTGCAACGACATTATCACAATGAGCTGTTATATGTTTATTAAACATTTATTGTTCATATATTTTGATTCTGAAATCAATCTGTTGATCTGTGTGGATTCATTTCTGATAAATGAATATATTCTGGGCGTTCTAAAAGAAAAAGACGTGTCTAAATATACAGGATTAATTAATTTAATGCATCTTGTTTAAGTAAAGGAGCAGTAAAAATATGAAAGCAATCAAAAATATGAACTAGTATATTAATTTATTACTAAAAACTTTACTGGGTCTGATGGCAGATCTACTCTGAAACGTCTGAAAATAGTGAACAGTCCTGAATGTCTGACAGAACAAACTGGGACTCATAATCAGAGAACAACAAGCAATCACAATCAGGTGGAGGAAAATTATCTTCTCATCTGCACACGGGAGGATCATCCAGATCAGTACCGCTGCATTTAAAATAATGTACTTATTTCATCTGTAGTCAGTAACCTTTTCTTTGTGGATGCTCATTTGATCACCTGTTCTCTGATCATGCAGCTATCTATACTTCTGTGCACATAAAGTCCAAACTGTTCTTTAAAACTAAACAACGTAAGATTTGCAAGGGTAGATGGGCATTTAAAGTTTTTGGAGCATTAGAAATTTACAAATCCCAAAAAGCTGCGATTCTGTGTAAACTGTAAAAACAGAATGAAATTATTTGGTAATCTCAGAAACCCATATTTTATTCCCAACATAAATAGCATATCAGATGTTGATACTGAAATATTTTAACATTTCATGGAAGACATTAGATCATTTTGCATTTTTCTCCATCTTTACACCTGAGAGGCTCTGCCTTTCTGAAATGCTCCCATACAATTTACAGACTAGCTGATACAGTAACAATATTGAATTCAGTTAAATAAACTTTTTTTTGGAAGTCAGCATTTTTTAAACAAAAAACATTTACCAGTTTCCTCTGGTAGAACTGACATGAATCTAAAGGTAGGTTAAAGGTTTCCACACAGTGCTCAGCTGCTGTGTGCAGTATTCTGATGCAGTACTGTACACGTGTTTTACGCAGTCACCAGGCAGTAACACTGTTTTCAAAACAAAATAGCACAAGTAGTTTTTATTATGAGCAGGAAAACTAAGCAACTTATCTGGTGCATGCAGTTTTATTTAGGTAAAAATTAGGTAAGTTGTTTCAAGCATCATGGAGAAATTGCTCCAGTCCTCCTGTGGATTAAAGCAGTCTCAGCTGTCTCCATCTTGACGTGTAATCACACAGTGATTTGATGATATTGAATTTTGGGCTCTGTGGGGGCTGTACCATCTGTTGCAAGAGTCCTTGTTTCTCTTGTGGTGAAAGATGGTTTGTTACAAGTCTGGCTGCATGTTTTGAGCCATTGTCGGGCTGCAGCATGAATTTGGGACTAATCAGATCCCTCAATGGATCATAACCCAATCACATTAACCCCTTAAATACCATCGTATGAATGAAAAGCTGTATTTTGTTGTCGCCGGCGATTCAGTAGGACTTAAAGGGTTAAGTGCCTAAAACTTTTTTTGACGTCATGGTCTTTGGACTTTGTTGAGTTCTGATTTGTTGTCTTTTGGTTGCTTGGGTTAATGTTTTTTATTAGATCTCCTAGTTTTGTGTTGTTATTTGGTTTTTATGTGTCCTTTGTCTTTGTTTGGCTCCTATTTGTACCCATTTCATTTCATTTTGTGGAGCATTATTTCATTCTGTTGTTTCTTATCATCTTACTAGTTCCAGCAGTTATGCCCAGATTTTCTCTGATGTCTTAGTCTTGTTCTCGGTCACCATGTTACCACCTATACTCATTACTCACCTGCATCCACTCACCTCATCGCCTGTCTTGGTATTTGTGTTGTTTCCTTGCTCCCGGTTAGATCACCATCAGAGTCACCCATCCTGTTGTGTCTGTATTGAGTTGCTTGTCAGTTTTCCTTTTCAGTTCTCAGCAACAGCAGCACCTTTGACTCAACTGCTGCCTTTTGTCCAACATTTTCCTTTTCTCTACCGTCGACTGTGCAAATGAAAAATGTGTAGGATTTTCTTTTATAATATATAACCACATAATCATATGTACCAGACCAAGATAAGGTCATTATTCAGCTAAGCCAGTTTGGTCTAAAATATACTGTATCTCTAAGAGATTATGTTAACCATGTTAACTAACATGACTTCACTTTATTTTACCAGAACACACACACACACAGAAAAAAAAAAATCACTAAACACATCAGTGGAAAGACTGGAAATTGTTCCTCTTCAATGGTTTGGCAACAGGATGACAAAGTCTCTGTGAAGTGAGAGCAATTCTGTATCAGGTGTATCCTCTCCACTGAGAACAGGTTGTCTCTTAAATTAGTTTACCTAATTGGTCCCATAAACATCTGTAAGCCTAATAAAGAATATATTTTAGATCTCTTATCTTTAGAGGATGGCACTTATAACAACATTCAATTATTTATGAATAACCTAAATGAGTAAACTGTAATTTTGCCAAGAGGTTTCTCATCCTTTAATGTGAACAAGGCAACAAGATGTCTTTAAAACACCCAGTGCTTCCCTTCTAGTTTCTGCGAGCCACATTTTCCTCTCAGCTAAGTTGTTATGCAAGTGTGCATCTCAGACACTTGCTCATTCACAATTCATGCTCACTGCTTGTGCACCCACACACACCAAAACCTCTCCAACGAGCTACCTCCCCTTCCTCTCCTCTGCCCCCCACAAACTGTAATTTTGAGTCCTACAACACAAAATATGTCTTCATCATTCCATTTCATACCCTGCTAATGATTTGTGCCTTCTGGTATGTGTGAAGCTCCATGTCACTTCCAGAGCAGGCTGTTTTTCATTTAGCGGACATTTTGCATTCAGCGTTTATATTGTTATCTTCTCCCGTACAGGAACAGGAAGCAAGAAATTATGTTAACTATTCTAATTCCTGTCTACATATTATACTAGTTAGTGGCAGTCAAGTGTGGAACATTAGTGACTAAAACTAATTTTTATCAACACATCAGATAGATGCCAGTGCTGAAGTGATTATGTGCTCTGGCAGCAGTTACCTAATCAGAATACTGATTTCTTGTCACTTTTAGATTGTGTTCATATTGCCTGATTCTCCGACAGGGTGTTGTAAGGATGCAGTTGGTGCAGTTCTAGTGTTATTATCTTGATGTAAGAGCCCAGCATGGCAGAAGCGATATTGTTATTAATGTCATCAATGTCAGCATTTTAGTTACTGGCAATCAACAAACTGTAAACGGATAAACCTCTGCATAGTGAGAAGCAAATTAAAACACAGTGTGTGTGGTAGCCAGTCATCCTAATTGGCCCATTTTGTACAACATGCCTGAAAACTGTTTTCATTTTCACTCTGTTGTGGAAATGCATAATTTCCAAAGAACACCTGGCAAGTAACGTTGGGTCAAAACTTCTGTAACATGAGAGAGTTTTGCTGTCTCTTAGGAAACAGAAAAGAAAAAAAAAAACGGGGAAAAAGAAACTCAGAGACCAGGAGACGTATTTCTGAGAACAGAAGTCATCTTTTGATGTCAATGTTAAAAGGTTCTGCGATAATAATCCACTTTGGGACTTGCAAACAGCTATGGGTTTTCTTTAACACTGTTATGATAATACAGGTGGCAGGTGATGGGCAACGGACGAGCTGGAAAAAAACAGGTTGTTTTTACTACATTTTACCATGAATGTAGTAAAAGTACACTTCTACTCTTGGAATAATGAATGACAAAAATAGTTGAGCTGAGTTTGTCAAGTTTTAAATCTGATCTTTTCCAAAGTTTTTCCCTCATCTTGTTATTGAACAGCACAATTTGAGCCAAACTAGAACACATTATATGTGCATCTGTTCACATCTCCAGTGTGTCACAATCCGAGGTTGTAAATTGTAAGAATGTAATATATATCTGTAGGATGTTCTTTGTTGCCTAGCAATGGCACATGACACATAAACATAAAAATGGAAAGCTATAACCATGTCAGTTACCATGTACCATGTATATTGTAACATGTAGACATAACCAAGAGGATTTATTGTAATTCAGACCTCTCGTGGCAGAAAAGTAAGGAATCATGAGTAAAAGAGAAACAGAAAGTAGAAGCTGTTAAAAACAATTTACAGTTTGAAATCCCACCAAGTCCATATATCCTTGTATGAAAATTGTTTCTTTTTTTTGTTTTGTTTTTTTCTTGTTGTTGTTGTTTGTTTGTTTTTGTTTTTTGTTTTTTTTGTTTGTTTTGTTTTGTTTTTTTCCACTTTTTTTTTTAAATGTAACAGTTTCTTTGGCCTCTGATCTGGAAAAATCCCAGATATGTGTCTGTTTCTTCAGACTAAAAGCTCATTTATGTTTTCTTTTGTGTAGGTAAATAGATATGCCCATGTCAAACATTGGCAAATGTCTCTGACCATACTCACATCCGTCCTTTACATTGGCATGGTTGTTAGGCAATAATTTCACTGGAGGGCAGTTCAAAGTTCACATTCGAGGTCAGACGTCATAGAAAATAGAAAACATGGCGAGAGAAGATGATATGATAATGCACATTCTCAGTAAGAGACATAAAAAGAAACAGTTTAGTAGACAATGATGGTCTCTCCGACCATTAAATACATTGTGGCTTCTTCTTTGTTCCTTTCGCTGGTCACATGTCAGCTAAAGTGTCCCTGAAGTTTCCAGTGGTACTGTTCTGTTTGCCATGTCCAGCTACGCACCTGCAAGCTCTCTGAAAACAAACCAAAATGTGCACATAAAAGACACAATAGATGGAAAGAAGGCTCGGCATAGAGGATAAATTAGCCTCAGTGCTTTGAGAGAATTTTGCACTTCAGCGCCCCCTGATGAGGGTTAAGACAGCATCCATCCTACATACTGCCTCCTCTCTGAGCTCCCTCCAGTGAGTTAAATGTTGTCTTTTGTCTTGTTGCCCTTATATTGGACAACAGTGAAATCCATTGAAATATAAATAAACGAGAACAGAAAACAAGTAACAATGACAAATATTTTAAGTCCATTTACAAAACTTAAACTCTGATCACAACCTGAGAGCCCTGTAAATCGAGCTGCTACCCTCTACTATGAGTTTGTAAGTCTGTACCAAGCTTGAGGCATATGTAGGCTAATATCCTTTACCTGCGGAATAGACGCACCTGACTCAGTGCTTATGTGAGGAGTATAAAAAACATGGCTCTCAGGAACATTTTTTTTTCTGGTTCCTGATTTTTACTAATTTAAAAAAGATATTCAAAATAACCAAATAATCCAATGTGAGCTTCACAGTGGTGTGTTGGTTAGCACCAACATCTCACTGCAAGAAGGTTTCTGCTCCAAATTCTGTGTTGAGTTTGCATGTTTTCTCTGGCTTTGTTCCAGGTTCTCCAGCCTCCTCTGACAGTCTAAACGTGGCCCTTGCCAAATGGTAGTTGGTCCTTTGTGACTCTGAATAGAATGAACCAGGTATGGAAAATGAATAAATTTTTCAACATTCGAACATTTGACCAAGAAAAACACATTCCCTGCTCTTTGGCAGACACCTTCAAGGCCAAACCTTTATGAAGACTATGAAAAGAATCTGAATCAATAGTGGGACACACCATTTTGTTATGTGAGACAAAGATTAAACGAGGTTAGTTCATTTTAGATGGAGGTCATCATATTTACTTTGAACATTGCTAACAGGAATACATGGCCTTAACAAAGTGTGATGAAATGGGGCTGATACCGTTTTGTAGATGACATTTATAAAGGGCACTATGAATGTCTGTGGATAAACCAAAATACTGGCTGATGAGTTGACTCTCAGGCTGCAGGACCTTGACTAAAGAGAAAAACAATACAATAACTGTCCAGATCAAGACTTTCACCTTTGAATAAGTCATTTGAGAAGGGTCAAATCATGATTTATATTTAATTAGCAAGTACACGAGGATGTCAGATAACTTGCCTTTCCAATTTTCCAATCTTTGGTAAGAGTAAAATTAATTTTCTGTTGTTTATATAACCATATTGATTGGAACATCATTGACTACCATCTTGTGTTGATAATGAAGTCTCCTTCTGCCTTTTTACCATCAGTCATGTTACAAAGAACTTTATGCTTGCAAGATGCAGGATATTATCCAAAAAAAGGGAAGGCAAATTGTGGAGGTGAGTATCTGTAGTTTGTGCACACATGCTGTGTTCTAAGCACATACAGCATGACTGACAGGCTTTTCTTACTCCGACTCTTTTTATGGGCCTTTTGAAGGAGTACAAAGAAAAAGCAGCTAAATTTTAGTATTTGGGTTGACAATTTTAATCCAAGATATGGTTGTTTACAGTTACTGAAATGACGGTTTTATTGTTGAAAGTTTGCCCCTCTAAGCCCCTTTCAGATATTCAATGTCTAAAATGGAAATGGTCTCCTATAGAAAACTGTTTGCAAAAGAGTGGTAATCCATCCTTTTCTTCTGGTCCCTATAGTAGACCGTTTCCATTTTAGACATTGCATATCTGAAAGGGGCTCAGAGCTTGTGCTTCTTTGACATGTTTTTGTGTGTTCCATAGCATTTTGTGTTTGTGTCACTGTCCCTTCCTCTATAGTCCCCTACTGCAGATGGCCGGCGACGAATAGCCACCATTCCTGAGATTGGTTCTGCTAGAAGTTTCTTCCTGTTAAAGAAAGTGCTCCACTGTCCCCATGCATGCGCAGGAAAAGGGACTGCATTGAAGGGAAGGTACACTGTAATCCATTGTTTTCATTAACAACTTATTTACCAACTGTTATTTTATAATTGATATCTTAGATTGGAATTAATTGGATATAACTGGATTTATTTACTTTCTAATTGTATTTTGTTATAATTAAAGTGAACTGGGTTGTTTGTAATTAGACTAGAATTATTTTAACTGTGAACTGCCCTGTAATGACTCTTTTAACAGGCACTAAAAAAAATTAAATCAAGTAAATATAATTATGACAACTGTGTTCCAGCTTTCTTTTTATCCTTAATAGAAAATACTTAATATTTAATAATTGTCATTAATTGCTATTTATTTGATAATGTTTAATTGCATCAAAGACTTTAAATATTATTTTTTTTCTATGTATTGTTCATCAATACATCTAACAAAAGCACTAGTCTTGTGAGAGATCCAACATCTGTCCCAACTGTATGAAATTACATTAAACTATTAGCATTTATTTTTCATTAGCTCCCTTTACTTGGTTCAGATCACAAGACTTAATTAAGTTAGCTTCAGAAAATGCTTTTTAAAAAAACTGGGTTTGAAATTGTTGGACTTTAAACATTTACATTTGCTTGATGCTTCTATTCCATTCCACTGCCTGATCCAAAAGATATTTGCTCCTCTCTCAGCCATTTACATTGCTTCTATTTTAACTTTCCCCTGATACATTTACTTTCTGGCACAAACACTTAAACACAGAACAGACCTCAAAGCAATTTTTAAACTTTCAAGTTAAACAGCAGTTACAACGCTGAAGGTCAAATTTTTAAATAGTCTGATTCATCCTTTTCTTTTTTTTTTATCTTTGTATCATGTAAGCCCTTTTTGTTCTTTCAGTAACTCACCCACATTGATCATCAAGTGCACGTGTGTAATACTACTTTTGTGGGAAAGTGAATTTATCTGTAAATGCAACAACAATGAATGGACGGTACCATGATGGTGAGTTCAAGTTGAACTTGAAATATGACATTTCCAGACAGAAAACTTAATTTTTTTTTAGATATTAAAAGTTAAATCTTTTGCAAACACCAATGAATTTTTTGATTGGCTAAATGTAGAGTAGGCACAATAAGACAGAAATAATAATTGGCAAATGTGAATAAAACAAAGGCTTAATAAAATGAAATTGTGCTAATACAGTGTGGATTAAGGCAGGACACACTCGTGTTTCCTGGTTTAGGTTTAAATTTAGGTTGTATTTATTTTTAAAAGGATTGTGCATATTCATTTAACTTTAAATATCAATAATGTCAATATTGGCTTGCAGCTTCTTGGCAGGCCAAAGCCTGCCACACAAAAACAACACAATACAATGCAACCATAGCATAAGGAGATTAAAATTAAAACTAGTAACAAAAAAACTGTTAAGAAAGAAATATTCTTTATCTTAGGCCAGAAATATGCAACACAAACAACCAGAAACAATAATTAAGATTTTAAACTACAAATGCTAAAGTTCATTGGTCAGAGCTGAATTGCACTGTGGAATGATTAAATGCAAAGTGCATCATATAATTCATAAAAGTACATTCGTGCATCATGATGTCTTTCTACGCCATCCACTCCCACAAAAATCTAAAGTGCTTAATAACCAATCTCTGTTGCACATGTTCAGCACATATGGATGTCATGGTCATGAATATGGTCTGGTTTTAGCAGTTTGACAATTACACAGCTAAATAAAAATCAAAAGAAAGACAAATAATAAATAAATAAATAGATATATATTTACGTTCCAAGATAATTATATCAGGACCACATGTTCTTACCTGCTCATGCTGTTTCCTTCTGCAAAGAAAGAGACAGCAAACAGTTAATGTGATCTACAAAAAACAAGAAATTATATGAAAAGACAAAAAAAGAAACACAGGCTTCATACTGGAAATGTTATTGTAAAGCTAAAATATCTTTATTTTAAAATAACATTGTGAACTAACGCACATCTCCCATTATGATGTGAAACTAGGTTGCACTCTAATAGCTTCGTGTTTAGAGTGTCTATCTCATGGGCACAAATGCCATCTGCAGAAGGCCTGATTCCCTTAAACTGCATGTTTTACATTTAGTACTACTCCATTTCAATGCTTTCTTTCCCCAAAGAGTAACCTACCTATAAAAACATATTTGGACACAGTGGTGAAATGATTTATTCAGCATGTTTTTTCCCTCAAGAAACTCACCCTGAAAACCAGATATACAAATTTTGCAGAGCAGAACGTTTTCACTGATAATAAGTTTGTGTGAAGCTGTTGTAGTATAATAAAATGTGCAAATTCAGTCTGTGTACAACAGTCAGATTTCAAGTCTTACATGCTTAATATCTTATTATGCTAAAGTCTGCTTCCATTTTTGTTCTCTTTTATTAAGTATATTTATGTTGCTTTGTAATACAGCTTGTAAGAGTCCACAATTATAGTTTTTCATCAATAGCTTGACTCAGATTAGTCAAATATTCAATGTGTCAAAGCAATTAAATAAATCTAGTCATCGAAATGTTTTTTATATTGCCAATTTAAAATTTATTATCTTTTATATTCTGTTAATCGCAGATTTTTAACACCAATGAGAGCCTTGCCACCCATACACACTTTCATACCGCAAACACTTTGTTGATCCAGCTCTCCACCGCCGACCTCACATGTTCGTTCAACTTGTCCAGCAATGTCCCAAGGCCACATAGGTCCTATTGACCGATCCCCAGGCTGTGACATTTAAGTCATCCCTGCAGCACTAATTAATCAGAAAAGACTCATACATTCAGAGGCTGAAGCAACACGTCACAAAGGCAGACAGCCCTCTGCTCAGACTCATGGCAGATGAATACATTTCACACCAGCAGGACACACTAAAACCCTGTGTACATATTCCAACAGTAAATGTATGAATGCAATATTCCCTGAGCTAAAAGCTTTAAGGAGAGGCTGAACTGATGATAAAGATTTGAATAAATGTCAAGGAGAACCTGCGCTATATCTTGGGGACGTAATATCTCTGGGAACACTCGGCAGGGAATTTCATGAGACAAATATTTGCACCAAAAGATAAAAAGTAAAGAGCCGGGGATTTGAGTCTCACACCTCGCTGAGCACTGCTGGTTTGGTATTCATTTCCCAGCAGGATGAAGGCAGAATTTAGTAGACACATAGATTATTCATCTGTGACTCCAGCACAACCATTTACAGCCTTATATCTCAACAACAGAGCAGAATGTAAAACTGACTAGCTTACTGATTGATGGAGAGTGTGAGATGTTTATGAGGTAAATGTATTGTCCTAAAATATGACAGCGCATCTACTGAACATGTATTTTTCCTCTAACTGCAATTGATAAACACAGGCTGGCATGGAAGACAAGCAGGACTGTCTCCTCCTTTCAGACATGAAGAGGTCAGAGATGCTCCTGGAATTGATCACTTTTGACAGCTCCACTTGAATTATTTTTTCCTTTTTGTGTGCAGAACAGCATTGACAGGAAAAGCAGCATTCACCTAAATCCATTTTTGACGTGATCTGGGGATTCTTAAGTGAGTGCAAGCGATGGACTTAAACCTTGGATGAATAACTGATGGCTGGGGACCAGCTGAAAATGACATTAAAAGTCCAGAGCCTCTCTCCCGCTCTTGCTTGTTGTCGCCTTTGCTTCAAATGCAGCAAAACATTCTCAGTGCGTTACCATAGAGATGATTATTGCAGTTAGTGAGGGAAAATTTTGGCCCGCCACCTCAGGGACCTCACCAGCATGGAAGATATGCACAGCAAAATGAAAAAAAGATGAACAAACAGACATGCTTAAGAGAGACTGAGGCTTTGTGGATTTTTTTTTCTTCTTTCAGGTCAAAAACTCCTTCCTCAACATGAACTTAAAATCATATAAATATTAATTTGGTTTTTGATTTTCTTTTTTTCTTTCTTTTTTTATTTTGAGGGTTGAGAAAATTTATGCTCCTTCCCTCAAGTATTTGTGTTTATTCTACAACAAGCTGGAGAAAATAAAAAGTAAAACAGATGAGGGTCAGGCCTTGAAGGGCTTGTCACCACTTTCAACCAGGTGCCCTTGAGTAAGACACTTAACCTCAGCTGCTCCCCTAGAGCCTCTGAATGGTCAACAGTTGAAGACTGCATCTGTACTGAGTTGCTCCCAGGCGTAAATCTGTGCAACTGTACCATGAATGTTAAGCAGGGCATAGTTGGAAGGAGCAACCATGCTTTGTTCACTTTCCCCATGACAAGCAGAGAGAAAGAAGGGAAGGAAAGAAAGTGGTTTGCAAAGGTATGTCATTTTTGACACGGTAAGCTGTAAGCAAAAGGTTAGGACAAACACAGGCAGCCTGAATATTGACTGGGGAAAAAACAAAAAAAAAAAACAAGATGAAATGAAATTGTATTTGCAACGTCTCCTCTGTCAGGTGTTCTGATGAAGCTTTATGGAAAATAAACTGCAGCATATAGTGATGTGCACCTTTCTTACCATAAACAGCTTATTTAAAGTTATATTTGAACATAAAAGCAGTCAGCCTATATTGATCTGCTAATTACCTCTGACAAGGCAGAGGTTATGTTTTTGGTGACATCTGTCTGTCTGTCTGTCTGTTAGCAACATAACTCAAAAAGTTATGGACACATTTTGATGGAATTTTGTGACCATTTTGTGACTGATGAGTAAAAAGTTTATTATGATATTACTGTTTAAAACCATTTAGATGCCAAAATACTATGAAATGTCTGGCTACAGTAACAATAATGAACATCTGTTGGTGGTTTTTGTGAAGTTCTCAATGTTTCTTGTTAGCAGCTTCTTCACAATCTGATGGTGGACAGACATAAAGTCATTCATTCACTCCTACTGCCACTATCTTCGCCTCATATCCTTTTCTAGCCATGACACTGAGAGTGTCAATATAACTGTATGACATTATGGAGAATTTACTATCAAAAACCGACAAAGAAGACTTAAAAACATGAGAACAAGTTGCACACTTCAACACGGACGCTGGCATGATGCAGGGTTTGATGATTTGTCTGCTGATTGGTCAAAGGAGTTATTGTCCTCACTGTGTAGCTGAGAGCAAAGTGGCAACAGCGCCATGTTTAAATATGTGCTGGAATTTCTGTTGTTGACAGCCAGAAAACAAGAAGAAAGAACACAAGCTGTCTACTATTCTCCTTCCATTCTGTGTTGTGTTCTTCCTTGATATAATACAAAGCAGGTGTTGCACCACTATAACATCACGCCATTACATAGCTGATGCATCTATCACTATCTGGTTGCTTCGCCGCAGACAGGGTAATGGTAACACAACAGAACAGGCTGTGGAAACACAACAGAGATCCAGATATAATGAACCTTACCACACCAAAACGTTCCATACCAACCCGGACGTGCTGGTGGAAACAAAGCTTTAGTTGCCAGTTAGTATGATGCAGACACTGCTTAGATTAAAATACATAGAAAGACAAGTATAGCCGGTACATTTCAGAGAAACTATAGGGGATTGTTGGGTATGATTAAAATGAATCTGATTTAGATTTTTTGTTTTTTTTCTTATTTCTCTCTTCAGATCCAAAGTATTCAAATAAATTTCAAGGCAGCAGCCACCTGACTTCTGGGTCTAACAGCCCCTATGGTGAATAATCAGAATAATTGCTGTTGGCAGATGGAAAGGAACATAGTGGTAGCATGTAGCAGACAATTGCAATTGTCTCATTTAATGCTCAAATTTCATTGTGTGCTGTTAGATTAAAACTGGACACGTCTGTGGACTTCTGCCACAGAATATTTTTAATAACTATTTTGTAATAGAGAGTTTCTTAAGGAAAATGAAATGGCTGTTTACTTCTTGAAAAAAGAAACTTTTAATGCCCTTGTGTAAAGGATTGATTTCTGTTTAAGATAAGATTTTAGGCATCTTACTGAGACTTAGCAAGCATAAAAAGCAGTGGTAGACATCTGAGAAACACAGAACCACCTAAAGTGAGCAATGAAGAGCTGAGCAGCATATAAAACAACTTTATGAAAGAAGCAAAATGCTCTGCTGGATATCAGCTGTAAATCATGGACAAAAAAAACAGGGAAACATGGATATATAAAATTAGTATGTGTGGCTTGTGCATCTTGCAAAATTGTTATCTAAGCAGAAAACCCCAGAGTATGTCCTGGGTGTGTTTCTGTTCCTTTAAAAGTTTATTTATAGAGTCAAAATGGTAAAAATACAAGATAGGGCTTAAGACCAGCTGTTATTGTGCCATGGAAGAAAGTTTTACTATTATCCCTAACTTAGTTATACTTCATCATATGACCACAAAGCTTTTGCTATATAGTGAATTTTGAGGCTTTTAGGGACCTGGGCTGCTTTGAGCAGTAGGTAATCTTGCCTTGGTTATGACAAAATAGTGGAAAGGTTTCAAAGGTGAGACAAGTCTGCTTGATCAAATTATTTGAATTCAAGCAACAGGCTGCAATCTCTCTCTCTCTCTCTCTCTCTCTCTCTCTTTTTTTTTTTTTTTTTTTTTTCTCCATATCCTAAAACACAGAAAACTAAAGAAACCTGTTTATTGCATCAGTTTTTGTTCAGGTTTATCTTATGAGCTAAGGTGTTATAAGACTCCCAAAGGACTTAATGGTGATGAAAATGCTCCTCTTTTCTTCATTTTGCCAGCATTCAATCTGTAACCTTTAAATCACAGGAGAGTTTCTCACAGCTCTTATTTTTTTCCCAAAGGGATAGTACACAGGAGCTGTTTACTCTTTGGACTTTCATCTAGTGATCAACCTATCCTTAGAGGCTCCACACCATACCTGGACTGGTACTAAATTTAATAAAGGCACAACACAGAGAAAAGCTTAAACTGCATTAAACCTAACACTGTTGTGTTCACCCAGGGTATGATGGATAGGCAGCAGAGGAGGTACTCCACCACATTCCGCTTTAAGGGACTGAATAAGCTTCATAAGGAGATCACTGCCTTTCTGATGAGACTGCAGGCTGTTAGGAGGCCATTATGTGGTAAAATGCTGCATTCTTCAATCTTTTTCTTATCAAAGTCACAGGTAAATTCAACTCTGTGCAGCGAGGAACTCCAAGGATGCGATCAATGCATCAATCGGAGGAGACGATCCACCTTAAGACTGCTGTTAGCAGTTATCATCTCCTCCACTATCCTTCTGGTGAGGAAAAGGTTACAATACCTTTATCATAAAGCAGGAGTTTATGAGCGGTGGTTTTAAAGAGGAGAGCAGGTGAAAGACCCAAGCCCACCTCTAACTGTCAACTGAACAGCAAAAGGGCAATCAATAAAACCCCAGACATTATCGAACAGCTTCTCAAAAGAAGTTCCCTGGATATGTTTGACTGGGCCGTTTTTTTCATTCATCTTCTCAAAGCTTTCATTTCTTAAAAGTATTGCTCCTCCTACAGCAACTCACATCTTAAGTCATCACCAGAAGAGTCTAATTGTGACATAAAAATAGATCCCTCCATCCTGCAGCTGCAGAGAAACAAAGTAATGCTTCAATGTTTTAGGTTCAGAGGAACTTGTATACTTATATCCCTCAGTTAAATGGATTTTAGTCTCCACAGATTATTGTATTGCTGAACATCATATTTCAACTCGTTGGAAGAACAGTGAACAAATGCTGACATTAAATAATATGACGAGAAAGGGTCGTGTTAGGGGTAGATTGTTACCCCTGCAAGTGTGATAGGAATTATAATGATCCTGTCATGGCCTTATTCTGTTTTTTAGGATTAATACTCTTTGCAGTCCTGCTTCCATTTTTTAAAACACTGTTTCTTGCTAACTGAAGTTTTTACATGCTTGTATCACAAAGCACACCCCTGCTTATCTAAACAGCCACTGTTCCAGCTGGGAGAAATCCCAGTGAAGAGGCCACTGCGTACACTGGTTGGACATGATAACCCAGCAAAGTGGTAACCCATTGTCAGTTTACTAATGCTTTATCATTTTACATCCTCCTATTTAGAGCTGACTGTGATCTCTCTCTACTGTCATTTCAATCTGTGCAGATTCCTAATGGGAAAAAAAATGTAAAAAGTAAAACATCTGCTATACTATTTCTAATGATGCTTATAAGAAGGAGAAAAAAAGGTATTCTGAATTTATTTTAATTCATTGCTAATTTGTTTAATTATTCTTTAGAATATTCCTACTATAATTACTTATTAAACTTTTCTATTTTACCAAGACTTAGTTATTATTTAGAAAAAAGAAAAACAATCCAGCACTCCAATGTGCCTTACTTAGGAAAAATGGACTAATTTAGTAGAGGTCCATAGAGAAAAAATTAACAGGACTCTTTAAAACAGGAGTTTTAAATATTTAAATTTGAGTTTCAAAATTTTAAACGATTTTTGGTGCCATTCCTCTTGTTGTCAAAATGGCCAGTAAGCATTTTCCCTTGTTACACTCATTTCCCCCAATTTTCCTTTCAGTGAGAGTGAAATGGCAAAGCCAAGGGTTGTTTGGGTGAACATGTTAACGTAGTCTGCCTGACTCATTGATCTTTTCTCAGGGTATTTGCGTCAGTTTTAATCTATGGTCCCAAACGTGGCCTTGAAACATCTGTTTCCTTAACAATAAAAAGAATGATGCTGTCCATGATCCTGAAGTACAAGAAGGAGTTTTAATCCTGATAATCTAGCTTCCTGGAACAATCAAAACATAGTGCGAAAGTGCATGGCATGTGCTAGACTGGTGACCTGCCCTGGATGTACCCCATGTTTCCCCTATTGTTACTGGAGACTATGTTTCTGTAACCCTGTACATAAAATGGATTAATATTACCTATATCATGTACAATAACTATCAAGACATCCATAAACTGTAGAGAAGCATCACCTTTATAATCAAAATGACTAATTAAGAAGAGCATGTAGATATAACACTCCTGTCTTTATTATTGCGATTATATTAGTTAAATAGTCTGTATGGATGAAACTAATAAAGTAATACTATTATACTGTACAATTAGAAAGATGTTGGAAGGTGTGTTTCAAATGTTTGTTTTTAAACAAAGTAGATTTAACATATTTAAGAAGAGTTACCTGTTTCACTGTGTGTATGAAATTTATCAGAACATATTACCAAAATGCTAAGTAATTTATTTAAGAGATCAGCAGAAGTTGCTAATTTGTTCATTATTAGTATCGTGTATCAAAGAGTAATTTCTTACTAGCATGAATTCTTTTAGAAAACTAATCACAATATCACAAATTACTCAATTAATAACTTTTTGAGCTTACCTTGAGTATGAAGCATTGTCTTCTATCTACATAACCCAGATAAATAGCATCTTCCGTCTATCAGGAGAAGAAACCTATCCAAAGCTGATTAAATGAAAAAGAGAAAAGAATGGGGCTGTGTTCCAAAATCCCTGTACATCTGCTTCTCTATCCTCATTCTTGCCCTCAATTCCCAAAGCAATCTCAAGTCAGTGGTTCTATTAAAACAATATCGCCTCATGCAAATTGCTACTGTCAAGCCCCTTGGTTTTATTTCATGTCCTTACCACTACTCCCCATGCTTTATGGAGACTGGAAACCACACTGTGCAGCATCAGGTAGAATCAATAGTATCAACAAAACTATTCGATGATGGCTACTAACACTTTCTGGCTAAAACAAAACACACAGAGCAATGTGGTGCTGCTGCCAGCACACCAAAGCAGAGCATCAAACCTGACTTGCAGCTGTTCATCTTCCACATTTTTTGTACAAAGAAATTAGCAGGTGGCAGACTGACACACTGTAAAATTTCATTGTTAATGGCTCACAGAACACAATATGCATTCCCTGAACACAGTGTAAAACTTTTTTTTCTTTTCTTTGCTCTCACCTCTTAACACAGATTTATTTCATTGGTTTCATTAGCAACTGTTCAATTAAATAGATAATTTACATGCTAGACACCTTGGCAGTGCTCAGCGTCTCCTTACATGCATTAGTTATAAGGTTTGGTAGTGCATGCAGGGCTTCTTGCAGAGAACCCTGCTGAGTTCATTAAGACTACTGTCTGCTCTCAGGAATATTCCTGTGTCTTCAACTCTGACAATTGACTTGACTGAGGTTTGCACTCTCCTGGTAATGAGGACTTTGCTGTAGGGCTGTTAGTGAGGTTCAGCCATCCATAATGTGACTTTGCGAATAAAGTTAACTGTCTGATTAAAAAAAATAATAAAATGTTGGCTCAGTTTATATTGCCCCTCCAGCCAAAATAATGACATCAATACAGCTTTCATCAGTACAGCATATCGTTCATTTTGTTTCAATAAACTGTTTATAACTAACAATCCAATCATGATGCTTTATTGAAACTTCAAACCAGCTCTTTAATTTCATCATGTGTCAAATGTTTTTAGTGGGTTACAGCTCTGGACTGCAAGCAAGCCAGTTCAGCACCTATATGAGCAGAATGTGATTTGGATTTGTCTTGGTTAATGTGTTAAAGCCTTCGCTGAAAAGATGTAATCTGGATGGCAGCATATGTTTATAGATTTATCGATGCAAAATAAGGATGTAGTTACTGGAACCTTTGCCTCCTGAAGTCCAGCCAGTAATGATTTTAGCCATTGTCCCTGAGGTTAAGATTCTCTAAATCTGTTATACAATGCCTTATAAATGATAAATGTTCTTTCCTTGAGACATATTATTCCTAATGGTCTATTTGCCCTTGCAAACTTTCAGAGTACATAGGGAATTTCAGGGTTAATCTTAATACCTAAAGGGCTAGTATCCTTTTTGATATGCCACTGGCACCTTATTGCATGCAAATGGTTTTAAAGTAAAAATATTTCTATTCTATTTCATGTTGTGTTTGGACTGTTTTCACTTACATAAAGCAATGTTTAATTAATGCTCAATCCTCTGTATCTGTTTTTCTTACAGACTTGTTTTCCCCCCAGAGAGGTAGCAAATTCTACCTACAAGTATATTTAGTGTAAAAACTAAACATCCTCTTCAGCATTTGCAAGCTGTGATAGGAGATAAACGTCACTCTGCATCCCTTAAATATTAACATAAAAGCAGAAGTGAGTGTCCCCCATGAATTAGATTCAGCATAGTAATTTGTCTGATTACACTCGATTATGTCTCTTTTGCAGCGTTGTCAAACTATCAGTGACTATCACTTAATTGGGATGCGTGAGCCAAGCTACACATACTGCAGAAAAAGCTCCTGACTTTACCATAAAAGTTCATTCTGTTCAAAAGAACAGTGTTTCAGCTGAAGTCTACAGGAGCTGCCAGCAGCGGCAGGATGGTCGCCACAGTCAGCTTACAATAGCTGACCTTCGTCATCATGCAACCACTGCGACTCTGTGTCCATGGCAACCACAGAAACAAGCCTATAGCACGGTCAATTACACAAGAGGTTTCATTGTTGTCCAAGCTACCACAGTGATACACTTCATCACTGACACAAAACAACCGCTACCCAAAAAGACCTTCCAATTACAGTAATCAATGTTAATCATACAAACAAGGTGTCTTGTTTTGCCTGGCTCATGAGAAGAAAACACTGAATGATTTCTTTTGGAGCTGGTGTGACACCATAATTATAAGATGTGGTTGATTACTCATTTAATTGTGGTAATAATGGATACAATATTTAAAAACAAAAGTTAAAGTGTAAAGGTAAACTTTGGTTTCTGTGCCGCTTGCAAAGAGGCCAAAAGTATGGCAAAGCAAAGTCTGGCAACTTCAGTACAAGCAGGAACTTCTGAGCCTCTAAACAAATAACCTTTCTGTTCCACTGTCAGTCATTATGTTAATTCGCTAATGCAGATTAAAAAGTAATTGTTAACAGTGTGTACACAGAATAATCTGCCTTGGCTGACTGCTGTAGAGAAGATAAAAAGGCTGTAGAGATGTCCAGTGGAGGGCATTATATGCTTCATTACACACTTTTGTTCTTAGTGAGTTCATTTAAACAGGTTGTGGGAGTAGATCCAACTGGAAGTTTATCTCCTGCTTTTTTTTCCCCTCTGGTCTAATCTGACCTTGTGTACAATCAGTTGATTCTTTAACCTTTTCCTGTAGTAAAACTTGGGCTGCCTTGATCAAACTAACCTAACATTTCTCTGAATGTTCACACAGGCTTTATTTTTGCCTGCAGATGTTAAAGAGTTGAAAGTGAATTTAAAAAGAGTAAAAGTGCATTCCAGATGTGTGACAAATTTTAGGAAAGCCAAAATAAATTAGTAGGAAAACACAACAAATATAAATGCTTCCACACAGGTGCATGAATTAATTAAGCAATTAGCATCCAATCACGCTCTGCAGCATGTATGAAACTGATGAGCAGGACCAATCGGCTTCTAATTACCACCAACATTAAAAGTGGAAAAGATCATAGTTACTTTGAAAAATCATGGTTTGAGCTCAGAAAGCAACATACTAGACTGCTCAAAGGGAGCATGTTTTACCAGGAACGCTGACTATACACGGACATCTTTGGAAAAGACATCAGTTAATAAAGCCAGCTGTGTAACTGACGGCAACCGTTTGATGACAGAGCAGTTCTTCCTCAGATGACTGAGATTGTGATCAGACTGTCAGAAAGAACAATTACATAAAAAATGGGATTTTACAGCAGGACTGTAGAGAACTAAGTGATATGTTCATCAGTCATTCGTTATCAAATTCTGAAGACATATTCTAAAAGCAAAGATTACCGGTAAAAACTTTATTACTGAAAAGATGCCATGACCAGACTTAAAGATGGTTAACTGACAAATATCAGTAAGTGCTACCTATTAAAGCTCATGATGGACTAATCAACTGGCTTTTTAATCATTTCTGCTCAGGATGGAGCCATGACTGCCATCAAATGCTATGATTTTACACCACCAGCCTCTTGAGGAGGAAAATGTTAGTTGGAACATTTGAACAATAAAATATGTGAACGGAAAAATGGCACCTCCATCTAAAGTGCTCGACTAACTCGTTCTGCACATACAGTGTGTTACTGTCACAGCTGACACCTTTTTGCAGCCTCATTTGTGTGAGATGTTCACGCTAAAAATCTTAAGACAGACGAGCTCTCTCTGCGTGCCATGTGAAAGTACAGACAACCCAGCCGGGTATAAGAAATATTTCTTATTCAGGTGGACAACCAGTGATGAAACACATCTTACAGTATAAGAGAATGCAACAGATCACAGGGGCCTGCCTATTTTATCTGGTGATGTCATGCGGTGAAAGAAAATAATCACAGAGCTTTTATCCTGTGTACAATGAAGTCTTTATGATACCATTAAGACACTAATGTTTTATTCTTTTGTTATGTGCAAGGTACAAGATCATGGCAGAAATTACAATATAAACACTTTATGTGCGTTTCGTTGATGAAATTATCAGGGTTTCGAGATACTGTTGGGCCTGTCCACCTCCAGAATCATTTCAGTTTCGAAGCGAAGGGGAGGGTAAAAGGTCGGTTGTCTTACAGCACAATTCACAACATCTTCCTCTTCTCAAACTCCTGCAAAGAACAACAACAGAGAGGAAGAAGAGAAACAACGTGAGATGAGGTTAGACAGATGTGAATGATTTATTCATGTGGAATTCACACGGCCCGTTTTGATCCTGCGTATCAGATGTGCTGTAGAAGGAGGAAGGAGGAGCGCACTCCAGCTCTGGAGTGCATTTTTTTTCATCCTGGAGAGTGCAAATCATGTCATGTAGCATGTACGTGTCAGTTAAGTCCCAGTTGTCAATATGAAAACAGCTCACTTCCTGTGACTAATAGGGCCAATACATCTGTAAAAATCTGATTTATGTGAGGTTATAGTTGCTGTGTTTATCTGCATAGTCCAACCATGTGACTTTAAATGAGAAGGCATTATGTTAGCCATTAAAAAGGATGTAGCTATTTACATATTCAATTTGGAGAATATCACACAAATTGCTGGATGATAGAATATGTTGTTCCCTGAGAATTTTCCATTCCGGGGAGGGTGGCAGGGAGGGGGGTAACTTAATGCAAATGCCATTTATCAGGTCTACAGAACACACAAGTACAGAAGCACATGTTGGGCCATTCCTCTGTGGCTTGGAGTTACCTGGAGATCTACTGCCACCCGGAGGAGGAACGAGGTTCCTGTTTTTAAATATCTTAAATTCTCCCAAGGCTGCCTCACCACCTAATCCTGATGTTTTTTAAGGACATTATTTTTGGATATATTTAGAGAAAAGTGGAATACTGCGGCCTTGTTCGCTAGATTTCTGCTTTACAGTTGGGTTAAAAGGGTTCAGTAATTACAGGGAAAACTGTAAATGACAACACAAAGAAAGATTAATTG
The DNA here is from genome assembly GCF_017639745.1 of Melanotaenia boesemani. Lineage (NCBI taxonomy): Eukaryota > Metazoa > Chordata > Actinopteri > Atheriniformes > Melanotaeniidae > Melanotaenia > Melanotaenia boesemani. The sequence goes on from NC_055685.1 coordinate 15,056,667, forward strand.
AATGGAAAGAATGGCAAGAAAAATGGTGGTTGTGACATAAGGAGAAAAATTATTCAATGGTGAATGGCAGCAGATGCACAACAACAGTCATCACTCAAAGGGAAAATAGCAGAGCTGTTTGTGAAGGATAGAGGAAGAAAACACATTTTCTGACATGCAGTAAGGTAGTTGAGATGTCATGAGCAAGAGGAGGAGGAAAATAAGGAAAGGTTGCCACACAAAGGCAACAGATGAAAACAGCCGTGGACTAAAAGTGAGAAGGGCAAGTAGAAAAAAAAATGTGATAGAAAAACAAGACGTTTAAAAACTAGCTATTAAAAATGCTTTAGTAGCTACACCTGAGCTCTTAGGCATCGTAAATAAGATCCACTATGGAGTGAATCTATTTTGGAGTCAAAGTTCTTAATTATTCTTCCGATCATCAAATGTTCCGACCGTTCCACTGAATCATATTTTGCTGACAAAGATCTCAAATGTGGTTTTTGCCTTTGCTTTTATAACCTGACCTGAAGAACTCAGTTAAACACCAAAACTAAAATTAGTAAGGCTCTCACACACTTCTGACTTACCAGGTACATTTAGTTTATAGTTTGAGACTCTAAATATTGATTTTTCTGACTCAAATTTTGACTGCTGCTTATAAAGTTATTAATAGCCCATGTTATTACTGCTAAAACTGCAGATTTGCAATTTTCCTTCCAACTTCAGAAAAAAAAACTAATGTAAAAATTACTGAAAATTTATTTTTTTTTTTTAGCCTAGATTAGCCGTTGCCTCGCAGCAAGATAGTTCCTAGTTTGAACCACTGACGTTCTCACTGTGCTAGGTACTCCAGCTTCCTGCCACAGTAAAAAGCATACATGCATAAATACAATGGATGGATGAATGAATAATTTTCTAGGTGAGAACAATGACATCATATAAAACAAGCTCCCTTTGCAGCAGGTTTAAAAGCGAGAAGCATGCAAACATCCCCCCTGGTCTGAAAAGGACTCTGCATGAGTTCCACCTTGAACTTTATCAAGTCGTGAAGGTTTTTCTAGATAACACACAAACTGGTTGCTGTGTCATCTTCCTCCTGTTATCCTAGATTTGAACTTTTCATGTTGATAAGAAGCACTTGCGTCGCCCTGCGGCCATGCCTCCTAAGTCCATGGCTGAAAAGCATTTCAAATAAACTCAGTGCTGCCAGATTACAGGAATTCAATTAGTTATTGCTCATAGCTTCATGTTCTCCATCTTGAAATGAGCATTAGACAACATGGTTCGACCAAAATCAAATGACAGTAAAAATATTTTAACTGCAACACTGATCAGGAGCCATATGAGCAGGCTCTGCCCTGTTTAGACATTTTAGTAGAAATTTGATGATTCACAAGCCTGCTGCAGATAGAAAAGGAGGTCCTTTTGTTAGGCCAATGCTGCAAGTATAATCCTTACATTATTTACTGCTGATTAAATATCACATTTTGCAGATGCACCTTTGCACCACTTGTGTCGAGGGGCGTGAAGGTCAACAAATGCAAATGTTCACTTCACCTGACGGCTCTGACTACAGCCACTGTCGTCTCTGGACACACCCGGAGTGTTAGATTCACTTGCTGCTTTTACGTGTTATTACTTCGATTACAGCGGTCAATGAGATTAACAGAGATGTATGAATACAACGTGTGGCAAAATGAGCAACCACAAAGCACGTTTTTCATCATTACGTGAAATGATTATGAATTAAACTCCGGGAAAAAAAATGTCATGTAAATCCATATCTGTGTGCAGTAGTCCCGGCAGTGGTAATGAAAATATAAGATGATGAATGGCTGTAATACATGCTTTCACTTTTTATACATCTTGTTAATGGTGCCTCCCTTGAGATAAACTGAAATAAAGAAGCTGCAGCGCCAACTCTGCCACCGTCAACACACACTTATTAATTTTGGACTTTCTTGTCTGCTGCGTTTTTTTGTTAGCAGCACATTATAAGGTTTACTCTCACCACCCTCACAAAATCATGTTTACAAAAAAAGAAAAAAAAAGGGGTTGTTGATTTGTGACAGCTCTGTAATTAAAGATGGTACTTGAGGTGACGATCGCCTCCAGATATCTGGATCTTAAAGTAAAGCATAGTTCAAACATCATTATACTAACTCGGATCTTAGTGCCTTTCTTAGATGGAGAAAGTGCTTGTTTTTGTTTCAGAAATTAGATGAAAGATGCAGAAAAATAAGACATTGACTAGAATGTATTTTGAATGTTTCTTCCCTCAACTTTGTGACTGAGCATTAATAAATTCCTTTTACGTAATACTGGAAATGCAAAATGAGAATTCTAAAAGTAACTTAGCATCACTAACGAGATGCAAGTCTCACTTCTTTTCCAAAAACAAGTGGGATATTTTACAGAGCTGCGATTGTTCATCATTCCATTTCATTAAGCGTTCCACATTTTATCTGTGCATGCCGTCTTGCTCGCTTGCATGCACAAAATCACAATCATTGCTTTACTAAGATCAGTGGTGGAAAATGTACTTGCATAGTTTATTTAAAAGTGGCAACACCAAAAAACTCCATTAGGTTAAATAAATATTAGGAAACTGTATCAAGCATCAATAGTTAACATTTTTTTTATTTTATTGAACCTTTATTTTGCCAGGGAAGTCCTGTTGGGATTACAAAATCTCTGAAACGTGTTAACTGGGTGGAATGGCCCTTTTTGTTGCCCAGATTATTTAGTAAAAATCATGGACTTATTGACATATTATGATGTAGGTCCTAAAGGCAGAGCTTATTGTAGCTATTAAACATTAACGGTTTGGTATAACAGCTTTAAACTTTACATGTCCGTAAAATAAAACCTTGAGATCCGCAGCAACTCGGACCAAAACAAAACAGCCAAAACAAGGTGCTTCCAAATAGATCATTAATCTCTGTATCTCAGATAAATCCAGCCAACTTACTGTAGATCACCTTTGTCTCTTTATAGGAGTCATTTTAACCAAAGGCTTATGTACTGACTTTAAAACATTTGTGTGTGTTGGTGGGCATTCTGCCAAACCACCTTGTGACAGCAGAGAGCTCAAAAGCAGGGAATATGCTTTGGTATGATCAGTCATACACTTCTATATCTGAACATGATTCAAACTATTAAAACTCTCTGACGCTTCCCATGTGGGACAAAACTAACTCACCTTGAACATAGTGCTGCCCAGCTGAGCTGGGGACATGCTGACTACAACTCCAGCGGACTGGAGGGCTGCAATCTTTTCTTTGGCTCCACCCTTTCCACCAGCAATGATGGCACCAGCGTGGCCCATCCTACGGCCAGGAGGAGCAGTTAGTCCAGCGATGAAGGACACCACAGGTTTTGCCTTAGCTCCCTGGGCAATGGAGAGAAAAACGAAAAAGAAAACAACACAAATGAAAACACATCAGCATGAAATGATGAGCATAAGGACGAAAAGCTCAGGGGAAAAGTGTGACTTGAGTATGTTTAACAAAACGGTGCAAGAGGAAGAAAATGAGCAAAACAAGGGGAGGGAGTGGGTGGTTGTACAAAAACAGAGAATTAGCTTTCTACACCTGCATTTTATTCATTCATTAGACACAAAGCACCTCATGTCCTCCCATTAGAGTTCCATGATAACAGGCTTGTCTAACCAGTCATCTCTGTCTAAGCCTGTATTAATAAAACAAAGGGTCAATCAAGACATTTAATTGCATGGGCTGGTGTATGACTAGATAGGGGCTCAGGCTCCTGCCATTTCATATCATCTCATTTCTGAAATGGTAATTAGTCATGCAGCCAGTGATTAGCTCAGCGCCTGTCTATGCTGTCTGCTCATTGATGGATGTTACATTCAACAGTTAAGATCATTTCCAAGGTGAAGAGAGCTAATATTTCATCTTTGGCAATAACATCATAACTAGCAAGAGGGATGAAGCCTGCTCGTGTGCATTTACAGCAGCTAATATTTCATACTTTGAAATAACAGCCTAATTGCAGAGGACGGCTGTGTGCGCGTATGGGTGTGTGTGCGCAGGTCGTAGCTCATCTGCTAGACTGCGTTCGCAGAGCGAATGTGGCATGTTTAACAGCCAAAGCAATACAGCAAAGTCCTTCAAAGACACTCACTTGTGCTACCATCTCAGCACCAAATTTAAACACGACGCTGGCAGGAAGAAGATGGAAGCCATTAAAATAAGCTGGTAATGAATTTTGATAATTAAGAACAGCAGGGAAATGTTGAGGGCCCCGGCTCAAAATGCACCGCTAACGAGAACGTTAAAACACAAAATGTTAAAAGGGGAGATGGAGTGAGAGAGGGAATATCACTTTAAAATGCTCCAAATATGTTATAAGCATCCGCTCTATGCATCGAGAATGTGGGCACAAAATAAATTGGCAGCAAAGGGCCTGCTCATAAGTCAGAGCACGTTCTGAGTACACAAAGCACCCTCGTGTGAATCAAGCCTTAAATCTACCTCAAACGAAAAAGGTTTAATTACTCTATTAATCCCTGCCTCCCTTGACACTGTGTAACAATTCATAGAGGGAGGAGAGTCATACTTCTATTCATCCTCCCCGTCTTCTGTTTTCCACTGTTAGCAGCACAGATTTATTACCGTAATTAGAAGACCAATAGGGGAGTTCCCCTGTCTTTGTGTGCCAGCATGACTGGAGGAGTGCTTTGTTCTATGAAGACACCAAAAATTAAAAAACCTGGTTCAGAGGTGAGGAATTGTAATCACTAAAAAGTCAAACTTGTGCTATTATATGCCCCTAAAACATGACAGGGTAGCATGTATTTGTACATAACACACTTTTCTAACCTGTCTTGCTTCTAACTACAACCTCACCCCAATTTTCCCTTTCTACTGAATTACAACAAGTTTAGTTGAAGTCAGTGGAGACAGGCTGGGCAAAAAGTCAATAGGCTGAAAATGAAAGAAAAAATAAATAAATAAACCAGTAAACCTGCAGGTTAGCTTCTTTCCCAAATCCTCCAGCCCACTTTATTTACATGAAGTAAACTCCTGAATGTTTATGCGGGCTTACACCGATCTGTAGGCTTTACAAAGCTTTTACTGCAAGGTACATTTTTTTAAGGAGGGGGGGGGACTTTTTAAGATTATATTTCATTGCACACATAGAGCCTCACTTCAGATGAAGACTCAACGATAAAATATGTCCTGCACCATAAATGTCTGACAGCAGAACACACTCACAGTATTAGGTTGTTTTCCCCTCACAGATTGAAGCTGCTGGTAGAAAAACAGTGTGCTGTAACTCAGCTGTAACACTGATGGATAATGAAATCAATACTTTTGGTGTTATGTGTCTCTCTCAAACAGGAGCACAATATATTTTGCTGTTTCTATGACACAAATCGGTCTTGACTCCCAACATTTCATTTAACACAGGGTTCACTAGATATTACATACATGTGTGTGAGAATTTGCTAATTTAATGTTAAATGCAGCGAAACGTTTGGTATTTTATATGATATTTTAGTGTCTGTCGGAAGATGAGTTTTCCTCACTGCTTTGAAGCAGCACAAGCTAATTGGGGGGGTTGTCGGTAATATCTCATGATGATAAAATAAACAAAATTATACCTACAAATCGTGGGATGCTTTTATTTACATTTTACAGTGTTAAAACTTTGGATTTAAACCAGCTCGTATTGAACTCTGATTCTGGTTTTTGTTTTGTTTTATCCTAAGCAGCCAGTATTTTCTAACACATGGCTTCATTTATGCCATTTTCAGTGTGCATGAAATCTATGACACTGGCTAATAAATGTTTTATATAAAATAAATTTACTGGTGTACTTTTGCTGTGACGATCTCAAGCCTTTTCTTTCAAGCATAAAACATTAGCTCATTTTCTTGCATGTGAGCAGTGTTCTTATTGGCAAGTTTGTCCTCCAACATCGGACCACTTTACTAACTGGTTTGGTGATCCAGAGGTGGGTTGGATACTTTCTGATAGTCTCACTATGACTCAAATCTCATCAAACACCAACTCACTTTTGAATGTTCTGACTACTAATGTGTTCAACTTCATACATAAGATGTGTGCTCTGCTGTTTAGATTTTTATTCTGAACTTCTGGCTTTTGGGTGCAATTAGATGGTGCTTAATCGCTTCAGTCCTTCATCAAAATGACACTGAAGAAGAACTAAATACTCCTCAGCTAAAACTCCAATCAGCATTTGCTGACAGGTGAAAAATAATAAACTACTTCAATTATGTTAGACTGATGATTAACAGAAATTGTAACCCAACGCAGACTGAACAGGGAAGACTGTCGTTTTAAGTATAATTTGTACTGTTGTATCTTAAATTTAACTGACATTAATTCTGGTTTTGTAAACCTCTGCTGATAATAGAAAGGGTGTAAAAGTTGTGTGTATATATATATATATATATATATATATATATATATATATATATATATATATATATATACACACATTACAAGGAGGTCTCTCTCTCTTCTTGTGTGTTTTCAAAACCCCAAAACAATCTGCATGCAGAAAATGTAATGTTACATTAGGGAAGACACTTTGCAGATTGTCTTTTTGAAAGTCATGTTCCAGCAGGTTTTGCTTCCCAACAGCATTTTGCAGGGGCATTATTACTGCATCCTGGTCTTAGCACTGCCCAACAAGATTATAATTGGTTTGAAATTTAAACAAGCCAGAGGTATTATTTTTATTATTAAAATTTTTCCCCTTTTAGTTTAAATAAGAAATAATAACTGGTGCAGACAGACTAATCTCTGGTGCTGGCACAGAGCCGTGAAGATAAGTCTGGCTATGTGAGACTAGTGTTCCTGTGACCTGAATTCAAATGTATTCAAATGAAGAAAAAAAAAAAAGTTAAGCTCAATTCAAAGTGAAAACAATGTGTCCTGACGTCTTTGTTCAGGCCTTGACTATTAGAAATAAGGTCTAAAAGCACTTTTTATGAACAATTTTCTACACAACTGACTTTCAACGTGAGATCTGCAGCTTACTCCCATGCTCTACTGGGTTTTTTCATGCATGTGATTCATTTGAACTGTCCCTCACTGTCAACACTCTGGGTGATTGGGAGGGGGTGTTTGTACTTTATTTGTTCACTGAGAGAAGTTATTCTCCTGAGACGCCAGCAGGAGATTTGCATGCATTAGAGCAGTTGAGGGCAAATCAAATCCATTTTTCAGCTGAAACACACCCTGCATGCACACATACACAGAAACAAACACATACACACTGAAAAATTAACATGGCAAAATAATCTGCAAAATGCAAAACACCAATTTCAGTCCTGGTGAAGTTATAAATGCCAACAATAAGCTCACAGCCGTTCAGCAACAGAACTCATCACCCTACTGCCTACTGCTTTTTAATCACATATGGGCATCAGGAAATGTATACTGTTCGTCCACGCTGCAGACTTCTCGAGCATGACCTGTGAGTAACACCTGCATCCCATCTGTCACTGTTTACCTGGATCATACAAATCAACACAGGGAAATGAGAGGAAGCCCGAGGTTGTGATCAAAGAGACAGAACACGCTTGCAGCTCCACCATGTTCTCACTGTGTGATGGGATGCTGTGTTCACTGGAGTGGATAGATTTAAAAGGGCATAACTAAGTGCTAATTCCAAAAAACAAAACATTTTTCATATGAACAGATATGTGAATCACTGAAAATATTACAAGGAGAGTGAGGTGAAATAAAGGTTGTCCAGTTTCTTATTTGCTTACAGAGTTGTGCTGTTTCAGGTACTCGGCTGCGTTCTCCTCTGCGTTCCCTCCAATCTCTCCAATAAGGATGATGCCCTCTGTCTTGGGATCCTGCAGGAACACCTCCAGACAGTCTATGAAGTTTGTACCATTAAATGGATCCCCGCCAATACCTTGCAGGAGACAAAAACAGTGGATGACTCAATACTCTCAAAGGATAATTCAAGTGAATATCTGAGGATCACTTAGTCATTCAGCCCACGAGTCAGATGAAAAAAAACAAAAAAAACAGGCGGCTTCAGGTCAATAAAATCTGACAACCAGCATTAAGACACAACCCAAACTGTTTCACATGGCCACATTCAGTGTAGCTTGGTCAAGCAACCTTCCACTGCACAACATAGCATTTCGTGTCCTTATTGGTGTTGAGGTTGGTAGAAACAGTAGTAGTATGAGCAAGCTACAATGAGATGGAAAAAAAGCAGTAAAGCTCTACAGAACGAAGAGAAAGTCTTTCCTGTCAGGAATCAAGTTAAACTGGTATAAAGTTTGCCAAAGCACCGTTCTCCACTAATTCTACATTTTACTCCAATTGGTGCAAACAAAACTTATTTCAGCATTGAACACCAATTATGCCTTTCTTTCCACATTCAATAAACATACTTTACCAAGCTTTTGCTAATCAAAATGGTGCAATAGTGAAGAAAAATTTTGAAGAAAAATTTTGAACCATGTGAAAGAGCACAATCGCCATCCACAAAACAAGTCTGGAACAATGTGGCCTCGATTCATACTACAAGGGAAAAAATATTAATGATAACAATGATAATTAAAAAAAAACAACCGGCAACACCAAGAATAAAGAAGACAAGAATAACAAGCAATGAGAATCATATTACCAGCATCAAAGATGAAAGTGATGTTAAATATTGTATTAACTGTAATTTGCAGTTGCCTGGAGGAGATGCAAGAATCTTTAGAAGTCTAAAGCTGACCCGCCAATAAACCCCCATAATGAACTTTACAATATTTAATACCATTACAGCACTGGCTTTATGAAGTCTGACTGGAGGATACTCCATAATTAAAATGTTTAAATAATAATGGAGTCAAGTTGTTATTCATGAATTGGCCTGTCCAGGCTGCTCCTGAATATTCATTTTCTGGTGGTGCATAAATTGGTCAAAATAAATTTTCAGTAAGATTAATTTATTTCCTGTGAATTGCCATAATGTGTAGAGATGCAGACAATGTCACTGCAACCGTTTTAAGGTGCTGATCAAATATAAACAAATAAAGCTTGTATTCACAGTATATCTAACTGCATCCGCAACTACAAGCAAGTACAATGAACAGTGTAATGCCACAGCTTCCCATTACACTATAAAGATCCACGTGTTACCGAGTCACAGCACGAATCAAAGAACTTAAAGCGGAATGGAAACATGGGTAGATGATGGAAGGTTTTCCACATTAACTCTTTGGGATTGCGTAGATTCTTCTGAGAAGTCACCTGGTTTTAAAACATTTAAATAATCTCTGTTGCTAAGTAAAAGTCTATGTTGTGGTTTTGTTTGCAGTCACAGTAGCAACATCGAAAAGAGCTGCAGCACAGCGGTAATCATCTTAATTATTACAGATGTCCTCAAAGTTTGTGGTGTAATTTGAACTAGGGGACACGGTCACTACTTTGCGTGCTCTCTAGGTTGATGATGTGATCTGGCTGACAGTGACTGGTTAAAATTCTTTCACCAGTAGAGAAATTAATGATACGTTCTCTCATGGTGCTGCTTTTGATTTGAGTTTCCAGCTGAAAGACAAAACAAAGGAAGTAAATAATCCACATGGCTTAACAAAAGGCCTAAAGATCCCTGCCTGAGATGTTGTCATGTCCCCTTTAGTGCACTTCATGCATTTGCCCATATTTTTGCTCAGAAGGTATCCCTGGCTTAAAGTTGTGGTGCTTGTTGATAAATCTTTTTCCAGTCCCTCCAACCCCCAACAAGTCAAGGTAAATGGTTGACCTTCCAGAGTTTGGTTCTGCTGAAGGTTTTCCTTCTTGTTAAATGGAACTTTTTCCTGTTCAGCATCAGCTGCCTCCCCATGTATGCTTAGGATGGGGAAATGAATCAAGGGAAGATTAAACTAATTCCTATTCCCCCTTAAACAGCTGACGACTGCGGTGATGTCACAATGCTAAGCTCTCATTTACTGCTGAGACACCAGACTCTGACCCTCTTTCCCCCTCCCTGACATGGTGATCCTATTGCACTCAAGTTCAAATCAAAAAGGCCAAACAGAAGTAATGTTTATCTCAGTGTAGGTTCAAGTCACCAGGCCATTCCAGCCAAATGACATCAGCACTCAGAACGCATATGCTGTTTACATTTCACACAACTGTGACCTACAGAACTGAAATATTACCACACACTTTACTTGGTCATAAATCAAACAAACATACTATTCTTAAGATTTTTGAGAACATTTACAGGCAAAGATCAAAAATTTGACTTTTGATTTTTTCAAGCATCCCCAAATGCAGCACTGCTGTTGCCTCCTCCCTCAACCAATGGTAAAGCGCCATTACAACATGTGATTCAGTGGAGGAAGCCGGCCTGCAGTCGAGTATTTGGAAAGAGTGAGCGAGAGTAAAAGCGGAGGAAAGTAAAGTAAGGAGGTTTAAATGGAGCCAAGTGGTAGTGGCGAGAGTCACCCCCTCACCCGAACCAAACTTGTACCCAAAAAATGTTCGCATTTTAGCAGCGATGTGGACGTATTTTGGATTTAAGCCAGATGATGACAAACAGTGCGAGTTGCTTTATAAAGTGTGTTTTGCCCTGGTTGCAGCACCGCAAGGCAACACCACAAATCTCTACAATCACATTAAATGTCACCACAAAGTACAGCATGATGAAATAAATAAATGAATAAATAAATATATGTGTGTGTGTGTAATATATTTTATATGTAATATATACCTGTGGAAAAGTGATGTTCAGTGCAGTTTAATTTTTTGCATCTGTTGATATAACAGGGAATTTGATTTTTCAAATGAGGAAATAAAAAAAAAAATAAATAAAAAAAAGTCTGTTCAGATCTGTTGTATTTATTTCTTATGGCTCTATATGCACTTTTTTCCAGAGTAATTTCAACTGAAGACATTTTTTAACAGAGAAAATACGTCACTGGTAGCTTACCCACACAGAGTGACTGGCCCAGGCCTACTTGCGTAGTTTGGTGCACAGCTTCATATGTCAAGGTGCCCGATCTGGAAACAATACCTGAAAGATAGTTTGTTAAAAACATCTTAGCATGTTGGGTGTGTACATGTTGCCACACACACTAAACACGCTGCTAAACATTTTGAAAAAGGTTCATAAAATAATGAAAATGATCAAGCTGCTATTTCAAGTCTCTTTATGAAATTAAATTGACTTATCGTCATAGTAAAAACAGAGCATATCAGTATCATGACAGGGCTCTCCAACAGGTATTATGCTGTTTGAAATGAAGACAGTAAAACAGAAACACTGTACAGGTTCACCAGCCAGCAGCAGAATGTGTTGATTATCAAGCAGTAAACAGCGAGAGCTCATTTTAGTACAACGCTGTAAAAAAAAAAAAAAAAAAATCAGCTTAGTTCATTGAGCTGGAAAGTGAAGGTAGAAGTGTGTGGCTGTCTCTCTCATCTTTGACTCAGTGTTTGATAAAGGATAGGGTCTCAATCTAGTGATTTTGTTTTCTTTTCTTGTTAATATAAATGATGAAAGGTGGCCTTTAGGCTAAAATAACCAATCTGTCATAAAATAAGTTTTTGCAGCTAAATCAGTGTCTTTAAACAGGAAAAGCTGGAGAAAAAAATTACTTATGCATCTGGGAAAGTGACTGCATTACTATATAATTAAGTTGTGATGTAAGGGACTGAAACACACTGACACACTAGCAAGCGCAGCCCCTTTAAAACATCCACATGAAGCAGCTAGAAGCCTGTCTGGCGCAACAAAGCTTCGGCTGGTGGTCACGTGACTTTTGGCATGCTGAAGCAATGTATCAAAATAGTGCTCGCAACACGTGAGCTTCATAATGGTTCGACACAAGTGTAATGGTGAATCAAGATAACCTTCAAGTGGTGGGATTTTTTAAATACCTTGATGCTGTTTTTGACTCTTGCTTAACATTTATGGAACATATAAAGAATGTTGCAACAACAATTAAACATAACTGAGCTAACTTCCATCGTATACGACCATCTCTGACTACAGAGTCAGCCAAAGTTTTTATGCAAGCCACAATATTTTCTGATTTAAGCTACTGCTATAGAACCTGGTTACAAACAACTGCCAGCAGGCTACAACCTGTCAGTTCGAAAAACCAAACAATAAAAATCATGGCTAAAAAAACGTGTCATTTCCACTACTGGGATATTATGTAAAAACACAGCACCCTCAATTTTGACAGTTATAAAATTTTCTTGGACACATCTCATTCATAAAGTACTGAAATGTCCCACAGCATTAAGCATCTATATTCATAAAAAAAAAGGTTATTAATAAAAGGAGATTGTAAAACTCCCAAGTGTAAAAACAAATTCAGTGAAACTGTTATTCTGATAATTCAGAGGTACACCATCTAGGAATAAAATACCAGTAATCATCAGGCAAAGCAATAATTATTCATTATTTAAAAATAGTCCTAAGCAATGGCTAAAAACACACCAACAATGTTCCCTCCAGGTACAACACAGATGGTTGTTGTTTCCCATCATGTGTTCATTACTGTATGTTATATATTCTTGGAATTGTCATTATATGAGATTAGATATTGACTATAATCTTGCATATTTACGTGGAAATGTCCATTAATATGCCTGGTCTCTATTCTTTAAAAAAAATTATTGAAATTGAAATACAGAGTCGAGCAGATGGACTCAAGCATAACGTCACTAGTTTACTGCCACAAGACGTATTTGTAATTAACCTTTAGTGTTAAAAAATACCAAGTACTTTCATTCATAAAGTAAAACAAGGAAATATTTTTCTGATAGTTAGATGTGTGAGATCCTCACCGATTCTTCCACTTTTGTGAATGTGTCCCGGCATGATGCCAATCTTGCATTCCCCAGGCTGTAAAAAGAGACATTCTGAATGAAAATATAGTACAATACCACAGCAATTATATAAACATTTAATATTCTCTAACACTGGAAATGTAGCTTTACTACTTCTAATCTTAAAATCTGTCTTTACTCATTTTATATTTACTGGTAAACAAACATATCTCTATGTAGATTATTTTGTTACTTTTTCTAAAATGAATGAATGCACACACTCATTTTTTTTGGAATAATATAATTTTTAATGTATGTATTAAAGCTGAATATGATAACTAGTGCTGAAGAAAAAACATTCTACTTCTATTAGGTTTTCATTTCACTATTATATCAAATACCCATAGCTCATTAAAAAGGAATTTTTACTTTAATCTCTGACAGCGTGAGTGAGTGTGTGCTTACGTTGATGACTCCTGGGCAGTTGGGTCCTATGAGACGGGTGCTGCTCTGGCGCAAGAGTTTATGTTTAACTTTCACCATGTCCTGCTGGGGAATGCCCTCGGTGATGCACACCACCAGGGGTATTTCTGCATCAATGGCTTCAATGATGGCAGCTGCGGCAAACGGTGGTGGTACGTAAATGACACTGGCATCTGCTCCTGTCCCTTCCTTTGCCTGAGGCAAGGAATAAAAGGAGTTTGTGGTGCATTCAATATGTAAACCCTGAAGTTGTGAAATAGCGCCATCTAATGTTTCTTAAAAAAAAATAAAAATAATAATTTTCAAGATACTGAATTCAAATCTTAAACCTTAGTTTAAAAGAAGGGTAGGGAATTGCACATACCTCCTTGACTGAGTTGAAGACTGGCAAGCCAAGGTGTGTCTTGCCACCTTTACCAGGGGAAACACCTCCAACTAACTGGGAGCCATAATCAAGAGACTGCTGACTATGAAAAGTTCCCTACATGGGAGGAGAAAGCATGGAAGAAGTGTATATGTGAGTAAAAGTGGGATACAGCCATGTCTACAGCACCAATAATGAGATATCACTGCAAAGAATCTTATAAGGAGACGTGCTTCCATCTGGGATTAATCACCCTGGTGGCTAGGTTAAGGCAGGATTTTAGTAGGGGATGAAGCTACCAGTAAACACATTCTTAGAAAAGGAATCAAAATACTGTTGACAAATAAATAATGGTCTAAGCTTAGTTTAATCTCCTTGCGGAGCGTTTGAAAAACAAATCAAAAATGGCGACACGGACTGTAAAACATCTTCCCCGAAAGAGTTTGCAAGAATATTTCACAAGCCATCACTTCCCTGTAAACCGTAGAGGAGGCGTTCCAGCTGAGCTGCCACAGTTGGTGCATTTTATTCCAGATACATTATGTAAATTTACTTGCTTCAACCCAGTTTGCAGACTCCCATCAAACTACATTTTACACAGGAGCATTTTTGATTAACTTTGTCTTAATTATTGAATGAAAATAAACAGATGCCAATATCTCTGTAATAATCAGCCTGTAGTCTAAATTAAGCTACATAGTTGAATACAACCTCTTCCTTGAACTCATCATCCCATTGGCAGCTAATGTAAACTTGTGCTGTGCAAACAAACTTGGTTTAAGCCCAGAGGAAACAAGAAGAGATGTTTAAACAAATTCATCTTAGATGGAAAAATGAATAATAGAAACTCCAGGTTGGACTTCAGGTGTTGTTAATACAAGCTAAACAAATGCACTTTAGATTTTAAATATTTCAGGACAAACTTATGTAAGTACCCAGTGTTTGCAGTCTGTCTACTTGTACTCCTTGCAGGACTTATAAATGTCACTTTTGAGGCTATTCAAAACAAAAACAAAAAAGCAGAGCTGTAGACAAAAGGAAATGGAGGTACAATTATGAGTGGAAGTAACTTATAGTTAGATAAGTGGTGTTTTAACTTGTTCTTAATGGAAATTCTGCTAAACAAGAAGGCGTTCAGTTACAAATAGAATATAGATGATGCAGGAGAGATGAAGGACACTCTGCAAGTGCAAATAAATGACCTGATTCAAAAGTTATAACTAGCCTATTAAGAATAAGTAAAAGCTATGAATCAGCATTTCCCTCACGTTTGTAATAAAGCCCTTCACCCTGCTAACTCTGCTGTTTTGGTCACTCGTTTTTAATCGCAAATGTTGGGACAGTTATTTTGAGAAATGGCTGGCTTATCAGACAAGGACACGGCAATGTGCACTCAATAGCACTTGCTTCATTTCTCATCCTTTTCTAATTACCCAGTGTTCACAGAATCTTTATTTAACAGCTTAACATTGGAAGCTGAAGACTATAAGGACAGAGGTGGGATAGAAAACTGTCCAATCCATGTTTCTGGCTTGCTGAACACATTTGTCATGACTTTAATCCTCCTCGTCTGGTTCAGAGACATCTAAACTTTTCTGCGCATTAAAAACAAAAAAAGAGATATAAAAGGATCGACAATCTGTCTTTCAGAGTTATTGCTAGGGACTCAAAAAAAGACTTTTTCTTTTCTTCAGTATGAGATAATGAATTGTTTGAATTTCACCTTCTTAAGACCGTGAGATGAGCCTGGCAACCATTACATTATCATCAACAAAACAGACTAGAGTGCCAAGCATGTTTCAGCATTTACCATCAAGAAAATTAGTGTGATAATAAAACTAATTTCAAAACCAGCCCCAGTGAGAACTGTTCAATGCAAAATGATATTTATATCTGTGGTGATGAGACTCCTTCTGCTTGGATGTCTGTCTCTCCTGAGAAAAAGGCTCAAATAAAAACTCAGTCAGCTCTGTGCTTCACTTGAGAACGTGCCATGAATTGTCTACTTAAGAATAAAGCTGTAAAAAGAAAAACTTAAAAAAGCAACTAAATCTACCTAAGTGAAAAAGAAGGCTTAACCACAGCAACAAAAACTGTAGCTGGAAACCAACGGTGAGTACTGTAAACAATAAACCGAGACTCTGCTTCTCTTTTAGTCATGTAGAAAGCCTCACATGAGGAAAATAAGTGAATTTGTGTGCAGCAAGAGAAAACTAAGTTTCCCAACAAGATTACTGTAAGATAAACTGCTGTCATGTGATAACACGGACAAGTTGTCAATACAAACCTGCTTCCCTGTGAAACCTTGGCAGATGACCTTCGTGTTCTTGGTGATGTAGAGGTTCTTTCTTGTTCCTGTATAACAGTGCCTCACTCCACTCTGCTGCACTGATGGACAGAGAAAGAACACAGTGACCTTGTGTCTAAAATCATTAAAACATGTTAAATTCATGAGATGAGCAACACTGAATGTGCCAAGTATAGACATGACTATAGCCTGCTGTAATAAACTGTCATCGCAGAGAGGAAAATTCAACAAGTTTAAACAAAAAATCTTAAAATACTCAAACCTTTCTTTTTCCAGTGAGTTGAAGGATTAAAGAGCTTTCACTTTTCTTTGAAGGCATTATTCTCAACAGACTTAAGGACTTTGCAGTATTTTGGCAGTAGCCTCTTTTACTGTTGCCACGCAACACTATTAGCTTTCCTTCAGACACGGCCATTACCATTCACTGAAAATGTGACCACAAACACTTCCAGGATGAACTGTAAATACATTTAATTGGTTGTTTATGCTATGAAGTTGTCAAGTAGGCCTGAATTATTTCTGACAAATATTGCAATTTAATTTGTGATTCAATCTTTTCATGTCCAGCTTCTGCTCAGTGTACACAGAGAAATATATTTATAATATGAGATGGAGGATAACCACACGAGATGAGAATATAGAGCAGTCAAATCATGAACTGCTCTATATTCTAATGCATGGATGCAATGCTGAAATATGCATAGCTTCACTTATCATCTGCAAGGTACAGCCTGTGGCCAAAAGACTGAAGCCTGAAGGTTACATTTTCTTTAGAATAGGTTTATACTTGGTCCTTGTATTAAAAACTAAACAGTCTGATTTCTTTTATATTATTTGCACTTCAGTGTGTCATGTCTCGCTACATGCTTTCTGTATTGCACATGGCAGAGTTCTACCCTGGTGCACATGGACAGACAGGTGCACAATATTGCAGGAGAGCACACAACCAGCAGACAGACAACACGTGTCAGAAAATATACCACTTCAGCCACCTGAAAGTCAGACAAAAATATGCATTTTTAAACCCTCTCCGTAAATTGAATTTGAGGTTCAGATGGAAACAGTCGTGCTATGATGTAAAGTTCATGTCCATTATGGAGAAGCAGCAGAACAAGATGAATCTAACATTATTATAGTTATTTTTGAGACATATTACGGCTTAAAATGGATCCAATATTCTTTGTAGGTTAACGCTTTATCTGAGTTCTGAACTTTACAAATATTTAGAGTGACTCCACTCAGTAAAACCGTTCTTTTTCACTTCATCAGGACATTTTAGAAGTTGGGTTGTTTTCTGTCTTTTTTGTCACAGTTTTTCAGTGATTTATGGAAAATTCATCTGTGATGAGTTTTGAAAATGCACCTCAACTTCACAGCTGGGTGTAGCTGTTACATGATGTTTAAATGACTGTTGCACAGGAAAGACAACTGGAATTATTATTTTTAAACGCTGCAGGATTAAAACCTGAATTAGGTGCTGTGTAACATGAAAGTGAATAGAGTTCCTTGCAATTTGCCAATTATGTTTAAACTGTGATTTTGATTTTCAAAACAATTAATCATTCAGCCCTACTGTTAAGATGTAAATAAAAAAAAATCTATAAAATGAGAAGAGACAGACTAAAAGTGATGTACCAAACCTAAAATAAATAAATAAATATCACGTTTGACAGCAGCACACCCATTTGCTTTATGGTTCCTTTTAGTACCAGTTATTCCAAACTTTGTCTGGGTCTGATACAGACAACAGTTTCCAAAACCTGGACTTAGACTAAATAAGCAGCAGACAGACTGGGTCACAGTGCAAAAGTGTTGTCACAACTATTGCAAGAAAACTGATAGGACAAAGACTGAGCAGGTTTCTTACTTGTGCGGCCACACATATGCAATACATGTTTTATTATACCTTTGATCAAAACAAGAATGATTAAAATTATAACTTGGCGCTCATTGATTGATCCATTTATGGATCAACAGAAATTAAATCAGCCAAAAGAATTAGAATCAATGCATCCAGTTAATAAATAAATAAATAAAAGTGTTTGCGGGCTCTAACTTTTAAAATGTCACCATGAGCTCTGGGAATGTGCGGTGGCCTTTTCTTCCCCCTGCTTCCTGACATTTTATAAACTAATTTATTAAACAATAACTGAAAAAGCAAAGAAATTTGCTGCAGCTTCGCAGTTTTTATTCAGATGTTACTGCAGAATCAGATGACATCACACTAACTTCCACAAGCTAAATCCAGTCGCTGAATGCTGCAACACCAAAAGCTGTCACTGTAGAGCACATTTGTGATGCACAGTGGGCTTAAAAGGATAAGAGATTAGATAATAATTCAATGTTTGTTGTTGTTTTTAATTGAATGGTGTGTGTGGTGTGGCATAATTACAAGAGCAATAAATGAGCAAAGGAGAAGCTAGTGATATCCATTTTAATGTTTTTTTTTTTATTCACTTCCACTAGTACTTGCTTATAGAGATGTGCACAGATTCAAGTGTGTAACAAAAAGGCTGAAAATAAAGGTCACATACTAAAGATAAATTGAAAATAATGTAAAACTTTTACAGAATGTGACGAAGTGACTGTATTGTCGTTTTTTGTTTGTTTTGATTTTAGCTGGATGCATTTTCTTTAGATCAAAATTTGACAGATTAATGTATTTTGGTTCTGCCTTTTGTCGGTCAGGACCAACATATCTGATAAACATAAACTATTGTACAAGCTCCGGATGGATGACTGAACTTTGGTCTGCTTGTAGTGCCTCAATGTCACTGTGCAAAGTTCAGTTTGCTCAAAAGCAAGATATCTTAACACAATGACGATAGTGAATACTGTGCACATTAGTTCTTTCGCATTGTTTAGCAGTACAAACCAGCTGCACAGCTGGCAAAGCAGAGCTGACACAAACTCTAAATTAAACTATTTTAAGTTCATGTTATCACAATCATATCTGCAAGCAATATGACTGAACAACTAATTTAGCTGTCCCCTACCACCACACGCATTAAAATGCACATGCAACTCTGACTGACATTCTGAGAAAACATTCGTTTTCAGTCAAAAGAGCATGCAAGGTCAAATACTTCAGGGGTGGAACTGGGTCTCCACTGGAAGTTAGCAAAAAGTTAGCATGTTAGCTACGTGGCTAACTGTCAGTAAGCTTTACCAGCTTACCTTCATACAACTACGATAGAGGGGCTAATGTGGCTAACTTGCTTGAAGGCTAACTGACAGCTAACCCAGCTAGTCAGGGCAAGACTGTATGGGTCTGCAACGCTCCGCTAACGTACAGCACAGAGACCGTGAGTGCATTCGTTTTACAGAAACAAAACTCACAAACATCTCAACTCATCTCAAGTCAAGTTTGCTTAATTACTTACAAAGCAGCCTTGCAAACAACCTGCTGTGAGACATCTTCGGTCATTCACCAATGACACAAGAGGCTGAGGACCTTACGAACGCAATTCAGCTGACTACAGATATTCCCATGGAGCATGAAAACGGGCTTGAAAACAAGTTATTGTTTCACAACAATTTCCTTTATTATGTACTTTACTAATCAAGCATTTCGGTTAAATGTAAATTAAAGTGATGCTAGAGGAACACAGACAATATTTTGATTTTGTTTTATTTTGTTTTTTTTTTTCTTTGTTTTTTAACCAGGCTAAGTAGTAGGACCCTTGAAATCGCAAAGCACTTTGGATATTGAAGTCCTCCACAAATGGAGCTCTTAAAAGGAGTCAAATTTTGTCAGCAGTAGAGGGCGCCTCAATCTTGCTGATGATTTCAGTAAACGTGGCAAGAATGGTATTTAAAAAACTAAAATTAAAACTTACCAATTTCTGATCTTGTTCCTGTCAAATTTAATTTAACAAATTGAGTTTACCCCCCCCCCCCTTTTTTTTTGTAATTAGCAAGACGATTTTGCTAAAAGTTCCCTTTATATTTCTAAACTTAACTTAAAATGTGAAACTTAAGCTTGGTGTACATAATTAATTTCAAAGAATGTTATAAAGAAAAACACTTTAGGTTGGGACACACCAACCTAAAGTGTTTATGTTTAAATAATGTTTAAATAAATAATATATAAATAATAAATAATAAATAATATATTCGGAATATTTGCATTGCAATAATCATATGTGTGTAATGCTCTGCAGACAATAAAACATATTGTGGTTTTATATTTACGGGTTAAAACCACTCCCAAGTAGTTTTGCATTACTTGAGGAAAAGTATGTACATCCCTTCACTGTAAAAGGGGCCCCCTAAATAATGCAACACTTGATTAAATCATGTTTTTGTTTCCGAGAGGCACGTCATTAAGACGTTTCTTTCAAAACAGTATTTGCGTATTTAAAGACGCTGTTCATAATAATAAGGAACTCCAGACACCGACCACTCTTCTTTTTTCTTTTTTTTTTTTACTATTCGAGTCATCCAATGAGAAACCACCAACTCCTCCGACGCTGATTGGTCACAAGCTACAGTCACGCGTTGTTCTTACGTAGATTCACGGAACCATCTACGCACTGCTTGGTTAAGTTTTCACGTTTCACCAAAGAGGTTTACGTACCGGCGCCAAGCTACGCTCAGAAATGAACGCAGTGACATAAACGAACCCCAGGAACTATCCAAGTCAAACAGAAAACCCTATCCTTCTGAGCAATTCAAGATGGTTTTCGAAACTATTTCAAGGATAATAAAACTCCAGCTTCCAGCGTACCTCAAGAAGCTTCCGCTTCCAGAGACGATCGGCGGATTTGCAAGGTTAACCGGTAATTAATAACAACAGCTTTATTTTACTTCTGACTGTCCTGTGAAGATGACACATTTTAAATTTAGCACAGAGCTCTTAAGTCAGCTAGCATGCAAATGAGAACCTAATTGTCATCCCGACTTAGAAAGCCCACCTTTTGTACTCATTTCCGGATACAAAAATATCATCGTTTTATTTTCTTCCTCACTATCAACAAATTACTAATGACCTTAAAGTAGTCTGGTTAAAGTCAACATCCCCCATCAGTCGCTTTTGGAAACGGTTTTTAAATTAACCTGAATGTCAAGAACTGCAGTCTGAAGTGATAAATTGTTAAAAGCCAGCCACTGGGAATGTCATGCAGCACAACATATAGTGCCATACTATAAAGTGTTGCACATGGATGTCAGTACTGTGCCAGACTAAAGGTTATAAACATTATGCAAAGCCTTACCAAAGGATGATCCTCATAATTCACAATGAGTCCTGTTCATGCCCAGTTCAATTGCTCAAACAGTGAATAAAAAGAGAACAAATAATGTGGTGTGAACAGACTGGTGGTTGGGACAGACAGGACAGGTTCAAGTGATGATAGGTGACAGTGATTGGACAGATGAGAGCAGGTTTGACAACGGACAGAATGGACAGAGGGAATTGATCAACCAGGACGTGAGTTAGGCGTTATGCAGTCAAGTAGCAGGAGGGAAAAAGGACTTACTAAAAACAAAGTTTCAGCAAGAATTTCAACAATATGGCACTACAGTGAATCCTATTACTAATATAAGGCAATTAAAAAACACAGTTCTTCATCACTTTTTGTTAACTTATCCATACTTAACTTATTCTTATTTTTAATTTGTAAGATAAATCTCATGATATGTATGCAGATAAACATGACTGAAACCAGAGTGGGTAATGTGTGGTTATACTGCTGTCAGGAATGAGAGAAAGGATGGAGACAGTAGAGGTGTGGTGATATTTGTGCACAGTGAGGTGAGGTATAAAAAGATAGATCTGGGGAAAGTTCACAGATCAATAACAGTCAGGTTTTGGACTGGAAAGAAGAAGCTGGGAATCACTGATTATTATCATTTGTGCTAATTTATATGAGGTAAAATTATAGGCTAGAAATCAGTATATACTTAATATTACTAGATGATAGGTAAAGGTTAAAGTCATATGGTGTTGGAGCTTTAATGCATGTGTGCTATGGAAGAGTTAACATACAGAACAAATGGAATTAGCATGGGGGAGTTTATTAATGAGAAGGGTTTTGTATGTAATAATAATGGAAAGATACAAGATATAACAGTACATAAAACAGAAAGTAAATGTGATCCGACTTTGACTTCATTTGATATAGCAGGTGTTTCAACATAGGGAGTATTTAGCAAAACATTTGGCAATAATCATTATCTCAGTACCATTAACTAGAGATGCAAGAGACGGAAGTCAACTGTAAGAAGGGCGAAACAAGAATATTGTAGAAACTATTGCAGTTGCTTAGAGAAAGGTGAACAGTTGTTTATGGTGAAACATGGAGAATGAACAGATGAATGAATGTCATAAAGTATGACATTGTAGTGTTACATAACAAATTATGTGGTTATTAGTAAAACTGACATGGCTGAACTTTTAGTACAAGTGTTTGTAAAGACTCACAACTCTGAAAATTTATAAGTTTCAGCTCATCACTGTAGGAATGGTGCACTTGAATTGATCCCAAATGTTACAATGGAAAGAACTACATCAGGAGACATCTTGGATTTACCATGAAGTTAAAAGACAGCCATCACAAAGTTTGCACAGCAAACTTCCTCAGAAACAGATGGAGTTTGTTATATAACAAACACGTGAATTATAGTTCATTTGCAGTTGTTTTGAAAAATGATTTAATACAATAATGAAAACTGGAAAAATGCCAACTGTGTGGAAACAATCAATCAAACCTGTCAGACACATCAATCTAAAGACCAAATAGCACTAACATTTCAATTAGGAAACCAATGGAATCAGAAAGGGAATAAACAGCATGTGTTCTGGTTTATCTGGAGTCAGAGATCAGGAAAGCACAAACAAATAAACAAATAGTTACAACTATTGATATGTTCTGAGAAGAAAACCTTCTCATCAAGTCAATTTAGATGTAGGAGTTCAGATTAATTTAATTTAATTTTCAGTTTCTTCTATGAAAAAACAATAGATATAAGAATATGGAACACATATTCTAGCATCCAGAAGAAAGTGGCACACCACAGGGTTGTGTATGCTCCCCCTTGCTATTTAATATAATCATCATTTATACTTTTGAGAAGGAGGAACAATATGCAGGGAGATTCCTATATGCAGATAATGGGACCCTCTGAGTTAAATATAAACAGATGCAAATACAAACAGCAATTCAGACTGAAGAGCAATAGCCAAATAAATAAAGTCTAAAGTTATCAATCAAAATATCTCTGCTTTGTTTTTCTATTATGCATAAATCAGTTTATTTTTGTAGTATATAATCAAACATTCCAAGTTAGAATAGTTTAGTTTCTTGGGGTTAATTTTAATAAATGAACGTAGAGGCAACATGTATATAAAATGAAAGCTAAATATAAGAAGATGAATTATGTTTTGTTTGTCAGGTTGGGACTGGTGAGCCGATCATTGCTGAGCTTTTAGTTGGCTCTTATGAGAACAACATTGGATTACTGAAGTGAAACCAACATGTCAGCTGCAGAATTAACCTCAAAAATCTATAAGTAGAAAAAGCACAAGCGGTGAATATATGTAGCAGGGCTTGCAGAACATTTTCAGTTGACAGCTTTACTGGAAGAAATGGTAAGTAGGAGATTTAAACTCTTGCTCACATACTTAGTAAACCTAAAGGAATATTAGGATTTTGAAACTGGACGTTTATTCTATAAATTTTTTATAGCATATATTGCACTTAATAATACAAAAGATCGTGTATCAATCTACAGTGGAGCTTGTTTGCCATATTTCACAGTGAAAATCAGACAGATATGACAATCGAAGTATATTACTTGTGTCCCTGCTCATACTGGTGTGGTGAGTCAATGATGATGTGGATATCAGAGCACAAAAATCACTAACCTCACAAACCGTTGACTCTTCTCAGATTTCACAAAGTAAAGCAGAATTTAAAACAGTCATGAAGTAACCAAAGAGCCAAAAAAAAAAAAAAAAGTGGGCTGGGACATGATCCATATGGATGCTAGAAGAAGAATGGGTAACAAAGAAGGAGAAGTAATAATTACCTATCCTAGAATAGGGTACAGGTCTTACCAAAACACCTTACACGATAAGAATAAAGAGGAGTATGCACATTATAGTCAACCTGAGTCTATCATGCCTTGATGGAATGTAAATGGAATCAGAAGGAGTGGAAAAAATCTCTCTCTCTCTCTCTCTCTCTCTATATATATATATGTATATACACTGCTCACAAAAATTAAAGGAACACTTTTTTGATTGGGCCTGGCATGAAATCAGTTAAACCTGTCTGGTAATTTTCTGGTTGGTTAAGCAGCTGAGGGCATCGTTAATCACTTTCAGCTGTATTGGTGTTCATGGAATTAACAACAGGTGCACCACAGTGGCAACAATCAGAAAACCCTCAAAACAGGACTGGTTTTACATGTGGAGGTCATTTCAAGTTTCTCCCTCTTGATCTTTTTTGGCTGATTTTTCACTCGTGCTGGTTTTGGCTTGAGTAATCATCTCTACTGGCAGTATGAGGCGATTCCTTAACCCTACAGAAGTTGCACAGGTTGTCCAACTTCTCCAGGATGGCACATCCACACGTGCTGCAGCAAGAAGGTTTAATGTGTCTCCCAGCACAATCTCCAGAACATGGAGGAGATTTCAGGAGACTGGTGGTTATTCTCGGAGAGCTGGACAGGGCCGTAGAAGGTCCTCAAGCCATCAGCAAGACCGATACCTGCTCCTTTGTGCAAGGCGGAACAGGCTGAGCACTGCTCGTGCCCTACAGAATGACCTCCAGAGGGCCACTGGTGTGAATGTCTCTACCCAAACAATCAGGAACAGACTTCATGAAGGTGGCCTGAGGGCCCGACGTCCTGTAGTGGGCCCTATGCTCACTGCCCAGCACTGTGGAGCTCGACTGGCATTTGCTGAAGAACACCAGAATTGGCAAGTCCGCCACTGGCGCCCTGTACTTTTCACAGATGAGAGCAGGTTCACCCTGAGCACCTGTGATAGACGTGAAAGAGTCTGGAGAAGACAAGGAGAACGTTATGCTGCCTGCAACGTCGTTCAACATGACAGGTTTGGTGGTGGGTCAGTGATAGTCTGGGGAGGCATATCCATGGAGGGACGCACAGATCTCTACTGCCTAGGAAATGGTTCTCTGACTGCCATAAGGTATCGAGATGAAATCCTTCAACCCATTGTCAGACCCTACGCTGGTGCAGTAGGTCCTGGTTTCCTCCTAATGCACGACAATGCCCGGCCTCATGTGGCAAGAGTATGCAGGCAGTACCTGGAGGATGAAGGAATGGAAACAATTGAATGGCCTTCACGATCCCCTGACTTAAACCCAATAGAACATGTGTGGGACATTATGTTTCGATCCATTAGGCGCCGCCAAGTTGCTCCTCAGACTGTACAACAGCTCAGGGATGCCCTCACACAGATCTGGGAGGAAATGCCACAAGACACCATCCGTCGTCTCATTAGGAGCATGCCGCGACGTTGTCAAGCATGCATAAAAGCTCGTGGGGGCCACACAAGATACTGAAAAGCATTTTGAGTTGCAGAAATTAAGTTTTTGAAAAAATGGACTAGCCTGCCACATCTTCATTTCACTCTGATTTTAGGGTGTCTACACAATTGAGCCCTCTGTAGGCTGAAAACTTTTATTTCCATTAAAAGACTTGGCATCCTTTTGTTCCTAAGACATTGCCCTGTCGTTATTTGTATAGATATCCAACTTCATATTGAGATCTGATGTATCTAATGTGTTTCTTTAAAGTGCTCCTTTAATTTTTGTGAGCAGTGTATATATATATATATAAAATAAATTGTCCCCTCGCCCTCCGTGGGCGGTCTCATCCATCCAAGCTTGGGTCCTCTACCAGAGGCCTGGGAGCTTGAGGGTTCTGCGCAGTATCTTTGCTGTTCCTAAGACTGCACTCTTCTGGACCGAGATGTCTGAGGTTTGTCCTGGGATCTGCTGTAGTCACTCTTCCAGTTTGGGGGTTACTGCCCCGAGTGTTCCGATGACCACGGGCACCACTGTTGCCTTCACTTTCCAGGCCTTCTCCAGTTCTTCTTTCAGGTCTTGGTATTTCTCCAGTTTCTCATGTTCCTTTTTCCTGATGTTGAAATCGCTTGGTATTGCTTTCCTCTGCTGTTTGTCCATCACCACAATGTCCGGCTGGTTTGCCATTACCATTTTGTCGGTCTGGATCTGGAAGACCCACAGGATCATAGCTCGGTTATTCTCAACCACCTTCGGAGGTGTTTCTCACCTTGACCTCGGGGCTTCCAGTCTGTACTCTGCACAGATGTTCCTGTACAATATACCAGCCACTCCTTGTAAGCTTTCCCTGCCAGCATCTTACACCCTGCAGTTATGAGCTGGATTGTCTCAGGAGCCTCTTTGCACAGTCTACACCTGGGGTCTTGTCTTGTATGGTAGATCTGGGCTTCTATTGCTCTGGTGCTCAAGGCCTGCTCCTGTGCAGCTATGATCAGTGCCTCTGTGCTGTCTTTCAGTCCAGCCCTTTCTAGCCATTGGTAGGATTTCTCAATATCAGCCACTTCAGTTATGTGTCGGTGGTACATCCAGTGGAGGGGCTTTTCCCCCCATGATGGTTCCTCCATCACCACATGATCTGTTTTCCACTGCCTGAGACTGAGCACTTTGTCCGCCGAGGCCATCTTCCTGATGTATTCCAGGATGTTGGATGTTTCATCCTGGATAGTGGTTCTGACACTCACTAGTCCTCTGCCTCCTGCCTTGCTCTTAGTGTACAGTCTCAGGGTGCTGGATTTGGGGTGGAACCCTCCATGCATGGTCAGGAGCTTTCGTGTTTTCACATCTGTGATCTGAATCTCTTCCTTTGGCCAGCTTATTATTCCCGCAGGGTATCTGATGACCGGCTTCTGTATAGACTACCTTCTCTCTCTTTGTCACCATCTGCCCACACTTCTCAAGTCCAAATGACATTCTGATGTCATCGCTGTAGATCCTGGTTGTGTGGATCAGTGAGTCAATGTCTCGCTCGCTCTTGGCGTACAGCTTGATGTCATCCATGTAGAGGAGGTGACTGATGGTGGACCCATTCCTGAGTTGGTATCCATAGCCAGTCTTGGTGATTATTTGGCTGAGGGGGTTCAGACCTATGCAGAACAGCACAGGGGACAGGGCATCTCCTTGGCATATGCCACATTTGATGGACACTTGTGAAATTGGCTTGTAGTTGGCCTCAAGGGTGGTCATCTACTGCCGCATTGAGTTTGCAATGAAGGCTCTTAGAGTCCTATTGATGTTATACATCTCCAAGCATTCCATGATCCATGTGTGTGGCATTGAGTCATAAGCTTTCTTGTAATCAATCCAGGCAGTGCACAGATTGGTATTCCTGGTTCTGCAGTCCCGAGCGACTGTTCTATCTACCAGCAGCTGGTGTTTTGCTCCTCTGGTATTTTTACCAATGCCCTTCTGTGCTGTGCTCATGTATTGATCCATGTGCCCACTTAGCTTAGCAGCTATGATGCCTGACATGAGCTTCCATGTGGTGGGGAGACAGGTTATTGGCCGATAGTTGGATGGAACTGTTCCCTTCAGGGGATCCTTCTGGATCAGGATTGTCCGACCTTAAGTTAGCCATTCAGGGTGGGTCCCATCCTTTAGTAGGTGGGTCATTTGTGCTGCCAGGCACTCTTGGAGTGCTGTTAGCTTCTTCAGCCAGTAGGTGTGAACCATGTCAGGCCCTGGTGCTGTCCAGTTTTTCATACCTGAGACTCTTTGTTGAATGTCTGCAGCTGTGATGGTTACTGGTTCTTGTTCAGGGAGGTTGCTGTGGTCTGCTCTTAGATCCATCAGCCACTGTGCACCGCTGTTGTGTGATGCCTCCTTCTCCCATATGCTTTTCCAGTATTGTTCAGTCTCCAGCCTTGGCGGGTCTGCCCTGTTGTTATTTCCCTGCCACTGAGAGTACACTTTAGCTGGTTGAGTTGAGAACAGCCGGTTTATTCGCCTTGCTTCAATTTCTCTTGTGTACCTCTTTAGGCGGGTGGCCAAGGCTTGGAGTCATTGTTGGCAGTTTCTAGTGCTTCAGGTATGGGCTGTACCTCCTGGTTACCTGTTTTTTCATTGCACCTTTCTGGAGCTCTAATAGTTGGCTCACTTCTCTCCGAGCTGCCTTGATTTTAGCCTCCAACCTCCTCTTCCATGGTGGTTATGTATCTTTATGGTTGCTCTTTGGTTGATAGCCAAGCACCTCAAGGATCACTGCTGCTGAGGTGTAGATCAGCTCATTGGTTTCAGTGATGGTCATTGTAGGAATCTTTCTCAAAGCTGCATTCACATCTTCCAGGAGACTTTCTGATGGTGCTATACTCAGCCTCTGTAATTGGCGTCGGGGTTGCCAGATGTTCATTTTTGCCATGATCTTATCTCTTAGGTCAGTCGCTGCCTTGTGCAGCGTGATTGTGTTATTGGGGCTTCGTACCCAATTTCTGGATGGGGAGTTGTTGTTAACTCCCCCCTGACCTGGCCTCCTGGCTCCCCCTCGCTGTAGCATTTGTGTTGTATCTCGTCAATCTCAAGCTGTGATAGCAGTTGCCGTCTGTGGATGTTGGAACATTGAGCTACTAGTTGTTTGGCAGTGAGTATTGATTGTGGGTTTCAAATATGTGTGTGTGTATATATATATATATATATATATATATATATTTCTTTTTTTTTTTTTTTTTTTTTTTTTTTTTTTTTTGCTATATTGCTATTTCAAAGACCATCCTGGTCCTCCATCATAACTGGGTTTCCAGAGCAGACAGGAACACAAGACAGGCTGCTGGATGTGACACCATGGTGTATCAAGTAGATGATTATAACAACATACACTATGAAAAATGTTAATGTTTGAGGGTAAGTGCATTGAACAACAGGAACCATTAAACCAAAGAATAGGAATGTTGTGGTGGAAATAGTGACTGGAAAGATGGCATTTGTTAATTTTATCCAGCTGTTAAAATACAAGTGAATTGAAATGATTGGAAGTGATTATGTCAAATAATGACAGTAACAAATTTGCAAATATTTGTGTTCAAGTGATTACCAGTTACCACAGGCCCGTCTGCAGCCCAGAGTTAGATCTGTCTGTCAATAAGATTCATAAATGAAAATGTCAATCAGTTTGAAACTGAAATATCATGTTTCTTGTCATATGTGACAGAAAAATGCAGGTATTCTCACCAGTTAACCAGTAGATGGTTGCACAGTTAAACCAGTTCATCAACAACGCTATAAAGCACTATGTGCACTAGATATTCATATCTCTGCAGCTTTGTTAAAAGGGACAATTTTATGACTTGACTATGAACTTAACTGTATCAACCCCAATTCATCAACTCAAAAATTAACTCCAGACACAATTTATCGCTCTACTGGAAATCGCTTTCATTTAATTTACATACATTCCCACTGGGTCACCATTTACTCATCAGAGGGAGCTACAGCTGCAGTACTTTGAATAAAGCAAACAGGTACATCTGTGTTAAACTCTAATACCAACACACCCAAGTATGCTTCAATCCCAACTCTAAAAGAGAGCAGAGCGACCTCTACGGGGCCACAGTAGGGATGGATTACATCTGATGAATCTTAACAGATTCCCAGTTTTTCAACACACAGTAGCTGATGTGTCAATAAAATAACAAAACCAAAAACACACACTTGTACTGGGAGGCATGTACAATGGATTTTCCCAAAACACTTTCCAGGTCTCACAGTGGCATTCCCCATGGTAGCTGCTGCCTGCTGGTGTGAGATGATACTCTGTAATAATGCAGCAGAAGTGAAATGCAGACTAGATGTGAACCCGTCCTGAATGGCTGGTCCAGCAGATGCAGTGATTTCCTTTACCATCAGACTGGATGTGCAGTAGAATATAAACTAGACTAAATATTTTAGAAGTCTTGTTTCATTATTGCACAAAGTGATCATGTATATCAGGGGTTATTGCTGGGATGAGTGTTATATCACAAGATACAGCAGTATTTTAAAACCTTTCATGTTGGATTGTGTCGACCTGGTAAGAATGTTTTGTTTTTTTACTTAAAAAAGTAGTAATATATTAATATTTTGCACATACACTTTTCATGTACAAAGCAAATGGTAACGGATGTTTACAGCTTCATAATGAATACACAGTATGCGTGTGGTCTTGTGTTTTTTGCTAATGTGTTTTTCATATCTCTCGTCTGTAGTGTCTGATTGGCTCAGGTTGCTGCCTTTGCTTGGTATCCTGGCTTTGCTGGGCTATCTGACCATTCGTCCATTTCTGCCTAAGAAGAAAAAGCAGAAAGACAGCCTGATCAACCTGAAGATCCAGAAGGAGAACCCTAAAGTGGTCAATGAGATAGACATCGAGGACCTGAACTGCACTAATGTGTGTTACTGTCGCTGCTGGCGCTCCAAAACTGTAAGTTCAATTTCCAACATGCAGCTTTGTGTGAAATGTGCTTATCTAATGTGACAATTAATGAGTTGCTGTGCTTTAGTTACTTATTCTTATCACTTAAAATAATGTAAGCAGCAACTTTTTTCAAAATCTTGGGGTTCTGCGTCTTCCTAATCAGTTAACATTTAGCTGTTTCCTTTTTTAGTTTCCTGTTTGTGACAAGTCACACTTAAAGCACAATGAACTAACTGGAGACAACGTGGGACCGCTCATACTTAAGAAGAAGATACTATAAATGACCACTGATGGGGGTTTATGTCTAACTTGTCTGTACTTTGTTTGTCTCTGTGTCATATATGTTTTTTCTAAATAATAATACAATCTGACGAGTTATTTCATTGTATTTTGCAAGTTATATAGGTCTTTGTTTTTTTTATGTATTGTTCATCACTTATTAGATTGTTCACAAAACAGCCTTTTTGTATCACTAAAAATGGATTTTGTCCATGTGTCTGTCTTTTTGGACTCCATTAAAATGACTGGGACCACCTTTAGCGGACAACTTTGTGATGACCTCTGTAGTCATCGTGTTGTCTTTTCAGTAAAATGGCAGTTTGAATTAAATTTCCAATTTAGTGGTCCAACCTAATTCTTACATTTTGTGCTATATATCTTTATTTTGGACTATTCTTTATTAAACAGCTTACTGTTTTATGTGCCTTTTCCCCCCACTTGCTTTAAGCAGTACGTGTGCCAATTTTTACCATGCCCATTCTTTAAAGATGTGAGATATTCTCTTCTAAGTTATTGTATGTATGGGAGGCAACTTATTTTGTCCATCTTTTTTGGTTAAAGACATTTAAATGTTTAAGTTGTGTCTTTTTACTTTTCTTGCCTTAAAGCATTTCAAACCACTGCCTTATTGAGTAATATCCTTTCTCCAGTTTTACCTTCAAATCTATTGGAGTATGAGACGAGCTGCCTAAGGAATCACTGTATATAGCCGACTTCTTGCTGGAGAATTTCCATTATGATTAATCCATAATAATTCATAAGTTAGGTTATATTGTCAAACCTATATTTTCAGGACCATGTTTATGAATAGCTGTTGGTGAATCTTTGTTAGATTATGGATGAATTGTGCTAAATTAAAAAGGGAAAAGGAAAAAAAAAAGTGGTCATGTTTAACTCAAAGTTTTAACAGGATTTTAGTTTCTTTTGCTGTTTGCTTGGAGAACTCTTCATGTGACTGAGTCTAAATAAGTTTAAATTCATTACACTGTTACTAAGTGCATTATCCTCTGTTTATCAGTTTCATCATGAGACTTGCATTATTAAGGGGAACAAAACCAAGACCAGTTTCATTTGGTTTTACAGCTGTTTACCAACCTGGCTTTGCATGTTTTCTTGCTAACATTTGAATCAGTGATGCTGCTAAAGAAAAACAAAGAATTTTTTTCAGTTTAAGTAGACATGACTGTTCATTCCAATCTATCCAATGTCTGAGTCATTTCAGTCTAATGAAAACGGATCCAAACAGAGATGGTATAGTGGATTTTCTGTGCTGGAAAAAGAATAAAATCAACTATTTCTGTCATCAAAATTCTATGTTATGCCGCTTTGGATGGTGCTCCTTGACCATGACGTGAGCTAACAAACAACTGTTTTAAAGCATTTTTCAAACAGTAAATATTGACTATAAAAAACATTCATTATTTATTCTTTGGTTTAAAAAAAAGAAAATAAAAAGATACTGTCATTTTTTCCATAAATAGTCTAATACACAAACTTCCAGCTTCTGTCATAAAAATTCAAATAAATGAAAACAATAACAAAGTTAAACTGTTAACTTTGCAGTAAAAAATGTAATTATGAAAACTATATTTCTTTATAAAAATGTGGCTTTAGCAGACACTGAAAACCACAGTGCATGTAGATGATAGTGAAGATATTACAGCAGCATTGTAGACAAAAGAAAAGTGCATTACTAACCTCTCCTGAGTCTTAATAAAACATTCAAACTATTCTTATTACCCTCACACATGGCTAGCACGTTTGTGAATAAAACACAACAGCATTAAAATAAAGACTGCAGAACACTGAAAAACATAACTGAGTCATCTAATTAAAACAAATTACTGCTGCTATTAACATTTCATCACATAACCCACAAAAACGTGATTTGGTGGGCTATACACAAATATATAAATATAAAATAAGTGTTACGTTTCAACTTGACAATTTTTAAATTGTTCAAATAATTCTAGTCATAAAAAATGGGCAAACACTAGATTACATATGATTATGTCCATCCTTACAAAATGTAAACCATTTGCCTTATGCTAATACCATATAGCTGATTAAATGTTCATTTAGAGCTAAACACATTACTGCCTCTTGTACAGCGTTCATACAGCATGACAGTGCAGATAGTGGGACATGGGTCGTTTGTTCGGAACGTAGGGACTGGAAACCACCAGAGGCTATAAATACTGGCTGATTCAAACAGCAGGCGCTGACCATCGGAAAGACCCTTGGTGGCTAGAGAGCAGCTCAGCATCGGAGGTGTGAGAAGTCTTATGTAATGTCCTCTTTCAAGGGATTTGAATGTCAAAGTGTACTCTCATAGGTGACTGGACTTTCATTGTCATCTTCACTTCCTGCTGCAGTCCCTATAGAAGACGAAGAGGTGACAGAGAAATGATAAAGAGTCAAGAAAAACTGATACTGTACAGATTTTTTATTTATTTATTTATTTATTTTTTTTTAGTAATAAGACAACTAAAACAAATGCTCAGCATTAGGTTACAGCCATGAGTTGTCATTTTGAAATTGTCGAGTGTTCAGTGAGTTGTGTGGACACAAATGAAAAGGTAAACACAAGTGATCGAGAGCTACTTAAATTCTTGCTTTTATTAGCAAAGCTATCACAAAGGTACTGTAGATAAAGCATCTCGAGGGAAGGATATTCACCACTGGAACACAACTACGAGCAAGGTTACGCAGGGTTGCTGAGCTGAGTTGAGTGATTGAGTGCCGGACTTTACCTACCCAAGAAAAATGCTGATAAATTGGGTTTGACTCGCTCACCACAGACTGAGTTCTTCGGTCTCTGGAGCATGTGAGGCCCAGAGAGCCCTATAATAAGAGCTCCTACGGGTGCTGTGAGGAGAATGGCGAGCACAGCCACAGTCAGCACGTCCATGCCGTACTTCTGTAGCAGCTTGTCATCCTTTGTTCTGGCCATGTCTAAAGCTGTGGAGCCTATTGCGGCCTGATGAGGACAAGGACAAAAACAGTTTAAAAAAAAATAAATAAATAAAGATAGCAGAAAACTGAAAACATTTCCAGACAGATAGGTTTACTGCAAACAATGTTCCAATGCTAACATACCTGCACTGTTGCTTTAGGCATCCATGCTAGGGCTATGAACACTTTTTCCCTTAAGTTAAACCCAGCACACAACACACACACAAAGGTGAACAGCACCCTAACCAGCAGAGCAATGAGCAGAGAGGCTATACCCAGACCTGGAAAGACATGTAGACAACAGTCACACAAGGACACCATAGGACACTTTTTTTAAAGAAAGATAGCAAGGATCTGTTTTCTAAGAAGCCTACAAGGAAAAGTAACATGAGAGTAAATTAAAGAGTTGCCGACACAGACAGGGATTTTATTATCTACAGGACAGGATAGAGCAGTCTCTCATGTCATGTTTGGCTACGCAAATATATTTACATGCATTCATGCTGTCACATTTGCATTTTTTCCAATGATTACACTGTTAGTTTTTAAGGCTTTATGTTGTCTCACCAACTGCGTGTCCCTCCAACTCCGACACTCGAATCTCAGCCCCTATCAGTCCGAACAGAAGTGGCTGAAACACGTCCCACGCCCACCCCACCACTTCCTCCACACGTGCCTTCACACAGTGTACAGAAAGTGTTAATCAAATTTGGCATGCAGCAGCACAGCAGTGTAATAACTCAGACACTGATGAGACACTTGCTGCGTTTCCTACTGAGCTTATTGAAAATAAACACTGAATTTGATTCATTGCTAATTGAGGCTGGAAAAAAAAAAAGTACGTGGCTTGCAGATATAGTCACCTTTTCTGATCCCCAGCCGAGGCCAGCCAGGAACGCCAACACCAGGGTGCAGAGGCCTCCAGAGCCAGGAAGGCCTGCCACTCCACTGCCAAACACGGCAAAGACAGACAGACCCAACACCAAGAAGGACCGCTTCATCACTACATGTTTCTACAAGAAAAAGTTTA
Source organism: Melanotaenia boesemani (assembly GCF_017639745.1). Classification (NCBI taxonomy): domain Eukaryota; kingdom Metazoa; phylum Chordata; class Actinopteri; order Atheriniformes; family Melanotaeniidae; genus Melanotaenia; species Melanotaenia boesemani. The sequence goes on from NC_055685.1 coordinate 15,091,304, forward strand.
TATTTCAGATTATTTCAATAGAAAAAAAAGAATCAGTCTAACAGGTTAACAATATTCTGCATATAAGGGTCACTTCTCCCAGTTTATTTTACAGAGTATGTTTAAAAGTAGTGTAAGGACCTCCAAGCACCAAGCTTATATCAAGGTAAAGATGGGTGACAGTGCAAACCTGGTCAACACTAGGGAAGTACTGAATCAGGAAGCCGAGGACAATCCCAGCAACCATCCCTCCAATGACCTCCAGTACACCTCGAAGGAGGTTGTACCAAGTGGAACCTGAAAGAATCAGTTACAGCAACTACATTAGATTTCAAGTTCATTAGGTTAATTTGTCTGTAAATGATGCAGTTTAATATAAAAAGCCTCCAAGAAATACAACCAGAGACTAGTCCAGTTCATTTTATTATAAATTTAAGGGATGCTTATTTGTAGTTATTTCACCATCTAGTGTTGAATACTGTAGTGCCGCATTATGCAGAGATATTTTGCCTGCCTTTTTTATATTCAAGAAGGTTAACTTTATATTATTCATAGAGTTCTGTGTACAGCCAGTCAGCACTACAAAGTTCAAAATTACCACTTTTTTATTACTGTAAAGGTAGGATTTAAAATACACAAGTTGTGACAAAAACAAGGGAAAATAAACTAGATTAGGTCCTTTTCATAGAAATTTTACTGTTGTTTATTCTTTTAGACTACTTACACAAAAGCAACACTGGCATGCTGATGTTATACAACAGAATCTGCACAATTCCACCCTCTGCTGAGCTCCTGACAAACTACAAGCGGTATTTATTTTTTCCTAAGTTCTTTCAGTCTTCACCCACTTGCTGCTTCTCCCCTGGAGATCAGTTGGTGTTACATTTCAGAGAGAATGAAACTGAATCATTTTAGTCGCTGCACATAATACCTGTGGCAAAGGCCATGCCCAAGCATGTGGTGAACCCTGTGATGGCAAGAATATCATCAAAGCTGCCTGCAGCCATCAGCAAGGTGGGGATGCCCTGCTCCACGCCATATCCATTTTTTTGAAGCAGCAGCATGGAGGGAACCACCACTGCTGGACTTACAGCACTCAAAACAAAGCTAAAAAGCAGAAGATATGGATTTTTATTTTACTTTATTAAACCAACTCCTTCACAGACAAAGCAAATCAAAATGTAAAATTTGACATTTCAGACACACACTGCAAGAAAATTTCTTTTCAAATAAAGTTCTGCAATAAATCCCAAAAGTTATAACCCAAATTCTAGCAATAGATAACAATATTGCTTTGGTCTCAAGTCACAATTAATCCTCCAGTTTAAATCCATTAAGAAGTCTAACAGTCAATCAGATGGTTACAGTGGCTCCCAGGTTTCTTTACAGCTGGTGACAGTATGTGCAATAGCGAGTTAAGGTGAGAAAGAGTGTGAGTAGTGTTATATTTACCCGAGGATGAAGGCCCACACCCAGGGCAAGCCCATGAGGAAGTGAGAGATGAGAGCCACAGTGCAGGCCTCTACTAAGCAGGGCCCAGCTGCCACACGTATGCAAACAGATTTGAGTTTTCTCAGAGCCTAGCAAAAGAAAACATACATGATTTCACACTTTTAACGGTATTTCAACAGTTGTATGCAATGATATGTAAAATATTAACAAAACACTTAAGTCTTACAGTGCTGAGCAATGAGTTGAGTAATAAGCAAGATATCTGAAATTGCCTTTACAACTATGCAGGTTGTCAATTAAACCTGAGCTAGAATAAACAGAAACTAAATATAGTACTAGTATAAATACATCCAGCAACCTAAATATATCACTTTTGAGATGCTCTAACTGGAATTTGTTGAATCAGTGAGTACTTTTTACACCATAATTATCGTATCTCTAAACAATTCAGTGCAGTGTGGAGTGCTTCACTAGTAGAATATAATCACACCTTGGGATCCAACCCCAAACCAGCTCTGGCCAGGATGACAGCCAAAGCAATGTTCCTCAGAGAAGCAGACCACCTGTAGTCAATGTACACCCCATCTGTTACCACAGGGATGTTCCTCAGCAGGAAACCCATCAGGAGCATACCTGCAGCAGAGCAGAGAGGTGGGGAAGAGGAAAGATTATCCTTTATATCATCAAGTGCTGTTTATTCTTTGAGACTATTTCTCACGAAGCTACAGAACAGCAGAATAAAGCTCATCTGTTTTGTGAATGTAGGGCATGCATGCTGGAAATTGTGGCTCGGGAACACTAATAATGCAGATTTAAACAATCTATAAATCTATATTTCTTCTAAACTTGATTAATCTTAACATTCTTTTCAGGTGTAAACAGCTAAAAATGTGTAAATTATAATACATTTGATACATTGCTGATGGATGCACAGCAAACTAATAGCATCAGCTAAACTAAATTACACTTTAATCTACCCATAATCCACCCTGTTCTTATCCATGTCATTTGTCTCAATGTTCTGAACAATATATAATAATTAATTCTGAAGGACCATGTTGTCTATTTTAAGTATTTTTAAGGATACTTATCAAAGTTTGAAACTGTATTTTTATCCATTCAGCAAACCCTCAGTTTGCCTAATTTTGACTGAACAGATGAAGGAACCACTCTGTGCACATACATAAAACAAACAAATGCCTAGAACAGGGGTAGGCAACTTCCATTCTCGAGAGCCGCAGTCCTGCAAGTTTTAGATGTTTCCCTGTTTTAACATACCTGGTTCTAATGAATGAGTCACTGAGCAGAACTTGTTAAGCTCTTGGATCCATTTAATTGGAATCGGGTGTGTTAGAGCAGAGAAACATCTAAAACCTGCAGGACTAGGGCTCTCAAGGACTGCAGTCACCTACTCCTAGTCTGGAAGAAAAAAACAACATTAACTTAAAAAGTAAAAACTTTTTTTTTTCATACCAAGAAGTGGCGGGAATGGTGGAACTTTTGGTAGTCGGATGAGAACGACCAATTTTCCACCAATGAGTGCACAAAGGAAGAGTATTGTTATGCCAAACAGGTTTCCTCCTGGAAGACATTCTTCTTCTGTTATGGACCAAACCACCCCAAAGAGCACAGCAGCCAACAGGACTAGAGAGGAAACAGGAAACCCCGAGGTAAATTATGAAGACCTGGACTACATCACCATCCTGGGTGAGCATGACTTGACAGGGACTATAGAAATTGAGAGGGAAAAAGAACTTCTGGTATGTATTAGTGATATGCTATAATTTTAACCTCTTAAACATCTTTAAAGCCAAATCATTTAATGAACTCACATGCTATGAGCTAAGCATTGACTGAATGCCTGCCTTTATGAATTTTGGTTAAATGCCAGCAAAAACTGTCGATTTGGAGTCTGCATACACACCCATGTCTTTATACATCTAAACACGACTGTATTTCTCTGGTAGAAAATCAGTGACCAATAAATTCACATGCTTACTTTTGGTAATGATAGAAGCAAGAAGACCTCTTGGTGGACAAGGACAAAATCTGTGAAGTAAAGGGCAACAAACCACAGGTGGGTCCGTGTTGGTGCCAGCATCCACCACAGGGTTGCGAGGTATAAAATAAGTGGTCTCCTCTGTTATATTTGGAGTCGAACACCGCCGTACCACAACATGGATCTGGTTCACATTTAGGTGCTTTAAAGGAAAATCAGAACATGGTGAAAAGTATGTCGGTGATTTATCTACAATACATAATGTTTTTGTTAAGATGCCCTGACAACATTTTAACTAAAATACTGAGGAATGATTGAGAAAATATATGAGCTTGACTTAAAGCTGACAACTGTGGTTTCCACAGCATGCTGACATAGTAAGAGTGTAGTGTATGACACAAGGCATAATTATAACTGTGTTGAGTGGTGTAAGAGATTGAGAAACAATGTGAAAACAAATCATTTAGATGTACAAGTTTATCATTTTCAATCTTGTGATTCCACACTTGCACACAAATGGATTGGAGTTTAAACTACTTTTCTTTTTTAAAAAGCTGAATTTGTTTGCAGACACAAGAACCAGAGTAAACTTGGTAAAAATAATAAATTATTATTATTGTGGTAATATATTACCTCAACATGGTTTGCTGCGGCCAAAGTGATTCTGTCCAGCATTGGGCTGGGTGCTGGAGTGGGCACCGGACTGGGAACTGGACTGTGTGCTGGACTAGATGCCGGGTTCTGCTCCAAGGTAGCGGGTTTCTGTTCAGAGTCCTCCATGGCAGTACACTACTGAATTTCTGTTCTTCTCGTTTCTCTGTCACAGTAAATCAAGCCGAGGGGTGTGATCGGCCATTGATGGGTGGTCCCTTTACTTCTGCTTCTGGACGTTGAGCTCTGACCTCAGGCTCCTTTTCATACAAGACATTTTTATCAGAGGTTAAATACATGACTGCTGAGTCAATAACAGACAACAGTGGTGTAGGTGTTGAAATGGACAATGTGAAATGTTAGATCTAATTTCAACTGTCATTCTGTGCTTTGATGCTAACTATAAGAACTAAAATTTAAGTTAATATCTGTGAGAAGAAAAAATCCCCCTCTCAAATAAATTCTATAACATTTTTTTTTTCTATTTTATTGACAGTTTGGTGATCTGGCAAAGAGAAAATATGTGCTGAGCAGTGTATCATCACTTAAGTGTTTTGACTCTTTACAATTGTCCCTGCTCTTCCCAACTTTTTGCTCCACTCCATTAATTTATTAACTAATTAACTATTGTTCACCATATATTTTAGCCACAGTTACTGATTTATTTTTAGATTTACCTTACTCATCATTGTTTATTTTTGGAAGAGTCACTGACATGGTTACTGGTCAAAATGACGTTTTTTTTATTTATTTTATTTTCCTCTATTCAACTCACCTACTAGTTGAGCTAGTTTGAACTAGTATAAAATATAACCGAGTTGCAGCTACCTATCTAGTTAAAAAAAATTGGGCATTATGGGGCACTATACGTGTAAAGTATATGCTAGCTTTAGCTCCCGCTATAACAGAGTAGTGCATGGCAAAGTAAAGCTACTACAATGTTTTGATGGGTGCCTTTGGCAACAGGCGTTTGTTAATCCAATTAAGAACAGACCACACTAATCAATGCTTACAGCTCGACCATATGGCACATCTAGTTACTGACATTCTAGTTAGTTACTGGTTACTGTGTGCCAATGCAAGTAGGTTAGAGTTGTCGATGACCACAAAACTAGCATCGGCAGCCATCCAGTTAACCAATGCGATGTAAGACTGTTGGGTATGTTGCTTTGCTATTTGTGTAGGCTTACTAAGGTAGCATACACGTATTTAGAAACAACTGTAATCAAAGCTATGCTAATAAACTAGCCTTTCAGTCAGCGCCTCCCGATAACCCATACCTGTTAATCCATTATCGGACAATACATCCTCACTAACATCTGCTAATTTTCTTAAAAGTAGTTTTAAAAGACCTATTCTGTCCTTTAACTGTCCCTCTTTTTCCAAGGTTGCATTAACTTAGTGCAGTATCCCGTGGTACTTTTCTTCTCCCACATTGTGATTTACATGTAGTGAAAGCTACGTTTTAAGTTACATGTTCATCATTTTAACAACAAATAAAGGTAATTAACCCATTAAGCGTTCAACAAACACAGTTTCCTGGACCATGTTATATTTTTACGGTAGCTCGTGGTCGATATTAGATGTCTCCTCTGTAACTGGCTAACTGTGTTCTTCCGTTTACCAAGTGTCAACATTTCCTCCAATTCAAAATCACGGTAGGTAGGTAGATATGTACGGAGACCCTCACAGACCAGAAAGGTCTCTTCAAAAATACATTAGAGAAGAAAAACACCTCACCTCATATCGAAAGTATTACCATCGTTTGTAAACTGCCAGTGGCAGCGTTCTCAGGTACTTCTTCGGTTCACACACCAGCTGGGAAATGGGAATGAAGCGGATTAGTGGTGAACAGGCAAGTAAATAGTGCGCACTGGTGCTTGTTTGGAGATTGAGGGGTCTAGGAGGACCTTGGGGGTAGGGAGGGGGGCTACTGTATTTTTTATTTATTATTATTATGTATATTTGCATTTCATGTCGTTTACCTTTTTAAAATGACTCATAATAGTGATGAGGATACATGAAATCTAAAAAATAATAATAATCACCCAATCCACATTTTTCAACAAAAAACTAATATGTATATTCAAACATACCATTTCATGTGTCTTACTCTGTCTGAGGTGGTCATGGTGACATGTTTCATCATATGCACACTAAAATCCAAACAGACTACTTTAGAAAATAACTAATTTAAACAAAGGACATTCTAATATGCTGTGTGTTTATTGCAAGATGTGTCAACATTTGGCATCTTTTAGGTACAGCACACGTTTTATTAGAAAAAGAAGGCAATTCCAACCAAGACAGCATCAATATGCAGAATTTTTAAAGTTATCATTCAATCACATACACGTCCTTTTGATTTTGGTTGTGTCTACAACTCCACACTGTCACAACGAGTTTGTTACAAGTTCTTTACAGGCTCCACCCTCCATCAATGATGTGCTCTGTCCCAGTCACGTAGGCTGACTGTGGGGGATAAAGACATATAAAACCACAGTTATTATGGGTTACATAACAACTCATAAAGTAATAAAAACTTTCTTTGCCTCTAAACCTCAACAGGGCTGAGAACACATTGGGTAGATACACTCAATAAATATGAAAAAAGAAAAACTACACAGGTACCTCATCCGAGGCCAGGTACACACAGAGATATGCCACCTCTTCAGCTGTGCACATTCTGCCAGTTTTCTGTCTTGCCATAAAATCCTTGTAAGCCTGTAGAGGAGTTTCAGTTTTAGCATTCATTGACTTCAACATAATTTCTTCTTGTGGAAGCCAGAGATAATGTGTTAAATGGCTGATGCAGAGATTACAGTCACACTGAGAGGGAGAGAATGTTAGTCAGGATCCACATTACTTGCTCTGGGTCGGGTTGGGCCTGGATCCTACCCCTCAGTGATGGAGTATCAACAGTCCCTGAGGAAGTATGAAACAGCAGATCAGAAACCTTTGCAACCTTCCTGATAACACAAACCTGGATACAGAATCACAGTATCAAGTTGCACTAACAACACACCAGTATAAAATTGATCAACACTTATGTAAAATGACTTTGCAGAGGCAGACTTGTACAGCGTATTTTTAAAACACTTACTATCCTTTCACACAGTAAGCCCTGTAATTCTTTTAATAACACTGATTAACTTTGGTCTCAGGTAGACTGAACATAAACTGAAATACCAGTGACCTTCTAAAAATCCACACTGGCAGGATCTTCTTTTACATGGTGGGCAAGACTTACCCGGACAAATACAGTTACAGCGAATGCCTTGCTCAATGAAATCAGCAGCTATAGATTTGGTGAGTCCAATCACAGCAGCCTTCGAGGTACTATAGACACACCGGTTCACAACACCTGCGTCCGGGAAGCACATCTGTCACTCATACGTACACACTCACACAGACGTAAAGCAATTATCTGAGGTAAGAAGATTACCATGAATGGTCATACTTCAACAGCCTAATGTCCTTTTCATTGGAAGAATATTTGTTCTACAAGAAGTTGAACAAGAATGAAAAATCACCTTTTACCTTTTATGCTTGAAGCAACAGATGCCATGTTAATAATGTTTCCTGACTTCTTTGCCAGCATCTAGGGAGACAGAAGAAACTACAGTGATGGCACATTAACTAACAGGATATAACTGATAAATGGAAATTAAGAAGGAATCTAATGGGATTAGGTTTTCATTTTCATGGGGGAAAAAAAAAATTTTAAAAAAAACTGTCAAATGTGCTATGATCTGAGCTTATATTTCTCAAGCAGGCAGTTTGGTAAGTTTGTGGCTAAAGCTGGATTAGTAGTTGGACAGTCACTGCCCATCATGTCACGGGCTCAGAGTAATTCAGCTAATCCAAGTGGACAAAGGATGAGAACAACATTAAAGGCATATGTCGCTTGATTTTCAACAGCACGTATTTCATGCTCTTGGCAACGGGATAAGCTGTGTTAAGCTTCTGATAGAGTGAAGAAGGGTCACCTTAGGCAGGAAAGCCTTGCTCATAAGATACATGCTTCGCACATTCACATTCATTGTAAAGTCCCAGTCTGACTCCTCACAGTCCAAGATGGAGCCGTGATGCACAAACCTGTGTGTAATAAATACATTCAGAAAAACAGCCAAAACAGACTCGACAAATAATCATTTGGATATATGACCCAAGCTTTAAATCTGAATTAAAATTCTGAAAAACACTATCAAACCACTGCTATACATATTACTAAGCTCCAAAGGTGACAATGGACCCGTGGTAACGAGACTGAAGAACAGTTAAGTGGAGGCTTAACTGTATGGTATAGGGATTTTAGAAATGTAGTTAAGAAGGAGATGGACAAATATGCCTAAAGTGGTCACAGTGTTTCAGAAACACAAAGACGATGGATTGTTTTGTGTAAAAACAAGTACCCTGCAACATTGAATAGTATATCGACATGGTCATGTTCCTTGGCCAGGGCTTCCACTTGGTCCCTCTTAGTCACATCCACCACTTTGGTTCTGATTCCTGATAGAGACAAAAAAAAAAAAAAAAAAAAAAAAAAGGTGCTATTTTAATCATAATAGCAAAACATAATAGTAAAGAGTTTAATAGACAGTCGATTGACATAATCACCTACAATCATCTACAGGACAATGGGGTTTGTTTTCAACTGTTGCCTAAAGGCCCAAGATACTTAAAATCCTCATGTTAAAAAAAGCCCAAAAGTCTATCTTAGTACAAACATTGTTTAGAAATGGTTTTGTCTTCTCACAGGTGCCCCTGATGATTGTCTGTTATGTTTTCTTAGAAGCCTTTAGGATGTTTACTGTTTCTTTACAGGTGTAGCAGTTTAGTTTCTGTGTTTAGGTTTGGTTGCAGTAGTTGTGGTTTGTTTTCTACCTTTTGTTTTGTCCTCCCTTTTCTCTTCCCATTTCTCCTCTATCCATCTTTTTCCTTTTGCTGTTTCTCTGGTCTGGCTTAGCGGTTATTAGCAAATTCGGCAAAAAACACATTTATAAAATAAAATAATAGTAATATAATAATAAATATTAACATTTAAATTCAAGTGGCACCCCAAAATATCCAAAAGATCATCTTTTTGCTATCACGATGCTGGACATCACAGGTTAAAAAAAAAAAAGGGTTTTGTTGCTGAAGGTGATCAATTGCATCTTTGTGCATGGAGTCATTTTTAGTATGGCGTTGTCTTCTGTCCAACAGGGGTAAAAAGGTGAGGAGAAACCTCAAATTTCTCTTCGGTATTATTGTAATTTACTGAAGTGTAGAAACAACCACAACATTTTTGACACAGGGAATACATTCTCTGCGGTTTTTAGATGTCTCTAGAAACCAAAAGCATGCACATGAACCTTATTATCATGGAGCAATTCTTCATTTGCTTTGGGTATATATATATTTTTTAGGTGTTTTTTTTTTTTTTCTGGCCAGAGGTTTACCGGTCTTGAGAAAAGTACAATTCTGCAAATTAGGGCCATTATGTAGGTACAAGAATCAATGAATGAACAACAGGCAGGGGAAGGATGTAGTGTTTGCTGAGAAATTTGCTCCCTTACCTGTCTTCATAATAACCTTCATCCAATTTAGTTTTCCTATTTTTTATGTGCAACAACCCGTTGGAGCATTATATAATACAGATTAGCAACTAAACCAAAGTTACCCTGTCCTCTGTCATCACAATGTTTTACATTTACAGTCACACATACCTGCATGCTACATTGATCATACATCACTGCCCTCTGACTTCCTAAATCATCTTAAGTATAACAGATTTAGGCATTAAGTAGTGAAGCATGTTGACAAAAGGAAATGGCTTTACACTCTTCTATTTATTCCAGTCCAAGGTCCAACAGATACTGGAATCAATACCGAACCATAAACCTGTATCACAGACTCTACAACACGTGAGTCAATACTAAGAAAAGCTGTTGTAAACGAATGGTGGAAAAAAAAGCTTTATAGCATACAGCTTATGACTAAATTAATAAGTTCACCTAACGCGGAAGTCAATGAGCAGCAATTAGCTCCTTCACTTGGATGTTATTAACGTTTTACTTTTACATTTTGATTCATTTTCTGATTTAACAAAGTCATAAACTTCCTCACATGTACCCAGTCAAAACAAACAAGCTGCATCCAGCTGCACTACCCTGGCTCCCCAGCAGATGGCAGTTAGAGCCCAACAGTGATGGATCTTACCTTCAATGCCATCCAGCTCTTTAAGTTTCTCTCCATTTATGTCTGTCGCCGTGACTTGAGCTCCTTCCTTTGCAAAGGCCTGAAATTACAAAGACCTGAGTCAGTTCAAATGGTTAAAGTCTCCATGTCAAGGCACACAAAAAGCATCCCAATATTACCTTACAGAGATAAAACATCTTGTTCTGATCCTGTGACTTATAAATGTATACAGTACTAATCAAAAGTTTGAACATACTTTCCCATTAAATCTAATGCAAAATTGTGTCCACACTTTGACTGGTAGTGTATCTACTTTTAAATTTAAATAAATAAATGAATTAATTGTTTTTAATGAAACAATAATGTAAGGGAACAACGAGAGCTTGTTTAGTTTGCCTCCTTGAGAAATTTGAATTGCTGCCTTAATGCAGGGAATAATTCAGAAAATCCAAAGTCAAGATCAAACACTGAAGCATCTAAAGACAGAATGTCAATTTCTAACCGGAAGTCATTTAAACTCCAATCAATGGGCATATTTTAAAGTGTAAAAGACATTGGCCAACAAACCCCTTCATGCTTCATGTTTTCATTGTTTAATCCTGTGTGACTTGAATATAATGTGCTGCCACAATGTAAGATGACAAATCCAGGGAGCACTTGAAGAAATCACTTGAGGGGGCGATGGATTTGATGACAGATGACCCAGTCTTGACAAGGATGCATGCAAGACTTTCAAGTGTTTTGTTAACCTTTGTATCAAGACCATCACCAGAAGTTGTGCACAAAGATTGACCTGAACATGTGTTTCCATTATCTTGAGAACTGCAATCACGGCATGTTATTTATAAAGCACAGATATCAACACTGCTTTATGCCAAAAACAACATTTTTAAATGAGTTTTTGAACATGGGTACACCTGTGAAAACAAGCCAAAGGAAAAAAAAACACTTCACACTACCAGAAGTAGTCTGTTTATGCTCACTATTCATTACAATGTACACAGAACTAGAGGAACATCCAAGTGTTGCCACTACGTCCCAGAAAACAAGCATATAAGCTACAACATGAGGGCAAGGCATTACACTGTCCTGCAGGCTGCGATAGACCAAAAGCACGTGGATTTCTGAGATAATAAGGGTAGTTTATCATAGATATTAATGTCATACAGCAAGACAGAGTGAGCTGCCAGCTGTCTGGCAAAGTGCTAAAACTGATCTGTCTTGTATGCTTGAGTGCAAGTTGTTTCAGAGCCCCAATACAAGACGTTATAGTTGCTAAAGGAGGTAAGCATTCTTGCAGCTGCAAGTCCAGCATCTTCAGCAAAACTTTGTGACAAAAACCTGGTTTTTGTTTTCCCATCAATGCTGATGAGTCGAGTGATAAACTTGCAGATATTTGATGTGGAACTGAATGCTGAATAAACACATCCCATTGCACTGAAAAGTCGGATGCTAGTAGCTATTAGCATTGTTTTTTAATCTGTGTAAGAAGGGCTTCAAAACGGCACTGTTTTCCAAGTGCGGGGGTCTGAAAGGAAAAGGTTACTTTCACCTTCTCAAAGGGTCGTTTCAAAAATTAACATCATGAGAATTTTACATTATTAAAGTCTGTTAATAAAAAAACTGAATAAAGTATGTGAAGTATGTTGTGCCAGGACCTAGTAGGTTGTGTGAATTCCAAAGACAAACATCAGTAAAAAGGTTTTGTTAAAGCTCGTTACTATTGCTGCAGCACGTCCAATCCCCTGTGCAGCGGCAGACAACACAATCACTTTCCCATCCAGGCGGCCCATAGTGCAACTTTGGCTGGTGCTGTGACCAAGACAAAACAAGAAACAGGGTACTGATCAGCAGCAGGCTAATTCTGATGATAAATATTGTCAGTTGATAAGATAAAACTGCTTCTGTGTAAGAGAGATTATTTCAGCTCCAAGTCTGCGGTAGACTGTGCAAGATGTTCACATATTGGAAAGCAAGGTGTTATGCCAAATCTATTTAACATTATATCTAATTTATTATTTTTTTATATGCTGAGATGGAAAACTGGCAACTATATATGATGACAACATTTCTGAGAAGACACTTTATAGAGCTACAGAAAACAACCCAACAGTTGTCATGTTTTACAAAACACAGTTACAGCAAATGTTCATTGTCAACTACATTAAATTTAGTCACTTTAGTCATTAAGTTATTAAATAGATGTTAAAAAACATCTAAAGTATAATATCACTAACGTTTCTTATTGCCAACAATCACAATATAAGTTTACCTGTAATTTTATCATATAACATAGATTATTCTATAACCAGTTGTGGTGTTATGTAAAACGTAAATAATTTCATCAACCAAAAATCTCATTTACAATTAAACACAGAAAACAAATCAAATATTGCAAGTAAGAAATTTTACTAATTCATGAAAAGAATTAGATCATCCTGAATTTGACACCAACATGCCTCAAGAAACTGGGATGATACCAACACAGGCTGAATAAGTGAATGGTATTGAAAAGACAGCAATTAGGTTCATTGGCAAGAGGTCAGTAATATGATTGGATATTATAAAAAAAGCAACTTAGAGAGGCAGAGTCTCCCAAAACCAAAGATGGGCAGGGGGTCAGCTATCTACGAATAAATATGTCCACAAATCACAAAGAAATTTTAGAATAATTTGCCTGAATGTAAAATTGTTAAGGTTTTGAATATCCTATCATCTACAGTACACAACACCACCAAAGACTCCAAAAATCCAGAAAAGACTGTGTGCATGAGACACATAGATGAAAATAAGAAGTAACTGCCTGTGAACTTTGGGCCCTCAGGCATCAGTGCATTAAAACAGGCATGACTCTTCTTGTGGAAATCACTCCATGGGCTCAAAAGCACTTTCAAAAATAGTCTTTGAACAAAGCTCATCGTGCCATCCAAAAGTGCAAGTTAAAGCTCTATCAGTCAAAGAATAAGATAAACATATTCCAGGAACACTGCTGGCTTTTTTTTTTTTTGTTTGTTTGTTTTTACGGACTGAGGAAAAATATAAAACTGCTCAGTGGTTAGACAAACTGAAATTATTATTATCAATATTATTTTTTATTAGTGTTATTACTGTTTTTGTCTGGGAAATTATAAAGACTGCATCCTTTGCAGACATATATATATATATATATATATATATATATATATATATATATATATATATATATATATATATATATATATATATATATTGTATTAGAAGAATCTGGGTTTTCAGTTTTCAGGGTTAAACTTCTTTACCAACTGAAAACATTTTAGCTCATCATGAAATGCAAAATACAACAAAGAAGACTGAGGACTGTTGAGCAGCTTGAATCCTGTATCAGACAACAACGGGACAACATTCCTCTTCCAAAAGTACAGAAACTGGTCTCCACAGTTCCCAGACAGTATTGGATTGTTGTTATAAGATGAGGAGATGCTACACAGTAGTAAACTTTACCCTGTCCCACTTTTTTTTTTCTTCATATTTGTTGTTGCCATCAGATTAAAATTCAAGATGAGCCTATATTTTTCATGAAAAAATAAAATGTCAAACTTTTAATATCTAATATATTGTTTTATATTTTATTATGAATAAAACATTGTTTTATGAGATTACAAATCATTGCAGTTTTTTCCCCCTCCCTTTTAGGGGTTCCACAGCTGCTCAACTTTTCTTTGGAATTGGGGTATTGGGTAAGGTGTGTTGCAGCAGGTAAACATCTGAAACCTGCAATACTCTGGCTCAAGAGGTCCGGAGTTGGTGATCCCTACACTGATGGGTGGGAGCATCCGTGCATAAAGTGCTTCAAAGATCAATAAAGTAATGATATTAAAAGTAATTAATTAAATAATTTAAAGCTTTATTTTCCACACCATACTTAATTCACATTTGTCCCTGCTATGCCTTCATCGTGGTTGTGAGAAATAGATGTAGTAACAATGGGAAAGAGTGTTTTCGCAATTTGTGGGCCGTTTAAAACCAAACCAGCATAAATTAGAATGCGCAGCAGGTCACAGTGTTTCTATTGATCTTCACATAATCACCAGTGACTTCCTGTGTTAAGGTTAAGTTAAAACATATAATTTCACGAGGAAGTTTAGTTTAGGTAGCGTTTTATTAATTTTAAGTGGATTTTTAACCGTTTCATAGAGTAGAAAAAACTAAATAGAACAGCTGCGGAGGACTATTATCATAGAAAGAGCGAGGCACTGCATGCATTTGGACTGCTTGCATTTCTGGACCTGATCGTTGCATGACCAAACGAAATATACTAAAAACAATGCACAAAAAGACGTACTGTAGCTGATGGAGCAGAGTATAACGACATTCGACGATTAACTCGTCAGTTAAAGTAGTAAAGAAAGGGACTAGTACGCATGAACTTACATTGGAAACTCACCTCTCTTTCAGCTCAGCTCACAGAGAGAACGTTACAGGCCAGTGGAGCTAAACACGTGACACGCTATTTGTGCTGCTATTGGTTCGAGACCCGGAAGTGTGACAGAGGTTTGTTAGCTGAGTGTACACTAGATAAGGTGCGGTGGTACTTGATTTATAAAACAGCGTCACCGACAGTCTCTAACCTCCTGTAGTGTCATTAAACATTGTGCAAGTTCCTTATCATATTTTAGAATCTACTATGTGCCCTGTCTGACGCTGAAGTAATATTAATATGCAGCATGCAGTTCTTACCTCATATTTGGTGTGAGCTGTCCTAACAGAATAGCCTGAAAACTGACCTTTGAAATGTGGTCCTACATGGGTCAATCTATCACTAAGGATTAGCTATAGGTCATAAAGAGAAAAATAACAAGAAGAATTAAAGTATAATCCAAGCTTAAATGTCTGGCAATATAATGCTGGTAGTCATTAATTTCCAAATTCAGTGATTTAAAACAATAATAAAAAACAAAAAGATTAACTGAACAAAACTGAAATGAAAGTTGTTTTGCTTGTGTTTTTGTTTTTTTTAATCTTTCAAAGATTTTGCAATTTATATGCCTTTTAATTTTGTGCAATGCCTGAGAAATTTGTTTAGTGACCACAAAAGTGATGTGAACATATTTCCATGACATCAAAACAAAAGTCGCATTATAACAACTTTAAGACAATGCACTTTTTTTAAAAATAACTAAGACTCACACAAATTATAACATATCGCTGTTCATTATAAATAAGCTGTTCTCTAGAAATATACATATAATTCAATTTAATATTTATCTTTTTATTCTTGAATTATACCAAAGTGCAGCGAGAACTGCACTTTGGTTCTGCCTAGGCAGCAGCTGCCCCTGTGCTCTGACCTTGGATAAGCAGCAGCAAATGGATGGGTGGATGCAGTGAGAACTCTATTACTATTATTTTTTCTTAGATATTTTAACACCTAAACACATAAATCAGTGGACAGTAGTATGCAAAGAATAAACAAATTGTGGTTTAATGTAGATTGTTATTGTGGAAAATTACTTATGTTTCAATTTTTTAATCTAATATCAGGTTTTCATACACTACTTAATTAAACTGCCTCTGTTTTGTCTGCTGTAATCCAAGTGCTTAAATATTTATCAGTATTAAATTTACTTTTTTTCACATATTTCTTAAGCTAATTTGTTCCAGTTACTAAATGACTAAAAGAAATGAATGAATGTTTTTTCATGGGGATTTTTTGTGGAGGTTTCCCTTTGTTCTACGTAATGTTTAGTCCTAAAGAGGGACAATTTGCAGTTTCCAACATTCACAGCAATAAAAAGATTCTTTTTCATATCTGTTATATTTTGAGTTTTATTCATACTTACATTAGGAAAATATTAGGCAATGCTGCTGATGAACCATGATTATTTTTGACCAGAAGATATCTTAAAACTAAGGGTAGGAGGTCTTTTCCAAAAGCATTTTTTTTACTATTGCCTAAAATTCTCTTTATGCCACAACTGTAACCAATTAATTAAATGCTCTAACACAAAAAAAGGAAAGAAAAAAAAGGTAGTCACCTGGACTGAAAAAACAGCATTCAACTATTTTAAGTGACTCCTTGTTAAAGATTTGTTGTTGATAGTACCAATTAAACTCATCTGCCATTTATCCCTCCCCCTAAAACCGTCTGCATGTACTCCTCTTCTTGCATGAATCACGCACTCTCAGAGGCTTGGAACACTTGCAAAGGCAAGGAAGCGAGAGCCGGGCTTGGCAAGCTTATTACATTAAAATTCATTTCTATTATGACCCCTCGGTAGTCTAGGGGTAAGAGGGGTAGCAACAAATAAGGCTGGAGGCAAATACTCACAATATTAGTAATTTATTTACAATAATAAAATAAAAGTACAAAACAAGGTAGGGTGCCGGTACTAAAAGTTACCAAAAGAAAAAGAAGGCACAACAATAAACATTTCTTGTTAACTCCGACCAACAAAAGTGTAACTCGTTCTATACAATAGTAAACCAACTCAGAATGTCCTGAAATCAGGTCAAGCCCAAAAGTGGCAACTTAACAACAAAAAAAGGAGAACAAAGATACAAAACCATAAACAAAAGGAGAGATATCTGTCTAGAGGCTTAAAGCACTCAAACCAATGATTACCAAGTCTAGTCACACAAATACCAAAACCCAAATCTCCACTAGGTAACAATGATCAATCAAAGGCACACACAGGTGCAGTTACTAAACACACGGAGGAGGTGGCGAGCTGTGCTGTAATCACACACAACTGCCACGACTTAGGAGGGAGGGAATGAAGCCGAAGGAACCCCAGCCAATCACCTGCAAGCACTCACACAGTCATATTTACATATTCCTTCCAGCTGACAGGCCTGGGCCGTAACACCCCCACCCTTAAAATAGATGCTCTAACAGCGTCCATGAGCTTACAGCCCAATCCAATATTTACACACAAATATAAATATATAAATTACACACTTAAATGTAAGGACATTATGACAGAAAAGGTGCCTATATTGAGTCGGAAAAGAAAAACTTTTAGAGAAGGCTAGTTCCAAGAGAAGAGCTGAAGGAGAGCGGAGCAATCAGAGTGTTAGCGTATCGATGCTGCCGCTTATGAGCCCTTGAGAACAGACGTCTTTTTTATAAAACTAATCTTTCAGCTGACTGTGTTTTCTAGTAGTTCTTCTAGTTTTCTGTTGCTACTTTTAGGCTTAATGTTCCTCTTTTTTTTTGTTTGTTTTTTTTGTTTGACTGGTTGTAAAGCATGTAGCAAAACATTATCATTATCATCATCATTATTACACAGGACTGGGTGATAATGTTTTGCTACATGCTTTACAACCAGTCAAACCAAAAAAGAGAACATTAAGCTTAAAAGTAGCAAAAGAAAACTAGAAGAACTACTAGAAAACACAGAAAGCTGAAAGATTAGGTTTATTAAAAAAAAAAAAAAAAAAAACAAACAAACAAAAAAAAAACTTCTGTCCCCCCCACTTCTGAAATCATAACTTCGTCCCTGCTCACAAGGACCTCCACACGATCAAAAAGACCTCTGACTTCAGACAGCATGCCTCTCAGGATGTCTGGTGCTTGAACTTTGGAAGCTCTGATAAAGATTGTCATCACTCTAAAGTTTGTCACAATGTTTAATGTCATGACATATGTTTTTTCTTTCAAACTCACCTCTGGGCCTCGAACTTCTTCTCCTCCATCTTCAGCCTCTTCTCCTTCATCTCCTCCAGCTTCTCCTACTCTCCCTCCTCCACTTTCTTCTCCTCCATCTCCTCCAGCTTCTCCTACTTCTCAACACTTTGTATTGCTACATCATGTGCATGATTGCAGACAGTTGTACAATCTTGTCAATCTCCTCGCCCAGTGGAGCCCCTCTCCTTAGCATTATCCAGAGTCTTCTGTGCCTCAATTTGACAACAATTCATTCCAGACTGGTACTGAAAAATCCAACCTTTGAATAGAATAGAAATTGATTTGTGAATGCAACAAAAAGTGCAACCAAATGGCTAAATAAATTATTAAAAAATTACTTGGCAAAACTAAATAATTTCCCAAATGGGGATGACATATGTGGATGTGTTAATTGTCATTGCAGATTCTTGAACTATTGTTCCCCATGAAGTGAAGCCAATAGAACTACATAATCTATAGAATAGCAAAGGTGCAAGCCCATCCTAACTGAACTCCAAGTCCACCAACCCTTAGTAGAACTGCGGAACTGTTTCATAACGGCAATAATCATTATCACTGACAAGGGCTAGCTTGGCAGAGGACAACAGCCATCAGAAAAGAGTCAGACTCACTGCTGACAATGCAAATTGAACTAGCTCTTTGGGCGATAGCAAGGTGCTCAACATCCCATGTATATAAATAACATCTGACATGTCTATCTGACAATCTATGAAGCTGTAGCAGAGAAGGGGCTGTGGATTAGTAGGTCAAAGTGCCTGTCTAGCAAACAGGAGATCCTGGGTTCAAATCCCAGCAGTTCCTTGCATGCTCTAAAAGTTTGATGTTATCCTTTGTATTTTGTAGATTATCCTCTTTCTTACACATCACATTTGTTTGTGGCATTGGTATGGATCAAACAACAGTACAAAAGTATACACTAAAATGCAGCTTTGTGCTTAAACCCTGCCATACACACAAGTACTATGTACCTTTAGCAAGGTTGAAGCTGGAAACCTCTTTTTTTTCAACAAGCTCTTTCCAGAATTCACCATAGTTGAGGGTTCAAATGTTAACTGACTGGCAGACGCAATAGCCCGCAAATTTTCTACGCTCCCTTCTAAACACTTTGTATTGCTACAGCATGCACATGATTGCAGATAGCTGTACATGAATATCTCCTGGCCCTCTGGAGTCCCTCTCCTTCACATCATCCAGAGTCTTAAGCAGCTAAATTTCACTGCAACTCATTTCAGACCTCTGCTTGAAAGTCCAACTTTTGCCCATTGCGTATGGCATATGTGGATGTGCTACATGTCATTGCAGATTCTTGGCAGTCTTCTGATAATACCATTCATTGCAAGATTTTTGGTGCCCTCTACCCATCTGTTGTGATAATTAAGCAGTGATGCATCTTCATTCCTTATTGATCTGAAGGGAAATGTGGGCTTTCAGTAACTGATTATTTAAAATGTTACTCTTCATTGAGCATCTACCAAAGGTTACGTCACTCACGTTGGAGAAAATCCTGAAAAATGTATATACACATGACATTTTGGGGGGTGTGGCTTAGTTGGTCAAAGTGCCTGTCTAGTAAACAGGAGATCCTGGGTTCAAATCCCAGCAGTGCCTTGCATGCTCTAAAAGTTGGATGTTATCCTTTGTATTTTGCAGATTATCCTCTTTCTTACACATCACATTTGTTTGTGGCATTGGTATGGATCAAACAACAGTACAAAAGTATACACTAAAATGCAAGTTTGTGGTTAAACCCTGCCATACATACAAGTACTATGTACCTTTAGTAAGGTTGAAGCTGGAAACCTGTTTTTTTTAAACAGGCTCTTTCCAGAATTCACCATAGTTGAGGGTTCAAATGTTAACTGACTGGCAGACGCAATAGCCCGCAAATTTTCTACGCTCCCTTCTAAACACTTTGTATTGCTACAGCATGCACATGATTGCAGATAGCTGTACATGAATATCTCCTGGCCCTCTGGAGTCCCTCTCCTTCACATCATCCAGAGTCTTAAGCAGCTAAATTTCACTGCAACTCATTTCAGACCTCTGCTTGAAAGTCCAACTTTTGCCTATTGCGTATGGCATATGTGGATGTGCTACATGTCATTGCAGATTCTTGGCAGTCTTCTGATAATACCATTCATTGCAAGATTTTTGGTGCCCTCTACCCATCTGTTGTGATAATTAAGCAGTGATGCATCTTCATTCCTTATTGATCTGAAGGGAAATGTGGGCTTTCAGTAACTGATTATTTAAAATGTTACTCTTCATAGAGCATCTACCAAAGGTTACGTCCCTCACGTTGGAGAAAATCCTGAAAAATGTATATACACATGACATGTTGGGCGCTGTGGCTTAGTTGGTCAAAGTGCCTGTCTAGTAAACAGGAGATCCTGGGTTCAAATCCCAGCAGTGCCTTGCATGCTCTAAAAGTTGGATGTTATCCTTTGTATTTTGCAGATTATCCTCTTTCTTACACATCACATTTGTTTGTGGCATTGGTATGGATCAAACAACAGTACAAAAGTATACACTAAAATGCAAGTTTGTGGTTAAACCCTGCCATACACACAAGTACTATGTACCTTTAGTAAGGTTGAAGCTGGAAACCTGTTTTTTTTAAACAAGCTCTTTCCAGAATTCATCATAGTTGAGGGTTCAAATGTTAACTGACTGGCAGACGCAATAGCCCCTCAAATTTTCTACGCTCCCTTCTCAACACTTTGTTTTGCTACAGCATGCACATGATTGCAGATAGCTGTACATGAATATCTCCTGGCCCTCTGGAGTCCCTCTCCTTCACATCATCCAGAGTCTTAAGCAGCTAAATTTCACTGCAACCCATTCCAGACCGGTGCTTGAAAGTCCAACTTTTGCCCATTGCGTATGGCATATGTGGATGTGCTACATGTCATTGGAGATTCTTGGCAGTCTTCTGATAATACCATTCATTGCAAGATTTTTGGTGCCCTCTACCCATCTGTTGTGATAATTAAGCAGTGATGCAACTTCATTCCTTATTGATCTGAAGGGAAATTGGGCTGTCAGTAACTGATTATTTAAAATGTTACTCTTCATTGAGCATCTACCAAAGGTTATGTTCCTCACTTTGGAGAAAATCCTGAAAAATGTATATGTGCATGCTAGGTTAGGCGCTGTGGCTTAGTTGGTCAAAGTGCCTGTCTTGTAAACAGGAGATCCTGGGTTCAAATCCCAGCAGTGCCTTGTAAGTGTGAAAAGTTGGATATCAGTTGTTGTATTTCCTGGATTATGCTCTTTCTTACACATCACAGTTGTTTGTGGCCTTGGTATGGGTCAAACATTGCTAACAAACAACAGTACGAAAGTATACAGTAAAATGCAAGTTTGTGATTAAACCCTGCCATACATTCAAGTACTACGCACCTTTACCAAGGTTGAAGCTGGAAGCCTTTTTTTTTTTTAACAAGCTTTATCCAGAACTCATCATAGTTGAGGGTTCAAATGTTAACTGACTGGCTGACGCAATAGCCCGCGCGTTTTCTACGCTCTCTTCTCAACACTTTGTATTGCTACAGCATGCGCATGATTGCAGATAGTTGTACAATGGTCTTGTCAATGGCCTGGCCCTCTGGAGTCCCTCTCCTTCACATCATCCAGAGTCTTAAGCAGCTAAATTTCACTGCAACCCATTCCTGACCGGTGCTTGAAAGTCCAACTTTTGCCTATTGTGTATGGCATATGTGGATTTGCTTATTGTCATTGGAGATTCTTGGCAGTCTTCTCAAAAGATACCATTCATTGTGAGATTTTTGGTGCCCTCTACCCATCTGTTGTGATAAATAAGCAGTGTGCATCTTCATTCCTTATTGATCTGAAGGGAAATGTGGGCTGTCAGTAACTGATTATTTAAAATGTTACTCGTTTTTCAGCAACTGCCAAAGGTTACGTCCCTCACTTTGGAGAAAATCCTGAAAAATGTATATACACATGACAGGTTGGGCGCTGTGGCTTAGTTGGTCAAAGTGCCTGTCTCGTAAACAGGAGATCCTGGGTTCAAATCCCAGCAGTGCCTTGCATGCTCTAAAAGTTGGATGTTATCCTTTGTATTTTGTAGATTATCCTCTTTCTTACACATCACAGTTGTTTGTGGCCTTGGTATGGGTCAAACATTGCTAACAAACAACAGTACGAAAGTATACAGTAAAATGCAAGTTTGTGATTAAACCCTGCCATACATTCAAGTACTACGCACCTTTACCAAGGTTAAAGCTGAACACTTTTATTGTTATTTTTTTTTTAACAAGCTTTATCCAGAACTCATCATAGTTGAGGGTTCAAATGTTAACTGACTGGCTGACGCAATAGCCTGCACGTTTTCTACTCTCTCTTCTCAACACTTTGTATTGCTACAGCATGTGCATGATTGCAGATAGTTGTACAATGGTCTTGTCAATGGCCTGGCCCTCTGGAGTCCCTCTCCTTCACATCATCCAGAGTCTTAAGCAGCTAAATTTCACTGCAACTAATTTCAAACCGGTGCTTGAAAGTCCAACTTTTGCCTATTGTGTATGGCATATGTGGATTTGCTTATTGTCATTGGAGATTCTTGGCAGTCTTCTGATAATACCATTCATTGCAAGATTTTTGGTGCCCTCTACCCATCTGTTGTGATAATTAAGCAGTGATGCAACTTCATTCCTTATTGATCTGAAGGGAAATTGGGCTGTCAGTAACTGATTATTTAAAATGTTACTTGTTTTTCAGCAACTGCCAAAGGTTACGTCCCTCATTTTGGAGAAAATCCTGAAAAATGTATATACACATGACAGGTTGGGCGCTGTGGCTTAGTTGGTCAAAGTGCCTGTCTCGTAAACAGGAGATCCTGGGTTCAAATCCCAGCAGTGCCTTGCATGCTCTAAAAGTTGGATGTTATCCTTTGAATTTTGTAGATTATCCTCTTTCTTACACATCACAGTTGTTTGTGGCCTTGGTATGGTTCAAACATTGCTAACAAACAACAGTACGAAAGTATACAGTAAAATTCAAGTTTGTGCTTAAACCCTGCCATACACACAAGTACTATGTACCTTTACCAAGGTTAAAGCTGGAAGCCTTTATTATTATTTTTTTTTAACAAGCTTTATCCAGAACTCATCATAGTTGAGGGTTCAAATGTTAACTGACTGGCTGACGCAATATCCCGCACGTTTTCTACGCTCTCTTCTCAACACTTTGTATTGCTACAGCATGCGCATGATTGCAGATAGTTGTACAATGGTCTTGTCAATGGTCTGGCCCTCTGGAGTCCCTCTCCTTCACATCATCCAGAGTCTTAAGCAGCTAAATTTCACTGCAACTAATTTCAAACCGGTGCTTGAAAGTCCAACCTTTTCCCATTGCGTATGGCATATGTGGATTTGCTTATTGTCATTGGAGATTCTTGGCAGTCTCCTCAAAAGATACCATTCATTGTGAGATTTTTGGTGCCCTCTACCCATCTATTGTGATAAATAAGCAGTGTGCATCTTCATTCCTTACTGATCTGAAGGGAAATGTGGGCTTTCAGTAACTGATTATTTAAAATGTTACTCTTTTTCAGCAACTGCCAAAGGTTACGTCCCTCACGTTGGAGAAAATCCTGAAAAATGTATATACTCATGACAGGTTGGGCGCTGTGGCTTAGTTGGTCAAAGTGCCTGTCTAGTAAACAGGAGATCCTGGGTTCAAATCCCAGCAGTGCCTTGTAAGTGTGAAAAGTTGGATATCAGTTGTTGTATTTCCTGGATTATCCTCTTTCTTACACATCACAGTTGTTTGTGGCCTTGGTATGGGTCAAACATTGCTAACAAACAACAGTACGAAAGTATACAGTAAAATGCAAGTTTGTGATTAAACCCTGCCATACATTCAAGTACTACGCACCTTTACCAAGGTTGAAGCTGGAAGCCTTTTTTCTTTTAACAAGCTTTATCCAGAACTCATCATAGTTGAGGGTTCAAATGTTAACTGACTGGCTGACGCAATAGCCCGCACGTTTTCTACGCTCTCTTCTCAACACTTTGTATTGCTACAGCATGCGCATGATTGCAGATAGTAGTACAATGGTCTTGTCAATGGCCTGGCCCTCTGGAGTCCCTCTCCTTCACATCATCCAGAGTCTTAAGCAGCTAAATTTCACTGCAACCCATTCCTGACCGGTGCTTGAAAGTCCAACTTTTGCCCATTGCGTATGGCATATGTGGATGTGCTACATGTTATTGGAGATTCTTGGCAGTCTTCTGATAATACCATTCATTGCAAGATTTTTGGTGCCCTCTACCCATCTGTTGTGATAATTAAGCAGTGATGCAACTTCATTCCTTATTGATCTGAAGGGAAATTGGGCTGTCAGTAACTGATTATTTAAAATGTTACTCTTCATTGAGCATCTACCAAAGGTTATGTTCCTCACTTTGGAGAAAATCCTGAAAAATGTATATGTGCATGATAGGTTAGGCGCTGTGGCTTAGTTGGTCAAAGTGCCTGTCTAGTAAACAGAAGATCCTGGGTTCAAATCCTAGCAGTGCCTTGTAAGTGTGAAAAGTTAGATATCAGTTGTTGTATTTCCTGGATTATGCTCTTTCTTACACATCACAGTTGTTTGTGGCCTTGGTATGGGTCAAACATTGCTAACAAACAACAGTACGAAAGTATACAGTAAAATGCAAGTTTGTGATTAAACCCTGCCATACATTCAAGTACTACGCACCTTTACCAAGGTTGAAGCTGGAAGCCTTTTTTCTTTTAACAAGCTTTATCCAGAACTCATCATAGTTGAGGGTTCAAATGTTAACTGACTGGCTGACGCAATAGCCCGCACGTTTTCTACGCTCTCTTCTCAACACCTTGTATTGCTACAGCATGCGCATGATTGCAGATAGTAGTACAATGGTCTTGTCAATGGCCTGGCCCTCTGGAGTCCCTCTCCTTCACATCATCCAGAGTCTTAAGCAGCTAAAATTCACTGCAACCCATTCCTGACCGGTGCTTGAAAGTCCAACTTTTGCCTTTTGTGTATGGCATATGTGGATTTGCTTATTGTCATTGGAGATTCTTGGCAGTCTTCTCAAAAGATACCATTCATTGTGAGATTTTTGGTGCCCTTAACCCATCTGTAGTGATAAATAAGCAGTGTGCATCTTCATTCCTTATTGATCTGAAGGGAAATGTGGGCTGTCAGTAACTGATTATTTAAAATGTTACTTGTTTTTCAGCAACTGCCAAAGGTTACGTCCCTCATTTTGGAGAAAATCCTGAAAAATGTATATACACATGACAGGTTGGGCGCTGTGGCTTAGTTGGTCAAAGTGCCTGTCTCGTAAACAGGAGATCCTGGGTTCAAATCCCAGCAGTGCCTTGCATGCTCTAAAAGTTGGATGTTATCCTTTGTATTTTGTAGATTATCCTCTTTCTTACACATCACAGTTGTTTGTGGCCTTGGTATGGGTCAAACATTGCTAACAAACAACAGTACGAAAGTATACAGTAAAATGCAAGTTTGTGATTAAACCCTGCCATACATTCAAGTACTACGCACCTTTACCAAGGTTAAAGCTGAACACTTTTATTATTATTTTTTTTTTAACAAGCTTTATCCAGAACTCATCATAGTTGAGGGTTCAAATGTTAACTGACTGGCTGATGCAATATCCCGCACGTTTTCTACGCTCTCTTCTCAACACTTTGTATTGCTACAGCATGCGCATGATTGCAGATAGTTGTACAATGGTCTTGTCAATGGCCTGGCCCTCTGGAGTCCCTCTCCTTCACATCATCCAGAGTCTTAAGCAGCTAAATTTCACTGCAACTAATTTCAAACCGGTGCTTGAAAGTCCAACCTTTTCCCATTGCGTATGGCATATGTGGATTTGCTTATTGTCATTGGAGATTCTTGGCAGTCTCCTCAAAAGATACCATTCATTGTGAGATTTTTGGTGCCCTCTACCCATCTATTGTGATAAAAAAGCAGTGTGCATCTTCATT
Organism: Melanotaenia boesemani; assembly: GCF_017639745.1. Lineage (NCBI taxonomy): Eukaryota > Metazoa > Chordata > Actinopteri > Atheriniformes > Melanotaeniidae > Melanotaenia > Melanotaenia boesemani. The sequence continues at coordinate 15,117,235 of NC_055685.1, forward strand.
CCTTACTGATCGGAAGGGAAATGTGGGCTTTCAGTAACTGATTATTTAAAATGTTACTCTTTTTTCAGCAACTGCCAAAGGTTACGTCCCTCACGTTGGAGAAAATCCTGAAAAATGTATATACACATGACAGGTTGGGCGCTGTGGCTTAGTTGGTCAAAGTGCCTGTCTAGTAAACAGGAGATCCTGGGTTCAAATCCCAGCAGTGCCTTGCATGCTCTAAAAGTTGGATGTTATCCTTTGTATTTTGTAGATTATCCTCTTTCTTACACATCACATTTGTTTGTGGCATTGGTATGGATCAAACAACAGTACAAAAGTATACACTAAAATGCAACTTTGTGCTTAAACCCTGCCATACACACAAGTACTATGTACCTTTAGCAAGCTTGACGCTGGAAACCTCTTTTTTTAAACAAGCTCTCTCCAGAATTCATCATAGTTGAGGGTTCAAATGTTAACTGCCTGGCAGACGCAATAGCCCGCAAATTTTCTACGCTCCCTTCTCAACACTTTGTATTGCTACAGCATGCACATGATTGCAGATAGTTGTACATGAATATCTCCTGGCCCTCTGGAGTCCCTCTCCTTCACATCATCCAGAGTCTTAAGCAGCTAAATTTCACTGCAACCCATTCCAGACCGGTGCTTGAAAGTCCAACTTTTGCCCATTGCGTATGGCATATGTGGATGTGCTACATGTCATTGGAGATTCTTGGCAGTCTTCTGATAATACCATTCATTGCAAGATTTTTGGTGCCCTCTACCCATCTGTTGTGATAATTAAGCAGTGATGCAACTTCATTCCTTATTGATCTGAAGGGAAATTGGGCTGTCAGTAACTGATTATTTAAAATGTTACTCTTCATTGAGAATCTACCAAAGGTTATGTTCCTCACTTTGGAGAAAATCCTGAAAAATGTATATGTGCATGCTAGGTTAGGCGCTGTGGCTTAGTTGGTCAAAGTGCCTGTCTTGTAAACAGGAGATCCTGGGTTCAAATCCCAGCAGTGCCTTGTAAGTGTGAAAAGTTGGATATCAGTTGTTGTATTTCCTGGATTATGCTCTTTCTTACACATCACAGTTGTTTGTGGCCTTGGTATGGGTCAAACATTGCTAACAAACAACAGTACGAAAGTATACAGTAAAATGCAAGTTTGTGATTAAACCCTGCCATACATTCAAGTACTACGCACCTTTACCAAGGTTGAAGCTGGAAGCCTTTTTTTTTTTTAACAAGCTTTATCCAGAACTCATCATAGTTGAGGGTTCAAATGTTAACTGACTGGCTGACGCAATAGCCCGCGCGTTTTCTACGCTCTCTTCTCAACACTTTGTATTGCTACAGCATGCGCATGATTGCAGATAGTTGTACAATGGTCTTGTCAATGGCCTGGCCCTCTGGAGTCCCTCTCCTTCACATCATCCAGAGTCTTAAGCAGCTAAAATTCACTGCAACCCATTCCTGACCGGTGCTTGAAAGTCCAACTTTTGCTTATTGTGTATGGCATATGTGGATTTGCTTATTGTCATTGGAGATTCTTGGCAGTCTTCTCAAAAGATACCATTCATTGTGAGATTTTTGGTGCCCTCTACCCATCTGTTGTGATAAATAAGCAGTGTGCATCTTCATTCCTTATTGATCTGAAGGGAAATGTAGGCTGTCAGTAACTGATTATTTAAAATGTTACTTGTTTTTCAGCAACTGCCAAAGGTTACGTCCCTCATTTTGGAGAAAATCCTGAAAAATGTATATACACATGACAGGTTGGGCGCTGTGGCTTAGTTGGTCAAAGTGCCTGTCTCGTAAACAGGAGATCCTGGGTTCAAATCCCAGCAGTGCCTTGCATGCTCTAAAAGTTGGATGTTATCCTTTGTATTTTGTAGATTATCCTCTTTCTTACACATCACAGTTGTTTGTGGCCTTGGTATGGGTCAAACATTGCTAACAAACAACAGTACGAAAGGATACAGTAAAATGCAAGTTTGTGATTAAACCCTGCCATACATTCAAGTACTACGCACCTTTACCAAGGTTAAAGCTGGAAGCCTTTATTATTTTTTTTTTTTTAACAAGCTTTATCCAGAACTCATCATAGTTGAGGGTTCAAATGTTAACTGACTGGCTGACGCAATATCCCGCACGTTTTCTACGCTCTCTTCTCAACACTTTGTATTGCTACAGCATGCGCATGATTGCAGATAGTTGTACAATGGTCTTGTCAATGGCCTGGCCCTCTGGAGTCCCTCTCCTTCACATCATCCAGAGTCTTAAGCAGCTAAATTTCACTGCAACTAATTTCAAACCGGTGCTTGAAAGTCCAACCTTTTCCCATTGTGTATGGCATATGTGGATTTGCTTATTGTCATTGGAGATTCTTGGCAGTCTCCTCAAAAGATACCATTCATTGTGAGATTTTTGGTGCCCTCTACCCATCTATTGTGATAAATAAGCAGTGTGCATCTTCATTCCTTACTGATCTGAAGGGAAATGTGGGCTTTCAGTAACTGATTATTTAAAATGTTACTCTTTTTTCAGCAACTGCCAAAGGTTACGTCCCTCACGTTGGAGAAAATCCTGAAAAATGTATATACACATGACAGGTTGGGCGCTGTGGCTTAGTTGGTCAAAGTGCCTGTCTAGTAAACAGGAGATCCTGGGTTCAAATCCCAGCAGTGCCTTGCATGCTCTAAAAGTTGGATGTTATCCTTTGTATTTTGTAGATTATCCTCTTTCTTACACATCACATTTGTTTGTGGCATTGGTATGGATCAAACAACAGTACAAAAGTATACACTAAAATGCAACTTTGTGCTTAAACCCTGCCATACGCACAAGTACTATGTACCTTTAGCAAGCTTGACGCTGGAAACCTCTTTTTTTAAACAAGCTCTCTCCAGAATTCACTATAGTTGAGGGTTCAAATGTTAACTGCCTGGCAGACGCAATAGCCCGCAAATTTTCTACGCTCCCTTCTCAACACTTTGTATTGCTACAGCATGCACATGATTGCAGATAGTTGTACATGAATATCTCCTGGCCCTCTGGAGTCCCTCTCCTTCACATCATCCAGAGTCTTAAGCAGCTAAATTTCACTGCAACCCATTCCAGACCGGTGCTTGAAAGTCCAACTTTTGCCCATTGCGTATGGCATATGTGGATGTGCTACATGTCATTGGAGATTCTTGGCAGTCTTCTGATAATACCATTCATTGCAAGATTTTTGGTGCCCTCTACCCATCTGTTGTGATAATTAAGCAGTGATGCAACTTCATTCCTTATTGATCTGAAGGGAAATTGGGCTGTCAGTAACTGATTATTTAAAATGTTACTCTTCATTGAGCATCTACGAAAGGTTATGTTCCTCACTTTGGAGAAAATCCTGAAAAATGTATATGTGCATGCTAGGTTAGGCGCTGTGGCTTAGTTGGTCAAAGTGCCTGTCTTGTAAACAGGAGATCCTGGGTTCAAATCCCAGCAGTGCCTTGTAAGTGTGAAAAGTTGGATATCAGTTGTTGTATTTCCTGGATTATGCTCTTTCTTACACATCACAGTTGTTTGTGGCCTTGGTATGGGTCAAACATTGCTAACAAACAACAGTACGAAAGTATACAGTAAAATGCAAGTTTGTGATTAAACCCTGCCATACATTCAAGTACTACGCACCTTTACCAAGGTTAAAGCTGAACACTTTTATTATTATTTTTTTTTTAACAAGCTTTATCCAGAACTCATCATAGTTGAGGGTTCAAATGTTAACTGACTGGCTGATGCAATATCCCGCACGTTTTCTACGCTCTCTTCTCAACACTTTGTATTGCTACAGCATGCGCATGATTGCAGATAGTTGTACAATGGTCTTGTCAATGGCCTGGCCCTCTGGAGTCCCTCTCCTTCACATCATCCAGAGTCTTAAGCAGCTAAAATTCACTGCAACCCATTCCTGACCAGTGCTTGAAAGTCCAACTTTTGCTTATTGTGTATGGCATATGTGGATTTGCTTATTGTCATTGGAGATTCTTGGCAGTCTTCTCAAAAGATACCATTCATTGTGAGATTTTTGGTGCCCTCTACCCATCTGTTGTGATAAATAAGCAGTGTGCATCTTCATTCCTTATTGATCTGAAGGGAAATGTGGGCTGTCAGTAACTGATTATTTAAAATGTTACTTGTTTTTCAGCAACTGCCAAAGGTTACGTCCCTCATTTTGGAGAAAATCCTGAAAAATGTATATACACATGACAGGTTGGGCGCTGTGGCTTAGTTGGTCAAAGTGCCTGTCTCGTAAACAGGAGATCCTGGGTTCAAATCCCAGCAGTGCCTTGCATGCTCTAAAAGTTGGATGTTATCCTTTGTATTTTGTAGATTATCCTCTTTCTTACACATCACAGTTGTTTGTGGCCTTGGTATGGGTCAAACATTGCTAACAAACAACAGTACGAAAGTATACAGTAAAATGCAAGTTTGTGATTAAACCCTGCCATACATTCAAGTACTACGCACCTTTACCAAGGTTAAAGCTGGAAGCCTTTATTATTATTTTTTTTTTTAACAAGCTTTATCCAGAACTCATCATAGTTGAGGGTTCAAATGTTAACTGACTGGCTGACGCAATATCCCGCACGTTTTCTACGCTCTCTTCTCAACACTTTGTATTGCTACAGCATGCGCATGATTGCAGATAGTTGTACAATGGTCTTGTCAATGGCCTGGCCCTCTGGAGTCCCTCTCCTTCACATCATCCAGAGTCTTAAGCAGCTAAATTTCACTGCAACTAATTTCAAACCGGTGCTTGAAAGTCCAACCTTTTCCCATTGCGTATGGCATATGTGGATTTGCTTATTGTCATTGGAGATTCTTGGCAGTCTCCTCAAAAGATACCATTCATTGTGAGATTTTTGGTGCCCTCTACCCATCTATTGTGATAAAAAAGAAGTGTGTATCTTCATTCCTTACTGATCGGAAGGGAAATGTGGGCTTTCAGTAACTGATTATTTAAAATGTTACTCTTTTTTCAGCAACTGCCAAAGGTTACGTCCCTCACGTTGGAGAAAATCCTGAAAAATGTATATACACATGACAGGTTGGGCGCTGTGGCTTAGTTGGTCAAAGTGCCTGTCTAGTAAACAGGAGATCCTGGGTTCAAATCCCAGCAGTGCCTTGCATGCTCTAAAAGTTGGATGTTATCCTTTGTATTTTGTAGATTATCCTCTTTCTTACACATCACATTTGTTTGTGGCATTGGTATGGATCAAACAACAGTACAAAAGTATACACTAAAATGCAACTTTGTGCTTAAACCCTGCCATACACACAAGTACTATGTACCTTTAGCAAGCTTGACGCTGGAAACCTCTTTTTTTAAACAAGCTCTCTCCAGAATTCATCATAGTTGAGGGTTCAAATGTTAACTGCCTGGCAGACGCAATAGCCCGCAAATTTTCTACGCTCCCTTCTCAACACTTTGTATTGCTACAGCATGCACATGATTGCAGATAGTTGTACATGAATATCTCCTGGCCCTCTGGAGTCCCTCTCCTTCACATCATCCAGAGTCTTAAGCAGCTAAATTTCACTGCAACCCATTCCAGACCGGTGCTTGAAAGTCCAACTTTTGCCCATTGCGTATGGCATATGTGGATGTGCTACATGTCATTGGAGATTCTTGGCAGTCTTCTGATAATACCATTCATTGCAAGATTTTTGGTGCCCTCTACCCATCTGTTGTGATAATTAAGCAGTGATGCAACTTCATTCCTTATTGATCTGAAGGGAAATTGGGCTGTCAGTAACTGATTATTTAAAATGTTACTCTTCATTGAGAATCTACCAAAGGTTATGTTCCTCACTTTGGAGAAAATCCTGAAAAATGTATATGTGCATGCCAGGTTAGGCGCTGTGGCTTAGTTGGTCAAAGTGCCTGTCTTGTAAACAGGAGATCCTGGGTTCAAATCCCAGCAGTGCCTTGTAAGTGTGAAAAGTTGGATATCAGTTGTTGTATTTCCTGGATTATGCTCTTTCTTACACATCACAGTTGTTTGTGGCCTTGGTATGGGTCAAACATTGCTAACAAACAACAGTACGAAAGTATACAGTAAAATGCAAGTTTGTGATTAAACCCTGCCATACATTCAAGTACTACGCACCTTTACCAAGGTTGAAGCTGGAAGCCTTTTTTTTTTTTTAACAAGCTTTATCCAGAACTCATCATAGTTGAGGGTTCAAATGTTAACTGACTGGCTGACGCAATAGCCCGCACGTTTTCTACGCTCTCTTCTCAACACTTTGTATTGCTACAGCATGTGCATGATTGCAGATAGTTGTACAATGGTCTTGTCAATGGCCTGGCCCTCTGGAGTCCCTCTCCTTCACATCATCCAGAGTCTTAAGCAGCTAAAATTCACTGCAACCCATTCCTGACCGGTGCTTGAAAGTCCAACTTTTGCTTATTGTGTATGGCATATGTGGATTTGCTTATTGTCATTGGAGATTCTTGGCAGTCTTCTCAAAAGATACCATTCATTGTGAGATTTTTGGTGCCCTCTACCCATCTGTTGTGATAAATAAGCAGTGTGCATCTTCATTCCTTATTGATCTGAAGGGAAATGTGGGCTGTCAGTAACTGATTATTTAAAATGTTACTTGTTTTTCAGCAACTGCCAAAGGTTACGTCCCTCATTTTGGAGAAAATCCTGAAAAATGTATATACACATGACAGGTTGGGCGCTGTGGCTTAGTTGGTCAAAGTGCCTGTCTCGTAAACAGGAGATCCTGGGTTCAAATCCCAGCAGTGCCTTGCATGCTCTAAAAGTTGGATGTTATCCTTTGTATTTTGTAGATTATCCTCTTTCTTACACATCACAGTTGTTTGTGGCCTTGGTATGGGTCAAACATTGCTAACAAACAACAGTACGAAAGTATACAGTAAAATGCAAGTTTGTGATTAAACCCTGCCATACATTCAAGTACTACGCACCTTTACCAAGGTTAAAGCTGGAAGCCTTTATTATTATTTTTTTTTTTAACAAGCTTTATCCAGAACTCATCATAGTTGAGGGTTCAAATGTTAACTGACTGGCTGACGCAATATCCCGCACGTTTTCTACGCTCTCTTCTCAACACTTTGTATTGCTACAGCATGCGCATGATTGCAGATAGTTGTACAATGGTCTTGTCAATGGCCTGGCCCTCTGGAGTCCCTCTCCTTCACATCATCCAGAGTCTTAAGCAGCTAAATTTCACTGCAACTAATTTCAAACCGGTGCTTGAAAGTCCAACCTTTTCCCATTGTGTATGGCATATGTGGATTTGCTTATTGTCATTGGAGATTCTTGGCAGTCTCCTCAAAAGATACCATTCATTGTGAGATTTTTGGTGCCCTCTACCCATCTATTGTGATAAATAAGCAGTGTGCATCTTCATTCCTTACTGATCTGAAGGGAAATGTGGGCTTTCAGTAACTGATTATTTAAAATGTTACTCTTTTTTCAGCAACTGCCAAAGGTTACGTCCCTCACGTTGGAGAAAATCCTGAAAAATGTATATACACATGACAGGTTGGGCGCTGTGGCTTAGTTGGTCAAAGTGCCTGTCTAGTAAACAGGAGATCCTGGGTTCAAATCCCAGCAGTGCCTTGCATGCTCTAAAAGTTGGATGTTATCCTTTGTGTTTTGTAGATTATCCTCTTTCTTACACATCACATTTGTTTGTGGCATTGGTATGGATCAAACAACAGTACAAAAGTATACACTAAAATGCAACTTTGTGCTTAAACCCTGCCATATGCATCAAGTACTATGTACCTTTAGCAAGCTTGACGCTGGAAACCTCTTTTTTTAAACAAGCTCTCTCCAGAATTCACTATAGTTGAGGGTTCAAATGTTAACTGCCTGGCAGACGCAATAGCCCGCAAATTTTCTACGCTCCCTTCTCAACACTTTGTATTGCTACAGCATGCACATGATTGCAGATAGTTGTACATGAATATCTCCTGGCCCTCTGGAGTCCCTCTCCTTCACATCATCCAGAGTCTTAAGCAGCTAAATTTCACTGCAACCCATTCCAGACCGGTGCTTGAAAGTCCAACTTTTGCCCATTGCGTATGGCATATGTGGATGTGCTACATGTCATTGGAGATTCTTGGCAGTCTTCTGATAATACCATTCATTGCAAGATTTTTGGTGCCCTCTACCCATCTGTTGTGATAATTAAGCAGTGATGCAACTTCATTCCTTATTGATCTGAAGGGAAATTGGGCTGTCAGTAACTGATTATTTAAAATGTTACTCTTCATTGAGCATCTACCAAGGTTATGTTCCTCACTTTGGAGAAAATCCTGAAAAATGTATATGTGCATGCTAGGTTAGGCGCTGTGGCTTAGTTGGTCAAAGTGCCTGTCTTGTAAACAGGAGATCCTGGGTTCAAATCCCAGCAGTGCCTTGTAAGTGTGAAAAGTTGGATATCAGTTGTTGTATTTCCTGGATTATGCTCTTTCTTACACATCACAGTTGTTTGTGGCCTTGGTATGGGTCAAACATTGCTAACAAACAACAGTACGAAAGTATACAGTAAAATGCAAGTTTGTGATTAAACCCTGCCATACATTCAAGTACTACGCACCTTTACCAAGGTTAAAGCTGAACGCCTTTATTATTATTTTTTTTTTAACAAGCTTTATCCAGAACTCATCATAGTTGAGGGTTCAAATGTTAACTGACTGGCTGATGCAATAGCCCGCACGTTTTCTACGCTCTCTTCTCAACACTTTGTATTGCTACAGCATGCGCATGATTGCAGATAGTTGTACAATGGTCTTGTCAATGGCCTGGCCCTCTGGAGTCCCTCTCCTTCACATCATCCAGAGTCTTAAGCAGCTAAAATTCACTGCAACCCATTCCTGACCGGTGCTTGAAAGTCCAACTTTTGCCTATTGTGTATGGCATATGTGGATTTGTTTATTGTCAATGGAGATTCTTGGCAGTCTTCTGATAATACCATTCATTGCAAGATTTTTGGTGCCCTCTACCCATCTGTTGTGATAAATAAGCAGTGTGCATCTTCATTCCTTATTGATCTGAAGGGAAATGTGGGCTGTCAGTAACTGATTATTTAAAATGTTACTTGTTTTTCAGCAACTGCCAAAGGTTACGTCCCTCATTTTGGAGAAAATCCTGAAAAATGTATATACACATGACAGGTTGGGCGCTGTGGCTTAGTTGGTCAAAGTGCCTGTCTCGTAAACAGGAGATCCTGGGTTCAAATCCCAGCAGTGCCTTGCATGCTCTAAAAGTTGGATGTTATCCTTTGTATTTTGTAGATTATCCTCTTTCTTACACATCACAGTTGTTTGTGGCCTTGGTATGGGTCAAACATTGCTAACAAACAACAGTACGAAAGTATACAGTAAAATGCAAGTTTGTGATTAAACCCTGCCATACATTCAAGTACTACGCACCTTTACCAAGGTTAAAGCTGGAAGCCTTTATTATTATTTTTTTTTTAACAAGCTTTATCCAGAACTCATCATAGTTGAGGGTTCAAATGTTAACTGACTGGCTGACGCAATATCCCGCACGTTTTCTACGCTCTCTTCTCAACACTTTGTATTGCTACAGCATGCGCATGATTGCAGATAGTTGTACAATGGTCTTGTCAATGGCCTGGCCCTCTGGAGTCCCTCTCCTTCACATCATCCAGAGTCTTAAGCAGCTAAATTTCACTGCAACTAATTTCAAACCGGTGCTTGAAAGTCCAACCTTTTCCCATTGTGTATGGCATATGTGGATTTGCTTATTGTCATTGGAGATTCTTGGCAGTCTCCTCAAAAGATACCATTCATTGTGAGATTTTTGGTGCCCTCTACCCATCTATTGTGATAAATAAGCAGTGTGCATCTTCATTCCTTACTGATCTGAAGGGAAATGTGGGCTTTCAGTAACTGATTATTTAAAATGTTACTCTTTTTTCAGCAACTGCCAAAGGTTACGTCCCTCACGTTGGAGAAAATCCTGAAAAATGTATATACACATGACAGGTTGGGCGCTGTGGCTTAGTTGGTCAAAGTGCCTGTCTAGTAAACAGGAGATCCTGGGTTCAAATCCCAGCAGTGCCTTGCATGCTCTAAAAGTTGGATGTTATCCTTTGTATTTTGTAGATTATCCTCTTTCTTACACATCACATTTGTTTGTGGCATTGGTATGGATCAAACAACAGTACAAAAGTATACACTAAAATGCAACTTTGTGCTTAAACCCTGCCATACATTCAAGTACTATGTACCTTTAGCAAGGCTGATGCTGGAAACCTCTTTTTTTTCAACAAGCTCTCTCCAGAATTCACTATAGTTGAGGGTTCAAATGTTAACTGACTGGCAGACGCAATAGCCCGCAAATTTTCTACGCTCCCTTCTCAACACTTTGTATTGCTACAGCATGCACATGATTGCAGATAGTTGTACATGAATATCTCCTGGCCCTCTGGAGTCCCTCTCCTTCACATCATCCAGAGTCTTAAGCAGCTAAATTTCACTGCAACCCATTCCAGACCGGTGCTTGAAAGTCCAACTTTTGCCCATTGCGTATGGCATATGTGGATGTGCTACATGTCATTGGAGATTCTTGGCAGTCTTCTGATAATACCATTCATTGCAAGATTTTTGGTGCCCTCTACCCATCTGTTGTGATAATTAAGCAGTGATGCAACTTCATTCCTTATTGATCTGAAGGGAAATTGGGCTGTCAGTAACTGATTATTTAAAATGTTACTCTTCATTGAGCATCTACCAAAGGTTATGTACGTCACTTTGGAGAAAATCCTGAAAAATGTATAGGTGCATGACAGGTTAGGCGCTGTGGCTTAGTTGGTCAAAGTGCCTGTCTTGTAAACAGGAGATCCTGGGTTCAAATCCCAGCAGTGCCTTGTAAGTGTGAAAAGTTGGATATCAGTTGTTGTATTTCCTGGATTATGCTCTTTCTTACACATCACAGTTGTTTGTGGCCTTGGTATGGGTCAAACATTGCTAACAAACAACAGTACGAAAGTATACAGTAAAATGCAAGTTTGTGATTAAACCCTGCCATACATTCAAGTACTACGCACCTTTACCAAGGTTGAAGCTGAACGCCTTTATTTTATTTTTTTTTAACAAGCTTTATCCAGAACTCATCATAGTTGAGGGTTCAAATGTTAACTGACTGGCTGATGCAATAGCCCGCACGTTTTCTACGCTCTCTTCTCAACACTTTGTATTGCTACAGCATGTGCATGATTGCAGATAGTTGTACAATGGTCTTGTCAATGGCCTGGCCCTCTGGAGTCCCTCTCCTTCACATCATCCAGAGTCTTAAGCAGCTAAATTTCACTGCAACCCATTCTAGACCGGTGTTTGAAAGTCCAACTTTTGCCCATTGTGTATGGCATATGTGGATGTGCTACATGTCATTGGAGATTCTTGGCAGTCTTCTCAAAAGATACCATTCATTGTGAGATTTTTGGTGCCCTCTACCCATCTGTTGTGATAAATAAGCAGTGTGCATCTTCATTCCTTATTGATCTGAAGGGAAATGTGGGCTGTCAGTAACTGATTATTTAAAATGTTACTTGTTTTTCAGCAACTGCCAAAGGTTACGTCCCTCATTTTGGAGAAAATCCTGAAAAATGTATATACACATGACAGGTTGGGCGCTGTGGCTTAGTTGGTCAAAGTGCCTGTCTCGTAAACAGGAGATCCTGGGTTCAAATCCCAGCAGTGCCTTGCATGCTCTAAAAGTTGGATGTTATCCTTTGTATTTTGTAGATTATCCTCTTTCTTACACATCACAGTTGTTTGTGGCCTTGGTATGGGTCAAACATTGCTAACAAACAACAGTACGAAAGTATACAGTAAAATGCAAGTTTGTGATTAAACCCTGCCATACATTCAAGTACTACGCACCTTTACCAAGGTTAAAGCTGGAAGCCTTTATTATTATTTTTTTTTTAACAAGCTTTATCCAGAACTCATCATAGTTGAGGGTTCAAATGTTAACTGACTGGCTGACGCAATATCCCGCACGTTTTCTACGCTCTCTTCTCAACACTTTGTATTGCTACAGCATGCGCATGATTGCAGATAGTTGTACAATGGTCTTGTCAATGGCCTGGCCCTCTGGAGTGCCCTCTCCTTCACATCATCCAGAGTCTTAAGCAGCTAAATTTCACTGCAACTAATTTCAAACCGGTGCTTGAAAGTCCAACCTTTTGCCCATTGTGTATGGCATATGTGGATTTGCTTATTGTCATTGGAGATTCTTGGCAGTCTCTCAAAAGATACCATTCATTGTGAGATTTTTGGTGCCCTCTACCCATCTAGTTGTGATAAATAAGCAGTGTGCATCTTCATTCCTTACTGATCTGAAGGGAAATGTGGGCTGTCAGTAACTGATTGACAGGTTGGGCGCTGTGGCTTAGTTGGTCAAAGTGCCTGTCTTGTAAACAGGAGATCCTGGGTTCAAATTCCAGCAGTGCCTTGCATGCTCTAAAAGTTGGATGTTATCCTTTGTGTTTTGTAGATTATCCTCTTTCTTACACATCACAGTTGTTTGTGGCCTTGGTATGGGTCAAACATTGCTAACAAACAACAGTACGAAAGTATACAGTAAAATGCAAGTTTGTGATTAAACCCTGCCATACATTCAAGTACTACGCACCTTTACCAAGGTTAAAGCTGGACGCCTTCATTTTATTTTTTCTTAACAAGCTTTATCCAGAAGTCATCATAGTTGAGGGTTCAAATGTTAACTGACTGGCTGACGCAATAGCCCGCACGTTTTCTACGCTCTCTTCTCAACACTTTGTATTGCTACAGCATGCGCATGATTGCAGATAGTTGTACAATAGTCTTGTCAATGGCCTGGCCCTCTGGAGTCCCTCTCCTTCACATCATCCAGAGTTTTAAGCAGCTAAATTTCACTGCAACTCATTTCAGACCGGTGCTTGTAAGTCCAACCTTTTCCCATTGTGTATGGCATATGTGGATTTGCTTATTGTCATTTGAGATTTGTGGCAGTCTTCTCAAAGGATACCATTCATTGTGAGATTTTTGGTGCCCTCTACCCATCTATTGTGATAAATAAGCAGTGTGCATCTTCATTCCTTACTGATCTGAAGGGAAATGTGGGCTTTCAGTAACTGATTATTTAAAATGTTACTCTTTTTTCAGCAACTGCCAAATGTTACTTCCCTCACGTTGGAGAAAATCCTGAAAAATGTATATACACATGACAGGTTGGGCGCTGTGGCTTAGTTGGTCAAAGTGCCTGTCTAGTAAACAGGAGATCCTGGGTTCAAATCCCAGCAGTGCCTTGCATGCTCTAAAAGTTGATGTTATCCTTTGTGTTTTGTAGATTATCCTCTTTCTTACACATCACATTTGTTTGTGGCATTGGTATGGATCAAACAACAGTACAAAAGTATACACAACCTTTGCCAAGTGTTACGGCTCCCCCGCTAGGGGTCGGGGGGGACGCAGCAAAAGATGAACAACACAGGAATATATAAGGAAAACAAACGTTTTATTCCTTTACCACGGCACAAAGCAAAACAAAACACAAAGTCACAAATCACACCGGGAGCCTTAAAGATAACAGAAAGGATCCTATGTAAGAAAAAACTAACTAACAAAAGGTGTCCTTCTTCAGGTAACTATCTTTATTAATAACAAAAAAATCCACCAGAAACCCTGGGATGCACAACAGGAGAAAACAATAAATAAACTTAACTGAGAGAGAGTCTTTTCACAACTTATACACAACCCAGAAAAATGCTCAAAGTCCAATATTACCATCTACCAGTTTTACTTCCAAATCCACACAGTTTCACTCACAGACCAAAGCCACCCTTGGCGCACTGGTGTTAACCAACCACACAGCCGCCCTGTTGGGATGACATTGACCAGCTTTTATGGTCGCGTGGTCCCTCTGGGCGGTCCTTCCCGAAGCGCCATCGTCCAATCCGGTCGCTGGAGGGAGGGAACTTCGAGGACGTCTTCAGCCAATGCTGCGCAAATGTGGGAGTGCAGCAGTCCAGCACCCTCTGCAGATTCGGTCCAAGCTTGGGGCCGTAACACCCCCACACTTAAATGTTGGCCTGCGGTGCTTTCTACGTTCCAACCTCAACATATACACATAAATTAATCAAACAGGACGAGGTGATACACAGGCATTAGGGGTCACTGTAAACACGGGACAAAGCATCTGCACAGACATTCTCCACTCCTTTTTTATGCTTAATTTCAAGATGATATTCCTGAACTGCCAGTGCCCAACGCATTAATCTTTGGTTGTGGTCATACATCCTACTAAGAAATGTCAGGGGGTTGTGGTCCGTATAAACTTGCACAGGCACCGGGAGGATCCCACGTACACCTCGAAGTGCTGGAGTGCGAGCAGTAATGACAAGGTTTCTTTTTCGACGGTGGAGTAATGCAGTTGGTGTCCCGCGAATTTCCTGGAGAAATAGCTGACGGGGTGATCAGTCCCATCGTCACTAGTCTGCAGGAGCAAGGCGCCAGCCCCCACAGCACTAGCGTCGATCTCCAGTTTAAAGGGCTTACTCATGTCGGGTGCTGTCAATACTGGTGCATGTTTAAGGGGCGCCTTAGCACACTCAAAGGCATGCTGGCATTCTTGGGTCCACCGGTACTCACGTTTCGGGCTCACGAGCTCAGTTAGCGGACTTACAACCGTCGCATAGTTCCTGCAGAAGTTTCTGTAATATCCTGCCATTCCTAAAAATCGTCGTAAGGCTTTCCTGTTTTCAGGTATCGGGTATTTCTCCACGGCAGCTATTTTGGCGTCCAGAGGGCGCACTTTCCCTCTGCCTACCTGTCTCCCTAAATATGTTACAGTCGCCTGGCCGAACTCAGATTTCGCCAGGTTTAAAGTGAGCGAAGCGTCACCTAGACGTGTAAACACCATCTCCAGAGCAGCGAGGTGCTCATTCCACGTATTTGTGTACACCACGATATCATCCAAGTACGCAGTGCAATATGGCAAATCAGAGAATAAAGTATTCACCAGGCGCTGGAATGTGGCTGGTGCGTTGCACATTCCAAACGCCATAACGGTATACTGGAGAAAACGATCCGGGGTTACAAAAGCGGAAATGTCAGATGCCCTTTCGGTTAACGGCACCTGCCAGTATCCTTTTAACATGTCCAACTTTGTTACGAACGTTGCAGATCCCACACTATCCACACAATCATCTATTCTCGGCAACGGATAAGCATCGGTAACTGTTAAGGCGTTCACTTTCCGGTAGTCCGTAATGAAACGGGGTGAACCATCGGGCTTAGTCTCCACCAAGCAGGGAGAGCTCCACGGACTGTTGCTGGGTTTTGCAAACCCGTTTACCAGTAAATAATCCGTTTCCTGTCTCATTAAGGCACGCTTATTTGGACTACACCGGTACGGATGCTGTTTTATGGGTGTGTTGGGGACTACCTCAATGTCATGAGTTATAACAGTAGTGCGTGATGGAATGTCATTAAATAGACGCCGATGGCGTGTAATCAGTGAGTTTAAATCGGCTCTACACTCAGGATCGAGATGACTGGTTGTCCCTGGGAAGGAAACCAGCATCTCCGAATTCGCCAATCGAGGCGTCAATTTCGCCTCAATCTTCTCACACAGTGTATTGTCGGAGGTGAAGGGTTCAGCCACAGTAACCCCCACACTTCGATGAGCGGCATCGGTCTTAGTCATGAGATCTCCCACCGGAGGCGGAGCATGGGCCTGCCGGGTCGTGTAGGCTTTAAGCATGTTAACATGGCAAACTCTGGTCTTACGGCGGAGCTCAGGGGTTTCAATCACATAGTCGGTTTCGCTTAAACGGTGCTTCACGACGTACGGACCCGCGAATCTAGCATTCAGGGCCGTGCCTGTCACAGGGAGTAAAGCTAACACTTTATCACCTTCGCGAAATACTCGGAGAACTGCCTTTTTGTCGTGTCGGCGCTTCATAGCCACTTGTGATGACGTCAGCGCTTCTAATGCAAATGCGCGTGTATGCTTGAGCCTGTCTCGGAACGCGGTCACATACTCCGAGACATTTTGTTGAGAGGACATTGGAGTTTCTAGCAGTTTGTCCTTCAAAACTTTAAGCGGACCCCTTAATTCATGTCCGAACACCAGCTCGGTGGGACTAAATCCTAGTGATTCTTGCGGAGCCTCGCGGGCTGCAAATAACAGAAAAGGGAGTCCCTCATCCCACTGACGTCCTTCCTGTTCACAGTATTTCTTTAACATTGACTTTAATGTCTGATGCCACCGTTCTAGAGCCCCCTGGCTTTCAGGGTGGTACGCGGACGAAGTTACATGTTTAATGTTTAGATCACTAAGCACTTGTTTAAACACTCTAGACGTGAAGTTACTCCCCTGGTCAGATTGGATCACCCGAGGTAACCCAAAAGTGGAGAAGAACTTTAGCAATGATTTGATCACTGAGCGAGTGGTTATCCGGCGCAACGGTATTGCTTCCGGGTAACGAGTGGCGACACACATCAGTGTGAGCAGAAACACATTTCCACCACAAGTTCGTGGCAACGGGCCTACACAATCTATTATTAGATGTTCAAACGGCTCTGAAGCTACCGGAACTGGATGTAAAGGTGCGCGCGGAATCTTCTGGTTGGGCTTTCCCACTATCTGGCATACATGGCAACTACGTATGTGGGCAGCGACATCTCCTTTTAATCCAGGCCAGTAAAAATGTTTTAGCACTCGGCTGTATGTTTTTCGTATGCCCAAATGTCCCGACCAATGATCATCGTGAGCTAGTGCTAAAACTTGGGGACGGTAGAGCTCGGGAACCACGATCTGAGTCTCCACATTCCAGTCAGCTCCAGGAATCATCACCGGACACCAACGTCTCATAAGCACTCCATCCTGTATGTAAAACTTACAGTTACCTGTGGTCAAACTGTCAGCACTCACCACCTCTTGGTAACAACGTATCAGCGTGGGATCCCCCTCCTGCGCCATACGTAACCGGTCACGTGACACCGGAAGAGAGGGACCAGCCCGGGGCAGCGGAGACTCCTGAGCCTTTTTGTCGGGGACCTCCGCCCCCTTAGCGGTCTCCCCCTCCACCGTCTCAAACGGTACAGCAGACTCTAAAAAGGAAGACAAGAGGAAACAGTCAGAGAGATCCACAGCCTCATCTCTAGACTTATTTCTTCGAGCTTGTGCATGTGTAACCACGCCCACAGCGCGTAACTTATCTTTATCGGGTTTGTCCAGGACTTCCAGGGCAGGAACAACTTTTCCCCCCGCGATGTCATTTCCTAGTAGGACAGCCACATTAGCAATGGGCAGTGCAGCACAAACAGCCATCGGAAATACACCTGAAATTAAATCAGTTTGTAAACACACATAATGAACTGGCTGGGGTACATAACCCATCTCCACGCCTCGTAAGATCACATTGTAACCCGCATACGATTTCTCCGTAAAGGGAAGCGTATCAGCATGAATGAGTGTCTGGGAAGCACCTGTGTCCCGCAGAATACAGACCTGCTTCTGCTCAGCGTCAGACATGTTCACTGAAACCGTTCCCACCATAGTAAAAGGTTTAAAACAGGGATCCACTCCGCAATTCGTGGCAGTAGTGTTTTCCAGTTTGTGTACAAAGCCCACTTCCTTCCTTGGAAGGGAGGCTGACTCATTTTGTTTTAGCTGCGGACACTGGGCAATTAAGTGTCCCGGCTTACGGCAACAGAAACAAACTCTATCCGGCAAGGGCTTATTTCTCCCTCGGTTGGATGCCACGTACACAGTCGACTTCACTGTCGGCTGAAATACCGTTCTATGTGTAAGAACATACTCGTCTGCCACCACCGCGGCCCTAGATAAAGAACTTATTCTTTGTTCGTTTAAATGAACCACAATATTATCGGGCAGTTGTCTTTTAAATTCTTCCAACAATATTAATTCTTTTAATGTTCCAAGAGAGTTAACACCGCATGAAGCACACCAGCGGTCAAACAAAATGCTTTTCTCTCTTGCGAACTCTACATAAGTGTGGCGTTGGTCTTTTCTGAAACCTCTAAATTTTTGTCTGTATGCCTCAGGTACTAGTTCATATGCTTTTAAGACGGCGGCCTTCACAATTTCATACCGCTGACTATCTAACAGCGGAAGAGCGGCAACCACCTCCTGAGCTTTTCCAGACAGTTTACATTGTACCAGGAGTGCCCACACATCATGTGGCCAGTGCAGCGCTAAAGCGATGCGCTCAAAAGCAGAAAAATAACAGTCTACATCAGACTCTCTGAAGCTAGGCACAAACTGTATGCACTTAGTGATGTCGAAAAACCCAGAAGACGAGGCAACAGGCGGGGGACCGGCAGAGGTACCAGCGCGGGGCGTTGCGGGTAAACCTGCTTGAGCTTCCAGCTCCAAGCGGCGCAACCGGACAGCCTTATCAGCCTCGATTTCCAGCCGCCGGATTTCGAGCTGCTGCTGCCGTTGCTGGGCCTTCTCCTCGGCCTCTAAATGCAGCCTGGCTAATTTCACTTTCACCCGGGCTTCCACCGGGGAAGTGCCTGAGCTGCCTTCGAGGGTGAACGGTTCAAACCGGGGAAGAGTGACAGGAGTCTCGGGCCTGTCAACTCCCTCTGACCCATTATCAGAGACATCTGCCTCGGGCAGATTCTCCGGCTCAGCCTTCTGGAGCCCCGCCTCCACAGGCGGGCTCTTCACACATGCCAGCTCCGTCTGCCCACCCACAGCCTCCAGCACCTTCCTCTCCACCAGACCAGCCACCACTGCCGCCCTCATCTCTGCCTTTTTCAGAGTGCGCGACAGAGGGATCTCATAGAAGTCTGCTAACACAGCCAAATCATCCTTTCGGCATGCGTTCACTTGATCCAAAGAGGGATTCTCTTTGAATGCCTCCAGGTCAAAGAGAGCCATCTTCCCACAAGCCACTCCTGTTTGCAGAATGTAACAACTCACAAGTAAGTGAAAAGAGTCTCTCCGCACACCTGTTATCAATAAGCTCCCGGACGAGCCCCACTTTGTTACGGCTCCCCCGCTAGGGGTCGGGGGGGACGCAGCAAAAGATGAACAACACAGGAATATATAAGGAAAACAAACGTTTTATTCCTTTACCACGGCACAAAGCAAAACAAAACACAAAGTCACAAATCACACCGGGAGCCTTAAAGATAACAGAAAGGATCCTATGTAAGAAAAAACTAACTAACTAACAAAAGGTGTCCTTCTTCAGGTAACTATCTTTATTAATAACAAAAAAATCCACCAGAAACCCTGGGATGCACAACAGGAGAAAACAATAAATAAACTTAACTGAGAGAGAGTCTTTTCACAACTTATACACAACCCAGAAAAATGCTCAAAGTCCAATATTACCATCTACCAGTTTTACTTCCAAATCCACACAGTTTCACTCACAGACCAAAGCCACCCTTGGCGCACTGGTGTTAACCAACCACACAGCCGCCCTGTTGGGATGACATTGACCAGCTTTTATGGTCGCGTGGTCCCTCTGGGCGGTCCTTCCCGAAGCGCCATCGTCCAATCCGGTCGCTGGAGGGAGGGAACTTCGAGGACGTCTTCAGCCAATGCTGCGCAAATGTGGGAGTGCAGCAGTCCAGCACCCTCTGCAGATTCGGTCCAAGCTTGGGGCCGTAACACCAAGGTTAAAGCTGGACGCCTTTATTATTATTTTTTTTTTAACAAGCTTTATCCAGAACTCATCATAGTTGAGGGTTCAAATGTTAACTGACTGGCTGACGCAATAGCCCACGCGTTTTCTATGCTCTCTTCTCAACACTTTGTATTGCTACAGCATGTGCATGATTGCAGATAGTTGTACAATGGTCTTGTCAATGGCCTGGCCCTCTGGAGTCCCTCTCCTTCACATCATCCAGAGTCTTAAGCAGCTAAATTTCACTGCAACCCATTCCAGACCGGTGCTTGAAAGTCCAACTTTTGCCCATTGCGTATGGCATATGTGGATGTGCTACATGTCATTGGAGATTCTTGGCAGTCTTCTGATAATACCATTCATTGCAAGATTTTTGGTGCCCTCTACCCATCTGTTGTGATAATTAAGCAGTGATGCATCTTCATTCCTTATTGATCTGAAGGGAAATTGGGTTTTCAGTAACTGATCATTTAAAATGTTACTCTTCATTGAGCATCTACCAAAGGTTATGTTCCTCACGTTGGAGAAATTCCTCAAAAATGTATATATGCATGATAGGTTGGGCGCTGTGGCTTAGTTGGTCAAAGTGCCTGTCTCGTAAACAGGAGATCCTGGGTTTTAAATCCCAGCAGTGCCTTGCATGCTCTAAAAGTTGGATGTTATCCTTTGTATTTTGTAGATTATCCTCTTTCTTACACATCACAGTTGTTTGTGGCCTTGGTATGGGTCAAACATTGCTAACAAACAACAGTACGAAAGTATACAGTAAAATGCAAGTTTGTGATTAAACCCTGCCATACATTCAAGTACTACGCACCTTTACCAAGGTTGAAGCTGGAAGCCTTTTTTTTTTTTAACAAGCTTTATCCAGAACTCATCATAGTTGAGGGTTCAAATGTTAACTGACTGGCTGATGCAATAGCCCGCACGTTTTCTACGCTCTCTTCTCAACACTTTGTATTGCTACAGCATGCGCATGATTGCAGATAGTTGTACAATGGTCTTGTCAATGGCCTGGCCCTCTGGAGACCCTCTCCTTCACATCATCCAGCGTCTTAAGCAGCTAAAATTCACTGCAACCCATTCCTGACCGGTGCTTGAAAGTCCAACTTTTGCCCATTGTGTATGGCATATGTGGATTTGTTTATTGTCATTGGAGATTTTTGGCAGTCTTCTCAAAAGATACCATTCATTGTGAGATTTTTGGTGCCCTCTACCCATCTGTTGTGATAAATAAGCAGTGTGCATCTTCATTCCTTACTGATCTGAAGGGAAATGTGGGCTTTCAGTAACTGATTATTTAAAATGTTACTTGTTTTTCAGCAACTGCCAAAGGTTATGTCCCTCATTTTGGAGAAAATCATGAAAAATGTATATACACATGGCAGGTTGGGCGCTGTGGCTTAGTTGGTCAAAGTGCCTGTCTCGTAAACAGGAGATCCTGGGTTCAAATCCCAGCAGTGCTTTGCATGCTCTAAAAGTTGGATGTTATCCTTTGTATTTTGTAGATTATCCTCTTTCTTACACATCACATTTCTTTGTGGCATTGGTATGGATCAAACAACAATACAAAAGTATACAGTAAAATGCAAGTTTGTGATTAAACCCTGCCATACACACAAGTACTATGTACCTTTAGCAAGGTTGACGCTGGAAACTTCTTTTTTTTCAACAAGCTCTCTCCAGAATTCACTATAGTTGAGGGTTCAAATGTTAACTGACTGGCAGACGCAATAGCCCGCAAATTTTCTACGCTCCCTTCTCAACACTTTGTATTGCTACAGCATGCGCATGATTGCAGATAGTTGTACATGAATATCTCCTGGCCCTCTGGAGTCCCTCTCCTTCACATCATCCAGAGTCTTAAGCAGCTAAATTTCACTGCAACTAATTTCAAACCGGTGCTTGAAAGTCCAACTTTTGCCTATTGTGTATGGCATATGTGGATTTGCTTATTGTCATTGGAGATTCTTGGCAGTCTTCTCAAAAGATACCATTCATTGTGAGATTTTTGGTGCCCTCTACCCATCTATTGTGATAAATAAGCAGTGTGCATCTTCATTCCTTACTGATCTGAAGGGAAATGTGGGCTTTCAGTAACTGATTATTTAAAATGTTACTCTTTTTTCAGCAACTGCCAAAGGTTACGTCCCTCACTTTGGAGAAAATCCTGAAAAATGTAAATATACATGACAGGTTGGGCGCTGTGGCTTAGTTGGTCAAAGTGCCTGTCTAGTAAACAGGAGATCCTGGGTTCAAATCCCAGCAGTGCCTTGCATGCTCTAAAAGTTGGATGTTATCCTTTGTGTTTTGTAGATTATCCTCTTTCTTACACATCACATTTGTTTGTGGCATTGGTATGGATCAAACAACAGTACAAAAGTATACGCTAAAATGCAACTTTGTGCTTATACCCTGCCATACATTCAAGTACTATGTACCTTTAGCAAGGTTGACGCTGGAAACCTCTTTTTTTTCAACAAGCTCTCTCCAGAATTCACTATAGTTGAGGGTTCAAATGTTAACTGACTGGCAGACGCAATAGCCCACAAATTTTCTACGCTCCCTTCTCAACACTTTGTATTGCTACAGCATGCACATGATTGCAGATAGTTGTACATGAATATCTCCTGGCCCTCTGGAGTCCCTCTCCTTCACATCATCCAGAGTCTTAAGCAGCTAAATTTCACTGCAACCCATTCCAGACCGGTGCTTGAAAGTCCAACTTTTGCCCATTGCGTATGGCATATGTGGATGTGCTACATGTCATTGCAGATTCTTGGCAGTCTTCTGATAATACCATTCATTGCAAGATTTTTGGTGCCCTCTACCCATCTGTTGTGATAATTAAGCAGTGATGCATCTTCATTCCTTATTGATCTGAAGGGAAATTGGGCTGTCAGTAACTGATTATTTAAAATGTTACTCTTCATTGAGCATCTACCAAAGGTTATGTTCCTCACTTTCGAGAAATTCCTGAAAAATGTATATATGCATGATAGGTTGGGCGCTGTGGCTTAGTTGGTCAAAGTGCCTGTCTCGTAAACAGGAGATCCTGGGTTCAAATCCCAGCAGTGCCTTGTAAGTGTGAAAAGTTGGATATCAGTTGTTATATTTCCTGGATTATGCTCTTTCTTACACATCACAGTTGTTTGTGGCCTTGGTATGGCTCAAACATTGCTAACAAACAACAGTACGAAAGTATACAGTAAAATGCAAGTTTGTGATTAAACCCTGCCATACATTCAAGTACTACGCACCTTTACCAAGGTTGAAGATGGAAGCCTTTTTTTTTTTAACAAGCTTTATCCAGAACTCATCATAGTTGACGGTTCAAATGTTAACTGACTGGCTGACGCAAAAGCCTGCACGTTTTCTACTCTCTCTTCTCAACACTTTGTATTGCTACAGCATGTGCATGATTGCAGATAGTTGTACAATGGTCTTGTCAATGGCCTGGCCCTCTGGAGTCCCTCTCCTTCACATCATCCAGAGTCTTAAGCAGCTAAATTTCACTGCAACTAATTTCAAACCGGTGCTTGAAAGTCCAACCTTTTCCCATTGTGTATGGCATATGTGGATTTGCTTATTGTCACTGGAGATTCTTGGCAGTCTCCTCAAAAGATATCATTCATTGTGAGATTTTTGGTGCCCTCTACCCATCTATTGTGATAAATAAGCAGTGTGCATCTTCATTCCTTACTGATCTGAAGGGAAATGTGGGCTTTCAGTAACTGATTATTTAAAATGTTACTCTTTTTTCAGCAACTGCCAAAGGTTACGTCCCTCACGTTGGAGAAAATCGTGAAAAATGTATATACACATGACAGGTTGGGCGCTGTGGCTTAGTTGGTCAAAGTGCCTGTCTAGTAAACAGGAGATCCTGGGTTCAAATCCCAGCAGTGCCTTGCATGCTCTAAAAGTTGGATGTTATCCTTTGTATTTTGTAGATTATCCTCTTTCTTACACATCACATTTGTTTGTGGCATTGGTATGGATCAAACAACAGTACAAAAGTATACGCTAAAATGCAACTTTGTGCTTAAACCCTGCCATACATTCAAGTACTATGTACCTTTAGCAAGGTTGACGCTGGAAACCTCTTTTTTTTCAACAAGCTCTCTCCAGAATTCACTATAGTTGAGGGTTCAAATGTTAACTGACTGGCAGACGCAATAGCCCGCAAATTTTCTACGCTCCCTTCTCAACACTTTGTATTGCTACAGCATGCACATGATTGCAGATAGTTGTACATGAATATCTCCTGGCCCTCTGGAGTCCCTCTCCTTCACATCATCCAGAGTCTTAAGCAGCTAAATTTCACTGCAACCCATTCCAGACCGGTGCTTGAAAGTCCAACTTTTGCCCATTGCGTATGACATATGTGGATGTGTGTATGGTATATGTGGATGTGCTACGTGTCATTGGAGATTCTTGGCAGTCTTCTGCTAATACCATTCATTGCAAGATTTTTGGTGCCCTTTACCCATCTGTTGTGATAATTAAGCAGTGTGCATCTTCATTCCTTATTGATCTGAAGGGAAATTGGGCTGTCAGTAACTGATTATTTAAAATGTTACCCTTCATTGAGCATCTACCAAAGGTTATGTTCCTCACTTTGGAGAAAATCCTGAAAAATGTGTATATACATGATAGGTTGGGCGCTGTGGCTTAGTTGGTCAAAGTGCCTGTCTTGTAAACAGGACATCCTGGGTTCAAATCCTAGCAGTGCCTTGTAAGTGTGAAAAGTTGGATATCAGTTGTTGTATTTCCTGGATTATGCTCTTTCTTACACATCACAGTTGTTTGTGGCCTTGGTATGGGTCAAACATTGCTAACAAACAACAGTACGAAAGTATACAGTAAAATGCAAGTTTGTGATTAAACCCTGCCATACATTCAAGTACTACGCACCTTTACCAAGGTTAAAGCTGGACGCCTTTATTTATTTATTTTTTTTTCAAGCTTTATCCAGAACTCATCATAGTTGAGGGTTCAAATGTTAACTGACTGGCTGACGCAATAGCCTGCACGTTTTCTACGCTCTCTTCTCAACACTTTGTATTGCTACAGCATGTGCATGATTGCAGATAGTTGTACAATGGTCTTGTCAATGGCCTGGCCCTCTGGAGTCCCTCTCCTTCACATCATCCAGAGTCTTAAGCAGCTAAATTTCACTGCAACTAATTTCAAACCGGTGCTTGAAAGTCCAACCTTTTCCCATTGTGTATAGCATATGTGGATTTGCTTATTGTCATTGGAGATTCTTGGCAGTCTCCTCAAAAGATATCATTCATTGTGAGATTTTTGGTGCCCTCTACCCATCTATTGTGATAAATAAGCAGTGTGCATCTTCATTCCTTACTGATCTGAAGGGAAATGTGGGCTTTCAGTAACTGATTATTTAAAATGTTACTCTTTTTTCAGCAACTGCCAAAGGTTACGTCCCTCACTTTGGAGAAAATCCTGAAAAATGTAAATATACATGACAGGTTGGGCGCTGTGGCTTAGTTGGTCAAAGTGCCTGTCTAGTAAACAGGAGATCCTGGGTTCAAATCCCAGCAGTGCCTTGCATGCTCTAAAAGTTGGATGTTATCCTTTGTATTTTGTAGATTATCCTCTTTCTTACACATCACATTTGTTTGTGGCATTGGTATGGATCAAACAACAGTACAAAAGTATACACTAAAATGCAACTTTGTGGTTAAACCCTGCCATACACACAAGTACTATGTACCTTTAGCAAGGTTGACGCTGGAAACCTCTTATTTTTCAAGAAGCTCTCTCCAGAATTCACCATAGTTGAGGGTTCAAATGTTAACTGACTGGCTGACGCAATAGCCCGCAAATTTTCTACGCTCCCTTCTCAACACTTTGTATTGGTACAGCATGCACATGATTGCAGATAGTTGTACATGAATATCTCCTGGCCCTCTGGAGTCCCTCTCCTTCACATCATCCAGAGTCTTAAGCAGCTAAATTTCACTGCAACCCATTCCAGACCGGTGCTTGAAAGTCCAACTTTTGCCCATTGCGTATGGCATATGTGGATGTGCTACATGTCATTGCAGATTCTTGGCAGTCTTCTGATAATACCATTCATTGCAAGATTTTTGGTGCCCTCTACCCATCTGTTGTGATAATTAAGCAGTGATGCATCTTCATTCCTTATTGATCTGAAGGGAAATTGGGCTGTCAGTAACTGATTATTTAAAATGTTACTCTTCATTGAGCATCTACCAAAGGTTATGTTCCTCACTTTCGAGAAATTCCTGAAAAATGTATATATGCATGATAGGTTGGGCGCTGTGGCTTAGTTGGTCAAAGTGCCTGTCTCGTAAACAGGAGATCCTGGGTTCAAATCCCAGCAGTGCCTTGTAAGTGTGAAAAGTTGGATATCAGTTGTTATATTTCCTGGATTATGCTCTTTCTTACACATCACAGTTGTTTGTGGCCTTGGTATGGCTCAAACATTGCTAACAAACAACAGTACGAAAGTATACAGTAAAATGCAAGTTTGTGATTAAACCCTGCCATACATTCAAGTACTACGCACCTTTACCAAGGTTGAAGCTGGAAGCCTTTTTTTTTTTAACAAGCTTTATCCAGAACTCATCATAGTTGACGGTTCAAATGTTAACTGACTGGCTGACGCAAAAGCCTGCACGTTTTCTACTCTCTCTTCTCAACACTTTGTATTGCTACAGCATGTGCATGATTGCAGATAGTTGTACAATGGTCTTGTCAATGGCCTGGCCCTCTGGAGTCCCTCTCCTTCACATCATCCAGAGTCTTAAGCAGCTAAATTTCACTGCAACTAATTTCAAACCGGTGCTTGAAAGTCCAACCTTTTCCCATTGTGTATGGCATATGTGGATTTGCTTATTGTCACTGGAGATTCTTGGCAGTCTCCTCAAAAGATATCATTCATTGTGAGATTTTTGGTGCCCTCTACCCATCTATTGTGATAAATAAGCAGTGTGCATCTTCATTCCTTACTGATCTGAAGGGAAATGTGGGCTTTCAGTAACTGATTATTTAAAATGTTACTCTTTTTTCAGCAACTGCCAAAGGTTACGTCCCTCACGTTGGAGAAAATCGTGAAAAATGTATATACACATGACAGGTTGGGCGCTGTGGCTTAGTTGGTCAAAGTGCCTGTCTAGTAAACAGGAGATCCTGGGTTCAAATCCCAGCAGTGCCTTGCATGCTCTAAAAGTTGGATGTTATCCTTTGTATTTTGTAGATTATCCTCTTTCTTACACATCACATTTGTTTGTGGCATTGGTATGGATCAAACAACAGTACAAAAGTATACGCTAAAATGCAACTTTGTGCTTAAACCCTGCCATACATTCAAGTACTATGTACCTTTAGCAAGGTTGACGCTGGAAACCTCTTTTTTTTCAACAAGCTCTCTCCAGAATTCACTATAGTTGAGGGTTCAAATGTTAACTGACTGGCAGACGCAATAGCCCGCAAATTTTCTACGCTCCCTTCTCAACACTTTGTATTGCTACAGCATGCACATGATTGCAGATAGTTGTACATGAATATCTCCTGGCCCTCTGGAGTCCCTCTCCTTCACATCATCCAGAGTCTTAAGCAGCTAAATTTCACTGCAACCCATTCCAGACCGGTGCTTGAAAGTCCAACTTTTGCCCATTGCGTATGGCATATGTGGATGTGCTACATGTCATTGGAGATTCTTGGCAGTCTTCTGATAATACCATTCATTGCAAGATTTTTGGTGCCCTCTACCCATCTGTTGTGATAATTAAGCAGTGATGCAACTTCATTCCTTATTGATCTGAAGGGAAATTGGGCTGTCAGTAACTGATTATTTAAAATGTTACTCTTCATTGAGCATCTACCAAAGGTTATGTTCCTCACTTTGGAGAAAATCCTGAAAAATGTATATGTGCATGCTAGGTTAGGCGCTGTGGCTTAGTTGGTCAAAGTGCCTGTCTTGTAAACAGGAGATCCTGGGTTCAAATCCTAGCAGTGCCTTGTAAGTGTGAAAAGTTGGATATCAGTTGTTGTATTTCCTGGATTATGCTCTTTCTTACACATCACAGTTGTTTGTGGCCTTGGTATGGGTCAAACATTGCTAACAAACAACAGTACGAAAGTATACAGTAAAATGCAAGTTTGTGATTAAACCCTGCCATACATTCAAGTACTACGCACCTTTACCAAGGTTAAAGCTGGACGCCTTTATTTTATTTTTTTTTTAACAAGCTTTATCCAGAACTCATCATAGTTGAGGGTTCAAATGTTAACTGACTGGCTGACGCAATAGCCTGCACGTTTTCTACGCTCTCTTCTCAACACTTTGTATTGCTACAGCATGTGCATGATTGCAGATAGTTGTACAATGGTCTTGTCAATGGCCTGGCCCTCTGGAGTCCCTCTCCTTCACATCATCCAGAGTCTTAAGCAGCTAAATTTCACTGCAACTAATTTCAAACCGGTGCTTGAAAGTCCAACCTTTTCCCATTGTGTATGGCATATGTGGATTTGCTTATTGTCATTGGAGATTCTTGGCAGTCTCCTCAAAAGATATCATTCATTGTGAGATTTTTGGTGCCCTCTACCCATCTATTGTGATAAATAAGCAGTGTGCATCTTCATTCCTTACTGATCTGAAGGGAAATGTGGGCTTTCAGTAACTGATTATTTAAAATGTTACTCTTTTTTCAGCAACTGCCAAAGGTTACGTCCCTCACTTTGGAGAAAATCCTGAAAAATGTATATACACATGACAGGTTGGGCGCTGTGGCTTAGTTGGTCGAAGTGCCTGTCTAGTAAACAGGAGATCCTGGGTTCAAATCCCAGCAGTGCCTTGCATGCTCTAAAAGTTGGATGTTATCTTTTGTATTTTGTAGATTATCCTCTTTCTTACACAACACATTTGTTTGTGGCATTGGTATGGATCAAACAACAGTACAAAAGTATACACTAAAATGCAACTTTGTGCTTAAACCCTGCCATACATTCAAGTACTATGTACCTTTAGCAAGGCTGATGCTGGAAACCTCTTTTATTGCAACAAGCTCTCTCCAGAATTCACTATAGTTGAGGGTTCAAATGTTAACTGACTGGCAGACGCAATAGCCCGCAAATTTTCTACGCTCCCTTCTCAACACTTTGTATTGCTACAGCATGCACATGATTGCAGATAGTTGTACATGAATATCTCCTGGCCCTCTGGAGTCCCTCTCCTTCACATCATCCAGAGTCTTAAGCAGCTAAATTTCACTGCAACCCATTCCAGACCGGTGCTTGAAAGTCCAACTTTTGCCCATTGCGTATGACATATGTGGATGTGTGTATGGTATATGTGGATGTGCTACGTGTCATTGGAGATTCTTGGCAGTCTTCTGCTAATACCATTCATTGCAAGATTTTTGGTGCCCTTTACCCATCTGTTGTGATAATTAAGCAGTGTGCATCTTCATTCCTTATTGATCTGAAGGGAAATTGGGCTGTCAGTAACTGATTATTTAAAATGTTACCCTTCATTGAGCATCTACCAAAGGTTATGTTCCTCACTTTGGAGAAAATCCTGAAAAATGTGTATATACATGATAGGTTGGGCGCTGTGGCTTAGTTGGTCAAAGTGCCTGTCTTGTAAACAGGAGATCCTGGGTTCAAATCCTAGCAGTGCCTTGTAAGTGTGAAAAGTTGGATATCAGTTGTTGTATTTCCTGGATTATGCTCTTTCTTACACATCACAGTTGTTTGTGGCCTTGGTATGGGTCAAACATTGCTAACAAACAACAGTACGAAAGTATACAGTAAAATGCAAGTTTGTGATTAAACCCTGCCATACATTCAAGTACTACGCACCTTTACCAAGGTTAAAGCTGGACGCCTTTATTTATTTATTTTTTTTTCAAGCTTTATCCAGAACTCATCATAGTTGAGGGTTCAAATGTTAACTGACTGGCTGACGCAATAGCCTGCACGTTTTCTACGCTCTCTTCTCAACACTTTGTATTGCTACAGCATGTGCATGATTGCAGATAGTTGTACAATGGTCTTGTCAATGGCCTGGCCCTCTGGAGTCCCTCTCCTT
The DNA here is from genome assembly GCF_017639745.1 of Melanotaenia boesemani. Taxonomy (NCBI): domain Eukaryota; kingdom Metazoa; phylum Chordata; class Actinopteri; order Atheriniformes; family Melanotaeniidae; genus Melanotaenia; species Melanotaenia boesemani. The sequence goes on from NC_055685.1 coordinate 15,147,024, forward strand.
CACATCATCCAGAGTCTTAAGCAGCTAAATTTCACTGCAACTAATTTCAAACCGGTGCTTGAAAGTCCAACCTTTTCCCATTGTGTATAGCATATGTGGATTTGCTTATTGTCATTGGAGATTCTTGGCAGTCTCCTCAAAAGATATCATTCATTGTGAGATTTTTGGTGCCCTCTACCCATCTATTGTGATAAATAAGCAGTGTGCATCTTCATTCCTTACTGATCTGAAGGGAAATGTGGGCTTTCAGTAACTGATTATTTAAAATGTTACTCTTTTTTCAGCAACTGCCAAAGGTTACGTCCCTCACTTTGGAGAAAATCCTGAAAAATGTAAATATACATGACAGGTTGGGCGCTGTGGCTTAGTTGGTCAAAGTGCCTGTCTAGTAAACAGGAGATCCTGGGTTCAAATCCCAGCAGTGCCTTGCATGCTCTAAAAGTTGGATGTTATCCTTTGTATTTTGTAGATTATCCTCTTTCTTACACATCACATTTGTTTGTGGCATTGGTATGGATCAAACAACAGTACAAAAGTATACACTAAAATGCAACTTTGTGGTTAAACCCTGCCATACACACAAGTACTATGTACCTTTAGCAAGGTTGACGCTGGAAACCTCTTATTTTTCAAGAAGCTCTCTCCAGAATTCACCATAGTTGAGGGTTCAAATGTTAACTGACTGGCTGACGCAATAGCCCGCAAATTTTCTACGCTCCCTTCTCAACACTTTGTATTGGTACAGCATGCACATGATTGCAGATAGTTGTACATGAATATCTCCTGGCCCTCTGGAGTCCCTCTCCTTCACATCATCCAGAGTCTTAAGCAGCTAAATTTCACTGCAACCCATTCTAGACCGGTGTTTGAAAGTCCAACTTTTGCCCATTGCGTATGGCATATGTGGATGTGCTACATGTCATTGCAGATTTTTGGCAGTCTTCTGATAATACCATTCATTGCAAGATTTTTGGTGCCCTCTACCCATCTGTTGTGATAATTAAGCAGTGATGCATCTTCATTCCTTATTGATCTGAAGGGAAATTGGGCTGTCAGTAACTGATCATTTAAAATGTTACTCTTCATTGAGCATCTACATAAGGTTATGTACCTCACTTTGGAGAAAATCCTGAAAAATGTATAGGTGCTTGACAGGTTAGGCGCTGTGGCTTAGTTGGTCAAAGTGCCTGTCTTGTAAACAGGAGATCCTGGGTTCAAATCCCAGCAGTGCCTTGCATGCTCTAAAAGTTGGATGTTATCCTTTGTATTTTGTAGATTATCCTCTTTCTTACACATCACAGTTGTTTTTGGCCTTGGTATGGGTCAAACATTGCTAACAAACAACAGTACGAAAGTATACAGTAAAATGCAAGTTTGTGATTAAACCCTGCCATACATTCAAGTACAACGCACCTTTACCAAGGTTAAAGCTGAACGCCTTTATTTTTTTTTTTTTTTAACAAGCTTTATCCAGAACTCATCATAGTTGAGGGTTCAAATGTTAACTGACTGGCTGACGCAATAGCCCGCGCGTTTTCTGCGCTCTCTTCTCAACACTTTGTATTGCTACAGCATGTGCATGATTGCAGATAGTTGTACAATGGTCTTGTCAATGGCCTGGCCCTCTGGAGTCCCTCTCCTTCACATCATCCAGAGACTTAAGCAGCTAAATTTCACTGCAACTAATTTCAAACCGGTGCTTGAAAGTCCAACCTTTTCCCATTGTGTATGGCATATGTGGATTTGCTTATTGTCATTGGAGATTCTTGGCAGTCTCCTCAAAAGATACCATTCATTGTGAGATTTTTGGTGCCCTCTACCCATCTATTGTGATAAATAAGCAGTGTGCATCTTCATTCCTTACTGATCTGAAGGGAAATGTGGGCTTTCAGTAACTGATTATTTAAAATGTTACTCTTTTTTCAGCAACTGCCAAAGGTTACGTCCCTCACTTTGGAGAAAATCCTGAAAAATGTAAATACACATGACAGGTTGGGCGCTGTGGCTTAGTTGGTCAAAGTGCCTGTCTAGTAAACAGGAGATCCTGGGTTCAAATCCCAGCAGTGCCTTGCATGCTCTGAAAGTTGGATGTTATCCTTTGTATTTTGTAGATTATCCTCTTTCTTACACATCACATTTGTTTGTGGCATTGGTATGGATCAAACAACAGTACAAAAGTATACACTAAAATGCAACTTTGTGCTTAAACCCTGCCATACATTCAAGTACTATGTACCTTTAGCAAGGCTGATGCTGGAAACCTCTTTTTTTGCAACAAGCTCTCTCCAGAATTCACTATAGTTGAGGGTTCAAATGTTAACTGACTGGCAGACGCAATAGCCCGCAAATTTTCTACGCTCCCTTCTCAACACTTTGTATTGGTACAGCATGCACATGATTGCAGATAGTTGTACATGAATATCTCCTGGCCCTCTGGAGTCCCTCTCCTTCACATCATCCAGAGTCTTAAGCAGCTAAATTTCACTGCAACCCATTCTAGACCGGTGCTTGAAAGTCCAACTTTTGCCCATTGCGTATGGCATATGTGGATGTGCTACATGTCATTGGAGATTCTTGGCAGTCTTCTGATAATACCATTCATTGCAAGATTTTTGGTGCCCTCTACCCATCTGTTGTGATAATTAAGCAGTGATGCAACTTCATTCCTTATTGATCTGAAGGGAAATTGGGCTGTCAGTAACTGATTATTTAAAATGTTACTCTTCATTGAGCATCTACCAAAGGTTATGTTCCTCACTTTGGAGAAAATCCTGAAAAATGTATATGTGCATGCTAGGTTAGGCGCTGTGGCTTAGTTGGTCAAAGTGCCTGTCTTGTAAACAGGAGATCCTGGGTTCAAATCCTAGCAGTGCCTTGTAAGTGTGAAAAGTTGGATATCAGTTGTTGTATTTCCTGGATTATGCTCTTTCTTACACATCACAGTTGTTTGTGGCCTTGGTATGGGTCAAACATTGCTAACAAACAACAGTACGAAAGTATACAGTAAAATGCAAGTTTGTGATTAAAACCTGCCATACCTTCAAGTACTACGCACCTTTACCAAGGTTAAAGCTGAACGCCTTTATTTTATTTTTTTTTTAACAAGCTTTATCCACAACTCATCATAGTTGAGGGTTCAAATGTTAACTGACTGGCTGATGCAATAGCCCGCACGTTTTCTACGCTCTCTTCTCAACACTTTGTATTGCTACAGCATGCACATGATTGCAGATAGTTGTACATGAATATCTCCTGGCCCTCTGGAGTCCCTCTCCTTCACATCATCCAGAGTCTTAAGCAGCTAAATTTCACTGCAACCCATTCCTGACCGGTGCTTGAAAGTCCAACTTTTGCCCATTGCGTATGGCATATGTGGATGTGCTACATGTCATTGCAGATTCTTGGCAGTCTTCTGATAATACCATTCATTGCAAGATTTTTGGTGCCCTCTACCCATCTGTTGTGATAATTAAGCAGTGATGCATCTTCATTCCTTATTGATCTGAAGGGAAATTGGGCTGTCAGTAACTGATTATTTAAAATGTTACTCTTCATTGAGCATCTACCAAAGGTTATGTTCCTAACTTTGGAGAAATTCCTGAAAAATGTATATATGCATGATAGGTTGGGCGCTGTGGCTTAGTTGGTCAAAGTGCCTGTCTCGTAAACAGGAGATCCTGGGTTCAAATCCCAGCGGTGCCTTGTAAGGGTGAAAAGTTGGATATCAGTTGTTATATTTCCTGGATTATGCTCTTTCTTACACATCACAGTTGTTTGTGGCCTTGGTATGGGTCAAACATTGCTAACAAACAACAGTACGAAAGTATACAGTAAAATGCAAGTTTGTGATTAAACCCTGCCATACATTCAAGTACAACGCACCTTTACCAAGGTTAAAGCTGAACGCCTTTATTTTATTTTTTTTTTTAACAAGCTTTATCCAGAACTCATCATAGTTGAGGGTTCAAATGTTAACTGACTGGCTGACGCAATAGCCTGCACATTTTCTACGCTCTCTTCTCAACACTTTGTATTGCTACAGCATGTGCATGATTGCAGATAGTTGTACAATGGTCTTGTCAATGGCCTGGCCCTCTGGAGTCCCTCTCCTTCACATCATCCAGAGTCTTAAGCAGCTAAATTTCACTGCAACTAATTTCAAACCGGTGTTTGAAAGTCCAACCTTTTCCCATTGTGTATGGCATATGTGGATTTGCTTATTGTCATTGGAGATTCTTGGCAGTCTCCTCAAAAGATACCATTCATTGTGAGATTTTTGGTGCCCTCTACCCATCGATTGTGATAAATAAGCAGTGTGCATCTTCATTCCTTGCTGAACGAAGGGAAATGTGGGCTTTCAGTAACTGATTATTTAAAATGTTACTCTTTTTTCAGCAACTGCCAAAGGTTACGTCCCTCACTTTGGAGAAAATCCTGAAAAATGTATATACACATGACAGGTTGGGCGCTGTGGCTTAGTTGGTCAAAGTGCCTGTCTAGTAAACAGGAGATCCTGGGTTCAAATCCCAGCAGTGTCTTGCATGCTCTCAAAGTTGGATGTTATCCTTTGTATTTTGTAGATTATCCTCTTTCTTACACATCACATTTGTTTGTGGCATTGGTATGGATCAAACAACAGTACAAAAGTATACACTAAAATGCAACTTTGTGCTTATACCCTGCCATACATTCAAGTACTATGTACCTTTAGCAAGGTTGACGCTGGAAACCTCTTTTTTTTCAACAAGCTCTGTCCATAATTCACTATAGTTGAGGGTTCAAATGTTAACTGACTGGCAGACGCAATAGCCCGCAAATTTTCTACGCTCCCTTCTCAACACTTTGTATTGCTACAGCATGCACATGATTGCAGATAGTTGTACATGAATATCTCCTGGCCCTCTGGAGTCCCTCTCCTTCACATCATCCAGAGTCTTAAGCAGCTAAATTTCACTGCAACCCATTCCAGACCGGTGCTTGAAAGTCCAACTTTTGCCCATTGCGTATGGCATATGTGGATGTGCTACATGTCATTGGAGATTCTTGGCAGTCTTCTGATAATACCATTCATTGCAAGATTTTTGGTGCCCTCTACCCATCTGTTGTGATAATTAAGCAGTGATGCAACTTTATTCCTTATTGATCTGAAGGGAAATTGGGCTGTCAGTAACTGATTATTTAAAATGTTACTCTTCATTGAGCATCTACCAAAGGTTATGTTCCTCACTTTGGAGAAAATCCTGAAAAATGTATATGTGCATGCTAGGTTAGGCGCTGTGGCTTAGTTGGTCAAAGTGCCTGTCTTGTAAACAGGAGATCCTAGGTTCAAATCCCAGTAGTGCCTTGTAAGTGTGAAAAGTTGGATATCAGTTGTTGTATTTCCTGGATTATGCTCTTTCTTACACATCACAGTTGTTTGTGGCCTTGGTATGGGTCAAACATTGCTAACAAACAACAGTACGAAAGTATACAGTAAAATGCAAGTTTGTGATTAAACCCTGCCATACATTCAAGTACTACGCACCTTTACCAAGGTTAAAGCTGGACGCCTTTATTTTATTTTTTTTTTAACAAGCTTTATCCAGAACTCATCATAGTTGAGGGTTCAAATGTTAACTGACTGGCTGACGCAATATCCCGCACGTTTTCTACGCTCTCTTCTCAACACTTTGTATTGCTACAGCATGCGCATGATTGCAGATAGTTGTACAATGGTCTTGTCAATGGCCTGGCCCTCTGGAGTCCCTCTCCTTCACATCATCCAGAGTCTTAAGCAGCTAAATTTCACTGCAACTCATTTCAGACCGGTGCTTGAAAGTCCAACCTTTTCCCATTGTGTATGGCATATGTGGATTTGCTTATTGTCATTGGAGATTCTTGGCAGTCTTCTCAAAAGATACCATTCATTGTGAGATTTTTGGTGCCCTCTACCCATCTATTGTGATAAATAAGCAGTGTGCATCTTCATTCCTTACTTATCTGAAGGGAAATGTGGGCTTTCAGTAACTGATTATTTAAAATGTTACTCTTTTTTCAGCAACTGCCAAAGGTTACGTCCCTCACGTTGGAGAAAATCCTGAAAAATGTATATACACATGACAGGTTGGGCGCTGTGGCTTAGTTGGTCAAAGTGCCTGTCTAGTAAACAGGAGATCATGGGTTCAAATCCCAGCAGTGCCTTGCATGCTCTAAAAGTTGGATGTTATCCTTTGTATTTTGTAGATTATCCTCTTTCTTACACATCACATTTGTTTGTGGCATTGGTATGGATCAACCAACAGTACAAAAGTATACACTAAAATCCAACTTTGTGCTTAAACCCTGCCATACATTCAAGTACTATGTACCTCTAGCAAGGTTGAAGCTGGAAACCTTTTTTTTTTTAACAAGCTCTTTCCAGAATTCACCATAGATGAGGGTTCAAATGTTAACTGACTGGCTGACGCAATAGCTCGCAAATTTTCTACGCTCCCTTCTCAACACTTTGTATTGGTACAGCATGCACATGATTGCAGATAGTTGTACATGAATATCTCCTGGCCCTCTGGAGTCCCTCTCCTTCACATCATCCAGAGTCTTAAGCAGCTAAATTTCACTGCAACCCATTCCAGACCAGTGCTTGAAAGTCCGACTTTTGCCCATTGCGTAAGGCATATGTAGATGTGCTACATGTCATTGCAGATTCTTGGCAGTCTTCTGATAATACCATTCATTGCAAGATTTTTGGTGCCCTCTACCCATCTGTTGTGATAATTAAGCAGTGATGCATCTTCATTCCTTATTGATCTGAAGGGAAATTGGGCTGTCAGTAACTGATTATTTAAAATGTTACTCTTCATTGAGCATCTACCAAAGGTTATGTTCCTCACTTTGGAGAAAATCCTGAAAAATGTATATATGCATGATAGGTTAGGAGCTGTGGCTTAGTTGATCAACGTGCCTGTCTTGTAAACAGGAGAACCTGGGTTCAAATCCCAGCAGTGCCTTGTAAGTGTGAAAAGTTGGATATCAGTTGTTGTATTTCCTGCATTATGCTCTTTCTTACACATCACAGTTGTTTGTGGCCTTGGTATGGGTCAAACATTGCTAACAAACAACAGTACGAAAGTATACAGTAAAATGCAAGTTTGTGATTAAACCCTGCCATACATTCAAGTACTACGCACCTTTACCAAGGTTGAAGCTGGAAGCCTTTTTTTTTTTTTAACAAGCTTTATCCAGAACTCATCATAGTTGAGGATTCAAATGTTAACTGACTGGCTGACGCAATAGCCCGCACGTTTTCTACGCTCTCTTCTCAACACTTTGTATTGCTACAGCATGCACATGATTGCAGATAGTTGTACAATGGTCTTGTCAATGGCCTGGCCCTCTGGAGTCCCTCTCCTTCACATCATCCAGAGTCTTAAGCAGCTAAATTTCATTGCAACTCATTTCAGACCGGTGCTTGAAAGTCCAACCTTTTCCCATTGTGTATGGCATATGTGGATTTGTTTATTGTCATTGGAGATTCTTGGCAGTCTTCTCAAAAGATACCATTCATTTTGAGATTTTTGGTGCCCTCTACCCATCTGTTGTGATAAATAAGTAGTGTGCATCTTCATTCCTTATTGATCTGAAGGGAAATGTGGGCTGTCAGTAACTGATTATTTAAAATGTTACTCTTTTTTCAGCAACTGCCAAAGGTTACGTCCCTCACGTTGGAGAAAATCCTGAAAAATGTATATACACATGACAGGTTGGGCGCTGTGGCTTAGTTGGTCAAAGCGCCTGTCTCGTAAACAGGAGATCCTGGGTTCAAATCCCAGCAGTGCCTTGCATGCTCTAAAAGTTGGATGTTATCCATTGTATTTTGTAGATTATCCTCTTTCTTACACATCACATTTGTTTGTGGCATTGGTATGGATCAAACAACAGTACAAAAGTATACACTAAAATGCAACTTTGTGCTTAAACCCTGCCATACATTCAAGTACTATGTACCTTTAGCAAGGCTGAAACTGGAAACCTTTATTTTCTTCAACAAGCTCTCTCCAGAATTCACCATAGTTGAGGGTTCAAATGTTAACTGACTGGCAGACGCAATAGCCCGCAAATTTTCTACGCTCCCTTCTCAACACTTTGTATTGCTACAGCATGCACATGATTGCAGATAGTTGTACATGAATATCTCCTGGCCCTCTGGAGTCCCTCTCCTTCACATCATCCAGAGTCTTAAGCAGCTAAATTTCACTGCAACCCATTCCAGACCGGTGCTTGAAAGTCCAACTTTTGCCCATTGCGTATGACATATGTGGATGTGTGTATGGTATATGTGGATGTGCTACGTGTCATTGGAGATTCTTGGCAGTCTTCTGCTAATACCATTCATTGCAAGATTTTTGGTGCCCTTTACCCATCTGTTGTGATAATTAAGCAGTGTGCATCTTCATTCCTTATTGATCTGAAGGGAAATTGGGCTGTCAGTAACTGATTATTTAAAATGTTACCCTTCATTGAGCATCTACCAAAGGTTATGTTCCTCACTTTGGAGAAAATCCTGAAAAATGTGTATATACATGATAGGTTGGGCGCTGTGGCTTAGTTGGTCAAAGTGCCTGTCTTGTAAACAGGAGATCCTGAGTTCAAATCCCAGCAGTGCCTTGTAAGTTTGAAAGTTGGATATTAGGTGTTATATTTCCTGGATTATGCTCTTTCTTACACATCACAGTTGTTTGTGGCCTTGGTATGGGTCAAACATTGCTGACAAACAACAGTACGAAAGTACACATTAAAATTCAACTTTGTGCTTAAACCCTGCCATACATTCAAGTACTATGTACCTTTACCAAGGTTGACGCTGAACGCCTTTTTTTTTTAACAAGCTCTTTCCAGAATTCACCATAGTTGAGGGTTCAAATGTTAACTGACTGGCAGACGCAATAGCCCGCAAGTTTTCTACGCTCCCTTCTCAACACTTTGTATTGCTACAGCATGCACATGATTGCAGATAGTTGTACATGAATATCTCCTGGCCCTCTGGAGTCCCTCTCCTTCACATCATCCAGAGTCTTAAGCAGCTAAATTTCACTGCAACCCATTACAGACCGGTGCTTGAAAGTCCAACTTTTGCCCATTGTGTATGGCATATGTGGATGTGCTACATGTCATTGCAGATTCTTGGCAGTCTTCTGATAATACCATTCATTGCAAGATTTTTGGTGCCCTCTACCCATCTGTTGTGATAATTAAGCAGTGCGCATCTTCATTCCTTATTGATCTGAAGGGAAATTGGGCTGTCAGTAACTGATTATTTAAAATGTTACTCTTCATTGAGCATCTACCAAAGGTTATGTCCCTCACTTCGGAGAAAATCCTCAAAAATGTATATGTGCATGATAGGTTGGGTGCTGTGGCTTAGTTGGTCAAAGTGCCTGTCTAGTAAACAAGAGATCATGGGCTTTAATCCCACCAGTGCCTCGCATGTGCAAAAAGTTGGATACTATCCGTTGTAACATCCACTTAAAATCTGTCTAACGAAATTACTTGACTGGACTACAGTAATGTGCTTTTCTGCGTTACTCGAGCCGTGTTTGCCAATGTGTAAAGTTCTCATCTGTTTTAAGTTGTACACGCATGCTGGTGCCTGTGTCGGTGCTTGCCTGGGGACGTTGCCATAGAGATCGATTTGCTTGACGTAGCTGATTGTGCGCCAAATAAATAGAAAGAAAAATTAAGCTGGAGAGTCAGGGCCGCACCACCTATGTCTAGCGAAATGGCCATCAGCTGGCCACAAATTCCGTTCCAATTACTTAATACCCCACACTGGTACAAACCATAGCTGGACTGCTCCTCCGGTTGGGCCGTCAGTGCTCTTGCTGGTGCATCTCCACCTGCTGGTGTATTAGTGAGCTACAGCTGCTGTTTTGTCTCCCAACACAGTATACTGTCAAAAATAAAAGCAATGCCAAAGCAGGGAATCAAATCTTACCGAAGTGGTGCATCCTGCTGACAAACGGCAAAATGTAGCAAGGTGCCAAGGCACCAAAAGATTTCTATATTAAAAGAAAAGTGACAACGCCAACTGGGGGAGTTAAACCCCCAGTAAACCTAAAAACTAAAAAAGTAGGTCCAAATAAAATGCACCATGGCAGATGGATTCCCATAAAAAGTTTATTTTATTTTACAATTTTCTTTTTAAAAGAACACAGTTGAAGAAAAATAAACGTTGACAATTCCCCAAGTAACCCTATATGCCAGGGTTTAGATCATGCAGCGGCTTTGAGCCCTGTAAACAAAAAAGGGGTTAAACATGCAGCACAACACACTTTAAATAATTAAATCAAAATTAGAAGCAAAGAAACCAAAAAGAGCCAAACAATATTAAGATCTGGGCTGCATCCTCAGTAACAATCAATCCGTAATTTACCCCTTGCTCCAGGGTGTCAAGAGTAAATTATCAGGCACAGAAGTTTATTTCTACACTCGCTGATGAACTGGAGGAGCGGGCGTGAATCCAAGCAGAGACAAAACAGTAGCCTCAACCCCAAGCACAGGCACGCTACTTCCTGTATCTAAAAAAAGAAAACACACTAATCATATTATGAAGATTAATATCCCGCTCTGTCTGCAGAGTGAATGTCGTCTTACCAAAACATCCCTTCCCATGGGGAGGGAGAGAGAAGAAACCAGGAATACTGTGACAGGTCTTGATGAGCTGCCTTGGCACTAAACTTAACCACCAAGTAGAACACCACGTGGTGGAACTGCATGGTATGTGGCTTTCAACACAGCTTGGGCAGTCAGTGGACCGCAACACTACAGAGAAACAGCCAGGTGTAAATACTGCCTGCCACAGCCCCAGCAATGAAGAGAAAGATTATAGGGGGAGGTGCTGGAGTGTGAGACAGGGATGTTTATATGTTGTGCGTGTCTATGCTTTGGATGATGTTTGTGTGGGTATGTTTGTGTGTGTGTGTATGTATGCGCTAGGATGAGTGGGAGTGTGCAAGATCATAGGTGAGTAGGTAGGGTGGGGAGGGATGACATGACGCTGTGGGATGGGCCTGGGTGGGCCTGGGGGTGGTGGGCCATGGATCTGGGCTCTCCCGCTATTCTCCTTCTGCTCCTCTCCTTCCTCCCTGGGTGTCTGGCGGGTGGGTGTCTTCTGGGGTCGGTGGCGGCTTGTTGGCTGCAGTTGCTGCATGGCCTGGTTGTGGGGGGGCGGCTGCCTCTGGCCTGTCTTGCCCTGGGGGGCCTCCTGGGGATCGGGGGTGCCTAGTGCTGCTAGCAGCTCACCATCCAGAGGGAGGTTCTCTTCCCTTCGGACTTACATCCCCGGATACCGCTTCTTCTCCACTCTCTCTGTCTCTCTTACATACAAACACATAGACACAAGTGACTTCCTTAGCTGCACTCTGTGGCAACTCGCCTCTTAGTTTAAACCACACTTAGACAAACACCAACACAACACACAAACAACCTCTTGGGGGGCGTGTCATGTGGTGCATGGAGGGCGGGTCTACTAATATGACGTTGCTCCCAGCACAATATGGTCAGTGCCCCCCAGTTTTACTTGCAAAAAACACACTCACCACAAACAGTCATGAGTGGGGAGGAGGAGGAGGACAATGAGGACACCTCTTCCCCTTCTTCCCCAGGGCTATACCGGGGGTGGGCAGAGGGAGGTGGTGGCCCTAGGGGCTGGAAACCGGGGCGGCTGCGCTGATGAGGGGCTGCTGTTCTTGGGGGATGCCCGGTCGGCCACATCTGGGTGGGAGGTGATAGGGGGTGGCTGGGGATGGCGGTGGGGGCCCGATCTGGGGCTTGCCGTTCTCTGGTCTGCCTGGGATGTCTCCCACAGGGCATGGCGGGAAGGAGGGGGGGCCGGGGAGTGAGATTGGGAGGGTTGTATGCTGTGTGAGTGTTTATTCTGTGTGGGTGGGCGTGAGGAGGTGTGTGTGTGTGTTAGGATGAGCGGGAGTGGACAAGGATATAGGTGCGTGCACGTGTTTCTGTGTGTGTGCACTTGTGGGGGGGCCTGGGCGGGCCTGGGGGTGGTGTGCCGTGGGTCTGGGCTCTGCCGCTGTCCTCATCCCCATCCTCTCATTCCCCGTTAGGCATGTGGGGGATGGGTGCCTTCTGGAGTCAGTGGCGGCAGTCCCTTTATGGCCCGGTCGTGGGGGGGCGGCCTCTCTTGGCCTGTCTTGCCCTGGGGGACCTCCCAGGGAGCAGGGGTGCCTAATGCCACTAGAGGCTCAACATCCAGAGGGAAGCGAACTTCCCTCTGGACTTACATCCCCAGACCCCTCTTATTTCCCGCTCTCTCTGTCTCACACACACACACACGTAGGGATTTGGGAGGCGTGCACGCCATGCGGGGTGGAGCAGAGGGGGCCATTCAGTGGTCTCCTCGGATGCACCCCGTGGCGACTCGCCTCTCAGTTTTAATTGCACTTAGACATCAAAACACAAGAAACACAACACACAAATAACACCTGGGGGGTGTGTCGGGCAGGGCCACTTAGGTGGCCTGGCTCTCGGCACATTGCGCTCACTGCCCCTCAATTTTAATTGCAAACAACACACACTACATAAACAGTCCGGAGCGGGGAGGGAGAGGGTAATAGGGACCTCTCACACCCGGGGGCGAGCGGGGGGAGGCGGTTGTCCCAGGTGCCGGGACCCTGGGTGCCTGCGCTAGTGAGCTTCTGGCTCTGTGGGTGCTGGGTCGGTTGGGGGGGGTGCTTGGGGTTCACTGTCATCTGGTCCCCCTGGGGTGTCTCCCAAGGGCATGGTGGGTGGGTTATATGTGATGTGACTGTGTGATAGTGAGTGCTTGTGGGTATGGCACAGGGGAAGGTGTGAGTGTGGGGTTATATGGGGTGCAGATTGGAGTAGGTGGAGGGTGGGGGGAGGGGGTCGATGGCGCCCTGGTTCCCGGGATGTGCGGCTGGAACATCAGGGTGTGTGTTGTCCGGGGTAAGGGGTGGGGGTGGTGGGGGGCTGGTCCTCCTAGGCATGGTGCAGGCCTTCTACCTTTGGGGGGTGGGGCAGCCGCCTCTGGGCTCCTGGGCCCTTCGCTTGGGCTGCCCTGGGTGGCCGGTCCCTGGCGGGGCTGTCGGGTGCTGATCTTGGCCCATTGGGACCTGTGCCCTAAGACCGTAGGGGGCTCTTGCTGGGGCTCTCCTCTGCCGCCCTTCGGGTGGGGCTGGAGTCGTCTTCATGGTGGGGTAGCTTGGGTTCGTGCTCGGGGGCTGCTGCTGAGGGCCCAGGTCTCTGGACTGCCCTGGCCACGCCTTTGACCTCCATAGAGGCGTGGTCGCACGATCTCACTCACCACTCTTCATCACTGATCACTCCTTATTCCTCATGCTATGCATGCTGACACAGTCACTGAGTTGTCCAGTGGGTTTATATACTAAGAGATAATTCTTTTTTTAATTTTCCCTGTGAGTTAGTATCTGGTTGCTTTTATGCTACTTTCATGATATGTCTTTTTGATTTAGTTATTATTTAAAAACTCTTAATGACTAGCAGCTCTGTTGTTTTTTTGTTTTTTTGTTTTTTGCCTTTGTTTTTTGTAAAAGTTGTAGGAAATTTTCTGGTGTGTTCATGTACAGGTGTAACAGTTTGTTGTCTGGTGATGGTGTGGATTGAAGCGTTATTTCCTTCTGTCTGTGATGTTTTTGTCTCCTTTCTTCTTTCCCTTTTGCATCTTTTTGCTATTTTCCATCTTTTTCTGTCCCTTCTGCTCAGGTCCAGGAAGATTACATCGATTCCGTGATTCAAAGTAAATAAATGGATCAGATTATCAAGAGGAGCCTTACCCATAGGCCTCCCCTTGGCAGAGCAAATTTGTTCAGCACGATACAGCAACCAGATTATTATTTTGCTTGCTATGATGCTGGACAGGACAGGTTAAAAAAAAGAAAATCTTGCCATGATTACTACTAATCCATCCAACCTGTGGTATCTGTTGGACATTCTCAGGCTCTGTAGACATCTTTAGGCCATTTTAACATACATGCGTGTATGTTATTGGAATATTTTGTGATAACTAAACAATTATATTTTAAATTTAAAATGCAAATTAGTTAAAAACAATAATAACTGCTACACATGCATTGCTAATGTGATCACACATCCTCATGTAGACATCTCTGAGAGCTAAAACAAAAAGGAAGAGAACATGTCTGGGTAAAAGAGGAGGTCTGGTCACCCTGTAACCCAGTGATCCCCAACGCTGGTCATTAAGGCACACTATCCTTCAGGTATTCTGTGTTTATGTGTGTGCTGCAACACACCTGGTTCAAATTAAATGGATGTCTGACAAGCTCTGAACAAGTCTGCTATTGAGCCATTAATTTGATTCAGGTGTGTTGAAGCAGGAAACCTGCAGGGCAGTGGGCCTTGAGGACTGCAGTTGGGGATTCCTGTTATAACCCAATATCAGATATGTTTACGTCATGTTTGCATAGCGCTTCACTTCCACACACAAATAATAATAATAATAATAATAATAATACAGATGCATCAGTAAATGTCAAACTAACCTTTCACCAACGTTCTGTTGAGGTCTTCATGCTCAAACTTCATCAGGACCAGCTTAGGGTCTAACTCCAGGTCCTTAAGGTTCTGTTCCTGACTGTTTTTGTTCCTCCAATATGTTACAATCAGCTGTTTCACCATGGTGGTGCTAAGCTGTGTCAATCACCTCAGCAATGGCCCACCTCCAGGAAGATGGAGTGGAGGGTTGGGCGGAGCCAGCAGCTGCCTGCCCCCCTCTCTCCAGCTTTACCCATTTAAACAGAGCTTAGTGAGAGGAGCTGCTTCAGTAGAGTGAGAAAGAAGCTGTTGCACTCAAACTAAATGCTGATTTGACCAAAGCAGGGTGCCAAGATTTCATTGAGATATCAGAGAATTGTTTAAGATTGGAAGTAAAGAGCATAATATGTCACCTTTAAACTGGATCATGCTATCTCTGATGTATGTCTGTATGTATTCGCTGTATGCCAATTTTCCACGTGTCTGCTGATATAATTTCTCCAATTTCTTTCTCCCATGCTACTTTGACTTTGTCCCATATATGAGGACAGCTGTTGAGAATTAATGTATACATTTTGACATTGGTCCTGTATTAAATGGATTTACTGTATGTTAATGTGGTGGGAAAGGCGTCCACCCAAGGACGCCCCCAAGTGGTGGCCAGGGGTGGCCAGTGCCACCCTGAACAAAAAGCTGGCCACCCCACTGGCCACCCCAGAAAATATTGTATTTTTATTTTTATTTTTTATTTTTTTTTTACTATTAACACGGCACAGCACACTTTGTTTACATTTGAAAGTCAAACTATTTCAAAAGCTAATAAAAAAGTAAATAAAAAGTATCTTAATCAGGTACGCAGAGGGCACCTCACATGTAGGGTCCTACTGAAAGGGCCTTAGAGCAACGACACCGAAGCGGGAAGATCAAAGAGCGATGTTGCCACTGGTAATAGAATGGACACAATTAGCTCTACAACAGGCTCATCAGTAAGTATATGATAAAACCACAAGTACTTCAGTTTAATGGTTTTCTGCCAGCTGTTGGTGGGGTTTAAATAATTACAGGGATGATGGCTAGTGCTAACATCTGGATGTAGATGACCTGGAATGAATGGCAATATAGTTACCGTTACATGCGCTAATGCTACGACGCTAACGTTAGCCAGTGTTCAGCAAATCAAGCCATTCATAAATTAACGTTTGCATAGGTTAGGTAGTTGATAACATTATTAACCTTATCTTCGTTAGATGGAGAACATTTCTAACAACCTTGTGAACTTGTCTTTAATGATAGTTAACGTTAGCTGTCTGAATGGCTCTGACCAGGCAGCTAACATTATAAAGAATTTGCTATAATAGAGTCATGATTTAATTAGTCACTGTGTGCTAACATTATGTCATTTTGCAGACAATGAAGAGAAAGTCTTCCAAAGATATTGCCTCCTTCTTCTCTAAGAGACAGTTAGTTACAGGAGATCAGCACAGGGCAAATGCTAGTCAGCCAGAGAAAGAACCAGAGACAGAGAATGACATTGTGTTTACACCTGAAGGCAACTTAAGCCAACCACAAATGTTTCCCTGACTTACTACGGACGTCAGGTATACTTGATTTATTTCTCAGAACAATATCACAGAGTTGATCGAATCCTAGACCTTTTCTTGGAGTATAAGATTACGGTCCTTGTGCTTCTTCGATAACTGTTATTTGTTTATTACTCCAGCTTCCCCTTTGGGGATGAACAGTAATAGTTAAAAATGATATCCTGATGTTGTAATCTGGGGGCTGTAGTAACACTCAGAGACTAAATCTTCTTATAGAAACAGAAGGCTCTGTTTATTTGCATATGATGATCAATATCTTTTACAGTAGAGGGCTCAGAACAGCTGGATCCCGACCAGCCCAGGCCTCCAGATAGTGGACCTGCTCATTGCCCAGCAGGTGAGGATGATGTTTTCCTGGTGGTAGAATTGATGTTTAGCAGATCAGTTCTGAAAGAAGGTCTTGTCATTATATTTTTATAATAATGACTGTTTTTCTTTGTAATTCTAGACATGTCCCAGTCACGAGCAGATGGACCAAAACAGCCATATCTAAAGGTTTACCCTTGGACCGTGTACAACGACAGGAGACAGGGCTTCAACAACAAGTGGTTCTTCATTCATAAGTGGTTGGAGTATAATAATTTCCATGTTTACTGCTTGTTGGTCACACAGATCCCTGAGTGAGTGAGTGAGTGAGTGAGTGAGTGAGTGAGTGAGTGAGTGAGTGAGTGAGTGAGTGAGTGAGTGATTTTTTGCCCTCTCTTTGCCATTTTGCCCCTGTAATTTTGTCTTTGGTCACAAATATTGATAAAATAAACACATGAGATTGTAAATAAATCCAAATTGATAATAAATGTGCAATCTAATGGAGAGAAGAGTCAGTGTGCTGTTGTGCATTAAGGTTGTTTGAGTAGGTCAACGCTGTAGTCGCCATATATATTGAGAGGAACAAGTCTGTTCAGATATGCCCAAAATGTCCCTCCCAATATGCCATTATGGGATAATATAACATTATTATATTACCCTATATGGCATGCCTCCAGACCCCCTAGCTGAATTTGGTCCCCCACCCACACAACCAAGGCTGTAATAAATGAAAACAGCCTTCCCTATATAATGGCAGATAATTTCATTTAGTCTTTTTTTAAGAACACTTCTGATCAGGAGTTCTTATGTGCCATAAGCTCAAACTGACCCACTTCATGTTTTTGTTCAGCAGACTGCATGGACTTGTGTAGTTACGCATCATAGATTTAATAACCTTTGGCCACACTGCTATTTTCTCTGGCCACCATATGGCCACCCCTAAAAAAAATCTCTGTGGGCATCCCTGCGTCCACCCTTTACTCTCTCTCCAATTTTCATCCATCAGATGTGACCCATCATGTGGTAATTGTAGGGCGGAGCAGGTAGCTTAATGGCTTACTTGGTCTCTGCTTCTCAGCATGTGGCTTTATCCTTTCTGTGGCATGTTGGCAGTTGGCGTGGCGGGTTTTGCCAGGTGACTCTGACCGCCGATTCACCGTAAGTGTCATAAATGTTGACTGTGTTCAGAAAAGGTTTCCTGTTTCTTGGATATGACAGATCCTTAATTTTGTCTACAGTTTGGCAGTTTGCTGGCCGTGGTTGGGGCAGCCTGTATTGGTTCTGCCTTTGTCAGGTGGACTGTCTCTCTCACTATCTCTCATCTGCTGCAGTAACTTGGCATCAGGCCAAAAGCGCCATTTTGACTGAGCCCTGGGGCACACCAGCAGAGACAGAGTAAGAGTTTGATACATGGGATTTCAGTCGACTGAATTGTGTGCGGTCAGAAAGGTAAGAAGTGAACCAGGCGAGGGGATGTGAGAGATGCCAATGGATGATAGTCTGTCAAGGAGAATGCTGTGAGAGATGGTGTCTAATGCTGCTGTGAGGTCAAGAAGGATGAGAATGGATAGTAAACCTGAATCTGAAGCTATGAGAAGGTTGTTGGAGATTTTGAGGAGTGCTGTTTCAGTACTGTGAAGGGGATGGAAACCAGATTGAAACTGCTCCTAAATATTGTTAGTGATAAGATGGTTATGAAGTTGAGAAGCAACAGACTTTAAGGATTTTGGAAATGAAGAAATTAGAAATTGGACGAAGGTTATTGAAATTAGTGGGGTCCAAGCCAGGTTTTTTTTTTTCAAGATAGGGGTGACTGTAGCGGTTTTGAATGCAAGAGGGATGGTTCCAGAGATTAGGCATGAGTGAATGATGTTGGTGATGAGGGGAGCAAGTGAGGAGAGACAGGTTTTAACAAGAGCTGTAGGGATTGGATTTGAGGAAAAATTCAGAGATGTCTTGGACGGAGGGGAGAATAAAACTAGAGAATGTGGTTATGGGTGATGAGTAGGTGGGGGTGAAGTCCACTCCAGAGACTGCAGCTCCCCACGAGGCCAGGCGTTGGTGAATGTCAGAGATTTTGGAGACAAAGAAAGACATGAGTGAGTTACAGAAGTCAGTGGATTGCATGTGGTGGGAAGAGAGTCAGGCGGCTGTAACCCAGCCGTTTTTAGGCTTTGTTCTCTCCTTGGTGCGTCTTCTCATTGTTCAGCTTTATGCACTAAGTGTGAATTACCGCGAGACTACGTACGGGAATTGCCGCGAGACTTCGCGTGTCTCTCGCGGTAGGTTCAATAAACATGCCGCCGCCCACTGTTTGAGAGAGCGTGTGTGGGGCTGGACAATGTTTCGGTGCTGCTGCAGGTAAAGACATAATCTGCTCTAAAAGTCGTCCTTTTCCAAAATATTCACCTTACTTACTGGTATGTTCTCAGTTCATAGATACCTCTACCTATCTACCGTGAGAAACCGTGTCTGTGTATTGTATAGATCCAAATGGGAACTGGTGAGTGTCATTGTTTGTGGCTAATGTTGAAGCTAATGCTAATATTGTTTGGTATGGTGTTGGGAGCGTTAGCTTAGCGCGGGCGCTAGCTGCGTTTCTGTTTCCCATAGACTTTCATTCTATGATTGGTTAAATACCAGTTACTGTTGACATGTTTGTGCATTGTGTTCTGGTGCAACATTGAATCATGTTAATATAATGAACGTTAATTTAAGAGTACTCTATTGATGATTTAGTGTTTGTGAATTTATATTGTGATAATTTCAAACAGTTTTATGGTTAATCATGTACATGTAGATTATGAATATGTTAATGTCAATTAAGTGATATGAATATTTATGCTAAAAGTATTTACACTTGCTAATACCCATTGACAGTATTAATTTGTGGTCCTGGTCATACAGGCCAGGTTCCCCTTTACCCTAGTCTTTCTTCTATTACCTGGATGGCGAGCTACCACTAGGCCTCAAGCCTGAAGCATCTAGAGACTACAGACCAAGATTTATCTAATCAACTTGAGTGCGGTAGGAGGCGCTACAGCCTGCTCTCCTCCACACACATTAGCTGCATTATTCGGACTTGGATAAATTCCGTAATTCCTTTATTCTGAAACCCTCTGAAACTACTGTTTACATCTTTGTGTTACGCGGAACAATGAATTGGTTTATATGAGTGCACTGTGTAAATATTGTACATACTTTTCAACTCTAATATATTTCACTTTTTGCACCACATCTTGACTACGTGTGTTCTTGAATGCAATTCCTATCCTCCCTGAGCTGAGTTTAGATCTCTGATCACTAGTCCAAACCTTGTGTTATCACCATCATTACCAGCATCTGCAACACATATGCTACATAAATCTGGCGAGCTAGCCAGGAGGATTGGTCAATTGTATTTAACTCACACTGTGACTTATTTTATTATTTTTCATTATAATGGAGTTGTTTTTGGAGCGTGACATAAAAATACCAAATGCTATTTTGGTTGAGGGCATATCAGTAACAGAAAAAAATGATGAGGTTTTTGAGTTTTTAAAACGGTATGGTAAGATAAATAAATTTGAAATTATTTCCGAAGCTGATTCTGAATTTGACGCATCACTTGTGGTTGAATTTTGTTCCGGTGCCGCTGTTGAAGCATTGCGTCCCGAGTTACCATATACTTTAGTATCTGAAGATCGTACTTCATCTTATTGTATTTCGGACTTACCTACTGTGTGCACCGCGCATGTGGCGAAAACCAAAACTACATCATACTTGTCTGATCTGTCGGACCTAGCCAAGTTGACTGGCATGGATTACGGGGAGGTACTTAAAGCTATGATGACTCAGATTGGTCTCTCCATTGCTGCACTTCACTCAGCTCCACAGATGGAGGAGCAAGCCACGGATACCGAAGTCGCCAGAGTGCCAGGTTCACCTACTGCGGTGCCCAGCCCCAGAAGTGAGCCAAGCCAACCACCAGATCCCACTTCACAACCACCGCCACGACGGCCTATGTCCACCCTGGATCTCCACCCACCTGAGGTCCAGCGCTACGTCGTGGAACACATTGTGAAAAGTGAGGACACTACTAATCACCATCAGCGACTCCGTGTATTCTCAGGACGTGTGCCCAGTCCAAGCCATGAAGCAGACTTCGAAACCTGGAGATCAGGGGTGGAATTATTATTAAAGGATCCATCCGTGTCTGACCTTCAGCGTTCGAGACAGATAGTGGACAGTCTTCTACCTCCAGCTGCTGACATCATCAAGCATCTAAAGCCTGATACGCTGCCCACTGTATATCTTGAGACACTTGACTCTGCATACGCTACAGTGCAAGATGGAGATGAACTTTTTGCAAAATTTATGGACACTTTCCAGAACGCCGGTGAGAAGTCATCAGTCTACCTCCAACGGCTCCAAGTTGCACTTAATGCTGCTGTGAAAAGGGGAGGAGCTGCAGAAACTGACATCAGCCGCCATCTTTTGAACCAGTTTTGCCGTGGGTGCTGGGACGATAATCTGATTACAGAACTTCAGTTGAAACAGAAAAAACTACAGCCACCGCCTTTCACTGAACTGTTGCTTCTTCTGCGTACAGAGGAGGACCGGGAAGCTGCCAAAGCCTTCCGCATGAAGCAACATCTGGGGTCCACAAAACAAAAAGTTACCACCCACGCGCAGGTTGCACATATTAACAGCGAGGAGAAGGGAGCTGTAGCCGCCTTGACCCGCCTCACACAGCAACTGGCCCAACAGCTAGCTGATGTTCAGCGACAGTTGGAGTTGCTGACCACTCACCAGCCACGCTCAACCTCTTTTCCACTCAAGACTAAGACCTACAACAAGCGTCCTGGTAAACCTGAAACCTCTGTGATTCCATCGTCACGTAGATCTACACCTCAGTCTAAACCAGGTTACTGTTTTAGATGTGGTGAAGATGGACATATAAGACCACAGTGCGAGAATGACCCGAATTCAGCACTTGTTGCCAAAAAGAAGAAACAGTTTGCCCAAAAGCAGCAGGATCTTTCTCGCCAGAACCCGTTAAACTAGATCCGGTGCCTGTTGGGGGACAAAGGGGTGCCCGGGATCAAACCAGTCCCAAGAAAAAGAAGAGAATGGCGCAGTGTGCAGAGCAATCAACTGAGGCGAGGGTCCTCAATCGACTACCGAAGGGGCTGATCGGCTCGAAATGCTCTGCCACCGTTAACTTATCTGGATTCCACTGCAACTGTTTGCTAGATACGGGCTCGCAGGTGACCACTATTCCTGTTTCGTTCTACAACAAGAACCTTTTTCATCAACCTGTGAAGTCGCTGGATAACCTGCTGGAAGTGGAAGGCGCTGCAGGACAGTCTGTGCCATACCTGGGCTATGTTGAAATAACAGTGACATTTCCTAAGGACTTTTTAGGATATGAGTTTGAAGTCCAAACTCTTGCCCTGGTTGTTCCAGATGTTCGCCCTGAGAGCCCCTCATCTGTACTCCTTGGCATGAATACTCTTGAGACCTTGTATGCCCAGTATCTCAGCAGTGAGTTCAACACCTTTCAGCCCAGTACCCATGGCTATCGTGCAGTGCTGAAGCTCCTGGAGCTGAAATATCGACAGAACCAGATAGGGAATGCCGGATACGTGCGACTGATGAGCCAAAATCCAGTTTCCATTCCTGCTGGTCAAACCATTGTTTTGGAAGGCTCTGCCAAGGTCGACACTCCGATTACCGCCAAGTGGGCTATCATCGAGCATCCCTCTTCGGCTCTACCTGGGGGTCTGTGTGTCCAGAGTTGCCTGATTACTCTTCCACGCCATTCACCATATAAAGTCCCAGTTGTCATCAAAAATGAGTCAGAGCATGATGCATTGATTCCACCCTTGTCCATCATTGCTGACTTTGGAGAAGCACCAACCATCCTGTCACAGCAAGCTGTTGCTTCTACAACCAAAGACAACAAGAAAACCACCCTGGAGTTTAACTTCGGTGATTCACCTATCCCACTTGAATGGAAGAATCGTATAACAGTTAAGCTGAATAGCATGCCCAATGTATTCTCCCATCATGACATGGATCTTGGCTGCACAGACAGAGTTCAGCATCACATCAAACTCAAAGATGAAACTCCATTCAAGCATCGAGCACGTCCCATTCACCCTCAAGATCTTGAAGCTGTTCGCGGACATCTGCGGGACCTGCTTGAAGCCAGAATCATCAGGGAGTCCGAGTCACCCTTTTCTTCTCCCATAGTGGTGGTCCGTAAGAAGAACGGCAATGTAAGGCTGTGCATTGATTACAGGAAGTTGAACCTGCAGACTGTGAAGGATGCCTATGCCCTTCCAAACCTGGAGGAATCCTTCTCAGCTTTAACTGGATCTAAATGGTTCAGTGTCTTGGACTTGAAATCTGGATATTACCAAATTGAGATGTGCGAAGAGGATAAGCCAAAAACTGCATTTGTCACCCCTCTTGGGTTCTGGGAATGGAACCGAATGCCCCAGGGAGTGACCAATGCCCCAAGTACCTTCCAGCGTCTGATGGAGAAATGCATGGGGGACCTGCACCTTAAGGAAGTGCTGGTATTCATTGATGACCTCATCGTTTACTCTGCTTCTCTGGAGGAACACGAGGAAAGACTTCTGCGAGTACTCAATCGGTTGGAGGAATGTGGTTTAAAGTTATCCCCAGAGAAATGCAAATTTTTCCAGACCAGTGTGCGGTATTTGGGTCACGTCGTGTCTGAGCAGGGTGTGGAAACCGACCCAGAGAAGATTTCTACACTAAAATCCTGGCCAGTTCCCCGCAACCTGAAAGAGCTGAGATCTTTTCTGGGCTTTGCTGGCTACTATAGACGTTTTATAAAGGATTATGCCACCCTGGTCAAACCGCTGAACATCCTCACTCGTGGCTACCCACCAGTTCATCGGTCTACCAAACTGAAGGGGCCTACTAACAAGTATTTTGACCCCAAGCTAGTTTTTGGAGAAAGATGGACCTCGGACTGCCAACTTGCCTTTGAGACAGTAATTGAAAAACTGACTTCTGCTCCTGTACTGGGATTTGCTAACCCTAAGCTGCCCTACATTCTCCACACAGACGCAAGCACCACAGGCCTAGGTGCTGTGTTATACCAAGAACAGGAAGGCAAGCTTCGGGTAATCGCCTATGCCAGTCGAGGCCTGTCCCAGAGTGAGTCGAGATATCCGGCCCATAAGCTCGAGTTTCTGGCCTTAAAATGGAGTGTGACGGAGAAGTTACATGACTATCTTTATGGTGCTAATTTTACTGTCATTACTGATAGCAACCCCCTCACGTACGTCCTGACATCAGCAAAGCTAGATGCCACCAGCCATCGATGGTTAGCCGCGCTTTCCACCTACTCGTTTAAACTACAGTACCGTGCTGGCAAACATAATTTTGATGCTGATGCTCTGTCAAGACGGTCTCACGAAGACACTTCAGCTGAGGACCAGTCCTGTGAAGAAGGGGACATGGTTCATCATCTCACAAAGCAGTTGTGTGAGTCTGCTGATGCTGAGGAAATCTCTCCAGACATTGTGGAAGCCATCTGCCAGAGTAGTTTGGTAAGGGCACAGCTACAGCCAAACATTTCACATTCTATTACTTTGGTTGAGTCTCTGTCGGCCAACATTAACGTCATTCCAGACACGTATACCAAGGAGGATTGCCATGGCCTACCAGTCATTCCATCTCTGTCCCATAGTGATCTGGAAGCAGAACAACAGGCTGACCCTTCCATTCGTGAGGTCATTCATCGGCTTAGGACGGGTGAAAAAATTCCTCCCACGGCTCGAGAGGAGCTACCAGAGCTGTCCTTGCTGCTCCGAGAATGGAGCCGGTTGGAGCTGGAGGACGGTGTGTTGTACAGGAGAAGACGGGAGGAAGACCAACTCACTCTCCAACTGATTCTTCCCCCCAATCTTCGTCCCATAGTCCTTCGAGCACTCCACCATGATATGGGGCACCTGGGTATAGAACGCACCCTCGATCTGGTACGTCAAAGGTTCTTTTGGCCGAAAATGGCAGCCGATGTGGAGCGAATTGTTAAAACCTGTGACCGATGTGTACGACGCAAGGCATTAAGCGAGAAAGCAGCCCCACTGGTAAATTTCAAAACCAGTCGTCCTCTTGAACTCCTATGCATGGACTTTCTGTCTCTCGAACCTGACAGTGCCAACGTTAAAGACATCCTTGTACTCACGGATCATTTCACGAAATTCGCTGTTGCAATACCGACTCCCAACCAAAAAGCCAAGACGGTCGCTAAGTGTCTCTGGGCTGATTTCATGGTTTATTACGGCATCCCAGAGCGTATCCACTCCGACCAAGGCCCAGACTTCGAATCTAAATTGATTCGGGAGCTTTGTGAGATGATTGGAATTAAGAAGACTCGAACCACTCCGTATCATCCACGGGGCAATCCAGTTGAACGGTTCAACCGAACTCTCTTGAGTATGTTAGGCACTTTGGAAAATAAACAAAAGTCAAAGTGGCGGGAGTACGTGAAACCCCTTGTACACGCATACAACTGTACGAGAAATGAGGTGACAGGGTTCACTCCTTACGAACTCCTGTTTGGCCGATGTCCACGTCTTCCTGTTGACCTTGCTTTTGGTTTACCTGTCCGCGAACCTCCATCTGTTTCCCACTCTGAATGTGTCAAGAATCTTCGGTCCCGCCTTGAGGGAAGCTACAAGTTGGCTAAACAGAATGCTCTCAAGTCAGCTGACAGAAACAAGAGCCGCTTTGATAAGCGTGTTATACCCTGCAGTTTGGAGGTGGGAGATAGAGTGCTTGTCCGTAACGTCCGACTGAGGGGCAAACACAAACTGGGAGACCGGTGGGAGCAAGAGGTGTACATTGTTGTCAAGCGTGCAGGGGACCTCCCTGTGTACACCGTGAGGCCTGAGACAAAGGATGGACCCACACATACATTGCACAGAGATCTTCTGCTACCCTGTGGGTTCCTGCCTATTAGTCCAGCTGAAGATGTTCCTGTGACTGTTCCTGTTCGCAGGCCAGTAACTCGCAGCCAAACCCAACACCCTGATCTTGTTGCTACTTTAGATGACGGGGATGTTGATTCCGTTGTCTATGACAGTCCTGTCCAACTACCAGTTAAGTTTAGTTTGGAGAGAGCTGTTCGACTTGAACCCCTGGTTGAATCAAATGGCACTGGGGGGTTTTCCACGTCATCGCCCTCTAATGACATGGTTAACCTTGATTCTTCCCCACAGCCAGCCCCAGTAACGACCTCCACCTCTACCACCTCACCTGAAAACCACTTACCAAAGGTTGAGGAGTTTCTGCCATCGCCAGATGGAGACAGTCCGTCCACTTCTGGAGATGAGGCGGAGGAACCTGTGGAACTGCCTGTGGAAGAAGAAATACCCCTTAATGTGTCAGAAGAACCACCTGATGTTGAGTTGTCTGTGGAGCCCGAGGTTGAAGGTGTAGAGCCCGACCAATCTGAGTTATCATCGGGCCCTGTGATTCATGTTTCTTCCTCGGTACCTGGGGAACCAGGGGAGGGTGGGACAACCCTCAGACGCTCCACTAGGCAGCGGCAATCGCCAAATCGATTGCGTTATGCCTCATTGGGCAATCCATTAATTTCTGTTGTTCAGACCTTATTTCAAGGCTTGTCTAACGCCTGCACTGAGGCTTTGAATTATGTCCCTGCAGCTGACATGGCCCCTTAATCGTAGAGTCGTGTTGTTACCATGCAGCGAGGACGTGCATGTTCAAACGGGGGGAGGGTGTAACCCAGCCGTTTTTAGGCTTTGTTCTCTCCTTGGTGCGTCTTCTCATTGTTCAGCTTTATGCACTAAGTGTGAATTACCGCGAGACTACGTACGGGATTTGCCGCGAGACTTCGCGTGTCTCTCGCGGTAGGTTCAATAAACATGCCGCCGCCCACTGTTTGAGAGAGCGTGTGTGGGGCTGGACAATGTTTCGGTGCTGCTGCAGGTAAAGACATAATCTGCTCTAAAAGTCGTCCTTTTCCAAAATATTCACCTTACTTACTGGTATGTTCTCAGTTCATAGATACCTCTACCTATCTACCGTGAGAAACCGTGTCTGTGTATTGTATAGATCCAAATGGGAACTGGTGAGTGTCATTGTTTGTGGCTAATGTTGAAGCTAATGCTAATATTGTTTGGTATGGTGTTGGGAGCGTTAGCTTAGCGCGGGCGCTAGCTGCGTTTCTGTTTCCCATAGACTTTCATTCTATGATTGGTTAAATACCAGTTACTGTTGACATGTTTGTGCATTGTGTTCTGGTGCAACATTGAATCATGTTAATATAATGAACGTTAATTTAAGAGTACTCTATTGATGATTTAGTGTTTGTGAATTTATATTGTGATAATTTCAAACAGTTTTATGGTTAATCATGTACATGTAGATTATGAATATGTTAATGTCAATTAAGTGATATGAATATTTATGCTAAAAGTATTTACACTTGCTAATACCCATTGACAGTATTAATTTGTGGTCCTGGTCATACAGGCCAGGTTCCCCTTTACCCTAGTCTTTCTTCTATTACCTGGATGGCGAGCTACCACTAGGCCTCAAGCCTGAAGCATCTAGAGACTACAGACCAAGATTTATCTAATCAACTTGAGTGCGGTAGGAGGCGCTACAGCCTGCTCTCCTCCACACACATTAGCTGCATTATTCGGACTTGGATAAATTCCGTAATTCCTTTATTCTGAAACCCTCTGAAACTACTGTTTACATCTTTGTGTTACGCGGAACAATGAATTGGTTTATATGAGTGCACTGTGTAAATATTGTACATACTTTTCAACTCTAATATATTTCACTTTTTGCACCACATCTTGACTACGTGTGTTCTTGAATGCAATTCCTATCCTCCCTGAGCTGAGTTTAGATCTCTGATCACTAGTCCAAACCTTGTGTTATCACCATCATTACCAGCATCTGCAACACATATGCTACACGGCTTTGTAATATTGGTGAGGAGAGAGAAGAGAGTTTTGGAGTTGTGTTGATTGGATTGAATGACACCAGAGTAGTAAGCAGATTTTGCTAAGGGGAGACTGTCCTTGTATAGCATTACATGATTATTGTACATTTCTTTGTGTATAGTGTTATGACCCCCTTTTGTCCAGGGGATAAGGGTCAGTAACAAAACCGGACTGGACGTCCCCAATGGTATAAAATAAACGTTTTTATTCAATACACAAAAAAATTCCTATAAACAAAAGTACAATTACCGGGTTCTACTAAACAAAAGGAATTCCTATAAACAAAAACATACCATGTCCGGCTATAAAACCAACATAAAGTGTCCTTTCTCAGGTTAACAATAATATACAAAACAAACGAATACTAATGACTAACTTAAACCTCCTCCTATTGAGGGTACTATCTACTGTTGACAATGCAAACCAAAATACAAAGCACTTATAAACCAAATATTCTATTATCCAAAATGTCAAAGCACAAACTGCAAATCACAGATAGTCTTTTCTTTAAACCAAGAATCTGTCAAAAGGAAAAAGCTCTTACAAACACTCCAGCCAGTACAAACCCACACAGGGATACACATAGAATAGTCTCTTAGCCAAGCCGGCGAACTGCATGCCCAAGAACACAGTCGCCTCGAGTGAAGGAGACTGCCGGCTTTTGTGCCCGAAGCTCCGCCCCTTCCAGGAAGTCCCAGCGCGGCCATTGGCCAATCCCGGCGGGGGAGAGGGGAGGAGAAGTGCAGCTCCTGGTGGAAATCATCACCTTCTCAGCGAGGCACAGCTGCATCCACTTTCCATCACCATGCTGACAGGCTCCATCACCAGACTGACAGGCCAGGGGCCGTAACAATAGTGAGTCCAGTTTTGTTATAGTGTTGTTCCAGTTGTCGTCCTTGGGATTTGAGCTGACGAAAGGCAGGAGTGAACCAGGGTGCAGAGCGGGTGAAAGAGAAGGATCTGGTTTTCAGTGGAGCATGAATATTCAGAAGAGTATGAAGATTGTGGTTATAGTGGGGAACCAGATCATCAGGTGAACAGTTGGCATGTGGACTGGGAAAACTGATAATTTCAGAAGAAAAAGTCTCAATGTTGACGTCCTTAACACTATGGAATGAGATGGTCTGGAGGAGAATGATTCTGGACAGAAGGAGGTTGACATTTAAAGTAATGAGTCTATAGTCAGTGTATGGGAGCATATGAAGTTTCCAGTCAATGGGAGTGATACTAGAGCAGCAGACTTAATCCAAAATATTACCTTTACAATGAGTTGGGAAGTTAATGTATTGTTGCAGACCAAAACTTTCTAGACAAGATGAAAAGTCTTTGGAGAGAGCATTACTGTTATTGTCCATATGAATATTAAAGTAACCAAGAGTAATTGCGTTTGACGTCAGAGATGAGAGAAGTGTAAGAAGATTGGAGAAGTCATTTAAAAAGTCCTTGTTATGTTTTGGAGGACGGTAGATGGTAGCAACAATTGTAGGAGAGGGTCCAGGCAGCAGTGAGGCAGAGTACTCGAACGAGGAGAACACAGGAGCAGCAGGGACAGGTACGACTTTCCAACTCTCGCGGTGTAACATTGCGAGACCTCCACCCCTGCCACATGCGCGGGGCAGACAAACCCAGGCGGAGCTGACTCATTGAGCGATGCAAAGTCATTTGGTTGCTGCCAAGTTTCCGCACAAGAAGTCTAGCTTTCGATCAATAAGAACATTTTGGATCAGATGCCCTTTGCTGCTGAGAGAGCGGATGTTAAGGAGGCCGAAGCTGACAGTGGTGGAATTGTTCTTGGCTTAGGGTTAGCTGACCTAGGCAGGCTGGCCAGGACACTGTGATTAACACCCCGGCCAGCATTACTGGGATGACGGCGAGTAGTGGACCAAGTTGATTTTATGGAGTAAGAGTCATTGTACTGAAGCTTTCCGCGCGATCCACGGTGAATGTATCTCTGACGGGGCAGAAAGGCAATGTCCGGGTGGATGTCAAGACCAGGTGGTGGCTGTGGAGTGCAGGTGTGGCACCGAAGTTTTAAAAGTTCAGCAGCAGAATGCTGGAGGAGTGCGCCTGCTTGCAAGTGGACAAGAGACACAAGGAGCCAGCATACTGCAAACCAGCGTATGGTCTGGAGAATCCACACAGCTTCTTGTGAAGAGAAAAATGAGCCAGAGGGTCCAGATAGGAATTTGTCGGAAAATTAGCCACAGGTAGGGTTGCTTACAGAAAGCCAGCGTCGGTATCTCATGAAGACCGATAACTCCGTAGTTGCTGGCCAGTAACACCATCCACTGCTGTCCAAACAACGTTTGCTTTACCAGTGCTTTTTACCAGTGAGCAGCGGCGACAGACATGCCAGCGTTCACTCAACCAGAAGTAAGAATGGCCAAGAGTGATAACTTGAGGGGATTACTAATTGTTCTTTTTTGTCTTATTTTTAAGTTTGGTATTAAACTTGAGTTTTTAGGCAACCCTATCTGTTGTCCTAGTGCATGTAAGAACCTGTGGGGGGCAACTAGGGTGAAATTTCCCAGTTGGCGTTGTCGTCTCACCCTGTCACTATCACATTAAGGAATGAACAGTTAACATTGAAAAGGTAGTGCTAGGAAATATTTTGCAAATAGTGTGAGTGTAGCTCCTACTTCCATATCAGACCAGATAGGTCCTGACTTATCTGCAAACATGGTGATCCAATATGTCAACCTAACCATGTTGGCTGCCCAACAGTAAAATAAATTAGGTAACCCCAAACCACACACAGATTTACCTCAAGGCTTGCCTTCTTCATATGTTCAGTTTTTTTGTTTTTTATACCATATGTGGCATAGTGGTACAGTATGAGTGGTATTGTCAAAAATGGAGAGATTGAAGACTAAAGTTTATTAATGTTTTATATAAAATGGTGTGTGGAAGAAATTATACTTATTATGCTCTATATATAATATTATAATCACACCTATAATTACTTCCTTTACTATATTCATTTACACTTTTTACATTGTACATTTTTACTCATCATGCTTTTATTTACTTTTAAGGTTTATTCTCTTCATAAACATGCTCTGTTAAAAGTTCACTACGAGGGTAAGATGACCTTTATCTGGTCCTGCCCCAGACCCTTAGTCAGACTGGTTCTGGTGGAGACACAACTATATGAAGTTGTTTTGACGCCAGCTCTTGGAGTTGTGTGTCCACCCAAGGTCTTCAGGAAGGAGGATTCTTTCTACAGAAATGTATATCTATTGTTTTTCCTCTTGCCTCTCCAGAGTCTCTCTTGACTTCACGCGAGTTGGGATGACCACTCTCATTACTTGCAAGTAATTCTGTATTCAATAATTCTCCTGTAATAAACTTTTTAATACTTTTACTCATTCCAGACTCTTGGTAATTTTTTTCTACAACAGGTGGAACTTGGGTGACTAACAATGCCACCTGGGGTGTAGGACCCCAGGAAATTAAAGGATGCTAGGCTCGCTCCTGTTGAACACACAGATGTGGGTGCGGGTTAAATATGTTTTTAATACAAAAAATCTAAATATCTTAAATTAAAATTAAACCACACAAATATAAAAATCTTTATTCAAATAAAAGGCTAAACGCTAAATAGCCAAACATATATATGAGACTAGCTGTGGCCAACAGTGGAGGGGAAACTTCAGGTGTGCCACCACTCTCAACTCATGAACACAACAAACCTCACTGCAAACTTAAACATGGAGCCCTTGTGTACCCAGTGCATCAAACCAAGCACAAAGTGGGATTCCCAAAGCACAAATTATTAAAAGAAGACCACAAATTAAAACCACAGCAGAATGAATAAAGCCAAATTGATCAATTTATACAGAAAAAGAAAATGAAACTACTACCAAAGATAAGCTAAACACAGTTGTAACTAACAAACCAAAAACCAACCCCCCCCCCCCCCCCCCCCCAAAAAAAGAGAAACAAAAAAAGAAAAAAAAAAACAATCAGCAGCTGGTGACCTGAAAAACAAAAAATTAATACAAGTCCAAAAGTTACTTTTATAAATATTGCCCACTGCCCTACTCTAGTGATATTACTATCGAGCATGTGACACTGAAGTGTTGCAAGCATTGTCCTGATAGGTTGACAAAAGTCACATGACCACACCAACCAAGGCCTCAGTATGACATATGCTTATTGATCTTCTCCAATTTTGAAGGGACTAAAGTTGTTAATCAGCAAATGCTTTAAAATGGATTCAATCGCACTTTAAAACATCATCATTTCAGATTGACCAAAAGCCACACATTAGAATGATTTTAGCTTTTGGGAAACAAATGTCTGCGTGAGATGCTGTTGCCAGAGTAGCTGCTGAATGAGCTTGGAGTATGAAAGCTTGAGAAAAGCGTTGGTGGTGCCTTCAACATCACAGGTAGGCTGTATTTCCCTTTCTTTCCGTGAAGCAGGAAGCCAGACTTCACAGACTGTGTAAATGAAGAGTAGAGAGGGAGGAGTCTGATTAGGTTTTAGTTAATAATTTCAGACATTAACACTTTATCAAATGAAACCATTTTCTTGTAGCCTTTGTTTAATGTGCTGTGACTTCCACTTTCAGTTTGGATACAATACAACATAGTATTATAGAAAATAACATGTGCGTAGAGGTATCTGTGTGTAAAATAATTTAATAATTTGGCCATTAAAAGAAGATGTTTGGCCGGTGGATTTTTTCATCTACCGGTGAGGCAAAAAGTTAATTTCGGACACTGGGTGTGGGCATGATCATTGCCCCCGACTTGGTGCCTGTATGTTGGGGTTTACCCTGGTGGACAAAAGGGTAGCCTCCCTCTGCCTTCATCTGGGGGCATGGGTCCTGACTGTTGTTTGTGCTTATGCACCAAATGGCAGTTCAGAGTACCCACCCTTTTTGGAGTCCTTGGAAGGGGACTCCCTCGTTCTGCTGGGGGACTTCAATAGCTGCGTGGGCAATGACAGCGAGACCTGGAGGGGTGTGATTGGAAGGAATGTCCCCCCTGATCTAAATCCGTGTGTTGTTTTTTGTTGTTGGACTTCTATGCTCGTCATGGATTGTCCATAACGAACACCTTGTTAAGACATAAGAGAGTCCACATGTACACTTGGGACCAGGACACTCTAGGTTGCAGTTCGATGATCACCTTTGTAGTCGTGTCGTCGGACTTGTGGCAGCATGTCTTGAACATTCGGGTGAAGAGAGAGGTGGAGCTGTGAACTGATCACCATCTGGTGGTGAGTTGGCTCAGATGGTGGGGGAGGATGCTGGTCAGGCCTGGCAGACCCAAGCATGTTGTGAGGGTCTGCTGGGAACGTCTGGCAGAGTCCCCTGTAAGAAAGAGTTTTAATTCTCTTTCCTGCAGACCTTCAACCACGTCCTGGGTGAGGCGGGGGACATAAAGTCTGAGTGGGCTGTGTTCTGTGCCTCTATTGTTATGGCGGCCAGCTGCAGCGGTGGGTGCAAGGTTGTCGGTGCCTGTTGTGGCGGTAACCCAAGCTTGGTGATTCAGGAGGGGCTATGAATTGAGGTGGCTCTGGTCAGGATGCTTCCTGGATGCCTCCCTAGTGAGGTTTTTCGGGCACATCCCGCCGGTAAGAGGCCCAGAGGAAGACCCAGGGCACGCTGGATGACCTACATCTCTCAGCTGGCCTGGGAAAGCCTCGGGATCCCCCCGGATGAGCTGGTGAATGTGGCCGGGGAGAGGGAAGTCTGGGTTTCCCTGCTTAGGCAGCTGCCCCCTTGAGCCAACTGTATATAAACGGCAGACAATGGATGGATGGATGGATGGATGGATAGACATGTAAAGGACTGGCCGCTATTTGCAAGATAATGAAGGAAGGTTTGGAAATGATCAAGGAAATATACCTATTGGAAACACAAGATTTTTACTGTTATTTTTACAGATATAACATTTTATCGGTGAAAAAATAAAAACTGATGCAGAATCAAGTAAACAGCTGTCAGACCTGTTTAACAGAGCATATAGTTCAGATAAAGATAGAGGCATTATTTCTGGTATATATAAAGGACTCAAATAAAAAAAAAACATTCTATTCACTATATATTAAATCTAAATAGGAAAAGGAGGGAGGAATGAAAATTATGGAAGAAAAACGGATTGCAATATTGGCATATCAAAGGAAATGCAGTAGTTCACTTAGCTGGAAAGAATTTAGTTGGAAAAGTCTGAAAAGATATTTTATTACACCTCACCAGAAATTTCACTATAAAGGTAATTCTCCAATCTGCTGGAGAAACTGTGGAACTATAAATGCACATATTAGTGGAAAGGAATATGGCTTCAACAGGAGAGCCCAACTGTGTCCGCTCCCGATGTGCCTTTCAGGTATAAATGTCTGTGGGAATGGGTTAAAGTGACATGTAGTGTAAAGCACTTTGAGTAATCAACATGACTGGAAAAGCGCTATATATGTACAGTCCATTTACCAGTCCATTTATCTGATCTTATAGCCAATCGCAACTTTTCAATTGCAATATGAAACAGGAGGACAAAGAAAACCATGCCTAATGGTTTTCCATGCTTCCATTAAGAAAAAAACACTTGGTGGTGCTCTGAGGTTTCCAAATAATAATAGTAATAATCAACATTCAATATTGACTACTAAAATGAATATTTTATCTAAACATTATTAATGTTTAATGATGCTAGATCACTACATAATACATAGCATATTTTAAGCTGGTTATAAATTACTCACACTCTTAACTGATCTCTTATTTTTCTCACATTTTTCTAAAAGCCCATACAACATTTACCACAAACTTGGATGAATTTATGTCCCAAACTGCTCCATAATTACAAGCAGGAATATCACTCATCTCAATTCTACACTTTGCTGAGAGATAGCATCATTTCCATCTCCCTGCAGGGTTCACAAATGTACTTTCAGAAATGTATTTAGTGACTGGTTTCAGTTTGTTTGCTTTTTTTTATAGGTGAAATCTATCAATAGTTGTGCATATTTGCAGTTGTATGTTGCAGTTAAACTGAGGCCCTTATAGAATATATAGCCTGTAATAAGTTGGTTCTGTCTCATTAATGTTACATTGAAAAAGAGGCGGCTTGGTTTTACCAAGTGTGGCAACATTTAAATTTGATAAGAGAGACAGTGCAGCAAAATATTCTGTTTGTGAAATTATAGCCTGCAGCTCCTGCAATTTAGACAAGTGTGTCTTTTTCTTTTTCTTCACAACCTGCTTTTTGCACAGTATATAATAAATGTTATAAAGCACTTATGATATTTCCAGCCCCCAGAGGGACATTACATTTCAAAAAGGCCCCCTTCTGCAGAACAGGGCTAGAATAAATTATGTTAAATTTCATTGAGTCAGATTTCAAATTTCTTATTTTTGAATTGTAAATAGTGGGACTTGTTACCAGGCTTTTGTCCCAGCAGGGTGTGTTCACACAAAATAGTAATAGTCATCTTACTTAACTCAATGTTTACTGGATGTTTGTATTTTGCTGACTTTACAGCTTTGACATGTAATGGATGGACACAATTTTTGGGGAACTTAAAAAAAGAAAATCTGTTTATTTTTTCTTATTTATGCATTTGTTTGTTTGTTCAATTATTACATGAAGGATTGTTTTATGTAAATGTTTCAAATATTTTTTATTTT
The DNA here is from genome assembly GCF_017639745.1 of Melanotaenia boesemani. Classification (NCBI taxonomy): domain Eukaryota; kingdom Metazoa; phylum Chordata; class Actinopteri; order Atheriniformes; family Melanotaeniidae; genus Melanotaenia; species Melanotaenia boesemani. The sequence continues at coordinate 15,182,102 of NC_055685.1, forward strand.
TTTCCCTTTATTTCTTGGTTTTGGTAAATATGTATGAATGAATTTAGTTAGTCTCTTTTGTTTTTGTGCAAGAATGGCCAGAAAGACACCAGAGCATCTAGGAGACTGTGAAAGCATGTGGAATAAGAAAAAGATGCTCTGATTTAAAGAGACAAAAACTGAACTGAGATTTTAAGGAAAAAACTATGTGGTGTAAGTACAGCCAATTCCATCACCCCGAGGTGGCAGGATTACGTCCATCAACAGGTCCTGAAAAGCTAGTCAGAATTGAGGGAATGAAGGATAGAGCTAAGAACAGCCAATTTATCAGGAAAACCATGTTTTAGTTGTATTTTTGTATGAGTAATAGCCAAAGTAAAAATGTAAGCTCAAATATGAAATGAACATTTGTTTGTTTCACGATTGTTCACAAATGTTTTGCACTTTCAAAGCGGTGAGACGCCTCTGAATAAGATTATTTGGAAAGAAGAACTTGGCAGAGCCATAGAAGATTATGAATGGCCTCCAGCAAACATGACACGTGATTTGATCTTGTTCCTGCCTTAAAGGCTAATAAATAACTATTTTCAAACATGTCTCTGTGGCATTAAACAAAGTATTGACACATTTTGCAGATATAGCCATCTTTGGAATATGTCCAGACAGTCACAACAATTAGCAAGACAACAGAAGACACCACTGCCTTTGCATCTTTAATAGCACAAAAGAGAATACTATTAGACTGGAAGTCATCATATGGCCCCAAATTATCTTTAGGGCTTCAAGATCTTGTGCATTTTTAGAATTTGGAAAAAACAAACAAACAAACAATAAAAAAAATACTAAGTGTACTTTAATGCAATGCATCCGAACCTAGGGTCCCCCAAAGAGCACAGGGGGTCCCTAAGGCTTTGAACATTAAAGCCATTGTGATTAATGTCCACAAATTGTCTCTTTTTTAAGGGAAAAAAATAAGGCTGTATATTGTTCATCAAAGGACAGGACTCAACCAGAATACATTTGAACTAAAACTGAGATTGATTTCAGCTCAGGGTGAAGTAGGGGGTCCATGGCATTTTAGTATATGCATGAAGGTGGTCCCCGAGGAAACCACTGCTCTAAGAGAGTCACCTAAAAAATGTTGAGACTCGTTAAAATCCACTTTTAATTTAGTTGAATTTCCAGCGAGGGTTATTTAGTACAGGTAGGATACAAGGTGAATGGCAAATTAGTTGTCATTCTGGGGCTCCTCTCTAGGAAAATCTGCCAGTGTTCAGTTATCTTTCATTAACCATATTTTCACAAATTTGTGACCAACTTCTGACCTTTTTGTTTTTCTTATTTTGTTTTTTTTTTCATCTAATTAATTTATTTTAATACTTAATTGTATTTATTTTGTATTATGTATGCATTCATTTTTATATTATTTATTTGATATCTAACTGCATTTTATTTTATTTGGTTTTTCTTTTTCCTTATGTTTTACTGTATTTTTTCTTTCATATAATTGTCAATAAATTTAGGTGTTAGGAGGTTAAAAAGTAAAACAAAATGCTGCATGTAATATACAACTTTCTGCCTGAACTTGTACCAGCACCTTTATGCCCCACATCTCTAAATGTCAGAAAACCTCCCTCGCTAACATCCATGCTAACATTAACAGGATGCTTTTTATGATACATTATCAACCCAGTTTAAACATTGTCTTTGACCACACAGATGTTGAAAACTTAAAAAAATGTAAAAAAAAAAAAAAAAAAAAAAAAAAAAAAAAACAATACAAAACAATACAAAACCAAAACAAAACAAAAACAAAAACTGGCCTAAGTAGTTGAAAAACTGCTAAATGAATGAAGAGGAAAGTAGGAAAAATGAGAGCAGCTCTTCCTGCATTATTTATTTTTATACTATTTATTTTGAGATCACAAATTAATATTCTGTCATTTCCATATTATGAAGCTTGTTCTTGTCCATGTGATAACAAAACATATTTTCTCATTATTTTGAGAAAGTGACCTTTTCTCGACTTACAAAATACTGCAACTAGTCAGAAGCTTTGTTTTCTCAAGATCACAAGATGATCATAGCGAGCTTGACAATGAACAGTTAGCGCCTAATTTAACTGATAATTGTCGCACTGGTCAGAAGCTAAATTCTCTCAGTTTCTATTATATAAGAAAGAAAGAAACAAACAAACAACAACAACAAAAAAAATATACCTGAAAATGAATTCCTTTGTGGACTGCTGGTTTAAAGCTTTTTAGCTGACTACCAGTAGTATAAATTTGTCCTCTGTGGAGGACATTTGTAAAGCTGAATATCTCCATCCCCCTTTCAAGCTATTAAACCCACTCATTTTGTTCTCTAAAAAGGACATCCAGGGCTTTTGAATGGTACCACATTTATAGGGGTGGGGCTTTGGGAACATCCTGTTTTTCCTCAAGGAAAATGGCATTAATTACCACAATCACATTTCATAAGAAGAGGAAAAGTAAGTGCATAACTTCTTTTTGTGCAGATGTAGACCTGAGGTTTTATTGTAATATGTCTTTATGATATCTCTTGAGAACACATTAAACCATTTTCTAAATGAATATAACAACATTTTACCAAAACATTTAAGAGTTTGAGAATTGTCTTCTGTAGTGGACATTTGTAGCTATTTCCTGAATTTTGTTCTGTATTTTTCAATTAAGAAGAACGAGTTTCATTGTCAGAGTTTTCTCATTACCCTTCAAACAGTCGGGGAAATTAAAAAAATAATTGATTAAACAATTTTTTTTTCTGGTAGTCAGGAGGATATCACACATCAGAACTGTGATAAAATGGGAGGTGTAGCTGAAATGGGAATTTGAAAAGTGAGATCCCTGGTGGGGTTTTGATCAAATTCTGAATAAATTTCTTAATTAATCTTAATTTTGCCAGAATAACGTTGATTAGTCATTATATGGAACTGACTTCGTGTTCCTGCCTGAATCCTCTTAATGTTAAATAAAGCAAGTAGTTAAAATATAACGTATGTTAAAATTGGGAGTTATTCTCACAGAGCTATTGAGATTATTCAGAACTGTCAAACATTTACAAATTTTTAAGCAAGGTGTTAAATCTGATCGGGATTTCTTTCTGATACCGAGCTGTAAAAGTAGACAGAAAAAAGACACAAAGCAGTCATAAAACTGTGACCACAGACTTCCTTCAAAAACAGGAAAGAAGAAATGCGTGGAATGAAATTGCTTACAGTTGATAAATGAGAACCAGAAGAACTTGACTGCCTTTGGTTATACATTTCATCACCCATATAGGGTGAAGATGAACATTTCAGTATAAGGCATGCCATGTCTGTTTTCTCAGTACCAGAAATATTCCTGAGCTTCATAGACAATACTTCAAACAAGTGAAGCCACAACTAGCCCCAAATCGTGTTAACGCCCTTTAGCATATTTCACACTACAGCACACTGTTCTTATTGACGGCGGTGGCTTTGTTCTTTGGGCCCAGCACTCTAATCCCCTTAAAACCTTATGCCAGCTGGTTATTGTGTCATCTGAGTGTTCAGATGGCTGATGTAAAGATTTCACAAGCACAGCTGATTGCAGTCAGATCTGTTGAAGACACGTATAGTCTACTTGAGCCATGAGAGCACCAACAGAGTGGCAATCTTTTCTGTGATTTTACTCTGATTAGGCTCTATTTAAAACCATGGGGTAAGATATCACGATGGGTGGAAATTGTTTTCTTTTAGTCTTCCCAGTAAGGACCTTCTCAGGAAGAGAACAAAGAAGAAAATCTTGGAGAAAAAGCATTAAAGAGTTTGCAACTGAGAATTTAAAAAGCTTTATAGTACTTGGCTAATGTGCTTAAAAATGTTGGGGGGGGGGGGGTTATTGGAGCATATCGGAACATTTAGTTAATTCCCAGCAAAGGTGAAAGTACTGAATTGACTGGAGGGGCTTTCCTTTTAAACTTAACTGTATGTTTCTGTTGCAAAGAAAGGGAAGATATTTGGTCTGTAATGTTTCTCTGCTTGCAAATCTGTGGTAATCTACCAAATAATTCTGCTGCACTGCTGCTGTGTACGACACTGACAACAATACTCTTCTTTGAAAAAACAAAAAAAGACAAAATAATGTGTACTGGAGACCACGGGAACAGAATATTTCTCCACCTAATAATGTAGAAGATTGACATGGCTTGACAGGATGATAGGAAAGATGACAGCACGGGTTATTTGTGCATTATAAGATAAAAGCATATTTTCTCACCTAATTTGTTACAATGCAATTTAAAAAAATATGACAGTACAATGGAATTATATTTATATATTTATTTGATTCAGTCTTTTGGTTCTTCTGCTTTTCCTATGTGCCTTACAGGATGTAGACAAGGTTCTGCTGTATCATAAACATGAGGGTTATTTTTTGTGAGTAATTGTATATAGTTGATGTTTCTTTTCTTTCTTTTTTTTTTTTTTTTTTGGCTGCTGCACAGCCAGGCAGGAAGATACATTCTATGAGAGTGATAATTCAAAAGTCTCTCATCTTATTTCAAGGTGAAATGGAGAAAATGACACATGAACTCACAATAGCATGCAATGTGATAATCTGGTGTACATCTTGTCCCAGACAAGCAAGGCTTCGCACAGGAAAAGCAGCATTATAAAGGGAGCCATTAAGTTTGGGGACTTGAATAAGTCAGAGTTGTTCATGAAATAGCTTGGGATGAAAAAGAGTTTTAATTAACATAACTTTAAACAGTTTTAATTGTGACCTGCTGTGTGGATGTCCTTCAGTCATAATAAACTCTGCTCATACAACATGTCAAAGGAAATGTTGGCCAAGAAATATCTGAGAAGAAAAGGTATAATCAAATATTATTAATCACAAGGCAATTAAAGCAGGAATCAAATGAGTTTTAGAACTAAAATTAAATATAATTTTATATGACAGTGCTATGACTTTGTTAGGTAGGTTACAGTAGTAGTTTAAACATTAACTAATGTTTGCTTGTGAAATATTTGCAGCTTAGAAGGTCAAAGGTTAATGACCAAAAGATAAATGGTTGGTTTTCTGGCCTGTGGGGAATATTGTTTCTTGCAAAAGCACCTGAAATAGATCTAAAATATGATTCATTATATTTATCCATCCATTGAAATTACTCGCTTATTCCAGTACAGGGTCACTGGGGGCTGGAGCCTATCATAGCTGCTATTAAGCAAAGAGGCAGGATGCAGGTTGTCAATCCATTACAGAGATAACATAGAGAAACAAACAATCACTCAGAGAGAGAAAAGAAAAGCTACCAAACAGGCATGTTTTTGACTGTGGAAGGAAGCTAGACTACACAAAGAAAACCCACCCATGCACAGGGATAATACGCAAAACTCAACACAGAACAGCCCATGCTGAGATTTAAATAAAAGAACCTTCTTGCTGTGAGGTGGGTACTGACCACCGCTCCACCATGCAGCACCATTTACTCACTGTAATGATTTTTTAACATTCTTTATTGAAAAAAGCATTTTTTAACCATGTCCAATTGTCTACCTACTTCTTACAAATATCTGATTCCTGCTGCCCTGGTGAAGACTGCTCCTACCTTCCTATAACTTATACGTGCAATAGTGAACTGGGAATCTGTACCACCTCTACTGTGTGCAATGCTTGTTTATATTGTTTTATTTAACTTATCTTATTGTTGTTATTGTTACATTTATTGCATTCTTTTTGCCTCTATTTTGCTTTGTACCTGTATATATTGTGTCTTGTGCTTGTCCTGCTTTACTGTTGGTGTTGTATTGCTGCTGGTACCCAAATTTCCCTGAGGGCTCTCCGAAGGGATTAATAAAGTATTTCTATTCTATTCTATTCTATCAGCTGAGCTAAATTAATGCTTTAATGACATTTATATGTTGCTCACGTTTCACTGAAATTTTCAAACTAATCTCACCTATAATAAGTTAATGGATCAGATTGGCTGAAGTGGTTTCCACCCTTGAATACTCTTTGAATTAGGAAAAATCCCCACTCCTTATCCGATGGCACAGTATACCAATTTTCTCTTTATCTTCCCCTCCTTGAGTCCCGTCACATCCTCCACCTCCTGTTTGACCTCCACATGCTATGTCAAGCACAATGTTCGCCATGAGCCCTGCTTATAGTGAAAATGACAGGAAGAGAGAACAGCTGTCTTTTGTCTGGACAAGCGAGACGGATTAGGTCAACAAGGTCAGTTGTGTCCACTTTGCATCAATGTGATTACAAGTGCTGTTAAACTTGCTTTCAGACTGAAACCAATTAGGAGCAAAATATTAGAGAAGACACCAGCTTGGCCCAGTTTAACCAGAATTTATCTATCCCAGTTAATAAACCATTAAAAAAGACAGCAACAGTAATGCAGGGTGCAGGTATCATCTTTAACAAAACACTACTGACAGTATGTAAATGCACAACTGTTTAAATAACATTACACTGACTTTGATAGAATTACAGAAACACAATTTGATCTTTTTTTTTCGTCATTTAAAGAAAAATCTAATATTTTTTTAAACTTAATGAACAAACAAGCTCAACTGATATGGATCAAGCAAATGTTGATTTGCAAATATATATTTTTGCAGAAGCAACCTTTAATCACATTTTAAATTTTTCCTGCTCACTAGTGTTATTCTGACCTTGCACTTATTCTTCATTTTACAGTCAGGAATGATTCCTTTGTAACAAAATGTGAACTAGGTAACGCTTATATTTTGCCTGCCCCTACTTTTTCAGTACATGCTTGACAATTTGCTGCTCCTTATGTTTAGAATAATAAGCTTTTATTGGACTTGTAGTAATTTGTAAGGGCAGTATTAGGAGTTGTTATCCTCCTCACACAATATCGAGATGTTCCTTGATGGCATTTTGTTAAAGTTTTTCCACAACACTGTTTCTTGTGCTAGATAAACACTCTACCACAGGGACTTTTTCCCCTCCTTGAATTAATACAGTTTGATCCCTTTAAACAAGCAGTCCTGAGGCTTGAATTAATGGATTTCACTGTACAAAAGACTGAATTTCAAATAATCATAATCCATAAGTCATTAGAGCCTTGGTTACTGTAGCTGTGAGGAGGAAAGCACCCACAGTTTCAAATGAGAGATACAGTGAACATAACAGGGCACTTACAGTTGAATTCATCCAAACCTGACAACAAATGTCAAAGTATATAATTTTATAGTGTATTTTATGTGTGGAAGACATTTTACTTATTATGCTCTATATATTATATTATAATCACACATATAATTACTTCCTTTATTATATACATTTATTCTTTCATTTATTAATTGTATTCATACTGATTGTTCCTATATTACACTTATTCATTGTGCATTGTGCTCTGTTCTGACTCTGTTTAAAGTTCAATGAAGGGACAAAGTGACCTCCAATCTCCTCAGAACTTTGATAGTGGGTGCAGGCTGGTATTGGTACAGATGAAGATCTGGAACATGGTTTAACTCTTTAATGCTAACATAGGTTGGTTGCGACACCAATCTACAGATTCTGTGGAAGGGAGGCTTCACTCTGTCCTGGTCTTATCTGTTCAGAATGAACTTCAATGATAAACAGAAAGGTATAAAACTTTTGTCTGACTTTGGTCCAGCAGAGTCTCTCCTGACTTCATGCGGTCAGGATGACCACTCTCATTACTTGCAAGTAATTTGTCTGTGTTCATTTTTCCTTTAATAAATCTTGTTACTCATTCCAGACTCTTGGTAATTTCAAGGAGTGAAAATAAGATAAGATGAGATCCTTTACTGATCCCACGGTGGGGAAATTTCACTATTACAGCAGCTCAAACACAAAGTAAAAGAGACATTAAACAATAGACAAAATAAAAAAAAAACAGACACAAAAAACAGTATGTACAATAAATAGTAAATAATAATAATAGAAAAAGAAAGAAATGGTATTTATATACACAGCCTCACCCAGTTTGATGTGCAGTGGTGAGGTGTTATTACACAAATGAATATGGATATATAGAAGATATGAATTAACCGTATAAGTAATCGAGTGGAATGAAAAAGGACCACAAAGTGCAAACTTCGGACATCAGTAAACATCAGTGCAATGATAAAAACTCAGTAAACATCAGTCCTACTGAGACATGACAATGTTTGTTACAATAACAGAATTATAGTGCTGCAGAGGCGCTCCGTCCTACACCTTAGATCGGGGGTAGCCAACGTCGGACGTCAAGAGCCACAATCCTGCAGGTTTTCCATGCATCCCTGCACCAACACACCTGACTCAAATTAAATGGATCCAGCCTATAAGGATCTGCACAATGACTCATTAGTTTAAGTCACGTGAGTTGGTGCAGGGATGCATTGAAAACCTGCAGGATTGTGGCTCTCGAGAACCGACGTTGGCCACCCCTGCCTTAGATGTCTGAATCTGTAACTGAAGGAGCTGCTTAAGGCCCCCACAGTCTGATTCAGTGGGTGGGAGGTGTTATTCATGATGGTGGACAGTTTGGCCAGAGCCCTCCTCACCCCCATCACCTCGATGGGGTCCAGGGGGCTGCCACAGACTGAGCTGGCTTAGACTTATTAGTCTGTTGAGCTCTTCTTGTCCCTCACAGAACACCCCCCTCCCCAGCACATAGGAGACCACAAACGCCACCACAGTCTCATAAAAAGTCCTCAGTAGTGGCCTGCACACGCCAAAAGAACCCAGCCTCCTCAGCATGTAAAGATGGCTATGACCCTTCTTGTAGAGCGAGTCAGTGTTGTTAGTCCAGTCTAGTTTGTTTGGACACCCAGGTACTTGTACATCCTCACTCTCTCGATGTCAAGTCCCTGGATGTTCACCAGTGCAATGTTGGATGAGGGTTTTCTGCTGAAATCGATCACCATCTCCTTTGTTGTTCAGTCAAACTTTGTGTAGGGAAAATAGATCATCACAGCTGGGACTAACAGCTGATCGATGGAGAAGCGCTAATGTCGGAAGGAGACGCCGCCAAACATTTCTGTCACACTGTTTAGTGGAGTCGGGGAAAAACTAAGAGACATCCATAAGAGACTGGAGAGGCAGCTGGTAAGAGAATAAATTCTTTCTGATTTTAAGAATGATCGCTGATCTGCCAGTTGACGGACTGATTTCATGTAGCGATTAATCCAGCGCTGTGACGAGGATGACGGCTCTCTGCCACTGTGAACTTTTTGAATGACAGAGCTTCCTGTGCTGGACTTATGAGGAGGATTAAGTGTTATTAATGTGTGTAGGCAAATGCTACTCTTGTGCTAAATGGAGCAAATGCTACTTCTGTGCTAAATGGTGATTTTTAATTTAATAGAAATATTGACATCAGTTGGGTAAAAATTTTTTTTGACATTTATACTATGCACATAGAAATAATGAAATGCATTTATTTGTTTTTTTTATTCCAAAGAATTGTTGTGTGTAAATTGAACCATAAGTTATGTGTATTCCTTTTGTTTCATTTGAAGGTTTTTCAACTGATAAAAGACCAAAAAAAAATTGGCAAAGGAAACATATTTCACAACTGTTCTTCCTACTAAAGTCTAAATAAAGAAAAGAAAGGAAAGAAAGAGGAAAAGAAATGATTGACTGCTGTTTGGTTATTCGAGTGAAGTCCGGTGTAGAGCTCCAGGTGGATGTCATTCCTTATCAAGTTGGGGAAAATTGAAATAATACTAAAACAACTTGACATTTGTCTTGCTGGCATTGACTTGAAAGCAATTCAGCTCATACCAGTCCACAAAGTCCATGATGACAAGATTTCCTTTCTACAATTTTTCTTGTAAACCAAACAAAAGGCATAGAATTACTATATATGTTATTACTGTTATTATTTTCTTTCAATACTTTATTTTCTTTCTTTCTTTTTTTTTTTGTCCAGCACCTATAATCACAATACCAATCACCATAGTGCAGTGATGTCTCCAACAAAAAAGAGCCTTCAACAGAGTGAACCACTCTGCCTGCACAAGATTTCTCCATATTTGAAAATAAAGAGGCAGCAGCAGGTGGTCTGTCACAAATCTGTTCACTGAGCAAAAAATTAGCCATTTCTGACTAAGAGGTACAGTACATTGAGTGCCTAATGAACAAGGAATTTACATTATAAAGGTTGAATGACTTAACGTATCTGGAGGAATATGATGTTTACCACCTGTTGTTCTGCTTGTCAAACCATTCAAAACCATTTGCATGTTGTGAATAATACAAACAGCAATGATATATGTATTAAACAAAAACCCATTTACAAAAAGGAATTCTTTGTTTTTTTTCTTCAGGATGGCTAAAGTTCACAGAAGAGTGAGTGAATAGCAAAGTTGAAAAGAGATGGCTCACTTTGACCACAGGATGCATGAAATACAGGAGCAAGAACATAGCCAAGGTGACATCAAACATTGCCTTGTAATGCATTCTTCTGAAGCAACTTTGTCCTTTTGAACACAGTTAACTTGGGTTTTTTGAAATACCAAAAAATGGACAATACACCATTCCAAATGGTAGCAATTTGTCAATCACAGGGGTTCTTCAGGGATGAACCCAGGCTTTGTCACTGTAGTAAATATAACACTGGATAATGGCAACCACATACAAAACCAAATATATTTGAATACTTTTCCAGGTTTATGGGCATATAAAGACACAATTTTCTGTGACTGCTTGTAAACCCAGCACTCCAAGTTGACCATTACTTACCAAATCTCCATGGAAATTTGCTCAGTTGTTCAGCTGGTTGGTTGCAGAACAAAGCTGTGAATCAGAAAAAGCTTATTTTCTAAACAATGTCAAACAATTACGTTCTAAAGCACATCATTTTCTCTTTCAGTGACAACACAATTGTTAGAACTGACATCAATATATAATAAAATACACTCACACAAAGATTTTGCTATCAGCTTTGCACATAGCTAACTGGATTTAGAAGAAATTATTAGTCTTTAGACCAGTGGGATGTGCAACCTTTCCAGTTTGTCAGTCTCATTTGGCTGTTCTCTTTGCACTCACATGTGGTGGACGGATAAGCCAAGGTGCTAAAAAAATCTAATTCAATCAAAATATTCTGTGTGCAGTTGTTTTATACACAGCATGTCTTCACAGGTTACATATGGTCGGACTAGTTGGAGACTCCAGTTATAATCAAGCCTGTGTGTGTTTGGAAATTCAAACCAGTGAGTCAGGAAATGTGTCATACCATTTAGACCTGTTTAAAACTCATCACGTCTATGCCAGCTGCTCTGCTGCAGTGTTTATATGTATGAGATGAAACTTGTTTCACACATTTCTTTTTATCATTGATTCATTAAGAGTTTGAAATTGTTTGAGTCAAACCTCTGTTCAAAAATACATCAGAGTGAGTTAGAGATAAGATTAGAGACTTAATGTTATGCAAGAGGAAACACAGCTCTGTTGTCATTCTCTCAGGTTTGATAATTAACAAGGCAAACAAATTACAAATTATGTGGTTAGCTGAGTTTCATGTTAGTGTAAAATCTACAGAATAATAAAAAGGTGGATTTAATAAAAAGTATTTTAAAACAACTACAAATTCTCTATTATTATTATCATTGATCATATTATTATTTTTGACTGAAAACAGTTAAAACATAAAAAATCAACAACACAAAAATAAGTTAAATATAGCAAGTAGAAAATGGATTTAACTTGTGGGGAGTGTAAAATGCTATATCCTGACATCAGGACCTACAGTTGTAAAAAGCACGTTCTTTTCTCTATTCTTTCCAAGAATTTGTGTAAATCTCAGAAAGATGAGCTACATTATAACTCTAGAACAAAAATGATCTTCCTTTGAAATCTTTGTTTTTACATTCCTCCACTTAAATCAAGTGTTCATGGAGCTCTTTAAGAAAATAGATTGGGGTTAAACACAAGTCATGAACACATCTACAAGTGCTTTCATCTGAACTACGTTTTGACAGTTTTTTTGGGGCCTTTTCCATGACCATCAGTACACGGTGTGTCACAGCTCAGCTCCATTCTCCTCTGGATTTTTATTTTTTTATTTTATTTTTTTTTTATTGCACATAGTATAGCATATTTGGGACAAAGTTTTCAAAATAAATTCTAATACTAAACAGCCATGGATGGTCTGGAAGGAGCTTTTACCTGTGGCAGAAAAAAACGATTGAAGCACAAAAACACTGCACAGACTGAAACACTTCTTTGTATTCATAAGAGAGAAATTCTTTTCAGCTTTGCTCAGTTTACAAATTTGTGAGCAGAAGACACAGATATCCTTTTATGTACCTGAATGATGAATTCAAGAGCATGCTTTTAAACTTACAGCCTGGGTTTAAACATGGCTTCTTTTTTTTTCCTCTGCTGTACATTTGTTTTGCTCTCTCTGAAAAGCTGTCAAACACCCCAAAGCCAGTTGCAAACTCACAAAGTGAAATGACCTCTTTTCTAATAGGGAAATAGCAGGAAAGTTATGTGTCATATCTCTATGCCAAAACTTTACCTATCACCAAAGTGGTAAACAGCTGATCCCACCCATGTGGATGGGTAGGTTTTAGAGACTATGTATAAGCAGATTTGTGTTGCGTTTCAGTGCCATTTGTCAAAATTTCAGTAACCGTAAAACAGTTCAGAGAGTAGAATATGAACTAATCTTAAAGGCATAAAGTTAAGGACCGATAGAGACAGTATAAATTTGTGAAGTGACAAAAGAAAGGTAACATTTTTCAAATGTATGGGTGATTACAATTTCAGCTGAGCGAAACTTTTACAAAAATCAAAAATATTCATCTACTTGTTGTAGAGCAGCTGGTGCAAAACTCAAAGCTATATAGATATTCTGACTCCTTCAATCTTCTACCAATAATCAGTAACGTTGGGCTCTTTCAAGCTGGCTGATACTTTATAATGAGTGTTCACAAAGCAGGAGAAAGATTAAAGAAGACAACAAATTACTTGCAGATAGTTGTTTTCTACATGGTTGCATTTAAGCCCAAATAGGCACAGACGTTTTTGCAACCAGACCCATACTCAGCGAGAACACAATGCAAAAAGGCAATTTTTAAAAAGGTTCAGTGTAACAGCAAACTAGCAGTTTTCTATTATTATTTTCAATTGGCAGGTTCACATTGTTATTATGCATGTAAGTGTCTGACAACATTATGGAAACAAATTCTCTGCAGAGTTTTACAGAAGGTGTTAAATGGAAAGTGAATAGCCCACATGTGAATGAGAGATAGCTGTTCTGGGAAAGGTAGATTACATTTCAACAGACATATCACTGCCTGTGGTTTTCTAAAGTGTGGCAACAAGATGTCAATTCTCCCTTTGCATATATTTCTTAGACCACCATTGAGGGACCACCAAGACACACTGAAGTTGTGCTGCGAGCTGATGTAAACACTGTCTGTTCACCGTGCCTTGGAAACTCTTGAAACTTATTACTTGGGCAACTCCCGAAGTTGAATACACCAGAGTATCTCTTCCTAGGGAGACATGCTGCTCCAAGGTTGAAGAGACCTGCTGTTTACTGTATAGAGGTATTTTTTTTCACCAACCTTTACCCTCCTCTTGCAGTTGCAATCCCATCTTTGATTGTCTTCTATATGATTTGTAGAAGTTCTTTTGTACACTAGCTGAAATAAATAGCATCAAGTCAAACGGCCATCATGTTTATGAAAATTTCAGAAGTATTCAGAATGGGATGTGGAGATAAATTAATATTAGTAGTTCCTCCTTACTAAATGATAGAGACCAAAAGGGATGTTAAAACTAAGACAGGAAGAAGTGAATCAATTTAATTTAAAAAGCAATGATTGATCCAGACCGAAAATATTGATCAAACATGGAAACACTGTTTTAGTATTTTAATATAAATGGAAATGAGTGTGGTAACAGTGTGTGATATTGTTTTATCTTGATAGCTGGTTCCTGAATAAAATGAAATCAAATTCATATCATGGCCAAGTTTGTGATAAGAGCAAACATCCGATTATAATCCACTGAATCGATATGAGATAAAACTGCGATCAATGACAACAAAACCTTCCATGAAAATTGTTCATACGAAAGCAAATTAAAACTGTAATCTGACAGCAAAAGACCTTCAGAAGGATCAGTCAGACTCTGGGGTTATGGTAACCTGTTCAACCCTGCAGCAGCACCTGGACAAATAGGCTGTCATACGAGAGTCGTCCGAACAAAGGTTTTCCTCCATCCCCAAAGAAAATTCAATGTCAGGAGTTTGCCAAGTCAGTTCACTGTCATTTTGTACAATTAATATTGAGTCAATGTACACTATAAAGTAATACCAGAGCTCTTTACTTAGTGGAGAAACCAAACAATTGTATTCACATGAACATATAATTAAGCCTGTTGCTAATGTGAATCGGGTTACACTACATTACATTGGGGTTACAGACATTTGTGAAAAAAAGGGTGCAGATTTCATGAAGTGAGCATCTCTACTAGTAATCATTTGGCTGTGTCTATTTGGCAGTGTATATTATTCTTGTTCATTGTTGAGCTTATATTTTTGTTCTGTATTGTTTTTTCTTTTATGTATTTATTTATTTTTTGTTTGTCTATTCGCTGATTGGAGCTGCTCTTGAAAACCAATGAAAAGTTAACAACTAAAGGTGCTTTAATTTTTTCTTGTTTCGAAGCAGAAATGGAAAATTGTGTTTAAGTGTATGTTCTAAATATGTGGCATCTAGCCTGATGATGGAAATAAATATGTTGGCATAGGGTTAACTGGGCGGGCAGTTGGGCAGGTGCGTTGCTAGGCATAAAACTCTACTGGGGTCACAGGCCCCCTTTTTTGAGCATTAAAGCGTACTGCCTATTTTTCAATTCCAGAAAGTGGTCAATCACTTGACTGTGTCTCAGCTTTAGGAAAGTCAGGAAGAGTTGTGTCTTGTTTGGATGGTCATCTGCTTTAATTCAGCTTTGAAGTGACTGGGTCATTTTATTTAGAAGCTACTGAATTTTTTTTTTTTTCTTCCTTAAGAAATTATTAAAATCTCAATTATAATTTGAAGCAATTCATAAGATTTGGCACCTTGTATGAAAATAAAAAAAAATACAAGTTATTTGTCTCTGTTTACATCAGAAGTCCAGTTTTCTTTAGTATGAAAATATTGTTTTATGTCCTTTAATTTCACGGAAAGCCTGTCATTTGTTTGATGGTCCCTAAACGAGACGCTGCTCTAGTGCAAATGTGGAATATCCAACCTGAAACTGATTGCACTGCGATCTTAAGCTGCATTTATGCTCGCGCGATGTCTGAGTGCGATTGTTTAGGGTGTAGCTGATGCTGGGGAGTTTGTTTTAGCACTCGAGCATAGGGGTTACACGTAGTTTTGGTGTGTTGCAGTTTCTCCTCCTATCTGAAGGTGGCAGCAGGGGTGGTATCAGCCAGTAAACTCATCCGGTCAGAGTTCTTTTGATGGTTCACTTCAGTTCGATTTTCTGTTTTAAAACAACAATGGCATCCAGTATGGTTTAGTGTCTTTATTAGCTTGTGGAAGAAAACAAAGAAATAATTCGATTAGTCTCTCATCAACTTGATCCGCTGATTATTGTTTTAAAAACAGTGTTACCACACAAGTTCAGCAAGATGATCCAGATATCTGGCAGCACGTGATCCCAACCTGATCAATTACAAGGTACCTCCGCTTAACCATCTGCGAAGCAGGGGTGCACGTCAGGTCTGGAAGAGATGCACGTCGAGCCTCTGCGGAGCTACGCCGAGCCTACGACGGTTATGCAGACACAAACCTGCCTTTACGTCCCTCTTTCTCATCTCTTTGCTGCTTCCCTGTCTCTGCTTCAGGTGAAGAATTTCTTGATATCCATCTACAGAAGTCCCGTGATAATATGTTTCAGTTAGTATAAGGTCATTTGGTTTCATTTATAAAAATAATCTAAAATGGACTTTTTGTGACACATTACGAGACCTCAAACTGCGCTGTACGCTCCCCGCTCACCTAACACATCGAAGCATTGCGTGACGTGTGTGTAGTTCACCAGCTGCTCGTGCACGGTGACATGCAGAGACAGAATGTGCCCCTGAGCTGCATCCTCTATTTGGAGTTAACGCTCTTGCTACGCAATTGAGTTGAAATATATATCTTTTCCCGTCTGAATTATCTGAATTAATGTATGATAAATATTTATTGTTGAAAATTAATTGTAGCATTTATACTGGAGCATGTGCCCCAGTAAATGGGGTCTGGCGATGCCGATGCTGTCGGGCTATTTGGGGTTTTCGCAGGTGAGTGACCCTATACCTTAGAGGAGGTCTACGCTCTCTGGGTGCTTCTACTTTATCTATTTAATTACATCTTTGTTTGACAAGTCAACATGCCTCACATTGCTCCTCATACACTTTATCTGTAGTTTGGTTTTACAGTAAAACATCTCAGACAAAACCACAGATTTATCAATTTAACCTCTCCACTAGCCAGATCTAGTTTATGCTCTAGATCTGTCTGCTCGGAGCATCATTTATCAAACTAAAGCTTGCAACTTCATGTCTATCTTGAGAGTTGCTTATCTCACTGCTATGCAATTTGTGGACTTCGCTGGGCCAGCCTTTACTTTGCTTCCAAAAGTTAATGAGTCAGAGTCCATACCAGTTTTGTTTCATTTGTCTTTTTTCACAGCAGACAGTATTCTTGTAAATGAGGTGTGCAGTGCAATAAGACAGAATACCAGGAAACTGAAGTGCTTCAAGGCTGTAGAATTAAAATGTGAACTAAATTATTGACACCTGAGCTACGCCTACTGCAGAAGTGTAAAGAAAAAATAAGTAAATAAAAAAAAGGCCAATGCAGCCACCTTCCTTGAGACTGAAAAACAGTGTGTAAACCTGCTATTTCCAATCATGATAACTGTGATGACCTTCATCAGCTTTAACTGAGCTGATATGCTGTACATTTTTTAAGTAATTCTTGACATTTTCCTATAAATACATTAAAAGTAGTGGTTATAAAGACAAGAGCAAAGGCAGTTTGTAGTGCTGTTGCTTGCTGAGATCTGTAACATGATATAAAAACATTACCATGTCAACCAGATGCTTTTATTTGATTTTACACTGATTTTACACTGGTTTATAAAACTGGCGCTGATGTTGCAAAACCATTTCAGGCCAATTCCCTTTTTTTTTTATCTATTTTACTAGTTTTTCTTCCAAATTTGTAACCAATTTCTCTAACTGTAAGAATTAAAACTCTAAATATTTTTTTTTTACTTTTCAACCATTTTGAAATAAGATGACATGACAGAAACTTGTTACTTCTTGTTGGTACAGTTGAATTAAAGATTCGGTCCTTGTCAAACACCCTAAAGCAGCTTAAGCAGGTTTCATCTCAGAAGCAATCAATTTAGTTTTTAAACAGTGACACACACATATTTAAATTGGCGTAATTGGATTTGAGGAGAAGGAGGATGGCAATTTTCACAGATTACTCGTAAGTGACCTCGATCAGGAAAGATGGAGCATGACTGCCATTTAAGGGAATTTTCAAAGATTACTCACAATCGCTGCAACTACCCCATTTGATGTTTAGGTTAAGAAAACTCAATGTCCACACCAATAAAAGAAACAAACAGCTTGAACTTCCAAACATAAAGTGTGTACTTTGCAGTGAATTGACAGCTCTGTGCAGCTCACCACTGTGGTGGGTAAAGAATCCGTTATAAATAGGACTGACCTGCATCGTGGGCTGACACAAACCAGATCCCTAGAAATGCACACAGTAAACACAAGTTACTGTGTAACAATTCCCTTTTTTAGTGCTGTAGATATATGCTTACTCATGGTGAAAAGACCCCTTTTCTTTGGAAACACAGTTGAGTATATGGAATTTCAGCTTGTGATCTAGCCCATTAATTTTTAATGAGGTCTCAACTCACTTTTAGATTTAGATGATATAAAAAATATTGCAGAATAGATTCACATAATCTTGTGTTAAGAAAAGCAACAGCTATAGTCAAGAGAAAACGGTAAATACAGACTCATGTGAACAACAGTGTGTGACATATTAGAAGGTGTCATGATTTATTTCAACAAGAACTGAGCCAAAAATGAAGAAGCACTGTATGAAAAACTTTGTACACCCCATCAGAATTCACAGAGTATGCTGCAACTAACTGCTGCAAATTAAACACACTTGATTAACAGATTATCAAATGGGAGTTATTAATTTTATTATTTAGTTATTTCAAGAGAATAAATGTGGTTTAAAGTATGTTGTAGAGTCTGAAAGCTCCAACAGTCCAACACTAAATTGACTGTTTCTGCAGGGCTTCTAGAATATTTTATTTCAAAAAGGAAAAAGTGCATCAGATTTAAACACAATGTCAATTACTGTTGAATTTTTAATAATCCCTCAAGCCACATTTCATCAAATGATAATTACAACAGGTTTGAGCAAGAAAATGCTGACAGATTAAAAAGACCTCACTGATAAGGCAAAGTAACCCTGTGGTTTAGTAACTGTGGCCTCATTATTTACATTTCCATAACTTCAAATTTTTGTTAAGTCATCAAAGAATGATTAGAAATGAATGTGATTTTTAATAGATTTTTTTGCCCAAATTATTATCTGAAAACCACAACTGCTGTCAAAAAATCCTCAGATCTGGTAAGCCATCGAATAAAAACGTGTTTCAGAGGCAGAAGGATAAATCATTAAATTCATGCGGTTTAGGTTGCGATTTAAAAAAAGAGGCAATTGAGACAACTTCCATTTTAGCAGCACAGATGTGACATTTCATTTAGCTGCTCTCAGATCAAGATTAGTGTGAATTTGTGATGATTTTATTAAGTAATTCTGTACACCAATACAGACAAAACAAGACATATTGGCACTTTAATGAAGGTTTAATTAAAACATTAATCTACAACATTTGTAAGCTCTCAATTGTGATGACTGTGATTTTAATACGGGGTTGGGCAGCAGTCTCTAAATGACCAAGTTAAGGGTGAAGTGCAGTTCAGCAGCTGGATGGAAACAATGAAACTGAATGCTGTGTAGTGAAATGCAGAGAGTATGCAAAAGGTTATGACAAGTTTTTGGTTTGTTTTCTGCAAGCAAAAGGCAATAAATAGTTTGGAAATATGTCACAATAACAAGATTAAGATTTTTGTGAATAATGAGAAACTTTCTTGGACATTTCACTGGACTTTGCCTCCACTTTTGGTCAAAATTTCATATCAGTAAATTGAGATATTAAAATGTTGTGAATTAGTACAATAGTCTGCATTGTTTCTGTCAACTAACACCAAAAAAACACACTGTAAATTATAAGCCTTTTTTTCTTATTAAAATTTGACTGATGTTGGTACAAGTCACAGCCACATTTTATTATGACACAGGTAAACGTGATATTGTAAAGACTACTGCAAGAAAGCTACATTTAGCAAACACACTAATACTAGCAGGTGCAAAGAAATGCCAAACCAGTAAGAAATACAAGACAGTTTTAAAAAAATCCATTTCAAATGATTCTTATAGTAATTTGCTTTCAACTATGTTCATGTAAAGGACAATAAAGTTATTTTCAACCAGTTTTTTTCTTTGTTTATGCCTTATTATACTATAAGTTTTTTAATGATACACTGTAAGGTTAAGGGGAGAAAATGTGCTGTTATCTCATGAAAACATGAGGATTTATGGTTTGAGTGTAAAAAGGAAACAAGATTTAGGGTTGAAGCCAACTCATTGTCCTTTAAAAATACAATTAAAAAAATTTTGTCACCACTTAACAAAGAGAGGCACACATTGTACTGTACATTCAAACAAGCACATTTATGCAAAGAAGTGTGAAAATGGCTCAATTACCACAATTATCCATAAAATGAGAACACCTTAAAATGCAAAACACTGAAATGCACAACACACAATTCTTCACATTCTTTAGTTATTACTTTCATAAAGTCTTCTAACATTCAAAGTTATCAGTAAGAATAATTAAGGACAAAGACGTTTTTTTTATGAATGCAGTTACGCCTCAACTTTTCACACCCATGACAAATATGAAAAACTGCGGGGAAACATTTCAGCATATCTCAGTTAGCAGGAAATAGAAATCACAGCACTTAAAAACATCACCTATGTATGCAACTCTACAGATGGTCGAAGCATTTTTATTGATCTGTAATTGTTAAGCAGGAAACAATTATGGCAACTTCAGCTAATCATGTTCAAAGCCTGGTTGCTTGTAATCTCCTTGAATGAAAACTAGTCCTCAAGTCTGGCTTTTTAGATTTTCATGTTCGCCTTCAGATTTTAAGTCTCTTCCTTAACTTGTTATACATTGAGTTTGAGTTTAACCTCTGCAAAAAGGACTTTAGCAGACAACAGTAGGAAAAATATGTAAGGTGCGTCTAACAGCATCGTAGCTGCATCATAGCAGAGCAGTTTATCCAGGGAAGAGTGCCCTGCAACTGGGGTAACCGAGATATGATCATATGTCCTGTTTGGAGACTGTTTAACTGATTTTTATGGACTTTAATAGGCAAATGGTTTATAAAACCTAAACACCACGCCATAGCTAATACAAGGCTTAATTTGAAGATCATTGCCGGTTTTGGAAAACGATTAGAAAAATCTCACATGGCAGTAAAATCAATGAAGCTGACATGTCTCAGCCTAATAACACCAACACCTACTTATACAAACTACATTTTTACTTATTGTGCCCCCGTAGCAGTAAAATCCTTCTCAATTATTTGAGGGTCCTCCTGATTTGGGTAGCAAGTCCATCGGCCAAGATTTGATAAAGGATCATTTAACTTCTTTTATATGAGCTGGACACATGCTTTTGAAAATTAAAAGACACGTGATGAATTTTATGTTGCTCAGACTGAGGATCATCTGTGACTATTTTGTTAAGCATCTGACAAAAAATTTGACCTATGAACAATTATGAGTTTAAAGTTACCCAATACCTATCAGCAAGTATTAAATGCTTTTATACAATACATTTGATATATATTAAAAAGCTGACCGTTTGGACTAGCGGTCATGTCTGTTTCTGTGCACCAAGCCACAGTTCCACTTATGAAAGTGTAAACCCAGTATGGCACATGTAGGCAAACTGCTGGGTGCAGTCTCAGCACCTGATATGCACAAACACAGTGAATTAAGTCAAGACACAACACAGGAAAACAGCATTAAAACAGCAACAATCAGCCAAAATGCTCCTACACATAAACATTAACTGTCATTCACCATGCAATTTTCTGTATTTCTCCTTCACTTGGTTGAAAAAGTAAATGACAAACTGAGTTAACTTACTTTTAGTGAGCTCAGTGTGCAGCTTGCTTATTGACAAGCTTCAAATAAATACTGGATTTAAACCTCTGGCTTGTTGCCAGTCACTAGAACTTGTTCCATACAAGAGTTACATAATCAAAAGTCAAACTCAGAGCCACATAGAGACAATCTGAGTTCAATCAGCAGCTATTCCATCGATGACTCTGCAGCCGCTTGTCAATGGCCAAAGGGAAAATGGAGAGTCCATCCTCTCTTTAACATACAGCTCATGGTTTTTACAGATTGAAACACTGACATAATTACAAATATTTATTTTGGGATTATCTTTATTGTCAGGTTGTTTTTTTTTTTTTGTTTGTTTTGTTTTTTGTTTCCAGCAGTTTGCTTTTTTTTTTTTTTTTTTTTTTACCATGCTAACATACACTTAAAAAGGCAAAAAGCAAATTTCTTTCACCACATTTACTGCCTGTAGACCAAAACAAAGTGTGTCATGAACCACACATTCCTCTACCTCTTCCCCCACCCCCGGCTCGCCTCGTCTACGAACGATGTGCAAAGTGCAAACACACTTAGCAAAACGATATCACCATTTTGTAGAATATGTTGAATTAGCGTATAACGTTTATGCTGTTACTTACTATCCAGGAGAAGAGCTAGTGCCGAGTCAAACTGTAGTCTCTTTAGCTCTCACAGTACTCTCCACTTTGGAAATACAAGACTAATGTTAATCCAGATTATGTCTCTTTCTTTATGCAACAACTTTGCTAACAACTGTAAATGTTTTTTTTTTTTTTTTTTTTGCTTTGAAAATATGAGCTGCCATTGTTTGCTTGCTCCAGCCTTTTATATCGAGGGAGTAGCAGGGGCTCCGAGAGAAGGTGGTGATTCACCTGAACGTACATGAAACCGCGACCGGACCGGCTGGTAAACACGGTGCTGGTGATCAACACAGAGACGGTGTGTTGCGGATCAAATTACTCCTCTGGTTCTTCACATTGTGATTTTTTAATTCCTTCAATCTAGAAATGATGAATTTCCACTTATTGCCCCTTTGAACCATGAATCTTTGATTAGAACTACTAAGTTTATTACCTATCAAACAGCTGAACCGTTACACTGGCAATATTTACATTCTGATCTAAATCAAAACTATAGATCTGGCTGAAGAAGGAACAGTTTACAGAACAGTATTTCATGACTGCGCATGACCACAGTGACAACCTCTCCTGCAGTAATCAGTTCCATCTTTATATAATAATTCCAAAATATGAAATCATTGCATTCTTTCTATGTACAGTGTATTAAGCATGTTTCTACAATTATCTAAGCATGCAAAGACTGAATCAACTCTACTGTTTGTATGTCTGCGAATGTGCTCCTCAAGAAAATTCCTCAGGTTGAGCAGTTGGCGCAACTCCATTTTGTGTTTTTGCGGTATTGTTGGAGCCAGTGATCTCTGTCTGGCGACATGTGACGTAGCTCTTCTTCCTGCCAGAGAGGGAGTGTTTCCGTCCACCACCACCTCCGTTACCGTCAGCAGGATCATAGACTACGACCATGGTCGTATCCATTCGTGTCAGCGTGTACATGCTGCTCTGGCGCGTTGGATGCAGCCGTGTAGAACGTAACTCCAGCTCATCATAGCTGGACATTTTAATGAATGGACACCAGCGAAATGCCCTCTTAAAACCTGCACGAAACCTGTATGAAACATATCAAAAAGAAGAAGAAGAAATGCATTCAGTTATTGATTCCCATTCTGATTTTAAAGCAGTAATGACACAAGCTAAGTTGGACTGGAAAAGGATTAAATGGTGTAATAAACCAAATGAAAAGTAAATTGAATAAATCAAATTCCAAAGGATGTTTTAGCATTGTGACACATTTATTGTGGCTAAGTTATTTAAAACAAGCGTTTGGGGGTTTACTGGATTATTTTGTGCTGTTATCAAAGCTAAAGCAGTTTCAACCTGTTTCCAAAAGTTGGCAACAGGCTGGCATTCCCAGACCACATGCATAAAAGTCCCTCAGTTTATTCATGAGGGCATAATGTACATAAAGAGTTATCCAGGACCTTCATATGGTAAAACTTGCAGGGTGTCAAATAAGTTCTGTGCACAAATTGATAATGAATAAGCTGATGATCTGGGTTTCTACAAGATAAAATTATATTAGTCCAAACATCATTCAGGTCAAAGTTTGGGCCCCAGTCAGGTATAGCCCTTCCCCAAAATGCATCTTGCACTAAAGGTTTATATGAATTTTTTTTAAAGTGTTGATATATATATAGTAGTGACGACAACCCTTGTCACTTATCTACAAGCACAAACAAATAAGCTGACATGTTTGGTACACTTTGCACCTTAAGTGCAGCTCTAATCTGCAAGTATATGAAAAAATGATGTATTCTGTAAATTAAAACTAGCCTTAATATCTTAAAATGTGCACAAGCCATTCCCATCATAGATGTAACTGAGCAGAAGAATTCCTCTGTCTCTCCATTGTGGGAACTGAATGGGTCTGTCCCCATCCAGTTCCCACACAAAAATTATTAAAAACTGGGGTGTTCAAGTGTCACTGACTTGTAATGTTACATAGTTTTTCCACACAATGCCAGGTTCAGATCAGATAAGATATAATTGAACCAAATTTCAACCGGCACACTTCTCTGAGAGACTATGGACGAACTATGTTATCTTCTAATTTATGAGCCATTTGCCATAGAATTAAACCATGTAGTGAGTGGGTGAAGGGTAAAAGCCCAAAAATAAAATGAAAAATTTGGTAATAACCCTCTGTCCCTTTTATTTCGCTGGAGTAGAAATTTTTAAACAAGGATTCTTGGCCTTCCAGATTCATTTATTAACATCTTTGTGTAGTTTTTTCATAAGTCCCTACTTGGGGAGTCAGTGGTCTCATGGAACTTCATATTCACATTCATCTTTATAGGCCCTCTTTTTACGGACAATTTAAATGTCATCTCTCACTTATTTTTCAAGTTTCTCTCATGCTATTCATGCAAAAGAATTCAATTAAATCTGTCAGAAATGAGTAATTCAACCCACTTATATTGAGCTGCACATATACCATGGATGAAATTTAAATGAACACTTCAAGGTCCTTTTTCGAGATGAACATTGTAGTTACAGAAATATTTTAAAATATAAAACAAATCTATTCTTGGATCCAAATTAGTGACTTTAAAATTAAAATATTTGCGCCATTTGAAGTTTTGCATGTATTATTTGTCTAGTAGACAGAATAATACAGCAAGGATCAGTGATCAATAAAAGGAACAGTTTGGTCCTCTTCTTTCAGCAAAGTGGGTTTTAAACCTTGGTGGTCCCTGTTGTTACCCACCTGCTGTTGAGGCAGCAGTAGATGATGGGATTGTACATGGTGGAGCTCATTGCCAGCCACATCACTGATAGATAAACCTGCTGGATGTACTTCCACTTGCTTAGATACTTGTTAAGACCTGTCACAATGAAGTAGACGTGGTAGGGCAGCCAGCAGAGGGCAAAGGTCACTACCACAATGATCATCATCTTCACCACCTGCAGCAAAGAGAATGAGAAATGACCATAAATACACGAAGACAGAGAAATCTATCACTGTTGTTGAAAAGCTGATTGACACTTCACCTCCTTTTCAGGCATGAGGTATATAACATTAATGACTTCATCACCTTATTACAGTAATGGCATTCGGTCATTGGTCACATTAATGTTACTGTTCCTCAACATTCAGATGCACTGTGGTGGTGTGTGTGTAGTTTCAGCTCAGCAGTTGATATACTGCTGCAACCCATCAGTAATCACTCTGTGTATTTATCTGCAATAGTGTGCTGACACCACGGAGAAGATGAGTTGTGGAGCAGCCAGCCAAGGCTTATTGGTGTTCATGAATTGTGCAAACTATGTGGAGATAAGGTCTTCACAAACTTACATACGATGTATGAGTCTGCTGCTGTTGCCATGGTGTACACCCTAAGAGTTGCTACATTTACCTAATAGTGAGCTCCAGTGCACTGGCTGCAGTCATTACCCATTCATGAGAGATCGGACAGTACATCAAGTGAGGTATAATACAAAAGTCCTCAGTTGCAGTTTCCTCAGAACAACTTGTCACATCCCCATAAACATTCACATTAATGTACCAAGTGCTCTGTGGTGGTGTAAAACATAATGGCAGTGAATCAAAGTGGTGGAAAATGTCCTCATGCTCACGATGGTGTAATGAGCAAACCAATGTGTGGATGTGCATCTACAGCACAACCCAAAACTCAGCTAAAAAGAAATAGGAACTGCAACTCCAACCCAATACTACTGTGCATGCTTGTCTTTCATTAAAGCTGCTGCAGTACACAGAAAATACACATATGTTTATAAATGTGTCTCACTCCATTTCCAAACTATTTAGTTTTTTAGCAGGAAACAGATTGATGCAGTTCTGTAATTTA
The DNA here is from genome assembly GCF_017639745.1 of Melanotaenia boesemani. Taxonomy (NCBI): domain Eukaryota; kingdom Metazoa; phylum Chordata; class Actinopteri; order Atheriniformes; family Melanotaeniidae; genus Melanotaenia; species Melanotaenia boesemani. Next base: position 15,207,826 of record NC_055685.1, read on the forward strand.
GGACACCATGTTCAATTTCAACTGATCTGATATTTGAAGTCCATGTTCAATCCAAATGCCTATAAAAACTTTGTCACATGCATGTATGTACATGAGTATGCAAGACAATATTTATTTCCAGTACCATTATAACATTAAGTTTAGAAATGAAAATCAGTGGGAAAAACCAGTTTTGGAAGCCAACTGTATAATGACCTTTGGGACAAAAGACATCATCTCTGAAACCTGGGTGTAGCACCATTATTATTTACATAATGGGTATCTAACCAGGACATCCTGTTTTGTTCACTGGTTGCTGTTTGAAAACTGTTAAAAATGAAAAAGTTAATAAAAAGTAAAATTGGCGCCAAATTCAAGTAGATTTATTCTCAACATACCTGTTCACCTGCATTGGTCTAATCCCATCAAACATGACTATTCAGCTCTCCACTGCAGTGAACAGACTGGAACCAGAAGTAAAAGTCATGCACACACCACAACAAAACTCCAACATTGACTTAACATTGCCCTGATTTACATGGTCCCGGCACAAACACAAAGTATTGAAATCTTGTGGCTATTTTACATATTTCTGTGAGATCAGGTTGAAGTGATGCAACATTTATTGTGTATTATTATGTGAGAGCTAGGTCCTGTGAATTCTGCCAGGGGGAGCAGTTCATAGAAGTAGTGTGCAGGATGAGTGAAGTCTAGTAATATTAGAGGCCGGGGCTTCAACTGACAGCAAAATAAGCCATCCTTCAACTGTACAAGTAACATCAGTCTCAGCTGTTTGACAAGTGTACAGGACCATCTCCAAAGGGAAATTTTCACTTAGGTTAAATCAGGACATCCAGTGGTTTACTTCCAGTTTGATTTAATTTCTTCAGAAAAGCTCTGTCCACTGAGCTAAAGTAATTTGACATTTGATTGTGAATGAGGGAACATCTGTAACCTGGTACAGTTTTAGAGAATGAAATATTCATTGTATGATTATGAACATACAGCTCGATTTTACATCAAATAAAAGTAACAGAAATGTTTTTGTCTTCAGCTATAGACCTCAGAAAAAAGTTAGGATCACAAACCAGACTTTTTGCCTGAAAATCTCGAGTAATTCCCATGATTTCATAGTACTAAAGAGAAAAGACGTCTGTGGATTGACTCCAGGTGGTAAGGGGAAACAAAATGTGTAATAGCACGTGAGTCATCAGCGACATTCTCAAGAACAAATGCTAGCAGAGCCATTACCAGACATGAAACAGACATCAGTGAGTCCCCCCCTGAAATCTAAACAATAGTCTTGGCACCCTTTGTTTTGAGCAAATGTTTCAAAATGGTTTACAGCACAGCAGAAATCTTGCTGTAAACTGCATGATGTGGCTGTTACACAGGGAAGAGTTTAATGACCATGTGGACATTTAAAAAAAGGCTCTAATGGACTCAAGAGAATATAATCCAACCAAAAGATGATGTGAAACACTAAACTGAAAGATCAAAGAAGTTATGTGTGTATTGTAGTTTTTGTTGGTGTTAAGCTGCCAAGGAATCCTAGAAGATTGCACTGCAATCATTCAATTAAGAATCTTGAAGGAAACCCGACGAGTCTAGTGTTTATCTTATGAAAAGGTCAGCTCTTTTGTTACTGTGAATACTTAGGTAAGTAGAAGATGAACTGATCTTCAAAAGATGACATATTCACCAGTGAAATCAAGATTAGTATATTATTTGGTTGGCACAATTACATATTAAAAACAAAGTAAAGCAGTGACTTGACAAACTTTGAGCAACCAGAGGTATGAGCAGCAGATCATCTATATGCAGCCAAAAGACCTCTGACTGGACAACTAATCTGATCCTATTGATATATGTGAAGATTCTCATTCATCAAGTTTATGCTAGCCAACATATGTTAAGTTATGTTGACTCGACAGTAGAGTACACAGTTGAGGCAGGATTAGTGAGTCACATATGTGGTTTATGTTGTATTGCTATGACCACTTATACAGGAGAACAATTCTTTCGGCTTGTTTATTGTGTATTATTTGGAAATAATGCTAGTTTTTCAAATAGAGATTACGTTAATAATGACTTTCTAAAATTTGGTGATTCTGTGTTAGCGCCGTGGTGGACTGCCAACTTGTCCAGGGTTTCACCTTTTAGCAGCTGGAATAGGCTCCAACCCACTGCAATCCTGGACTGGAATAAAAAGGTATAAGCAATGGATGAATGGATGGATTATTTAGCATAAAAAATATTTTCAAGTCCATTCTTTAACATTGGCCATGCAGCAGCACTGTACCAGTTCCTGAACCTAATTTTGAACTGGACAGAGCATTCACACCGAAAAAAGGTTTGGTTTGGAACCTGTAAAATCACTTCTCACGGGCACCAATAAATAGTGGTTCTTAGTTGCAAACCATGTTGTCATTGGCAGACAAAAGGCCGGATTCAGTTGAATGCCAGATCACTCTATTACTTACGTTTTTTTTTTTAAAAAAAGAAGAAAAAGAGAAGAAGCCAAAGCCAGACCCATACTGCCTGTTGATGGCACATAACTTTTGCCTTAGAAAGTGAAGAAGAAACAACAGAAAAGCGACTTGGACAGAAGTAGGGGTTAGAAACGTATTACATGACCATTTGGACAGCCACTGTAGCAGCTACAACCAAGCAAGTACCATCTCCCCCACCTGCTCTTCCACAGATGAAGATGGCAGGACTAGGTTAATTAAGTTAAGATCAGTTCATTTAAGTTGATCAGTACTGAAATCATTCCTACAGAATACAATCTGAAAGTTTCTGCATTGTTTAGCCTGGCAACTGATTTTAATTTTGGTAGGTGATTTTTGTAAGCTCACTTGTTTATTTGAATATATTATTTATTTTGAGAAATTGTAGGCTATAATGGAGCCATCACCATCAACTTGACAGAAAGCATTTATATATCTATATTAGGGCTGTCAAACTATGAACATTTTAATCAGATTAAACAGGTTCCACAAATTAATTAATCCTGATTAATCCTGATTAATTTAATTTTAGTGTTGTGCGAGTCTTGAACAAATCATTTGACACTCGAGAATCACTTTACTGACTTGTGAATCACGATTCCTCGTCCTCACTGACTCATTCACTGACTTGCCTCTGTTACTGCTAGCTAGCTAACTACAGAGCTAACTGAAAAGACCAAAAAGTATATTACTATTATGCAACAGCTATTCTAACTGCACTTGTAGAATTATCTATTAAGCTATCCATCCATCCATTTTCTTCCGCTTATCCGGAGTCGGGTCGCAAGGGCAGCTGCCTAAGCAGTGAAACCCAGACTTCACTTGAGTCTGCATCACTGCAGACGCCACACTGATCCGCCTGTCGATCTCCTGCTCCATCCTTCCCTCACTCGAGATCTGATTTACTGCCAGCAATGCGGACCAAGCTCTGACACCGGTCGTACAGGGACCTGACAGCTCGTACAAGCAAGTCCAGCACTCTATGGAGTACCCCCCACAAGAGTCCCTGGGGCACACGGTCGAATGCCACAAAGCACATGTAGATTGGTTGGGCAAACTCCCATGCCCCCTCAAAGACCCTGAAGAGGGTGTAGAGCTGGTCCACTGTTCCACGACCGGGACGAAAACCACACTGCTCCTCCCCAATCTGAGGTTTGACTATCCGACAGACCCTCCTCTCCAGCACCCCTGAATAGAACTTACCAAGGAGGCTGAGGAGTGGGATCTCTCTGTAGTTAGAGCACACCCTCCGGTCCCGCTTTTTGAAGAGGGGGACCACCACCCCAGTCTGCAAGTCCAGGGGAGCTGTCCCCGATATCTACTCGATGCTGCAGAGGTGTGTCAGCCAAGACAGCCCTACAGCATCCAGAGCCTTAAGGAACTCTGGGCGGACCTCATCCACCCCCGGGGCCTTGCCACGGAGGAGCTTTTATACCACCTCAGCAACCTCAGCCCCAGATTTAGGAGAGCCAGCACCAGCCACCCCAGACTCTGCTTCCTCATCAGAAGACGTGTTGGTGGGATTGAGAAGGTCTTTGAAGTATTTGATTGATCACTGCTTATCCCTCCTGAGCTACTGGATGGTGGACCAGAATCTCCTCGAAGACGTCCGGAAGTCATTCTCCATGGCCTCTCCAAATTTCTCCCATGCCCGAGTTTTTGCCTTAGCGACTGCCAAAGCTGCGCTCCACTTAGCCCGCCGATACCCATCAGCTGCCTCTGGAGTCCCACAGGCCAAAAAGGCCAGATAGGACTCCTTCTTCAGCTTGACGGCATTCCTTACTGCCGGTGTCCACCAACAAGTTCGGGGGTTACCGCCACGACAGGCACCGACGACCTTACGGCCACAGCTGCGGCTGGCCGCCTCGGCAATAGAGGCCTGGAACACAGCCCATTCGGATTCAATGTCCCCCGCCTTGCCCAGGACATGGTTGGAGCTCTGCCGGAGATGAAAGTTGAAACTCTTTCTGACAGGGGACTCTGCCAGACGTTCCCAGCAGACCCTTATAACACGCTTGGGTCTGCCAGGCCTGACCGGCATCCTCCCCCACCATCTGAGCCAACTCACCACCAGGTGGTGATCAGTTGACAGCTCTGCCCCTCTCTTCACCCGAGTGTCCAGAACATGCGGCCGCAAGTCCGACGGCACGACTATAAAGTCAATCATCGAACTGCGGCCTAGAGTGTCCTGGTGCCAAGTGCACATGTGGGCACTCTTATGTTTGAACAAGGTGTTTGTTATGGACAGGCCATGATGAGCACAGAAGTCCACCAACAAAACACCACTCGGATTCAGATTAGGGGGGGCCGTTCCTCTCAATCATGCTCCTCCAGGTCTCACTGTCTTTGCCCACGTAAGCATTGAAGTCCCCCAGCAGAACGAGGGAGTCCCCGGAAGGAGTGATCTCCAATACCCCCTCCAAGGATATCAAAAAGGGGGGGTACTCTGAACTGCTATTTAGTGCATAAGCACAAACAACAGTCAGGAAGCCGTCTCCCTACCCGAAGGCGGATGATATTAAGCTAATCATTCTAATAGAGGGGGAAGCAACAGCTTGTGTTTCTCAACTAAACTCTGAATTTCCCTAGCGGACCATCACTATTTCCCTCACTGGTATGAGCTGTGAACGAAGGAAAAACACTCAGCTCACAGTAGCCCAGCCCAACTTACAACACAAAGAATCACTCACTAGCTCATAGTTAGCATTGCTCGAGTCACAGCACATACAACTCACTGACTTACTCACGCCCTCCCTTCATTGGAGCTACATACAATTCACCTACTAAGCTTGCAGTACTCTAGTGATGACTTGACTGAATGAATGAATCACTCAGTTGGTCAGTACAGACTCACAGACTCACAGTACATACAAGTTACTCAACCCCTCCCTTCTGTGGAGCTACATATGAATCATTTACTAAGCTTGCAGTACTCTGGCGCTGACTCGACTCGTAGCATGAATGAATCACTCGTTGGTCAGTACAGATTCATGGACTCATAGTACATACAAGTTACTAACCTCCTCCCTCCCGGCTCTCAGCTGCAGCAAATCAACTCACTGGAAGAGCCACTTCAACTTCTACTTCTCAGCTGAACCATAAACAAACGCAACAAGAGAGATGGAACTAGTCACAGAAAAGCCGTTCAGCCAACCACTGCCAGCCATTATGATTCACAACAGGAGAGGGAGGGGGAGGCGGCTGCAGTGCACAGAATACTAGAACAGTGACATTTGTGCAAAACTACATGTTTTTTTGTTTTGCTTTTTGGCCAACTCTTTTTCCATTTCACCTTTAGACACCTCTATGTCTTGCCACCATAATGATGGATGCTGTACATGTGTTAAATGTGCTAAAAATTAATATTAGCACCTTCCAGTTGGGTCCTTAGGAAGGACCCTAAACACTACTGCCAAACCACCTCAACATGAGTGCAATCAAACAGAGAGACAAAGCGGCTCAGACGTCACCTGGTCAAACAAAGTTTGCGCCAGGTACTGAGTAACCAGGGTACTATGGTGATAAATTGGCTACTGGAACACAGACTAGATGCCATTGGACACAAGATGTGAACAAGGCACTGTTGGAATGCTACTATTCTAGTAAACCTAGTGAGTGGGGCTACATGAAGGGAATGTTGGATATAAGGATATCCGATACCCACATTATATGACATTGAATAGCAATAAGCAGCAATAAGAATAATTGCTACTGTGACCATCACTGAAACCAATGAGTTGATATACAGTACAAAAATAATGTTCCTTGAGATGGTTGACCAACATAACATCAATATGAAGAGCAAGAAGGAGGCACCATAGAGGAGCAGGTTGAAAGCCAAATCAAGGCAACTCAGAGGGAAGTTAGTCAACTGTCAGAAATCCAGAAGGGTACAACCACAAAAGGGGTACCCCAGAGGTACAGCCAGATGTCCATACCTGAGGCTCTGGAAACTACCAAACAAAGACTCCAGGCATTGGCTGCATGACTGAGATATAAAAAAGAAATAGAGGCCAAAAAAAACAAAAAACAAAAAACTGGCTATTCTCCACTAACCCACAAAGGCTGGAGACTGAACAATATCAGAAAAACATATGGGAGAAGGAGGCATCACATAAGAGGTAGTTCAGACCACAGATGTTAAAACACGGAAGCTCTTCACCATGCACACAGGGTTTCACCCCAAATCCAGTGTCTAGAGCAGGGCTACTCAATTCGGTCCTACGAGGGCCGCAATCCAGCAGGTTTTCCATGTATCCCTGCACCAACACACCTGAGTCAAATTAGGTGGCTCTAACAGCCAATCAGGTTCTACACAATGACTCATTAATTTGACTCAGGTGTGTTGGTGCAGGGATACATGGAAAACCTGCTGGATTGCGGCCCTCGTAGGACCGAATTGAGTAGCCCTGGTCTAGAGGCTATAAACTAAGTGCAAAGAGGGAGGCTGAGGACTAGTGAGCATCAGGACCACTATGAAACATCCAAGCTTCATGAATACATCAGGAAGATGGTCCCAAGGGATGAGTCACTGAGTGTCTAAGGCAATGGAACCTGTGAAACCTGGCAGAGAATGAAACGGAGAAACCGTCATGGGAGGACAAGCCCCTGCATGGGATGTACCACCAACACATAGCTAAAGTGGTGGATATGAACAAGTCCTTCCAATGGCTAGAGAGGGCTGGACAGAAGGATAGCACAGAGATGCTAATCATGACAGCACAGGAACAAGCCTTGAGCACCAGAGCAATCAAGGCCCAGATCTATCACACCTGGCAGGACCCCAGGTGGTGGCTGTGCAAAGAGGCCCCTGAAACAATCCAGCGTCTCACAGCAGGGTGCAAGATACTGGTAGGCAAAGAATACATGGAACGCCATAACCAAGTAGCCAGCATAAACATCTGTGCAGAATATGGACTGGAGACCCCCAAGTCACAATGAGAAACACCTTCCAAGGTGGTGGATGAGAGGTCTAAGATCCTGTGGGACTTCCAGATACAGACCAACAAAATGGTGGTGGCCAACCGGACATTGCGATCATGGATAAGCAGCAAAGGAAAGCCATAGTGATCGATGTAGCCATCCCCAACAATGGAAATATCAGGAAAAAAGAACACAAGAAACTGGAGAAATACCAAGGATTCAAGGAAGAACTGGATAAAGCCTGGAAGGTGAAGGCAACAGTAGTACCAGTGGTCATCAGAGCACTGGGGGCTGTGTCCCTACACTGGAGAAGTGGCTCCAACAGATAACTGGAGAAACATCAGACATCTCCAACCAGAAGAGCCCAGTCATAGGAACAGCTATTGAGGACACATAAACTCCCAGGACTCTGGTAGAGGACCTGAGCTTGAGATGAACAGTCACCCAGACTACCAAGGGGAGATGGGAGGGTGGGTGAGGTAAAAGTTGTTGGTTTTTTATAGCAGAATTTCATTGGGAGACAGTAAAAGCTGAAGTAGCATAAAGTCGTACAGAGTTGTGACAGAACATTAAGATCAAATTGATTGGAACTTTTAAAGCGATGCACAAGTTAACCATCTGGGAGGTCCTCTTTTGGAAAATCATTTGGAATAGGACAGGAGCTCTAAACTGATTTTAACTGCATGTACTGTCTACTGTCTATCACAAGTAAATGTAAGTCAGACAACCAAAAGACCATCCTCTGAGCAAGTCAGAACAAGAACTGCCATCTTTTTCTGTGTCCACACATTAAATTTAACTTGTTAAGTCACAAAATTTGTTTCACAGACCCATATGTGAAGTACATTGACACAGTTTGGAAAAAGAACTTTTCATAAAACACAAAGCAAAGCATGAAATATATTTTTACTGACGTAACAAACAAATTTTAACCAATTAGATTCACTAATTGGGACTTCACAGAACCAGTCAGTAAATAAAAGCCACTATTGCTGACAGTCTTTGGACCTAAAACCTGTTCAAAGCATTTAGTGCCGATTCACTGCTATGAATGAAGTTGATTTCACAACAAAAGTATCAAAAAGTGCATAAAAAGGATAACATGAAAGAAATGTTGACTGACTTAGTTGCTTATTGCAAGTGACCATGGTTCTAATAATTTGGCCATAGAGGGATTTTACTTGTGTTGGTTGTTGATCCGTGGCAGAGATTTGAAGACTACTCCCTTGAGTCTTCATTATAAATTGATTGAAAACTCACATTTGAAACTAATGGTCTGGGTAAAGGATGCTTTTATCACTGAACTAATGGTCTTACCAAATGTTTTTCCATGTTAGTCATTAGGCTTGTAGTGAAGCCAGTTAAGAATTAATGAAAAGTATCTACTTACGTTGGAACTTGTAGAGGATTACAATTTCTTTTTCACAAGACTTGCAAATAGCACTAAAATGCAGACAACTGTTACTGTGCATAAAGCCACATATTTGCTACTCTGAATGACAGAATCTGATAGCTACATAGCTCTAACTTATGAAAACTCTGATATTCTGACTCAAAATATTGTATTTGCAAAGTAGTGATCTGTGGCTTTCCACCTCAGTCATGTCATCCATTGCTGACCTTTTAAAAATATCAAGTGTCAGCTCCAAAACTGGAAAAGGACTATCTTTTATAATGCTCCTCTGAACTGGAACTGCCTGCCAGAGGACCTGAAATGTCTTCAGTGAATTCCTTTGCTACCAAATATAAAGCCTTTGTCATGACATGAGCCATCACATCTGTACTTAACATCTTATTTTGTATGTTAAAAATACATTTCCATGTATCTTTACATCTGGCAATGATGTTCTTCCAAATTGTTAAGTTATTAAAGAAACAATCATTTTCTTTTCACAAAAAATTAAGACTATGACTTGTCTCCCAAACAATAAGCCACTGAGCTTGAGCTATTTCAGTGCTTTAACCTAACCAATTAGTAAGACTGAAAGTAATAAAACTAACTCTACCATATGCAACCCAAACCCAGGTGTCAAGAACTAAGATTCTGGTATTTATTCCTCCATTATTTCTCCTACTTCCTTGTGCAGACTTAGCAGTTAGGCAAAAAGGCACCTTTAAGTCACCAGAGTGTTTACTCTCTGTCAAGTTTTGCAGTGGCTGATGCAACACAGCTAATATTAAGGTTTCAGGAGCAATGACTGTGTGTCTTCCAGAAAAATAACACATTTACAAAAAGAGATGAGTTTGCAACATATTCAGACAGGATAATTCAAATTTTCCTATTTAAACTGTATTGTGTAATTTGTCCATATATTCCACAACAACTCAGGAACATGAGTTTTAATCACAAGAAAATATGTTTTGGGATGTACAATGCAATTATTATAGCTAGGCTAAACTTTTCCTTAACCTACATATTTCTCATTAACATGTATAAATGCTTTCCTGTTGTCTCATCCATCAATTTTTAAACTCCTTATTCACACATTCATAAATACTTGTTACTTTAAAAATAACTTATTTTATCTTGTATTGGGGAAGTTGCTGAAAATTCTAAAGATCTTTTTATTTGAACCATTTCATTAGGTATTTTCAGTGTCAATAAATCTTTTGAAAATGTGTGGAAGTAAACCAACTGAGCCAACTCTACCACTTGGTTTGGGTGCGCAATGCCAAAAGTAAGTATATGTTACCCCATTACTGTTTCAAGTTTCTTTTTCTTGAAAATGTCACAAAAGCAGAGTTCACCAACTGAAATAAACAATAGCACAGCAATTTTGTCTGTGTCAACAATTTTTTATCTATGTTCTTGACACACAGATCATACAATTCACCTGAAGCATCCAGCATTCTCTTTCTGTCCTTGTGGGGCCCTGGCATTACTACTAAAAAGAGCTACAGAGAGCATAACAAAAAGAAGGCTTCTATCAGCATGTTTAATTTCCTGTGCTCTTACTGGCTCTGAGATTACTGTATAGTTGTATTAAGGTTAGAAAATATGATTTTATCTCATGGCTAAGGGCACTTTCTCAGTTGCTATAGAGACAGAGAACATTGATTTATTATGTTCAAATGAACTGACAAGGTTCATAAACTTAAAATAAAGTTAAATGACTACTTGTAATTCACAAAAAGAAAAAGAAACACAAAACCTATGAGTCCAAACTTACTCAACTGACCAAAGTAACCTATGGTCACAGATCATAAATAAGGACATAAATGTTGGCACAGACATTAAATTGTGGAAATTGCTGTTGACAATAAATGTTAGCAATAGTAGATGAGGCGTCACGTGGTGGTGGTGGCATCAATATTTCTTGCATGTGTTCTCTACAATGGCAAGGAATGGAAAGCAATGAGAAAAAGAGAATGAAGCAGCAACTCTTACCAGCATACATACCTTATTTTCAGACTTGCAGGAAATAATCAGAATTTGCTGCTGGGTTAGCACATTCACACTGACTTATCTGCTCATCTTACAGAGCTTATACCAGGTGGCTAAGTGGAAAAAGTTGGTAAGAATAATAAGCAAATGCTTTATTGAAAAGCGTGCTAGCCCATTGGAACATAACTAAAAGATTCCACTGCACCCCAGAGATTTTGTAAAAAGAAATCTTTAGAAATAACATAAAAAAAAACGCTTGACAGTCTCATTTTCATCAAAACAGTTTGTACCTACACAACACAATAGTAAATCTGGCCCAATGTGTTTTATATCAAAAACTGAATGGAAGAAATACAATTATTTCAGTCAGCGTGTATAAATATGTCATGGCACGGTGGAGGTAAGGACCCAAATGCAGGACTAAGAGGTAGGAGGCAGATGGAATGCAGGAACAAAATTTAATCCAAAAACTCCAGAAACACAGGAACCACACGACAGTGAAACAAAACCACACACAACAGGGATAAAACTACACACAACAGCGAATAAACCACAAGGATCTGACAGTGGTAACTGAAAAACAAGGGGTATAAATACACTGAGGGACTAGTCGGGAACAGGTAAAGTTTATGAGCTAATCAGACCAGGTGAACTAACGAGCAGAACACAAACTGTGATCATGACAAATAAGAAATGTTAAACCTGCAACAATTCTGGATAACTCATAACTTGCTATTTAACACACAAAATATTAATGCATGCCAGTACAGAGTTGCATTAATGTATTGATAGTGTGTGCACATTTTGGAGTGCCTCGATTGATTGGATTTGTCTTTAAAAATCCAAGATAAATGGGCTCAGACAGAGCAGAGAGAATGAGGGATGAGTGAAGTGTATGTAAAGGAAATTTACATACAGCTGAGTAAACTTCAAAGGGCCAGTGGCAAATATCTTTTTACCACTTTGATGTTTCGTGAATGCTATACTACAAAGAACAGTGAAATAAATCACACAGAGAAAAAATAATCAGAGTAATAGGATCTCCAAAACTGTAACCATGAATTTTGCACAGCTGAGCTGATGTGCTGAGATAAAATAATATGTAAGGCAGCCATCAATGCAGTATACAACGTTGGGGTTAAATAAGTCTGCCCTCTGCTATTAGTAATAGAAAAAACTATATGTAGCCTGTTCAGGTGACAAAAAACAGACCTTAACCTTTAATTAATAATTAAAATTAATAATTAAATATATTTTTTATAAATGACCTTTCTTTCTGAGCATTACATGAAAACATCAATGTCAAATACAGGATGAAATTACAGCTAACAGCTTGATTTAGCACAAATACCTTTCTTGTTTCTCCTCGATGCCTGATGATACAGTTGTGACCGCAACACTTCAGGAAGCTGCCGTTCTGTGTCAACATAATCTAATGTGAAATTATAAATGAAGCCTGTAAGCTACCTCTAGAGGTTGTGTTACGCAATCATAATTTAATAGTGTTAGAGCAACATCAGCACTTCATTTAGATTGTCAGCTTCAGGCTTCTGTGTTACACCTAAACATTATTTCTGACTAAATTTAAAATGCTTGTGGGTCAACACTGATGCCCAGCTATGCACAAAGTACTGTTACTATTGGAGTCTTTTTTGTTTTTTACTCAAAAGCACTCTTGTGTCCATGGAAATATTCCATTCGGCTCACTTTCCATTCCTGACCTGTAGAGGAAAAAAACTCACACTAACTGATCCCACCATGGTAGCACTGATCCAATATCAACACTAAATTTGGTTTCAATACTACTCATGTCTGGATTAAGCCTTGCACCCCTACTAACTGGAAATAAAACTTGATGGAAAAAGACACAAACACAAGGAGAGGCCTTATGCCTTAAAGGAGAAAGAAAACAAAATTCTTCACACATTGCTTTCAATTATCCTCTTATATCTGAGTAAAAAGTACACTTTAGGACATTTCTGCTTCTTGCTTCTAGCTTCGAGCGTGTAGTTCCTCACTATAGCCATATTTCTTCAAACAATAAATAAAATAGGACTACATTTCATATCAGTACATTCTGATGCTGCATTTCTGCTGTTAAGCCATAATAGTGTATATATTCATCCCCCACACCTGCCTTTCTATCTGGGTTTTTACGCTAATTCCATGAATTGAAGGGTATATACTTGCTCTTCTCATTCTCCTAAGACTCTGTATGAAGCCATAGCTGCTTCCAGTTGAAGAGGACGCCCTGGCATTCCAATGTGAATGCTGAAACTTCCTTTTTCCTATTTTCCTTATTGAGAAGCAGCTATAGGACAGTCCAACTGACTGCATTAATGTAAGTTCCAGCTTAAGTTAAAGTAACATAATCAGTCACTTATCATGTAACTATGGGCAAAATCAACCGACATCCCATATCTGTGGTAATTCTGTGGGGTAATATGATGTTTGTAAAATTCTCTGTATGACAATTTGTAAATTTAGGCTTTAAGGTCTCGTCTCTTGGAAAAAGCAGGAAAAATTGGGATGATAACTTTATTGGGATTTCAGAAAATTGAAATACAGCATATGAGAGTACTGAGAGTATAACGCAAACAAATAATAAACACTGGCAGTGGCTGACAGTAAGTAGAATGCAAATAGTTATTATTCATACTGTTATATGATATATGATACATAATACAACGGTATATAATATATTAAATAACATTATGGCAGAACTCTTTGTTTTCTCAATTAATGTATATTTATTAATATTTATTTATAGCACTGAATGTTCTAAATCCAATGCCCCCTGTATATCATAACAGCAGTATGCTGGTCATGATCCACCCAAAATCACTGAGCTGAAACTCCCTCTAACGCCAGGCCCAGACAACAACAGGTTTTAAAATCTAAATCAAGTTGCATTGCAGGTTTAAGGAAAAATTCCAGAGATGACCTTCTCTCTGATGTCAATCATGTACACATAAAAATAGATTGGAAAATAATATCCAGATTACACACCACTGAATATTCTGAAGATTAAGATTTTCAAGTCAGAGGGAGCAATCAGGGAGGAATACGCCACATCGTATGATCTCATGGAGAAGGCAAAATGGAAACTAATACACAGCAATTACTGAAATGTTAGACATACTTTGCTATGGGACATTAAAAAGGGGGTTAAATGAGAATGTTTGAATGAGAAAATGGTTGAGGAGACATTATCAGCATGGGTAGTATTTTATTCAGTGAACTATAGGTGACATTTGGACAGTCAGTTTGAATATTTGTCAACAGTAGCATGCAAAGTTAGCCTTAAGGGCCAGAATGTGTACCACTGCTCCACTCAGCAACTGGATTAGAAGTAATCAGATTTTAGGCCAAAAATATCAAACATGTTTGATGTCATCAAGGTGGCTCTGATTGGATCTGTAACCCTCTCACATTTCCAGATAGTCTGGGTTGGACATTGTTACCAACTGAGACCTCAGATCAGGTTTCTCCTCTGCATGTCAGAATGGATGACTTGTGGTCAAATTGGTTCCAAATCTGAGTCTGGCTTCAGGCTCTGATTCCTTAAGTTGAATTTTCTTGAGTTTCTTAAGCTGAATGAGAAATTTCAGACAACAAACATAAGTGCTGTGCAATAAACAGCCTTTTCCAGTTGATTAACTGCAACAAATGAGATACAACGTCTTGATTAGAGCTACTTTAGATGTGCTGGTATTAACTTGTATAAATGAACAGAACATGAGCTGTTTGATGTAGAAGATAATCTAAGAGGAAATGAGTGCTCAAATTGAAATAAATAGAAAACAAACTTCTCCATAAAAACTAAAGGAGTTCAAGACTTCTTGTTAACAATGGTCGTCTTTATGCTCCTGCAAAGCAGATTGTTGTACAAGTTCCCTCACAGACAGAAAAAAAATAAATCCATATTAATTTGTGTCTCACAACAAAGTCTTCATTAGTGGTAAAAGCCAGTTATTTTATAATCATGGCAATTTTCTCATATAGATTTTGGCAGAAGTCCCACTGATGTGGCATGGTGTGTAGAAGTATTCTAAAATACCAAAGCGGAATTCCTTCTGTGTCTTATGATGGAACTTGAAAAAATGTTCCAGCTCAATCTTAAAAGAAACCAAAACACCTGAGAGAGTTGCAAGAAATTGGCTGACCCCCTTGAAGCAGCTATTGTCCTGGCCCTTTTCTCTGAGAGTAGAATGTGAAATGTTTGTATTCAGACCTACTTCTTAAAAACGAAGGGTCAGTCCACACAAAATTGGCCCAGAGAAAAATGCCTGTGTAATAATCTAAAGGCTTTTTCATTTCAGCTTTACAATATGGGAGAGGCAGGCAGAAAGAAGGGGGGCATTTTCATACTAAACGCATAGAACATGATTGCTGGGATTGAGTCATTTTTTTTGTAATTAGCTTGTGGAAGGAAGAAAGTAGAAAATACTTGGCAAACATAAGGAAGTTAGCCAAACAGTGCAAGAGCACTCAGTCTCATCTCAGATAGTTTATAGGTGGAAACATAAACATATCACGTTTCCTTTTTCAGCTCTCTTTCACTGCGGCCACAAACATAAGCATTTACTCAAACACAGCTTAAGTTAAGACTTTACTCACTTAAAGTCCCTATTAAAACATCAATTGCCACAGTATACCACCTAGAAATTACTACTGGCAATGGGAAAGGGAAAAGAAATTAAAATAAAGATGGGAAACAAATGTGAGAGGGTGTGGGGGCAACACGAAAACTGGATGCTAATTTTGAAAAAACAAAAAGTAATAATAATGAAACTGAGACGCTAATGAGATTTTAATGCATGAACTGGGTACTGAGTTAGACTGTTATTTAATAAAGGAGTCCCTGCGTTCGCTCCAGCAGATTGATGTTCCTTCATTAATGCACCTAATGACTACCCATTAGTCGGGTTAAACCAGAACGAATCCTTTAAGCATTTGGATGACACTATCAGGCCAAACTCTGGCAAATTATAGCTCTAAAAAAACTCAGCAAATGAGAACAAGAGAAAAACTGATTGAGTAAACAAATGAAATCTGATGAAATCGGACAAATCAAAATAGAATAAAAAAAATAAAACATAACAATTTTGCTTAGTTATGTACTGCTTGATTTGAATGTAGTGCTGCCTGAGGGCCAAACAATCACAGCCATTCAGCACTGATTGACAGTCTTGTGCCTTGTACATAGATACTGGTCTGGATTGTCTGAATCTTTTAATTATATTATGTACTGTTAGATAATGAACCCTCAGGCAGATGGAGTGCCTTTAACAGTAGGACATGCTGATATCTGGGAAAACAACAAGATCATGAAAAAGAAAGTAAATTAGTTTGAAATTGGATATTCAAGGGTAAGTCAGAAGTGATACAAGATAATGAACAAATAGCAACAATTTCTAACACATACTTTGTAGACTGTACAATGCCTCACTAATAAGTTTGGAAATAGATCTACACTCCTTCAACCAATGAAAAAGGCACATTCAGTCTTCACAATAGTGTGTTTCTAAAGATGCCATCCAAAAAGCACTTGTTAACTTAAAACAGTCCAAGTCAAAGGACGCCTTTTTTAAAGATTATAGGTCCAGTTTAAGCAAACTGTTAACCAATTAAATTTATCAACAAAATCATACTTCCCAGTTTCTTGTAAAACTGCGATAGTGACACCTGTCCTTAAAGTCAGCCAACTGTACTGCTCCATCAAATTACAGGCTTGTCAGTATTCTTCTAATAGACCTTTAAGATTGCAGAAAGATTCTGTGTAACCAGCTAGTCACACACCTAGACAAGGGTACAATCAACTCACACCCCATTCAATTTGGCTTTCGTAAACATCCCTCCACAGAATTGCAACTTGTTATTTTGTGGAGCAGAATAAAAGCTACCTTGATAACAGTGGCATAGTCCGAGCAGTGTTTTGAGACTTCACAAAGGCCTTTGACACCATTAACCAAAAGGTCCTTCTGTCAAAACTTTCAATGAGACAAAAAGTGAAATCGCTTTACCGCAAGGTCTGCTGTTGTGCACTGCCCTTAGACCAAAACATATACAAAATCACGTAAAAATATTTGCCTCAAAAAGCAACTTTTTTTTAATTTAAATGGAATGTGTGGATGACTGAATCAATTAATAGACACAGACATTAATATTGTAAACCCAAGCTCTAGTAACGTATGGAAAAATGCATTTAATCGCATTTCTATTCAAAACAGTAGAAAAAGAAATAGAAAATATCCCTGGCCCAAAATGAACAGACCTTAAGTTAAAGTGTCATTTTTAGTACTTTAACTAGCAGCTTTTGGCCATTCTCTAATTAGGAGTCTACAACATGTTACAGTACTTTTAACTTTTTAAACTTTTTCATCCACACTCTTCATTAATAGACATTAATATCTGATTGTAAGCCAGAGTGGGATCAGCCAGTGTCAACTTTGCAAGTTTAATTTTTCAATCTGATCATGGAGTAGAGGTGAACGTCTCCTGCTGCGACTGCAGCTGTAAGCACGTTTGGACAGGGGAGGAGCAGAAGCACCGTTCATTAAGAAGAAGTAAACATGGTTTCACGTTAGTTTCTGAAAGCCTCCGATAATACGAGAAAAAGTCTTTAGATTTGTTGCTAGTCACTACTTTGAAAAAGAGTCAACAGGTGGGTCTGAAAACTTGCTAAATATAGCACCGAAGTAGTTAAATTAGCAACACTGATTTAGCCGAGGTGTCCATCAACTTAATCGGTCTACTGGAAACCGTGCGCTTTGTTTGGAACGCAAACTGCGATTAAATACAGAACTTTTTTAACATGTTCATTTTTTTAAATTACTTAATTGTAATTAATGCATTAAAGTCCCACCCCTAATATATATATTTATATATAACACTAAATAGCCATGACCTCCCGGACCTTGGCTCCAAAAGTTTTTGTCTAACTGGACCTCTTTAAATTTTAGATGAATAAACCTGCCCTACACTGTGACATGGTGGTGGCCGCTATATTGTCTTATCTGTATTACATTTTTAAAATTGTTTGTCAAATGTTTTATGCAATGTCCTGTTTTTCTATTCTGTATTTACTGATGTTTGTTTTCTTGCCCAGGGCCCGCGGATACTAATTAGCTCTTAGCTAGCACTTGTGCAATCGTATGATTGTGCAATGTGCCTGTCAAACAAAAAAATCAAAATAAAAAATAATAATAAAATCAAATTTCTTGAGACACAAGGTTTTCTTCACTGCCCAAGTGTTTTCAGTTTATAACTACAGCACTTTACTAAAAGAACGTTTAACACTTTCTGTTCTTTTCTAGGGTGAGATTAAAAGAAAACAAAACAATATATAAACTCAAACTAACATAGGGCTATCTTGCTACTTACCTTGGTGACATAGCAAGAAACATTGGGGCTGACACTAAACTAAATGGCCATCTCTGCTTGGGATGGTGCTGTTAATAAAACATGTATTTTTTTTTTTCACAACATGCATTTCTCACAATCACAAGTGGTCCCAAATTCTTAAAGTGACTAAAACCATTATTTGAAAAAAAAAAATTAAGACAATCACAAACAAAATCTGAACTGACAAACACATGTAAAATATTAGCATATTTGTTTCTACATTTATTTACTAGGAAACACTGGCTTTGTTTAGTGTAGTCACATCTACCAAACAAATATCCATCCCCACTCTCAGAAAGAAAATAAGGAGCTCCCTTATGACCCTGAAACAGCTGTGATTTATTTATTTATTGTATATAACAAACCCAAGCACTCACTCATGCGCTGTTTCTCTCAAGCCATTCATCTATTGGAACGTGCCCAGTAAGGATTAGAACAGCACCAGTACACCAGGTGTTAGTGACACAGTCAGATACACACTGGCTTAATATCTTCTCTCCAAAACATGAAATCTTTCAGGGATAATCCATTCTAATCATTATGAACTCACACTCAACCCACATGAAGTACTTAAGACTTCAAGCTGCAAGAAAGTGGACGACTGACGGTGCATTGAGCAGATTTCAAGCATAGATTGACTTAAAGTGCCATTTTATGACAAACCATTAGTATGGCTTCTCAAACTGACATTTCGAATACATGGCCCCAGGCATGAGCTTTAAATAGAGCACCTGTGAGGTTATGATAGTTGCAGAGCAGATTAAGTCAAAATAATGGACTAGTCACTCTTTCTTTAAAAAGCATGACATTTTTAGCAAAATTTAGTTATTTTATTGCTTTTTAAATTTAATTACCTTTGATACTGCCCCACGTTGCATCAAATACATTACAGGGCTCTGTTGCACATGCGGCCAAAGACTTTTTGAGTGCGACTAACGTTTTTTCTTGGTCGCACCTGTGCACTTAATATTTCCGAAGTCTAGGTGAAGGACTTAAATTGTCACTCTGAATGTCTGTCTGCATGTTCATTCCATCCTTACTTTAGCTCAGAGACGAATAACACCTGATAAAAGCTAAGAGAAGGGGTGACCCACCTCCAATCAGCTGTGATCTAAACCTGTACAACGTGTTGTGTGTTGATTTCAAAGTAAAACCAACACACACTAGATGTCCAGTACAGTGACAAACGTCACAGAAGAGAATAGTGGAAACTGGAATCAACTGTAAAATGTCCAATATGGTGGAATTCGCTCATATGTGGTTGTTATCTATTATTATTAGTGGCAAACATTGGTGATGCATTGATTTTTCCCTTACCCACCACTACGAGGTTAACCTTTTGGCATTTTGAGTGAAACAAATCCACTACTCGAAAATCTGTCATTAAATATTTTATGCACACTGATATCACTTAAAGGATGATTTACTTTAAATCAAGTGTCATCAACATTTTTTTATGATTTAAACCAACCTTATTTCTAATAAGAAGATGTCTCAAAGTCCCCCCCCCTCCTCCTCCTCATCACAAGAACATATACGACAAGCATTCTTTTCATATGTAAAACGAATAAGGTAATAAATTGCCCCCCAAAAGCACTTAAACCAAGAGATGAAGGCAGAACAATATAACCAAATAAAGCCACTAAAAGATGGCCTGATTACATCAGGTAGCTCTTTCATTAGATTTTTAGTTTGTAAGTTTTTTTCCAACTGTACCTCTTGAAAAGGTTAAAAGCATCTTGGCCCACCTACAAGCTTCTATGAAACTAAGAGGCCAAAAAATACAGTAAATTAAGAAGCCATTTAAGCTGAAAATGTCAACGACACCATTTTAAAACAAGAAAACTATGCAGAGCTGGTGGAGAGGGACTAAAACCACCACTGACAAGCCCAGTGGCCAAGGTCTGTTAAATGTGGAGCTGATTAGAGGACTTTGCCGTAGTTGAAGCGAGTGGAGAGGCAGCTGCAAAGACAGAGATATGAGTGACTTTGAAAGATAAAGCAGTGTGGATCATAGTTTTGAAATAAGGGTAGCACTGGATTTCAGTGGTTAGCACTGCATCCTCCCACAACTCACCCAGTGGCAGTTGGCACAGACCCAGCTCCCCTGTGACCCTTTAGAAGGTGAAAATGAAGGATATTTTCAAGATGAAGGAAGGATGATTGTACAAGCTTTGAGATGAGCTGCTGAAAACACGTTATCAAACCAAGCACCACGATTCTTTGAACCAGGCTTTATGTCTTCCAATAACAGAAAAATAAATCCAATTTGCATTACTTAAAGCTACAAAACTCTTTTAAAACATCCAGGTTTTTACTTCAGCAAATGAGATGTTTTTCTCTAATTTATAGACAGTTGAAAGGGAAAACACCTCATCCATGGGGTCATTTGACTTCATCACATGCCGCAGGAGAAACCCCTCAGTGTCTTCACAATGACAGAGCTGCATGAGATAGATCCGCAGTAACAGGTCATAAATAATCCCTGACACGAGAGACAGGGTGTAAGAGCAAAGTGGCAGTGTGTACTTTCCTTGACTTCAGACAGTTGAGCTGTCACACACAGTCTCGTGGCTTATAAACAACATTTAACAAAACATGTTACACAAGGGTTGTCTTCAGGTTGAATCTTGAGCTGTAACCCAGCAGCAGGGATATTTGGGGGATGTTTGGATTTCACCGTTCATCTAGATCTGATCCATTCAAAGTAAAAATACACTATTTATAAGTAAGTCTTTTATTAAATGGATCTTTTTTTCATGGTCTTAAAGCAGGATATTTATGACCATGACATTATTCTCCTTATATGGATGCTTCCAATGAGTAAACTCTGCTATCACTGAACCAGCAAAGTGGCAACATAAAAGAAAGCTGACCTTACTTTTAAAATGTTTACATGCATAATTAGTATTTAAAACAAACTTTAAATAAGTTAACATTTTGTTAGCAACACAGACTGCATATTAAAGCAAATGATTATCTGGTATTTCAATAAGGTTTAAACGGTTTTAAACACTCCAACTTCTCCTGTCAGGATAATCACAGGCAGGGCTCTAAATCAACTTTTTTGATGACCACCCAATTTTGTGGCAGGATCCTAAAGTTACCAGCTTCATTTGCCAAATATTTTACCGAGATAAATGCTCCAGATATTTAGTGCAACTATTAATCTATTGTTCACATTTTCTTTAATTGTTCCACTGATATTTTTTCAGCAACAAAAAAATAATATATTTTTCATCAAGTAACAAAGTAATTTACTAATCAGCCTTTCTCTTGTCATCATCCTACTACCACCACATTTTTGTTTTTCATCCTACACATCATTTAATATACTTAATTTTTACTTCTTATTGAGCTGCACTTTGTCCAGGTAGAAGCGTGTAAATGACACAATCCATGTTAAAGAAAGCCCACAGCCATTGGCTGTATGATGTCTTGGAATACTGTTCATGGATAATGTAATGATTTGCTTCATTACTCATAGTGATGGGAGGTCCGGCTCTTGTCAAAGATTTGTCTCCCTTAGTAAAGCTGCCTCTTATGGCTCCCAAGTGGCTCTTTATGTAATGCAGGGGTGTCTGGTCCAGTCTTCGAGGATTGCAGTCCTGCAGGTTTTAGATGTCTCCCTGCTCCAACACATCTTATTCAAATGATGCCCCACCTCAACAGCTTGTTGTCAAGTTTTGTCCAAGCATGTTGACCCATTAGTCTGATTCAGGTGTGCTGCAGCATAAGACCTGTAGAACAACGGCCCTCGAGGATAGACTTTAAACACCACTGATATAATGTAATTCAGAACTTCTCTTTTGGTCTAATTTAACAATTTTAAAGCCATTTTTATTCAGTGCCACAGCTACTATTGTTTAACATTTTAATTAAACCTTTAAATGAACAACTAAACACAGAAGCAGAGCAAACAGATCAAATAGAACACAAATAGAATTTAATCACATTTCATTTATCCCAATTAATCATATTGTTGCAGAACAAACCAGTTAAGAAAAATACTTAAATGATTACTTTTGAGTATTCTAATTTATTTTGTTAAATATTTGCAGTCATATATATGTCTTATATATAAATCTAAATCATGCTCTATATGGGATAAAAACCAGGGGCGCAATGCCAATTGTTAAGATTAAATTGTTTTAATGCACTGTAATAAACATATAACTGCTGAGCAGAATCTACTACGTACAGAATGTAATCTGAGACTTAATGCAAGTTACTACTAAATGACAAAGGTAATCAGTGTCCATTATGTAGTGACCTGAAACAAGTGTGGTTATCAGTTGCCAGCGGAGCAGTCTTTAAATGAATACTCAGGTGATTGAGTGAGCTTCCCCAGTGTGAGCTCTATATTAATAATAAGTTTCAAACTGGAAGAGCTAATGAGCCATTGTTTTTTGTCCATTAATATAATAAACTGTTGAAGGCGATTAAACATCAGCTCCACGTTAAGCGATATTTCAAATGGGCTTATATAAAGAAGTTTGATTAAAGTTCTTCTGTCTGCACATTCTGCAGCCCCTCTGATCGATGAGACACAAGCTTTAAATTCTCCATATTATACATTTCTTCCATAATTTTATGTGGGTGTCAGAGGTCCAACAACATTGATTTCAAAGTGTAGTACCCCAAATTCAGCCTTGGTCCTTATTTTTCAGCCGTTCCAAATGTGGCTCTAGTGAGCTCTATGGAGAACGCCCACTAGGTGATTTTAGAGGGCAGGCTCAGCTAGCTGGGGGGCCTACTTAATGGCAGTATGGGGAGAGTGGTTATTTCCCTCTCTGAGGTCACAAAGGGAAAGATCGCAGGCTCACCTGTTTGAGCACACATTCACTAAAAAGTGGAGCAAGCAACTGAGAAATGTGACATAATTTTCTCATTTTTGGGCCTCATACACAGGCTATGATGACACATATGACTGTTAGAAAACCTTAAGAAGGTCAATTTTGCATAATATGGGACTTTTAAAATCACAAAAATAAATAAAACAAGGCTAGGTTAATTAGCAAATCTGATGATTTATGGAAGAATCTGGAGACTGTCTTGAAACAAAAACATGAAAAAATGGGACTATTTAACATTTGTCTTTAAATAAATTAGATTTTCTGTCACAGCCATTGATATTCCTTTATTGCTCTGTGATTCTGCTTAAAAGACTTGGGTCATTTTATATGTTTACGTGGTTCTTCCATGGGTAATACAGTAAGAAAATTGGCTTAGAAGCCAGCTTGTTTTGTAATGCTTGACAGTGCAGCCTGGGGCTGCTTTCTCCTCTGTACTGTAACCTATTCTGTTCAGACCGTGTGAGCACTAAACTCTCAACCTCTGTGACATTCACCTGCAAAGAAAAGAACACTGTTTGCAAAAAAAACAGTGATGTGTAGAGGACAGAGGCTAAAGGATGGATGTGCTTCTTTGATAAATTATAATCAAACGTTATCATTTACACTTAAAATTCAAAATCCTCCTCAAACTGATGCTAAAAAAAAAATTTACACTGTGATATACTGATGGCAGAAAATGGATGTAAAACACAAACTCATTTACATGAACAGCATATGCAGATTTCGACACACTATTAATCCTTTTCACTTATTGATCTGCACAGCCCCTCAGCAAGAAATCCCAAGAGATCCATTCTCTGCTAGAAACTAATGAAAACTGTGGTGGGGCCAGCAAGTATACTTAGAAAAAAAGGCATGAAGAGAAATTTCGACCCTGTGTTTGTTAGCATCAGTTCTTTGGTGCATAAGAGCCGATGAAAAAGCTGGTGTCCAACTGTAGAATGACAAAAGATTTAGAAGGTTCTTTTTTTAAAATAGGGATGGATGCGATCTCAATGCTGATAGTTCAGCTAAAATCTGTTGACCTAATTATTATCTCCATAATCAGTACTTTCATATTGGCATCCCTTTTAGTTTAAATGAGAGAATCTGCATGTTTATGTGTAACACAGTTTTCCCCTTGTTGTAGCAAGATAATTAAAAAACTAGTCAGTAGATACAGAGTTTGATGGGATCATTATCAAGAAGTGAATAGCTGCTTTAGGACTGTTAACATGTTAAACTGCAAATTAAATTTACCTTTTAACCAATTATTTAAATCCTATAGGATCAAGTATACTTGAAAGTTGTAAAGCAGGCTGCATGCATGTTTTATTTAAATATTCTTAGAATTTTTTTTCTTTCTCTTCTTCTTTTTATTTTATTTTTTCCTTTTTTTCCATTTTTATTAAATTGTTATCATGTTTATGTTAAAACCTTTCAAAGTATATGAAGTGTTTTGTTTTTGTTTTTATTTTTTTGTTGTTGTTGTTTTGTTTTTGTTTTTTTTTTTCCTACATACAAAGTGCTGTAAAAGCAAATAAAGGAATAAATTGGATCAATATTTGGTCTGAGTGCCTGGCATTTAAAGCAGCAGTTGCAGGACACCATGTTCATTTTCTCTCTGAGGATACATGTTGAAACTCTGCTGTGTGTTTTGGCTCATTGTCACTGCAGACTGGCACCAATAAGCTGTCTCCCTGTTGGTACTGCATGATAAATAAGCATACACAGAATTTTTGTGAAGTCTTTTGTGCACCAAACAGGGACGGGGGACTTATTTGATATTTACACACTCATTAATCAAGGTGGAGATCTAATTTTCATGATGAACATACAGAGAATACTTAAAGCATAAAAAAATAATTAAGACACATTTTCCACCACTTAAAAACTTGTACATGACTGAATGTAATATACTAGTTAACCGAGAAACAGGACATGAAAACCTCCACCAAAATACACTGGAATAATATAAAACCAAATTTTACCAAATTTATTGACGGAATATTAAACTGCTAGACTATATTTTATTTAAAAAATATGCAGTTTCAACCATTAAAATATAATAAAATCTTGTTTATCATTAATTTAGGTGGAAGCATTAAATTTGATGCTTAACAATCTAAAACACAAAGTAAATGTGTGAATAACTGTGATACCACAGACAAAATACGGTTGAGATCTGTTGACTTATCTAAAAGAGGAAAGGAAAAAAAACATGTAAGTTACTATAATGAGATGTCTAATAAAATCCAGTGAAATGGTAAATCTTTATTATTTAATGACCCTGCAGAGGGTGTCATAATGTGCTCGGTTTGACCGCCCTCGTGTTTTTTTCTGTTGTACTCGTGCTTTGTGGTAGCAGTCAGCATTTCCATTGTGAAGACATGTCTGTAATAAGATGCTGACTCCTGAGGATAAAGGCCGTAGTGCCAGATGTGTCTATCAAAGTGCAGAGAAACTCATAAACCCTGAAGACAGTGTTGTTCTTCAGAGCTTGTGCCTGTCCAGTTGCATTGACAAAAAGTGACAATCACTAAGGTTGTGTTGTGTTCTGTGACTGTGCTCTATCCTGAAATGTTGACAGAGTAACTCTTGCTGCACTCACTCTCATTGACAGGATTATTTTTGGCGACTGCAATATGACGAAACTAATATTCTTACTTATATTAAATGTTGAGTTCAGTCTACTGTTTTGAGCTTTTTTCCCCCCTTTTTTTATCAATATAATTAGCGGGACATGGAGGTAATATCTCTGTTTGTCTAAAATTATTGTTTAACAATTAAAGTACAAACTGTCCTTGATCTAGTGAGGAAAATAAGTCCTGCTCCAAAGAGTCTATATTTGTTCAGGTCAGTTGAAACTGAATAAAATACTTACATTAGCTTTAAATATATAAAATAAAGAAAATTTAATAGGGCAAACATTAAAGTTTTATAATTAAATAGCTTAAAAGTATTTCTTTGCTGTATCGATTTCATCACCACCAAAGCCTCTATGCTTTGACCAGATTGATTATCAGTGTGATATACTTAACAGATCTTCATGAAA
This sequence comes from Melanotaenia boesemani, assembly GCF_017639745.1. Taxonomy (NCBI): domain Eukaryota; kingdom Metazoa; phylum Chordata; class Actinopteri; order Atheriniformes; family Melanotaeniidae; genus Melanotaenia; species Melanotaenia boesemani. Next base: position 15,233,920 of record NC_055685.1, read on the forward strand.
CATGGAGTACTCAAAGAGGGCCAAAGGACAATTAATTTGATTTGATGGTGTTCTGGGATTCCTTTCCATTTGGATATCAATGCTTTTAGCCACAGTAACTGCATTTACATAGAAAGAAGCTTAAATCCCAAAGGTATTTGGTCAACAACGGAGAGTTGCATAATTGTTCTGCCTTTCCACTTAAATACCTTGCAGCTTGAACCACAAAGGACGCTCCCATTTTGTGTTTTTCTGAGACCAATATGTGTCAAAATGGCTTTTTTTTGCCTTAAATTATCCCAATCATATTCCACCTTAGGTTTATTAAATGGGTGCAAGATAATTACCTGGAGCCACATGTATGTAGATGACAGAAATTTTCCAGTGATTCCCAGTTTGCAACATTTTATCATTCAGACATCATGTTATAAATTACACAACGCTTAGTCAAACATTGCATCCATTCTTAAACGATTACCTTTTGGCATGTTTACCTTGCGTTTAGCCTGGAGTTGTCCATGATAGTTGTCAGAAGAGTCTCCAGGAATCTCACCACCCCACAGTGTCACCCCTACGATGGTGTAAGTGATGCCCATCACCACTAAAGGCAGTACATAGACCAGGACTGTGACTATGATATGATACCTGGAACAGAGAAAAAATGGCAAGTGGATGAAGACACTGTGAAATAATTTAGATCAAACTCAGGCTGAACCTCATGCATACCTCATGGTAGCTAATGAGTGTAAAGTTATAGCTGTAACCACTTCCTTTAAACACGGTCTATATTGCAATACTAAGAACAGAACTTCCCTGATCCAAAGTAAAACAAAATTAATTCATATTTATCATTTTCTTTTAACACAACTAAGGCAACCTTTCTCATGGAAAAATAAAACAGAAAACTTTATATTCACAAAGGCTGTGTGTGCGTGGAGGATGTTTTGATGCCAGACTTTGCCAAAGTGTCTTGTAAGCCATGATCCTGACCTTCATCACGTATAGTAGTTTTAATGCTTAACCATAATCATATCAGTAAGTAAAAGTGTAAGGAAACAAGTGAATTCCAAAATCATATTTCAAAGTATATTTCAGTGGTAATTAAAAATGAAAATTTTATTTCTAAAGATTTAATCCAGCTTTTCATAATGATTTTATGGTTTTTTTTGTTTGTTTTTTTTTAAGACTGAGCTGCAAGAATGTTCAATAATTTCTGTATCATCAGCATAATGACTCTCACTTCTCATTGTTCAAAAGTATGTGCTTCTGTTGCAGTCCTCCAATTAACATACAGCAGAACTGGAAATACTGTTAATGAGTGAATGGGGGGTTAACATGAGTTCATATTTTAGTTATTTACTTTCTTGCAGAAACTTTTGATACTTGTTGTCTGTATAATGTTAATATGAGGCTGCAACAAGCAGCTACTTATGTTGGTTTAGCCTGAAGACTGGAAACAACCATGTTGGATTGGTCTTACAAGATCTAACTGTTTCTAACATGCATGTAGTCTACTCTAGTTAACATGCATGCATCAATTAGTTAAAATAGGCTATTATTAACAACAACATAAGAAGAAATAACTGAATATAAAATTTTGTAAGTATTTCCTACATGAAGGGGTCATCTGCCATGCGCGGCCAGGCCACGTAGCAGATGGTCCTGTGGGGCAGAGCTCGGGTGGTGGAAAAGTAGCAGAGGGGGAACGCCAGAACCACTGCCAGGCTCCAGATACATACGATGACCTCTGTGGTGGCCTTTGCTGACAGGCGAGGCTTCAGAGGGTGGATGATGGCCATGTATCTACAGGACAGAAATTGACAGATTTGAAGACACTTTTGTGTTCAAAGTGCTCACTGAATATTTAATTACTCACTGATCAATTAATCTCATCTTTGTCTGATATACTTCAAATTCATACAGAAAGATTTTTAACCAGGTGATGGATGGGTGTGGGTCTTTACAGCTGATCGCTTTAATTAAAATTAAGTTTAAGGATTACAGCAAATGAAATTGGTATGCTGTACAAAACAACAACAAGAAAAAAATCATTTGATGCAGTTAATGAATCATTTTTGTGGCTTCTAGACCTAACTACAGAAATTCTCAAAAATTCTCAGACCTGGGAATCACCTAAGTTGGTGGATAATTCAGATGACTGAACTGATAATTCAGTTATATTTTCTGCATTTAAAAAAACACTTAATTTTCTGCAGAACCCTGGTTACATCGTCGATTTGTGATTTGCATGGAAATTGATGGATGATTCGTTTTACAACCCTGTGATGAGATTTTGCCTGAACTACACAGCAACACGCTGGAAACTGGTGGGAGATTACTTGTTGCATAAACCCACGTCAGGATCCTACATGATTTTAAATTGCTGATCACAGAGGCTCAGAAATGCTAAAATAAAATCTTACTGTAATGGTAGGAAATGGCTTTTGTCCTGTCATCTCAGCAACTGAAACTCTCTGTGGGATAACAACAGAAATACTTTATCTGGTCACTGGTAATTGCCTGAAACGTGCATCTATCTCGTGCGTCATGCATCAATGTCCTTTTTAAAGCAGCTGAGTTATTTAGGATCTGAAAGGCTTGCACAGTGGTAGCCAATGATATTAGTAATAGACTTGAACCCACAGAAAAATAGCCACTCTGCAGTGCCTGTAACATCTGCTCATACACACATTTGATTTTGGTATCCAAATTCAATGAAAACATTGACTGTTTTTCTTTGTTTTCCCCTTAAACGGGATAAGGAATATTTTCAGATGTCATGCTGTTTTGAAACTAGCAGAGATTACTTTGGACCAGCATTTCACTGCCAGCAGCCAGACGTTATGTGAACAGATAGATGTCACGTATTTGCTCAGATTGTTATCAGGCCAGAGATCAACGTCCAATGTTTTAGCCCCCTCCACAATACCACAAACACCCCGTATTAACAGCTTGTACCATGAATTGTCACTACTCAAATTATCTTATGAAAGAAAGAAAGAAAGAAAGAAAGAAAGAAAGAAAGAAAGAAAGAAAGAAAGAAAGATCTCACTCAAAAGAATATTCATCAACCAGGTTCCAACTTTCTCACCTAGCAGTGTGTAGGTCATCTATGCATTATGAAGCCTTGTCATTGAACACATTTTAAAAACGGTGACAGTTCAGCTTCAATGTCAGCCCCCATGAAAAGAGGTTACAGGTTTAGGTTACGTGCTGCACCCGGCCCAGGTTCGAGTCCCAGCCTGGGGCAATTCCCTGCTCTCTTTCTCTCACTTTCTCTCTCTCTGACCCCCTTTCCTGTCGAGCCACTGTCAAATAAAGGCCACTAGAGCTCAAAAATCTATACATGAGTAAATAATGGTTACAAACCCATTTCTGCAGAGTTAGGACTCCATTAATTTGCAGGCAGACTGAGTGGGTGTGGAAGAAATTCAAGAACATTGTTACCCTCCTTAGGAATAGGTTGCAACAACACTTCAGGAACTAGACTTCTAAAAGTCTGTCAAGTAAAAAAAAGACCCCAAAATAACTTCAAAACAGCTAAAAGCCTCTTTCATTCATGCTCATGAGTCCACCAGTTGGACAAAATTGAACTGTTTCCTTCATTTAATGCTGTTACAAAGTTGATTATCAAGAGTAACAACATTACGTTTGGGAGGAAATCACTTCTTCAGATGTCGTTTTCTCAGGAAAAAATTATTATTCTTTTTTAAAAACGCATATATAACACAAGAGAAATGGTAGATGTCACGAGCTATGATGTTCCCTTTACTACAGGAACCTGTGTTTCTTCTCCTGCAGTGCCCAAAGAAACACACTTGGCAGCTGAAATTCAGCAGGAAGGACAAATTCAAAGAGGATCACGAACTGTGGTCTTTGCCATTTCAAGACATCAGAGCGGGGACAGCACCATACTGGGGTTACAAAAAGCATGACCGGAGGTTACATATGCATCATGTTGGTCATGCCAGTGTTCTCATTCTTATTTAAAAAAAGAAAACAACCAAACTGAGGGGACACAGCAGGCCACATATATGTGGCTGTTGTAGAGGAGCCTAAATGAGCACAGCCTGAGGAAATGCATTGTTCCATTTGTGTGACAAGAAGAGGAAGCACTGGAGGAAGAAAACACCTCACATAGTATCACAACACAGTGTGACATGCTTACACTAGCTGCACACATGCACTGAGCTTCCTTCAGTACATTTTTTGGTTTCCCTTGTGTTCGACCTGTGGCTCCCTCCTCCTCCAGCTTAATCCTTTGCTACAATGATATGATGGTCCACTGATCAAAGCTGATGGTGCCGTTTGCATCTCCAAACAACTGGAAACCAGAAGGAGGCAAAGACAAAGAGATGAAGGAACCAAAAAAGAAAAAAAGAATGTGTGAAGTGAAAGAGCAAATAGGATGAGTGCATGTGACAGAAACCAAGAGAGTTAGAGCATGAAAACGCACAGAGGAAGGAGCGATCCTTTTGAAGGTGTTGGCACACACACACACACACTCATTTACTGCAGCATAGACTCTGCAAAACAACAGCTTTAGTCTACTGGCCGTGAGACAAAATAAATCTTTGGAACAAACTTGAGATGTGGCAGATGGCACCACCTTCTTTCCAGAACAATGATGCACATCACAAGTAAAAAACAACTGAAATATATTCAAACTATCAAATAAAAACTATGCATCATGAGACCAAGAGTAAGACACAAACTGCAGGAACTTCAAACTGATGAAGTACAGCATGAAATGGAGTACAGCTTTAAGCCATAAGCAACACAAATACATTCAGAAAAAATATTTACCCCAACCTTGGGGATAGCATTTTTTTTTTTTTCTTGAAACTGAATTAGCTTATTTTATTGAGCACAAGGTGTAATTTCAACTGCTGCAGGAGGGTTTTATAAATAAGTTCAATAATAGGGTACACAATGTCCAAAGAAACCGTTTAGATGAAAGAGTTTGGGTGTCAAGGAAACTTTATCATTGGGAGAAGCTTGAAATGTGAACGTGTCCAGTATATTTCGTGGTTTCTTTGAAGTTGTCCTGCTTTGAAATGAAATATATCCATTTCAAAGGTGTGGTAAAGGCATGGCAATAACAGTGTGTTTCTAACGCTGAAAACTTATTCCCTTGTGTGGTAGCTGACACGCCTCTGTTTCTTATCAACTTATGTAGAAATGAGATGATCGCTTATTAGAAAGATTTGATTGTTATAATGTTTTTTTTTCTTTTGTTTTTTTTTTTTGTTTTTTTACCCACCTATCCACGGCTATTGCAGTCATTGAGTAGATGCTTGCAAATACAGAAGTGACCGGGAAGAAGTTGTGGAATTTGCAGTAGGCTTCCCCGAAGTACCAGTCCCCATGAGCAGCGTAGATAAAGTTTATTAAAGTGTTGAACGCGGCCATTGAGGCGTCCGAAAATGCCAAGTTAAGCAAAAAGTAGTTGGTCACAGTCCGCATACGCTTGTGAGCAAGGATGATCCATATTACAATGAGGTTTCCGAACACCGCCACCGCCAGCACAGAGCTGTAGGCAATTGACCAGAGCGCTATGCGCCACGGCGGCTGCACAAACTGATTCGTGTAGTTTGATGTTACGTTGGATCCGTTATGTGGAGTTCCCATCCTCCTCTCTTATTCCCAAAATGTGGTGAGGGTTTCTGTTGTTTATCCGATTTGATCTACCTCAAGAGTAAAGCTGTGTAAGCAGGAGAAGATTTGCGTCCAGGCGCCATTGCGCGCAAGTTAAGCCTCAACAAAAATCTTAATTCCAAAGGAAAGGAAATAAGAAGAAGATGGAGAAAATAATAGAAAAAAACTCGTCCTCTTCTCCCACGAGCTCTGTCTATCGTCGCCAAGGACTTTTCGGTATAAATGAAAGAAAACGCAGTGAAACTGCCCACCAACTATATGTGATTCGGTGCCTGTTGAACGTGGGTGTGAACGCACAGCCTCATCCAGTAGCAGCCGAAGCAACAAACAGGGTGACGCACAAGCGGGTGCAAACAGTGAGGGAGATTGATTGATACTTGTGGCTGCTGTTTTAAACTCCATGAATAACAAATGATCCGTGCTGTCTCTCAGCGCGGTATGTAATCAGTCAGCGCATATTGTCCACCCTTATCTTCTCTAACGTGTCTGATGATCTTCTGCCAGCTTTTCCACAAAGGATATTGAAAGATGGCAATATATCACACCTTTCTCAACCGTTAGCTGCAACTTACATTCACTGCCACATCATCATGTTGACTTCTTCACTGCTATCAGATTGTAAGTGACTTATTATTTTACAGTAGATTCGTCTTAAGGTTATCCTGATTGCAGTCTTAAATTAGCCTCTCAGTGCATCAGAGAGAGAATGGATGCAGTGCTGCATTAACCTGGTGGTGGAATAGATGTGAGTCTCCTTTTCTGTCAGACCAGCACTCACAACTTACAGGCTGAAGTCCCCTCCAGACACCCAACTGTTCACATTAGATAAACCTCCTTCATTTGCTTACATAACCTTTGGTGCTATAACCTCATGGGTTACAAACATTTATTCCCAGGCTGATCAAATCCCATCAGACCAGTAAAGCTTTTCAACAGACAGCAAGGTTTCTAATTGGAAGCTGCCCAGTCACTTAACAAAGCATTCGATTTTATTCTGAGGTCTCAATTCCCTGCAAGCCCAAATTACAATTTTAAACTCAATTTTATATCACTATCTTAAAAGAAAAAGTATTGGTGCATTCAAAATCTGCAGAATATGGAATACTACATTAATCTGAAACAATTTCTCCATACTGCACAAGAGTGCACTGCAAGGGCTGAAATTTATTGTAGTAATAACTTGCAGTGGCTCTGCAGATACATGGTAAAGTCTTATGACAAAGAAAGTACACTCAAGGCATAGAAACAAATCACAAAATCAAATGGCATAGACTTTTTCAGGTATTAAAATGAGGTAAATGCAGCTTCAGATGAGCAACAAGACATTATATATTACACCATATTACACAGTTTATTTAACAAAAACTCTGCTAAATGCAGAAACAGTGTATTAAAAGGCTTTTATGTTCAACTAGCTTGTAAAACCACCTTTAGAAGTAATAGACTGAAGTAACTTTCTGTATGATGTAATCAGCCTTTCACATTGTTGTCAAGAAAAGTTTTCAAGTGTTCATTAATGCACAGCTTTCTTAACAGGTGCTCACAACTGTTAATGATATATGTAATTACCAGCATCCTCAGCTGGATGCTACTTACTCCTTATATCTTCTATTATGTGAAGCACATTGAATTGTTTTTATGTATGATTTATTATGCTATATAAATAAATTGTCTAGGTTTGCCTTTTAATTCTTTGGAAGCAGAATAGTTGATAAAGTTTTACACATTCTGCTTCTTCATTTTGGCTTAGTTTTGTTCAATAAATAATGATGCAGTGCAGTGTGTGATGTGCTAGTGTGTCAGTACAAAACCTTTGAACCTTTTTTTATGTATTGATAGATGAGAGCTTCCATTTAAATGAAAGATGTGCATCCTTTTTCAGACTCTATGAGGTGACTTCTACAGTCTTGTAGTTTATAGGATGTTTACACAGAGATAAAGATGCATCAAGCTCAAAAGGAAAACAAAAGTAATAAAAATTTCATAATGTTAATAACATTAGTTACATTAAACCTTATAATATTCATCACAATGTTTACATTATACATTTTAATCCCTGTGAAAGTGAGTAACTACTAATGTTTGACTAATTGAAAGGGTTGGTGCAGGAACCAAACCAAGAAAACCTCTAATGAAAAATTAATCTTTGACGTTTAACAAGATATTAAAATGATTAATATTGTTGTGATTAATAAGGTTTTATGTGTTAGACTCAACATATGCAAACCAGTTGATTATTTTGGTTCTGCTTTGCAATGCTGTATGAATAGTACTAATTGAACTTCATATCAGGTACTCGCAAGTTTGAAGTTTTGCCCCCTGGGACTTGCAAATGCTGACAAAATTTTAATTATAAAGCAGTGTATGCCATACGAATATAGAGCATAAATATTCAATAAGTTAATTTATACACATGAGGATGTTATCTGAAAGGTCTATTTAAGCTATTTTTAAAATGTGAAATATGCATCGATAATGGAAAGAACTCCATTAGCAATACTGATGTCCATATTTCCCTTTGACCATTTGGTAAGAGACATAGATCTCATCTCTATGGTTCTCACTTGAGTCTTTGAGCTGTATTAAAACCCTGGGGGACCCTGCTGTGCAATGCAATAATTATTAAAAAGCAGTGGAAGTCTTGAACTAAAAGTGATTAAAACTATTCTTCCAGTCGTGTGTGCAAGAAAACTTTATGTTGCAAAGAATGATACACGAGAATAAAAGAAATATGTCAGGCTAACCTCTTTGAAACTTTCACTTAGTTATAAAAGAAAAAAAATCAAGGCAGCTATCCTCAGGATGGAACTATTATACATGAGCAATGATTTACTGTCTGAAACCCAAAATTATATTTTAATATTCTAGATGTGGCTTTTAATTATTTTAATTTAATCTATGATTTTATTACAATTTTATTGGGATTTTTGCTATTTCTTGCTGCCTTTTACTACTTTTTAATGCTTTCTTTGCACCATCTGTAATGTTTTTAATGTTTTACATAAAGCACTTTGAATGTTCTTGTATATGAAATGGGCTATACAAATAAACATGCCCTGCCTTTTGATCTAATAATGAACTTTGTATCTGAGTAATGTTGCAAAATATTTTTTAAAGATTTTTTGATAAAGGTAGAAAAGATAAAGGATTGGCACATAGAGTCCATAATTTGTTGCTGGCAAGTGTTCACTGCTTTTTCTGGCTTTTTACCTTTGATTGGAAAAAAAAAGCTCACGACATGCATTACATCATTCAGAATCAGAACAGGTACATTGTGGTTATCAACTTCACTTACAAGCTTCAGAAAAAGACTTTTAAATACATAAATTCATATGTCTGTCTGAGTCAGACAACTGTCAAACACTTGTGATGCTCATGAAACTCAATGTTTGCTCCTTTTGAGACTGGCTGCTTAATAATGAGGTGGGGTTTGGCTCATTGTGTGCTAGGTGTGTGTATTTTATTTTATTTGAGAGATAAGACTGTTGTAAGGTAATTACTTTTCCTGACTTAAATTTAGTGCATCGCTTCTACTTTCCCTTTTGTGAAAATAACAGGGCTGTAGAAACAATGCATCAGCTGCAGCATTGTTATCTGCTCTTTTTGCAGCTGCTTCTCTGATGTGTCACAAATCGGGTCAGTGCTCAAGGCTATTTGCTTTGGTTAATTCAAAATGTGACCAGGGAGGGATATTTATTTGCTAATGAAAGAGCTCTGCTCCTCAGTTACTTCCTAATTAGGCCATACCCCAGGCATCAACCACTGAAAAAAAATGTTCTTTAGAGAAATATATTTTGGTGCTGATTATACTTGAAAATTTTCTGTGCAACTGCGTGTGATTATCGACCAACAGCACGCTAATCAATCAAATGCTGGCAGATGGCTTGTTTGTTCTACCGAAACATTTTAACACAAATTCAGAGTCAGTGTTGCCTCACCTAAAATTACAAATTATGGGGTACTTTTGATGGGAACAAGTTTCATTGTTTTAAATGTCCACCTAAAAGACTGTGGACTTACCTCAATAAGGAAACAGGTTGTAATAGAATTACTTGTCAGTTTCTACTTGTGCCATCCCTCAAACCTCACAAACATCAATTCATGATATGAGTGTTAAGAAATGTCTGGATATGGGTTAGGATTCAGCCAGCTCCAACTTATGTCCAAAACATACATCCCCCCAAAAATAGACAGTATAGTTTTGCTTGCTCTGCAACCTCATGCCTGATCTTTTGAACAAAGACTGTATTTAGATTATGGACACATTAGTTTATGAACCTTCTGTAACCTCAAACCAGACATTTAACCCATTGCAACCTGGCAAACAAGTGCTGATTTTTAAACAAAATTTCTAAACAGCTCAAGACATTTCACATTTCTATATATTCATGATTTATCTGCTATAAGGAAACCCGAAGGCATACCTTCTTGACCGATGTATTTAACTCTAAATTGGATTCCAGATTTACCAAATAAATAGGATACTGTAATAAAGAATATATAATATAAATTGAGTGAGGGCTGGAATAAGACACATTTTCATTGTAAATGAATGGGTCATTAACAGCCTTGTGCAGAACTTAACAAGCTGTTGTAGTACTATTTTATTTTAACCTTGTATGTTGCCGCAGGGAAACATCTTGAACCTGCAGGACACCGGCCCTTGAGGATCAGAGTTGCTGATCCCTGCCAAACCCCCCCTAATTTCTCATGATCACTACAAAATCTTGGTAAAAATTAATGCATCTATCTCATTAATGTAAAACAACAGTTTTTTTTTTTTTTTTTCATTTTTTCTTTTTTTCAAGTGAATGAAATAAACTTCCATGCATAACAGTTTAATTCCAACACTCAATTTTTACATATCATTCTATTGCACTGCAGTCTAAAATCTGCATGTTCTTGCAGCTTTGTCTGTAGTCTCTGTGACTTTAAATTCTTCTGAACCAGTGATATATTAATTAAACAGCTTAATTCTTATTTTGTCTTTAAAATTTTTTATCTTTTAGTACACATTATGTAAGAATTACTATTTTGCTAATTGAATTTATGTATGAGAAATCTATATCTACTATATATATATCCCATGTAGAGACTATCAGTCATATTGTGTGTGTGTGTTGTTTACTCAACTGCACTGACTCCTATTTACATATCATGTTTAAATATGTATCCACCAGACACCTCAAGAGTCAGATTCCTCAGCCTGCAAAAACATTTGCGTTATTTTACAGCATATTCAGGTTGAGCTTTAAGATTTCTTATAAAGATCTCTATTTCTCCTCTTCAAATGACATTTAAAAAAATATCCTGTGACTGGTGTCTTTTGACATTTTCTCGGTAGCACATTGAGAATGTCACATTTCATATAATTGCCGGGCTCATTACTATTTCTCTCTTCCCTTGAAAAACATCTGTTAGTTTCACACATTACTTTGGAAGTTTCCATCTCCACCTACACCTCTCATTTTTTTACACCTTAGTATGTTTTTCCATCAGCCCTGATCACATTTTAATCCCATTCATGTTCTTCTTTTCAAAAGACTTTTTAAATGTGAATGTTAATCAAAAAGACCTTTTGCAACTAGAGTTATTTTATGTCAACCATCTTTGACAATTTTAGAGGAAGCAGTTGCTTCAGTCTGTTGGAGTCCAGAGGATGATGTTGAAATTAATGTGTGATGCCCCATTCAGGCCTGCATCACCTTCCTGTGTGTACATGTTCCTTCTTGCAGTGGTCAACAAGAAGCATAAGCCTGATGACTTTAAGTAGAGCTCCAGTCAGTCTGCAAGGAAGCATTAATGTTTTGAATTTGGTTCAAGCAGTCAAGGGTAACCAGTGGAGTTAAACGACTAATGGGACTTCATGTGCTCCATTTGGTTAACTGAACAGATGTGTTGCACATTCCTGGAAATTCTGTGTGAGGTTGTTTTGTGTGCAAACCTGATAGAAGACTAGTAGTACAGTTAGAGGAATCCATGGCCAGAACAGGGAGTTTGGTGGAATAATTATCAAAATTCAATCTGATTTTTCCTATAATGTAAAGGGTAAAGCAGCTTTACTAAGAATCAAATGCAACACTGCCAAAGAAAAGTCATGTGTTTAAATAACCACTATTTTCCCAACTTCAAATTCAGGATGTAAATTAGTGTTTATAATGTCACACTTGACTCTGTGAATTCCATTTTCTGAATCCAATTGTGGATTGATTTTTCATTGTCATATTGTTGTTGTTTTTTTTTTCTTTGTTTTTTTTTTGTTGTTGTTTATTTGTTTTTGTTTTGTTTTTTTTTGGTGGAGGACCCAGAAAAGACTAAACAATCTGGTCACAACATGTTTGCCACTTCCCTATGTGATTTCCACTATACACAATTAAGCAGTTGACTGGAAATTTTACTGTTATTATTATTCATTATTATTTATTGAACAATACTAACACACTTGTTACGAGGTTATACATCAAGTTGCAGTATACTCAAAACAGCCTACCTGACTCACATCAGGCACTATAGGGGTGTGCTTCAAATCCAGTACAGGCAAAATATGGATGAGGAGATTAATGTACAGCTAAAAAGAAACAATTGTGTCTTTTTTAATTAAATCGTAAAAAGCTAATGGTGAAAAAATTTCATGAAATTAAAAAAATGCTTCATTAATCCCAGAGGGAAATTACAATGTTTTTTTTAAACAATTATAATTAATTATAAAAAAAATTTGCCATGATTCATTGTCTTGTTACTGTCTTGTGCAGAGGATGCAGAGAATTGTCCAATATTTTCAGCAGGTTGTGCAGCTCCTTTTCTGGACAACCTGGTCCAGCGGGTCCAGAGTTATCCCCAGCACAGAACCAGCTTTCTTGATTTGTTTTTTCAGCTCTTTAAGTCTCTGGCTCTGATGCTGCTGCCCCAGCAGATGCTGCAAAGCTGATTGTTCTTCCCACAGCAGACTTATGGAAGATATGCAACATTTAGTGGCACAGACACTGAATGATCTTAGCTTCCTTGAGAAGCAGAGTCTCCTTTGTCCCATTCTTGTAGATGCCTCTGTGTTGTATTTCCATTCTAGTCTGCTGTATAGCTGAAGTCCAAGGTCCTTTTATTCCTCCACTACCTCCACCTCTTCTCCCAGGATGTAGACAGTGTTTTGTTTGCTCTTGTTCCTTTTGAAATGAACAATCATCTCGTTTGTTTGTATTTAAGATGAGGTGCTTCCGTACCATCTCACAAATTGACTGATCAGTTCTCTGTACTCAGCTTCCTGTCCATCACTGATACACGCTATGACTATAGAGTCATCAGGGTATTTCTGCTGATGACAGGACTCAGAGTTGTATTGGAAGTCTGAGGTGTACAATGTGAAGAGAAATGGTGAGAGTACAGTCCCTTGTGATGCTTCTGACCACCATCTCTGGCACAGAACCTTTCAGTCTCAAAAACTGTGGTCTGATTGTTAGGTAGTCATTAATACAAGTTGTTGTGAAGGTATCCACCTGGAATTTATGGAGCTTCTCACATAACAGAGCAGCTGAATTGTATTAAAAGCCCTTGTGAAATCAAAGAACATGATATTTAAAGCGTTATCTGATTGGTCCAGATGAGAGTGGGCTCTCAGAAGCAGGATGGTGCCTTCAACCCTTATCCCATTACGATAAGCAAACTGTAATGCAGGGGTGCCCAAGTCCGGTCCTCAAGATCTACCCTCCTGCAACTTTTAGATGCAACCCTTCTCCAACGCAGATGAATCAAATGACTGGCTTGTTACCAGGCCTCTGCAGAGCTGAATGACATGCAGATGACATTTGATTCAAGTGTGTTGGAGAAGGGTTGCATCTAAAAGTTGCAGGATGGTAGATCTCGAGGACCGAACTTGGGCACCCCTGCTGTAAAGGGTCCCGATAGGTGTTCACAAGCTTATTGAGATGATTTAAAAACAGCCTCTCCAAGACTTTGATGTCCTTCGATGGTGATGTGAGATGTTAGGGTGACTCGTCTGTAGTCTTTTGGTTCAGATGGTTGGGATTTTTTAGGCACTGGAAAAAGGCAGGATGTTTTCCACAGGACAGGAACTCTTTTCACCCTCGGGCTGGTGTTGATAAGGTGCTGAAGAATTCAACATAGCTGTTCTAAGCAGGTTTTCAGAACCCTGGGGCTGATACCATCTGGAACTGAAGCCTTGTTCTGGTTTAATTTCTTCAGTTGTTTCTTCATCTGACTTCCAGGGACAGACAGGCTAGAGGTAGAGGCAGAGGAGGTCCAAATGTGGAGGGAGATGAGGCTGTTAAGATCCATGACTGAGCTGCGGGGAAAGTTGTGGACTCATGAAGGGTGTGTGGTCTGTTGGGCTGGAGGCAGGGGATGAACTAAACAAATTGAAGAACATGTTCAAGTCATTAACTCTGTCCAGACTCTGTCCATCAGTCTGATCTCCCTTTAAGTTGAAGCCGGTGATCTTTTTCATTCCTGTTCACACATCCCTCATGTTGTTCTGCTGGAACTGCTTTCTAACTTTTTCCTGTAGTCCTCCTTCTTTATAATTTTTTAAATAGTTTTTGTATTGTTTTCAATGACTCCCTGTCTCCCTCCCTGAAGGCCTTCTTTTTTATGTTTAGTAGGTTTTTCAGGTCACTGGTGATCCAGGGTTTGTTATTGGAAAAGCAACTCGCTGTTCTTGTTGGAACGATGCTATCCACACAGAAATTGATATAATCTGTTGGTGGTACCATGAAACTTATTAAATTGATACGATACTTTTTTGGTACTACCACAGCCAAGGTTCCAGACGTATCCATCCCATATACTACAGTATATAGTGACAATGAAACACTGCAGAGTGTTGATTGGTTAGATGGCCATCTCCTGAGGGTGTAAACAACTCTCCACAGCCACACATAAACCAACAAACATCCATAGAGTTATATGAAAGTCAAGCAGAAAAATCACAACATAAATTATGGATATCTGAGTTCACAGATTGCATAATGTGAGCAAGACCAATGAGAGCATTAGCATATTTATTGAAGCTTAGATTTACATATTGACTTTTGTTTCAGTGACTGACTGGAGCTCTGCTGCATGGCTGTTGCATACTCCACAGGAAGGGAGAACATTTTTCTTGTTCTCAACGGCACGATAAAGAAAATGGCGTCACTTTGCTCTCACGGACGTGAATGGGGACAGCTTGCAGCTTGTTCTTGACACATCGGCCAAGCAGAACCTTCTTCTCGTAGGGTTCCGAGAAGTATTGTGTGTGTGGTCAGACATTTGAGGTAGGCATTGTTAACATGGAAAAGAATGAAACGGAAAGTTGTGGCTTCCACATTTCCCCTGATGCAATGTATTTAAGGTGCTCAAAACCAATACAATGTGCAATAAAATGCAAAAATAAATAAACATATAATAACAGAAGATAAAAGACATTAATTAAAAGATAAAACTTTTCCCTGAGCCACCATTTTACCATGGTGGAGGAGTTTGCATGTCCTGATGATCCTAGTGGCTATGTTGTTGGGGGCTCTATGCCCGTGGTAGGGTCACACATAGTAAACAGGTGTCTAGGGGAGGGACCAGACGAAGACATCCCTATTATGATGACAAACCATGGACCCAGGTTTCCCTTGCCCGGATGTGGGTCACTGGGGCCCCCCTCTGGAGCCAGGCCTGGAGGTGGGATACAGAGGCGAGCGCTTGGTGGCGGGGCCTTTGCCCACGGGGCTCAGTCGGGCTCAACCCGAAAGGGTGACATGGGCCCCCCTTCCGTGGGCTCACCACCTGCAAGAAGGGCCATAGGGGTCGGATGCAGTGTGAGTTGGGCAGGGTTCAACGGTGGGGACCCTGGCGGTCTGATCCTCGGCTGCAGAAGCTAGCTCTAGGGACGTGGAATGTCATCTCTCTGGTGGGGAAGGAGTCTGAGCTGGTGCGCGAGGTTGAGCGGTTCTGGCTAGATATAGTTGGACTCACCTCAACGCACGGCCTTGTTCATGAGTGAGGGAAGGATGGAGCAGAAGATCGACAGGCGGATCGCTGCGGCGTCTTGTAGCGGAATTTATTTATCAAAGATCACACACTGAGTGAGAATCAAACAAAGTATTTAATTAAGAGCAGATCAGCAATGAGAGTCACACAGTCAAAGAAGCTTTGGCTGTACGAGTCTGGGGAGGTACATGTGTGCTTGGTTAATATAGAGCCAGAGCATGAGCTGATAACATCGAGGTCGAAGGTCATTGTAGTAAACCCCTCACGGCCTGGTACAAGGAAGAAAAGAAAAGGGGGAAGGGGAGCTCACTAAATCCTTATCTGGGTACACATTCTCCTCCCTCAGTGAACCACAAGCCAAGGGTTTTTAACAATATGTTACGACCCAAAGTAAGGGTATGATTGGGCGTAACAAAAAGAAAATGTTGGGACAGATGTAAAATTATAATCAGCTCATTTTATTGGCACAGCAGTGAAACGCCGAATAAAACCTGTAAAAGAAATAACCAAGTGTTGGGGTTAGAGAAACTGCTGAAATAAATACGAAGGAATGAACAAAACCCTGTATAAAACCCACCGACTGAATCCATAAAGAATGTACAGAACTCGGTGTGAAAACCAAAAAAAAGCAGCAGTTCCATAAACTAATGTGACTGTCGTCACCAACAAAACTCTAAACTAGCCCAACACCAAACTAAACAAAAGATAAACACAATGGCAGAACACAAAGGTGTAGCAAAGGTTGAACTAAAACTGAGTGTAAAACAAAAGGTAAGTCCAGACTCCAAAGCACTGATCTACCGTCCCCCACTGGGAACACACAAGCAGCCAGGATTTGTCCTGCTGCACTCACTCGAACAGTCACACACCCAAACAGACTACCACATAGCGCAGCGGACACCCAGTAAACCATGCTACCAATTTCCTGCCAAACTCAGAGCCGAGGCCACCTGCGCTGACCAGCCTCGCTCCTACAACCTGAACACACACAGTGAATAAAGTGAGGGGAAGCAGCCTGTGCCATTCCGGCTTCCCCTCCCGACTGAACTCTGCAGCAGCCTTTTCAATGTTTGCTTCTACTAAGCTGCAGCCTGATTGACTGTTCGTTCAGCCAATCAGAGGGGAGGAGACTGGGGTGTGTTGGAATCCAGCCAATCCAGACAGAGCTCTGACTCAGGCAATCAGCGGCAGAATGAGCCGCAGCTGCCAGCAATCGGCAGTGGCCGTAACACAATACAAAGTGTAGAATACAAACTATAACGGTTATGTGTATAAAATTTTCCATTACAGTCTGCAGTGATGCGAACTCTGCATCAGTCTGTCGTGGTGAAGAAGGAGCTGAGCCAAAAGGCAAAGCTCTCGATTTACTGGTCGATCTACGTTCCAACCCTCACCTATGGTCACGAGCTGTGGGTAGTGACCAAAAGAATAAGATCGTGAGTACAAAAAATGAGTTTAGGGATAGAGTGAGAAGCTTGGTGATCTGAGAGGGGCTCAGAGTAGAGTGCTCCTCCGCATCGAGAGGAGCCAGATGAGGTGGCTCGGGCATCTAGTCAGGATGTCTCCTGGACGCCTCCCTGGTGAGGTGTTCCGGGCATGTCCCACCGGAAAGAGGCCCCAGGGAATATCCAGGACACACTGGATGGACTACATCTCTCGGCTGGCCTGGGAATGCCTCAGGATCCCCCCGGATGAGGTGCCCCCACGATCTTACTCCGGATAAGCAGCAGACAATGAATGGATGGATGGATAAAAGATGAAAAAGACATTACAGAAGAGAATAAAATCAATGTAAAGCTATCAAGCTACCAGTGAGGCTTGAATTATTTGAGTGTATGTCTATCAAAAACTCATTCAGTGTAAAAACCACTCTGTAGTCTTCACTTCTAAGTCAAAGCATCTGCTGAATGGAAAGTAATAAACACACACAGCAAAATTAAATTTCTCAGGATTCTGTAAGAAGTGGAGTCTTACTCTCACTGCAGTCCTCTTAACTGGTAGCACTTAAAAATCTGTGAAGCACAACTTTTTTTTTTTTTTTTTTGTCTGTTTGTTTTTTCCACATTTTATATTTCCTTCATCTGCACTATGGCCACAAGCAGCTAATACTGAGAAATAACAAAATTGCCAAATGGCTTCCCAGATCCTACAGTGGAGCCTGGGATAGTGGAGGGACAGAAAAGCTAGCACCATGTTGTGTTTGAGCGGAAGCACCAACGGTTGCATGAAAGGTAGGCAGCTTATTGTGTTGTGAGACAGCAGCAGCAGAAAGTATGAAACAAAGAGTAATACAGGAAGTCTGCAGCTTAAATGAACCCCACAGATAGGATGGGTATGCTTGATATGTGCCATTAATGGTAAATGGTCTGTATTTATATAGCACTTTTCTGTACCTGGAATGAAACCCAAAGCGCTTTACATCATACATCACATTCTCCCATTCACACACACATTCACACACTGACGGCAGAAGCTGCCATGCCATGTTTTTAAAAATGGTGGTTACCTCACAAATTCAGTGAGAAGATCTAGATATCGGGCAACACGTGATCCCAAACTGACCAATGACAAGGGAACACCTCTGCATAACTGTCTGTGTAGCAGGGGTGGACATCAGGTCTGGAAGAGGTGCTCATCAAGCCTCTGCTGACCTACGCGGTGCCTACGGCGGTGACGCAGATGCAGCGCAAGTATAAATCCGCTTTCAGCTCCAAACCTCTCCAGTTTCTGCTGAAGATCTTTGAGGAAACCAAACCATATTGCCTGCATAAAGCAGGGATGCAACCATGAGATTCCAAATTATTTACCCTCCTCTCTCTGACTGTGGGTTGATATAAGGCCCAGACTGGCCCATGGGAGAAGCGAAGCAATTTCCGATGGCCTGGGCCCAAAGGTGGCCTAACTGTGCTGCTTATTAAAAAAAAAAAAATCATTACATCGGTGTGGCTGATTGGTCTGCATGGCACTGATACCTGTGCACTGACAAAACCATGTGTTCTCGTCATTGTCACTATTAATGGCGACTGGCCAAAATGAAGATAATATTTTGTTTAAATAATCGACATGAACAAAGCACGCGGAGGCGGAACAGCTGAGATGCAGAGAAACGTGGTGGCGAAATTGTCTTAGAATAAGACAGTGAAATGAGGAAGACAGTTGAGGAGGAGGCGGGCAAATGTCAAAATCATCAGCAGCAACGACATCGCCTGAGTTCTCTGTTTAATAAATGAGTGACAGAGGACAGGCGGCTGGTGTGTTACAACCTGCAAACTTTTATCTGAATTTAATATGATGAGCACTAGTTGAAATTCTTCATGACCCTTTTTATGCAGCTGCTATAATGACCCAGGTACTACTTGTTGTCAAGACTTTGTTTTGTTTCTGTACTGTTGTATCTCTCATTAGCCCAAACATGAAAACCTCTGGTTATTCCAACCTTGGATATACAGGG
The DNA here is from genome assembly GCF_017639745.1 of Melanotaenia boesemani. Classification (NCBI taxonomy): domain Eukaryota; kingdom Metazoa; phylum Chordata; class Actinopteri; order Atheriniformes; family Melanotaeniidae; genus Melanotaenia; species Melanotaenia boesemani. The sequence goes on from NC_055685.1 coordinate 15,252,980, forward strand.
GGGTTTCCTAGTATCATAGTTAAAATATTTCACATAATTTTATGTGGAGTGAAATTGACAGGTGGATATTTCAATACTGAGGCTGCTCAGATACGCTAGTCTGTACACATAAGCTACTGTCCACATCTGTCATTGTCCAACTCAGACTCAGCTGTAAACTGAGGAACATTTTATTAGTCTAGGTTAAAAGCTGATGAGAAAACTTTGTGACTTCATCAGTGTATCAGTGTGTTTATCTGGTTGTAAATAATGTGATTGCAGTGTTTTATGCTTGTTGGCTTATTTTACTGCATGAAATGTTTGGTGGGTCCTTTTGGACCAAACATACCTCCACAGGTGTGTTGCTGCATGGACAAGTTTGTGAACCCATCTTTAGGTTGGACAGTTGATTTTATCATTTTCTAATGTTAGTTGTATCATATCGGGGGAAGTTGCTGTTGACCACTTCTTGTTTTCACTGTTGCAGTGAGTACTGATTTTAACATATTATATTTATGGTAAACTGGCCTCTAAATTATTTGCTGATAAAATGAAACAATAATGTTGTTTCAGATTAATATAATATTATATGAATAATGGAGTTTCATTGTGACTGTTGTATTGAGTCTTTTGATGACAGCAAGAGAGAGAAAAGCTCTGGACTAGTGGTGACAGTTGTGTGTGAATATCAGATTCTATAGAATATTGACCTTTGGTAATTACTTAGCCTGTGTGTGTGTGCACATGCATGCATGCTTGTGTGCACTTGTATTACGGCCGCCTGCTTGCCGGCTCAGCGATCAGCAGGACTGCAGCCTGGTGGCAGCTGACTGACAGGGAGTGCATCATGCGGCGCCGCCCCACCCACCTGGATTGGCCGGCTCGTTACTGGAAGGCGGGCTGTTCGTCCTTTGGAGCCCTATTTAACCTCATCGGCAGCATTATTCGGGGCAGCTGTGGACAGTGGGACACATGCCTGCCAGCCTGAGAGAATTACGGACTACTGTGTGGAATTAGCGGAGAATAATATTAAGGACTTTGAGTTGTGTGTGGTGTTCCCTACTCTGAGTGAGGTGAAGTTAATCTTGGTTTGATTTTGTATACTTAATTCCGCCTTTGTGCGTGTTACCCGTTTTTGTGGACATTTTCTTTTGGTTATTTTTATAGTGATTGTGATACCCTTTAACGGGACACTTTAAGTTGATTATCCTGTTTTTTTGTGGACATTTTCTTTTGATTATTATTATAGTGATTGTGATACCCTGTAACGGGACACTTTAGGTTGGTTAATCATTTTGCTTTGTTCTTATTTTGCTTGGCCGATACCAGAGCGGTATCTGGAACCCATTTTGTTAAAATAAATTATATTTCCTTTTAACTCTGGTATTCGGCTCTCTTTGTGTTCCGTCCTCCTTACCCCTAGAGCATGAGGACGTAACAACTTGCATGTGTGAAGATATATGAATTAGGGGGTCTGGGTGAATATCTGACTCCCAACCAGACTTTTTGTCCCAGTCCGGCCCTGCTTGAGATCCTGTCAATGACCACCACAAACAAGACTGATGACAAGCGGCAGCCTTGGCAGAGTCCAGCACACAACAAGTTTGACTTAAAGCGGATATAGCTCATGCTTTGGGCATACAGGGGCCTAAAAGAACAGTCATTCTAGCTCCCCACTCTCCAACTGAACCTGAGTTTCAACAATCATCCAGAGCCTCCTTTTCCAAGGGAGACTGAGAAATGTAATCGATCTATCTGGGACTGCAATCATCCATTCGCCTGATAGAATGAGTGATATAGAGTACATATAAATAGAATAAGATTTACTGTGTAAGTCCATGTGTGAATGAGCAACGTGCAGAAAAGAGCTTTGTAAAATATAGATGTTTAAAATGTGCTTTGTAAGAGTGGACTATTTACAAGATCACTAACAACAGCCAGAACAGTTTCACTTGTACGTACATCATTGGGAGAATTACAAAAAAATAAGAGTAGAAGAGCAAGCTAAAGACTAACCTGTTTAAGGAGCATTTCCGCACTTAGCTTAACTCTTCAACTCGTTGGAATGACCTAGAAAGATTGGTCCAGCTCTTTGGCACTGAATAAGCTGCGTGCACTTACGTCCAAGATGTTATTGTTTGATAAAATCTTGTATTTAAACAAAGGACTATTTTATAGAGTGGGGGGAAAAAAGCACTGCCTCTTGCACCACATGACAGCACCTGTCACTCATAGCAGTCTGACTACCACTTAATTATGATGTCCCATCCTGTTTGAATTCTTGCTTGTGTTGTTCTTACTCTTAGATGTAAGTCGCTTTGGAGAAAAGCATCTGCCAAATGACTATTGAATAGAATAGAAGTAGTAATAACAGCTTACTGAATGCAAAATGTCTGTAAGTTATCACAGCTTGTCAAGGTAGCTAGGTCTATAAATCCAACCCATTTAGCTTGATTCCCTTTACCATAGACCTTTGATGTCCAAAATGTACTAAAAACATAAAAAAAAAAACACTCACTTGAGCTGGTCCATCTATATAGGCACTTGAGCCCCCTGATTGATGACAAACTCACATTTGTGCCACAACTGTACAAGACAGCACATCTTTTAGTGCAAACTCTTCTCAAAACATTGATGTTGATGGTACGGTTTTAAGAATGTTTTATTGAATTTGTGCCTACCTTTTCTTTTGTGAGCTGGTACAGGCTTCTGAGCCTAACAAAACTAAAAATTGACTCCAGGGTATTGCCAAGCTTTGCGGCATGGTTGTGGGAATCCCCTTGGACAGCCTGGAGGACATTTTGAAGAGTTGGACACTTAAGAAGGCTCATTGTGTTCTGGCAGACTGAAGGCATCCCCGTCATGGCTACTTTATGTTGCTTCCCTCAGGCAGCAGATGTGTGATGCCACAGGCAAGGACAAAATTATTTTAAAACTTTTTTCTTTATGTGGCAATTGTGCTTTTAAATAAGGCTTTTTGTCTTGACTGATTGATTGTTGTGTTATCGTCTGGTTGGCTGCAAAACCAGTTGCCCCACTGGGTATAATAAAGCTAACTTTGAACCTTGAACAGCATGAATACTGATAGTAAAAGTCCATTAAATTACTTAATATAATGAGATATTTTAATTCCTATAATACTCCATTTGATGAATGTTACTGACAATGGAGTCACTAAAGTAAAAGAACTGGGCTGAACAGTGAGATTGTTTCACTGTTACATTTGTTCAATAGACAGAAACATTTTACTCCCTATCTTATGTTAGTGCTTATATTGCTGTAAGGCTCCAAATCTATCAGAGGAATATCTCCTCCAGGAAATTTGCCTTGTAGGCAGCAATTTCCCCAAGGTTAATGACATGCTGTCCATCACTCCACCATACTCATTCTGTCAGAGACATTTTCTTAGGCTGTCACTGCTGAGTTCATGATACTACAGTGTCTTAATATTTTTACTTTAAGTATGGTGTTCAGTTACAGATCTAGGAATAAAGAAGATTTAAAAATTCTTAAGTTTAGATGTTTTATTCACGTCTTACTTTTTGTTTTTTGTTTTTTTTTTTTATCTAGTACCTGTACAATATGTAAACTGGCCAAACATTTGATATTGATTAGTTGTTATGACTGTCATGCTTATGCAATGTTTTTTTTTTTTGTTTTGTTTTGTTTTATTCTCAGTCATATTCGCATCCATTTTTAGTCTTGCATTTTTTTTCCTCAATTTATTTTTCCAAGGATATTTATTTGTGTCTTTTAACATTTCTGTATGCATTTCAGCCTCATTATGTACGTCAGGGGGCAGCCTTTCAAGGCATCCCCTTGGGGCAGATCCTCTCCTATTGGTCAATCAACACAGAGCAGGTCACGGGCTTTTAGTGCAAGGAGAGGTGTGCAGCATTCCTTCCTGCATGACGCTGTCTGGACGCATGTGGCTTCGGGAGCTAAATAAATGGGTGATTTTCAACAGGAGACTGTACAAGATTTTCTCTTTTAGCTGAAAAATCACACAATCACTGATGACTGTTTACTGTTTGGTGTGAATGCAGTAACTGAGAGGCTGTTCCAGCTGCGGACGTGCACAGCTAACAGGTATAGTTAGCTGTAATGCATAGTGAATGTTGCCTCACAAACGTTAAGATGAAAACTTTTCTGTCTGCTGAAGGTCGCAGCTAAATTATAAAGAACCTTCCCCAAACCTGAGTTTCCCTTTCTTCTTTGTGGTCAACTGCAGCTGCTGCTCCAAGAGAAAAACACGCTCCTCCAGGTTGTAGAACGTAACCAAGCCTGGTATATATATATATATATATATATATATATATGTCTATATAATGTCTATATAATATATCTATAGATAGATATATTAGGGCTGTCAAATTATAAAAAATTTTAATCTGATTAATCACAGCTAATTAATTAATCATGATTAATCACCATTCACGAATATGCCTAAAATTTGACCATTTTTACTGTATTGTATCAACAGAATGAGCCAATGCTTGAACATATTTAGTGCTAACTGACCTACCCTTGGGCAAAGGTCAAATGTCCAAGGGTCATTAAATGCAGCATATAATGTACTTCTATATGTTGTTCTGCAGATGATGATGATGATGCAGAATTCATACAGCATCATCTCATCATCCAAACAGAGCAATGATGGATGTACGGGGCTTGTCATGCCATGTATGCATTAATTACATCAAAAATATTAACATAATTATTTAAATTAGTTACCGCCTTTTTGACAGCTCTAATGTATATATATATATATATATATATATATATATATATATATATATATATATGTGTGTGTGTAGTCATTATAATGATATGAAGATTCAGCTGTCACTGCCTCTTCCTATACCAACACATATAGGTTATGTTGTTTTCCTCTTAGAATCTCAAATTTCAAAGAATGCCAGCATACCTATAACACCTTAGTGTTTCAAACCAGTTGCAGCATGTTTACTGCTTTTCAGTTTTAGTTGTGAATTACATTAATTATATTAATTCTATTATTATGTACATTAGATCATATGAAACTGACCTACTGGTGCCATGCAGTTATCAGTTTTGAGAGACCATTACGCAGGGGGATCAACAGTCTTTTGCTTACACTGTCATTTATAGGTGTGACATTTATTAGTAGTGTATTAATTGGATGTGTATGAAATACAAAAGAGTGAATAAATATATGTTTCTGTTTTTTGTTTGTTTTCTATGAATACACCTGTATGTTCTCTGAGAAAAATCAATTCATGTGGGCTCAGTGACCTAAAGCAATATGCCATTATGGACACAGAAAGGCTTCTGCCACTCACAGCTATGCATTTCCCCCATTTACCTGAGGAAAAAAAACAAATCCCTTAATATCATTATAGTGACATTGTAGACTGGCATAATATAATTTGACATGAACGAAGACAAAAAGGAAATGAGCACAGTGACTGCACAGAGATGTTGCAGCTAAAGGAAAGTATGCACTTACAAGCCTATGAATAATGAGCTAATTTTGTTTAATTTGATATAAAAGACAGCTCATACGTAATACATAAAATCTGTTACAAGTTTATCACATTAATTGTTATGAACAGGAAAAGGTAACCCTTAATGACAACAGTAAATAAATGTGTCATATACACAGTCATCTTCTTATCTGTTGGCCTTATCAACAAGGCACCGTTATTTCCCGAAAGAAAAAAAAAAAAAGACAACATTGGGTATTGTTATGGGAACCATGTGCATGAATTGAATTAAATTGATATTTTTATGATCAGGGGAGTTCCATTAACTTGGAGTTGTCTGACTCACAGGTTGTTGATTGTGCTGGCTGTACATTTCAGTCAGTTTTCTATTTGCAGGAACAAATAAATAACAAACCCTCTGCTGGAGAACTCAGATGGAAAATGTACACTGTACATTAAAAAACCTGGGTCAGTTGAGCCAGGAAATGGGTCACATTCAAACAAAAGAGAAGGCTACAGGAGGGTCTAAACCACACAAAACATCCCTGCCCCCACCCCACAGAGCTTCACCAGCCGAGGCAGACTACTACAACCCTCCACACCTACCCAGCCCTTTCTGCAGAGGACTATTTTTCCCCTTCATCTTTGTCTGTTATGATGCATTAGAATAAATATATGGCAAGCACACAGACTCTGGGTGGCACCAGCCCTTATTTGTTTGTTTACTGTGGTTTGTTTAGTATATTGCATTAATAAGACAAAACACGATGGAGCAGGCCAAGAAAAAAAATTCTAAAACGCCTACAATAGCCACCCACACTGGATAAAATAGGGTGTTTTGTATTGTTTTACACTGTGAAAGATTTGCCAGGTTTTGAACTGATTTATTGTGTGTTTAAAATTTTTAAATTTTGGTTGCTGTTGATAGAATTTTTTTTTATTTGTTTTTTTTTATGATTATTATTCCAGTTGCTATTTGGTATTTCAAAGCTGTGTCAGTATTTGACTGCTGCAGTCTGTGGAATATATTTCTGATAATTGTATAATCTTTATTTCCAAATGATTTTCTTCTTCTAATTCCTTGTGAGGTGAAAATTATATGATTTTCCCTCTCAGTTCTACTTTGCTTCATTTTCATATAGGATGCACTACTTAACTTGTGTCATTTTCTCAGTGACGCACCCCTTATAGATGGTTAATTCAGCGTCCATCTTGCATCCTACCTGCACTGTGAACTCTCTCCAGACAGTAGTCTCATCGCTCGATCTCTCTGGCTCTCTTTTGTTTCCTCTCTCCCCTAGATGAGGTCTTCTAACATTTCTTTGCATGTTCAAAAACATCTAGTTTGTTTACATCTGCTTGCTAGTGTGTCACGCATGTGCACAGAAAAACTCAGCTGCAACGTCACGTAGCTGCCTTGATAGTGTGGTTTCTCAGCCCCAGGATGCTGCTGGGCAACAACGGCTTCAGAAATACACCTAATAGATGTCAGTGTGCCATCAAAGAAGTTCGAAATGCAAAGTTTTAAGGTCGAAAAGTTACGAAGTGGGTCTTTAACACTAGAAGTCCCAGAGAGGGGTCAATTGACCTTTCTACCTTTACAACCCAGAGATGGGTCGATTGACCAGTAGGATTTTAGCTAAAATCCTGTCTTAAGCTGTGAACAGCTTCTTTTGTTTGTAGACGAGTCAATTACTGGCACACCCCAGGAGGGCGCATACTTAGGGGAGACACTGTAGACTCTTGAAACCTGACTGTCAACTTTTGCCCAAAGCTTGGCTTGAGACACTACTTGGTCCCCTGAGTATGAGATTGGAGTAGACCTCAAACAGATTCAGAAAGGTTTTCCTGCATTCTGGTATATTTCAAATAATTAAAAATATATTTGATATGATATATGATATATACCTCCTCGACACATTTGTGTGCTTTTAGAAGAAAAAAAAAAGATAATCATTGTGGGCCTTCAATAAAAAAGCAAACAATTTAGAATGATATGACAAAATGATGAATTCATATTTTTTTTAAAAATCACTTTAAAAGGTCCAGCTCTCCTCTTTTCATACAAATGAAAAAATACAAATTTTTCAAAATTTTTGACCAATTTTTCAAACTTTCTAACCCAATGTTCATGTACCTTATGTCCAAAAAGCCCAAGCAATGAACAATTTTGAATATTTAAAATGAACATTTTTTGATTGTGGTGGTACAGGCAGGGTCTGTGAGTAAAATGTCCAGAAGCATTAGTGTCTAAGTCAAGAGGGCATAAATGTCAACATGACAAAGATATAAAAGAACAACTGTGAATTTTTTCCAATGCTTTTTATTTTTGTCATAAAAAAAACAACAAAACAGTTAAAATAATGCAAGTAATGAAACAATTTCACAAATATTTACACAAGGCTACAGTGGCATGCCCTTGTGTGAATGGCTTTTCTGCTCTTTCAGCAGTCCGTCTGTGCTAAGTCCAAACATGCTTGGCACTTCCATGGTATCTCCATCCTGCATTTGCCACATGTGTATTTGTAGCAGTCAACACATCTTACAGTTGCGCAATTGTTCTTGCATCGATGGTTGACCTGACATTTTGCCCTTTTCCCAGGGCTAGGTGTGGGAGGTTGCTGCTGAAGCAGTTGCTCCTTATGTGCCTTCTTCTGACTCACATGAGAGTTGGCCAACTCTTTCGCGAGCTCAACCAGGAAGTCCACTCTTCTCTCCTGCACTCCGGTGCATTCCTTATGAAGAACATGAGCGTTCAGTGCCGCCATGTCGATCATGTTGTAGAACACGGCGACTGGCCATCTCCGTGTTCCTGCACGCACGCTGTACTCCCGCACCATCTGGTCCATCACATCCACACCACACTTTGTGGTGTTGTATTGTGTGACAGTGTTTGGCTTCCTTTTGGTGGTATTCTCAGTCTCAACCACATTGTGCATGCTGCTGAGAAGATAGACAGTCTTTTTCCGTTTCGGCGCATATACTGTGAGTGTTGCACCAGTGGTGGAAAACACTCGAGTGGTGAATTTAGTGTGGTCCTTCTGTCTAGTTGACTGAGGAATTTCCCGGTGAATCTTGTTGACTGTGCCAAGGATGGTGGTTTTCCGGCTAAGCAGTCGTTGCGCAAGGGACAGCGATGTAAAAAAATTGTCTGTTGTTACAGTTCTGCCCTTATCCATGAACGGCTCCATCAGCCTCATCACTACACTCTCAGAGAGTCTCTCTCCACTGGGACGACTGGGGTCCTTGCCAAGATATGGCAGGATATTGCAAATGTACTTTGATTTCAAGTCACAAGCCAGCCAAAACTTAATGCCAAATTTGTCCGGTTTTGTTGCAATGTACTGCAGAAAACTGCAGCGAGTCTTTGTCGGGAAAAGCTGTTGATCAATAGTGATGTGTCGACCAGGGTTATAAGATCTGATGCAGTTATTGACAAAAGATTCCCACAGATTAGAAATTGCAGCAAACTTATTTGTCTCCACTCGCTCACTGCGTGTGAACATGTTATCAAAGCGTAGGTGTTGCATGATGTTTTGGAAGCGGTTTCGGGCCATAGTAGCAATGATTCGTGGGTTTCCCAGCTCTGCTGACCAATTGTCACGTAGTGATGGAACTTTCTTCACCCCCCGCAAGATAATAATTGCAATAAATGCCATTAGTTCTGGGAGGTTCATGAACCAATCTGCCTGCTCCTTTTGCCGTGCATGCTGAATGGTCCATTCTTGAATGCTACGAAGCATTTCAAGTGTTATAAAACAGAAGAAGCTTTGAAGACGAGTCCGGATACTTCTTCTGGCCTTAGCAGTTGGCTCTCCATCTGTGCCGTATGGTTCTATTGGGGTGAAATTGAGACATGTCCCCAGCTGTTCTTCATGCCACACTGTGCCATCTTTAGCCATCTCTGTCCTCTCACTTCCCAACCGAGCCCTCTTTTCTGGCAGTGGAGCAGTCTCATCATCTGCAAGGTAAACAATTTCACAATTTCAGAGGACGAAAATAGGATGTTTTGGAAATAAGATTAAAAAAATCCTTTATTTGTACCAAAATGGAGAAATTCCAGTGTTGCAACTCACAGTACAGGACAAAGCAGAAAGAAAGAAATTTGTCATACCAAAAAGTTCAATAATAGTTTCAAATCTTACCTGAAGACTGCTCAGAGTCAGAGTCCGAATCCAGCTGAATTTGTATCTCTTCTCCATCTGAGTCACAAGGGTTTGTATCGCTGAGGATCAGGTCCAATGCCTGCTGAGTTGTAAGCCGCCTCTGCATTTTGCTTCCTTCTATTTGTTGGAGGTGAAGCTAGCTACTATTTATCCCCCTCAGCCCACCATCCCCCACTGCCACAGAATTTACCAGACGTTTCAAGGTAACAAGGAGGGGCTGGATGCAATGGGTGCATTCCTCAGGTAATGGCTGCATTTACAAATGAAGAGATGCTAATTTTGCCAGCAGAGTCGTCAGTTTGGACTAAAGGTCTTTCGACCCTTCTCTGGGACTTTAGGGAGATATCAAAATTCCTGGGACTTCTAGTGTTAAAGTAGTGAATTCTGAATCTCTCAGTTTATTAAACATATAGACGCCACCTGGTGGAGGATTTTAAAAAAAACTTTCTATGGTGGAGTTAAAACAATGTACAAACATACAAGTTAAATATGTTTGTGATTCATCTTGCCTGCTATGGAGCAAAGAGGATGGTGATAAAATTTATAATTAATAATATTATTGTTAAAATATTATTGTTAAAATGTTGTACATATATAGAAAATGCATGAAATGTAAGCAGAATATATAACAGATGTTGAAAATCATTGGTTCGTGATATAAAAAAAAAGGCAAAAAAAAAGTGATGCAGCTGTGTAATCACAGTTATCTGTATTGTTTTCTTTTTATTTATCTTTTAAGATATTATTGCATTGCTTGTGAGAAATTAGTCAATCCAGAAAAGTAATTGATGTACTGTTAAACAGTATGTAAACTATTTAATAACTAGATATGTAATTCTCCATTTATCTCAAATGCAGGAGTCATTCATGTTCTGTTTTTATTTGTATGTAGTTTACTATATTTTGTTTTCACTATGAGAATGGTCTTTTGTTGAGTTAACAACTGTGCTGAACTTTTCTCTAATAATAATGTTTGAAAGTTTCTCTTATAGAAGTGTCATCATTAATAACTCTTTATCCACTGCCTGGACAAAAAAATAAAGTCACCCCCTGGATTTAACTAACTAAACTGTCTTTCAGCTGCAAGTTATTTCACCCCACCTGATGCAATGAGTAGCTTCTCATTTCTTAGACAACTATGTCGAAAGACACATCCAGTGGTCATGGACAAGATGCTAATCTGTTTAAGAAGGATTAAATCATTGGCATGAAGCAAAGAAAACATCTAAGGAGATTCCAGAAACTACTAAAATTGTCCAATGTATTATTAAAAACTGGAAGGATAGTGGGGAAGCATTGTCTTCCTGGAAGAAATGTGGTTGAAAAAAATATCCTGGATGTTGCTGATCTGTGATAACTGATGTGTTTGGTGACATCAAATCGAAGAAAAACACCAGTAGAACTCAGGCCTGTGTTTAATAGTGAAGGTAAAAGCACTTTCACACACACAATGTGAATGGAACTTATGCAAACGCAGTTGAACAGCTATGGAGCCAGAAGAAAACCACTATTCAGTGAGGCTTACTGGAGAAAAAGGCTAAATAAACACTAAATATAAAATATTTTTTTCATCACATTTGTTTTTAATCCCAATTTCTACTTATACAATACATTTATTTAGACAATTATTTGGCCTCTTAATAAAAAATAATAAACACACATGGGCAGTTCATAGTCTTTTTATGGGTTTCATCATACTCTGTAATTTTACAATGTTTTACAAAACACTACATAAAACTTAACTTTTAAGTATTCCTCAGCATCAACAATGTGCAGCTTGCAAACAACTTCATTGCAGTGCACTGCCCACTACTGCCTGCCAGACAGACATGCTTGAGCCAGTGGCGTCCCTAGGCTAAAACATTCGGGGCTAAAGCCACGGATGTTTTTTAATTAGCCCCGGATATAATATTTTATTTATTTATTTTTTATTTATATAATTATTTATTTTTTGATGACATCTTCAAAGTTCAAACAAATCTCATACTGAATGCTTCAATAAAACAGTGTTTTTGGACATGTTTTATTATTACTATTGTCATTATTTATTTATTCTTTTTCATTTTTTTTTGTTTTGTAAGCTGCGACTTTGGCTTTGGCACGCAAGTGGTTAACATGCTTCCAGGTTGCACGTAACGTCATTCATGGCGTCAGGCAAGCACCGGGCGCACAGAGGCAGCCAGGCAGGACGATGTCACAGAAAAAAATATCCCAGTTCTTTACCCCAAAGGTTGCAAGCAGTCAAAGAGGTAATGGGGATAGAAATGACTTTGTAAACCTGTGTAATTTCGCGGGGGGGTGGGGTGGGGTAACCCTAGCTAGCTAGCTAGCTAGCAGCTAGTTGATATTACATGGGACAAAATGATCTGATATTAGCTTCGGTCTGTAAATACAGAGGACTTTGAGGACTTTGTATGTACCTGAAAGTAGTAAAAGCTTGGGCTTCTTCTAGACTAGGAAAGTAGTTAAAGTTCAAGTTGGGCTATAACGTTGACCATTATATTTATTTTCTTTTTCATGCATGGTAGCAGCTACTGTAGCTGGCAGACAGGAATCCTGCACAGCCTGCCTCCTTTACTGTAGCTGTTTAATGTTTAATTGATTAAGATCCCCATTAGCTTTTGCAAAGCAGCTGCTGTTCTTCCTGGGGTCTTGTCTTCAGATTTTCAGAAGTGACAATATATAAAATTCGCACCAAACACATCTTAATACATACAGTAAATGAGCAGAAACTCATACAGAGCATACAACACATACAAAATATAATTATGATACTAAATCGTTCATACCATAACAGACAACACAAGCACTTTAAAGCAACATTAAAAGAAAAAAAAAAAAGTAAATATACAACTGAATAAATGTCACTCAAAGATGCCATGACCCAACAGCAAGCCTGTACATATATATATATATATATATATATATATATATAAATGTATAAATGTATAACTGTTAATTAGTATTTTTATTAATGAAAATTATTGTCCTTCACCCTGAGAGTCAAAGTTAAGTGCTAAATAACACTAACTTGTGCTAAATGGAAAACCAATGTGTTGTTACCTAGCTAATGTTAGTACATTGGTGCAAACTAATTTCAAAACAGGTCATTCATTTGATGATCTGTGGTTATGGGATTGCATTGTTTTCAGCTTATTAATTTAACACACTTTTTCTCAGATGATGATGATCAAGATGGCGCTGCTGCTGTTTCTTCTTCAAATGCTGCTGCCATCATACAGAGAAGTGCAAGGGATATTGAAGGTAGTTAGCTTGTTTCTGAAAATGACTGAGATTAATTATAGTTCCTAATTACTTCTCAAAAAAAGTCATGGTGTTAGTAACAGAGTTAGAACTTAATATAAAAAAAGGATTGCTTGGAAAAGTAATAATTATGTTATTTTTTTAATATTCACTTTGGCATACCTTTAAGTTAATCTCTATGTTGAATTGTTGATAAAAGTGAATATCAGATCTGACTAATAAATGATATGGAAACTTAACTGGGTAAATTTCTAACAGAAAAATTATGGACCCTAATAACTGATACGAATATACAATATATACGAACGAATAATGGATGTCGTGGGTCCGTCTTCTCCTCAGGCCTATGTGGTATTTTTGGTTTCCAGCCAACAGGAAGAAACATGGTTTCTAATGAACATTTCTCATGTTCTCATGTTATGTTAAAGAATATGTAAATAGATAATATATGAGTATGTAAAGAGCATTAAATGTACAAAGTAAAACAATGTAAATACTGTACATGACAATATGCCTGGTTTATTAAACATCTCGGTGTTTTCTGTTGCTGAATAGTTGCTGTTGGTATGTTCAACTTGATGAATGGGGCATTTTTGTGCCTGGGCCATTGAGGGAATTTTGTGAAATTGCTAGCCTATTTTGTATTAACTGGTAACAATGAAATACCTTAATCAATTGAATCCAGATAAACAGATACCTGTAGGGTATGTGGAGCATGTCTCTACATCGGAAAATTTCAGACCACGCTTCGCACGCTCATCTGATTTTCTCTTCTGGGCTAAGCCCCAGATGTGTCAAAATCCTGGAGACGCCCCTGGCTTGAGCTGACACTCTTCTAGTTGGCTAACTGAGCAGTGAGAGCAGAAATCATTGAGATTTACACAGCAATGTAACAGTTAAAATATTATTATAAAGATTGTAAGCACTGAACAATAAACTTACTAAAATAAACTTACTATAACCTTTGGAGAAAATATTGCCATGTTTTTTGAGTTTTTTCGCAAATTGCGGATGTCTTCTCCAGTTTCTTCTCAAAAAATCAAAAGTATCGCCAAACTTTTGACTTGTGTGTCTTCAGAGGTATGCTGAATATCACCTCTTCACCTGTTGTCTTGCTTCCCCCCGTGTTTGCTGCTTATTAACTGTGGCTGCACCAATCAACTAACATGTTTAATGACAAAATGCCAAAAGACAGTGATGTGTTCAAAGCGCTTTGAAAACACGGGTACAGAGGAGATAAACTATGTAATAATCGATCTAACCATGGGTTTGACTGATGGAGACAAGTGGCTAAGAAAGATACATCGCACATTTAGTTGGCAGCTGTATCCGATGACACGGTGCAGTCGCATCGCAAACGTGTGTCTCAGACGACCAATTTAAATCTTTGAATCTCCCCATCCCTACTGTACAAGCCTGTGGGGGCAGTGCTTCATGCTCGTGCTCGTACTTCTGATGATTGTCAGTCTTGTTTTCTTAAAGATGTTGCAGGTGTTTTTTGTTATTTGTTTTTCTCTTGTTTTTTGTGTGTCTTTTTTGTTTCCTTACAGGTGTTGGAGCTGATTGTTTTTTCTGCTAACATTGAACAGCTGATGCTATTACCTCATATCTAGTGTATCCTTGTCTCTTTTTTCCTTTCTTCTTTTAACTTTACTTTTGTTCATTTACTTTCTCCTTTCTAAGCCTCCTACATATCTGTAAAGCTTCTCTTAGCAAAGCAAACTTGCTCAGCACAACACAGCAAAAGGAATATGCCCATGCCATCAGGCTCAGATTGTGAAAGAGTGGTTTAGGGAGCATGGGCTATAAAGTTGTAGTTGTAACTTTGTAACTGCAGAAGAGTTTTTCTGTAGGGTTGTTGTTGTTGTTGTTGTTGAGTCCAAAATTTGACTCCTCTGAGGTTTTTTCCCCTCTGCTTTATACAAGCTCTTTGTCATTCAGAAATATTTCTGGGTGTCTGGTGAGTTTTCGGGTTTTCCTGTAATGAGCAGATTGTCTCTCATGCTTTATGTTTGAAAATCCTAAAGTTTCTTTTTTGTCATGTGTTTCAACATATGCTGGTAATTAAAGATTTTATTCCTATGTTTTTTTTGATTGTGTACACATTAAAGACATGAAGTTCTTGAATTAGGCATATACAACTAATTCTACGATGCCAGAAAATCTAAACTCAGTTTCCTGTAAGTCATCTGTGTATATGGAGAAGTAATTTTTCCTTTTGGTTCACTTCTTTTGCTGTGTGTCTGGTTTGGAGTCCAGTTAAGTCCGGTAAATTCCTCCACTGTATATATTTAGATTTCATCTGTATTTTGGCTATATGGATATCTAGGAACAAACTTTTAGTGGTGTTGGGTTTTTTTGTTGTCTGTTTGTTTTGTTTTATTTTTTTCCCCTAAACCAAACCAAATGAAACCAAAACACCAAAACAAAAATAATGAAGACAAGAGACAGATGTGATTATTTGTAGTTATAATTTTAGAAAAATTATAATTATTTTACATATGGAAGTGAATACATATGAAATAATATAACTGTATCAAACAAATACAAATAATCTGTTTGTTTTATCATTACATCATTACAATCAGTGTTGGGGTAGTTACTCTAAAAAAGTAATTAGTTACTAGTTACTCATTACTTCTGTAAATTGTAATGAAATTACTTTACTACTAACGCCACTACTTATTACTTTACCGTTTCTTAATTCACCGTGTAGACATAGACAAACATCACAGCCGAATCATCACTGCCTGTCTGCATAGTGTTTACTGTGTATTGTAAACAAAATGGTTTTGAAACCATAAGAACAACATCCCTGTCTGTGGGAAGAAATGAAGAAAGAAGACTTGTCTCGTAATCATTTTATCTAGTATTTTTCTAAACCTGGGCGATTCAATAGTCGACAGGGGGAGCATGTCTCCTATAATGACACCTGCAACTACCTTGTTAATTTCTGTCTTACTGCGCTCCAGGAAATGTTGAAAAAAAGCTTGTTTAGGTGGGTTGGCTGCTGAAGGACTCCTCCTAGTTGGCAGCTCACAATCAATTACGTCACGCAGATCAATCTCTATGGCAACATGCCCAGGCAAGCACACACACAGGCAGCAGCATGCGTGTGCCACTTAAAACAGATGAGAATTTTACATATAGGCAAACACGGCTCGGTAATTTTGTTTCCAATATTTTAAGTGTAACGTACTACTTTACTTTACCAAAAAAAGTAATACTGTTACTGTAATGCCAACACTGATTACAGTATTTTGAATGTTTGTAGGTTCTTGTGCTCTGCTCCACAGTCTGCCAAAGTCAGTAAGCTGTTATTGTACAAAGCACTGTTTTGAATATGTTTAGATAATTTATTACCAGAGGCTAGATCTCCAGCCTCTCTCTGAACCCTTCTAATGGTAAATGGTCTGTATTTATATAGCGCTTTACTATACCCCAACTTAGACTTATAGGGTATATTTGATGTTTGCAAGTTTCTGTAATCTGTCCTACAGCCTGTGAAACCTGTGTGACGTGTTGTTCATCTCTGTTACATTCACAGATTTTGTAGGAGGCACTCACAACTGCAGTCAGAGCAGGAGATCACCTCTGCTAGAGGCGTTAGACTGGAAATAAAACGTGTAAAGTTGACACTGGCTGATCCCCCCCCAGCATGTCATCAGATATTAATGCCTATTAATAAAAAGTGCAGACAAAAACATTATAAAAAAGGTAAAAGTACAATTAGACTCCAAATTAGAGAACAACTGGAGCTGCTAGTTAAAGTACTTAAAATGTCACTTTAAATTTAGGTCTGTTCAGTTTTTTGGCTGGGGATGTTTTCTATTTCTTTTTCTAGTGTTTGGAATTTAAATGCAATTAAATGAATTTTTTCCAGACATTACTAGAGCTTCATCCATCCATCCATTTTCTTCCGCTTATCCGGAGTCGGGTCGCGGGGGCAGCTGCCTAAGAAGGGAAACCCAGACTTCCCTCTCCCCGACCACATTCACCAGCTCATCCGGAGGGATCCCAAGGCGTTCCCAGGCCAGCCGACAGAGGTAGTCTGTCAAGCGTGTCCTAGGTCTTCCCCGGGGCCTCTTTCCGGTGGGACGTGCCCTGAACACCTCACCAGGGAGGCGTCCAGGAGGCATCCTAGCCAGATGCCCAAGCCACCTCATCTGGCTTCTCTTGATGTGGAGGAGCAGCGGCTCTACTCTTAGACCCTCCTGGATCACCGAGCTTCTCACCCGATCTCTAAGGGAGAGCCCGGCCACCCTGCAGAGAAAACTAATTTTGGCCGCTTGTACAGTGTGACAACCCCAGAGCGGGCTGTATTTTGTCCGTCTCTGGGGACTTTACTTTTTGCTTCCCGCTCTCTCTTGTTTTGCCTCCTCCTCCTTCTCTCCGCCTCTGTCGTCCGTTTCTCAGGTGGCCAGTATGCTGCTCCGGTTCTCCCGCGGTACCTGGCGGGGGCGTGGCCCGTTTGGGCTTAAATACCAGGCCTTCTCCACCTGCGGGGCTCTGCTCGCGCCGGCCTGCTCACTTGCAGCACTCTGTGTCCTTTGTTTGTGCACTCATTAGTTCTTCCACTTTAGCTTTCCCACTCAACACCTCTCTACAACCAACACTTCCACGCACGACTGATGCTACAGATTGTACACATAGGTTACACTGTTAAGTTACTTTAGGCACCTTTTCTAAATAAATCTCTGTAATTGGCATCCCTCGTTGTTCCGCGTCTTGTTTGTCAAGTCTCTCACGAGCCGGGCTTGACAACAGTATTCGCGATCTTGTTCTTTCAGTCACTATCCACAGCTCATGACCATAGGTGAGGGTAGGAACGTAGATCGACCGGTAAATCGAGAGCTTTGCCTTTCGGCTCAGCTCCTTCTTCACCACAACAGACCGATGCAGAGTCCGCATCACTGCAGACGCCGCACCGATCCGACTGTCGATCTTCCGCTCCATCCTTCCCTCACTAGTGGGAAGGATCCAGAGGGGGGCCCCGGTGACCCACGTCCGGGCAAGGGAAACCTTGGTCCTTGTTTTTTCATCATCATAAGGGTGATGAGCTTGAGTTTGCAATATTAATGTCTGTGTCTATTATTATTTTTAATCAAGTCTGGAGATCTGGGTCTTTAAGAGATATGTTAAAGGGGAAAACCCAGAGTGTCGTGTAATATTAAAGAAGCTATGTATCTTAAACGAGAAAAGCCAACATTAAACAGAGGAGCTGGCCTTAGGTCCAACACCTACACTGCAGGCTTGACTCTCCTTCCCAGGTTAGGGTTTTAAACCAGTCGCACCCGGAGCCTTTTGACCAAAACACTTGTTGGTCAGGTAGGTGAGTAACTCGATGTTGGCAATGATCCTAAAGACCCACAAGATGGTTGGATGGATCAGCAACACTCGTATAACTTAAACAACCCTCAAGTCTGAATGGCCAACAACAGCTTACAAGCATGGATCGCATCACCAGTCTGTTTAGAACTGAAAACTTTTTTTGGATGAGAGTCTAAATGTTTTACAAAGACAAAAATAACTCAATTTCCCTTCAATTCAAGCTCTTAGGATTAGTTAAACTTGCTGTCTGAATTAATGGTCTCAGGTTTTTGCAGAGTGAGTACCTGGCAAACACTAAATGATTTATTTGCTAATCTCTCAGCTATGTGTACCACAGTGATAGAAACAGCTGATGGTTTCCCAAGATTTGACTCTCTGTGTATATAATCATGAATATAACAATAAATAACAACAAAGAATGGGACAACAGAACTTAATACTTAGTCAGTTCTTTAAAGTACAATTCTAAGTATGATCACTTGCATCATAGGTTCATTGTTTGAAATTTATATTGTCTGTATAATAGCAATATCTTTTGGGGACATGGTTAGCATAAATCTCAACTTATTTTTCTTCTCTTCAATATTCATCACCAAATCATGTAAGAAGCAAGTCCAATGAGAAAGATTTGTTTGTGATAAAAATTCTATAATAGCTATATAGAAAAGAGAATAATGTATAGAAATCAGTCTTATTCTTTCTCTTCCTTGTCTGTCTTCTCTTTTGCATCTTCACTCTTTACTTCTTCCTCTTTTGCCTCATCAGTTTTTTCCTTGCCTTCCTCCTCACCTTTACCCTCATCTTTTTCTTCCTCTTCACCCCTTTCTCCTTCCTTTTTCTCTTCTTCCTCCTCTCCTTCTGCTTTTTCATCTTTTTTCTCCCCTTCTTCCACTTTCTCCTCTTTTTTCACTTCTTCATCCTCATCCTCATCTTCCACTTCCTCTCCAGTCAATCGTTCCAGATCTGCAATGCGGTGTCTCAGACTTTTGTCAGTGGCCTGGTAATTTCCCAGAATCTTCTTAAGCTTTGTCTGCATTAGCTCCATCGTGCTGTACAATTTGCTGACCTTATCTTCCAGCTCTTTGACCTCTGGCTTGATGTTGGCTGGGTCCAGGTCTATCAGACCATCTTTCATTAGGATCTGCCGACCCTTCTCCTCTAGCAGAGCTTTGGCATCAGGATACTCTAACAGTGAGTCCATCAAGTCATCTTTGGACAAGCAGAAAAGGTCTGAGTATCCAATGCTGCGAATGTTGGCTGTCCGTCTGTTTCCTGCTTTGCTTCCTTTAATATTAAGGATGCTGATCTCGCCAAAATAGCTGCCACTTCCCAGCACAACAAATTGTGTCACACCATCATCAGCAACAACTGCAAGTTTTCCGTCTTTTATGATATACATCTCACGGCCAATGTCACCCTTTTTGCAGATGTAGTCTCCAGGACTAAAAACCTGTGGCCGAAGTTTGAGCACTAGTTCAATAAGCAGCCCTGCCTCACAATCTGCAAAAATTCGAACTTTCTTCAGCGTATCCATGTGGACTTGGATGGCTATTTCAGCTTTTAGCTTGTCCGGAAGATACTTGAGCACCTCCCTCTCATCCTGTGCCTTGCCGTTATTCCACAGGTAGTCAAACCATTTGATAACTCGCAACTCAAGTTCCTTATCAACCTTTCGAGCCTGTCAATGAAAAGAAAGTATAAATATTAATAGAATAATCAAATGCCAGAAATTATGTCACTGTAACTCATCAAAAAGCTTTAAGTGGATATCAACCTGCATGTAGTGCTTGATATTGTCTATGCGAGCCTGAAACTGGGCTTGGGCTGCATTCATATTGGAAATCATGGTGGCAATGTTTCCCACAATGGTAGCAAAGATCAAGACCCCAACTAAGAAGTCAACCACATGGAATAAAAATTCTGAGTCGAGAGCTGGCGGTGGGGTTTCTCCGATGGTGGTCAGGGTCAGTGTGGACCAGTAAAGGCTGAAAGAGTACTTCCTCATAGGTAACCCAAATGCAGGCTCTTCTGGATCATCCAGAGCCGGATAGACCCAATCATCAGCACCAAAACCAATAGATTTGGAGAAAGAGAAGTAGAAGCAGGCATTCCAGTGAATGATAATAAGGATATACATAATGAGGTTTCCTATGCGAAAGATGTTAGGGTAGTTGGTTTTAGTTTCTGTCCTTGTGAAGAACTCCATCATTCGTCCAATTCTCAGCAGCTTGTTGATGCGGATCTCTGGGTAGTCAAGGCCTAGGACTAAATATAACACATCTGTAGGCACCATGGAGGCAACATCAAGACGAAACTGGAAGCTTTGGATGTAGCGATCCCGAAGCAGTTTCTCATCTTTCACCATCAGGCCTTGCTCAAGGTAGCCTGCATAAAAGAGGCACAATCTTAGAGATAATACATAAGTAGATACAATATCAAGTATCTTCTAAAAGCAATCCCATCACAGTATTCACTCATTGATAACACACATAAAGCCCACCATTCATTTGTCATCACTGTCATTGAGATGCTTAGAAGAATTTCACTTTAAACAGAATAAGTGTTTTTTTTTTTTGTTGTTTTTTTTTTTAGATTTATAAAATGGTGTTTCCCTACATTGTCTGATGCCTGTCTTTCTTTTTGATTGTCTCTCTCAAAAAAAAGACAATTTCAGTAGAAGTAATTTTACCTATTCTTAACAAACCATGTTTATGTACGATTATGCCTTTGTATACTTTGTTTCATTCATTCATTATTTCGCTTTGGATAAAAGCGTCTGCTAAATGACTGTAGAAAAGAATAGAATAGAATAGAATAGAATAGAATAGAATAGAATAGAATAGAATATTTGATGTGTGAAGGCTTTTAAATTTTGTTTTTAATATGCACAATTTGTTTTCATTATATATAGCACTTGTGTTACTTTGTGTATTAAAAGTGCTGTATAAATAAAATTTGATTTTGATTGTTGTTTACTGCATTTACATTACACCAACAAAAATTAAGTTATATAGTTTGGTCAGACAGAATATAGATCTTAATCTAATCAAAGGTTTTGTTTTAATGCCAAATTCCTCATTTGAGTTTCTACATTTTGTGTTTTTTTGCTGTTACACACAAAAAAATTGTCATCACTTAAACACCACAAACACTAAAATCATTTTAATATAAAAATATTCTTACTCGTTAGAGTAGAGATGAGAATATTGTTTCAAAAGAACCTCTCTGAAAAGATTTTCTGTGTGCCTGTATATTTTGAAGCTCAGGTTGGGTTCTTACCTGTTCTGGTCCTAAAGAACATGTCAGCCAGGTAGATCAGGTCAGAGGTGTAGTCAAAAACAATCCAGTAGAGAATGTAGTCGTGCTGCAACTCCTCAAAGCAAGCCCTGTTTGCAAAAGAAACAAATTGAAGCTAATGAAGCAGGTCACTACAAAGCATACTATGACATTTATTGTTTCAATGAATTCAAGTTGAATTAATTAATTGGATCAGATTCGTGTGAGAATTTAACAAGTAGGGGAAGTGTTACACTGAAAGACTTTTTGAATTGAAAGCACCTGGCTATAATCATGGTCCAGTTGTACATTACTGGCATTGCGATGAAAAACAGCCAGTTGTAATACAAATTCCCAGCAGGATTAATTACAAACAGCTCTTTGGGTCTGTAAAGAGACAGAGAGAAAGAGGAGATTTAGTACATGGATGCATACGGTATTTAAAAAAACTGCCTTTGAAGAGATTATTCTAGATCATTTACTTACTTCTCTTTTTCCTTATCTTTCTCTTTCGGTTTTTCCTTTTCTTTCTCCTTTTCTTTTTCTTTCTCCTCTTTTTCCTTTTCCTTTTCTTTCTCGTCTTTTTCTTTGTCTTTCTCCTCTTTTTCCTTTTCCTTTTCTTTCTCGTCTTTTTCTTTTTCTTTCTCCTCTTTTTCCTTTTCCTTTTCTTTCTCGTCTTTTTCTTTGTCTTTCTCCTCTTTTTTCTTTTCTTTTTCACCTTTTTCCGTTTCCTTTTCTTTCTCCTCTTTTTCCGTTTCTTTTTCTTCTTTCTCCGTTTCCTTTTCTTTCTCTTCTTTTTCTGTTTCATTTTCTTTCTTGTCTTTGTCGTCCTTCTTCTTTTTTCTGTAAAATGCAGAAATACATCAGGGAATGCTGAGCATCAAATACACATCTAATACAACTTTAAGTCAAATGTGCAGAAGGTTTGGGTGTAAAATAATTACTCTTTTTTTTCCTTCTTCTCCTTTTTTTCCTTCTTCTCTTTCTTCTCCTTTTTCTTTTTTTCTTTTTTCTCTCTGAATAACATAATTAAAATAGTTAAAACACAAAGTAAATTGACTTGAAAGTTTATGAGAGGAGAGCTAGGAGCTTTTTGAGGAGCTCACATCATCTTGTGACTTTAAATTGTACTTACTCTTCATTGTTATTGTTGTTATTCATATTGGCCAAATGATATGACTGAGGAGCGCTCCTGGAACAAGCACAGCATGTTATACATGAGGTTAATTAAATGACAAGTCTTTCTTTTGTTCTTTTATTATTATTTTTTTAATTAGTCTTTCATTTAAATTTGCATCGAACATGTCTTTGAAGTATAACTTACAGGTCATCCTCACTTTGCTCCTCACTGTCTGTTGCAAGGTATGATGCAGTGTGATGTGTCACAGTGAGGTGGGGAAGGGTGGGAGCTGTGTCCATTTCAGCAGATCTTCAGTCAACCTTTGAAAATGAATGAATGAATGAATGAATGAAGATTACCATTTAATTCCACCCATTCTGAGCTATCTGTTATTATTTTAGGGTATACCAGTGTCAGAAAAGGTTATAATCTAACTTTCTGTTTCTGTGAGTAGATAAGTGAATAAATGATTAACTGATCCTCAAAAGGGACACAGCATGCAAAAGTTTAGAAAAAGTGTATTTAAAACGTGAGCCCTCAGAAAATCTACCCAGGTCTCTAGTTGGTAAGACCAAATGAAGTCAGTTTCAAAGCTTTGACAATAATGTGGAACCTTATGTCCACCATGAGGGCTCCTTCTAAAAACAGCCAGTCACTTTGTTAATCAGTTATTATTCTGTTCTGTAGACAAAGATGATCAAAGATGTAAGAACATAGTGATACATCATCCCATAGTCATTTATTCAGTTTGTAAAATGGTGGTTAAGTATTTACAAACTGTTCATGGACTGATGAGCAGCTGCAATCTGCTATTCAGAAAGAAGGGGACAGAATGTTTATTTTATATTATTTAACCATAAAAATTTGTATCCTCGGCCCCTAAATGATTCATGACTGTAGTCAAAACGTAAATCAGTGTCATACTTTGGTAAACATACCCTTTCTTCAGCTTGAATTGTCTATATTTTCTAAATGCCATGGTCTATAAATGAACACAATGACAATCATTTCCTTTGTGCTTCTGAATGTTAAATAAAGGTTTAATTCCATGAACAAATGATAGCCCTAATGTTTTTTTTGTTTGTTTGTTTGTGTGTTTGTTTTTTAGAAAAACTCATACCTTTTTGAACATGGACAGACACTTATTATTGACAATTATTTGAAATTCAGATGCATTTAGAAAATACGGTCTGTGCAACAACATTAAAAAGGATCCTTTGACTGAGCAAAAGTTAGTTTCAAAGAAAAAAAATGCAAAATTTTGTGGAAATACTTTTTCAACAGTTAAGTACAGGGATGAATCAGTGATGCTTAAGACTTGTGTTGTAACCAGTGGCAAGGGGAGACATGGAATGATTCAAATACCATCAAATTCAGGAGGCAAGCATAACACCATCTGTGGAAAAGCTGAGGATGAGAAAAAGGCTGGCTTCTGCAAAGTGATAATGATCCAAAACAAACTTTGAAATCCAAACTGAGTTGTAAACTGAGGATTGTTTCCTTGACCTCATCTTGACCCACACATAATCCCAAATATGTGGACTTCAAAAGAGCGCTGCATGGTGTTATGATGAAGTTTTGTTCATGTGGAAACATGTGGTTAAAGAGAGACGGGTGGAGAAAGTCTGAGTCTCTATTTCTGACAGCAGAACAGAACATAAAAGCAAAGCTCTTTAAGGTAGTTCATGTAAGTAAATTTCTGATATGCATCTGTTCTGTCTCCACCAGAGCTGTTTGCTTATTTAATTGCCGTGGTTAATGGGTCTCATGGTATGGCATCCACCAGCTTTTTTTCTTTTCTTTTTTTTTTTTAATGAAAGGATAATATAGGTTAATGTAATTTTTCTTTCCTAAGCAGGCCCAAGCAGGACAATTGGGTGGGAAAAAAGAAAAAAAGGGCCTCCTTGATGTACTGTTCAAGACAACATTATTACATGTTGCAGAGCAACATAATGTGTTGCTCTTTAAAAAGAATCATTGCGCTTTGAACATTGAATTTTCATATCTATCCTGTTGCTCACAATGTGCACATGTTCATCCATATCACACCTTCTGTATTACTAACCTTGGACATGCATATTAAATAATGCAGAATAGACTGTGTGACATTTCTGGGTGTGTTGAAAGTAACAGGAACCCACATGAAAAAAACAGAAACTGCAATTAGGTGTTGCATTACTGGTAAAAGTGAAACAATTAGTTGATGCCTTTAGAAAGAAATTATCAGGTATCACAAACAGATGATATGATGAAACATGTAGTGATGAGCTGATCTAGTTTTGTGAAACTGATCTTACCTCTTCCACTCCTTAATGTAACGAGAAGTCCATTTAATCCTTGTGTAATTTTTTCCTCTGTCTAAAACTAGCTTATCACATTCATTATATAAACTCCTTGTCCTTTGAATACTAATTTAAATTATATCAAAATATATATAGGAAACTGACACATGTAAGCATTGAGTCTATCTAACCATGTCACTGAGTCTCTAACAAGGATTTGGGGATTAGAGAAGGCTGAGAAGAGGTGAAGCAAAGTCACTCACCCTCCCTATTTGTCCACTCCAGTGAGAGTTGAGATAAGTGAAGTTTTGACAAGTTTGAATTCACCTAATAGTCACTCTCCACAACACTGAAAACCATTTCTATGTCAATAGTCTTTATCTATTTATTTGATCCGTGACAGGCTGTAATTTTCCTGACCATTTGCGGAACAGCAAAGGATTTGGTCAACACACACGCACACACTCACTCATACACACACACACCCACACACACATAGACACCTCTCCTGCTCAGTCAGCATTCTCAGCCATATCCCCATCTGATCCTATTAGATCAGTCCCAGTGGAACAGATTTCAGATCAGATAGATCTGTCGCCCTTTAAATGCATCAGTCATGAGAGTGAAGTTAAAGCCGAACCCCTATCAGTGCTGAGGACAGTGTCCAGGAAATGCTCCTCCTTCAGGCAGCATATGAGGGAAATTCTGTAGTTCAGTGGCACTCCCTGTTGGCAGGTGTGATTTTTGCAGCTTTTTGGCAATAAATTGTGCTAGACATCAAGTGTGTTTATGGGACTCGAATTCACTTTATTTTATGCTGAATAGTTTTACAGCAGGAATACATGATGAAGATACTGAATGTTGTTAGTAAAACCCATCTGATTTTCTTCAATGAAACAAAACAAATGAGCTGAAGTTGAAATGCATTTTTTCTTCAACATATTTGAAGATTTTAATCTTGAAAAACAAAGACAAAACAACAACATAAAATAAAAGCATGTCACCTCATTTGGAAACTGTTGAAGAAAAGTACAAATTAGTTACAAATGGATTCAAGTTCAGATGTAAAAGAAGAAAAAAAGTCATTAAAGACTAAAGAAATGATCCAACAGGGAAAGGTTAGTGTAATTCAGGACTAAAAACATGCAGAATCACTTTGACATTTTTATGTCACAGTTTTTCTTTAGTGTTTCCCCGATGCCATGGCCTAGTAATGCTAGGCTATAGCATTACTTCTGGCTAAAATAAGCCAACTACAACCAGAGGCTAACTTATGCTGGGAAGAAGTGGCGGATAATTACAATGCAATAGGATCAACAGCTGTGCCAGCATCAGCAGCACCAGTGTCAGCAGCAGCTGGGACATCAGCAGCAGGAGCAGGGGTAGCTGGATCAACAGCCACCTCAGGGGCTGCTGGGGCAGTGTCAACAGGAACGATATCAACAGGAGGCACATCGACAGCAGCACCATCAACCGGTGCAGCTTCTGCAGGGATGTCAGCGGCAGCAGGTTCAACAGCTGCAGGTTCTGCAGCTGCAGGTTCTGCTGCTGCAGGTTCTGCTGCAGGTTCTGCTGCAGGTTCCACTGGTGCTGTGTCCACTACAGCTGGGTCAGCTTCAGCTGCTTCTGCCTCCTCTTCCTCATCAGAGTTTAGAGGGTCTGCAGGAGCACCGGGAGCAGCAGCTTTTGGGCTACCGTTTTCATCCTGTGGCCATGAAAAAAAACATAAATTGAAACTGCCCTTTTAACTTCACGTCAAATCTTCACCAGATTCTCAACAACACTACAAAGTTGTAAAATGATTCCAATATCAGGCTACAAAATCCTTATATAGAAACATTTGCTAAAAACGTATATGCCAACTTTCATAATCATGTTTGTGAGTTTTAGCATGCATAGACAACACTTGTAGGAAAGCAGGAGATGATAACCAGCAGCAATAAGCAACAAATTGCAACAAAACAGACAACAGCCCAATCAGACCCAAAATTTGATGTTTTTACTCATCTACTTCATTATCACTTGCATTTGGCAAAATATTACTAGTTGTAATGTTGTTCATTAATGAAATTCAGGATTTAATTTAGGTTTAAGCCTGTACCATTTGCTTTACAAATGAAAAAATACTTAGTTGTGGTAAGCTTTGGCATCAGGGGAATGTTGTCCTGTCCAAAGCAACTCATAAGTCATTTGTTCATGAATTTAATCCACTTCTTCTCAGGGAGTCAAAGTATTTACCTTTTACTTGGAAAAACTATATAAACTACTGAAAAGAGATAATTAGAAAACCATTTCAAGGAATGTTGTTCAATGTGGAGAATGTAAAAAAAAAAAAAAAAAAACATATAAATAAAAAATTTCTGGTATAAAATAACTCAAGAGGTTTAATTTGAATTAGGTCAGAAGATGCTGCCATGAAAGATATTAAAAGAAAATGTTTTTAATTTTTTCTATTACAGTGAGGGACCTTACATTTTTCAGCTGCTTCAGAGTCCTGGTATTGTGCACATTGTCTCTCAGGATAATGCTGTCACCTCTAACTCAGGCAGATACACTGTGATGTACAACATGAATGCCCAGCATCATTAACAGTATGCTGCTTTCACATGGTGCCTTCACCTTGAACAGTGAATGAATGGTGTTCTTCTAATATGGTGCAATTGTTGTTCCTGCAACATGTGCTCTGCTTCAGTTGTACATTATGTCATTTTTACACTTTTATATGAGCCAAAGTGCCATATGTGTGAATGCAGCAATAATCAAAAAGTGTCACACAATTAAATAAGCTTATTATCAGAAGCATCTATTTAAACTGGAAGTAAAATGTCAACAAAAATGTACCTCTGTTGAGAGGAAAAATAACTATATTCCATTTGGTATGAGCGAAAGCTGCTTGCTCACCTCTGTCTCCTCATCTGATGCATCTCCTGCAACTGCTGGAGCTGCATCCACCTGCATAAAAAGCATACCTTTAACTCAAACAGTTGTGGCAGATGTTGCAGTGTTGTGTGTGTACTTACTGCTGTGGCAACTGCTGAATCAGCCTAAACATATAAATAATCCTTGAATAAGTAAAACATGTTTTATGATTGCAGTTTTTGTTAGTTTTCACAGGAATCAGTATCTAAAGTCTGATGGAATCTAACATAATTAAACTTACAGGTGCATCAGCAGCAGGAAGAAAGGGGTTCCCAACTAGTCCCTGAAAAATAAAGATTCATGATGGAGACTGATGATTATTTTCAGATTATTTGAGGTGATGAACAACCATCTCTTAATGTTCTTTAGGTAAAATGTCAATGAACCCCTCTACCTGCTGCTGGTACAGCCTGTACATCTCCATTAACCTCAGGGCCTCATTAGCATGGGCTGCAACCTGCTAAATAAATACCAGACATCTCCAGACATGAGTTGCAATGAAGCCCATTATCTTGTCTCTTTCAGACACCCATCATGCTGATTGATGATATGACAGAACACATGACATGGCAAGCCTTGCAGACAGACCCAAAACTTGAAAGAAAAGTAAAAAAGAAAGCCTCTTACCTCATTACTTTCACTGTCTGATGCCTACAAAGCAAAAGAGTGGAAGTGAGCATCAGTCAGTTATGAAGAACAATAGTGTTTAAATGTTTAAAGGAGGATTTGTTGTGCTATTTAAGGTAAAATAATATGGTGCAAGACTCACAGGGGCTGCAGAGATCGTGACCAGCAGGCACATCAATATCACAAACAGTTTCATAATGACTTTCTCTGTAGAGAAATATATAAACTCTCTTCATTCCCTTTGCTAAATAAACATTTTTTTTTTCAAGAATTAAAAATAAAGAAGAAAAGATCTTCCAGACTGTGTGAAACAAACTGTAAAATTCTTTCTGCTTCATTATGAATCATGTTTGTCTCACCTTTGTTTTCCTGGTGCATTAAAAAAAAGGGGGAAAAAAAGCGAGAGTACCTTTCCCTTCAGAGATGAAATGAAGTCTATTACATGTTTCACATGGGTGCCATTTATATCCTGGAATATCCTGTAATAGCCAATCACATCCAGTGAAATGTGCACAGCTTTGTGTTTGAAGAAATCCTCTCACATGTCAAAACTGAAAAAGGTGGTATGTGGGGTTGAGGCCCTTGTTATAGTTAATTACACATGCCATGCAAGCATGCTAAGCATACATATGGTGCTCTATAACCAAACTTTAGGAGAAGAGACAGCATGAGACAATAGAAGAGAGAAGTCCAACATAACATGAGTAAAATAAATTAAAAAGAAATATAAAAATATTTATAGACCCAGTTGGGCAAATAAATATTTAGTGACTGTTACTGTTACGGCGAGATGATTTTTCTTTTATTCTGTATGAAATGAACATATATTTACTTTAATAGCATTTGAGTTCAAGCAAATTAATATGAACAGTTTGATAAGGTAGCAAACAAACCCAAACTTTTATTCAATAACCGTATGATTTTTTGACTTCCAAAATTGATCTCTTACCCCCTTAGTGCAAGGCTCTTCAAGCCCGGTTCTTAAGGGCCACTGTCCTGCAGGTTTTAGATCTTTCCCTGTATCAACACACTCGACTTAAACTAGAATAGAATAGAATAGAAAATACTTTATTAATCCCTTTGGAGAGTCCTCAGGGAAATTTGGGTACCAGCAGCAATACAACACCAACAGTAAAGCAGGGTAAGCACTAAGATATAATATATACAGGTATAAAGTAAAATAGAGGCAATAATGTGCAAGTAAAGTATAAAATAGAATGCAATAAAAAAAAAATAAAAAAACTAATGGGTAATTGTGTAGAACTTGACAATAGGCTGGTGATTTGGAGCAGAAAAGCATCTAGATCTAGAACCTGCAGAACAGTGGCCCTCAAGGACCAAAAGAACCCTGCCTTAACTTAGATTTGGAGCTTTAAAACCCTCAAAAGGTCAAACTCGTCTACAGAGAACCTTAAAAAGACTGAATTACTGAATTATTTTTTTAAATAAAATAATGGAAAAGATCTGTTTGCTTTTATTCTAGATATCTATTAGTCTATCAAGAAACTAGTGTTTTGTTTTTTATATTATGTGGGTTTTAATCCTTCCACTAGAAGCAACATTTAAATATACCATTAACTGCATAATGACAATGAATAATTTCTATATCTGTTCCACAACCTGAATGTAAATTAAACTGACTCCTTCTAAAAGGCTGTGACATTATTGATAAACCAGCAAATCGTTATGTTATATATAAACAGGCATCTTTACATGCAAGATTTCTGTTATCCTGACAATTCATCTTTATTTCTAAAAGTTTTTTTTTTTTTTTCACAGTGTTGTGCTGAGATCTTTAATTAGAGCAAATAGTTTCAATTCCTACAGGCAGCATATTTCCATGTTTTCCAAAACATATTATCTCCTACATGGACAGTTAACACACTTTGCAGTCAATGTGTGGTAGAAGCACTTACACACACATTGCTAATAGGCAGTATGGAGTCTCCTTGTGTTGCATTGCAGGTCTCTTCTTTGTTGTTGT
The DNA here is from genome assembly GCF_017639745.1 of Melanotaenia boesemani. NCBI lineage: Eukaryota > Metazoa > Chordata > Actinopteri > Atheriniformes > Melanotaeniidae > Melanotaenia > Melanotaenia boesemani. Next base: position 15,283,393 of record NC_055685.1, read on the forward strand.
TTTTTTTTTCTGGTTCCAGGTCAGATAATGAAAGACTTACCCTGTAATCTGCAAAACTGCATCCCAGACAATCTAATCTCAGATCTGCTGAGACACTGAGTTTCACAAAAAGATAACAATTTTTACATTAGTTCATGAAAGGCTTTACTTTTGCATTGACGCCACACAGTGAGATTAGCTCTTTAAGTTTATCAAGGTTATACCGCGATTACTGTTCCAACAGGAATACCTGTCTTTTGCCAACTTAATTAAATTGTCCTTTGCTTAGCAGAGCAAACACATTGCTGATGTGCAAAAAGTAAATATGATTTGTTGACTCATGCTTTCAGACTTGATTATTCATGATACTGATAGCTGTGGAATGAGGGTCTGTTTGTCAAAAGCATAATTGAGAGACTGGCTCTGAGGTGTGTCCTGTCATGTAATATATTACTGTGCTTTGCGGTCTGTTTACCCATAGTGAAAATGGGTTCCTGCTGTCTGCTCTTCTGCTGTCTCTGGAGACAGCAGGAACCAGGCATCTAAAAATATGAGACTGCCCCGAATAAACTGAGACCTAATTTCAACTCCATTATAACATCATAAATCATGTTGATTTAGTAGCTGAAATAGTAAATTCAGCAAAGCCTGATCTCTTTACAAGTGACTGTTGCATAATGAAAGGGAGACGAGCCATTCTACAAATGTTTGAACTTTATAAGCTTCTTCACACATTGATAACAAAGTCCCCTCACACAGCTGTTAGCATCAGGTGACTTGGAGGTCTGGAGGCCTGTTCCAAGCCACAGGGAATCCAAGTCATGCAACTTATTACACAGATCTTAAGGCAGGTCAGTTGTTGGAAGCTGTAATGTTGTCTCTTTACATTTTCTGTACTGTTTCAAATATCCTTGTAATCAGTATCAAAATCCATAAAAAAATCTTAATGAAACTAACTACAGCTTCTTTGGCTGATTTAAATGTGGAGAAGAAACTATTTTAAAAACACTTAACCCAACTCGGTTTGCACAGTACAATTAATTAAGTCAAAAACTGGAACAAGATTAAGCTGAAAATGAGCAAAATATATATATTAAAAAAATCTTGATAAACATAAGGTCCTAATCTCTACAAACATTTGTATGTCCATATTCTAGTATCATGTTGATTTTATCTTATTATGATTTTAAAAAAGGAACACTTTAGGGATTATTATAGGTTATCTGATGTTGATTATTTCTAATCATCCACCTATCACCTTATTCTTTGCAGCAGACTTTGTTTAGTATTAGATTAGTTGTTACAAAGGCGTCTGTCATGTTGAAGCTTCAAATTAAGTCTTTCAAAGCAGCTTTCATATGTTTTCACCACAAGCTGAGCGTTCCACTAACGAAAATCAGTGATAGAAATAGCGTGAGAGGATGGCGCCTATGTGTTTAGAGGTGTCTTTGAAAAAATAAGTGTTACATCAAGCTGCAACTGGCTTTTGACCCCAGGGCAGCAGGTATCTTTCCCAGGATGGTGTTTATTTTTTATGACAGTTAACAGTGTGGGGAAATCTGCCAACCACTGAAGCAATTTATATTAAGTATGATGTCCTGCAGCATAACACTTATATGACATGCTTAATGTATACTGTTCCTGTACTGTAGCTATAAACAGCATTCAGAGTAAGTTAAGACCTGCGTATCAGGGAAGATTGCTGTTTTGTTTTATTCTTTTCTTTAGATCCTCCTCTACTCATTTTTTCCTTGTCCTGAAGCATTTATTGAGGTCAACCACAAATCATAGTGTTTTAGCTTGATGTTTTCCGTCTATAATATTAAACAAAATTTAAATAATATGAATTTCTTATTTTTATTTTAAGCTAATGGTACTTTTGAATCCCTAGATTATGAAAATCAAGCTGACATTTATCATGTTTAAGTGTTAAAGAATGTATTATACTGGTTTATAGTGTTTTTTGCTCTTATCAAAGCTAAAAGTTTTTGTCAACTGTTTGTGCTCTCTTTTGTGAAAATTACTTATTAGAAAATGTAATTTTATAGTTACAAAATTTTTTTATAAGAAATTAAGGCCAAATAATCATTCGAGTGTTCATACGAGTTTCTGTTAAAGGTTTGAATTTCTGGCAATACAAATATAGAAATGAAGAGCAGAGGCCACAAAATATATTGATGAGTAGAGTTAAAAAAGTTTCCTGGTTTGAACTTTGCAGGCGCTTTCTGTGAGGAGTTTGCATGTTCTTTTTGGATATTTCCTCCCACAGTCCAAAAACATACAGTACGTTTTTTACATTCTCTCTCAGAGTGGTTGCTTGTCCCTCTATGTTGACCCTGTGATACACTGGTTATTGTTTTCGGTGTCCCCTGCTGGATGGCAGTGATAACTCCCACCTACAACCCTGCATTGCAATAAGCAGGTGTAAACAATCAGAAGTTAACAAGGTGCTTTTAAAGTACCTGTTAAACATAGCAAGGGTCTATTTAAAGCAACACTTTTTCTTTTCTTAATTTTCCTGTGTTAAGGCTAGCGTAATGATGTGGTAAATAACTAGAGTATGAAACAAATAGACACAAGATGTGCTTCCACTACAGACCACCAAAATGTACTATTTCAAAAACTCTGCAAATAAGTAGTAAAAAGAAAGAAAATAAATAATAGAATTGCTTCTAAATGTTTATTAAATAAAAGAAAAGCACATGAAAATTAGAGTTTACAATCAACTAATAGGTACTGTGAACATGCAGCAGGCAGGATGTGAAATCAGTCTAGACTTATACATCGACTTAGTGTTAACCAGTCAAGGAGATCAAACAGTTCATAGGATTTATGGTTCATTCAGTACAGATAATCTAACTTTCAAAATGTTATTTGTTCATATTAAAAAACAGCTATTTTCTGATTATCCATTTATCTTTCATTTTAATTGTCGATAAGCATACATAACTGCTCAAAATGATAAGGATGAAGAGGAAATGATCATTTGCTCCTTCACATCTTTGGTGAAACCTACAAAGACAGATAAGGAAACATCTTTTAATTCATTTTTGCATAATTAAATCAGAATTTTGGTTTGCAGTCTCGTATCTTCAAATATTACTTTAATATTACCTGGCTTGTCTGTGTGGGCTGATCCTGCTGGAGTTGTTGCGCTGGATCCTGTGATGGATCGAAGGATTGAATCTGACAGAAGAAAACAAATCACATACAGTAAAAAGGGAGAAATAGAACTTCAAAGAATGAGAGCTTTGGTTTCTTTTTTTCTGTTCTTACGTTGGTGTTTTGCTGGGGAACATTTTGAGGGGGATAGCCAAATGAGAAGGCCTTAAAATGCAAAGAAAAAAAAAAATCAATAAGTGAATATTTTTTTCCCACAAAAAATAGTGAAATGAAGACTTGGAAGAAAAAAATGTCTCACATCTCTCACACACACACACTCACACACACACACAAAAAAAATCATTACAACAAGAGCTTAGTTATGTTTGGTTCTGTTCTTACGTTGGTGTTTTGCTGGGGAACATTTTGAGGAGGATAGCCAAATGGTAAAACCTGAAAAATACAAATAAAGCCAGTGAGTGAATATTTTTCCCCAAGGGTGTGAAAGTATATTAAGAAGATTTTGGAAAAACATTTTAAAAAATCTAAATCTTACATCACGTGAAACCGGGCCATTGCTCATCGGAGGAAAGCTTGTAATGACCTGGAAAAAAAGCCAACACATTTAATACAGTCCCGTAGTACACTTATTGTTATACTTGCAGATGCACAAAAAAATAATATCAAAGTATAAATGTTTACCCTTTGCTCAGCGAAGTCATAGGGGTAGAACTGCACATATAAACACAGAGCATCACACAGATATTAATGGATTGTCTTCCAGAAATTGTTTCTTGTACCAAATATACTTAGAGAATAACTTACAATTTCAACACTCTGTCTGCCCGGCGGCTGAGGAATGGAGTATTTGACTAAACCGTAACGGGAATTGGGCTGCAGAAAGCACAATCAGCCAGCAATGAAATTAATTATGTTACATTTTTACCACCTATTTCTTTAGAGGTCAATGTGTCAGAAAAATAGATGCATGCTTACATCTGCTGGATTTAGTCCAGCACCACCAGTAGTTCTGTGTGGATAGAACTGAGAAAAACACAGATGTTTATGTGTACTGTAAACACAGTTTATTATCTCAGTAGGGCCACACATCATAAAATATACATAAAAACATATATTTGTTTAAATTGTTTGACATACAAATTCCACACTGTAACCTCCTTGAAGTCCAGGCAGGAAGCCCCCTGCAAAGGAATTTTTCACCTGAATGAAGGTTAAGAAAAAAAAGAGGATTAAAAAAAAAGAATGTCAGTAAAAATGTTTAGCAAAGTAGTATTTCTGCAATGCTTCATCTAGCAAAATAAAAACAACAGATGAGGCTCAGCAGCTAACAGCAGTGCACAGTATGGATAATTACCATTGCAGATGGTGCCTGTGGTCTGGAAGCTGTGTAATGTGGCAAGTACTGATACTACAGGCACAAACACACATATTTGGATCAAATTAAAACAACTTTTCTTGGGAAAAAAACAACTTTCTGCCATTGGAAAGTAAATTTTATCTGTTAGCTAACACTTATAGTTTGTTCTTATCTTTTTAATTAAGTCTTTCCAAACAGAATGTTGAAATTTCAGTACATGTACAAATTATTACAAAATTATTCACAAAGATGAAAAAATAATTGTAAAACATAAAAAAACTAATGATAAAATAAAAAATAAACCAACAGTACATACAAATAATACACAATAGGGTTCATTCATTGATATATTTATAAGTTTTGCACAGATTTAGAGTTTTAGTTTTGGTTTTAGACTTAGAATCATATTAAAAGTAAGACTTACTGGTACAGCAGAGGCTGTGCTAGCCAAGCACAGGCACAGGATGGCCAGTTTCATTTTTGTCCTGAAGACACAAGATTGATCATTGCAAATTCTGACAGTCACATTGCATGGTCGCTTTCTGTTAGACAAGTAAGGATGGACTCACCCTCTGTGGAAAAACAAGCTCCAGAGAGAGAAGATGAAATGATGAATGTTGTGGATGAGATGATGCCACCTGATTGTATCATATCATCCACAGCGTTATTTTGACTTTTATAGGGTGCCCGCTTGCCCAAGCGCCAATTACTCTCAAGGGGAGTGAACTCACTCAATGAGTGGGTAGTGCAGGTATCTAGTCTTTAGCTTTACTAAATGACAAGTGGTCAAACCCACTTTCTGACTAATGGACTTAGTTTGATTACAGTGTCTAGAAACAGATCGCCTTCACCCTGCTCACCAGTCATTCTGCTCTTATGATATTTTTGCTCTTCTGCTGTTTGTGGCATTTTAGAGCTAAATAAGTTTTATATAAAATAACAAAATTTTGTCTTAAAAGAGTGGTGGGTCATTCAGTGCAATAAATTGTAAAATGTATTATAAAAGATATTAATGTCTTCAGCACATGCCCAGCATACATTTTGAAGTTTGCTTTCTTCTCGTTGCTTCACTAAGAACTACGAGTATCTCTGAAACTCACATTTTTAAAGGAAATTAGGTACACCTGGTCAGTTGCTTATTAACACATAAAGCTAATCAATAAATCACATAGTAGCACCTTAATACATTTAGGCTTGTAGACATGGTCAAGACAGCTTGGTGACGTTCAAACTGAGCATCAAAATGGGGGGGGGGATTTCAGTTAAGGCGGATTTATGCTCACACGCCGTTTGCGTCTGCATAACCGCCATAGGCTCTGTGTAGGTCCGCAGAGGCTCGATGTGCACCTCTACCGGACCTGATGTGCACCCGTGCTACGCAGACGGTTACACAGAGGTACTCCCTTGTGATTGGTCAGTTTGGGATCACGTGTTGCCGGATATCTGGATCTTCTCGCTAAATTTGTGTGGTGACCACCATTTTGAAAAAATAATAACCAGTCGATCAAGTTGATGAGAGGCTGATCGAGTTATTTCTTTGTTTTCTTCCACAAGCAAACAAAGACACTGAACCATAGTGGGCTCCATTGTTTTAAAACAGAAAATACTTACCGAACTGAAGTGAACCATTCAAAAAACTAGGACCTGGTCAGTTTGCCAGCCGATACCACCCCTGCTGCCACCTTCAGATTAGGAGAAGAAACTGCAACACAACACCAAAACTACGTGTAACCTCTACGCTGAGTGCAAGAGCAAACTCACCAGCATCAGCTACATCATAGCTGACTGCACGCAGACGCTGCGCGAGTATAAATCCACCTTTACTTTGAATGTATCATAGTTGTTGGTGCCAGTCTGAGTATTTCAGTAACTGCTTATCTACAGAGATTTTCATGCACAATCATCTTTAGGGTTTACAGAGAATGATCCAAAAGATAGAATAGTCAGTTGGCAGTCAGTAAAAATGGTTTGTGGATGAATGGACAGACTGGTTGGAGATGATAGAAAAGGAACAGCAACTCAAATAACCACTGTTTACAACCAAGGTATGCAGAATACCATCTCTGAATGCACCACATATCCAACCTTGAAGCAGATGGGCTACGGCAGCTAAAGACCACACAACTGTCATTCCTATCAAACTGAGGCCATAATTCCCACAGACCCACCTAAATTTCACAATAGAAGAGTAGTAAAACGTTGCCTGGTCTGGTGAGTCTTGATTTCACCTGCAACATTCAGATGGTGGGAATTTGGCCTAAACAACATGAAAGCATGCTGCTTTGTATCACAGGTTCAGACTGGTAGTGGTACAATGATGCAGGGATATTTTCTGAGTTCACTGTAATAAAATGGCTTTCACAGTCACCAGATCTCAATCCAATGGAGCACCTTTGGGATGTAGTGGAATGGGGAATTGGTATCATGGATGTCCAGCCAATAATCTGCTACAATTGTGTTATGGCAACATGTCAATATGGATCAAAATCTTTAAGAAATGTTTCCAACACCTTCTTATATCTATGCCAAAAATAATTAAGATAGTTCTGAAGGTAAAAGAAAAAGGGACACCTTATAAAGTCGTTGGACAGTGTATTATACTATTTATGTATAATAAATATACATGTATATTATACTATATATATCAAAATATAAAATAGGTTAATCAATATTGAAATTTTACTGAATGGACTCTTGTTTGACTTGTCATAGTTAGGCATTAATAGCATTACTCATTTTGGGATGACATAAGCGTTCTTCTTCGCTGTTTTTCCAACCACATGTCATCCAACTATCTGTTTATCTCTACTGTCTGAAAGGATGACAAAGATTTACAGCTGTGTTCAGTTTGCTATGTAAGTCCTATAAGACACAGTCCTTAAATAAATCCATTGGCAGTCAGAAACAGGTGAACAGGTTTCATTGAGAAAAGTCTTCTAATTATATACCTCACATCACTCGTGACAATAAGGTACAGAGCACAGGTGCAATTTAACACCTGAAAGCTGTAAAAAATTGCATTAATTTACCACTTGTAAAGACTTGATTTGCAGATAAATTCTTCACAAAAGGATGTACAAACTACAAAATACAGAATGTTGTTGCTCACTTGAAAAGAAAGAAAAGAAAAAATACAAACAGCAAAATGAATGAATCATTTTCATTTATTATGAAGCAAGAAGATCACAAATTTGGTTGAGAGAACATGCTGTTGACTACAATTGATGAAACCACAAGCAGGGATAGAAAAACAATCATATTTCACAGCATGGCACCACTTCTGTTGCAAAGAATAAAGCACTTTTATGCTTTTAATTATCAAAAAACTTTAGCACCATATTCAGAGTTCACTCTTCCTTAAAAATGTATAGCACCAAATTATTTTTTAGGATCAAGATAAAAGGTTTGCAGACTTGTCATCTTTCATCAAAGCTTGCTGCTGGTCATACACCGTCAGTCACCTTAAATAACAACAAAACACAGCCACCATGATTAATATATGATCTTCACATGTTCTCAGACACAATTTCATTAAAATCTCTTAGATGAGTTTGCAATATTATACTTAAATGTCCTTGTGACCAGGAATCTAAATAGTACCTGTTTGTGTACACATGAGTGCAAATGCTGCTAACTCAGGTTATTTTCAGTCGTCCTCCTCCTCATCATCATCGCTGGGTTTGGCAGCCTATAATGACAGAGGCTTTTAGTGAGTCAGGAGTAAGGATAGTTTCCAACATGTCATCTGATTTGTTGCTGTTTCCCACAGCTCAGCAGAAATAGATAGAAGAAACTTTCTTTGACGCAATACTTGTTTATTGGAATGAACCTTCTGCCCTCATCATCAACTCTTTTTTTAACATCTACTGCAGTCTTTCAATAAACAACTGTACAGAGCAATACAGTATGCTCAGCATCTTACTGAATTCATTTAAAGAGTCCACCATGCAAAAGGTTAGTTTATCTTACAGCAACAACAGGTGCAGCTGGAGCAGCTGGAGCAGCTGGAGCAGCTGGAGCTGCAGGAGCTGCAGGAACAATGGCAACAGCTGGGGCAGCGGGAACAACTACAGCAGGATCTGGCACATTGAACCCAAAGGGATAATACTGGAGCAGATGAGAATGTAATGAGATCATTATTTCAATAAAATCTTTCTTTCAGAGAAGATCAAATCTGCAGGCACTTACCACATCTTCGTTTCCACCATTTGGTTTGGGAATCTCCTGTTTAATGAAGCCACGGACCTTTCAGTGAAAAGACATTCAGGCATAAATTTATGCACATAAGTAATCTCTTAAACAGCTTTTATCTTTTTACCACATTCACTGAACTTAATTCACGTTGCAAGTTAAGTTTTCAGTGCTTCTTGAGTTCTTACTACTATCTACAATTGATAATTAGCCTGTGAAGACATCAAGCTGTGATGTGTAACTCACAGGTCCTCCAATAAGGTGTCTCTGGTTATCAACTGGCAGCAGCTGGTAATGAAAACAGTCGTGATTATTGTCATTACTGTCATTATATTGTCATAATGTAAACATGCCTTGAACTGATGTAAAACAATAATAATGAGTTCTTACAACATCCAGGGTTCCAGGTACAGCTCCAGCAGGGATGGCCTGGGCCGCCTGTGAAAAAGGCATTAATCAAATTGACCTTTAGAGGACTATGGAGGAAATCACACAGCAGCTCAACTAAGAATACATTATTACCAGTGGTGTTCAGATGACATCTGGTCTGCATGCTGAACTCATTCAGTTATGTTAAAAGTGTTTAAATTTAAATTTTGAGTGTGTGTCATGATATACAGAAGCTGATCCCTGCTTTGTTTCACTATACCTCAGCTGGAGCATAGTGGATGTCAAACTCCATGTACATCTGTGGCTGTAACAGAAAGAGAAAATAATCTAGATTTAATCAAATGTAAAATATCTTTTTGTTAAATATTTACAGCTAAACTGTGCTGAGACTGCTAAATAACTTAAGGAAATTTGATCATCTGCAAAACCATAAAAACTAACAAAAAGTTGAACTTATTTATAACTGGATACATTTATTTACAGTTTTCAGAAAAGAGAAATAAAATACATGTTTTAGAAAGAAAGGATTTTTCTTACAGGGGCACACAAAGCCATCCCAATGATGCAGGCTACAAGCAGGATGAATTTCATCTTTAATTCAGCTGTCAAAAAGAATATTTTTGAGTTAAAACATTTTGTAAAGACTGCAGAGCTTGGCAAAAAAAAAAAAAACTCACTATTATAATGCTAAATAAAATATCCTGAAGAATTTGACATCATATTAGCAGTTACGTTACCTTCCTTTTTCCAGCAGCTCGTGAGTATTGAAGGATTCGTGTAAACGGGTGTGATGAGTGCAGGGAGATCCGCTCCTATTTATTTGCTGACAAAACAAAAGATGTGCAAACTTATGACAGGATTTTGGTGATAAGCCAAAATATGTAATTTTATGATCAGAAAACTGGCAGCTCTGGCTCCGTGTGAAATTCCCTCAACACTTTCCTGGCCTGAAGTATTGAAAGGTGACATTAATCACTTGTGATCCTTCAGTGATGTGATTTACAAGATGCATCTGCGCAACACTTTTACACTTGAGGTTTTATGAGAAATCCAACGTATAGTGAATCATTGTAGAGACTCCTGTATACATTTTTTACACAGATAATATAAATTCACAGTCACTGTGCATCATAACTGAGCTTGTGGGAAGAGAAAAGTCCCCTTTTTGTTTGTTTGTTTTTGTTTTTATGTGTTGTTGTTGTTTTTTTGTTTTTTTGTTTGTTTGTTTTTGTTTTTTGTGTTGTTGTTGTTTTTTGTTTGTTTGTTTGTTTGTTTGTTTGGGTTTTTTTTTTGTTTTGTTTTTTTAAGGGGGGGGGGGGGGGGGGGGGTCGCATTGAGCTCAACCAGTTGAGCTAAACACTGGCCCCTCTACACTTTTGATTTGGGTGTGGCAAACTTGGTTTTCTCTTGTATAAAATGAAAATTGGATGGAACTTATCTTGTATTTCTTACTGCCAAAGATATGTCTTTGGAAATTCAAGCTGTATTCCTTGTCTCAGAAATCATGATCTGGTTTCTCAAGCAATCTCAGACTATGAAGATGACACTGAAACCCATCAGCTGCACCTATTTGAGCCAAAGCTCAGAGAGATGTTTGCAAACCCTCTAATGTTCAGTTCCTTCATTGTTGCCTCTGGCCTCTTTTAGTTACAGGACATCTCCTGTCTGGTCCAGGGGTGTTGGTGATTTTATTTATTTATTTATTTATTTATTTAAGAATGGAAATTTAGTCAGTAATTTAGTTTTTTTTTTTCCTTCCCTACCAGGTGCCAATATACTGAGCTCTGACACAATGTGATTGTACAGTAAACTCTTTTACTATACAATCTGTACAACTCTTTTAATTCTGTGTTGCAGAGTAAGAGAGAAAAAAAAGGGAGTATATTTCCATATGACTTACACCTTGTTTGCAGTGCCTACCAGTGATTCTCACAAGAACAATGATGCAGGATAACAATGTATTTCAACTAAATGAAATAAAAAAAAAAAACATGCTTATCATTAGAAATTATTAATAGCAAGTATATCTTGCTTTTCTTTTTATTTGGTGTCTTTCATCACAAAGAAAAGAAACAAAAAAGAAACAAAGTGGAAATAATGTAAGTAACAATAGTGGTTAATTATTTCTTTAAGACAGTTTACTTATAAATCAGTATTGTGTTAATAATGATAGTGATGTTTGTTAACTCTGCTGGTGGCTGTTGTCTCAGACAAGGTTTCCCAGTTTGGGCTGACCAGGTGTTTGGCCAATGGAAGCCTCCGCTGCTCCTTTCTCCAAACCTGCTGGAAGGCCTTTTGTGTCTGGCTGAGATCCCGAGCAGGCCAGCCTCTGTAGTGATGGGACTCCAGCTGTTGAGCTCCCCACAGCTGGCCTTGTGCCATGCTGTTCTGGGCTTTTAAGTCCAGCAGCCTGGCTCTGAGGCTGAACTGCTCCTCCACCTGCAGGTGGGTTTGTGAGCACTGTGGGCATAAACAGACCCAACTGCCCCATCTTAGCAACAGTCTGAAATATAGAAGAGGGACAGATAGTGTTAGAGGTGCAGGAGGGGGAACAATTTCATCATCAGTAGGATCACTGAGTTCACTAAACAGGCTGTTTGAACATGCTGAAAGACTGATAAAAATCTGGCTGGCTTACTTCAAGTTCCTCCGAGCTAAGACCGCCAAGTGAAGGGTTCTGGAAAACATTGTCAGCACATGACAAATGAGTATTCTCAGTGTGAAAATAGGGAAACTACAAAAGTTAGTTAATATCCAACATCACAAGGTATTGTGTATTCACCATGAGTTGTTGTAGCGTGTAGGCAGTTGACGGATTCTGTGGATGAGCAAAATATTCGGATTATAATATAGCTTTTTTTTTTTTCATTTGTCTTACAGTTTCTATAAAATGAAGTTTAACACATATTTTCTTTTATGACAGAAAATGTTGAAACCTGTTGTGTTTGCTGAGGTGCAGCTCCTAATGGTGTAGCTGGCTCTGCAGGTAACATTGGACTGTTTGGGAGCTGATTTGCTGGAGATGGAGGGACAGATGACTGGAAAATCATCGGGAATCCATATTGGGGAAACTTTCCAAGAAAAGAGTGACAATATTTTCTTTGTTTAAAAAAAGACTCGTCACAAGTTCCAGCCTTGACTGAAAATTAAAATGTAATTCTTACATCCTACTGTAAATGTCACCTGGTTTGAAAATAAAAATTATCATCAGTGACACTTGAGCAACATGGTGCAATAAGGTGTGAGTTCCCAGCAACATAAATCAAACAGTAAATATGGCTAAATACAGACATCCTCGTTTGCACAACACTGCCTGTTATGAAAGAGCTCAGGTTGTCTCAAAATTCCTTTGAAAGTGTACGTGACAACACACGACAAAAAAAAAAAAAAAAGAAATCCTTTACTGCATTGTAGAAAAATGTTCAACACCCCAAGGGACTATCTTTCAAGCTGAAGTGCGATGTGGCTGGAAACCTCTACTTAGTCTGTTGTACATGCAATGCTTTGTAGTGTGTATGTATGTGTCTGTGTGTGATCCAGCTGCAGGCACAAGAAATGCATCTCTTAATAATATCTTACCGGCTGATTGCCATAGGGTGATGGGGGTACTGGCAAGAATCCATAAGGTGGAAAAATCTGTTAACACCATTAATAAAAAATTAGAAAGAGTGGAATCTAAGTCGTCATTGTTGTAACACGTGAGTGGAAAATTAAAGAGTAAAGTAAGTGTTATTTTATTTAACCCACCAGAGGCTGTTGTGTCAGCTGGTTAGCAGGCAGAGATCCTTGGGCACTCTGATACAGTGGGATAATCACTGGACTGCCACCTTGTGGAAACCACATGTAGAGTGGTGATGAGGCCTGGGCACTGCCCTGGGGATTTGGCTGCTGGAGAGTCCCATGATTTGGTTGCTCCAAAACGGGAGAAAGAGGAGCTGGTGACTGAGCTTCAGGTATCTGGTTTGTGGCTTCAACGGGCTGAACTTTTTGAGTGGTTTCTCCTTGTGACAGCTGTGGAGGATGGACATGTGGCCCAACCTGTAAAAGAAAAAGAAGGAAAACTCCAATAACTATCAGAGCTCATGAAGATTTGAGAAACTATGTCAAATGTTAAACAGAGAAAATGTTTAACCAATGGGGGAAAAACTAATAACTGTGTATTTACAACAATGTAAGAATTATTTTGAATATTGTTTTTAAAAAATTTAAGTCTACTTACTGGTACAGCAGACACCAATATGATGGGACATAACACTAACAATATGGTAATCATTTCCAAAAACTACAGATAACCTATATCATTTAAAATCTTCCCAATGTAATGTCCCTTCAGAAGACTGAGTAAATATACTGGAACTGTCTAGATGGGCGCATGGACTTATGCACTGACTCCATGACTGAAACAGCCAATCACATTGCAGAATGAAATACACAAAATCTACTTAATCATTTGTCCTGAATGAAGCAGGGAGGTGGAAACTAAAAGAAAATTGTACTAAACACCTTGAACTGCATGCTATCCTCCAATTATAATGTTGTAATGTCTATACAAATGAACAAACAGTAAAGGGCCAGTACTTGAGGTTTCCTGTTACTCAGAGCACCCACAAGCAGACACTGGCAGATGTGTCAGTGTCTAACTGGTGTAATTACCAGACCATATGTGTGGAATGTGCAAAAACGAAGTCAGAAAAGTGCACTTTCTCCAAAGCTGTTGCAAGCATGTAAACTATAGTTAGACTGTCTGCCACAAAGCACACAATGAAGTAAAAGAAAAAAGAAGAAATTTTTTCTTCCATATGCTCACTATGTACACATGTACAGATCAATTTCCCCTAAAGTTAGTCAGTGTTTGTGTGTGCATACAGAAGCACTATGGTGAAGACAAATAACTATAACTGTGTATCATTACTAAACAATCGTGATGTCTATGATGTTAAATGAAAAGTATCTCTCTCTGTCAGAAGTGTAATGCCTTTCATAGCATTCTCATTTATTATTTACTTTAACTAATACAAAGTACAGGTGTCTCATGAGCACATCTAAACATGCCCTGTCAGGGAAATACTTCCTCACAAGAGTTCATTGTATTAAACTGCTACTTCCAGTGCATCACTAGAAGTGGCATATTGCCTTTCATGAAGCTAAAGTTCTCTCGAGCAATTTCTGAATAGCACATACTAGTTTAAAGTCTAGACAGACCCTCCCATTAAATGTAAGGGGACGTCTGTTCAAAGTTTTGACTTGCACTGTACATGTCATATAATGATACATTTTTGATGTTTATTTACAGCTATGTCTCTAAATCTTTGTGGAATGGAACACATTTTTTGCCTGACAAAAATGAAAGAAAATGTACTCAAAGAATAAAAAAATTCGGAAGTTATTTAATACACAGTCCGCCCTCCAGGATGATAAAGCATAACCAAAAAAAAAAAGTTTAGTCTAGCATGAATAACAAGAAAACACAATGCCTCTTGTTCTTTCCAAGCATAATCTCTTAGAAAAATTGCAGAAAGCTATCAAGATAAAAAAAAAAAATGTATTTACTTTCAGTTTTGCTAGTTATTAAAACTGTTAGGTGACTAGACACCTTAACACCTAATTCAAAATTATTACTCTAAGGTAACTGTTATGTGCTATGACGTCAACATAGTGTTGTGTAATGTTAGTTTATTTCTGTCTCTTATTGAAATATTTTTGTTTCTTATTTTTGCTGTAGTTCTAACAAGCTACTACTGAATCCTACTTAGTTCTACTAAATTTGATAGGTTTTCTGTGAAAACATGGTTTCAAGACATAATTATATTGGAAAAACACAGAAGTTGTCATAAGTCTGGACCAAGGGTGCCCAAAGTAGGGCCCGTGGGCCAAATTTGGCATGTGGACCCTTTGAAAGTCAGTTCAACTATTGTCCATATAGCTTAAAAAAAGTATAGAATCTATCTGTGTACTATCCTTGAAATTAATAACATGTTAAGCTGCTTTGTGGTATTTTTTTTTAAATCAAAAAGCAGTGTATCAGTTTTTCTGCCACAAAGAATCCAGATTAAGCAAATTTACTTTTAAATAGAATGAAGAATATCAATTAGTAGGGAATTTAATTTGATTTTGAAATGTAATATTTGTTTTTAGTTGTATTGCTGTTTATAAGAAACATGTTTATTAAACTTTTATTTTTGAAAATATGATTATATTATAAATATTATATTAGTTTGGGTTTTATATATAAGAAAACATTTAGTTTTAGAAGAAAAAGTAATTAGTTAGAAGGAATTTTATTGATTTCTTATTTGTACATCTAAACATACTGAACACAAAATTCAATTTATTTTTTTTTTTTATATACATGTGGATGATCAATTATCTCATCAAATAATAATTAGTTGGGACAACTAGAGGGAATTTTCTTAAACTTTGTTCAAACTAGATTGGTCTCCAAACTCAGAGATCTAATGCAGTACGTTGCCTTGAACTTGGTAGTTTTCTTAACATTCTCATTTTTACAGTGTATGATCCCTGCTGAAAATACAAGTCACCACAAAAACCCTACCCCACAAATAAATTGTTTTAAACTAGTGTTTATTATTTAAAAAAAAAAAATCACACCTCAAAATTCACAACACAGAAGTCAAAACACCCATAAAGGATTTCTCAGTGCAGATTTAAAGAAAATTACATTTGTTTAGGAGACAAGAGAAACTTCCAAAAACAATGTTGACATTCATTGTGAGGATATGTGGAAAAATGCAATGTTTTGGCACAAACTAATCATATCAAAGACACAGTAAATTATTACATATTTATAGGGTTGATGGGATTGGACAACGTGTAAATAGTCAGAAGTGCAGAGCAATGAATGAAAATTTTGGTCAGGTGGGTGAGTTAAAAATACAGTAGGACAGACTTCACTGATGAAGCACAGAGTCATCTACAATCATCCCTTTCTTAAGCTTTGCTGATCCAGTGAAATGCCCACTGACACATAGTCAGCACCTTCTCATCGGCGTCTGTCCCAGCCTCTAACAAACTTGTCATTACATCATAAGTAAGTGCCTCTCAGTTTTACATATTCCAGAATATTTCACTGCGTTTTGTAACTTTTTAAATTTGTTTTATATCAAGTGGAATGTCATAAAACAAAAATGACTGTGTCAATTTAAAAGACATACAAATAAATGCAGAAAGGTTGTTGAATCATTGCTGAAATGTGATTATATGTAAACTTACTGGAAAAAGCTATTTAAACGTTATTCAGTCAAGGTTTCAGAATAACAAAATACTATCAGCACATATAAAAATTCATTTATGAATTAAAGTGCAGTTCATGCACAGTTCATGCTGCTGTTCTTGTTTTCAGATCAGTTCACTTGCCATCTCCTCGGGGCTCTGTGGTCGTGGGGGGCTCTGTGCTTTGAGTTGTGGTTGGTTTTGTTGTGGTTGGTTTTGTTGTGGTCTTTGGTGGTAGTGTAGTAGATGGTTTTGGGCACAGAACAGGAAACAGAGCACAGATATCAATTGTAGGCCACGGATTGCCTCTCTGGAGGAAGGTAAAAACAAACAAAAGTACATTTTTGATAAAAAGCTTGCATTATTTTACATTAAATTTTTAGAATTATAGATTACAAATAGTTCAGTTCTTACCTCAACACTGTCAGACTCACTGCTGGACCTGTGCCTGCCATGGCAGTTCTGCAAGATGTAAATAAAAAATAAATTAAGTGTGACCAGAAAATAATCTTTATCAGTCATGATAACCTCACAAAACAAGACTGTAGTTATATTTTTGCACTTACAGTTGCATGGGAATTTATAAGGAAGAAAATCATCAGAAGGAAAATCTTCATCTTGCTCTTCATACTGTAGATCTGCCTCCGTCTTAAAGTACAGTAAAATAATTAGCAAGGTAATAATGAGGAAAATATCAAGCTCATGTGCTCTCTCTTCAGCTGGCCGCCTCAAGAAACTCAATTAGCTTTTAAACAGCCCCAGTGTGTCTACATTGCTCTACCACTCAAAATGAGTTACTTCATCTCAGATGTGGTGTGGCTGGTCAGAGACAAACCAATAAAGGCGTGAACACAGTTTCATCACTAGATTAGTTGGGATTTTTGAATCATTAAATGCTCACATCCTGTTATTAATCCTACAGAATTAAAAAGTTCCTATTGTCAAAGTCAGCAACATCTGATGGGATTTTAAAAAGCTTCACACTTACGAAACAGTTGTGTTTCTAAGAGCTGTACTTTTCCCCTGAAAAACAATACTTGCTCAAGCCTTTCCAAATACCATATAATTATCTTTACACATTCTGGACCTCAATTGTTACCTCTATTGCCATCATTATATTTTACACCCTGTTGCAAGTTTCTTCAGGGCATTTTTTAATTTTATTTATTTAATTTTTTTGCCCTGTCTGGTAGTCTGGGACTTATTTCTTCATCACAACAGACAGTTCATACAAAACAAATGAAACAGAATCCCTAAGATTCCTTATATGACCAATTTAAGACTACATATACCTATGTCATATTAGAAGGTGGATTTTAATTTAAACAAGTTAAAAGATTAAATCACAAACCTCTTTAACAGGATATATTGAATATTTGTATATTTACTAAAGATTTCAACATTTAGAAGGCAGTAATATCTGAGGTGAGGCATCATTAGCTGTTGTATTAGTAGCAGAGAACTGTTAATGGGGGGGGGGGTTAATCAAAGTTGCTTCCAGCATGCTCACTGATTACATCAAAGAAGACACCTTTACAATAAAAAAAAATCCATTCTCCTATAATTTTCATGTGTATTGTGATTCTACTTATTAATGTGAATGTTAGCTCCTAATTCATGTAGTACTATGAGACAGTAGTGACTATATGTGTGAAAAGTCCTGCTGGGTCTATTCTTTTTAGTTTAGTTTTGTTTTTTTAGTTTTTTTTAGTTTTTTTTTTTTTGTTTTTTGTTTTGTTTTTTGTTTTTTTTTTTGTTTCTGCCCATATTTGGTTATCATTAAAATCAACCTGATGACTGCTACTGCATCACTGAATATTACAACTTTAAACGTTTGCGACATGTACTGGTTTCAAGCAACTTTGTTGTGTTTATTATCTTTCATCATGTATCTTGTACAGTCTTTTTTGTATTGTGCAATTTTACGATTAACATAATATCAAGTGGTTAAATGATTCATTGTGTGTTTATGAGGAAAATGAGTTGTTAAGTACAGTATTATTCCAGATTCTTAAATATTTCACACCAATATCTATTAATGCCATAAAATTATTTGAAAATCCAGATTGTGTAAATGTGTGAGTAAGTTTGGTAAGTTGTATTGAGCTTTGCTCATTGACATCAAGCAGGACCAGTCTGAGCAAGTTTGCACCCCACCCTGCAAACCCTTATTAGAGTAGGGATTTAGAGTTGCAAGTCACCTTCACAACACTAAGAAATGGAAGACAAACCAACAGCACAGCACAATATGTACTTTTATGCTCACAATATTATCAAGAAAATGAAAATTTACTTGTGAAACAATTTAAAGTGAGCATACATGTTAAACTTGTGAGCATCTTTTATCTGAGCTCTCGTCATGTTGTTTTGAGGTTATTATTAAGTGGAACAAGAAAAGAAATCTATTGTGATAAGCTTGCTATGTGTTGTTTAAACAGAAGCTGGACAAAGTTAGCAACCACAGCATTTAAAGACCAAAGCATTTGGTGTTTTGAATATCAAACAGGACTAAAATAAAATTAGAAGTGGACTTGTCAGGGGGTTGGTTGTTATTGCAGCTTATTGTGCTACTCATGATTACTTTGATGCTCCATTTGTTTGTAGACCCAACTCTTGTGTAGTTCTGTTACAGACTACCCTGAAATGTAAAGTGAGTTCCCATTTACAGTATTGTCTTAGATACTGTAGGTATTAAAACATTTCAAGCATGTGTAAAAACCCTTTCCTTGCATAGATTGTGACTTTTAGTCATACTCTTAAATTTAGACATGACACATAGACTTTATTGTTGTTTCTCAAATTGATAGTTTTTGGAAAAAACAAACACATATACATAACTTATTTGATTTTTTCTGGTTTATTTAGAATATACCACAGCGAAAAAAGAGATTTAAATTTACATTCACTGGAACAAGAAGATCATTTTAGACAGGGTGGAGTTCCCAGTAAAAGATCACAAACTGGTGATTTAAAACTTATTAAGCACAGATTTTCATTCTAAATTTCACACTGTAGTAGCAGTGGCTGTGGTAGTGGTAGCTGCAGGTGTGGGTGTAGAAGCTGCTGTGGTAGTGGTAGTTGCAGGTGTGGGTGTAGAAGCTGCTGTGGTGGTAGTTGTAGCTGTTGTAGTTGTACTAGTTGGTGCAGTTGTGGTCTGTTGGTTCTTTAGGAGGGCAAGAAGGTCCTGGAGCAACTTTGAGTCCAAACAAGGGCGACCATGATGGCGGCGAGAAGACAGAGGGCCCTGCAACCAAATCGTATATGTTCACATCTGCAGCAGGATCCAAGTGAGCGGCTGAATGAATGTTGAATTCTAGACAAATCCAAATCAAACAAGATACCTACATTTTTGAAGGAGCCAGGACGTCCGCGCTCAACTCGTTTGGATGCCAAGTCATTCTGCTGCTAAACAAACAGAGAGAACAGCTTTAAATGTGTTTGGCTTTACAATAAAAGAACACTGACAGAGGTTTTGTTGACAATGCCTCACTCACAGAATCAGCCAAGGCCAGGCTCAGGAGAACTCCAAGCAAAATGACAACTTTAAACATGGTTTCACTTATCACCTGTTGGATTATATATATAAAAAAAATTATATAGTCACGTTTATCTTTGAAATCAAACTTCCATGAACAAAACCAAGAAAATAAAGACAATCAAAGAATTGTATAGTTACAGTCACGTCTTTGCAACGGCAGCACACTGTCTCAGCTGGACAACAGGACTATAATGATGTTCTGAGAGATCATCGCCTTTTTATACCGTGTCACAGTTGGATTTAAGCTCATTAGTATTTTGCCTTGTTGAGAAACTGTTTATTATTAGGAAATCTTAAGCCTACTTTTTTTGTGGTGATGAAATACAAGTAGATGATCGGAAACATGTGTGACACATGAGACACATCCAAAAGTTTCTCACTCATTGTCTGATTTTATGTGCTCGTCTACATTTGACTGAATAGAAGCTTAAATCTTCAAATAGGTAGTTAAACATGAAACCCTGTTTTTTAACGTAATGTAAAGATTAGTGCAATCATTTTAGTAGTACAGTACAGAACAAGAACAACAAAAAGAGCACCTTACAAAACCTTGGGGTAAATAAATGTAAATAAACAAATAAATACAAACAAACTGATATTTATTTAAATCTCATAATCCTCCAAGTCTGTTCTATGTTCTGTAAATCAGTGGGTCCCTCTGAGTATAATCCAAAGATTCTAAAAAGTGCATCTGGAGTTAACAAAGAAAGCTGGTTAATGGAAGAGGAGAGAATAGTGCTACCAAACATCACAAAGTCAGGCATAATTAAGCCCAATTATATCCTAAGTGTGATTGAAGTGTGGGACAAAAACAGTAATTAAACATGTTGAGCTTCAACTGTAACTCAGCTTACCTTAAACACACTGAACATCTTTACAATTGTGAATGTAAAATACATAATAAATATAGCTCATTCATAACAGGCACTTCATAGGAAAGACTATTGCTGATGGTAGTTGAAAACTTTGAAGTCATACCACTGGTTTGAACCTTTGTAGACATGCAACCTGGAGTTTGTGTGCTAGCTAATTAACTCTGTAGTTGTGCAACTGCATCAACATGTACAAACTAGACATCAGGAAAACTCGTTGCCATAGTACTTCACTTTATTCATAACAGCAAGTGCTGCTACATGTTACCAACAAATTAACATCATCCGAACGCTTTATATTCTCCACTACACATGCGGAACAAACAGGAACAAACATAACATGTTCATTAGTCATAAACTGTGACATGGTGGCAGACATCTATTTCTACTGGGGGAGCAATGTATACAGTATATGAAATATAATTGTGGGATGTTAAATATTTACATAATTGTTAGGACACTAGTCTAAAGGATAGAAAATTGTTGTCTTATTTATTGCATGGTGCAAATCCCATTAAAAATTAATACAGTGGTTCGTGTTGTGTTATGAGATAACATAGGTATAGGTTACAATTCTAGTGGTTTTAAATTAGCACTTTGTAGTGTGTGTGTGAGTGAGTGTGTGTGTATATATATATATACATATATGACAATCTCTGTATATATAGTGCACTGACAAGAGAAACTACATAAACAAGTACCAGTTGCACATAAAATGACTTGATGTTTAATTACTACACATCTTTAAAGGAATCAGAAGCAACAATACACTTCTCTGAGACCAGCGGCATTAACTAACAGTAGACACCATTTTTATCCAGAGAATCACAATTCGAATAGATTTTAGTTACTGAAAGAGAGGACAACATATTTCCATTGCAAATTCTGTTGCACTGTAATTTTTGCTTATTACAGAGCAGCTGTATTGTCTTTTTTGTATAATTAAGTATATACAAGTATATATAAG
Source organism: Melanotaenia boesemani (assembly GCF_017639745.1). NCBI lineage: Eukaryota > Metazoa > Chordata > Actinopteri > Atheriniformes > Melanotaeniidae > Melanotaenia > Melanotaenia boesemani. The sequence continues at coordinate 15,305,040 of NC_055685.1, forward strand.
TATAATTTAATGATTTTGAAAACACAAAAGGGACAAACTAGCATTGTATCTCTTTTGAATGCCATTATAGTGTGATTTATTTATTTTCTTTATTCTGCAATGCATATTTTTACAAGAACTTAACCTTGAAAATATTTTTTTTTTCATATCAAGCTTTATTTATAAAGCACCTTTCATGCCGAAGACAACACAATGTTCGTAACATGAAAAAAGCAATTTCTGCACAACAAAAATAAAACGAGTCTTTACACATATCAAAGTAGATTACATAGCAATAAATAAAATAGAATTATTGTGCTACTAATGATTAATTTGATGCTCCATTTGTTTGTAGACCCAACTCTTGTGTAGTTCTGTTACAGACTACCCTGAAATGTAAAGTGAGTTTCCATTTACAGTATTGTCTTAGATACTGTAGGTATTAAAACATTTCAAGCATGTGCAAAAATCCTTTCCTTGCATAGATTGTGACTTTTAGTCATACTCTTAAATTTAGACATGACACATACACTTTATTGTTGTTTCTCAAATTGATAGTTTTTGGAAAAAACAAACACATATACATAACTTATTTGATTTTTTCTGGTTTATTTAGAATATACCACAGCGAAAAAAGAGATTTAAATTTACATTCACTGGAACAAGAAGATCATTTTAGACAGGGTGGAGTTCCCAGTAAAAGATCACAAACTGGTGATTTAAAACTTATTAAGCACAGATTTTCATTCTAAATTTCACACTGTAGTAGCAGTGGCTGTGGTAGTGGTAGTTGCAGGTGTGGGTGTAGAAGCTGCTGTGGTGGTAGTTGTAGCTGTTGTAGTTGTACTAGTTGGTGCAGTTGTGGTCTGTTGGTTCTTTAGGAGGGCAAGAAGGTCCTGGAGCAACTTTGAGTCCAAACAAGGGCGACCATGATGGCGGCGAGAAGACAGAGGGCCCTGCAACCAATTCGTATATGTTCACATCTGCAGCAGGATCCAAGTGAGCGGCTGAATGAATGTTGAATTCTAGACAAATCCATTTCTAACAAGATACCTACACTTTGGAAGGAGCCAGGACGTCCGCGCTCAACTCGTTTGGATGCCAAGTCATTCTGCTGCTAAACAAACAGAGAGAACAGATTTAAATGTGTTTGGCTTTACAATAAATGAACACTGACAGAGTTTTTTGTTGACAATGCCTCACTCACAGAATCAGCCAAGGCAAGGCTCAGGAGGACTCCAAGCAAAAAGACAACTTTAAACATGGTTTCACTTATCACCTGTTGGATTATATATAAAAAAAATTATACAGTCACGTTTATCTTTGAAATCAAACTTCCATGAACAAAACCAAGAAAATAAAGACAATCAAAGAATTGTATAGTTACAGTCACGTCTTTGCAACGGCAGCACACTGTCTCAGCTGGAAAACAGGACTATAATGATGTTCTGAGAGATCATCGCCTTTTTATACCGTGTCACAGTTGGATTTAAGCTCATTAGTATTTTGCCTTGTTGAGAAACTGTTTATTATTAGGAAATCTTAAGCCTACTTTTTTTGTGGTGATGAAATACAAGTAGATGATCGGAAACATGTGTGACACATGAGACACATCCAAAAGTTTCTCACTCATTGTCTGATTTTATGTGCTCGTCTACAATTGACTGAATAGAAGCTTAAATCTTCAAATAGGTAGTTAAACATGAAACCCTGTTTTTACACGTAATGTAAAGATTAGTGCAATCATTTTTGTAGTACAGTACAGAACAAGAACAACAAAAAGAGCACCTTACAAAACCTTGGGGTAAATAAATGTAAATAAACAAATAAACACAAACAAACTGATATTTATTTAAATCTCATAATCCTCCAAGTCTGTTCTATGTTCTGTAAATCAGTGGGTCCCTCTGAGTATAATCCAAAGATTCTAAAAAAGTGCATCTGGAGTTAACAAAGAAAGCTGGTTAATGGAAGAGGAGAGAATAGTGCTACCAAACATCACAAAGTCAGGCATAATTAAGCCCAATGATTCCCCAAGTGTGATTGAAGTGTGGGACAGGAACAGTAATTAACCATGTTGAGCTTCACCTGTAACTCAGCCTACCTTAAACACACTGAACATCTTTACAATTGTGAATGTAAAATACATAATAAATATAGCTCATTCATAACAGGCACTTTATAGGAAAGACTTATTGCTGATGGTAGTTGAAAACTTTGAAGTTATACCACTGGTTTGAACCTTTGTAGACATGCAACCTGGAGTTTGTGTGCTAGCTAATTAACTCTGTGGTTGTGCAACTGCATCAACATGTACAAGCTAGACATCAGGAAAACACATTGCCATAGTACTTCACTTTATTCATAACAGCAAGTGCTGCTACATGTTACCAACAAATTAACATCATCCGAAAGCTTTATATTCTCCACTACACATGCGGAACAAACAGGAACAAACATAACATGTTCATTAGTCATAAACTGTGACATGGTGGCAGACATCTATTTCTACTGGGGGAGCAATGTATACAGTATATGAAATATAATTGTGGGATGTTAAATATTTACATAATTGTTAGGACACTAGTCTAAAGGATAGAAAATTGTTGTCTTATTTATTGCATGGTGCAAATCCCATTAAAAATTAATACAGTGGGCCGTGTTGTGTTATGAGATAACATAGGTATAGGTTACAATTCTAGTGGTTTTAAATTAGCACTTTGTAGTGTGTGTGTGAGTGAGTGTGTGTGTATATATATATATACATATATGACAATCTCTGTATATATAGTGCACTGACAAGAGAAACTACATAAACAAGTACCAGTTGCACATAAAATGACTTGATGTTTAATTACTACACATCTTTAAAGGAATCAGAAGCAACAATACACTTCTCTGAGACCAGCGGCATTAACTAACAGTAGACACCATTTTTATCCAGAGAATCACAATTCGAATAGATTTTAGTTACTGAAAGAGAGGACAACATATTTCCATTGCAAATTCTGTTGCACTGTAATTTTTGCTTATTACAGAGCAGCTGTATTGTCTTTTTTGTATAACTAAGTATATATAAGTATAATTTAATGATTTTGAAAACACAAAAGGGACAAACTAACATTGTATCTCTTTTGAATGCCATTATAGTGTGATTTATTTATTTTCTTTATTCTGCAATGCATATTTTTACAAGAACTTAACCTTGAAAATAATTTTTTTTTCATGTCAAACTTTACTTATAAAGCACCTTTCATGCCGAAGACAACACAATGTTCGTAACATGAAAAAAGCAATTTCTGCACAACAAAAATAAAACGAGTCTTTACACATATCAAAGTAGATTACATAACAAATAAATAAAATAGAATTATTGTGCTACTCATGATTAATTTGATGCTCCATTTGTTTGTAGACCCAACTCTTGTGTAGTTCTGTTACAGACTACCCTGAAATGTAAAGTGAGTTCCTATTTACAGTATTGTCTTAGATACTGTAGGTATTAAAACATTTCAAGCATGTGTAAAAATCCTTTCCTTGCATAGATTGTGACTTTTAGTCATACTCTTAAATTTAGACATGACACATACACTTTATTGTTGTTTCTCAAATTGATAGTTTTTGGAAAAAACAAACACATATACATAACTTATTTGATTTTTTCTGGTTTATTTAGAATATACCACAGCGAAAAAAGAGATTTAAATTTACATTCACTGGAACAAGAAGATCATTTTAGACAGGGTGGAGTTCCCAGTAAAAGATCACAAACTGGTGATTTAAAACTTATTAAACACAGATTTTCATTCTAAATTTCACACTGTAGTAGCAGTGGCTGTGGTAGTGGTAGCTGCAGGTGTGGGTGTAGAAGCTGCTGTGGTGGTAGTTGTAGCTGTTGTAGTTGTACTAGTTGGTGCAGTTGTGGTCTGTTGGTTCTTTAGGAGGGCAAGAAGGTCCTGGAGCAACTTTGAGTCCAAACAAGGGCGACCATGATGGCGGCGAGAAGACAGAGGGCCCTGCAACCAATTCGTATATGTTCACATCTGCAGCAGGATCCAAGTGAGCGGCTGAATGAATGTTGAATTCTAGACAAATCCATTTCTAACAAGATACCTACACTTTGGAAGGAGCCAGGACGTCCGCGCTCAACTCGTTTGGATGCCAAGTCATTCTGCTGCTAAACAAACAGAGAGAACAGATTTAAATGTGTTTGGCTTTACAATAAAAGAACACTGACAGAGTTTTTTGTTGACAATGCCTCACTCACAGAATCAGCCAAGGCAAGGCTCAGGAGGACTCCAAGCAAAATGACAACTTTAAACATGGTTTCACTTATCACCTGTTGGATTATATATATAAAAAATTATATAGTCACGTTTATCTTTGAAATCAAACTTCCATGAACAAAACCAAGAAAATAAAGACAATCAAAGAATTGTATAGTTACAGTCACGTCTTTGCAACGGCAGCACACTGTCTCAGCTGGAAAACAGGACTATAATGATGTTCTGAGAGATCATCGCCTTTTTATACCGTGTCACAGTTGGATTTAAGCTCATTAGTATTTTGCCTTGTTGAGAAACTGTTTATTATTAGGAAATCTTAAGCCTACTTTTTTTGTGGTGATGAAATACAAGTAGATGATCGGAAACATGTGTGACACATGAGACGCATCCAAAAGTTTCTCACTCATTGTCTGATTTTATGTGCTCGCCTACAATTGACTGCATAGAAGATTAAATCTTGAAATAGGTAGTTAAACATGAAACCCTGTTTTTACACGTAATGTAAAGATTAGTGCAATCATTTTAGTAGTACAGTACAGAACAAGAACAACAAAAAGAGCACCTTACAAAACCTTGGGGTAAATAAATGTAAATAAACAAATAAACACAAACAAACTGATATTTATTTAAATCTCATAATCCTCCAAGTCTGTTCTATGTTCTGTAAATCAGTGGGTCCCTCTGAGTATAATCCAAAGATTCTAAAAAAGTGCATCTGGAGTTAACAAAGAAAGCTGGTTAATGGAAGAGGAGAGAATAGTGCTACCAAACATCACAAAGTCAGGCATAATTAAGCCCAATGATTCCCCAAGTGTGATTGAAGTGTGGGACAAGAACAGTAATTAACCATGTTGAGCTTCAACTGTAACTCAGCTTACCTTAAACACACTGAACATCTTTACAATTGTGAATGTAAAATACATAATAAATATAGCTCATTCATAACAGGCACTTCATAGGAAAGACTATTGCTGATGGTAGTTGAAAACTTTGAAGTCATACCACTGGTTTGAACCTTTGTAGACATGCAACCTAGAGTTTGTGTGCTAGCTAATTAACTCTGTAGTTGTGCAACTGCATCAACATGTACAAGCTAGACATCAGGAAAACTCGTTGCCATAGTACTTCACTTTATTCACAACAGAAAGTGCTGCTACATGTTACCAACAAATTAACATCATCCGAAAGCTTTATATTCTCCACTACACATGCGGAACAAACAGGAACAAACATAACATGTTCATTAGTCATAAACTGTGACATGGTGGCAGACATCTATTTCTACTGGGGGAGCAATGTATACAGTATATGAAATATAATTGTGGGATGTTAAATATTTACATAATTGTTAGGACACTAGTCTAAAGGATAGAAAATTGTTGTCTTATTTATTGCATGGTGCAAATCCCATTAAAAATTAATACAGTGGTTCGTGTTGTGTTATGAGATAACATAGGTATAGGTTACAATTCTAGTGGTTTTAAATTAGCACTTTGTAGTGTGTGTGTGAGTGTGTGTGTATATATATATACATATATGACAATCTCTGTATATATTGTGCACTGACAAGAGAAACTACACAAACAAGTACCAGCTGCACATAAAATGACTTGATGTTTAATTACTACACATCTTTAAAGGAATCAGAAGCAACAATACACTTCTCTGAGACCAGCGGCATTAACTAACAGTAGACACCATTTTTATCCAGAGAATCACAATATGAATAGATTTTAGTTACTGAAAGAGAGGACAACATATTTCCATTGCAAATTCTGTTGCACTGTAATTTTAGCTTATTACAGAGCAGCTGTATTGTCTTTTTTGTATAATTAAGTATATACAAGTATATATAAGTATAATTTAATGATTTTGAAAACACAAAAGGGACAAACTAACATTGTATCTCTTTTGAATGCCATTATAGTGTGATTTATTTATTTTCTTTATTCTGCAATGCATATTTTTACAAGAACTTAACCTTGAAAATAATTTTTTTTTCATGTCAAACTTTACTTATAAAGCACCTTTCATGCCGAAGACAACACAATGTTCGTAACATGAAAAAAGCAATTTCTGCACAACAAAAATAAAACGAGTCTTTACACATATCAAAGTAAATTACATAACAAATAAAATAGAAAAAACAAACAAACAAAAAAAAGCACTCAAAGTCTTTCACACAGTCGCACACACACGTGTATACACACACATAAAGCATTCTGCTCAAACATGACCTTAATTTCTGTCTCTAAATTGAATGTAAGTATAAAATACTAATACATACATCTGCCATGATGCTGCTGTGAGGAAACAGTATCATGGGGATCCATCTAAATGGATGGATGATGAATATGTGTTCATGAATATTGCACTGAAGTTATGGTGCATCTATGCTGATCTCAATAATACATTCAGTTTTTAAAGCTATATGGATGTTTTTATTTATCTCAGAGTTGAGGAAAGTGATGAAATAAAGTGTTTGGATGGATAATCTTTTAAACTTTTTAATGAAAGATTTATGGATACAAGTATTTCACTTTTGGGAACTCAAGTTCTTTTATTTTGTCATTGTAAACTGGTTTATTTTTCTGCTGCATTTAGTTGTCAGGCTAAAAGTATTGTGGTCTATGGTAAGAAACATAATGAAAGCTGGTGTAGTAAAACACAGGTTAAATTGATGCTGTAGCCTAAAGGTTCATTAAAAGTCTTTCCGCCTTGCACAAACTATATCTTTTGTTTTATTGTAAGAATAAATCGTTGCTTCACTGATTTGAATTATTTTCTTGTCTTTTGTTTGTTTCACAGCTTAAATGCTAATTTCAAAATATAAAGCAAAAATCTTATTTTTGCAGTTGGTTTATGATCACATTGTTTTCTACACCTTTCATCACAGATGTGTATGGTCCTAAAAACAAACTTCATTTTAAAAGGATTGCCTTTTTGTTGATGAGATTCACAATGTATGATAGATATGATTTTTCATTAAAAAAAAAAAAAAAAAACTTTTTAATGTTCTTTTTTATTTAATTTATGGACTTTATTTGTCAGACACAAAAGATAAGCAGTCACACCTTTTTAGGATCATGAACTGATCTGACACAAAGCTGATGCCAATCATTTATTCATTTCTGGTTTCACTTCATGTTTCAGTTTCTGTTACGAAGAAGTTGTTGAAGAAGATTCAGAATAATCTGGTTCAGAGATGCCGCAGTGGTTGTAGCCCCCTGGACTGTAGTGGTAGACTGAGTGGTGGTCGCCTTCAGAGAAATTAGAAACGTTGTTAATCATACAGCAGAGGAAATCATTAAAAGAACTAGTTTTAAGTGTGATTTAATTATAAAAAGAAGAAGAAACTCACCTCATTGGAGTTAGAACCCGAGTTAGAACTGGAGCGGACAAATCGCTCATTCTCCATCTACAGAAGATTTAATATAACCTATATTATTATTTAGTACACACACAACTTCACTGATAAAATATTGTACCATAATGCTACACTTACAGGTTGAGCCAGAGTGAGGCTCAGGAGGCATCCAAGAATAAGTGCTACCTTCAGCATGGTTTCTGTGATTACAAATGTAGGACAAAAATTTAATTAAGATTTATTGTCCACAAATTGAAATTTATAGTAAGAATACAAATAATAGAATTACCTTCAGGTCCTCACAGCTTCAGCAGACTGTTTCACAAATGGACAAAAAGGTTGTTGTAGTGTTGTCTGAATGTTGAGCTCCTCTTTTATACAGTTACAGAAACTAATTTCTTAAGAAACTGCAATGATTGAGAAATCTTTCACCCACATTTCTAAGTGTGACTAATAACCAGAGAAATACTTTAAGACTATGTGCTTTATACAAAAAGCTCCTTAATGATTCCTGGACTGTTTATGCTCATGTGACTGAATTGCATTGCAAGAACATCAGCTTGCATCACAGGTGTTTTTACCTTCAGCAGACTGTGTCTGACACAGTAGCTGTGGATCATCTCTTTGTTCATGGCAAAGTAACAAGTGTATCAAGTTGGAAAAGAATTAGCAGAATAGTTGTTGAGATGTCATTTGTGATTTACTGTATTGGAAATAACTATAGTGGTTGGGAACTACCAAGAAATTAATCGGTATGTTTATATAGAGGAACTACTAAATTAAAAAGTATGATGCACCTTGGAGGTAGATACCTGGAGCTGCACATTGCACAGTAATGATTTAGCAATCAACAAGCCCTGAAGGACTATGGCCAAATACTCTGAAAATAATGATGAAATGCAGAATTATGTGGAAGCCATTCTTTGCCATATTTCATTCCTGTTGATAATTGATTTTGCTGTTTACCTGCTAGTTTTTCAGAACCCTCTCAGTGACAGGTCAATTTGCACACACACATATATATATATATATATATATATATATATATATATATATATATATATAGCTAATAATTCAAAACACCCGCAAAGAACTCCTTAAGTTTCCACAGTTTGTGTTGATTTGGGGAGCCATGTCAGCTGCTGGTGTTGGTCCACCGTGCTTTATTAAGCCCAGAGTTCAGGCAGCCATCTACAAGGAGATTTTAGAGCATGGCTTGCTTCCTTCAGCATAAGAGCTTTTTAGAGATGGTGACTTTATTTTCCAGCAGGACTTGGCACCTGCCCACACTGCCAAAAGAACCAAACCTGGTTCAATAACCACGGAAATACTGTACTTGAATGGCCAGCAAACTCTTCTGACTTTCCGCCTATAAAAAAATAAATGCTTGAAATATCTCAATTTGCATATAATGAGTCTATATAATATATTAGTTTCCTCTTTTAAGTTGATTTACTCAAATAAATTAAGTTTTGTGCAATATACTAAATTTTTTTAGTTTGACTTGTATAAAAATTAGCGGTGGGACTTTAAAGCCTTATGATAAATTAATTATAAAAACATTAATGCATTGAGAAAATTAACATATTAAATCACAGTTTGAATTCCAAACAGAACAGAACATTTGTCATTGCATGAGTTCCTGGTACACCGATTAGACTGGCGTACACATTGGCTAACAACTTAGCAACTTTGGACTTATTTTTAACAAGTTTCAGAGCCCTCTAGAGACTCTTTTTAAAAGAAATCAAAAAAAGCTGCAGACCCTTCCTTGTCCTGAAGCGCTCACAGCTGCAGTCAGAACAGCAGATGTTCATCTCTGCTATGAAGTGAAGACAGAAAATGAAACATGCAAAGTTAACACTGTCTGATCCTGCCCTGGTTTACTGTCATATATTAATGCCTATTATTAAAGAGTGTTGACAAAAACATTTCAAAAGTTAAAAGTACTGTAACATGTGGTGGTCTCTTAATCAGATAACAGTTAAAGTACGTAAAATAGAACTTTAACTTTGGGTCTGTTTTATTTTAGGCGGGGATATTTTGAATGCAATAAAAATGCATTTTTCCAGACATTACTACAGCTTGAGTTTACAATATTAATGTCTCTGTCTATTATTTAATTAATTCTTCCACTAAAATGCATGTAAATGAAAAAATGTTGCTTTTTGGAGCTAATATTGTTATGCAATAAAAATTTCATTAATTAAGATTAATTCATTAATAATTACAAAACTTATAATTAATTAAATATTTTATTTTTAACTGAGCTCCACTCCTAATAAAAATAGAAAACGTGCAAATAAAAACAACATTAAAGGCATCACTCTCACACAAGCACACATTCCATTATTGCAGTGGTCCCTTATTAAACCTTTATATTCGCCTTCAGTATTACCAAATCTTAAACCAGTTACACATGGAAATTTCCGGAAATACCTTGTCTTATGGTTACAAATCAAGTGACTTAGTGGTTTAGCTAAATTACAGCAACACTCAAAGAAGCCTCAATGTCTTGTCATGTTTTAGGAAATAAGTTGCTACTGTAACTAAAGTTTCAGTACGCAGGATTCAAAAACACACACTGATCAAATAACATTTTCATTGGTAATGTTTTATGATACTTAGAAATATCTGTTATGTATTATTGCTCAATGCCCTTAAGTGATATATTTTCAGCCTTCCTCAGTTAATCAGTTCTTTTCCTTTAAATGATTTTATGGATTTAAACCTCAGTAATTTGAGGAGTGACTTCAGTTATATCTTTAACAAATTTTTTGATATTATGCAGAATCCGTTATTTCCTCACTGCAAGCTCCCCAGTCTCCAAGAATGACATCACTTAGTTGGTATGATGCTCTTCTGCTGAAAAGCTCCATATATTTGTCCGGCCAGGGAAAATCTCTTTAAAATCTTTACAATCTTAAATGCTTTAATACAAACTTAAAGTTTGGTCTAATGATGGTCTTGATCAGCTAATTTTACTGAATCAACACTATGAGTTTCTTGTTTTACCTAAATCTCCATACAAAATCCTACACAATTTCCTTGCTTTGTAAAGTTAAATAATTAAAACTTAAAATAACAGTGGATGATTGGAGGCTGTCTTGGGCTCCACTGTTGTAAAAAGAAATCTGTGTACGATTCATTCACATTTGCAGCCATAAATGTGAATTTATTTTCAACCTGAAGCCAGAAAGAATTACATGTGACAAGAATAAGATTTTACATTTTAATGAATTGTTACATCTTTGATGAACACTAACAAAAAAAGAGAATAAATGAAATAGCTATGTAGCATGAATGGCAAAATTAGTTATTATCATGTTATGCATATTGTACTGCCACATATTGAAAGTTCACAGAGAATCTTTTAAAAGGCTGTGAAATTACATATAAATTGATCAGACATGTTTGCTTGCATTTCAGTACTGAATGTATAGACAATATGGTTTTAGTTTCATTGTAAGAATTGATCACTTCTAATTCCCTTTTGATTTGATTAATATTGCCTTTTTCCACAATTCAAAATTACTTGCACCAGTAAAATATTCATTTCAACTCTTTAACATGTGGGTATCATATGTGATACAGTTTCTGAGATCTATTGCATCACTATATGGTAAAAACTTTGTATACATCAAGGTTATGAGCAATCTGATACTTTTCTGCATTTTTTTTTTTTTATAGACTTTGTTTGTCAGGCACCACAAAAAACCAGTCACACCTTTTCAGGATAAATTGATTTGACACAAAGCTGATATCATTCATTTATTTATTTCTGGTTTCATTTCAGGTTTCAGTTTGTGTTACGAAGAAGTTGTTGGAGAAGATTCAGAATAATCTGGTTCAGCGATGTAGCCCCCTGGACTGTAGTTGTAGACTGAGTGGTGGTCGCCTTCAGGGAAATTAAAAACAGTGTTGTTAAACATACAGCAGAGGAAATCATTAGGAATTTTTTAAAAAAAGACCTAGTTTTAAGTGTGATTTGATTATAAAAAGAAGAAACTCACCTCATTGGAGTTAGAACCAGAGTTAGAACTGGAGCGGACAAATCGCTCATTCTCCATCTACAGAAGATTTAATATAACCTATATTATTATTTAGTACACACACAACTTCACTGATAAAAGATTGTACCATAATGCTACACTTACAGGTTGAGCCAGAGTGAGGCTCAGGAGGCATCCAAGAATAAGTGCTACCTTCAGCATGGTTTTTGTGATCACACCTGTTGTAGAAAAAACAAAGAAACAAAAAAAATAAATCAACATTATTTTTAATGAACTAATAGGATCCAAGTACATATAAATACACCATAGCCCCATCCTTTGACAATTATTACAATAGGAGTCATATTATAGTTACTTCAAGTTCTCACAGCTCCAGCAGACTGACTCACAGAGGGACAAAGAGTTTGTTGGAACGTTGCTCTGAATGATGAGCTTCTCTTATATAGAATTACAATAGCAAAGCTGTTTGTAAACAGCAGTCAGGTGTGGCAGGTGTGGCTAATGTCTTAAGACAGAAAGATCAGGAAAGGATTATATGGCAATGTTGCTCAAATATTTCTTGCTATAGAAATGCTAATGTCCAGTGTGTTATTGTACCATTTTATGTTTGCTAATTCTCCACTCTAATAAGGTAATTGGTAAATCAAATCAAACTTTTTATAAAGTGCTTTCAGGGCTTAAAGTATTGCAGCACTGTGCCGGATCTCCGGCTTTTCACTATGATTCAGGAATAAAAAAGCAAAAATAAAAAAAATAAAAAAGTAAAAAACTATGGATATAGTGGTTGAGACTCTGAATTGGCTCTGAATTGTAGAAAATTAATTGAACAATGAACAATGTTAAAGTCGGAAATTACACATATTCATCTTCGAAAATAAGCAGAACTTGCTGCTGCATATGTTTTCAGTGTTCAGCCAATAATGACAAAATGCCACACTTCGTTTTTCTCCGCCGAGTTAACCTGTAGCGTGATCGTTATCTCCGAGTGGTCTTGAACGCAGCATCCAAGCCAACGATTGTTTCACCGAAATCAGAAAAAAAAAAGGAGAGTAAATTCATGAAGCCAGGGAAAGACGTGCTAATTGTCAAGGGCATTAGATCCAAATGGCGCTGGGCATGGATAGAAGAAGGGAGCTGGTGCCAGAAACTAAGAGAGCCAGGTAGGCCTACTTGTTTCTGTGTTGTGCTCGAAGAAGCTGGTGTATGCAACTAGTGGCAAAAAAGTTCTATGACGTCACGAAGGAGACCCAGGCAGCAGTTTGTGCTGTCCAACATATAAGTCGTTTGCCGGGAGCAACAGCCACAGTTGACGTAGCAGCCCTGGTGACTGATCCATGTTAAAAAGGAGAGGAGTCAAAGCCCAACCAAAAAAGAAAGAAGAAATGGAACAGGAAAAAGAAAACACAGTTTAGCAGTTCTCAGTTTCTGAAGTAAACTGTATTTATTTTCTATCCATTTCTTATGCAGTTTAATCAGGTCATGGAGCACTTTAACCTTTTTGTTGCTGTTGTTAATAGAACTGACTTGTAATTTAGAGTATTAAATTGCATTTGTTTATTTTGTATTTTCTATAACCTAATTTGATATTGTTTTGATGTTAAAGGGAGCAGCGACAGAAAAAGCTCTGTGACCTCTGCCTTTTAACCTGGTTCTAGGAACTGTGAAGAGCAACTGACTTGATGATGTCAGCACTTGAACTGGATCCTGTACTGAACAGAAAGTCAGTGAAGAGAAGCCAGTATCGGAGTGATATGTTCATGGCATTTCCTCCCAGTCAGCAGACGAGCAGCCAAATTCTGAACAAATTGCAAACGATGGAGCAGTGACTGATCAATCCCAAAATAGAGAGCGTTACAATAATCCAAATGGCAGGTAATAAAAACATGAATAACTCTTTCTAGATCTTTGAAAGGGAGATATGATTTCACTCTACTCAAGAGCTGTAGATGAAAGAAACTAGATTTGACCACAGAGCTAATTTGTTTATCAAATTTAAAACCAGAATCAAAATTCACACCAAGTTTTCTCAGAAAGTTCTTACAGTGCTGAAAAAATGAGCCAACTATATGGCCATCTAACAAGTGTGACTGACCAAATACAATTATTTGTGCCTTGTCTTTGTTTGAGGAAACTAAGTCTGTCCCATACCATGAATAAACTTCCACAAGTCAGTTCAACAGGGTGTCTATGGATCCACTTGAACTAGAACTAGAACTAGAACTATTGGTAGATAGATTTGTAGGTCATCAGCAAACAATGAAAGGCAATGCCATGCTTCCTAAAAATGGAACCCAATGGAAGCATAGATAAAGAGAAAAGAATTGGACCTAGAATAGAGCCCTGTGGGACCCCCAACTAAGTAGTGAAGCTGCCAAAGAACACTGTTCCAGACAAACAGAAAAACCCCTGTCTGCCAGGTATGACTGAAACCACTTCAGGGCTATGCCTCTAATGCCAACACATGTGTCAAGAAAGGATAAAAGGATTTGATGATCAACTGTATCAAAGGCTGATGTAAGGTCTAAATGAAGCAGAGCAGCAGAGCTACCACTGTCAGCAGACAAGAGCAGGTCGTTAAAAACGCTCAGCAGTGCTGTTTCTGTCCTATGAAACCGTTTAAAACCAGACTGAAATTTTTCGGAAATACAGTTAAGCTCAAGGTGACTGCAGCTTTATATAAACTGACTTCTCTAAAACCATTAACAAGAAAGGAGGTTCAGAGATTTGTCTAAAATTCAAGAGAATAGAGGTATCAAGACTCCTCATTTTAATGAGAGGCTGCACAACAGCATGTCTGAAGGCAGCTGGAACACAGCCAGACCTCAAAGATTCATTAATCAAGTCAACAATACATGGCCCTATGTTACTGAAAACATCCTTAAAGACCAGAGAGGGAGTACTGTCCAGAGGACAGTTAGATGGCCTCAGGTGTTTAACAATTTCCGTTCAAGAGGAAAGAGACACCTGCTTAAGAAGTTCAATATTAAAAGGACAACGTCTGCACTGGAGGCCATCTTGCCAGTCAGCTCGTTCAATCATAACATTGTTTTAATGGTGAATGCACTTAAAAAATAACTATAACTTGCTAATTTTTTTTGTGATTTTTTGGGGGTTTGCTTTGTTATAAATTCTAGAGATGTTGCTATGACAATGCATATTTATAAATAATACTTATTAATAATGATAATGAAAAATTATAGCCAAAGATTCTAGAGCACAGCTTTAACCATGGACTTTCATAAACAGAAAATAAACAGATAGGTGCAATGAATATACACACACAGACACACACACACACACACAAGGTATTTATATTAAGTCAGCTACTAAAACTCAGTGTACAGATTGCCATGTATATATATATATATATATATATATATATATATATATATATATATATATATATATATATACATACATATATATGAATATTGACAATATAAAATAATTTGATTTCTTATGTTTAGCTTAAACATGTAACAATTCAATTTATTTTATTATATTAGTAATATTTATATAATCATAACTTATTATAATACATGTATAACACATTATTCTCATTATTAAATTAAATATCTGTAACATCTTGGACATAAAAGTGACATTTATTTGCAATGCAAAAATTGCAAGATTTAGATACAAGATTTACAAATATACATCAAGGAATGCAGCTTGTTGAAATCCCCACCCTGTACAGAGAACTAGACTATTGTGGAGATTTACACATGGAGGACAACAGTGTGTGTCTCAATCAGCACACTTACATGATTGCACTGGAATGCAGTGCGTAGTGCGCACTAAGCACTTTCTTCTGTAGTGCACACTATCGTGGGTAAGTGCTGACCCAAAGTGAGCACTGACATTTTGCACTTGGCAGTATTGACATACTAGCATTTGACGGCGATTCTTCTACCCACTTTAATTTACAGAATGAATTTCCAACTCTTGATTTTACTTTTTTTTGTTTACTCTTTTGTTTAAAACATGGCTTGGCTATTACCCTTTGAAAAAGACTGTTTTGTTGAGCTTTTGACGCATGTCGCTTCTCTGGAAGATAAGTGTCGCCATCTTGGCAATTCGGTGCAGCCTTAGCTTAAAAAACAGGAACTCAACTAATGTCAGCAGCATATGGTGGTGACTGTCTATGCCGTACTGTGTGTAGCTGAAGTACTACTCCAACAAAAACACATCCTCTGACCCGATCTTCTGCCGTACAATGTATAGGACCTCCAGCAGTTTGATGGGCTGTGATTGTCTGGAATTTGCTGATGCCTGGCGAATGAGCCACTATGCTGCTCTGATGACCCTTACTGTGCTTTCTGATGGAGAACACAACTATTCTGCACGTTTAAGTCATTTTTCAAAGACAAAAGCTTCAATTTCAACATGTTCAAGTATCCAGAATTATAGCCATGTTAAGAAATTTTGGAAGAAACCGTACCGTTGTAAATCCGTCATGGTTTCAGCAAAATAAGAGTATTTGCATTTGTGCAGATCACTCACTTTCCCTCAGATACAACAGATTCCACGAGAGAGCAAGCTCCATTGATACTCCAGCGTGCGCTCTGAGGTCCGAGGGCCAGTCCCAGTTTGTGGTGCCTAAGACAAGACTTAAAACTAGACAGGGCCTTCTCTGTAGTCGGCCCCAGACTCTGGAATGCTCTGCCCCTCTATGTCCGATCTCCCCCACAGTGGAGTGCTTTAAATCTTGTCTAAAGACTCACTTTTTTTTCTACAGCTTTTAACACTGCGTGAGTTGTGTGGTCCTCTGTCTTTTTTTTTTTTCTTCTTCTTCTTTTGTTGTAATGTATTATGTTTGCTTGTATGTATATGCCATCTTGTGTTGTGTTCCAGTTTGTAATGTGTTGTGTATCTTTTGTTTTCATGGACCCCCTTGAAAACGAGATATTGCATCTCAAGGGGCTATCCATTAAATAAAATTGCAAATAAAATCAAATAAACAGTTGATTTATTAGGATCATTGATCTGCACTGATTAAATTCAACTAAATGATCTAGCTAGTACAGTAGTATTCCAGTATTTAAACTGAGATGGGGAGAAATGTCAAGGGGACTTTTTTCCCCTGTGTTTCTCCTTTCTCTGTTCTAGTTATTATACAAAATAATTGTAAAAAAAAAAGAAAATATATATTCCTCTGGTGTCCTGAGGTTCATTGGTGAAAACTTCCATTGATAGCACACACTGACTGGCAGTAACAAAATAAAACTTTACCATTGAGACTATATTGTCTGGTCATTGTGTATATAAATTGTATGTACACATCTAAATAGCTTATCCAGCATAGCAACAATTTCTTTAAAAAATGAGAAGATAAGGAGGGATGTACATTTCACTGGGTGTAGCCTTTGACCAAACACTAATCAACTTGATTTGTAAATATAAGACCAGGCATTAAAATGTGGGACAGTTTGTAAACCCCAAAGAACAAAGAATAAACCCAAACAATAACAATAATAATGTTTGAGTGAAAAAAAACAAAAAACAAAAACAGGTCAATGTAAATTTAAATGACAAAATAAATTAGAACATTGTACTTCTGACAAAAGTCAGAAATGATTGAGTCCAACATAGTGATGAAATACTCCAGTCATTAGTCACACCTTGAAACAAGGAGGTGGAAGATTTCCCAATGATTGCAGTTTCCCAACAGTTTTTTTCCCTCTAAGGTATATAAGAGAACGTCAAATTTCAGATGGACACAACAACCTCTTCGTCTATCTGTGAAGCAGAGCTGTGAAGACTCTAAGGTAATAATGTAAATCCTTTATTTTAGTATTTTTGATGTGAAGATGGACTTCCTCATATTTATTTGAACAAATTTCTTCATGTGAGAAATAATTCAAAATTTCTATTACAACAGTTGTGATCCCTGAAACCATGCTGAAGGTAGCGCTTGTTCTTGGATGCCTCCTGAGCCTCATTCTGGCTCAACCTGTAAGTGTCATATCGTCATACTCAACATCAATAATGTATATCATGAGGCGATAGCAAACATGGTAACTATAATTTATTTCTTTATTTTGTTAACAGATGGAGCACCAGCGATTTGCTCGCTCTAGCTCTGGTTCTAACTCAAATGAGGTGAGTGTTTTCTATCTTCTCCAATAAAACCATGTATGAACATCAGTTCTATGCTGTATGTATCTTAGTAACAACATTCCTGATTTTCTTGAAGGGCCAGAATTCAATTTCAAATTCACAGCTTGCCCAGCTTCTTCTTGCCCTCCTCCAACTAACTACAACTACAACTACAGCTGCAACTACAACTACAGCTGCAACTACAACTACAGCTGCCACTACTCCTCGTGCATAAGAGTGGATTCAGATGATCAACAAGTGAAAACTATTATGGATTAAATTTTGACATCAGCACTGTTTTGTGTCTATTTGTCTTATTTGACTTAGAATGTCTCACTTTTAAAGTCCTTCTGAACAAACTCTTGACAACAGTGTGGGTTGGTTAGAGGCAGGTCAAAGTACTTTGAAAGTCCTCCTAAAAGAATAATAATGATAAAACAGAAAAGAAAAAAACAAAAATAACAAAAGACTTTGTATGTTTTCAAAATATTATCACTTTATAAAGGCTGACAATAAAACAAAAAAACAAAAAAAACATGAATCACAATCCACAGTCTTGGCAATAAAGAGCAATGATTTCCTAAAGAAACAGACGACAGACAGAAATGCAAACTGGGTGTTGCCTTTAATTTTCCAAAACCACTAATGCATTTTGTTAGTACACTAATGCTGATCATAAAACCAGGTTTTCATGTGCAGCATCTGTTTAAGGGTTTGCCAGAAAGGTTGCTCTGTAACTTAATAAAAGGGGTGAAGAGCAATGTTTGGTAGCACTTTACATTACAGCTCTGTAATTATATGGTAATAGTATGGTAATAGTGTAGTAATTTCATGTTAATATATACAAATAACCTGGTAATACTCAGGTAATATCCTAGTAGTAACACTGGGAACAACAACAGAGTAAAACTGAAATTATTTAGTAGTACTATGGTAATATTGTGGTAATTACCTGGTAGTTACCTGGAAAAGTCTTCTAATATCTGTACAAACTTAAATAAAGGAGTAATTATGATAATATAATGTCATTAATACCACATTATAATTGGATAGTTTCTATGTAATAACCACAAATTACCCATTGAACGTTTCCATTTTATTTCATAGTAATATTACATTACAGCAGACATTGTCTTGTAAAACAATATCATGGGGACAACATCAATAGTTTCTATGTAATAACCAGAAATCAGCGCTGCCAAGTGACATATTGCCTGTCTCTGTTCCATGGTAATAATTACAATTACAGCAGACATTGCCATGTAAAACAGTAACATCATCAATAGTTTCTATGTAATAACTAGGATCTCTAAAAACACTTGAGTATGTATTCCTGTAAGTGGATGAAGCAGAAACTCTGGTGATTGACTTGATAACGTATATACTGATGTTATCTCAGTCTTTAGTCAGTCAGTTTCTTTAGAAAATCCCTGCTCTTTTTGCAAGGAATGTGGATTGTATTTTTTTTGTCAGCCTTTATAAAGTGATAATATTTTGATAACATACAAAGTCTTTTTTTTATTTCTGTTTTTTCTTTTCTGTTTTATCATTATTATTCTTTTAGGATGATTTCCAAAGTACTTTGACCTGCCTCTAACCAACCCACACTGTTGTCAAGAGTTTGTTCAGAAGGACTTTAGGCCAATTTTTCATAATCAGATAACTACCATCATCTGAAACAGATATCAGGTTATACTTTCTACATGATGAGATAATGATCTGATTTTTTGCTTGTTATTTTATGTTGTTAATTTTTATTTATACATTTGCCACCTGTGTACAAGTTGCTTGTGTACAAACCACTTTGCTGCTATTACAGAGCTCCTAAACGACTTTTCATTGTTCTGCAACAATGACAAAGTGCTACTCTAATCAACATTTAAATTGTGTGTTTGTGTCAAGTCTAGTACACACTATCACACTATGAAATATTTAGTTTTCACACTGCAGACAAATCTCAGAGGTGATATATTTAAATAAAAAAAAAAGCCATAGTCATTTTCTAAAGTTTATTTGACAGATGAAACACACGACTGAGTTTTAATAGAAATGTTGGACTTTACATTAACAGTCAATGTAGAAGCACTAGTTAAAACAACGCTTAAGTCTGAGATAATGTCAAACTAAAGATTGTCACAGGTTGTAAAATGTGGCAAACTGGTGAGCCTGGTCTTATAAGATGCATTAGCAGGTATTTGTCCATGTCTGCAATTTAGAGGCGTCACAATGATGCTGGCTTCACACTGGTGGGATAGCTTAAGGGCTGCACGCTTTGCTGAATTGCTGCATCAAACTGCATGCATGCATAATATATACATACATACACACACTACACACACACACATATAAATGTTTGTGTGTGTGTGTGTGTGTGTGCTTAAACAAGAAGTAAAGAAAATCTATGTTCTTCAAGTCAGCTTTGCATGAAGATTGATGTAGCGTTGCTCTGGATCTGGAGCTGAGCTTATATACTCTTACCTGTTACAAAACTATAATTATTAAGAAATCCTCCACTTCCACCTTTTAAGGTGTGGCTGAGGACTAGAGACATCAGCCACATTAATATGGACACAGAGACAGTGATCATGCCATAGCTTCTATCAGAAACACTAAAGTTGAGTAGTGTAATGGAAAATTTACACATAACCCTTATATTCTGTAGACTACACTTTGCATTGTTAAAGCTTGGCTTATGTTTTACTCAGGGAGGAGAATGACTGTGTACCCAGATAAGGATTTAGTGAGCTCCCTTCCCCCTTTTCTTCTCTTCCTTGTACCAGGCCATGAGGGGTTTACTACAATGACCTTCGACCTCGATGTTATCAGCTCATGCTCTGGCTATATTAACCAAGCACACATGTACCTCCCCAGACTCGTGCAGCCAAAGCTTCTTTGACTGTGTGATCTCTCATTGCTGATCAGCTCTTAATTAAATGCTTTGTTTGATTCTCACTTAGTGTGTGATCCTTGATAAATAAATTCCACTACAATCATCCTGAAGGATTCTTCAGCCCCTGGGTCAGCCTTAACCGTCAGGGGACGGCGGAGGGACTCCGTTCAGGCACCACTGATATCCAGAACGAAGTCTGCGTGTGGAGCGGCACCCAAATCACACACGGTGAGAAGTTTTCATATCGGAGTCTCATTTACCACCCCTTCTCTCACTATCTTATGAAAATAAGGTAGGGTATCCCACTATCTTGTGAAGACAAGGTAGGTCACTATTCTACTGCGGTAGGGTAGGGTTAGTCCGGCACTGAAGTAAAAACTTCGGTGGTAATAATAGGCGTTTTAGTCAATTTTTGTGCCTGAGTGTGGGCTACTTGAAGAAGAAAAATCCAACTTGGAGACATCCTAGTTGCATAATGGGAACACAGCTGGTAAGGAGAAGGAGGGTGAATGGGACCCCCCAATATGTAACAAAGGAAAAAATAAATAAATAAATAAAAGGGCCAAACAATAATAGTTAAGGACATAAATATAAGTAATAAAATAAATACATAAATATGTCAAATAGGTGCACCTTATAAAATAAATAAAGAAGAAATAAATATATAATAAATAAAATAATTGTATTGCTGAAGCATAAAAGGAAAGAATAATGAAACCAAATAAGAAGATAACAAAAAGAGTCAAAGAGTGTGTGAGTGTGTGTGTGTGTGTGTGGTTGGAGATTCTCTCACTTTCCGAAGCAGCAGAGAGAGAGGACACGTTGGTAATAATGAAGCTCTGTCTAACAGTTTAAGTAGGATATGAGAAATCTCATGAAGAAATAAAATGGGTACTTTTAACAGTAAAAACTAAATTAGAAGGAGATGCTAAATTTACGCCTGGAAAACATCCAGATAATGTAAAATGATCTGATCAGGCTGAGGAAATGTTTTGCTCTGCTCCAGAATACTTAATACACACAAGGACACTTTCGGGTTGTAAAAGCTGGTTGTCTGTTTGGAAAGAAAAAATAGAACATTTTATCCATAGGTCTATCTGAAAAACTATAGTTTTTGAGTCTCAGCTGACTTGTATTTGCATTTATAAAATATTTTCATAAGAATTTCATTCTTTTCTTATGGACACCTTCATCACAATGCTTTGATTTTATTGCGTTCTTTCTACTTAATTTGTGTTTTCTTTTAAACTTGTCAAACATGAACAATTTTTACCTTAAAGGAAATTAGATCTGTTAAATCTGAACGACACTTTGCTTGCAATGAAGAATGCTTTTGCTTATACACACACACACACACTGAAGATTTACTTTTAGCATTGTCAAATCTTTGAGAGAAAACACTTGCATCTTTCCTCAGACACATACATAATCTCTATAGGATAAACATTGACCCTATTTTCCTTTTTCTTCTTTTCCCCCTCCCTCCGTCTCTGTCGGAGACACTCTCTCCTGAAGCTCACAGGCTGCATACCTGACTCGACTCAGTTCTTCCGCTGGGATAAAAGTCAGCAGAGACCCACTGATATATATATATGTATATATATATATATATATATAAACTTTCTATCACCACCATGTCCTATGAACTGATACTGATGCCCATTCCTACCAGCTCCACCTGATACTGATTCAAGAAACAAAGACAGAAGATACTCCAGCATTTACCACCAGAGTTCCTCTGCTTCTAGTTCCAAAGAGACTAAAACCAGATGTTTGATGGACATGTAAACATCTGTTTTTCGATGGTAGAACACCATCCTTCACAACGCTCCTGATCATGCGTTTATTCAGAAGACAAACCAGGACAAGAGCTCTTCGACCAGCTCCAAGGTGGCGTGGCCGCTGGACTTTGAGGGGCAAACAGAGAGGTGGGTGCTGGGGGCCCGAGGTTGGAAAACCATCCGGTTCTACTGACCAGAGAGAGAACATCCATGTGGTGAAAAGGGTCATTGGCCATAAAATCAAAAGGCGGTTTGCCATCTGACTGGTCCACGGCAGAGCTGACTCGGAGATGGAGGCAGTCATGTGACCAGTTAACACAATAATGGTGAGATTGTTCTGATATCATACTATAAATAATTAATGACTTGATGCAAAACTTTGTTAATATAGCTACTGAAGCTAAGCAGATCTACATCTTTTATGGAAAGAAAGTGTTAAAGAGTAAACAGAAGAAAGCTTCACTTCTAGACATTTCACACACAAAAGACTCGTTCACAGCTGGAACGAGAGACGCATTTACAAATACACGCACGCTCACTGCAACGAAGTACCTGCTTGCTACTGACATCACATAACATGACACGATGAGCTACTAACCCTGTCTTGTTTTGTTTTCATGATTTAAAAAGAACAGAACATGTTTAGTGAGCTGGTGGCAACAACCTTTCCTCAGTTATCCAACACTGATCAGCTCATTTATAAAGGAGAAAGAAAATGAGTAAAACGAGATGAAAATAATTTTTTTTTGTTTTGATCCCTTCAGATGCATTCTAATTGTTACTCACTGACACATGAATTTATATTTTCTCCAGATTACCCATCTAACTGTTGATCCAGGATCTGATAAGATGGTATCTCTCTCATTCCTACAGCTGAAGCAGTGAGAGTGAGTGAAACCTTCCTGCCAGAGGTGGAAATGCCAACATACTGATCCTTATGTGCATTTATGTAAATACCGAACGGCAGTTTCTCTGCTTGGTTCTCTGTGGTGATGCAAACTGCAAGTTCCCTGATTTCCTGAGAACTTTAAGTGTGTGCGTGATTTGCACCAAAACTGTTCATGTGTCTCTGGGTCCTGATTATTTTAATTTTATCTTTCACAAATGGCTTAGGTTAAGGTTTTAGTACTTTTGGTACTGTATCTATAATCTATATTAAACAAGAATTGAATCTGAAACAGTTTTAAAGATACAAACTGAAGACATAACAGATTTATTTTTCAGTCGAGCAAACTAAGAATCTGAAATCTATCTAAAACCAGATGAATCAATAAATAAATTGCTTAGAGGGAATTTCCTAAGACCTAAAGAAAATGCTGATGTATAAATTAAATTACGTTAAAGGAGCTCCTCTATTAACTGTCATCAGATGTAACTGTATGCAAATTACTTTCAGTAAAACAAAGAAAACCTTAAAAAAAAACAAAAAAAAAAAAACAACAAATGTTGAGGCAGGTAAAATTACTTTTAGGTCATTGTTAGCTCTGCATTAAAACAGGAAAATGCACTATAAAATGACCATTGAGATACCAGAAGAAAATTAAAAACTTGTTTCATATTGGTCTGATATCCATGGATATTTTAAACTGATTCTCTTATAAAAATAACAATGATAATGAAAAAAGGGTTTTGTAAAAGAGAAAAGAGCTGCTCGAGCAAAAAAATTGGCTGATGATTGACACATTATTTAAAGAAATTCCAATTGGGTTTGAGTCCATATCATCTTGGAGTTGAAAGCATTAATAATAAAAATCTCCAAAACAATTAGTGTTTTCCAAACAATTTTAAAATGAACTTTAAGGATCCTCATGAATGCAGGAAAATTGACCTGCTCTGATTTGGCCTTTCTGCGCAGAACTACTGACGTGACTTTGACAAAGTTTTCTGACTCTGACCTGAAGACAGACGACTGATGGACTGATATTGAATGGACTTTTCTTCCAGCAGGTTCTTATCCAGGATTGCTTCCACAGAAGGCTGATTGCTGTTTATAACGCTGCTAAATCTGCAGCCATTAACAGTTACACACATTTATTGTCATGAAAAGCAGGTCTGATGATCTGTTTACAGGAGGAGGAGACGTCTACTCCACATCTCTTTTTGTAAAATATGTGTATGTGCATTTTAAAATCAAAAATGACTTTGACCCTTATGACATTTTGGGGTAGAACTTTTACAGGTGGAGAAAATTATCACCTTGTACACATGTGCTTATGCTGATGAGGATTGTTTCACAGGGGGAAGCCAGAACAGGCAACTCCAGGATTCAAGTATAGAAGAATTTTTATGTTTTGTGTACGATTTTACTCTTACCTGGGATACTGTCACATATTAACAAAAATGGAAAGTATATCAGTTTTTTGATAAATTGACTATTCCACCATGCACCTCTGGTTCTGCAGGTATTGTGCGCTCTACTGATGGAAGACCTTGCCTTCTTTGTCAATTTTTCCCCTAGTTTGCTAAGTTGTCACATGGGGTGGACCATGTGCCAAAAGGGGGAATGGTATCTTCTATAACATCTTGGTTTACAAAAGGCTTCACTGTGGTGGCTGAACAGTACTGCAAAAATGTTTGATCTGTGCAGGCTACAATACAGTCCGCCCTCTTGCCTGCCCTCCAACTGGTCATACACCACCTAATCAGCATTTTTGATCACGTGATTATGGATTTCATTGAGTTAACACTTGCAGAAGATAAGAAATATTGTTTAGTCATGATTGACATGTGGCCAAAAATGGGTTGAAGCTTTTTCAGCAAAGCATGCTACAAGTTCAGTCGTGGCTAAGGCTCTGGTGACCGAGATCATTCCAAGATGGGGATTCCAGTTAAGGTCTCATCTGACAATGGTTCACATTTTGTCAATGCAGCCCTGAAAGAGGTAAGTGGACTGTTGGGGTTCCAGCTTAAGACTCATTGTGCTTATCACCCACAAATCAGGCACAGCAATCGAGCGTGAAAATGCCATTTTGTAAGGTAAGCTGGCTAAATGTTGTGAAGACACAGGACAGTCCTGGCCTAAAGCCTTCCCACTCGCACATGAGGATGAGGAAACGTGCCCAAAATGAACCTCAGCACATTTGAGATTCTGTTTGGCAGACCTCCTCACACTAGTCTGGATCCCCCAGGACTCTCCATGTCTACCACATACTGTGAAGGTAACATGCTTGCTTATTGCTAAAATCTGTCCAAAGTTCTCTCACAGGTGCACAGTGTGGTTAAGGAAGGCCTGCCACGCCAGAATTAGATCTGCTCCACTCCTTGGTTCTGGGAGACTGGGTTTTGGTCCAGAGACGAGAAGAAAGCACTGGCGTTTTGAAAGGTGGCTGGGTCCATTCCAGGTCTTGTTGGTCACTCACACAGCCGTGAAGGTCGCTGAAAGGTCCACATGGATCTACGTGGACTGTAGGAGGTTCCAAGGTTCCAAGGTACACCAACCCCGGTTTCAGCTGACCTCTCAACCACAGGGCAGAATAATCCCTGAGGTCAGTTCCGTGAGGGGTAGTTTACCCTCCATGTGGCAACATGAAGTGCACCCAGGTTGCCGTGAGGGGATGGTCGTGCGTCATCTTCTTCATCCTTGTCCCCTTCCTCCTCTGGTACCTGGATCCAACCGGTCCTCGCCCAACACAACACTCCCTAGCTTCGTCCCAACCAGCCAGATGACTGCAGATGACAGAAGCACCCTCCTTGAGGAGGCACCGCCGAGATGACCACACCCTTCAGCATCATGACAACACTGATGATCTTTGGTGCTAACATGTCTGCTCATAAATTGACAAATGACAGCTGTTATGTTTGTGGACTGGTGCCACATGCCACATCCTCTCAATCAGTTTTCATTCCATATCCAGTCCCTCTGAATACCACTTTGTGAACTCTGATCATGGGTAATAGATTACACCCTAGGAACATTACCTAATCACACCAGCCCCCCCCCTCCCCCCCCCCCCCCCCCCCCCCCCCCCCCCCCCCTCTCCTGGAGGAGGCCCACTGAATTTTCCAGCAATACAAACTCTACTTGTGTTTCATCCAAAACTGTTTTCCACTTAAGAGATCGTATTTTTCTCCATCTCTCTGTTTTTAGCGAAACGGGACAGATGCACTATTCTTTTTAGGACACTCTAGTTTGTCAGCGTATTCTCCCAGTCTCATGTATATCCTCACCTTGCCCCAAACGCTCTGACTCGTTCACCTTAAATCCTTGTGATTTATTCCCTGACTGTTCTCCTTCTACAGAGTGGGGCTTAGGAATTGTTGTGTTTAACCTTACAGCACTTTTACCTTTTCCTGACCTTCCTTTGTACAATAACTCTGTTCTTAACACCCCTTGGTCTTACATCCCATCAGATACCAGCTTTGGATGTTCTCAGTATATGGTTTGGACATGTTACAGACACTCTTATATTTACCTTCCTGTCAACTGGTCTGGAACATGTTATCTGGCTTATCTGCTAGCTTGTCTGTGATCCATGATGCCCTTACTGATCTCTGGGATACTCTGCACAGCTGCGACAATGTTAATTTACCCTCTAAGGGGTGGAATTTCTGGGACTGGTTTACTAGTGGTTCTTGTATTTTTTCTCCTGTGTTCTGATTGTATTTTGCTGTGTCCTTCCTCTTATCAAGTGTATGCTTAACGGAACGTTCACTTTCTATTTTCATCATTATGTTCCAGCGGATACTTCTCCATATGATGACGCTGGTGGTTTGGAGTTCTTTGAGTAAATTTTCTCTTTATGTGTGATTAATATGTTGCATTTTAATGAAAGGGGTGGATTGTAATGGAAAATTTACACATAACCCTTATATTCTGTAGACTACACTTTGCATTGTTAAAGCTTGGCTTATGTTTTACTCAGGGAGGAGAATGACTGTGTACCCAGATAAGGATTTAGTGAGCTCCCTTCCCCCTTTTCTTCTCTTCCTTGTACCAGGCCATGAGGGGTTTACTACAATGACCTTCGACCTCGATGTTATCAGCTCATGCTCTGCCTATATTAACCAAGCACACATGTACCTCCCCAGACTCGTGCAGCCAAAGCTTCTTTGACTGTGTGATCTCTCATTGCTGATCAGCTCTTAATTAAATACTTTGTTTGATTCTCACTTAGTGTGTGATCCTTGATAAATAAATTCCACTACAGTAGATCTTTCTTAAGGTGCATATATGTGCAAAAATCCTCCGTATAAAAACATTGCTCTTCACCCCTTTTATTAAATTACAGAGCAACCTTTCTGGCAAACCCTTAAACAGATGCTGCACATGAAAACCTGGTTTTTTTTATGATCAGCATTAGTGTACTAAAAAAATGCATTAGTGGTTTTGGAAAATTAAAGGCAACACCCAATTTGCATTTCTGTCTGTCTTCTGTTTCTTTAGGTAATCATTGCTCTTTATTGCCAAGAGTGTGGATTGTATTTTTTATTTATTTTTATTTTTTTTTTTTTGTCAGCCTTTATAAAGTGATAATATTTTGAAAACATACAAAGTCTTTCTTTATTTCAGTTTTTTTTATTTTCTGTTTTATTATTATTATTCTTTAAGACGATTTCCAAAGTACTTTGACCTGCCTCTAACTAACCCACACTGTTGTCAAGAGTTTATTCAGAACGACTTTAAAAGTGAGACATTCTCAGTCAAAAAAGACAAATAGACACAAAACAGTGCTGATGTCAAAATTTAATCCATAATAGTTTTTTTACTTGTTGATTTTCTGAATCCGCTTCAGATAATATCTTATCCACGAGTAGTGGCAGCAGTAGTTGTAGTTGCAGCTGTAGTTGTAGTTGCAGCTGTAGTTGTAGTTGTAGTTAGTTGGAGGAGGGCAAGAAGAAGCTGGGCAAGCTGTGAATTTGAAATTGAATTCTGGCCCTTCAAGAAAATCAGGAATGTTGTTACTAAGATACATACAGCATAGAACTGATGTTCATACATGGTTTTATTGGAGAAGATAGAAAACACTCACCTCATTTGAGTTAGAACCAGAGTTAGAGCGAGCAAATCGCTGGTGCTCCATCTGTTAACAAAAAAAAAGAAATAAATTATATTTACCATGTTTGCTATCGCCTCATGATATACATTATTGATGTTGAGTATGACGATATGACACTTACAGGTTGAGCCAGAATGAGGCTCAGGAGGCATCCAAGAACAAGCGCTACCTTCAGCATGGTTTCAGGGATCACAACTGTTGTAACAGAAATTTTGAATTATTTCTCACATGAAGAAATTTGTTCAAATAAATATGAGGAAGTCCATCTTCACATCAAAAATATTAAAATAAATGATTTACATTACTACCTTAGAGTCTTCACAGCTCTGCTTCACAGATAGACGAAGAGGTTGTTGTGTCCATCTGAAATTTGACGTTCTCTTAAATACCTTAGAGGGAAAAAAACTGTTGGGAAACTGCAATCATTGGGAAATCTTCCACCTCCTTGTTTCAAGGTGTGACTAATGACTGGAGATTTAATCTACACCAGAGTATTTCATCATTATGTTGGACTCAATCATTTCTGACTTTTGTCAGAAGTACAATGTTCTAATTTATTTTGTCATTTAAATTTACATTGACCTGTTTTTGTTTTGTTTTTTTTTTCACTCAAACATTATTATTGTTATTGTTTGGGTTTATTCTTTGTTCTTTGGGGTTTACAAACTGTCCCACATTTTAATGCCTGGTCTTATATTTACAAATCAAGTGGATTAGTGTTTGGTCAAAGGCTACACCCAGTGAAATGTACATCCCTCCTTATCTTCTCATTTTTTGAAGAAATTGTTGCTATGCTGGATAAGCTATTTAGATGTGTACTTACAATTTATATACATGATGACCAGACAATATAGTCTCAATGGTAAAGTTTTATTTTGTTACTGCCAGTCAATGGGTGCTTTCAATGGATGTTTTCACCAATGAACCTCAGGAAACCAGAGGAATATATTTTCTTTTTTTTTTTTTTTTTACAATTATTTTAGATAATAACTAGAACAGAGAAAGGAGAAACACAGGGGAAAAAAGTCCCCTTGACATTTCTCCTCATCCCAGTTTAAGTACTGGAATACTACTGTACTAGCTAGATCGTTTAGTTGAATTTAATCAGTGCAGATCAATGATCCTAATAAATCAACTGTTTATTTGATTTTATTTGCAATTTTATTTAATGGATAGCCCCTTGAGATGCAATATCTCGTTTTCAAGGGGGTCCATGAAAACAAAAGATACACAACACATTACAAACTGGAACACAACACAAGATGGCATATACATACAAGCAAACATAATACATTACAACAAAAGAAGAAGAAGAAAAAAAAAAAAAGACAGAGGACCACACAACTCACGCAGTGTTAAAAGCTGGAGAAAAAAAAGTGAGTCTTTAGACAAGATTTAAAGCACTCCACTGTGGGGGAGATCGGACATAGAGGGGCATTCCAGAGTCTGGGGCCGACTACAGAGAAGGCCCTGTCTAGTTTTAAGTCTTGTCTTAGGCACCACAAACTGGGACTGGCCCTCGGACCTCAGATCGCACGCTGGAGTATAAATTTGAAGGCAGTTGGTAATCTATTGGGGGGCCGGTCCATTTAAAGCTTTAAATACAAACAATAAAATCTTAAAATCAATTCTACAACATACAGGCAGCCAGTGCAAAGAAGCTAAAATAGGGATGATGTGTTCGCATTTCCTGGCCCCCGTTAAAAGTTGTGCTGCGGAGTTCTGGACTAACTGCAAATGGGAAAGTGTGTTATTACCGATGCCTGAGTAAAGAGTGTTGCAGTAGTCCAGATGAGAAGAAATAAAAGCATGCACAACCTGTTCAAAAAGAATAGAAAAAAAACTTCACTTTTGACGAAGATGAAAAAAATCGTTATTGAAGTATGTGACCGTGTCCTTCTTTTATTTGTAAAAATTCCAGTTTTTTTTAAAACATGCCGGGGCCCGCAGTCTAAGTTTTAGCTGCTAATGTCGGAGCAAATAACTCTACAAAACAGATTACACGTGAATGCTGTACTTTGTTTGTACTCTGACTCCACCCAAATTGAGACTGCATCACTTGTCTGCATTGAGACAGCAACACAGTTTTTGCACATGCACAGATATAAAAAAAACTCTGGGTGCCACCAGGGGCAGGCAGAGGGAGGTGGTTGCCCCAGGGGCCTGGTCCTCCTGGGCATAGTGGGATGGCTTGGGTTCATGCTCCGAAATTGCTGCTAATCGCCTGTGTCTCTGGGCCGCCCTAGTCTGCTTCTAGCCTCCATGGAGGCGTGGTCACATTTGCATGGTCACACTCATTCCGTACAGGTGTGTCAGATGGTTGTCTGTTGTTAGGTTGGGTTGAAGGGTCGTTACCTTCTATCCACTGTATCGCCTAATCCTTTTTCCTACTTTCCTTTTCACTTCTGTTCTTTACTCTCCTATTTTTTTCTGTCCCCTCCAGTCAGGTCCAGCAAGATTACATAAATCCCAAAATTCAAAATAAACAAAATAAAACAACATATTTATTTAGATAAAGGAATAAAAATGAAATTATCAAGAGGAGGCTTATACCCATAAAGCTCCCTTTGACAAAGCAAATTTGTTCACTAACACAGCAACTAGACCATTATTCTGCCTGCTACAATACTGGTAAGTAATAGAAAAAAAAAAAAAAAAAAAAGGATCTAATATGTGGGTCTACATGCACAAACATATTGTGGTGGTGTATATAAATCTAGGTGTGTTAGGCCAATTTTTCATAATCAGATAACTACCATCATCTGAAACAGATATCAGATTATACTTTCTACATGATTAGGTAATGCTCTGATTTTTTGCTTGTTATTTTACATTGTTAATTTTTATTTATACATTTGCCACCTGTGTACAAGTTGCTTATGTACAAATCACTTTGCTGCTATTACAGAGCTCCTAAACGACTTTTCATTGCTCTGCAACAATGACAAAGTGCTACTCTATTCAACATTTAAATTGTGTTTTTGTGTCAGTCTAGTACACACTATGAAATATTTAGTTTTCACACTGCAGACAAATCTCAGAGGTGATATATTTAAATTAAAAAAATCCATAGTCATTTTCTAAAGTTTATTTGACAGATGAAACACATGACTGAGTTTTAATAGAAATGTTGGACTTTACATTAACAGTCAATGTAGAAGCACTAGTTAAAACAACGCTTAAGTCTGAGATAATGTCAAACTAAAGATTGTCACAGGTTGTAAAATGTGGCAAACTGGTGAGCCTGGTCTTATAAGATGCATTAGCAGGTATTAGTCCATGTCTGCAATTTAGAGGTGTCACAATGATGCTGGCTTCACACTGGTGGGATGGCTTAAGGGCTGCACGCTTTGCTGAATTGCTGCGTCAAACTGCATGCATGCATAATATATATATACACACACACACACACACACACACACACACATATATATATATATGTGTGTGTGTGTGTGTGTGTGTACTTAAACAAGAAGAAAAGAACATCTATGTTCTACAAGTCAGCTTTGCCTGAAGGTTGATCTAGCGTTGCTCTGGATGTTGTGCTGAACTTATAATTATTAAGAAATCCTCCACCTCCACCTTTTAAGGTGTGGCTGATGACTAGAGACATCAGCCACACTGACACATGGACACAGTGACAGTGATCATGCCATAGCTTCTATCAGAAACAATAAAGTTGAGTAGATCTTTCTTAAGGTGCATATATGTGCAAAAATCCTCTGTATAAAAACATTGTACTTCACCCCTTTTATTAAGTTACAGAGCAACCTTTCTGGCAAACCCTTAAACAGATGCTGCACATGAAAACCTGGTTTTATGATCAGCATTAGTGTACTAACAAAATGCATTAGTGGTTTTGAAAAATTAAAGGCAACACCCAATTTTCATTTCTGTCTGTCGTCTGTTTCTTTAGGAAATCATTGCTCTTTATTGCCAAGACTGTGGATTGTATTTTTTTTTTCTGTCAGCCTTTATAAAGTGATAATATTTTGAAAACATACAAAGTCTTTTTTTATTTCAGTTTTTTTTTATTTTCTGTTTTATCATTATTATTCTTTAAGACGATTTCCAAAATACTTTGACCTGCCTCTAACCAACCCACACTGTTGTCAAGAGTTTGTTCAGAACGACTTTAAAAGTGAGACATTCTCAGTCAAAAAAGACAAATAGACACAAAACAGTGCTGATGTCAAAATTTAATCCATAATAGTTTTTTTACTTGTTGATTTTCTGAATCCACTTCAGATAATATCTTATCAACGAGTAGTGGTGGCAGCTGTAGTCGTAGTTGCAGCTGTAGTTGTAGTTGTAGTTAGTTGGAGGAGGGCAAGAAGAAGCTGGGCAAGCTGTGAATTTGAAATTGAATTCTGGCCCTTCAAGAAAATCAGGAATGTTGTTACTAAGATACATACAGCATAGAACTGATGTTCATACATGGTTTTATTGGAGAAGATAGAAAACACTCACCTCATTTGAGTTAGAACCAGAGTTAGAGCGAACAAATCGCTGGTGCTCCATCTGTTAACAAAATAAAGAAATAAATTATAGTTACCATGTTTGCTATCGCCTCATGATATACATTATTGATGTTGAGTATGATGATATGACACTTACAGGTTGAGCCAGAATGAGGCCACTTTAGATAATATCTTATCAACGAGTAGTGGTGTCAGCTGTGTTTTTAGTTAGTTGGAGGAGGGCAAGAAGAAGCTGGGCCAGCTGTGAATTTGAAATTGAATCCAGTCCCTTCAAGAACATCAGGAATGTTGTTATTAAGACACACTCATACATCTTCTTGGAGAAGATTGAAAACTCTCACCTCATTTGAGTTAGAACCAGAGCTTGAGTCAGCAAATTGCTGGTGCTCTATCTGTTAACAAAGAAATAAATTATAGTTACCATGTTTGCTATCAACCCGGGCCGGTTGTTCAAACGTAATCTGATTGGATTTCGGTTATCAGATATGATCAGATCTTGAAAATGGGTAGTTCAAAATGGAAATCCGGATTCCAAAATCCACTTGGATCATGTAATCCAATCCTGGTTGTTATCCAGCTAAAACCCTTAGTTTGGGTTGTTCAAAACATTTGAGCAGAATCCAGATAACTTTGATCCAAAAAAGCAGGATTATCCTGATCCCAACAGAGGGCGGAATAGAACTTTTTATTCAGTGAATATGCTTATATTTGTATTTTGCACCTGACTTGTTTACCGTTACAGTGATAAAGTGGTTAACATAGGGACAGGCTCATATTAAGCCTTTCAGCATAGTAAAATAAAACGGTTAAAAAAAAAAACTAAAGTAAAAGTAAAAACATTATCATGTCCCCACGAAATAAACCCCCAAACAAATCCAGTAACAAACACAAATAAAATATTCAATTGTCCTGTTATTCATCACTGCATAATCAGTAAAGAACCTGTCAAAAAAAGAAAAATCTAACGACTTAATCCCTCACTACACGTCCCGTCTGTCCGTCATTCTGATAGAATGACAGAGGCTGGGCAGATGTCCACATGGAGCTACGTTCCATCATTAACATTGTCAGGAATGCAATGTTATGCAGGACAATACATTAGGGCTGGGCAATATATCGAGATTTTCAAATATATCGAGACTTTATCAGACGCAATATAGAAGGAAGCAATATCGTTTATATTGACATAGCTTGTTTTGAGTTAAAAGCATCTTTTCTTTTGCATTTTGCACAGCTGTATTTTTGTTATGGTCATTGAAAAGTATTTTAAATTTATTTTGTTTTAGGAGCAATTAATTTAATATAAAGATACTGTAATTTCAGTCAGCTGTTTTAATGCACATGTGCTGCTGATCCTTAATAAAAGTATATTTGGCACCAAAGGCTGTAAATTAGAACTGTCTTTTTGGTTACTTGACAAAAGAAATATAGAGATATATATCGTATATCGTGATTCAGGTAAAAAATATCGAGATAAAAGATTTGGTTCATATCGCCCAGCCCTACAATACATGCACGTATTATGTTACATGCTCCCGGTGGATCCACTTGCAAGGCATGCAAACCGTCTCTTCTACCTGTTGTTCTTCACATGGCTGGCAGCACACATTGATCTACATACTAAAAATCCAGATTTCATCCTGAAAAACGGGATTTTGGATCAGGGTGATCCAATTGCTTTGAACAACCGGGGTAAAAGTAAGCCGGATTATGTGATCCGCAATCCTGAAAAATGAGATTCCCAAATCCGGATTGCTTTTATCCGAATTAAAATTTTTTGAACAACCGGCTCCCCATGATATACATTATAAAAATAAATTAATTAACAATCACTGAAAATGATATTGAGAATGATAATATGACACTTACAGGTTGAGCCAGAATGAGGCTCAGGAGGCATCCAAGAACAAGCGTTACCTTCAGCATGGTTTCAGGGATCACAGCTGTTGTAACAGAAATTTTAAATTATTTCTTACATTAAAAAATTGTTAAATAAATATGAAGAAGTCCATTTTCATGTCAAAAATACTAAAATAAAGGATTTACATTGTTACCTTCAAGTCCTCACAGCTCTGTCTCATAGATGGACGAAGAGGTTGTTGGATCCATCTGAAATTTGACGTTCTCTTATATATCTTACAGGGGAAAAAAACTGTTGGGAAACTGCAATGGGAAATCTTCCAACTCCTTGTTTCAAGGTGTGATTAATGACTGGAGATTTAATCTACACAAAAGTATTTCATTATTATGTTGCACTCAATCATTTCTGACTTTTGTCAGAAATACAATGTTCTAATTTATTTTGTCATTTAAATTTACATTGACCTGCTTTTGTTTTGTTTTGTTTTTTTGTTTGTTTTTTTCACTCAGACATTATTATTATTATTATTATTTGGGTTTATTCTCTATTCTTTGGTCTTTACAAACTGTCCCACATTTAAATACCTGGGGGGTATTCCATGAACATAGCTAAAGAAACCCAGGCTGTATCGGGAAAGCCTCGCTAAGGCTCAAGCGTTCCACTAAAACATTTCAGCTGCATCTAGTGGAGGCTAATTTAAGACTTACATAGCCTGGCTATGTGGGAGGTTGACAAGTGGATGGTGGAAAAAGGTAGCTGGGAGAAAAAAAGAGCAAGCCGAGAGCTGTCATTTTCTCAGCAGCTGAACAAAGAATGCTGATGGAGATCAGTGACGTGCGGTGGGGTTCATGGCTGGTGAGGCACTGACTCCCCTGGAGTCAGATTTACGATTATAAGAATTGAAAAGAGCATCTTGTTTCACTATTCATCCAACAGCATGAAACTATGCCCTCTTGAGGTGAGGCAGAGCTGTTTTGCCCAAGGATCAGCCATCAAAGACCAATTTGGACACCCCTTAACTAGGGTCACACTGTCTCATTGATCCTAAATGTATGTGATTGATGACACATTTTGACTACACAGAATTTTAAAGAAAAAAAAATGACTGAAGCATGTTCAGAAATGCAAAATACTTTCTGATTATTAATCCACAGCATGGTTATTAGGACCATGTGTAAGCTATAAATTTCTGCATTGTACTGGCTAATAAGTTGCTGGGACACAGCGTGATATCTTGGAAAAGCCATCTCCATTTATTTGTGAGAACAAAGAAAAATAAATACCACAATGTAAAATCTGCCTGCTCCAGTTCCAATGCAAATAAACAGGAACCAAATTTAAGCTAGGAATGGAGAATCCTTAAACATCACTCCACAAACATCAGTATGCCACAACCTATTCTATTCTACTCTATTCTACAGTCATTTAGCAGACGCTTTTATCCAAAGCGACTTACATTTGAGAGGAAGAACAACACAAGCATGAATTCAAACAAGATGGGACGTCATAATTAAGTGATAGTCAGACCGCTTTTGAGTCCAGTTGGACCCAGGTGCTGTCATGTAGTGCTAGTGCAGTGCATATAATTTTTATTTTTTTTTTTATTTTTTTTTTTTAGTCATTTTATTTAAATACAGGATCACGATTTCATCAAACAATATCAACTAGGTCATAAGTGCATGATTTCATCACATAATATCAAATTGGGCATAAGTGCATGATTTCATCACACAATATCATCTTGGGCATAAGTGCACACAGCTTCTTCAGTACTTGGTTGAGCCAAAAAGCTGGACAAATCTTTCTGACTCATTTAGTTAAGCTAAATGTGGAAATGCTCCTTAAACAACTGAGTCTTTAGCTTGGTCTTAAAAGTGGATACGGACTCTGCGGATCGGACGGAGTTTGGTAGATCGTTCCACCACCGGGGAACAACAGAGGAGAAGAGTCTAGCTACTGATTTTGCGCCACGTTGTGGTGGGAGCACTAGGCGTCTTTCGCTGGTAGAGCGTAAGTTTCGAGAGGGAGTGTAGCTCTGGATTAAGGAGTGAAGGTAGACCGGAGCCGTTTGGGTTATTGTTTTGTAAGCCAGAAGCAGAGCTTTGAATTTGATGCGTGCTGCAACTGGAAGCCAGTGAAGAGCAATTAGCAGCGGAGTGACATGAGCTCTTTTGGGCTGGTTGAAGACCAGACGTGCTGCTGCGTTCTGGATCATCTGCAGAGGTTTAACTGAGCATGCAGGCAGGCCAGCCAGTAAGGAGTTGCAGTAGTCAATGCGTGAAATGACCAGAGCCTGGACCAGGAGCTGGGTCGTGTGTTCAGTCAGGTAGGGTCTGATCCTCCTGATGTTGTAGAGAGCAAATCGGCAAGACCGGGAAACCGAGGCAACATGGTCCTTAAAGGTCAGCTGGTTGTCTACCATGACACCAAGATTCCTGGTAGAAGATGTAGGCACTAGTGTGATTGAGTCAAGCTGCACACTTATCTGTGGCGGTAAAGAAGGACTGGCTGGGAAGACAATAAGCTCAGTCTTGGACAGATTTAGCTGAAGGTGGCGATCCTTCATCCATGCAGAGATATCAGCAAGGCATGCTGATATTCGCATTGAGACGGTTGTGTCATCAGGTGGGAAAGAAAGGAAAAGCTGAGTGTCATCTGCATAGCAGTGGTAGGAGAAACCATGAGAGCTAATGACTGCACCGAGTGAGGAGGTGTATAGGGAAAAGAGAAGAGGGCCGAGCACCGAGCCCTGAGGCACCCCTGTTGTCAGCCCATGTGATCTGGACACGCCCCCTCGCCAAGATACTTTGAATGATCTCCCTGTGAGGTAGGATGTAAACCACGAGAGGACAGATCCTGAGATGCCAAGCTCTAAGAGTTTGGAGAACAGTATATGATGGTTGAGAGTGTCAAAGGCAGCCGACAGGTCCAGCAGTATAAGGACTGAGGATTGACCAGTGGATCTGGCAAGCCGTAGGGAATCAGTAACTGACAGGAGAGCAGTTTCAGTAGAGTGACCTTGCCTATATCCAGATTGATATGGATCTAACAGGTTGTTGTCCTGGAGGAACTGTGAGACCTGACTGAAGACGGCACGCTCTAGTAATTTAGACATGAATGGAAGCAGTGAGACCGGCCGGTAGTTTTCAACCTGGGCTGGGTTGAGTGTGGGTTTCTTCAGCAGCGGGGTAACCCGAGCTTGCTTGAAGGCAGAAGGAAAGACACCGGATTTAAGAGAGGAGTTGATAATATGAGTTACTGCAGATTTGACTGTAGGTAAAATGCTCTGCAGGATGTCAGAGGGAACAGGATCAAGAGGACAGGTTGTGGGTTTTGAGCTGACTAGAAGTTTAGAGACTTCGTCCTCATTTAGAGAGCGGAAGGAGCATAGTGAGGCACCAGTAGCTGGTTTGGTAAGGCTGAGTTGGTCAGGCTCAGTGAATTGGTTACTGATGGTAGCAACCTTTTCAGTGAAGTAGGAAGCAAACATTTCTGCAGTCAGCACAGTGGGAGGCTGAGCAGGTGGTGGAGATAGAAGAGAGTTCAACGCCATGAACAGTTGTCGTGTGTTGGGAGCATTGCGGATCTTGTTCTGATAAAAGGTTATCTTGGCCGCCTTTAGGCTGGATGTGAAAGTTACAAGTTTTTGCTGGT
Source organism: Melanotaenia boesemani (assembly GCF_017639745.1). Lineage (NCBI taxonomy): Eukaryota > Metazoa > Chordata > Actinopteri > Atheriniformes > Melanotaeniidae > Melanotaenia > Melanotaenia boesemani. The sequence continues at coordinate 15,343,447 of NC_055685.1, forward strand.
ACTCAGACAAGTCAGCGTGCTCTTTTGATTTGCGCCACTTTCTTTCTGCCGCCCTGAGTCCGGCTCTGTGATCCCTTAGAGCCTCTGTGAGCCATGGACTGGGAGGGTTTTGTCTGGCTGGTTTTGACACCAGAGGACAGAGTTTGTCCAGAGAGGAGGCGAGAGAGGAGCAGAGTGTTTCTGTAGCCTCATTAACAGACAGTAAGGAGAACCTTACAACCTTCATATCATTACATAGAAAAACTTATTGTTTCAATGGTGAAACAAACAAAAAAGGTTCAAACGGAAAGTAAAAGAAACAACAGGATGGGTTGGGGTGAAGAAATAGTCAAATGATGATGTCACCCACATTTCCTACTGGAGAATTGTATAAATAGGGGAGGGGTACAGGACCCAAAGGAATTTAGTAACATCCAAGAAGAAGAAACTGGGAAGGAGGGGTTTAAATCTTAAAGTGAAACTCAATTAGTAATCCTGTCAAGTATATCAACACTGTAATAGATCGAGTGTAGTAATAACCAAAGTTATGCAAGTTAGGCACGCTGTGATAGGTTATAAAAAGAGAACTTGGCAGTGATGACCTAAAAACAAAGCTCTGACAAACTCAGAGACTTCCAGTTTCACAGTAAGTAAACAGGCCCCCAGAATGACTGTTTGTTTGTAAGGATTAATTCAATTGAATATACAAGACATAATTTTATGTTTTTGTGTGTTTATTTGTTTGTTTTGTTTTTGTTTGTTGCTGTCTTCAGACATCACCAAAATGTGAAAATCATGCTCTCCATCATCATTCAAACGCAGTTTTTTTTTTTTTTTTTTCAGTATATGGTTGTATTCAAACACAGTTTATAGTTTTTTTTTTTGTTGTTGTTGTTTGTTTGTTTTTTGTGCATTGCTTTTTTGTGATTCATTTTGTTGAGTTGTTTTTCTTTGCTTTTTGTTTGAGCAGGTTTTTTTTACATTATTTGGCGTCAAACTTGAAGCAATCTTCAGCACATTTGCTGATATTTCTGTAGCTTTAGAATTCAACGTTAAATTACAAATTTTCTTATTACATTTTTTAATTATTCTTGGGGAAGAAGAAATTTATAGAACCAGTAGAGTTCTATAGTAGAGTGGTATCACAGACCTCCAACAAGGCATTGTAAAAAAAAAAAAAAAAAAAATCCAGTGGTTGAAATTGTCCCTATCTCCCATATTGTAGAATCCCTTCAATCCAGGGATCCAGAGGGTGATTTGGACTACCACCAAAACTAATCACTTTTTTCTTATTTCATTTCTGAGATTCCTTGAACACTTGATCAAAATCCTTACATAGCTTTTTGAGTTATGTTGCTGACTGACAGACAGTGCATGAATACACAACGGCTGCCTTGGTGGAGGTTAAAAGCTGTCCAGTGAAGGCACTGAAAGAGCAAAAGTAACTCACTGTTGACAACACTTTGATTTCTCAGTCAAACTTGATTTTTTCATTCTAAATGGCGCTGTCAGTGACAATAGTTTGGTGTGTGTGCTTATTTATTTATTTATTTTATTATATTGGCTTTTGTTGAAATCTAGCTATAAACAAATTAGATGAAAACTGTTAGATTTCTCTGAATTCTTTATTGAACATGTAAAAACAAAGCACAAGATTCAGTGTATGGCCAACACACTCCTATGGATGCTTTTGTTTCTTGGGTGACATCTAAGGCTCAAACAGGAAAGGGAAGTTGGGGTTACCCTAGAGGAGAAAGAAAACAGATTATCACACACACAGTCATTTACAAATGATTCCGTGTTAGAATGCGTGCAATATGTAAACGCCTTAAAATCCCACCTCATCATTCCCAGGACCAGTTGTGTCACCACGAGGATCTGGAGGAATTGTAGTAGACTCTCTCTGTGTGCCAGCTGGCCATGTCTAAGATTGATTATAGTTAGAAAAAGGTACAAAAAGACACAGAAGTCAATAAACATGATGCATTTTTTCCCCTTTTCTCACTTTGTAGATTCAATTAGGACAAGAGAGAAGAAAAAACTCACCTCCGTCTGCAGCTTTGGCTTGAAACCCTGCTGTAATCAGGTGATGTGCATAAAAATTAGGTGACACAACTTAAAAAGTACATGTATACACAAATATTAATATAAATAATATCATAAACAAAGTGAAAAAATCATGTAAGCATTAGCTGTACAACAATATTCATTACTCAACAGCATCAAAGGTTTGGTGAGTAGACAGTGAGGTCAGAATAGCAGACGGCTGTCATTGCTACACACTCACCACATCCACACTATGACTCAGTGTCTGCAGGTATGTTATTATCTTTAAATCCTGCCTTTGAGTCATCATTGTTTGTAGAAGCTCTAACATTAACTCAAAGTGGCACAAGTGCTTCACAGGAAATCTCTGAATTTAATCCCTTCAAATGTTTTGTCCACAGTGAATATTTTCCCATTAGTTTGCTTTACTTTGTGCTTTGTTGTGTTTTTCTTCTTGTTTTGAGATAAAGTAATAAAAGAACCAATATCTTTCGGGTTTTTCTTTTCTGTTTTTGTTATATTTTTTTGTTTGTATCAGTAAGCACAGAGAACCTCAGAAATTGTGTCTGTACTTCAGGTTGTATTTTTGTGTCTGACCTGCAGTGGGAGCTGTGGTTTCTGTGTGGTTCTCTGCGGGTTCTGCTGTCCATTGTTGGGTTGCAGCACTGCAGTATTCCTCTGCTGGGGATAGCCATAAGGTGATACAAAATAAGGGGATCCCTGTGGATGACAGGAACGATTAAACAATGATGAGCTACTTAACAAACGAAGTGACACTGGTGAGCATGTCAGATTGTTGGACTTCATACCTGCTGCCTTTGAAGCTGTTGAAATCCCAGAAGCTGATACATAAGGTTTGGATACATCTGAAGAAGATTTAAAGAGTTATCATCTCCTCCATATGATTGTGATGAGCCTTGCAATAGTTGTTGTAGTATCACATTGTAATTACCCAATGTTATTGTCATCTTTGTAGGTTGTTTTCTTACCTGCATGGGGTATGTAGCATCCTGCAGGACATTAGGATTGTTGGGATCCTGTTGTTGTCCAAGTTGCTCTTGCTGTCCGTTGGGAAAAAACACAGGAGGAAGCTGGTTGCCCTGGCTAGGGAGCAACAGTTGTGGGCCCTGGGGACCAAAAGGACCCGCCACTTGAGGGTTCAGATTTACCACCTGTGGGGTGAGCAATACCTCAGGCTGCTGCTGCTGCAGAACATACTGGGGTAATAGTGAGGAGGCCTGAGGAAGAAGCAGGTATACTGGGCAATTTTTATATTTTCCCAAGCAAACATATAAAAGAAATGCAGATAGCTAAAGTCTTTAGCATTTTTTTTTTTTTTTTTGCACACAGCCCATACCTGAGTTTGTCCAAGAGCTGCAAGAGTTAATCCATTGAGTCTTAGGATCTAAACACAAAAAAAGGGTTGCATGAGGTGATCAACATTATTGTTAAAATGACAAGAACTCTCAGCAGAAGGCATCCAGCAGACATGAAAGCTTAAGCTGGGATTTACCTCATTGCTATTGCTTGCAATAATTCCAATTTGCACCTTAAAGAAAACATTAAAAATTATTTATCTGCAGTTGCTGATGACATACAAATGTACATGTTCGATAAAGCAACAAGATGTAACTCACTGGCAAAGCAAAACTTGTCCTTAAGACACAAATCAACAGAAAGGCCGTTTGCAGCTTCATGGTGTCCTGCAGTAAGTAGAAATGTGCCATTGTTGGAAGAAAAATCACTCAGACTGTGCACAGGAAAGACAAACCTACGGATGTTTGTTACAAAATTTTACCTACAGCAAGAAGTTCTCATCACATGTACAAAAACTAAACTTCACAACAGTATTCAGAAGTAGTTATAAACAGATGGGTTGCACTTTTAAACGAGTTCTCATCTGTAGTTTACTGATAACCATGTGCTTACACACACACGGTGCACCCATAACAGAAAATAACAAGTCACAAGACCATCTCATAGAACAGGACAATATGAGCACACTTATGCGACTGTTCTTAAGCAAATAGAAATTAATTATAACTATGATTGTTTTTTCCAACAGCCATCAGTTCATATAATTTGCCTAAACTTCCTAATTTCTGAACTGTTTAGCAAGACCAGAGAAGCATTCAGTCAGTTAGACACAATACGCATAACAAGTTCAGCTCACCGTTTCTCTTCTCTCTTTACCTTCCTGTTTCTGCCACTTCACCTTGTCCACGGGCCTTTTAAATTCTCTATGTGCAGCCTGTTGTAGTCCACCAACAACTCATCCAGACAATATGTGGTCAAAGTGACAGACATTTCTTGCGGTAACAGAACCAGACACTGACAACACAAGACTGGTAAGTATGTCATTAAGTGTAAGTCATGTCTCTAAACACCATGTCACGCTCTCTGTCAACTTGTTCACGAGTCTGAAGATTGTTAATCTAAAACTTTGTACATTTTCCACAAATTTCCTCCATATCATTACTGTTGTTTTGTTTGTAGTCAGAGTATTTAACTGGATGAACTTTCACAACATACTTTCAATGTGCTCCCTAATATAAAGTTCATGTGCATTTGTTAACACTTGGGTGTGTAATTATGAGACCTCATGATCAACAAGAATTTTAGCATGTCATGAGAAAAAAAGAAGAAAAACAGGAGTGGGAAGCTTATGATCAGACATTTGTCACAGGTTGTTCATCATGCTCAGACTGATGTTAGCTTCTAATTAGCAAAGTATTTATATAAATGGTTGACTGTTGGTCTGACAATGATGGGTAAACAACTTGGAAAACTTGCAACAGAGAAGCTGCATTGATTGTGTAATAATTCAGATGTATATGATGGTTGTTTTGATTTGCATCCATACTTTTTAGAGATATTTTTTACTTCATTGGTTCACAAAGAATTAGCCATGGTTAAAATAACAGGAAAGCTTACACTTGTATGTGCCCATTAGGTGCTTTTTATAAAAATCATTTAAACATGTCATAACAGTAAAAGCACATATGCCACTAATCATGGATCTTCCTTATTTAAGTACCCACCATGGCAACCAGCATGTACTATACTAGGAATAAGTTTTCTGCATTTTGATTGTACCATCCTAAACATTTTTTTTCTTCTGCTGTCAGTCTACATATGATGTTGCAAAAGAACAATGCAAAAGTAAGTTTTTGGTGGTGTCTGGTTTATGCTCAGTTGTGGTGGGAGATGTTAGGCTACAGTTCAGGGACTGTGCATTTTTAAGAGAGAAACTCTAAATATAAAACAGCTGTATTAAATAGTATCTATGTCTCTCTTTAAATGCAATAGAGTGAATGGCAAAACTATATAAAAAATAATCTGGTTTACATAAGTGTTTGCTATGGTACTTGAAGCTGAGCTCTGTTTCCCATTATAGCACTAAGAAAGCACATGCTTTAGCTCAGAGTGAAAACTAAGCCACTAGGTAGAGACCATTATTTGGAGAGCGGGAAAAGGTGACATGTGTCAAGGCATAGATTTAGGAAAGAAAATTTTATAACATTAAGGTATGAAAGTAGCATCTATTATTCTAAAATGGAAGAAACCACTAACAGACTTTCCAGATCTTCACGTCCAGTCATAGTTCTTTACACAGTACAAAGGAATCTGAATGATGAGGGTAAATCTGTTCAGATGACACAAAAGATTGATTTATTAGGACATAACTCTCTATGTATGTATGGAGGGGGAGTGGCGACCTGTCCAGAGTGTCCCTTGCCTAGTAGTAGCTGGGATGAGCTCCAACAACCTGATGCACACTGCCAAGAAATCACATAGATTCCTGAGTAAAAACTCAGAGAAGGTTTTGGACTGGCTCAGCGTGGGTATGCACCCACTTTCAGTATAGAGCATTTCTAGTGAGATCTGTCCCCATGCTGACAAGAAAAATAGTAGAAATCTCTAAAGTTTTGCTTAACTTGTATGATAATTCCCAATAAGACTTGATGCTGTCAAGAGCAAGTACCAGCTGAATGTTATGGTTTATATCTGTTATGCAACTTTTTGTTGTTGTGTTTAATTTATTGTTGTGTAGTAGTGTGTGCTATGTGCTGTTCTGAGTATTATCCACTAACTTCTTTTATTCTGTGTCATGTGTTGTGCTTATCTGAAAACATTTAATCATTTTGCAGCTCTTTCTCCTTTAGATGGCAGCAGAGATCCTCTGGAAATGATACATTAAGCACTTTAAATTAATAAGATCGCCCAGCTTCTAAACTGATGTGAAAGAAGACAAAAAGCTTTGATTTTGAGTAGAATTTATTTATTAGAAGGCCATCATGAATTCACTGATTTCATTTCAGCTGTAGCAGCTCTTAAAACACAAGCATAAAGTGTAGCATGCGCCATCGTGTTGTGGATACAGAAATAAATCACGGATGTCATGATTGAGATATTTTAACTGCATGATGTTAATAATTCAGATGATTATTGTCTTCGTTACATGGGGGTACTGTTGTTGACTCAGGAGCTGGAATCTGAGGACAAAAGGAAGGCATGAATTATTAAAAATGGTGTCTTTAGTTGTTGTTTCTAGCAAAACAGGCTAAAACACACACAAATAAATACAGTACAAATAGTTTTAGCCAATACGTTTACATGTCATTTGATCACTCACCTGAGTGTTCACAGTAGTCTTCAGGGTGTTTTCAGATTTCAGAGTCTGGCGCTGGGAAAAACCAGAGCAAATTTAAGTTTAGTTTTAATTTATGTAACACATTATCACAGTCAATGTAAATATTCATTTATCATCTCCTACCCTGAATCTCCTGAGTGGATCAGGCTGAACTGGAGGTTGCTGTTGCACAGCACCACCTGCCATCCCCTAAACAAAGATAGTACCAGAGGAAAATTGAAGGATTATATGTTTACTTAACCAGTAATAAAGAAATGTTTTCAGAAAACGAGTGGGTACCATCTGAGGTTGCTGAGGAGGATTCATTTGGGCCATTTGTGGAGCACCCATGAAAGGAAGCTAGTAGTAAAGAAGAAAGAAAGAACTCATGTTACTTTTTTTTAAGCGTTAAACAGCACTTTGTGAGTTTTGTACAGTTCTGACGACTACAAGTGGTTACCATCTGAGGTTGCTGAGGAGGATTCATCTGAGCCATTTGTGGAGCACCCATGAAAGGAAGCTGGTAGTATAGAAGAAAGGGAGAAATCATATTACTTTTTTCTCCTTTTTTTAAGCGTTAAACAACACTTTGTGAGTTTTGTGCTATGACCACTACAGATGGTTACCATCTGAGGTTGCTGAGGAGGATTCATCTGGGCCATTTGTGGAGCACCCATGAAAGGAAGCTGGTAGTATAGAAGAAAGGGAGAAATCATGTTACTTTTTTCTCCTTTTTTTAAGCATTAAACAACACTTTGTGAGTTTTGTGCTATGACCACTACAGATGGTTACCATCTGAGGTTGCTGAGGAGGATTCATCTGGGCCATTTGTGGAGCTCCCATGAAAGGAAGCTGGTAGTAAAGAAAAAAGACAGAAATCATGTTACTTTTTTCCTCTAACCTTTTCTTACAGCATAAAGCAACATTGCATGAGTTTTGTGCTATTAGGACCATTACAATATGTGTTAAACTAACTGCATTGACTGCTGCTGCAGGGAACACATTAGGGACAGGAGCTCGAAGAGCTAAGGCGGGAACTCCAGGTACAAACTGTAAGAGGAAAATGCAGTTTATTGTTACTATTATATACTGATGATATATTGAATAATACTGAGACATGATTTTCTATGTAATCAAATGATGACCTGAAGGACTAACCTGAGCAAATGGGGCCTGCCCAATCAAACCTACTCCACCACCAGCCATCAAAGCTGGGTTTAGACCTCCACCTATCATTCCATTGAGCATTCCTGCATTCATAGCTGCCAACAGCCTCGCCGTCTGCATGGAGCAGGAGAAAGTGTTTTATACTAGCTTAGACCTTATTTGGATCACCATGTTCAACATGCATAAATTTAGAAGCTAATTCCATCTCACCTTGCCTCCATTGACCTGCAATGAATAAATAGAGAAGATGTTACAAAGCAAATAAACACACAAACAGATTTACAGATAGACTGTACTCACAGTGGAGATAGTTGCTACAAATGCAACAAAGAGAAGAAACTTCATTTTGCAGCTTGAAACCTGTGAAAAGTGCTCTTGTTTCAAATATTGGAGGACAACAGTAACTCTCTGTATTTCCAACACCTTTTTATCAGTCCCAGAGATTATTATCAGCCAATTAGAGAGCAGCCTGACCTTTTCAAATACCATGTTTGTCACCTGTGTGTCACAGCAACTTGTTGTATGACATCTTCTTTTTCAACAATACTAGTTTTAAAGAATTGTAAAGCCATGTTCTGCCGTTTTTCAAAAACTTAACCATGTTCAGTCATCTCACATTGTTCTTAATGCACCTGAGCGACCACAAAAAATAACTGAATGATTCAGTGTCTTCGGGTGGGTCTGTGGAGGTTTGTGGAAGCTACAGACTTAAAACCAGTATAAACCCTTTAAATGTTGCGGGTTGTGGTTAGAGGAGGAAAACAACTGACATCATCATCAAGTGCTTTTGTAGATTAGACCGGGACAAACATAATCTGAAATCAAATATAGCAAAAGAAAAAAAAAGTGGTTACTTCAGGAAAACTGCTGACTGGAAATGACATTCATGTCTTGGGTACAAATTTGATGATGTTGCTTGCTGCTGTTTCATGATAATCATAACAATAAGCTCTATTTGTAGAGCACTTTCAAAACTTTGTTTCACAGGTTTTGTAAAAAAAATAAAAAAGAAAAGAAAATATTAAAATCCAATGTCTTTTGGTACTAGATTAATCCTAACTGGGAACAAGTAGGAGTCCAGCTGAGGTTGTGACTGGGCTCACAGCATGCAAGGAGGTCTATGATGTAGGTTAGAGCCATTTAAAGGCTCAGTAATTAAAAAGAAACAAAAAAGTTTTCAATTGATTCTTTATTTTCACTTGTTGCTAGTGCAGAATTTGTTGAAAGCCTTACAGCCAAATTTGAAACAAACTAGAAGCAGAAGATGAACCCGAATACCAGGAATTATCAAAGTCAAGAAATAATGAGATTAGACCATTAGTGAATCCTCCAGATTGCTTTAAGATATATATTTTTCAATTTACACAACATATCATATTAAAGTAAACAAGATATTATTATTTGATGATTTTGATATCTAAACTAAGCCCAGAGTCTAAATATTTTTCTCCAAGTCCCCAGTTTGAAGGAACAAAAGGAATAAAAAGTGATTTGGAGTCATTGAGCCAGAGAAAGATCCATGGCATCCAGCATTTGATGTAGAGAATCAAAGGTGGAAGAGTTTCACAGTGTCACTGCCAGTCAACGGGACAAGTGTTTCTATGTGTTCTTCATGAAGTAGAGTTATTATTATTTTATCTAAGTGAATATTTTAAATAAAGTTCCACAGGCACTATAAATAAATAAAACCGTTGAATTTTGGGAGCTCAGTGTCTTACTGCCGAGCCCAGATGTTGACAAGCCTTCTGCTTTTTGTCTTTTTTGGGGGGGAAGGGAAGACGCCTGGTTTTATAAAGTATTTATAAGTAATCTGCAGATAAAAACAATCAGAAACTTTACTTTGCAAATGCTTTATTTAGGATTTTTCAACTGACAGTTACATGGACTGGGTGGATTTTACTATTGACCTTTATTGTGTGGACAGACCTTGTTGCAAAACCCACACTGTAAAGGTGACAAATTAATAACTGTACAACATAGTACATTATGCAATGTAACAATCAAATCTCTATCCAATTTCCGCAGGTTAAATTTGGGTGACAACGTTTATTCTCTTTTACCATTATCTGAGTAGATGTTAGAATTCAGACTCTCCAAAGTGAGAGTATTCTGAATGCTATTTACCGCTTTTAAAACATTAGTTACGCACAAAATCCAGCTTCAAAAACTTTGAATATCCCTTTACAACAGGCAAGGACGTGCACTTACAATCTTCAAAGTGACAACATCGTTGAGACCAGACAGGTATATTCTATTAATGTTGAATAATAAATCAGTGATAAAATTATCTTTGTCATCCAGGTCATTATGGGTTGAGGCAGTTAAATCATTTTCACAGAAGCCAGAAGTTGACTTGGCATCAAAAGAAAAGCAGAACTGGAGATAACACAAAGTTAAAATACTTTCCTCAGGCATAAATGGTGGCCTGATTTTAACTTGTGATGAGGCTCTAATTTAATCAGACTTTCCTCCACACAAGTCTGAAGGCAAACACACAAACCTGGACCATGTTTAATCTGCTTTTTTTTTTTTTCTCAACATGTTTGGAACCATTACAATCATTCCCTGGGTGGTTGGCTCATTACTTTGTCTCACTCTGAGGCTGTCTGGGCAGCCCACAGCAAAGCAGGTAAACACCATGTGCGAAGTCTGCTCTGGGGCTTTAATTACACGCCTTCATGCCATTCCAGTTTAGAAACATTAGCTTTTTTTTCATTTATTTATGTTATAAAACATAATATTTCTTGATGTGAATAGAATTATATCCTCAACTAGAAAGTTTAAATATCCACCTAGATTTTCTATTTTAATTATATCACAGGCTTTAATCAACAAGATTCAAGAACTCGGGGAACTGAGCAATGATGTAAATCTGAAATGTTTTCAAGTTTGAAGCCCCAAATTACCATAATTCAAGTTGGCAGTAAACTGTAAATAGATGTTTGAGTATATTTTTACCAGTCTCTTACACAAAAAATAACAGCAATCTTGGGAGCTGCACCCATAATGGTAGTTGATTTTATACAGTGTTATGTGCACTTAGATGTATTTTGGATAACAGATAATGTATGTTGTTAAATAAAGAAATGAACAAGGTCACAGCTCAGTTTTCAGTGGTTTATTTTTTATTAGTTAAGATGACAATGAGGTACATGAACAGCCAGCAATAGGGCCTGTAAGCAAGATGTAGGAATAAATCATATTACATCTGTCAGATCTGTATTGTCTTGTTACAGTTGTTCCTCCTGTGTGTCCATCCCAGAACATTCTTCCTCCTCCTCTTCAGCAGCCGCAGCCTTCATCGGGGGAGACTGTGTTCTCCTGAGACGAGCTGACACTGAGCGCTGAAACCTCACTATTCCCCTTGGCTTTCCACCAGCAGCAGCAGCACCCGGCTGGTTATTTAGTCCGGCCACCGAGATCAGCTGCACTTGGCCAGGAGTCAACACGGCAGGTTGAGGGTCTGGTCCAGCATTATTCTGCGGCAGCGCCACAAACAGCATGGTTGTCCCACCACCAGCTTGCTGAGCCATCTGCCCTGGTAGATTTCCAATGGCTCCACCAAGAACAGTCCCACCTTGCTGGAGAGCTGTAATGGGAATCAGCTGCTGCTGTGGAGCCTGACCTAAAGGGTTCCCAATTGGCTGGATGAACAATGACCCACCAAGTTGAACTAGCCGTGCCAGAGTGGCTTCACCAATCAGTGGAACCCCGTTCTGAGCCCCAGCGTTGGCACCATTACCAGCTGCTCCTGCTGCTCCTCCATTCTTATTGGCTCCCCCCTTGAGAAGTGCCTCGGCACTTCCTGAAGACACACCACCTTCCACCACAATAGCCAGCACCTGAAAGATAACCCACAGTATGCAGGACATGTTTTATTTGAGTGACAGCAGGCTGCAGACAGGTGAACACCTGCTTCTTACTTTACTTATATAGAGAGCCTCAGATTCAGTGATAAACTACAGAGGTCCAATCAGAATGCAACACGTTATCTCAAAACAAGTCAGTGTAATCTTCATGACTAAGTTATTTTTTTCTTCTTTTTTTATTTGGCTTTGTTGCCTTATAGATGGTCATTATTTAGGATTAAGTGGCAAACCAAAACCATGTAGGAGTGACTTGCACTTTCCAAAACCATGTAGGAGTGACTTGCACTTTTAAACCTATTCCTGCCAGTGACATAACATCTATGTCAAGAAGGCAAACAGGAACAATAAATAAAAGAGCATTTAAACTACAAACTCGTTTGGGCACAAAAGGGATCCATTCATAAGATGCAATGACTTTATTTCAGAATATTAAAGGAACACAAGTCATCATTAATAACATGACACACATAAATATTCTATGTGATCAAGTGAACTTTTAGTTGTCCATAAGATTTTAATTGGCGCTTTAATGGAAACATTTTCAGGATTTGCTACCAAGTTAAACATTTACTGATTTACAGGAGTAGTATAACACAAGGGAACTAAACCTTCATGATTTATAGAGTAATTCAGGCATAAATCAAACAAACCATAGTTCTTTTCAGGCCTGGCATTGCATGCTGTGTGACATCTTTTCTATTAAAAAGCTTTAGTAAACTTTCCCCAAGTTTGGAATGCATTAGAAAACAGTTTCTGAATTAACTCTGCTACATTCTAACAGTTTAATCTAAAATACAGGTCACCAATTGAAATGTCCAAGCGTACTCTGTCACAAGATAACAATAACCAACACTTGTCTTAAAAAGCAGGAGGTAATTTTTTTTTTTTTTTTTTTTTTTGTATCTGTAATTGTGTGTAGTAACATTTCAACACAATATCAAGAGCCAGATGGTTCAAAGAGCGGCTTCGCTAAGCTTGCGTGGGAGATGAGGTACAAAATCCATCTCAGAAAAGCAGGTTGACATCCATATCATCTGTGGAGAGAAAGGTTGTATAGAATTAGAGGTGTATCATTATTACATTACAGTGTTTATTGTCAGTTAGTTGAGACAATACTCTAATTTTAACATCTGTTTAAAGAAATAAATCTTCAGCAAATGACAACAACTGCCTTGGAAATCCTCAAAATCCACACATATATTTTACACAAGTCCTTTGTCCCTTGAAACAGTATTAAAGGTTGTTTGTTTGGCTGCTTGATCCACAGTATGTAAATATAAATGGCTCATTCCAAGACAATAAAAAGTTATTTGAGTAAAGTGATTAGATACCAATAGAAACATAGTTTTTAATTATTCATTCATTATCAGCACCGCTTTGTTTATTAAGGGTCATGGATCAGCTGGAGCCTAACCCAACATTTTTAGCAGGTGAGAGGCAGGGTACACCCTGGAAGGGTCATCAGTCCATCACAGGACCAACACAGAAACAGACAAACAATCATTCACACACACACTCACTCCTCCCCCAAGCCAAGGCTCAAACCAGTGATGCTAACCACCACATCACGATGGACATAAATTATAAAATACTTAATTATGGTTACAAAATAATCATGGTCAGGATTGAACTACATTATTTTTATATATGAGCATCACCCACACAGATATCACTTTGCTTGTTGTTGCAACTGTTAACTTCAGTTTTTACTAATCACCTGCGATTACTGCCACAACCACCAGAGGTCACATATTTAACACACATGAAAGCCGATTTGGTCTCTTTAAATAAATGCTAAACCAAACAGCTCTATTTTTTTTTTTTTTTTTTAACTAATTTAAGGATTTACTTGGTTACATTTCAAAGGTATCGAATAATAATTTAAAGACATGATGCTCCTCTCACCATTTCTGATACCAAAACAGGAGGTCCACTCTTTAAAGGACACCTGTTTGTCTTTGTCGGCATCACATTCCTGGAAGAAGAGAGAGGTGCAGTGTTCCATCGGCACCAGGGGGACACGGAGTGGAGCCAGCTCCGAGTGAGACAAGTACCTGCAGAGAGAGTGAGCAACATGCAGTGTACATGATCACTGAGCTATATGTGTCTTGATATGCCAGACATGTATGTTCTTTTACTTAAGGATTGCTCTAATGTAAAAAAAAAACAATCTAACAAATTTTTACTTTATTTTTTCAGGTACTTTCTGCCTGTACTACACAAAATTACTGAACATTTTTATTTTGCATTTATTTGAAAGTTTTAGCTACCTTTAAATTAAAATTCCTGTTCTTAAAAAATGATTAGCTATGAACTGAAATGAAATTGTTTTAAGAACATTTTTAAAATATTTTCAGAACCCTAAACCAGTTAAGTAATTACTGGAGAAAATAATGGTCAGATCCAAAAGAATTAGTGTCTTATAGACATATAAAATGAAGTCTTGCTTTTAAAATTGCTTTTATGTCTTAGAAATTTAAAAGGAAAATTGTCACTGTGTAAATCATTCTGCACTGAACACTTTTAAAAATTTCTAATAACATTTTATAACAATACTTCCACATAAATGATATGTATTTTTACTCCACAAGTATTTTTATGTGTGTCAGTTGATGATGAATAAATAATATCTATTAGCAATCTGTTAAATGTCAGGCTGCATTTATACAGTGGAACGTTTCAAGTAAAAAAAGTATGGTAAAGTTTTCTGACTGGAGGATAAACATGACACAATTCAAGATTTTTCCTTGAGAAAAACTTATTCTGTGTTTGATTTGGTTTCTAAAACCAGCAAAATCATTTTAGATTATTCTCTATACAAATGATAAAAATGTACCTGTCAGAAGGGTGCTGGTCTAGCTGAGCAAACTGCCAGTGTACTGGATAGATGTACATGTTATAGTTCTTCTCAAAGTCTTGTGTAAGCAGTTCAATGGAGTGATCACCAGCATGAAGGCGCCGCTCATTCTCAAAGATTTTCTTCACCTAGAGGATGCAACATAGCAGAAATATGTTGTCTGACTGACAGATTGCAAACAACCAGTTCCTAGTAATAATGCACCATTAACCTGCAGCTAGTTCTGAGAATTTTCCTGAGGCAGAATACCTCAGTCTTGCGTACATTTAAAACATAAAAAAGACAACATGATGCTTGTTTTTGCTATTTTGCATGAAGCATCAGCAATACGGTTCAAAACATTCCCCTGAAATTCACATGGTGCTGATTCTGTGCTATAAATACCTAAAAAAAAAGCTGCAACATTACATTGATTTTATCAGAAAAACAGCATTTGCTTGTCTGAGTTTACTTTAATTCCTAATGAAGTGCTTCACCCTGCATATATTTAAATGGGCTAAAATATATCTAAGATTTAGGCCACTGATGTTTGAGAAGTCCAGCTCCAGCAACTGGTAGATTTAAATATACTTTTAATAATCATCTGAGTTTTCTGTCTTACTCTAAAACGCTGTTTTGGGGTAAGGAAGCCAGGGGATGCAGTATCCTGCTCATAGAGCTGCAACAGCACATTTTTCAGCCAATCCCTCATTCGTAGAGGGAACTGGAGCAACTCGGATTCCACACATAATGGTATCACTGAAGAAGACCAGGACAGAGAGCAAGAGAGAAAATGGTCAGTTTCTTCTTCCATCAAAGTTAAAAGCTGTCACTTAAACAATAGGTTATAATCAGACAGTGATTTACATTTGCATGGGCCAGTGTAGTCCAAATGAAGTCTCTGGCCTTTCTTGGTCCCCTCCAAGTTGCATTTAGTTGCAAATAATTCACATGATGTATCATACGTTTTGTTGTCTGTCCCGCAAACCTAAATGGAAACAAAACTGTTTATATAAACAAAAGCCAAACTTCCCAATCGAGTCATTAGCCAGTTGCACTTATTTATACTTACACGATCAAATTCATTAACACTTGGTGGGCATTCTGACGGTACCTGGCACACACAGCCTGGCTTACCATTGGCATCCAGTTTACATGTTTTTCCACGCTTGCAACGGAAATTGTTACAAGGATCTAGAAGAATAAAAAAAGTTACCTCTAAATTATAACTTTTATTTATTGTTTAAAAGATTTAAATAGTTTGTTTTCCAGACTGGTTTGGTCTTCTCTTCTAGTGGAAACCACTGAGCTATGAACACCCACATCATCCTCTACATTCCTTTGTCATTAGAGCTGGGGTAGTGATTAAATACAGCTTGATCTTGCTTATTCACTCCTTAAGCCTGCAGAGCTGTGTTTTGGTAGTGACTGCAAAGCAGAGCGGGCACTATTCATGCGGAAGTTGGAGCAAAATGATCCAGTCAGCAGATTCCCCTGTGAGACTGTTGGGTTAGTGCATTAGTCAGTAGATGGTGAACGTTGCTGACCAGACACCATTTGAGACATTCTGCCCTCCAGGACCAACATATAATTATTAAACCGTATGCAAAACAACATTTTCTGCAACACAGAATATATTTTAGTTTATAAAGCAGGATGTGATGTATTTCAGCAGATATTTTTTTAAATTTCTAGATGACATCTGAGTAAGTAGCAGGGTTCATTGGCTCATTGAACAATTCAAAACAATATCCCTTTAAACTTTCTTTGGCAGACAAGACATCATTCTACCACCACAATAAATAAATAAATGAATAAGTTAACAAGCTGTTTTCCTTAGGTTTAGTTAACAACAATCAGAAACTAATGTTTGCACAATGTAGTATAATAGCTGAAGGTTCCCTATATGTTCAGGGAGCTAAAGAAATTCCAACTTTCCCCAAAAGTGGCATTGAACTTGTTCCGAATTGGTTGGTATTTTGGTAGTTTTGGATATAATGATGAGAGAATGTTTTTAAATGTTGCACATGGTTGACAGGTTTAAGTGTTAGACCAGCATATTTAGTTGAGCGTGTTGCTGTTTGAAAATTCTTCATTCAGGTTCATTATTGAGTGAGTGGTATAGCTTTCTTATTTTATAACAATAAATAACAACAATAAACACTAACCAGATGGGGTTTCTGGGATATGTATGCCTCCACCAAAAGGGGTCCTGGAATCAGGATACAGATCCAGTGAAGCTCTTATCTGCACTGGATTCACGCCTACTAAAGGACCCTGGAAAGGAATACAAGAAACACAACAATTGTGTTAAATATTAAGAAGATATTGAAAATTTATCACAGTATCAGACTGCAGCAAAAGTAAATACATCCAACAGGTAGAAAGCATCCAAAACGGAGGTTTTGTTTTCACAACATTGGTTTCTGTCTGTCTGTCTGTCAGTTCATTATTTTATCAAATCAGTTCATAACTTTAAAAGTTATGAACTGATTTGATAAAATAATAAAAAGATAGAGATATTAGCTTGAAGTATACATCGCAGTGTTGGCAGGGGGCTGGTAACTGGGTGGGCTGTTGGACATTTTGTGGTTCTTCTCAGGTGAGTGAACCTTTGGCCTGGAGGAGGTCTGCACTCTCTGCATGCTTCTAGTTAGACCCTTACAGAAAAAAAAACACATATGGAGCACATGTGGTTTTTCTTTAAAGGGATGTTATGTTCCCAGTCAAACAAATAAACTGTATCTGATATTTGGTTCTCCAACATTTCCTAATTCCAGACTTTTATTTGAATAATTTATATAATCTCTTAAAGGGACATCGGCTGATCTTTTTTTTGTATTTGCTTACAATTTTGTTATTTTATACATTTTACGTTCAAATTATATTTATTTTTTCTTTAAAACTTGTCAGAATGTTGGGCTATCTAGGTTTTCTACCCTACCTAAATGTTATCAGTGATAAGATGATGGATATTTTCTCAAAACATAATTCCAATAAAACAGAGTTTCTGATTGTTGCTCTTGCACATGCTGGCCTATAATCAGGCACCTCTTTGGGCTTCGTTTATGACACTTTTATCAAGCTACCAAATATTGGGGATATGCTCAGACTTATATTTACAGAGTAACACCCTCAGTTCTTCTAGGGTATTGTCCTTGTTGTTTTAAAAGTTGAAACGTAGTAGTCTTTTAACAAAGTTTAAATTTAAATCGACTTGTTCAGCACACTCATTTTTCTTGGCTTTGAAAAGCACTTCTCAGAAACATTTTTTGTGTGGTTGGTTTACTTGTTGAGGATATATTTCTTGGTTGCTAAATACTGCTCTAAGCTTCTAACTCTGACTGACAACCTTTATAACTTGTGCAAGATGTGCACAGCAGGTTTCTGGACCTATTTTACTACCAATCTTCCCTTGTATCAGAGAACATGCTGTGAGAGTAACAAAATTATATAAATATCATTTGGTGACTTTATTAAACTGAGAATGTGGATTTGTAGTCATTGTTTATACGGGATTATTGATTAATTGTTTTGTATGCAGATGTGTTACCCATTTCCCTGCCCTTCTCCGCTTGGCCTTGTGGACTGTATTCTCACTGCTGCTGCCCTCAGACTCCTGTTGGCTCTCTTCGTGTGCTGGATGTGTTTCATCCCTCTGCACAGAGTGTTTCCTTGCTCTCTGGTTTTTCTTCTGCTTCCTTGTCCTTCCCTTGGAGTTAATTCCACTGTCGTTCTTACTCTTGTCTTCCTCTCCTCCAGATGGCCGTGAGCCGGACTCAAGCCCTGTGCTGCTCTTTAGCTCTTGAGAATCCACATTTGACTCAGGGTCTTCCTTACTCATTTCTTTAGATTTGCCCAGAAACTCTTTGTCCTTGTCCTGTTCGGATTTTTGCTCATTGTCTCCTGCCTCAGTGTTTTGCATGTCTTGATCATAGTCATCACCAGTACCGAGCAGGTCTTTCTCACTTGCTTCCTTCATTTTTGCATCCTGAACATCCTTTTCTGAAATAGATTCTGTGTCATCAGCTTTGGGGTTGATTTTGGCTGACTCAAACTCAAAAGGTTGAAGAATACTACTATCAGCAGCATAATCAAGATCAGCTGGGATCTCTGATTCTGTGCTGCTCTCCGGTTCTTCCAGCAATCCTACCTTTTCTCTTCTGTCACCTATCTCGCCATCAGGCTTCTCCGCCTTGATAGATATCTTCTCAACCTTTTCTTGTAATTCGTCTTCAACGCTGTCATCCCTTGCATCTTCCTCACCCTTTAATTTTTCCATTGCTTCCAAGTTGTCACCCAACTTCTTCTCCTCCCCCTCAGTTTCCTCATCTTCAATCATCCTCACAGTCTCTCCAATCTCCACTTCTTCATCTTCCAGTTCTTCTTCACCTTCTTCCTCTTCTTCTACCTCCTTCTTCAAGAGGTCTACCAGTTCCTCCTCGCTTAACAGTACTGCTGAGCTTTTCTCTTTCTCTTCAGCTGCTTCTTCATTCTCCTTCTTAGTATTAACATTAGGCTCTGAGCTCAGCTCCTCATCTTCCTGTTCTTGGCTGCTGGCCTCAAAGGTGATTAAAGTGGGCAAGACCTGTGGATTGTTTGCCTCCTCTGTGATAGTGTCCTTAACCAGAAGAAAGGAGAAACATAAGTTTTTATATGTAAAAAATATATATATATATATATATATATATGTATATAATGCTTTTGGTTAAAAAATAAATAAATAAATAAGTGCTCAATTCACTTTTCTACCTTTTCTTTGGTTGTGTGTGAGGATTTATGTAATCCATGATGTTTTCCATGAGGCTTACTTTTTACCTAAAAATGATAGGAGTGATTATTAGCAATTTTCTCGCCTAACTATAAATCACATTTTTAGTCAAAAGTCTTATTACAGATTTAAAAAAAAACAATCTTGCTACTTACAGACAAGGTAAAAGTTGCTGCCAGCAAGAAAATGAACACCAAGCAGGCCCTCATACCTGGAACATTGAAATGTCATTAAAAATGTATCACAGGAAGCATACTATCGAACGTCAGCAGAACTGAATGTCTGAGAAGCAAACCATCATCCCAACAAAGATTGGCACCTCTTTCAAAGCTGAAACAGATGGATGCATCTGTATGCTGCCTGCACATTCATAACAAGAGGAGCTGTGGGACTGGCCTCCCCTGTTGTCAAGGTTACGGGCCTCTGAGATGCACCTCACTCTCAAAAGTCACATTCAGGGCTAAAGTAAACATCAGAAGCTACCAGACTGGAAAAAGTTGACTAAGTCCACAAACGTTTTTGACTCTCTGGACAGAAAAAATACAAACATGGTTGGTGCAGAGGAATAATGGCTCTACGGTTCAGCAAAGTAAACCTGACACTGGTGAAGGTGGGAGGAAAGACTATGAAAATTAATCTAAAGTGTTAAATGACTTAATGTTTTTTTTTTTTTTTTTACAACTCAGAAGCAAAGTAGCATGAGACACACTGACTCATAGAGATAACTCATAACCTCACGATAGTTGTAAATGGATCTCCAGCTATTTAAAAAATAAAATCAATCTTTTTGGAAACCATGAATTATGTACAAGCACATACAGAGCATCCTTGCATAGCGGTTGGCAGCATTTGAATTTACAAAATATTAGCAAATCACAGTAAAAGCAGTTCAGTCCATGTTTTGATAAGATTTGGTACAAAAATAATGTAGCAAAGCATGACTGTTAATTGAGCATTAAGGAAAAGCTCATTTTCTCAGTGAGATTTTTGTATTCTGATATATATGTCACACAGGTTTCACTTCAGACTTGTTAGCAGGCGACAGTCCTCTCACACCTTAAACCAGCATTGCACAAGACTGAAATCTCTGTGATAAGAATTTACCTGCAGCTGGAAGAAGCAAGGAAAATGAGAATCCTGTGCAAATAGTACGTGCCTGTGTCGAACCTGTGAAGATGTCCTTTAGTATTCAAGACAGCACATATACTCCACACAAAATGGCATGCTCCACACACATGCCCACACTCACATCAAGTTTTTTTAGTACCAGGGAGGCTCATTTTGGGAGGGTCTTTGGGCTACAGAGATAGAAAGAGATTGGCAGACAAACAGATCCCACACAAAACTTAGCTGGGTGCGCATAAAATACAAGAGGTTCAGAGACTGCATCTAATTAACTGAAATTTATCATTGCAGATATCTCATGTCGAATTTATGATTTGTCAAGTTGAACAAAAGTATTACATGTAGGCTTTTTTAAATAGCAGAATAGAGTCAGTACAATGTGAGCAGATTGTTTTAGAACTAAAAGTCTTGGCCACTAGATGCCACTCTAGGCAAGGCAAGTTTATTTGTACAGTACATTTCATGTACAAGACAATTCTTTCTTTCAAGTGAAATTCAGTGAATGAATTTAATGACTATCTGTACATAATGTGTCACTCCCTAATACAGGAGTTACAATCTTATATAGTTAAATGATCAAGTTTAATTATCATTTTGTGAAGAAAATCAATCCAGTAAGCCTGAAAGTGTTGTTTTATTAGGAAACAGGATGAGAAGACTGGCAAAACTGGACAGAATTGAAGATTTGACATAGAAATGTAAAGAGCTCAGTGAATACTGCATGAAAGAAAGAAAGAAAGAAAGAAAGAAAGAAAGAAAGAAAGAAAGAAAGAAAGAAAGAAAGAAAGAAAGAAAGAAAGAAAGAAAGAAAGGAAATGAGGAATATGGAGTTCGGGACACCGCTATGGGTGTATGACGGGGTGATGTGAAGAGGACTTTGATAAATCAAATGAATTTTCATAATGATTTCTAACAAGATGAGGGAGCTTGGACTTAACACCCAGCTGTTGGCAACAGATGGCTGCTGAACTTCCTGTGAGACAGACCCCTGGGGTCAGGGTGGGCACCAGTGTGTTAGGCTTCATCACCGACAGCAATGGAGTTAAACAGGGGTGTGTCATGTCCATGTTTAATTTTATAAACATGTTGTATTGAAACAAAAAGGTTTAAGCATTTTCATAAAAATGGTAGATTGGAAACTTGTCTGCAACTATTTAGTATGAGATGTCTAAATTATTTCTCTTATGAGGGGTTTTAACCAATCTCCAGAGCAGCAGGGAAGACATCTTTTAAAAAAAAAAAAAAAAAAAAAAAGAACATGGGCATGAGCTCTAAAGACAAGTTGCTGCATTTATTCTAGCAGTTACTTTGTCCTATCACTATCAGCCTGGACAAAATTTCAGTGTTTCCTTGTGCACAAATAATGGCTGTGGAGTAATAAAATTCCCATCCTGATGTTGACCTAATTGTTTAGCTTTGAAGTTGAGTGCAAATTTTCAACAGTTAGAATTAGAAAACATACTGCAAGACTTAATATAAATAAAATTTATTATCATGTCAAAAACTGAGATTGGCATTCCGGAATTTTCTGTTTTGAGGATTAACCCCTGAAATTCCTCCCATTTTCACCCAAAACAAGTTTTTATGGATAAAAGATTTGTTGTGGGATGACTGCTTTTACTGGACCCTTGCTGATATAACAGGACTATCATCTGCTACTGGAGTACAGTATGACCTCAGAGATAATCTGCATTGGCAAATGGTCAGAATGAGCAGACCCTGAAAACTCTTGACAACAGACCTCACAGTTATCATCACTGTTCAATATAGTCTTCTGAGTTGGGAAAATTTGATAAAGTATACAAATATATGCATGGTCTGGCTCCCCCCATACTCAGTGACTTTGTAGGTACAAGATCAGATTCCCTCCGGATTACGAGAGGGGTGACAAGATTATTCGGACAAGTGCTTTTAGTCAGTCCGCCTTCTCAATTAGAGCCTCCCAGCAGTGGAACTCTATTCCAAGTCATATCCGACAACTTGACACTTACCAGTCCTTCCGTTCCACCACAAAAAAGTGGCTTATTGATACCTACATTTGTCAACATTAATGTTGTTTTTATATTCTTAAAGTGTATTTTTTTCTCCCTGATGTTGCATGAAACAATGGTCTGTGTTTCTTGAGGGTTTGTTACTGATTATGTACAATTTTAGAAATTGTGTAACGTAGTGTTCATACATATATATATATATATATATACTGTATATATATATATATTTTTTTTTTTTTTTACCGTTTTTGTAATTCTGTGTGTGTGTGTGTATTCATAACGTGTTTTTATGATGTTTTATTAGTTACCAGGTAGCCTTGTAAGATCTGGCCAGGGACTACGGCTTAACATTTGCCTTTGGGCTAACCCTGGCATATTTACACTGATTTTTATCTTTTTATCTTTGTTTCTTAATATGTGCTGCCCGTGTTAAATACTTTTTTTTGTTTTTTTATTTAAAAAGTGATTACTAAAGCTACAGTTATGATTGTAGCCTGGGATGGTATACATCATTTGCATCTAAAGAATCTTAGCTTTCCAAAGGTGTATAACGTGTAGGTATTTGGAAGGGAATAAAATAAATATTTGTCACGTCCGCCCACAGGATGTCTGGTATTAAAGAGTTAAGAAGACCTTAATTTGCTATATTGTAAAGTGTCAAGTTATTACAGAAAATTTATTACCCAACAGTTGGTTGATTCTACCTTCATCTTCTCTCTTGTTGTCAGTTGTTTTTCCTTTTTTTTCCAGGACAGTATTAGATTAATTGTAAATCTAGTAATTCCACTGCATCAAGACATGACCTTAGTTTAGAGTGTGGGAATGGGTCATCAACAGGACAGAGAGGGAAACCCTGTGGACTCAAACTTCAGAGATGGACACTTGCCAAAATCAAGCAGATCCATGGCTCCACCTCTAACAAATAACCATTTGCATCAATAAATAAACAGCATCAGGGGCCTGGTTGAAAAACTTAATATAAAACTAAAACTTAAGTCACCTTGGGGTGAATGTGCAGACATTGTTGACTGTCTGTGTGCCATAACAAGCATCAATCATCCTAGCTTTACTCCTCCCAAGTGGTTTTAGCGGCTAGATGGGGACTGGTGAACATCCAGGCTAATTACAGGTTTATTTTGCTAAGTAAAAATCCAATGTGGGGTTAAACAAGGAATTCTGTACTTGTATTTTGGGTCTGACCATATAAGCACATCCAGGAAGCAATTATAAAGTGCAGGGAGGAAATATAGAAGTCTTTATTTAGGCTCTCTACTATACATGCCTTATTTCTAAGAATGAGTCATATGCACAATAACAAGTTTCACATTAAAGTAATTAAGATAAAATATGTTTTTTTAAAAACTGAATCAGTTTGGTGTCAGGGTGGGTAACGTCACCATAGCTATGATCCTGTAATCCTGCTGAGCATGCTAGGTTTCCTCATTTTTTATTAGAAATCAGATAAGTATTATGTAGCTCTTGCAATACATTTCCTGTAATTTACTATTACACAACACAAACTCCAACCAGAAAAGAAAGGAAAAACACCCATTTCACCGGAAACAAGCATGTGCTGTGCTGACCTGTCTCCCTCTTTTCCTCTCTGAGTGGGTGAGTTTGTTTTTTCAACAGGCCGCAAACCCTATGGTTTAGTAGGCTAAACTATATTTCTCTTAAGACTTGAGAGGGGGCGGAGGAAATTTATGTGAGACTGAATGAAACAGTGTGTGTGTATGCGTATGTCTGCAATCATCAGCGTCCCAGTGTGAGTGTGTTTTTTAGCTCACTTTCTGGGACAAATACACCTTCATGTGTCGTCAGGAGCGGGACATCCGGAAGGAAGTGATGCAATCATCTTAAATGAGGTTGCATATATGCTGTAGTCGTTTGAGCTGTGCAGCATATCTACACATTGTGCTTTCATTGCCTCGACAGCTTGGATTCTCCTGCTCGCTGATATAAACACTTTACTTTAGGATTACAGTGACTCTCTCCAACAAAAACCTCTGAATCTAACAGATGAAAAGGTAAGTAATTGATCATGCATTGATTGGTGTGATTCTTACCCTGTGTCTTTATCATGTGCTTTATCATGTTTGGGGTAATTTAAAGACTTTAAGTACAAGAGCAACATCAGTGTGTTCAGATGCACTTTATCTTTGCTCATGCAATACTCTTTACAGGCTCTTTGCACTTTTTTTAACACCTTTCCGTTGTTTATGTGTTTATGGTTTCACTACAAAGCTGAGTGAAGTGAACTGATCAGTTTGTGTTTTGCATGTTTCTTTTACAGGATGAAGGTTGTAATTATAACATTTTGCCTGATTGGATCCATTTTTACAAACCCAGTAAGTATGAAAGTCTTAAAAACTATACTTTTAACAAAAGTAAGACTATTTCTATGCAATTTTAATAATATTTTATCTTTAAGATGTTTAATAATTCAGTTGTTTTGAGTACTTAAAAAAAACTTAAAAAATGAATCCACATTTACTCTGTGCACATCATGGCTGCTTGACTAACTGGATGTAAAACTAATTTCTTTTACCAATTCTTCTTTGGACAGATTTTACACAATGTCTTGGTTTCAAGTGAACTGGACTCTAACTCGGTAAGTGCCAACATACTCTTCTCTCCAAACTGGATCACACTTGAGTCTTCAGAGAACAATAGAGCCTAACCATACAATAATTCACTTCAGAGGAAGTGAAAGTGCGTTCTTTTAACACAGTCAGCAAAAAAGACTTAAAAATAGGTGTGGTGCTGACCTCAAGACAATTCCCATTACAGCAACTATTGTTTATTACACTGGATGTCTGTCTGCAGCCATTTATCTACAAATGAATGTGATGGTAAAAATGTTTGTTGATGTTGCAGTTAGGGTGTAATTTAATTTACAACTGATTTACACTGTGTGCCTATTTTTTTTCTTTATTGTATTTATTTTGTTTTTATTTTTTTCTCCAGACTGAAAGTTTGTCCAATTCCCAGTCTTCTGAAAATAGCTCCTCAAAGCTTCAGGTACCAGATTTATCATAGATATGAGTAAACTATTATTTTCTGACATTTTACATCACTTTATGTTGATTTATTTGTTTTAATTGTGTTCCAGAGCTCTGAGGAAAGCATCTCAAATCAAGTAAGTTTTTAAAAGGGTTCTAAAAAAATAAAAATAAAAAAAAACATTGAGTGCACCAAATGTGAATTTTTAAAATTATTATTATTATTGTCATTTTACAGAGTTCAGAGTCTGAATCATTAGAATCCAGTTCAGAGGACAAGGTGGGTTGTAGTAGCAATTATTTTTACTGTATACTGTGTTCTTTACTCTTGTCAAATTCCTATATCAAGGATATTATTTCTGAATCCATAACTTTAATGTTAACAGTGCAAATTCCAATAATAAAAATAAAAACTCTGAAAAAGGAAAAAGACATTCTTACACTACAGAAGCCCAGAAGGCTTTATAAAACAAGATAATATAAAGATATCTGCATATAAGTGATCTTATAGTACCAGTACTTTTGTTGTATTCTATAGTGTATTTCACTACAGAAGAAATAAAGCCGTGCATTACTTTTAAAAGCTGCTTCTTTTCCCAAAATAGACCTCAGAAGAGAGTGACAGTCAGTCAGACGAGGATGATGGGGTAAGATGAATACAAATATTTCATATCTGTCTACATATAATGTACAGGCAGCATTACTGTTACTGTCTTCTTGGCTCGTAAGGTTTAATATTTATCCTCAGATGGACTCTTTGGCTGAAACCAGAGATAACAGCATGGGCAGTGAGGAGAATGTCCGAAAGGTGGGATAAACATTTGGACTCTCACTAAATTTTGAACTGTGAACGTTGAATAAAGCTGGATCGAGTTGAGTAACATCATTCCCCATCTGTTCTCTGCAGCAGAACTGGGTGAGGGTGTTTGCCAGTGTTGTCAAAGACCTGAGCGCAGAAGACAACATGAGCACAGAGGTTAAAGGTCAGGCAGACTACCTGGGCAACGAGCTGACTGAGAAACAGCCAACTCAGACTTCCACCAGCACCAAGACAGCTCAGAGTCATGCAAACCTGCCACAGCTGAACAACCCCACAGACAGCAGCAACACGGCCAGCGACAGTGCAGACACCAGTGATGTTACAAATGCCAACAGTGACAGCAGTGATAGCACCAGCAGCGAAAGCCAAGAGAGCAACGAGGCCAGCGACAGCAGTGAGGCCAGCAAAAGCACAGAGGACAGTAATGCCAGTGAAAGCACAGAGATGCAACAAGTCAGAGACTGTGTGAATGGTACCCAGAGCTGTGAAAGCGAAGAGTATTTTGTCCAGAGTATAGGAGACGATGCTCATTTCTCCGTGGACAATCTAATGGTGCCAGATGAGGATGACAGGGAGTTAAGACTGAGAAGATGATGGCATGCGCAAGCACAGCTTCACTTGTTCTTTGTGCGAACTAATAATTGATCAGCTTGAACAATTAATGATGACAGCTTTTGGCTGTAACTTCTGAATACTGATGTTGACATTACACTACCTGCAGCCAATTCTTATGTGTGAAAATTAATATGGTGATATAACCTAAACATTGCTTTGATATTTAGAAGTTTTAAATAATTAAATTTGAGGCTGGCATATTATTTAAGACATTTTACACCGTTATACATGTGCAGTATTGAAATGGCAGTAGAGGATCTCCTATTTATGCAAATTCAATAAATTTTGAAGAGAAATAGTCTACTACTACTAAGTCGCCTACTCATTGTGCTCAAAGTAAAAGCAGTGTAAGCTGAACATTAAGCTATATTTTGGCGGTCAGTGTGAAGATATTTATATGATACATTAGTCTGGAAGGTATGGTACACGTGAGGGGTGGGCACAAAAGCACCGGAAAGAGATGGGTCACATAGCAGACACCTGTCTAGTGTGTGTGAAGGTGGAAGGTGGGTCACGAAGGAAAATCTACACATAAGCGCGGGAAAGAGATGTCTACCAACAAAAGACATTGTTCGGTTATTTAGGTGGGTTTCACATATTTAAAAAAAAAAAAGAAGAAAGAAAGGGGGGGCTGCTTGCAGAGAAAGCTTGGGAACTACTGCCCAACTACCAGCGGGTAACTTCAACATAATTTAACACAATACCAATGTCGAGTCACAGAAAGGGTATACATCCTATGAAAATGGTGTTCCTTGTGTCGTTGTGGCCGGTTAGCTCAGTTGGTTAGAGCGTGGTGCTAATAACGCCAAGGTCGCGGGTTCGATCCCCGTACGGGCCATGTTAAATTTATATTATTTTTTCTTCTGAAATTTTATTTTACTCTACCACACATAATAATGACTTCTCATTACATAGTAACAATAAAAAAATTCTCATACATACAGTTTAAATCGTCACACTTTCTTCTCTACCATTTTCAGACTTGACGCCAGATGGCGACAAAGGTTCATGCTGCCACTGACACCTGTGCAACGCCATATCAAAATGTTATAGGCTTTGTTTTAGAAAGAAGAACGGAAAACGGTGTTGGGCATGTCAATGTATCACTGTCTACAATCATGAGGAGAACGGATCTATCACTTTTCAAAGAACAATCTGTAGGTAATGTGGGTGTCAAAAAGATTTTCATTTGATAAAATGTTTGACAGATTTTGACTCAGTAGAACTTAAGTCAAAACTTCTGTTTTTGTGCAAATTACAAACTACTGTCATAATTATCAATGCAATTAGTATTATCATGGGAAGTGTGGCAGAGGATGCGATCGCTGTTTTTAAAGCAGTTAGCCAAAATTCCTCAAATTTCGTGAAACTTGATTGACAGTTGGAGCATGGGTGCAGGTTCTTAAAACTAAGTACAGCCCTGGCTGATGATACACTTTTTCAGTGCTGATGTCTGACCGCTTTTTTATGAATGAGTTTAAATTTTCATAGTGACATTTCATAAGAACTCTAGATGCCTAAAACTTAAAACCATGTATACAAAAGCATTATTTATCCATTTCATTGATAAATAATGCTTGTCTTGCATATTCTTTTAAAATGATGAAAAGACATGCACAATTAGGCTTATAACAAACATTTATCTTTCAGTTTAAGTGAAAAAACAGTATATAATTCTTGGAAAACATTCAATATATAATGTAAACTTGGAACATGTGAAAATATACTAACAAAAATTAAATCTTTTGGATGACTCTTATAACAGCTCGTATCCACAGTGAATAATGTGCACCTGGACACCGACCTTCCTCTGAGTCATAAGAAAATGTGAAAAGTTGAAACACAACTGAAGCTTAAGACACATATCGTCGTCCGGTAAAATAATTATTACTGCTAAATGAAACTCAAGATTATACAAAAAAGACCAAAATGCTTATCAAAATCACGAAAATCCTAAACATAAGCAGTTGTTTCTGGTAACGTTTTTATCTGGGAAAGTGAGACTTCAGGTGCTCCTTCAGAGCAGGTATAGTGGGAAGCTCTTTCCGGCACACGTGGCAGTGGAGAGGCAGTTTCAACAACTCACTGGTGCCTTCTTTTACGGTGACCTTTCCATCTCTTTCAAGCATCTGAATGACATCTGTTGGAAGGAAAACCCAACACGTATGAGGCTGTAAACTATGTATTAAAATAAATTATTACAAAGAAAGCTGAATTTGCTCTTACCACAAGAATCCATAAAATAGTCTGTTGTAAAGGAATTCCAGTGCTTTTTGTTTTTTAAACAAGGAGAGTCAAAGTCTTGGCTGATCACATGGAGGTGAACATGACTTTAAGAAAGAGTAAACACAAGAATTATCTATCCATCTGTATCAAAACGGTGTTGAACATCTATTATCAATTCATGGTTAAAGTCTCATTTTGGGTTGTAAGTTCAGTCTGTTGGCATACACAATAGTATGTATGTATGTATGTATTTATTTGTTGTTTTTTTTAGTAGCGGTCCCTTGACTCCTGCGTGTCTTTGGTGGCTAGTGAGGAGAGTAATAATGAGCAGAATGGGAAAGGTTTCCCACCTAACCCTGATTAAGTTCATACCATTTGCCACTAGGTGGCAGTATAGTAAAAATTGTGTAACTATTCTAAACAAATCTTAAAATAGGCTCAGAAAGGTGCCAGAATATTTAAAAGTTTGAATTTTTTAAAGACTATATCAGTCTTGTAATGGACTGGACTGCATTAAAATACATCAAATTTAATGTGTACCCAGCAACATGAGGTCAACTTTGTTAAAACACATAAAAAAAGAAAAAAACTGGATGTAACATCTGGACTGAAGTTTTGTGGAATTAGAATAAACAAATCAGCGGGATGCATGCTTTTATGTTTTATGTAAAGCACCTTGAATTGTCTTTTACTTAAAACATGCTATTCAAATAAACTTGGTTGTGACAGAGTGAAATCTAGTGCAAGTATGAGACCACATTTGCTAATAGTTTGCAGCTCCTGCAAACGCTGTTTGTATCAGGGATTAAACAAGCGATGCATTAAGGTTAACATAAAGTTAACATATACATATTCAGTTATGCAGTGTTATTTATCAAGGTTTGTAATAGGCGTTTAAAAATGATTATGCCATCATGTCTTAAACAAAACAAAAAGAAATCTGCACGGAGCAGAAATTCTAAGGTGCAGGAAAGAACGTTTCTCTACTTGTGCTGACTTTCAGACAATTACAGATAATATTAACATAGCACACTGACAGTCCAGGTGAGTTAATTGTAATTTGATGGAGAAAGTCCATGTTCTACAGAGGCACCCATCTATGAGACCTAAAAACCAGACATGACTAACAGTATGAGGAGTTTTAAATACCCTGCAGGACTAAAACCTATAATGTTTTGGCTGGAACACAATGATTCAATCACACTGTAGAAAATATTTCTCCATAACATTTAAATGTTAATCACTTACCTCATACTTGGGATGGCATGGTAGCCTGTGCGGAAGCGTAGTGAGCTAGAATCTGGGCACTGCTGAACCATGTTGTCAGCAACTTGCTGCATGTGTTTGACCAGATCACAGTGCTCTTGACGTAAAGCCTTCAAACTTGGAATTGACTGCCATGGAAGGACTAGCCAGTGGTAGCGAGCTTTGGGGTATTTGTCTTTAATCACAACAACTTTATCATCCTTGTACACCTAAAAGAACATAAATAATGCTATTTAAAACTCAAACTGTTAATTACCACAGCAACTGGAAATCCCTAACCATTCTCATAAAATAACCACCTGCATCTTTGGGTCTTGCATTGAAATCTTCAAGCCTTGGCTCCAGTGTCCAAAACTTTCCTACAACAAAATGGCAGTTAACATACCAGGACCACAGATGGTTCATTCTTAATAATAATAAAAAAACACATTGAAAAATAAATACAACTTTTTATGTAGCTTTACTTTTTCCTTACATTTGTTTTTGTGGCTTCTCCATGGCTGACAGACAGAGGGTCCTTTTCCATCTGTTTTGCCACTTTTACACTCTGAACCTCTTTCAGGCTTCCACTGTCCTCTAAATTAGCCTCTCTTGGTCTTTTGGTGCCACTGTGGTTCCCACTTGGGTCCTCTTTGAACTGCACAGTATATGGATACAGCTGATTGACAATATAAAGCTTTTGTCCAGGCTTTATTTTGACCTCATTGCCTTTGCTCACCACCACAGAGTCTACAGAGGTGGGGTTTAGGCCGAGCTATAAAGATAAAGAGACAGTTGTTTCACTTTGTTACACACACACACACATATATATATATACATATATATATATATATATATATATATATACTTTCTGCATCTTACCTGTTTAACTTTGACATAACCTTTGTTGCACTCAGCTTTCAGTTCAACTGGTTGGGAAGTAATATTTGAAGAGGTTAAAGTTTGCTTTGACAAAATGTGATTTTACAAAAATTTATTTAAATTCTGTATGCGACTTCTATCTCTCATCTTACTTTAGCTGACATTGTCAAATAGAAGTATATTTTATCACCATGACATATTGATTAAAAAAAAACAAAAAGAAATCCTCTCTCTATCAACTAGTAGAGTTGAGAGCAGCCATTATTCCCAAAGAAGTACAAGTAGAAAACAACTAGTGGAGTAGCGAATTTAAGTTTCGTTTTGTTACCTTGCTGTCGAGAGCACTTTTTGTCTTTGATGGTCGTTTCGGGGCCCCTACCCAGGACAACTGTCTGTGAATGAGGCAGTTGAATGGGCTTATGATGACCCTCCTCACTAATGAGCCAGCAAGTTGGCATTTTATCATTTTTTGTTGTGCTTCTACATGCGCTAGACAGAACTGCCGTCTCGTCGCAGAGGAATGGCGTAACAGGAAAAGGATGGGGAGGGGGGGGAGGGGCCGTATTTTTTGCATGGCTAAGGTGGGTAAGAAGATTCCAGAAGAGTCGCTGTGAACTGAAGCCGTGGGAAGGTGTTAAACGTTGTCTTCATATAAGGTTGGACTGAAATAATTATTAGTATATGTTGTGCGCAAACCAATATCACATCTGTTTTGTCGGCCAAAGGCTGGTGAAAACAACCCAGCTAGTATTTTAGCATTAGCCGATAGCTAAATTAGCTATCTAAGGCCTGATCAGTCCCAGTTTAATTTCTCACTCTCACGTTCGGGTAGTAGAGTTAACTTTATCCTTAGGGGTTATGGTGAAGTTAATTAACATTAAAAGTTTAAAAAGCCCAGGAGAGTCGTTGAAAATCACAAGGGGCTTTCTGCGCCCCGGAGAATCCTAATGATCAAAATATGAAAAGGAGGATTTAAAAGCAGTTTCAACTAGTTCACTTAGTGCAACCTATGCTTTCGAATCAAAACAAAAATGGCAACCACTGGCAACCCTAGATATGAAGTAATTGCTTCAGAGAAAACAAGTCAAATTCTAACGTTTGTATGTTTGTTTTTTAATGAGGCGGACTTGTTGCTTTAAGTCATCCCCATTGGAGCTAACTGTCCATGTTTAACTTTTTTATGATGCACAAGCTGAGGTTATATCATCTGTAGAGTGAAGCAGATGTACGTGGACCATGTGTACACACTTCGTGTTACTTCCCTTAACGTGTTATATTAATCCTGACAAAAATAAGTGTGGCTTTGATAACGAGCATTATTATACTCTCTGTAGTTTCCCAACAGCTGAAAACAATCGAAAAATTAAAATACCGTTTTCAGTGGGTTGCCTGTACAAGTATTTATCCTTATACTGCTAGAGTTAAGACCACCAGATAGAAGACATTATTTTCACCTCATACAAGATTATTTATTTCTTTATATATTTAAATATTGTAGTATTTCCTTTTGCATACAGTCTTATTTAGAAATTATTCATTTTACCTTTAGAAAATGTTTTCTTTCAGCACAGTAACATTTTGTAGAAACTTGGTTTTCCATAAAAGTCTTACCGTGTGGCTTATCTGCACCTATAAACCAATTGTTTATTGGTAAGAATTTCAGTATTTCATTTTACAGGTCTTTAGTAGCTAAATCAGAACTGAGCTAAACATAGGTGATCTTTTCTTTTTTCTTGTATTTCCTTAGGTTTATTCATTATAAACAAAGATGGTCAAGGAAACAGGTTTTTATGACACACTGGGTGTTAAACCAAATGCAACCCCTGATGAGCTGAAAAAGGCCTATCGTAAACTAGCCTTGAAATATCACCCTGACAAAAATCCAACAGAAGGAGAGAAGGTAAGTGCCTTGTTAGTTACTCCAGTTAATAGCCAAGAGATCTCTTTTTACCTCTCTTTGATTAAATATATTTTTTCTCTTTTCTCTGAAGTTCAAGCAGATCTCACAAGCATATGAGGTGTTGTCAGATGCCAAGAAAAGAGAACTCTATGACCGTGGGGGTGAAAAGGCTATAAAGGAAGGAGGAACTGGTGGCGGTGGTGGCAGTTTTGCATCGCCCATGGATATCTTTGATTTATTTTTCGGTGGAGGCAGCCGTATGCACAGAGAGCGAAAAGGTGAGCTTAAATGCACTTTTGATGATGTAGTGCTGAATTTCTGACTCAAAAGTTTTAATTTCTCCAAGTGGCTTTTTTTTAAAGGGTACAAAAAATGAACTTTCCTATATTATATATTTTAATTAAGCCAGCTTATTATTTTTTTTCCTTCTGAGCTATCATAGCATATATACACTGAGCTGTATGGGAAGGAATGGGAGATCTGAAAATCTTTTCACCTTGGTTGAATTTTAGTGGTTTGCTGTGCAAGACACAGTGACATTAAGCAGCTTTGGTTGCAAGTATGCTCATTAAATGCCGCTCTAAACAGCATTGGCTGTGAAACCTCTTTAAAAATGGTCTGCTCTGGTGTCAGTGGCTACTATATTAAAATGAAGGTACAACTCAGTGGAGGACGTTAGACGGTGTACCTGCTGAGTTTCAAATAAAAATAAAGTTATGACAAATGTTATTTTGCATTTCTTCGAGTAGATTGCACAAAATATTGCACACTGTAAATTTGACATATAATTTTAATTTATGATAAGGAAGTCAAAGTATCCTCCAAATCCTCAAGTCTACACAAACTTGACAACAGTATAATGACGGTATGGCTTGTTGTAAGGAAATTATGCTGCGGTATGTACAACTTCTGCCACAAGAGGGCAGCTCTGATACAGGCAAGTGGCAGAGCCATGTGCAGAACATGTAAACATATAGGTGGATGAAGATGGTGACTACCAGGGATAAACCATCAGTGAAAGGGTTCGCTCAACATGTGAATATATTTGGCCAAATATTTAGCTAAATATTCGAGTTTCAGTGAGCGTTAATGGTAGAAATCCAAGAAGGCAACAGCGTGTCACTAGAGTAAGGACAGGTTTATGTTTACCCAAGTGTGGCATTTCCTCATCTCACAGTAAACATTATAGTTCCCCAGCAGCCAGTCTCCAAATGTTTGCAATTGGGGTCTTGACTGCAGACAGGCCAATCCAGTGCCCAAACTTTTACTACAACAGCCACACAGCTTTAATGGATGCAGTGTAAAGTTTAGCTTTATCTTGTTGAAATATGTAAGATATTTACTCAAAAGGCGTAAAATGGTTGGAGCATGTGTCCTAAAAAACGTATATAGCTTTTACCATTGATGGTGCCTTTTTGTGTGCACGTTGCTAATTCTGGAGGAACGACTTAACCAACATTTTTACATAGATAATAAATAACTTTCACAGTGTCTCACTACAGTGTCTATTACAGTGTCTTATCGATTGTGACAACGACTTTGCCGTCAGAATGATAGTAAGCTATTAATGTAATGGTATGAAGAAATAGATGTTCCAGTCTTTATGCTGGAATCAGTATTTATCAAATCTGTGTATGTTTGACTGTACAATGTTTTGTTCCAATGCAGGAAAGAATATTGTTCATCAGATTACGGTGACGTTGGAGGATCTTTATAATGGAGTAACGAGAAAACTTGCTTTACAGAAGAACTGCATTTGTGAGAGATGTGAAGGTGCGTGTGTTTTATCATGTTTTGGTTTTACATGAACTGCAGCCCTACAATTTCCAAGCCACGTTTTAGAGGAAATGCTTATTTTTTAAATGTCACCCTGGACTTGTGGAGTTTTCTTTAGAAATAAAATCTAGACTTGAGTTGCACGCATTGTCCAGTGTTCATGTACTAAAACTAAACCCAAACCAAACTTGTTCAGTATTCTAGACGGGCCTTTCAGCAGATGCAAGCAAACCAGAAAAGGGTTCTTTGTCCAAAAACAAAGCAAAATAGTCAGGAAAAAACATTGCCTGTCATCAGGTCATCAAATTGAAGTGCTTTTTCATCTTCTGGATTGGAATAATGGCAGTGTTTCTAGAAATATGTAGATGTAAATAGACCCTATATGAAACTGCTAAAAGTGTTAGTTACAGCTTGTGCTAGCTGTATTTGTTGTGTCCAATGTGTTTGGCTCCTGCAGAGGAGCATTCATACAGTTCCATCTAAAAATTGCCATTTTTTCAGATGTCACTATAAACCTTTTTGCTTTCTAAACAGGCAGACTGTAATCATGTTCGTGTGAACTAATGACCACATTTCAGCTACAGCTTAGCTTGTGTGTCACCCGGCCGGTGGACATTAACTTTTGTTTCCACCACCTCAGAAGCATAACACGATTTTGAGAGATCCCGAAAGCTAGAACATTTTTAGGAATCTATTCGACAGTAGACTTCAAAACACACACAGGACTTATCTCAGTAGAAATCTGAGGCCACCTCCTGCACTGCCGTGCTCTACAAAGCCTGTATGCACTAGTGCTGCGGGTTAACTGGGTTTAATAAGTGTAGATAATATGACTCACCAGCCATCTGAGCCCGTCTCACATTGTACTGTGCAAATAAGAGTTTTCATGAGAAGAGTTTAAAAACGTGATTGGATTTCATTATTACCTCATCAGCCTTTCCAGATGATGGAAAGGAAAAATGCTTTTCTTCATATCTTTGTTCTATCCTCTGATCTGCTTGTAAATTCTCTTCCTCTTATGTTTTCATTACTGTGACAAACGTTATCACCCACTCATACACCTCAAACTGAATTTGACAGGAGCA
Source organism: Melanotaenia boesemani (assembly GCF_017639745.1). NCBI lineage: Eukaryota > Metazoa > Chordata > Actinopteri > Atheriniformes > Melanotaeniidae > Melanotaenia > Melanotaenia boesemani. The sequence continues at coordinate 15,379,415 of NC_055685.1, forward strand.
AGTAGGCTGAGTCCAGCTGTCAGCTGAGAATTGTTGATCTATAAGAGATGTTAAAAAACAAAAAGACTGAAATACTCCAGGTATTTCAAGCAATGGCTAAATCTACTACTAAATAGGCTGGATAAATATTAAAGAACTTAAAGCAACAGAAAAACAGTTGACAGGCCATTTAAAGTATAAACAGTTTATTGTACGGTAATCAATAGTTAGTCGGTTAGATTAGTAGCTGAAATTGCTTTTTTCCACAGCACGTGTTCCTGTTTTATCAAATCAATGTAAATACTGGCTGTTAAAATATATAAAAGAAAACCAAAAATATGTAAATTAGTTCATTATAAAACAATGTGACATCGCTCTTTTTTTGTTGACAAAAGGGCTCCTTTTTTTTGTTGCTAGCAAGATTGTTATGGTTCATCTTGAGACGATTAGTGTTTTTTAATTTTTGATCACAGCTAATCTTGATAGTTGTTACGTTCTTGGAAGCAAGTATTGGCTCTAAAGACTCGTCAAGAGATAACAATTCCAAGAAAGTTTAATACAAAAATAAACATTTAAAAAGTTTTAAAAGAAGGGAAGATGGAAGCCCCAGCCAAAACAAATTGCAAGAGTAAGTAAATGTTTATTTATATAGCATCTTTCAAGATAAAAATCACAAAGAGCTTAACAATAAAACAGAACACGAAGTCTCACAAGACCAGCTACAGACCAGCCCTGCAATGTACTGTTGGATTTGGGTTCTCCTCAAACCCATAAACTTACCAAACAAAACCAAAAACCAGACAGCCAGTAAATCCCATCTTAAGTTATGGCCAACAACAAAGAAAAAGCCAAGAAAGTAACAAAGTCTGTCTGGAGCTGCCAGCAGAGAGCCCAGGATGCTGCCGCCTCTGGCTTTAACGTTTGCATAGACATGTGAGAGTGCTTCCAGTCAGTCGCCTGAAAAAAGAGAGAAGAAAAGATTAATTAATTAGAAAAGAAAATTCACGACATTGCCATCTTTTCAGTGTATCTGTCAGATTACAGAGCAACTTGTATGTGTTGCTTTTTAGGCTGAAAGCAGGTCTAAGTCCTTGACTCAAATCCTGGAGGCTTTAAAAGAAAGTTTAGTGAAAGGTCATTTTTAGCCAATCTTTAACTTGTAGATACAGTCCGAGTTCACATTTTGGGGTTGTTTTTTCCATTTGACTTGCCCATGAAGCCACTGGAATGAGATGAGGCATATATTTAAACTACAAAACTTTAATCTTTCTGACAGTGCAAGCTGCTTATCTGCAAACAGTTGTACATCCATCACCACGGCAGTCATAGTGTTTGTCACTTAGGAAGTTGCATGCAGAGTATAGAATCACCCCATCACAGAATGATTCATTTTCTTTCATTGCAGAGTTTAAAAGCTGTGGTTTTGGAGACAAATCTGTTGCTTTATATGCTCACTTCAGCAAAAAGGGGGATATTTTTGTTTGGTACTGTGCTATTTTGTCTTTTATAGAATAACTAAGTCACATGAGTATCACACAGTGATGACTCAACTTTTGTTAGATTCCAGAAAATCCCCTGTGTACAGTTACGGAAATGTTTGCACTTGCAGCATTTTATTGGGTGAAAAAATAAGATATACCAACAATAACTTTATAAGGTGCAATATCCCTCCGTTTACCACCGCTGTCATCTTAGGAGAACCATGAAATTAATCTTTAACTTTGCCATCACTGACAGTATGTTTCCCCTTTTTCAGGTCGTGGGAGTCGGAAAGGAGCTGGACAGATGTGCATGTCTTGCCATGGCACAGGAATGCAGGTCCGTGTACACCAGTTACTACCAGGTATGGTACAGCAAGTGTCCACAGTATGCCACAGCTGCCAGGGACAAGGACAGAGAATCAGCCAGAAGGACCGTTGCAAAGGGTGTGGAGGCCGGAAGATTCTGCGGCAGAAGAAGATCCTGGAGGTCCATGTTGACAAAGGTGAGAGAAAAGTTATCATACATCCAGCTGCATCTGACTGCGGGTTGATGTGCAAAAACAAATTATGCACATTTAAGATTTAATGACTTGATTGTCACAGGAATGAAGGACGGTCAGAAGATTGTTTTCCATGGTGAGGGAGACCAAGAGCCAGGACTTGAACCAGGTGATATCATCGTTGTCCTGGACCAGCGTGAACATTCACTTTTCACCAGGTAAGGAAATATTTTGCTATCAAGTTATCTTTGTTGCTAATATCACCTGTACTGGTAGATTGTAGTTGTAGTATGACTTTAACTCAAAGGAAAGACATGCAAGCAACAAACTCTGTATCTGAGCAATTTATCAGCTGTTATTGAATGCACAAGTGGAAAAGTAGAACAACCAAAGTAGTAATCAGCAACGTTCTTGATTAAATTTACACCAGACTAAATACATTTTAATTAAATCAGCACTGCAGACCTATTTAAAAATGTGCAGAATATCTAAAATGTAGATATACTGCACATTTTTAAATATGCAGTATATCTAAAATGTGCAGTATATCGTCATTTTATGCTCTATTTAAAAAATGTGCGGTATGTCTAAAATATAGAAATGCCATTGATTTTTGGGCAACTTGTTTTCTGCTGTTGTCACCAGGAAAGGAGAGGACCTGATCATGTCCATGGAGTTGCAGCTTGTTGAAGCTTTGTGTGGTTTCAAGAGGCCTGTTCAGACGCTGGACAACAGAACTCTGCTTGTCACGTCTCATCCAGGTAAACCCGATCAGTAAAAAATGCACAGCTGCTGAATGCTCAGTGGTGATCTTATTTAATGCCTGAAAATGAAACAGAATTGTATTTATGATAAATGTTGCATGTTTATCCTCGGTTAGAAGCTGTTTCTGTTTTCCATTTTAGGTAGCACCGTGTAACTGATATTATCTGATACTTTTTTTGGTACTCGCACTGGTGAGGGTCCAAGTGAGCCAAGCTGACATTACTCAAAGAGTTGATTGGTCAGAGAATCATCACGTGTGGCGTTAAACAACCCCACCCTTCCTGGTTACATGAAGTCATTTGAAAGTCTGGCACACAATTTATAACATAAATCATGGATATTTGCATACACCGATACTTTGAGCAAGACTAATAAATACATGCTTAGGTATAAATTATTACATATCAAATAAATCGGAGCTGTTGCTTTGCAGCATTCAGTTGTTATCACTTCCAGTAGATATTCAAACTTCTGAACTAAAAGCCCTTCACAAACATATTCAGTGCAATATCCAATGTTTACTCCTGTATACTCCTCACTTGTAAATTGCTTTGGAGGAAGAAATCTGCCCCACAGCAAAGTTGTCTTTTCTGTGTTGCTACAGCTACACACAGACTGTGCTGATTAACAGCTGATCCACCCACAGTCGGGTGATACGGTATGGAATGGAAAACGGAGCAGGGAAAAGCCGTGCAGAGTTGTAACGTACTGTAAAACATGACGCAAAAACACCAAAGTACAAATCCTTCTGCCTTAAAGTGAAATCGTATTTGCATCAGTAAATCAGGTTTTAATGAGTCTTCATGGCTGTAATCCTACAGACACTGGTTTGAACTTTCCGGTGGATGTCGGCACTCATCTATAGCATCAATTTGTGCTTCGCTTGACAGATGTGCATTACTTTACATATCGTATTGCAACCTGTTGAGGTGTGTAAATATTTTTAGGGACTCCACTAGCAATTATTTAGAAGTAAAATATGACACAGGAGGACAGGCGAAGAATGGGATCTCGTGCAGCAAGGGCGTAGAGCCAGACCTTACTCATGAAGTGGATTGAGTCAGTAAAATCTAACTCTTGCTGTAATGGGTGTTTGCAAATTTCTGTATCTTCTGTAAGATTTGAGCCACGTTTTATGAGTGGGCTTTGTTGTGCTCCACTTACAGACTATATGCAAATAATATGATGTATTAGATTTTTCAAAATATTTTAAAGAAATCCTTAATATAGACACTTTTATTTGGTATGAGTAGTTGAATTTGTTTCCTGTAATCAATGCATTGCTTTGTTTTGCTTCTGTTTTCATGTTTCATGCTGTGGCTTTTTATTTACAATACAGACTCATTCTTTCTCAGTTAAATTAAAAATGCAAAAAAATGGGTGGCAACCTCACTTGAGTTCTAGTGTATTCTTCTAATGTTATCAGGAATTCTGAATTCAGAGAAACTCCCAAGACGTTTGTCAGTGACTCGTCACTCCCCACCCCACACAATGTTCTTTTATTTTTATCCACAGGGGAACTAGTAAAGCCAGGAGACACCAAATGTGTTATGAATGAAGGGATGCCCATGTATCGCAGGCCGTTTGAGAAGGGACGTCTGATTATCCACTTTACGGTATGAAGTCCTGTGAAAACTTGTCTGTTTTTGTCTGTTCACACTTAAATCAGAAAAGTACCTGCCACAAAATGTTTATCTTTTCTTTTACACACACGCTGGTGAATTTTTACCTTTACTTCTGCCTTAATCTCACGGTTTTTTACCTGTTACCTGTTATCATCCGAAAAATACAAGCAAAAAAAAAAGAGGCACTTATACTTATATGGTAATATTTTAGTGTTGGACCGTCTGTATACAAAGTTCTGGTATAAAATTTATTACGTTGCGTCCATTAGGTTGTGTTTCCGCCAGCTAATTTTCTCCCCAAGAACAAGCTGAAGGAGCTGGAGCGCTACCTCCCAGCAAAGAGGGATGCGGAGCAGCCAGACAGTATGGATGAGGACCTCTACATCTATGCTGACTTGGAGGACTGTGACTTGGAAAGCAGAAGACGACAGAGACATCAGTACTACTATGTGGATGAAGACGACTATGCCAGCACCGGCGGCGTTCGGTGCCAGACATCCTAAATAAAAGCTGGCCTCTGCCTATTCCAAAACCTTAATTTCTGATGCAAAAGCACCTTTTTCTTTTTGGAAGTTTGTGCACTCTGTTGCTTTAGTTCAAATTTTCTCTCAAGCTGAATTGTAAAACTGTGTACCAATTCCCTACTGATTTATTGTAATATTTTTGAGGGGATGCAGCAGCGTTGAGAGGTCAGAGCTTGATCGCCTCTGGGACCACATTATTACCTTCTTTCCAATCACACTGTGATTAACTACGAGGGCTGGCATCACAGAGGCTTGTGAGGAAAGAAAAACTTGTCAGATGTCCTGCTTTCAATGCATTTACACTAAAACTGATGCCAATACTGATATAAAAATAACCTTATTTTAAATAATTTTACTTAATACAGTAGGTGGTTGTGAACCACTAGTTGATCTGTTGTGTTTAATGTCCCAAAGTTTTGGTGGAGGGGAATGTGCTTTGAAACTTGAGTTAAAACATTTATGCTGGCTTACCCTCTCAAGGGCTATATTTTTTTTTTTTTTGTCGTTTCTAAACAATCTTAAATGTGACGGGAAGATGTGAGTCTGGAGAAAAACTGATATATGCAGGGAAGCATTTAGGTTCAAGCCACTTAATTATGGATCTTTCAAACTAATATTTAAAGTTTAGCATTGCAACAATTTCTGAGCGGAGGTCAGATGTCTGAGGTGTCATGTCAAGTAATAAAAATGTTTTTTGTATATATAATAATGTCCTTTTTTAAAAAGACTTGCAGGTGTTTTACAAGCCCCAAATGCCTTGATGGCTCTTTTCTGTACATCCTGGACAATTTGAAGGTGAATGCTGCTGTTATGTTGCATGATGTCATTACATCTGTAAAGACACCACAAGGTTATAAGGTGCCAACTTGTACCCATGTTGTGTAACCCAGAGTAGGTAATGTTTGGGATTGTTTATAAAAGTTTTTACAGGCTTAATGTTCTTAAAATTAGAGAATTAAATGATTCTGTTTATGTCTTACAACACCTAAATCTGTAGCCTAAATGATAAGTCAGAGTGAGTTGCTGATGTTGGCACACAAGCTATTAATCGTTTTTAACTTTGTTTTCCATGCCAAATGCATCGTGGGAGGTTATGGAAAGACTTAAAATTGGCAATGCTGATTTCTCATTGAAGTGTCTGCCTATTTCAAAGCCTTATCATAACTTAAAATAACATCGCAGTACATTTTGTTTGTTTTGTTTTGTTTTTTTTTCAGTGATTATTGCCATGGATATTGTTAGAGAAATCAACACTTTGAGTCCTTAAATGTCAGGAGAATTAAGCTGAAATAACTGTTCTCAAGGTTTTTATTTTCTTGATCCATGTTTGGACCAATTATGTTTGTGGTCATGTTTTCTTAATAAACGTAATTTCAGAGTGTTTCTAATTTGATATGAGATCATTCCTGAGTTTTATCCCCCCCTTCCCTAACAAAGACAACCACTAATAATAACCCTTTTGAGTAGAGTTGTTGTATCAAATCAGTGTTTGTTATGGTTTTACTTGCATTTAATAGAAGTTTAAAGTTCAAAGCTGCAGCACCACTTTTTCCTGAATACTCAGTATGAACATGAACTAGCAAAGTAATGTTGCTTAAAGTTGTTAAGGTTTGTTTTTGCAGCCTCAGGACCTAGACATCTTAGTCTACCATAAACTCTGTATACCAATATATTTTTGAGTCAAGGGTGAGGCCATCTGTGTTACAGCTAAACTTTGTTGAAACTGGGTCATGCAACAGGATGATCCCTAACAGCAGCAAATCTATGGTAGAATGAGTGAAAAAGAAACTAATCAAAGTATTGCAATGACCCAAAGACCTCTACCCAATAGAAATGCTGTGGTGAAACATTTAAGGGAGCTGTGTAAAAATGAATGCATGCTAGCCTCAATTTTTACATTTTATTCGTTTTACACGGTCAGGGACCTCAGTAGCGTGTGAGATCCATACACATCCACAAAAGCTTGACACTGCCTCCTCATGCAGGTCAACAACCTGGTCACATTTTGCTGTGGGATGGTATCCCATTCCTCAGCCAGGAGTTCTTGAAGGTCAAATAACATCACTTCGTACATGAAAACCAATTTTTTGTATAACTAAATTATTATCTCAGAAAATTAGAATATTACATGAAATTTAAAAGAAAAAAAGAGTATAGTCATGCATATGAACTCAGTACTTGGTTTGAGCCTCTGTTGCATGAATTACTACCTCAATGCAGTGTAGCATGGATGTTATCATCATGTGGCTGTGCTGGGATGTAATGGGAGACCAGGATGCTTCAATAGCGGCCCTCAACTCTTCTGCATTGTTCGGTTTCATGTGTCTCATCTTTCTCTTGGCAATGTCTTATAGATTTTCTACGGTGTTCAGGTCAGGAGAGTTTGCTGGCCAGTCAAGTACAGTAATCCCTTGGTCATTGAACCAGGTTTTGGTTCTTTTGGCAGCCAAGTCTTGCTGGAAAATAAAGTCAGCATCTCCAAAAAGCTTTTCTGCAATAAGGAATCATATAGTGCTCTAAAACCTAAAGGTAGACGGCTGCTTTGACTCTGGACTTAAAGCACGGTGGACACACACTGGCAAATGACATGGCTCCCAAATCAACACAGACTGTGGAGACTTCACACTGCACTTCAAGTGTCTTTGATTGTTGCCTCTCCATTCTTCCTCCAGACTATGGACCTTGATTTCCAAATGAGATGAAAAATTAGCTCTCACCATAAAAGAATACTTTGGACCACAGCTCAACAGACCAATTCATTTTTTCTTTAGCCCAGGTAAGACGCTTCTGACATTGTTTTTTGTTCAGGAGCAGCTTGACAAGAGGAATATGACATGTGAAGCCCATGTCCAGGATCCATCTGTGTGTGGTGGCCCTCGAAGCACTAACTCCAGCCTCAGTCCACTCCTTATGAAGCTTCCCCACATTTTTGAATGTCCTTTCCTGATGATCCTCTCCAGGCTGCGGTCATTCCTGCTGGTTTTGCACTTTTTTGTTCCACACTTTTCCCTTCCACTTAACTTTTTATTGGTGTGCTTTAACATGGCCCTTTGAGAGCATCCAACTTCTTTTGCAATTACCTTTTAAAGCTTTCCCTCCTTGTGGAGGGTGTCAATGATGGTTTTCTGCACAACTGTCAGGTCAGCAACCTTCCCCATGATTATGAATTCTACTGAAATAGACCGAAAGACTGTTTAAATGCTCAGGAGTTCTTTGCAGGTGTTTTGGATTAATTAGCTGATTAGAGTGAGACATTTAGAGGGTACAACGTTGAACCTTTTCACACTATTCTAATTTTCTGAGATTTTGATCTTGATGGGTTTTCATAAGCTGTAAGCCATAATGATCAAAATTATAAAATAAATAAATAAATGCTTAAAATATCTCACACTGCATATAATGAGTCTATATATTAGTTTACATTTTTAAGTTGAATTACTGACATAAATTAAGTTTTGCACGATATTCTAATTTATTTTAGTTTCACCTGTACTTCATTATAAGGTTAATTAATCAGACTTTCCAAGGATTTATAATATGACACCAACTGGTATTATTAAAGGGGAAAAATAATCGATCAAACAATTAATACCTTATTTTTTAGCTAAATTTACTTATTTTTTGTCAAAATGTTTTTTTTATATTCTCTATAAAAACCTAAAACTAAACAGAACAAATCTGATATTGAAATTAACTTAAAATGTTTCACAAATATTGAACACTTCAAATGTTTTTTTATTGATAATCATCTTTCAGACATGTTTGTCCCAGTGATGCAAAAAAACAACAAAATGATCACATTAAACACACTTATTATATACACACAGGATACAAAATACAAAATAGGTGTGACACTCATCATCATGCATATTTTTACAGGAGTAACAAAATTATTGCAGAGCCACATTTCAACAGTGAACTGAGGTAGCATGCAAGGAACACACAATAAATCTTAATCATTACATCAAAGTTACAAAATTCTTATAAACCAAAACTGACCAATCATCATAAACCCAATACTGTTTATGTCAAAACTCTGAGGCAGTTTCTATTGTAATTATTTTCACAACTGTTCATCATCATGCATTTTCATGTCTACTAAAGAAATGAAAATGAAGGATTTAAATGGCACTGGTGAAGATGGAAGAGTGTGTGTGCAGCATGGAGGATGGAGACCATGTTGCTAAAGTTTATACAGCTTTATATAATCAAAAAAATAGATTATAAATAACTGACAGTATAAGATCCAATTTAAATGTATTTATGAGGCCATGAAACGAATAGGATGCATCCATCTTCTAGCCATGTGAACGGCTGTCTAGTTTCTCTGCATAATGATGCAGGTGCCGGCAGTTTAAGGTTTCCATAACCTTAGCAGGCCATCTTCGCTGTATGTGGCAATCAGGTTTTCATGTGGGTGGTGAGCGACGCCAATTACATCTTTCTCGTGGACCTGTGGGTGAAGAGGCACACAGATCACTTACACATTCTTATTTTCTCCCTCTAGCCTCTGCTTCCTAACTGCCCACCCTGATGGATTTTTACTCAACAGTAAGACATCAGGATGAGTAGATGGGAAAACACTGACTGCTTCTTCCCAAAGATAATTGTTAAATATGAACAGAGGAGCTTACTGTCAGCATTTTCTCCAGTCTCCCTGTTGTATAGTTGAAGCAGTACAACACAAAGTCTTCTCCCACACAGTAGATCCACTCCCCGCGGGGTGACAGGGTGCAACACACGAAGTTTGCTCCTTCTGCTTGGTCTGAGCTGAAGGTCTTCATAGTCTAAGGAGCAAGATGGTAACAATGACACTGAGACAATGCTTTTTAAATAATCTTCAAGGTGCCATCGCTTTACAATGAAGAGAATAATTTGATATTTTGGCAGTTACACCTTTTTTTAATCCTTTCTTTAACAGACAAATACTACTATCCTTACAGTGCATTCAGAAGAAAGCTAAAGTCAAGCTAAAGTTTGCCTGGCTCAACTTGTCTCACCTCAACACTAAACAGCTGGTATGATCCTTTGGTTTTTATACAGAGATGTAATCAGAAAACTGCAAGTTGATTAATGAACATTAAATCTGCTATTTAAAAGGCTAAATTTTGATTAAGCCAAGCAGTTGTGTGTCTCTGTTTCCGGTCCTCATTGCTAAGCTAAGTTGATTAGCTGAAGGGTGCAGCATCATATTCAACATACCAACAATTAACAAGTTGTTGTTTTATAAAACTTCTTCCTAGAAGGACATTTTTAGCTACAGCTTCTAAAGCTGTAATGATTAGTTGTTTCAGTTGATTAGTTGAGCTGATAAGCAAATTAGCCATTTTGATTGGTCATTCCTCTGGAGACACCAAATCATCTGTGTCCAAACTTTGAAACTGAATGGTTTTACAGTTTTCTGTCTCATGTGTGATAATAAACTAAATATCTTATTTTTAATGGGTTTTTTTTCACTGTGAGTGAAATAAAACAATCAAACTTGAAGACAACAGCTTGTGAAAACTTGTAGCACAAAATGAAAGCAGAGACCTAATTCCTTTAACAATCACTATGACCGGATTTTGCTCAATGTGGATGCGACCTGATGGGCTGCAGGGCTCTCACCTGACCGTGTATGCTCATGACGACCACTGTGTTGGAGTGATTACAAATCACAAAATACTCAGGATTTTGTGGATAAGGAATCACATTGTTGACGGGGACATCGATCGGTGACAGAGATTTGAAAGTGTGAATGCACGCACAGGATTTTGTGTTCCAAATCTGAAAGAAAATACACAGAATAATTTCCACATTTCACCGTATTACATCACTATATCATAATAAACCCTTTTGGTTACACATTGTTTCTGCAAATTGTACCTTAACAGTGCCATCAGATGAGGCGCTGATGATGTGAAGTCCATCTTGAGTGAAAGATGCATCATTTACAAACGATGAATGGCCACTTAACTCCTTAAGTGTCTTCCCTGACCTCAGTTCATGGATTCTGAAAATGATATTGTTGAATAATTGAGTGACATTAAGGAGGCTGAAATCAAATAAATAGCAGTGCTGACTCACTGTAACAGCCATTCATTTCACTGGAAGAAGGGATTTTTTTTCATGAGAGCAGACAAAACATACTGCTAAGCTGCTGATGTTTTATTTTTAGCTGCTGGTGAGTGACTGGTTGCAGATTAGCTAAACCATGACAAAACGCCTCCCGCTTGCTGATTCATTTGGTCTCTAGGTGGATGATTTAGTGTTTGTAAAGAAATCTCCAAGCTTGTGGAAATGTGAGGTGGGGGGAACACGTTGCAGCTTTGTGCTAGAGCACATGATGCTTCAGCTGCACCCACACAGCACATGTGCTTCCAACACAGCAGAGGCGCTCAGCCCACACCCCCCAGGAGTCAGAAATAACATCCATCCCCTCAAAATGAAGGGTGTGTGTGTGTTTTGAAAGAAAAAGAGAATATCCTTGAGATACATCCTTGTACTTTGTATGCAGAGGAAATTTAAATATTATGCAGGTGAATGAAAATTAGTTACAGTTGCTGGTTACAGATTTTAACAGAAATTACACATGGTTATTATCAACATGATGAATTAGTTTGTTAGGTCATTTTTGTCTTACTTTAAAATATCTGCTTCAACAATTTTATCAATTCAGATCTTTTATATTTGCAGCATTCTTTTTACAGGTCAGGTTGTGTTCTATTCATACTTTTATTCATCTTTTATTTTCATATTTAAAATGATACAAAAAAGAAAGTACAGGCTCTGTCCATTCTAGAGTTGTACATATTAGGACATAATGAAAAGTCATATGATAGAGCTGCTCAGTTTAGTCATGCGAGGGCTGCAGGTTTTCAATGTGTCCCTGCTCCAAACACATGCTATGTCATTGTCTAGATCTTCACATGCTGTTGGTTTTATTTAATTTGAGTCAGATGTGTTGGAGCAGGGACACATTGAAAACCTGCAGGACTGCAGCCCTCATGGGTCCGAATTGAGTCTAGGTGTCCAATTTCCATAGCTGCAAAACAAGCCCAAATCATCACACTTCCACCACCATGCTCAAAAGTTGGTATGTGGTGTTTGTGGTAATATGTTGTTTGGTTTTCACCAAGTGTGGCGTGCATTATGAAAACACACCCCTTCTGGGGTCTTGTGAATTGTTCGGCTTTGCAAAGCAAAGCTGTGCTGCAATGTTCTTTTTAGAGAGAAGATTGCTCTTGCAAACCTTATAAACAAGCCATATTTGTATGTTCTAATTGCTCTGTCGTGAGGTTTAATAAGCTATGACATCCACTTCTTGGAAGAAAGGCAGTTATCTTTAATGTTTCCACTTGTGAATGACCACTATCACTGTAGACTGGAGGACTGCAAATTGTAAATGGCCCTTTTGCCCCTTCTTAGAATATTAAACAGCAATAATTGCTTCTCTAAGGTCACTACTGATGTCTTTCACCCTTTGCATTATGCTAACACACACCTGAATGCACTTGACCGGCACACTCCCAAAACGTCTGCTTTTATAGGAAGGTGATCACACTTACTGACAATCAGGTAATTCTGTTTATTAAAATCACTTGACAGCTACTTCGCCTCTTCCTTGTGAAGGAGTACTTCACACACTGTTTCTGCAATTGGGCTCAGGCTTCCATAAATAACTAAATACAATTCCAAAAATAAGATAATCACAGTGTAATATGTCATTTGTTGATGTTCATCTGACATTGTGCTTACCTAACTATAAGACATGATGAGCTGCAAATTATTTTGTATCGTGTCCTGATATGTAAAACCACAGAACTATCAGAGGGTGAGTTTTCTTTTCACATGACAGTATATTACACTGCCAACGCTGTGGCAACTTTAGTGCTTTTCAGATCACAGATTGATGCATTTTCAGTAATGTTGATGAAAATATTAGGCACAGTAAAATGACACCACTGTTTTATCACAAAACACAAAGGTAATGATGAAAGGTTCCATTTAAATGAAACTCATTTTAATGACATCATTTGATTTAATAATGTAATTAGTTACACTACTCACACTAGGTACACTAATTTTAGAAGCAGTAATCTGAGGTACCAAACTATTTATCACATTTATTAGAATCTTCTGAATTTGATTTTAAAAACCAGCTAAAACAACTCAAATGAGAAAAGTTTATAATATATATCTAATATATCTATTACTTGACTTAATGTATGCATAAATAAATAAAATACTTTAAAATCCATCTAACATACTGAAACCAGTAAAAAGCCAACTAAACTCTACTGACAACAAAAACCTGTTGTTTTTTACACTGAGCACAATGTTTTATGATGAACTTTGACCAAATCTGTTGAGAAGTTAACTTAGGAAAAATTCTCACCCTAAATTTACCAGATTTGTCTGAGGTTTTCATTACAACACAAAACATATTTATTGGAGATTATTCTGATGTTATAAAAGAGACACAAAGACAATAAAATTAAATTACTGGCACAAAATTGACATGTATTTGTAATCCACTGCTGCATTCACCTTGTTTCTCACACATGTACGCCGTATATATGTCTGTCTGTCTGTATACATGTATGAATGTAAAGGCAGATTCTTCTGTAAGCTGGGTTGAAGCTAAGATTGATTGCTCTGCAGTCACCTCACGGAAACATAATTACACTGAAATAATATAATTACCTTTGAAAAGTGAGACATGACCACCATTTCTTTATAAGTTTTGTAACCACAGCACAAATTTAATCAAAGTAAAACTCAATATGGGCTCAGACTGCTAACCACTGATGGACTAAAATGATAAGTAAGGTTTAACTTTTATAAATAAATATTTAAGGGTGAATTCAACTCTAAATCTCTTTTTACAGATGTTCCTCTTTTTTTCTTGTCACCTAACTACATTTCCACATTTTGTTAATTTACTTTGAGATTGGGGGGGGCTTACTGCCTTCCTCAGCTGAACTGATGCCTATGTGCCAAACTGCCAAACACCTGCCAAACATTTGTGAATTATGTCTGAAGTCAGTAAAATCTCTTTTTTCCTCCCACTGGAGACAAGCTAATTCTGTCCAAACAAGACTCCAGAAGTTGAACAAAGCTCCCAACACACGTTTCTTTTATCTGTAAATATATTTAAAAATCCTACCATTTATTTCATTGACTGAGTATTGTTGCATTTTTTTATCTCCAGTATTCCCCCTTCAAAACTTATAGAATTTTACATTACAGTAGGTGTTAAAAATAAAAGTCAGCTTTGCTCTAAATAAAACTGCACAGACTCACATTTCTACACAGCATAAGCACACCTGCAGGTGCAGTTTGCACTGTGCTCACTGTACAATAAAAACATGAGGACATCATGTCCCACCTGATGGTCTGGTCGAAGGAGGCACTGAGGATCTGGTTGTTGTCGATGGAGAAGCTCAGCGAAGTCACACCTTTAGTGTGAGCATGCTCAAACCTGCGCAAGCACAAACCACTTTGGATCTTCCACACCTTTCACATCAACACACACATTTAAGAAAAAAGTTGATGGACATTATTTAATGAGATGGTAACATCATTTTTAAATGTTTTGACATTGTCATTTAAAATTATATATATATATAAACACACACACACACATATATATATATATATATATATATATATATATATATATATATATATATATATATATATATATATATATATATATATATATATATTAGACTGTTTACAAGGCTGAGGAGACATTTGTAGGTTATTTTATTACCAAATTCACAAAAGAATATCAATATCTCTTACCTTAACTTTGCCGTTCTGAGCTCCAGTGGCCAGTAGATCCGTGTCCTGACTGAAGCACATACACAGCACAGCATCATCCATCATCATGAAGCTGTTTTGGCCCTGATACTTAAGATCCTAAATCATTTACACAAACACACACACACATAGTATCCAAACAATAAATACAAACATAAAAAAGACAGACTATGGACATTGCAGTGTGCAACAGATTTAAGGAAATTTCAGTGTTTTTTTATGGCATAGTATGAAAAATATTTACCTTGCTTATTTTTCCAGTGGTGAAGTTCCAGACCTCAATAAGCCCATCCACCGATCCAGTGATTAAATACTTTCCGTCAGGTGAGAAACGGGCACATTCCACGTGGGACCGGCGTCCAAACTGCACATTCAAATCACACATAGAAA
Organism: Melanotaenia boesemani; assembly: GCF_017639745.1. Lineage (NCBI taxonomy): Eukaryota > Metazoa > Chordata > Actinopteri > Atheriniformes > Melanotaeniidae > Melanotaenia > Melanotaenia boesemani. Next base: position 15,394,486 of record NC_055685.1, read on the forward strand.
CCAGTTGGTGGGAAAACATGTTTTCCAATTCAACTTCCAGCCTATGATTCAGATACACAGAGAATTAACAGGTGACCTCTGAGAGACATAAAGTTCTCCGGTCATACCCTGCTGCGTGGGCTGGCCACTCTAACTTATCACCTTGGCAAAGGAAAGCAATGATGAGCAACTCCTGCAGCTCCATCTGCGCCAGTGCTGAGAGGCTAGAAGAGGTGCCTCCAGGCGAATAAAGCAATTAGTTTTGGGTGTGTATGTGTGTGTGTGGTGGACTGTCAGGCCAGACAACAAAAAACCCACAACCTGTCAACAAAACAAGTTCCCACTGATCATAAAGGAAGAGTAGACGGCTACTAAATGTAATCATGTACCTTTATGTGGCGGTACAGCTGTGTGGGACAGCTCTCTTTCACCACACGTTGCTCTTTGCTGCCTGATGTGTCGATGGCCATGTCAGTGGAGAGATTACCTGGACACTGCTGTTGTTTTATGTACTGCAACACAGATTAATAACAATCAATGCAAAATACGAAGTGGGAAAGGCTATTCTCATGTGCCAAAATCTAATCTAATTTCACATTAAGAAATCCTGATTTTGATATTAAAACTTATTTATTCAATTATTATTTCAGTGCTGTGTGGTTGTCCACTCATGAAGTTCAAAATCAATCAACTCAAGAAACGAAAGAAAATGGTTAATTATTACTTAAACGAAACAAAAACTTACTTTATATGTGGAATTCTGAAGTGTCTAATTTATTCCCTCATTTCCAGTATTTATTCTACAGCTCTATCAGATTGCTGTCAGATAGAAAACTGTCTTTAAATGTTACTAATGGCACTTGTGTTTCATGTTTTAAATTTTCTGGGTTTTTTTTTGTTTGTTTGTTTGTTTTTTCCCTGAACTCCACTATCATCTTTGCTTGATTTAAAGTTCAAGAAGTCCATTAGCCTCTGTCTGAAACAGGCTATTTAAATTTCTTTCTTTAATCTCTTCCTGCTGCATATCCTTCTTTCCTATGACTGGCTGGATTTGCAGAAGCCTACCAAAGGGCAGCATGCAGGGCTTGTCAGCACTGTCTCATGTTTTTATTAGCATAGGAAACTGCAAACTGACTAAATATATCAAAATGTATAGTTACTTGTAGAAAAACACAATCTTTAAAATCCATCATAAAATATTCAAGGCACAGTTTAATCCAGGAGCAAACGAGCAGATAGCACGACTACTTTTACAGTAGAGACTCCACCTAAAACTCTGGTAAATATTGCAGACATTACCTGGTTATTTTGTGACTTTACAGTGAATTTATTCCTTTCCTTTCAAATTTAATCCTTTTAAGGGAAGTCTGTGTGGCAAATACCTTTCTTTGCAAAGTAATTAATGACAATAAAGTTCTATTCTATTCTAATTAGAATAAGTATTGATGAGCCGTATACTCACACTGACTTGCTCCAGAAGGCCAATGAGGCGAGAAGGAGGCACCACGCTGACCTCCTTCACTAAAGCCTCAGCTATCGCCCTGCGCCTCTTCTCCTTGTTGCTGCCTTTCAGGTACGCCTGTAATGAGAATAAGAGGCTGTTATCTTGTAAAGTTCTCTGATACAGTAATCTAAATGTGCACACCTTTGTTTTCTCACCTCAAAAGGGTCAAAATAGGAGCATGTTAGCAGGTTCTCCAAATGGATGTATCGCTCTGGCTGGGTCTGTTTCAACATAATCATTGGGTCAGTCTGTCGTAGGAGAGAACGAGCTGCACCAACCTCCCTCATTTCAATGAGCTCCATCACAACCTGTTGGGGAAAGCAGTGCTGATGAGAGGCATTTTATATTACAACCAAGCCAAGAAAAACATCTGCTTAACAAAAAATCACCTGCTCGTAGAGGTCAATAAGTATGTTGTCCGGCAACTTCAGGGACTCAATGGCTAGCAGGACAGAGTCCCAGTGTCCTTTGTTTATATCTGCAATAAAGCTGTCAATGCTTTCCACTGTGTTGAGAGAGACAGTGGTTTCCTCCTGTAAGGTGCTCAGTGTGCGGTAGAGGTTGTTCTCCTTGAGGTACTGCATTATCAGGCGGATCACGCTGCAGAGACAAGAAGTTAATTATCTGTCACAAGCAGATAAAACACAAAGTCTAGAGATGCACAATGTAATATTTCCATCTACATCCAACGTGCAGATATTTTTATTCATTTCTGATGACGATAAAGATACAATCTCAGCTTCACAATAGTTCAGAATCAGAATCAGAATACTTTATTGTTGGGACGATGTTTAAATTGTACATAAAAACAAAGTGAAATTATTTGCAAGTATTCTAACCCAGTATTTTAGTCACTGTAGAAAACGTCCAATTTTGAAAGGGAGACATTTGAATAATTTATTCAATTTTTTGGCTCTAAAAAATTGGAACAGTCACCTTTACCACTGTGTAGCTACCCTTATTTTTATTTTTATTTTTTTTAACTATAAAAGTCTGGGAACTGAGACCAGTTTTTGGACCTGCAGTGGAGGAATGTTGCGCTTCTCTTGACTAATATAGGACTACCTGCTCAGTAATCATGGGTTCATCAACCATTATTAATAATATGTCAACATAATTCCTTGTGTATCCCTATTAGAAACTCTACTTTCAGAATCTTTGCTTTCACACGGCCACAGATTATCTGACATTATACATGATGTTCTAGTCAAAACAGGACAAAGACTCTGATCCTAACTCATGTGGACTTTCGTGCCATTTCATAACCATCTGCTGAACATGATTCTGTACCACGTCACTGTGTTTTCACTCCATCAATACCACTGGGACCTTAAGTTTACATGTTTCCACAAGCACTTGGAGAAACATGCACTGGTGAGATCACATACTTATAGAGGAAGAGCAATCAACAGGCACATGTGAATGAAGAAGAGTAGATAGATAGATAGATAGATAGATAGATAGATAGATAGATAGATAGATAGATAGATAGATAGATAGATAGATAGATAGATAGATAGATAGATAGATAGATAGATAGATGTCAAAATGAGCATCTGCACAGCATATTGATCACAATAAACTGTAGTAGGCTAATGACAGAGTATAGATGGAACGATAGATCTATGGGTGCACAAACTGCACAAAGCTATGACCATTTACTATAGTTTTTCTTTAGTTTGTTGGTCAGGTTTTTTTTTTCATGAAATTACACTTAACATTGTCCTTTTTTATTTTGTTTTTGTTTGTCCTTTCCATTGAAATTCTGCCAAACAGTCACTGAAAAGTTATAATCTACTTACAGTGGTCAACAAATCAAAACAGAGAGCACACTTACTCCGCAGGTTCCATCTCCACAGCCATGTTGTTGATGTTGTCTCCAGCTAGTGCCGCACTGGACTGATGGTTAGACTGTTCGGCTCGGGCTCGGCGCTCGCTAGAGCCACGTGAAAATCGTGTGCCAGGGACCACCCACTACACGTGCTTTTTTCTTTGCGTCGGGCAGCAGACCCAAACCTTGTGACTGCCTATGCCGCGTAAAAGTCTGGGAGCCACTCCTCCTTCCTGGCGCAAACCGATTTCCAGCAACAAGATGTTTTCTGGGCACGTTGTGTGCGGGAGTCGCTGGATGCTGCAGTCTCAACAGCAGCATCAGCAACGCCGACAGAACCTCGTGGCTGAGTGCGTGCTCCCCTGACAGCGTGCAGGAGGAGGAATGGTATCCTACAGCTAATTAAATCACCATCTTAAGGAAAATACCTCTGCGTCCCCATACATCACCATGATACAGAGCTGGATGCGGCTGCGTCGCATGAGCCTATCAATCCATGCACTCATGATGATTAACAGCATTGTCTTTCCTCTAATAGCACGCCGTGGAATTAAATCTTTTGTGGCCTGTGAGTGTTAATCATCTGCATGTGTCACTTCATTGAGTTTGATTTTTAAATTCAGCTGCAAATGAGCCGAATATTAACCAACAATGTAGTGTTTCTTAAGAAAATAGGGATAATTAACCTGATAATCAAACCACCATCAAATCACGGCATAAATCACAATAAACCATAAGACCTGACAGGTTTGCAGAAAATCAAGCATGAAAAACACTTGCTTGTGTCATTAACAGACTACATGCTGACATTTAACGCTTGAATGCAGCTGTACTCACAAAGGAAATTTCATTTGACCTCTATGATTCATTCAAGACTTCAACATTTCTCTTTACCCGAAAGTGTTAGTGATGCCAGACTGCATCTGTTTTCATCTTAAAGCATGTGGAAGAACGTGGTTCAATGAGAAAAAAAACATTGAACATTTTGGTCACCAAGAAAAACACCTGGTGCAAACCCAACATGATCATCACCTTAATGAGAGAGACAGTGGCATGCTTTTGTTGATGGGATGTTTTTAATCAGCAGGATCTAGGAAACTGGTCAAAATTAAAAATAAATAAACAAACAAAAGGGATGGTGCTATAAGAAGTTTGTTGATATACCTATTAGGTTTCTGGAGAACTGAGATGGCAATTCACTGTTTTAAATTGGCAATACTGCTCACAGACAAGTTAAAGTGCAAACGCAGCACGGAAGTTTTTAAATGTCTTGAATGGAATAAAAGAAGTTCAAGAAGGCTGATACTCCTGCCCCAAACCAATTAAAACTTACATGACTTAAATGATTAAATGTCATCTGTTTGGTAGTTCTCTGTCACCAGTTAATGTGATGTTACTCTTTTTTATATGGCACATTTAAAATAATGGCCCACCTTACCTGATTTCATTCTATTTCTGCACAATATTTCAGAGAAAACTAGAAACACTTAGAGAGCACATATGTCTGTCAAGCCATTATTTATTTATTTATTATTATTTTTATTACATTTTTTTGCCAATGACTGTATATATTTCAGTTTGAGTTAGAAGTTCTGATGGCAAAATTAGGTCCATATCTCCCAATAATAAGTAAATAAATTAATTAATTAATTAAAAAATAAAAAAAAATAAAAATAAACGTCGACAAACGTCCCAGTTTTATTTTCACATACGATCCTCTCATCCCCTCCTCCCACACACTGACCCTGGACTTTATTTATAGTGAATCAAACATGTTGTTCCAACCAGTCCTGTAGATCCAGCTTATATTAGTCTTAATTAAATGCTCTATTTAAAAAAAATGTTTACGCACTGATCTCGAATTTACATTTTTCGTGGGTGATGTCACACATAACGTCACAGCTGGAGAAGATACCGCGAGATTAAGAGAAGAGCCTCAACAGGTGGCGCTAATTGGTGACAAGATGCTATTTGAGCCGAGGAGCTCCTTTGAACTGGCATTTTAATCATGAGATTTGAGCCTCCACCTAAGCTGGAAGTGTTCCAAAGAAACTTAATTTTCACATGATAAATAATTTTTACTCTACGAAGTGTGTAAAACATCCCGATGAACAACAACCTGGTAAGTAAAGTCTATGATGGGAAAAAATAACCCTTACGCTAAAATACCTGAATTATTGACTCCAATACTCTTTTGTTTGCCACTAACATACTACAAACATTTCCAGGTAAATTTCTTCACTGTATTTGGGGTCATGTTTTTTTCTGTTTTTGTTCTTTTTAGAAAGTACCAAGTGCAGCTTCCAGGCTGGCCCAGCTGCCTGTGGTTCGCTCAGTTTGTGCCACACTGTCAGTGCTGTACACAGATACGAAATGCTACAATCCCAATCTCAAGTCTGTTTGTGAGGCACTGGAGAGCAGAGTGAGCTCCTTAAGCACCGTGGCCTATACCACAGTGTCACCTGTCTTCATTAAATTTGAGCCACAGAGTGAGTAGCACTATCTTGGATTGCCATTCTCAGCTTTTCTGTCCTAATGTACATTCTCTGTTTATGGATGTAGTATTAATTTCCATCCCAGAAAAGTGTGAAAAGCATTTAACATCTTGGGGTGATTCTGATGTGGTGCACCAAGTAATTATTCATAATCAATCTACACAAAGTCCAACACCCTCAAAAGTGAGACCAGAAGTTGCATCTTGAAGAAAACAATTAAACTTTATTTATTTTTTAATAGTTTCCATTGCAAATGATGTTGCTTGCAAAACTCTGGACTGGCTGGAGACTTCCTTCCCTGTGCTGCTGTCACCTACAGATGAGGCAACTTTTCTCTAGTTTAAATGTCACAGCTCCTCTTAAAGGGTAAAAACAAATCTTAACTACCATTATTGATTTATCTCCATCACACAGGTTGCTGCTGCTGCCAAGAACAAAATGCATGAGATTCAGGACGTGGTGAGTATTGTTGCCAAAGGAACTGTGGACTGTGTACAGCACACCATCACATGGGTGACAAGCAGGATGCTTAAGGTTGATGGTGGAGAGAATCAACCGGTGGTGGACAGAACCGTCAATGTAGCTATTGTGGGACTGGACTTTGCATTGAGTTTGTTGGAGGGTCTGATGGATCAGGTGCTTCCCCCCAGTGAAGAGGACAAAGGTATGTGGCATAACAAGATTCTTTTGGGAAACTATTTGAAGCCTGATAAAAGGCCTGCACTCATCTTTGCTTCTAGAAGGGGCTCGCTTGGAGGGTTTTGAGGCTGCCAATCACAGGGGACGTTACCCTGGAAGAATTATTTCACTTGGTACCAAACTGTGTAGGAGGACCTGTTACTTAGTTGGCTCCAAGATCCAGACTGTTGAGGTGTGTATGAGTACATTTAAGTAGTAAACTAGAATGGCTTCTTTTTTAAAGTTAAACCTTTCAAAACTAATGTGTAAAGTTGTTCAAAGACAACTTTCACTATCACTGACTCAACAGGTCAAGAAGAGTTCATCCAGATCTTCTACTCTGGTTCAGGACCTTCAGACCACCTGCCTGAGTCTGGTGTGCAGTATCCGAGGACTGCCACACTATGTGCAGCATCGGGCTGTTGCTATGTTTTTCTTCATCAACCAGATGTACGCCTTGAGCTGTCCATCGTCTCAACAGAAGCCAACTCGACGCATAAGTCGTCTCAGCAGTGCTGCCGAGTCTTCCTCATCTTACAAGGAGCCGGTTTACCCACAGACCACACCTGCCTTCCGAATGAGACCCACCAGGACATTTGCTTTTGACACTGGGTTTAATGGAAAAGGATATGTGCGTCGTTGATGTGGGCCACTGTAACTCGTCAAAAGTTAATAAAAGTGAAAGTAATTATTGGTTAAAATAAAGATTAATGTACCTTGCATTTCTGTGTTGTATCAGGCAAATGACAAATACATTTTCTGCAGAAATGAGCAGATGGACAAGAATAGACGGACAAGATTTTGTTTAGCTGTGTAGCTGGTCACAATGCAACAAGCTGCACTAGGTAGTAAACTGAAGATTTCCCATTTCAACCTAGTTTGCTACTAACACCAGTACTTAAGGGTTAAAAGTGCAACATGTGTCCCTTTTTGCCAAAGTTCTGGTGGTGAAGCTAGTTTAATGATCTGGATTTTTCCATGCGAGACCTCACTTTAAGTAGACTGTCTTTAAATTGTGTGCCCAAAGGTCTTGGCCAGGCGTGCCCAAGTCCAGCACCTGAACACTTGAATCAAATGGCTGACTTCCCTCATGCACATGGCATTCAGGTCTGCAGAGCTGAGCAATTCAGTAGATTGAGGTGTTATGAGAAGGGATGAATGTAAAAGTTGCAGGACAGTAACATTCAAGGACTGGGGTACTTATGGCTTACAGAATCAAATAGTTTAAAACTTTAATACTATCAGCATTTCCAGTGTTTATTGGAAAGATGTTTAGAACTTGTGAAATTCCCTCAATAGCTGAATTAAATCCTGGCTGTTGGCAATCCATTCTTGCTCCATTCTTTGGACAAATTTTCCATTTTCCTAAATTGATGTGAGGGCCTCGTCTGAGAATATTTTCTATCAGTTTCTGCTGCCTAGTTCTAGGTTTTGAAGAAAGTGCCTTTCCCTTTCCTTTCCCTGGTGCCAGCAATTAATGCTTTTTTTCCCCAGAAAGATCAGCATACTTATAAACTAACCAGAAGTATCTGATTTTTATTTTGTATTCTGAGATTAAATGATAAAATGACAAAGACGAGTGCTTTGTACAGTTCAGCCAATGAGGCTTTGTGTGGTCCCATCATATCTCCCAGATATTTTATAGAAATGTGACATCCCTAAAACTAGGTTCTCAGCCACCAGCAGTTCACTTGGTGATTCAGCCTTTACAGATTCTCATCACATGATAGTAATGTGTTTATATGATTAAAAACTTTTCATCCTACTCTGCAAAACAGCTGTTGCAATGCTGTTGATTTATTTCAGTATTAAGCATGGTAGTGTAGTTCCTGCACAGCTGTAGTGCAGGGGAGGCATTAGGGTTGTGGTTAAGGGAGCTAAAATTAGTGATACAATACAGCTGTTCCGTGATTTTGTCCTTGTATGTTCAGCAGTGTGCTGAAGCCCAGGAAGAAAGGAAAAAAAGGAAATGAGTCGCTTCAAGTGTGCATGTGTCTGCTGCTGTTAGAATGCATCCCATTGTAGTAGATTGTCTAGTTTTGAGGCACATTTCAAGCATTCATGCTTATTTTTAAACAAGAATGCTAAGTTTTGTCATCAGGGTGTTTTTATGCAGTGCAACGTCTGTTTGTACCAAAGTTTTTTTGGAATTAGGAAGATGCTTTTGACAACTCTTGAAAACATAGAAACATGAAAACCTAACTTTGCTGCCTCAAAGAAAACAGAAGTTGAAACAAAATTCAAGTTACCTGTAAAACCTTTGATCAAGATGTATTCCTAATTTAAGGTGAGTGGTATGCATTGAGAACTCAGTAACCAGTTCTCCATTGACAGTGGCACAGGGTTGCCCATATTAACTCCAAACTCCCTTTATCTGTACTCCATCTCTCTCACCGAGACAACTGCACCTCATGCAGAAAGCTGCTGCTTGTGTCCTCACAAAGACCACAAAAAGGATAACGCATCACTCAGTTTCTCACATCTCTACAGCAACTGTGCCCCAAATAATTGATTTTAAAAGTTTGTTGCTGGTATAAAAGGCACTGAATGGGTCTGGTCCAAAATATGAATAGTATTGCAAACTGAAATCATTCTCAAGTGGAATCTAGAAATGCCATCATGTATTTACACCAAATGTTTCTAATGTGGCACCTAGGCAACCCGAACCCTTAAAACACCAGGTTGTGGTAGTCATGTCACAGTGGGATCATTATGTGCTGAAAGGTCACCATCAGGTCATGATGTTGCACTAAGCAACTAATGTAACCGTTTTATCACAGACCGGTTGCTCCAACTTAAAGACAGTGGCGCTGCTGCACTGCAAAGGAAGAAAACGTAACTTAATTTACAAACCCCCAACTTGCCTTTGTGAGATGTATCTGCCTTACGTGAGGCATGGAAAATAAATTTCACATAGGCATTACATGTTTTATGTTCATTTAATTTTATTTCAGTTGTGAATTTCACTTCTGGCTAGACTCCGACTTTGATGTGGATGCCCTCAGAGAAGAAAGACGGCGCCTCTTGGCGATCTGTTCCTGGCGCTTCTCCTTAGCTTCCTGTATTAAAAAAATAATAAAATTAGCTAAGAGTCATGTAATTTCTCAGTTATGTACTAAAAATAGAAAAGCCAAAATTGACATACCTTCATCCTCTTGGCCAGCAGCTTGGCGTACTCAGAGGCCTCCTCCTTGTTCTTCTGGGTGCGCTGTTTCTTGAGGGCAATACGACGGCGCTTGTGCTGCAGCACACGAGGCGTCACCAGTCTCTGGATCTTGGGAGCCTTAGTTCTAGGCTTCTTCCCTAATGGTGTGAGGGGAACAGGATGTCATTAGCAACTTAGAAAATCAATTGACATGTCCAGACGCCTGTTACACTGACGATACATACAAGACAAATACAGTGCTCACTAGTTGCGTTTACATGGAGCATTTTTTTTATCCCCGAATGAACGGAAATCAGAATAAAAACGCACCATGTACCGTCGTTACTGTACAAGTTAACACAATGAGAGAGCTATACAGTTCAACCATCCACTTCACTGGGTCTGGGCGCATCTGGAAAGCAGCTCTACAGTTAATCTTGGCATCACACTGTCCCCCCTTAATGAATACAAAACAATCAAAAAGGGTCTCCTGGATGCCACCAATATAAGATACATGTGACCTAAACATTATCAAATACACATTTTCATGCAAGCTGATGTGTCACCAAGAAGTGTACTTACAGGCCTAAACACAAAATGACCTGTTTAACAGTTACACACAACTTACACTGTGTGTGTGCTGTGTTACGGCTGTGCCATGGCCTCCGCAACTATTCGCAGTTTTAGTCAATGGTTTGATTCACACTGGGCACGCCGGGTTTAGCTCTCAACATAAACACTGAGTCAGTTTTTGATGGAACATGCATCCAGAAGGCATCAAACTTAGCATTTCAGATTGGGCCAGACAGGAAATCAGACACAGGAGCTGTGTAAAAGGTTCCAGTAATTTTCTAAATAAAAGCCTCCATGGCGATTTGCGCTGGTGAACCATGTAAACATTAAGTCATATATCGGTCGCGTGCAAATTAGGCATTATACTCTCACCTTCTTTAGTCAGGGGTCTCCTCACAACATACTGCCTCACATCATCCTCCTTAGCCAAGTTGAAGAGCTTGCGAATTTTGCTGGCCCTCTTGGGACCAAGGCGGCGTGGGACAGTGCTGTCAGTCAGTCCGGGAATGTCCTTCTCACCTAAAAGAACACACAAGTTATTCAACTAAAACCACTTTCTTTACAAATTGCACAGCATTCATTCTTAGGTTTTAGCTACTAAAGATAATGTAGTACTATGGCTGCTCGATTATGGAAAAAATGATTATCGCGATTATTTTGACTGAAATTGGGATCTTGATTATTTAACAAGATTAAAGAGAGAGAGTGCAAGGGGGTTCTTTCCACCAGGTCCCCATAGCTATTGTTTGTCTCAGACTAACAGTGATGTTCCGCCCGGTGTGATCTGGAAAAAATTAATCTGAAGACATTTCGTTTTCCCGTTGAAATCCGTGTCAAAATGTAGCGCAACATTAGTTATACGGCTCTATGGTGCAGCTTGACCACAGGCCCTTGGTGGTGGCGAAACATTGGACTGTAGCCACATCCTTCACAATATCCTCACCACACTCATACAGGGCAGGGAGAGACACTCCACTAACATGGAGACGAAATGGCAGTGATGCCATTTGTCCAACGTGTTGATGAGTTTCTTAAATCCCGGGTTGGGCACTGTGTTAACTGAGAAAAAAAGTTCTGTTTATAACGTTTGTCCCTCTGTGTCTCTGGAAACTGGTGAATTATTTAGTCACGACTCACAAAAATTGAACATTTTTCTTTCTTGCATCACGTCGCAAGCCCCAGGTGCACGTCTGCGTGAACAAGCAATACATTTTGCTTGGCTGGAGGAGGGCAGCGATTTTTGCCTCATCGCGCAAGTTCAATGAGACAAAATGAATGGAGAAGGAGCGACGTCAACTCCCATGTGTCTAGCCCTTAACTGGCGAGGTGTTTGCAACTCGTGCTGAAAATAACTAAAGCAGACAGGGCTGTGGGAAGAGTCTGCAGCAGAGCGCTGCAATGCCAGTGGCGCTCGACTTGCAACTGTAAACAGCACAAGAGGAAACTGCAAAGGACAAAAATGATCGGATCCTTTCATTTTTATGATCGTTGAAAACCCAGATCAATTGTCATTAAAATTCGATTAATCGCCCAGCCCTATTTAGTACCCAAAACCTAAGAATGAAGCAGTTAATCTTTTTGTCCTGAATTCTTTTGATATAGAGAAATTCAGTTTTAATAACATTTAGTTTGTCTGTCATCTCAATCCAAAACCTGTGATTTTCCATACAACTTTCTCACAGAATCAGGGACAGCAGACTCAGAAGCAAAAGCAGACCAACAACACAACAATACATCAAAAATACTACACTCAAAATTAGAATAGACAGTACCGTTGTTACTGTACAAGTTAACACAATGGGAGAGCTATACAGTTCAACCATCCACTTCACTGGATCTGGTCGCATCTGGAAAGCAGCTCTACAGTTAATCTTGGCATCACCCTGTCCCCCCTTAATGAATACAAAACAATCAAAAAGGGTCTCCTGGATGCCACCAATATAAGATACATGTGACCTAAATATTATCAAATGCACCTTTTTGTGCAAGCTGATGTGTCACCAAGAATGAGCATTCATTTCCATCAAGACTAAACTATTCCCCTTTGAAATGCAATAAATATGCTACCTTTCCTGACGATGACCAAGTTGAGAACGCTGAGGTTGGCATCGACAATGCAACCACGGACAGACTTGCGCTTGCGCTCGCCAGTCCTGCGGGGGCGGTAACAGGAGTGACCCTTGCTGAGGAGCAGACGCACACGGCCATGAGTAAGCACACCTTGCTTCATGGGGAAGCCCTGCTTGTCGTTGCCTCCGCTGATGCGAACCACATAACCCTGGGAAAAGAGCATGTGTTAGAATTTTATTTGCATGTTAGGGTTGTAGCATTTAATGTCTCAAAGGGTTTTTTTTTTTTTTTTTAACCAATTTGTTTCCACTTTTTCCAACTTAAGGATGTCATTATTTCTACCCATATATTTGTATTGCAACAATTATTTCTCTTACCAAATCAAAAGGGATCTACAAGCTTGTATGATTCTTGCTATGAAACCTAAATTTACCCAGCTGTCCCTTCAGAGACTTTAAATCTTTTTTTTTTTCTTTTTTTTTTTAAACAAAAACAAAACATGTACTTTCGGCAAGTGCAAACTGAACTTCAGGATAACCTGAGAGAGCAACGCTGTTTCAATCAGCCCTGGTGATGTGGACTGGCCGCATCTGGTAAGCAGCTCTGCTGTTGTTCTGGCATCACACTGTTCCCCCTTCATGACTACAGATCAGTCAAGAAGGGCTTACTTGTGAGCCATGTCAAGAAAAATTAAGTCCCACTACAATAGAAATTAAAAAATCTGAAAAGGCGCTTACCTTCCATTCATCTCCGAGAGGGTCAGCAGACACTTCAGTGGCCATACGCTTTTCATAGAATGTCCGCAGCTTTCGCTCATCATCAACTTCAATTAACTTCTGGCAACCAGTAGCGGGAAATGAGATGTTCAGCTACAAGATCAGAGAAAATAGAAAAAATGTTACAGCATGTATTGCATTACACATCAGGCATGCAGACAAGTATTACAGCTACTACCCATGCATAAAGACGTGGCTGCTGAACATGTGGTACCTCTATTGGCCTGTGGTTTTTCCCAAGAACTTGAGATGTCAAACTATGGCCCACTTTAACAATCAAATATATCTGTTTGTCGGAATGAGGTAAAGTTTGTCAGAGAGGGGCTCTAGGTAGGAGGCCTGCTAGCTTCTCAGCCGGTTTCAGTGTTTAATGCTTGCTAACGTTAGCGGCAGACACAGAAGACATTCTATATATGCTCTAACACCGATAAAACAAACACGGCAAGTCCACTAAATCGTCCGTACAAACACCGTAATACTACATAACGTAAATGTAAAAACTTGTACACGGAACACATTGTCTCAGTATGCGGCCATGTTTCACAGCTAACTTTCCGACAGGCTCATAAGCTAGCTCTCCTCGCAATCAAAGCTCATCCTTTACAGCAAAACTACAATTTTTGCATCAAATTGTTCTGATTTAAAGTTCAACACATTTTCTTCTGTAACATTTTAATATTTCAAAGAAAGTAGCTTTGTGAAGCAAAAAAACATAGTTAGGCAATAGCTATACCTTCATATTGCCAAACCGACCCAACGACAGTCCGCCAGGGAAAGAGACCGGATATCCGTCTCTAGTCTCGAATATCACTTAAACGATCTCGCGATGATTTGTAAAGGGTTACGCCAGTGCCATTTAATAAGATTTTATTTAATTGGAACACTGTGGGTTACACCAGATAGGGGTGTTTATTTGATTTCAGGCCTTTTTGTGACCCTGATATGAATTTTAAAGAAAAAATATACATATATATATATATATATATATATATATATTTTATTGCGTGTGTGTGTGTTTCCAGTATGTCTGCCTCCAAAAAGCTCCCAAGTCAGTGGCACAGAGATCAAAGTCCTACAGAGATAGAATTAAAGAAGATCCTGAAGCATACCAAATGTTTTTAGAAAAAGAAAGAGAAAGATATAGAAAAAGGAAAGAGACTGGGAAATTAAAGGGTATTAAGGATCTCTCTAAGCGAGAACAAAGACTTCAATGGCGTAAATGGAGACAAAATCAAGCAAATGCAAGAGCAAATAAGAGAAAGCAAAAGGCTACATCAACTACATTTCTTCAAATACCCTCCCGGTGTCACCAAACCAGCCTGAGGGACAAAGTGCTATGCCTATACCATGCCTGGAAGCAAGTCCCATGTCACCCACGTTACAACAAAGTCCCAAACAAAGAGGACGGAAAAAAGCACAGCGGAACAAAAGTAAATTGTACGCAGATTTATATGAAGCTAAGATTTATATGAAGCTAAGAAAACTCTGAAGAAAGTGCTACAAAAAGTGGAAAAGTATAAAAAACACTATGAAAGACTTTCAAACCGGTTAAAAACCCAAGATTCGCCTCGTTCCAAATCAAGAAGACAACTCAGGTTAAATCCAGCAAATCTCAGAAGAACTTTGCTTTTCCATAATGCTCTTGTCATGGAGCTACAAGAATGCTACAAACAAAAAAACACAAAAGAGAAACAAATCATTTCAAAGATTTTGGTGGGGAAAGTTTTGAAAAAATAAAAACTGTTGAGTCTTGCTACAATGGAGCTTGGCCTTTCAACCAAAATTATCCGCAAAAACAAAGAAAGGTCTGGTCTGCTGTATGTGAGGAATACACATTCAAACACTACCACGCCATCTACACAGAAACTAATAAAAGATTTTCTGGAGCGTGATGACAACTCAAGATCTTCAACAGGAAAAAGAGAAACACTGACAAGGAAAAGAATAAAATGCAGAAGCGGTTTTTGTGTAAATCACCACACACTCTTTGGCAAAAGATAAAAGAAGAACATCACATGCAAAGATCCTACACTCAGTTTTGCAAAAGCCGTCCATTTTGGATAGTAAGACCAAAAGTCCAAGATCGAGAGACATGACTGTGTAAACTTCATGCCAACACTCAGTTCATGGCCGATAAGCTCTTTTACCACAAAGCAATAAAAACCAGAAACATCAAGTGTCTAATGGAAAGTCTTTGTTGCCAAAACTTCAGCAAATAATCCATGTTCAGAGAGTACCTCCATTGTCAAAGGAAAGAGCTTGAAGTTGGTACTTTTGATCCAGGTCAACAGACAAACTGGATGGAGTGGAGCTCTAAAGCTGAAGAACGAGAAAAGAAGAAAAAAGATGGATCAAGAGAGAAGTTTGTTGCACATTTAACTGTTAAAGAGTGTGTGTATGGTACCCTGCAAACATTGCTGGCTGACTTCACATCAGTTCTGAAAAACAAACTTGGAAAACATATTTACAACATCCAGCATCAGCTTTCAGTGTTGAGAAGACTTAAAGAAGATGTGAAAGAAAACGAGATCATTATTCATGTACATTTTGCTGAAAACTATCTGTGCAAATATGCCTCTGAAATTCAGGCAGTGCATTTTGGAGACTCCCACAAGCAGGTATCGCTGCACACTGCGGTTGCCTACGCTGTAAATAGGATCGCCTCGCTTTGTTCCCTTTCTTCCTCAATACAGCACGACCCTCCTGCCATATGGGCACACATGCATCCTGTGCTTACGTACTTGAAAGAGATAACTCCTTCTGCAACTGTTCTTCATGTTATCAGTGATGGACCAACAACTCAGTACCGCTCTAAAAAGAACTTTATTCTTTTAAGCACTATCCCATTTAAACTTGGATTCACAAAAGGGATTTGGAACTTCTCAGAGGCAGGGCATGGGAAGGGACCAGCCGATGAAGCTGGGGCTGCCATAAAACACACAGCAGATGACATGGTTTCCAAAGGAATGGATCTCCCTAATGGCAAAGTGGTCTATGAGTCTCTGCTGAAAGAGACCAAAATAAAACTCTTCTACATAGCAGAGAATAAGATCGAAGACCATGTCTCCTTGCTGCTGGAGAAAATCAAGCCTGTAAAGGGTACGATGAAAATTCACCAGGTAATTGACAGTATTTTGTGAATAGATCTTAATCTTATGCTAATTTATTTTTAGCATGGAACTGAAAAGATTAAATAATGCCAATTGTTTTGTGTTCTGTTTCAGATCTTCACCGACAAGCCCGGCAGCATCAAGTGGAGACAACTGAGCTGCTTCTGTTCTGCTGGGTTCTGCGAGTGCTTTGATCCACAGACTGGTCAATGGGAACACCTCTCCAGTCTGGCAGACCAGGCTGGTGGTACCCTTCTTCAAGAAGAGGGGCTCGAGGGTTTGTTCCAGCTACAGAGGGGGTCACACTCCTCACCCTCCCTGGTAAGATGTATTTGAGGTCCTAGAGGAGAGTCCATTGAATAGTCAAATCTCAGATTCAGGAGGAACAGTGCACTGTTTTCTCCAGACATGTGCTCGATTGGCCAGCAAACTCTCCTGACCTGAACCAAATAGAAAATCTTTGGGGCATTGACAAGAGAAAGATGAGACACATGAGATCAAGCAATGCAGAAGAGCTAAAGGCCGCTATTGAAGCATCCTGGTCTTCCATTACACCCCAGCAGTGCCACAAGCTTGGAACATCCATGCTACACTGCATTGAGGTAGTAATTCATGCAAAAGGGGCTCAAAAAGTCTCAACTCTTCAGATGGTCATTATTGCTGTACTCATTTTTTTTTATGATTTCATGTAATATTCTAATTTTCTGAGATTTAGATTTTTAGGTTTTTTTATAAGCAGTAAGCCATAATCATCAAAATATAATGAATAAATGCTTTAAAAATCTAACTTAGTATATAATGAGTCTATAAAATATATTAGTTTAAGTTGAATTACTAAACTAAAGTTTTGCGCAATATTCAAATTTTTTTAAGTTTCACCTGTATGTCAGGTTGAATATGTTCACTACCAGCCAAAGGTTTGGACACTTTTATCCATTAGATTTAATGGATAAGTGGTGTATACATAAAAGAAAAAATAAAGTCATACTTTAATTATTGCGAAAGTTATATAAGATATACTGTGCAGGTTTTCACAACTTTTCAAAACCAACAACAACCACAGGCAAATTCAGGTACAATGCATTACACATCAAGAAAAGATAAAGATTGCTTTATACAGTGGGAAATTGCAACAAGAAAAGGTCACGTGGTGCCAGGGTTTCATGTGAAATATATATATATATATATATATATATATATATATATATATATATATATATATATATATATATATATTTGTGTGTGGGTGTGTGTGTGTATATAATTTTTTGTTTGTTTATAAGGCTATTTAAAAAAATACGTGACAAAAAATATTTAAATAAATAGTTACATTTTCTAATGTTTTGATGCCAATTTGTATTCCAATTCTGGAATGACCTAATTGCTAAACTACAAAGATGTACTAAAATGTAACATTTTGGCAAACTCATGAAGTTCAGCTAAATACTTAATATAACTATTACGATAATGATCTTTTTAGTATTTAGATCACTATTAAGCTCGCTTCCGGGTGGAATTTACCAACCAATGCGTTTCAAACGAAGCAGGAAGCAGTCGGTAGTGCATCGCTTTGCGGCACGTTAACATTCTTTGATTTTGAGCGAGCAGCTGTCAGAAGACGAGGCAGAGCGTCATGACTAGCAGGACG
This sequence comes from Melanotaenia boesemani, assembly GCF_017639745.1. Classification (NCBI taxonomy): domain Eukaryota; kingdom Metazoa; phylum Chordata; class Actinopteri; order Atheriniformes; family Melanotaeniidae; genus Melanotaenia; species Melanotaenia boesemani. The sequence goes on from NC_055685.1 coordinate 15,412,295, forward strand.
CTTTGTGGTAGGAAGGATACCCTACATGCAGCACAAAATGCAGCACAGTAGCGATTCCTCTAAACAACTTTCTTGCACGATACGTGTCAGAATTCAGCCATCAGAGTGTAGCGCGTAGCCAACGAGCCAACATAATAACCGCTTTTTTTTATTTTTTTTTTATTTCATCTACTAAAGTGACGCCGGAGGAGCGCTTTCTGCGCTGCACTGTCCATCCGACAGAACTAGTCCAGACATGAGTAACGTTAATCTGATGTTTTGGGACCAGTTGCAGGCTGGCAGCTCCGAAGTGGACTGGTGTGAAGGCAACTACCTTATTTACCCCAGCATCGCCGAATTTTACAACACGGTCGGTTTGAAAGTCCCTCATCTATATATAACGACGACGCTATGCATAATGCAGTTTTGTTTACAGTCGCAGCTCCTCTGCTATTGTTTAGCTGTGTAATGAGCTACTTTCTTGAAACTGCTTAATTTATCACCATGCTAGCTACAGCTAGCTATGACACTGTCTTTGAACAGTTAGGCTGCTCTTCATCACCATGTTTATCGTTAGCACCGCGTTAGAAATGTCTCCATTTTTAGCTGCAATGAGAGCCAGACAGTGATCAACATGTTGTTATTTTGTTATGCTCAGCTCACGTGATGGATTTTTTTTGCTCATTGCTCTTCTTTTTTTCATTTCAGATCAGCAACATTTTGTTTTTTGTTTTGCCACCGATATTAATGTGCTTGTTCCGCCAATATGCAACACATTTCAACAGTGGGATTTACCTCATATGGATACTACTAGTTGTGGTTGGTAAGTTAATGGCCTCTTAACCTTTAACATTTCTGCCATTTTCTATAGTGAAGCATATTCAAGGAGTTTCCAGCTTAATAAGTGCAGGAAACCAATAATAATAATAATAATAATGATAATAAACAGCCCTGGTCTACATTGTGCAGGGTTGCTGTTTAAGGGATCTTGGAGATTTGCCAAAGTATCTCTGTGAATTTAATCTGTCTTTGTGTCTCAGTATAATGCAAGACAGACTTCACACAGTTAAGATCAGGACCCTGTAGGGGTCTGGAGCATGTGGTCCAACACACCTCTTTGTTGGTGACTATGTAGTGATGTTAAATCAGTATTGTATAAGGCTGTTCTTATACATGTGGTTTATTACATTGCCACTACAAATCCACCGTTAGAGCTTTAAAAAGCATTTTAAAAGAAAACCTTATTACAGCAGGCGTACCTCAGCTGATGAAGAAAAGAACATAGTGCTGCCATCAGACAGTAATAAGTTGATCAATTAGTTGATTAGTTTAAAATGGGAATTAAATTGCTTGTTTTAGCTTCTTGTTGTTTTCTAACTTTATTATAAGAATAAACATAATCTGAGGAGCTTTAATAGCCAATTTACTTTCTTTTATTTGTTTATTTTTTGTCAAAAAGTGATCATTAAGTAAAACTAAAAAAAAAACACAAGTTACACTGGTGTTAAGCACACAGTGTTCAGGTTGTAAATGGTGATGCTGTAAGTAAATGACAGCAGCAGTGCTGTAAAGCCTCAGTGCTGTGTTGAAAACACTCAGGTACACTGTCAGAAAAGATAACCTGACAGCCCTCCAACCTGTTCCTGAGAGGTGAGCTCAGATGCCAGAAAGAAAATAAGCAGCTGTTGAACAGGTTGTGTAACATTTATGTTTGCTGTCTCCTGCTTAAAGAGAAGTCAAATCAGCCCCCCTGGAGCAGATTTGTCACCTATATCCTGTTCTGTTCTATAATTAAATCTATGACTACGTCCATTTTTTGTAGGAATCTCAAGGTTGTTAAACAAACAAACAAAAAACAACAACAAGGGAAAAAATGATTAAAATGGGGTCACATGGTTCCCTCCTTATTCCTCTGTGTTTTAGGTGATGGTCTGTGACTTTTGTAGTAAAACAAGAACAAAGTTTATAGTGTAAAAACAGCAGTCTGCTGCTTTTCTTTAGCTCTGGTCTCATCTCGAGGTAATTCACATCATTTGATTTAATCTGCATGTAGCAGGTTTTTAATGATTACATTTGGTACTGATAAAGTGATGATGCTCGTTATTAAAATGTCCCATTTAAATCTTTTTATTTTCCAGCCTCCAGAAGAAACTAGAAACCTAAATAAAAAGCTCACTTGAGTGATTAAACTTCCAGTTTTTCTAGTATATTATGGACTTTGTCCTTAAGTTTATCAGTATTTATTGAAAGTCAAGGTTTGCTCATGTTGCATCAGGCTTGGGAGGTAAAAGCAGGCGTGTTGCATCATGTCTCAGTGGGTTTAACTAGTGCCTCGTTTATTATTTTCAATATTGCACAATATTCAAATATTTTTCTTTCAGATTTTTAGTCAACAGCTTTAAAGAAAGCTCATGTCCTGCATTAGTGCTGAGGTGAAGGTCCCATCTTTAGATGAGAAACAGCTGCATCATGTACTTGAAAGGGACAAACTGGAATCTGAACAATTTTTCCCTGATTGAACAAGAAAAAGGCAGGCAGAGTTTGAATGCTTCATAAGAGTAGACTGATTATTTACTACTTTAAATGTCTTTTGGTATTTTTATGTTAAAGACTAAAGCATGTAGCATCTTTTTATTTATTTTTTGTCTTAATCAGTTTTTGAAGAAGTTATGAACAGTCAGTTGTGACTGAGAGCAGCAGAGGAAAAGGAGTCCGTTAAAATGCTGGAATCTCTTGCAGCGCCTGTTAGGACAACAGATTATGCTGATAATGTAAGCTCTGCTGGGCTGAGATAACAAAGGGGCACGGACTGATTCATCCCTCCACTGCATGTCAAACTTACTCTTCTTCCCATTCAGCTCTTTGGACATGAAGGCGCCCTCCTAAATTTTTATTTTTCTTTTTTTCTTTTTACATTTTTTATCATCTTATCAACATGATGGCTGCATTTACTTTCCCATAAAAAAATTATAAAGATTATAATGCATTAAAGTTTGAAACCAACATTGCATCCATGTTTAATAGCTTCCTGATTTCTTTTTGCCTGCTATTGTTGGCACATTTTATACCATGTTTTTGAATTGTTGTTGCTCAGAGGAGACAGTTTAACTTCTTTAAGTAAATCTGCTGCGTACGGAGCCCATCTGCTGATCTAATAAATGTGAAGAGTGCTGGCAAAGCAAAAAAAAAAGAACTATGTTATTCAAATATTTATCATCCAGCCATCTGGAGTCACGTAGTCTCCCAGCTCGTGGTTGATGTAGCTGACACAATGTGCTGGTAACGTTCTACTGGCTTCTCAAAGTTTGCCAACCGTTATTCTTGCCATTTTTAAACTGGCAGCTAATTCAAAGTTTCCTCTTGCTGTTTCGATCTAAAAGTTAAGGCCTAAAAAGTGACCTTCACGTAGTTATCTAATTCAATGAAGCATTTGTTGCCTTTAGTGCATCATGGCCTTGAGTTATTGATCTTACAGCCACAGTTTATGAACTTTGTGGCACTCAGTAATATGTTTGATCCCAGTGTGTGATTACTGACATTTTAGCTGCATTCTGAGCAGATTCCTGAAAGCCCTAACAGTGCTAGTTGGTGAGTTTGATCTCAGTTATGTAGTTTTTGATCACACAGAGCCGCTTCAGGTAACGTTTTTGTGTTGCTTTTCCTTCCTCCTAGGTATTGGATCAACTTATTTTCACGCCACCCTCAGCTTTCTTGGCCAAATGCTGGATGAGCTGGCGATTTTATGGGTTCTCATGTGCGCCATTGCCATGTGGTTTCCCAAGAGATACCTGCCAAGGATGTTCCGGAGAGATCGGTGTGTTGATTTTACATAGATCACCTGAAACTGTTAGAAGAGTTCATAAATGAGAGGTTAGGAGCACTATGTGCATACACAGTTTTGTTCTATCTCCATTAATACAGCTGATTTACAAAAAAGAGCAAAACAACGTGTTTAGCTTGGTGCCTTCATGTTGTAGTTATTAGACAAACTAGCAGGTAAGTTTTCAGTTTATTTCAGGCCACCCGTTTGTGGCATTTGCCCACTGCGATGACTCGTCTGTTTAATTATAAGTCTGTCTGAAATAGCTGACACCAGTAAGAGCTGCATCACATTTCTTCACTTCTCTTTTCCATTGTCACGGAGCCGCGGTGACTGCTGTCACCCTTCAGGCTGTTGCTTCATATATTTCCCCCAGTCTTTGATCATTTCTATTATATGTTTAAGTGTGTTATCAAGGTGCTTTACGGGAAAAGTTGGACTCATCCAAACATTTTCTCTGTATTTTACAATTCTGTTTTCGGAAGCTAGTAACAAATTCTGCGTCTTGTTTTTGCTTCTCCATGTAGATCAAGATTCAAAGTGGTCATCGGCATCTTGTCGGGGATCACCACCGGGCTGGCCTTTGTTAAACCCGTCGTCAACTCACTGTCACTCATGACTCTGGGCATCCCCTGCACGGCACTGCTCATTACTGAGCTCAAAAGGTTAGTGGAGTTTCCAGTGAATAGAGATAAACCTGATCCTAGAGTGTATAAAGTAATAGCAGGCATTTTTCTGTAATATGCCAGGCATCAGCTACATAACAACATGAGAATCTTGTAAAATCAGTACAATGTAAGATCAGTGATGGCAAAGGAGTTTTTCCTCATTGCTCCTCACTGGAGGGGGAACAAACAACTGTTGTGAACATCCAGAAGAGAAAAGAGCTTCAGCAGTTCCCTCCGTGTTTGGGAATATCTGGGAGGACACCGGTCAGTCAAATGAGTTTCTTGTTTTGCTGACTTGGACTAAAAGAAGTTTGTGAATTTTTGCCATGTCAGACATGGTTTGCAGAATAACTTTACCCTAACATGCATCAAGTCTTAAAAAACAAACAAAGACCTCTACAAGCAAGAGTATAAACGTTTTTGTGCACTGATAGACACTTTTTTCTATTGTTGCTGTTTCCAATTAAATATACTTATTCACATTGTCTCATTAAGAATCAAAACTAGCAATGAAAACCTGGCTAATAAGCAATATAGATTTACGTTATTTGGAAGCTGAAAAGATAAAAACAATGTCAATGCAAATGACCAGTCACAGCTTTTTAAATCAGTCAGGTGTAAGAGAGGAGAGGAAAAGACAAATAAAAGGCAAAAACTGGGGTGGAGTATCACCTGTCAGAGAGAAATCCATCAGGAGAAATGATGCTGCTGAACAGTGATTGGTCGGTTCTGTTCAGACGAGTAAAAACTTGTATGCTTCTACAGATTTAGCACATTTAAATGCAGAGATCTACTTTTGCACATTGTTAACTCTCCTATTGCAACAAGTTTGAATTTTGAAATGACACGGTATCTAATAGTGACTGTTGGTTGTAACAGGAGAAAATGCAACAGTATAAAAATGTGATGACTGTACTCTACAGTACATCAACAGCGACTTTTAACCTTTTGTACTTTGACTCTGACGACATGCTATCTGGTACAGGCTAATAATAGCATGCTGTGATGCGATGGAATGTTCCTGAAAACGCATTTAATTTTCCTTTTTCCCTCTCCATGTCTTAATGCTTTCCTCTGTCTCTGTAATATGGATGTGTGTTATGTTGTTTCTGTTCCCCACAACCCTTACTTACTCACCACTCTGTCCTGAAACCTGAAGTCATCTATTGTTCTACTTCTGGGTAATTCTTCGCATGGATGTTGTGCAAGTCATCTATTGAAGCTGCTTGTTTTTGTTCAGCTAAGTGGGACAAAATTCTTTTCTAACAGACCTCTGCCCTCAGAAAGAACACACTATTTTGTTGTTGACTGCATTTTTACAGTATGACTGTTGGTCATTTCCAGGTGAAAAAGAAGAAAAACAACTCTCCCAGAGTTTCAGAAATCCAGCTCAAGTATTACATTAAGTAGAAGCACTTGAACTAAAGTGGCATCTAAAAATTCTGCTCAGAATTTACACCATAACCATATAATTAGATTAGAATTTTATACCAGATGTGTTACAGTTAGTCTTCTAATGACCGCTGTAAATTAAGTAACCTTTCACATAAAATATGAATCTGTAGAATAAATTAAGTATTAGTGGTCACTGCTGACCCATAGAACATCAGCTCAGGTGCAGATTTGTCATGATAATAACTGATGGAAATATATTAAACAACCACTAAAATACTGTACTTACATGCATGGAGAGAGAACTGTCGGTCCAGTCGACAACTCAATAATTAAGAGTTTGTGGCATTTTGTTGGCTTTGTTGAAGGATGATGGAGTGTGAGTTGTACTGGTTGTTGGCAGCACAGATGCTCCTCACAGTGAAAGAAACGCTTGTCTCTTGGTTTGACAGTCAAATGAGAGCTGGAACTACATACAAATCTATGCAAATCTGAATTGTGCTGTGACGTATCAGTAATAGGAAATAATGCAGGTGAGAAAAATCAAAGAAATGTGAGGTTTAAGAGTCCCAACAAGCCACCACCAACCATAATAAATGGTACAAAAAAATGTCCCAGATGTGACTCTGCTTTTGCCAAAGGTTGCAGCCTAATTGCTGCTAAATCTGCTCCATTAATGGACTGTGTAGAGTTTAAAGTGCATCTGGGGATGTAAAATAATATAATCTCGGGCTCATCTGCTTCCAGATGGAATCTGAAGGCATAATCTGTGCCTGACATGGCAACAAAAGGGTTAAAACACACAAGTGCAAAGTATTTTTTTAAATAGTTTTTTTGTTCTTGTATTTTTTGCCTTTTTTCCATGTGAAAATGCAGTTTTAAGGCCAGTAAAAGCAAAACTGCAGATGTAAATGCTATACATGATATCTTATGGAAAACTGTCCAATATACCGACGCATCCCAAATGCCAGAGAAGAACAGAGCCATAAGATCCAACTTCCTTCACAGGGATGTAATTACTACCTCCTTGCATGCTTCTCCTAACTCCATTCTTGTAATTAATAATAAAAAATAAATAACCAAAAGCATTGAAAGATGAAGTAGATCATCCTGTTTGGCTTCTGTTTATTATTTACTTTTATTTATGAGTGAAGCGTCAAACTTGTGCAACTCTCCAGACAGAAGGGCTGACCTCTCCTCTGCTTATTTCTGTCTTCCTTACTTGAACTCTCCCTCACATTGACCAATGCTGTCTCCAATCATTCTTGCTACTGAATTTGGAGGCTTAAGGTCAAAAGACTCCAGAAATCCAGCTGTGTGCTGATGTTTTCTGTCAGTGTGTGTTTGTTGGCAGGAAGGGGTGTTGGCTGATTCAGGCCAGTATGCGTGTCACATCACTGAGTGGCTTTGTGTCTGATGCGCAGTCAGGACTTTCTCCCAAGAGAACACGGACTGAAACACTTGCGATGTACCTCAGAATTGAAGGGAGTTTAATGGCCCATTTCCTCATATTTTTGTACTTCCTGTTGCTAATGAGGAGTTGTGACACTTTTCCTTCCTTCTCTCTGGACTAGTAAGAATAAGATGGTCTTCAAGTTTTAGCTGATAAGCTGGATTATTTCACTTAGAGTGAGGCTGCATTCACAAGGAGTAAAACATAATTTCTGAAATCAGTAATCTCAGATTTCACTTGTAAACCTCATCTGCTTACATTTTTAAACATGTCTTTTTTTGATTGTGTGATTTTAGGCTACAGGGATTGTGTCTAAGTATGTACTTTGTAGTAGTTTTGTGTTTCCTCAGGAGAATGTTAGCGTGTGTGTTTTCATGGTGTGATTTTAGATGATAGGGATTGTGTTTATATCTTTTGTTACATGTACTTTTCCTTTTCCCCCCTTTCTTTGTATCTTTCTTTTACTTAAAAAGCCCAAATACGGATTGGAGTTCCATATTATCTTAATGCTTTACTCTATATGCAAAACACCAGTGGTTTTATGTCCTCTGTGTTTCTTTGCATTGACCTTGATACTATTAAATACTAGGACCTATTAAACTATTAAATAAATAAATAAATAAACCAACATTTAGCAGCTCTTTGCTGTTTGTGCTGCTGTTGCGCTAATTTCTTAGTATTAAAGTTGCACTAATCAATTTTTGATTGGATTACCCCTCAGGTCCACTGAGTGGCATGCTTTTATCAAACATTGACTGTTACGGTTGGATATGTCTGTATTATGAAAGCAGCATGCAAGATTGAAGATCTCTGGTCCAGATTTCTGTGGATAACCAGTAAATTTCCAAAGATTAAGTTAAAGTTGTCACATGTCCAAGGCAAGGCTAATTTATTTGTATAGCACATTTCATGTACAAGACAATTCAAAGTGCTTTACATACAACATAAAAACATTGCAGCAAGGTGCAGGGGAAGAAAAAAAAATGCAAGTGCATTAGAAAAACAAAGATCAAAAAAGATAAAATTGATTACATAAAAAACAGCAGGAAAAAGCACAGATAAAGAAATAAAGTTAAGATTTCAGCGTAAAATAACCAAATGCAGATCTGGACTTCTAAATAAAAACTATTGAAATGCAGCAGAGAACAGGTGGATCTTCAACCTTGATTTAAATAAACTGAGTGTTTCAGCTGATTTGAGGCTTTCTGGGAGTTTGTTCCAGACATGTGGAGCATAGAAGCTGAATGCAGCTTCTCCATGTCTGGTTTTGACTCTGGGGACTGATAAGAAACTGGATCCAGATGACCTGAGGGTTCTGGTAGGTTCATAATGGGTCAAGAGGTCTCTGATGTATTTTGGTCCTAAACCATTCAGAGCTTTATAGACCAACAGCAGAACTTTAAAGTCTATACTCTGACGAACAGGTAGCCAGTGTAAAGACCTCAGAGCTGGACTGATGTGATCCACTCTCTTAGTCTTAGTGAGGACTCTGGCAGCAGAGTTCTGAATAAGCTGCAGGTGTCTAATTGATTTTTTAGGTAGACCTGTGAAGACACTGTTACAATAATCAAGCCGACCAAAGACGAAAGCATGGACTAGTTTTTCCAGGTCCTGCTGAGACATCAGATCTTTTACCCTTGATATATTCTTAAGGTGATAGTAGGCTGATTTTGTAATTCCCTTAATGTGTTTCTCAAAGTTAAGGTCTGAGTCCATCAATACACCCAGATTTCTGGCCTGGTTGGTGGTTTTTAGTTGTATAGACTGAAGCTCTGTGGTGACACTTACTCATTTCTCTTTGGCTCCAAAAACCATCACCTCAATTTTGTTTTTGTTTAATTGAAGAAAGTTTAGACACATCCAGTCATTAATCTCTTCAATGCATTTCCCAAGAGCCTGTACAGGGCCTCGATCTCCTGGTGACATTGTAATATATATCTGTGTGTCATCTGCGTATCTATGGTAACTAATTTTGTTGTTCTTTATAATCTGTGCCAGTGGGAGCATGTAGATGTTAAACAGAAGAGGCCCCAGGATGGAACCCTGGGGAACTCCACATGTAATTCTTGTCTGCTCAGATGTAAAATTACTTAATTGACACAAAGTATTTTCTATTCTCTAAATAAGATTTAAACCAGAGTAGTGCAGTGCCAGAGAGGCCCACCCAGTTTTGCACTTGTTTAAGTAATATATTGTGGTCGACTATATGAAATGCAGCACTGAGGTCCAGTAAGACTAGGACTGACATTTTTCCAGTCTAACAAAGATTCCTACTAACAGTCAGAGGAGCAAAAGAAAAATGCCCAGAGTAAAAGTCTGCGTGGCCAGCACTTTGTAACACCTGTTTAGCAACGTATCTGCTTATAAACACCTTGAGTTGCGACTTTCAGTTCTTAGTTTAGGAAGTTTTTATTCATTCTTCCTGCAACTGATCAGTTGTGGGCTGCTTTGCACGGACTGTTTTTCTGAGATTTAACAACTACTTTTCTTTGATGTTTACCTAAAACGTCTGACTGGACCTCTTGTTTTGTTTGTTGGTAGATTTTGTGGTATGTTTAGGACCACCATTTTTTTTTTATTATTATTTTTGGTGTAGCTCTTTTTTTTTTCAGTTATCATCCATCATTTTTCCCAGTCCCGCTGGCTGCTACACAAACCCAAACCATGACTGATACATCCCCATTTTCCATAGCAAAAGAGCTGCTCTCTGCTCTGTGCAAAGTTTTTTTTTCTCTCCCAGAAATCCTGTAGCACATTTCATCTTCATTGGCCAGCAAAATGCATCAGCCATGTTTAAGTGTTCATTTTCAAACATCCTAGTTTTAATTCTCAAGTGAGCCTCAATTCTTTAAAATATTCAGTGTACTAGTCTCTCCAAACTTTACCAAAACAAAAACAGTACAGTAATCTTGCTTAAAACGTATTAAAGAATCCTTTTTGTTGTTGTTGTTGCTTTTTTACCTTTTGAGATCAGTTTATCTCCCATTTTCTTAAACAGTCACACAAGACAGAAATTTTAATCAGGTTGATGCAATATTGGAGGAGAATTGTCCTTTTTAAAATAATTTATTTCATTCTTAGCATCACAGTTTTATATTAAATAACATATGATACAAAAAAATCTTTATTTATATTAAATGTGCTTTAATATAATAGTTTATTACTTTATATATTTAATTTTTATTAATGTAATAAATTTATTAAATATTAAAATGAGCATGATAAGATACACACAATGTTCTTTTTATCCCCATAAAAGTACTTACCTAGTATTAACCTGTTTTGTAGTCGCACACAGATTACTATACAGACCAGATATAGATGTCTGATGTATCTCATTTAACCTGAGGGTTTTTAGCTTTATTGTGTGTTATGTAACTCACCTATTTTCCCATCTGTCTAAAATGTGAGCCTCATCTCTTGTCTGATGGTTATTTTACCATCTATTATATTTCTCTTAACAAGGCATTTGTTTTTGAGGCTAGTCCACCTACATTTGTCCTATAATTTTCTTGTTATTTCTGTAAGAATTGACACCCTAATTACTAAAAACAAATGATAATCTTAATTTCCTTTGGTACTTTCACATTTATTTAAGTTTGAGAAGGAGAAACATGACAAATATTCAGAAGTTACTCAAACCTTTGAAATGACTCTAACATGTGACTGTGGGTTGCTATCTGCTCAACAACACTCTGAAGTCAGATTCTGTTTATATTTAAATTAAAGTTAAAATGACAATAAATACATTATTGTTATCTGCCATATTCATTTATTTTGCAACTATCCCATTGTCTTATATTGTAAGTTGTTTTTTAAAAGTATTTTTTATGTAGAAAATGTCTCTAAATAAAACATTAACAGGTTCAATTCTGATTATTTAGATAAATATGAAAATTAGTTATATTATGAAAATGGCTGTTTTAAAAAGTTTCTGTTTTTCTTTAAATATTCAGATTTATTCAAACACTTCTAAGCTCATATCTGGCACGTTGACTGTTTTTATAATCACCAATGAATAAAAACTATTATATTTTTTATAATTTAACTCAGTTCTTTTCAGTTAGTTTTTTTTATAAATATATATATAAAAAGTTAGATCAGACAGGTTAAGATGTAACGTGTCTCTGTGGGCGCTTGTTGCAGGAGTTGCTGATGTTAAGTTTCTACCTAACAAACCCAAACAAGAACCTCATTGTCAAAGAGCTCCACTAAAAACAGCTTCATGTTGAAAGATTTTGTCTCTCTTTTTTTCACTCGGTGATTTAAAGTAAACAACATCAACAACAACGACATATAATGGTTTACAACAGATGGACCTATTCTCGGCTTTGACAGCTGCCCGGCATGGCATCTCTTGCCAGCTTGGTCCTGTATATTGACTCAAATTCTTTATCTAAGCAATCACACACTTCTCTTTTTATAAATAGATTTTGAAAAATCACAAAACAAAGTTAACCAGTAATTCCTGTTGAGATCACTGTTCAACACTCTGGATCAATCAGAAATGTTTTGTCCTCATGTTAATGTTAAAGCCAGCTGTAGAGAGGTACTTTTCTACGTTACACTGACTGGTCTTATCTGCCCGGCGGGGCACGGTTGCCTATTGATTAACCCAGAAATCTGTGTTTGTACCATCATAATAATACTGTCCTACTTTAAACTGTCCCCCTCTAGCTGAGGGTTGTTTGTTGTTGTCCCTTGAAATGTAGGTTGGTCAACTTGGAGGCTTGTAAAATGTTATAACTTTACAAATAGACTGTTTAAGGAAAGAGGGGTGATATTCTGTCACAGTGAGCTTACGGCTGCATCACCGCTGCAGCTTGTCATATTAGGTTTCCGTGTTGCTGCCTTTGTTTGGGCTTTTGGATGTTTACCTCGACTGGGACTGGGGTTTGTAAGGAGGACGAGACTAAGAATAGCTTATCTGTGGCACTCTGGATTAGCATGTCTTTGTAGGTCATAGTGTGTTTATTTATGTTGCGCTTCACTCCGTGCATACAAAACTTTTTTTCTTCCAAACACTCACTTAATGCTATGTTAGGGGCAATTTAAGTTTGAGTATCTTGCCTACGGGCTCTAGGACACAGGTAGTGTTAAATCACCACATCATGAGAGTGGAAGTTGCAAACAGCTGAAGAGCCACAGTAGTTAAAGAAAGCTGATATATCTGCTGTGGGGGCAAACAAAGAGTGCTTGACATGAAGTATGTCTCCTGGAAGAAGGGAAATGCATGCAGTGATTTCTTGAAATGTGCAAACATAAATGGAAATGCAGTCCAAGAGGAAAGCCGACAAGTGGAGCACAAAAGAAGTCCTAGACTTAAAATAGAAAACCATCTGCAACATCATCTGAAAGGGATGTTCTTAAGAAAAAGGAAAAAATACAGCAAAGACCTGACACAGCATGTGTGAAAGGCCTTCCAGCTGATCCATCTACTGTCAGCTAAAACCTACAAAGATCATCACATAGAAGACAAAGTACAGAAATGAAACTCCTGTCTTGAGTTTAATGATGATGCTGCTGTTTGTCACCATGCAGGTGGGGCTAGCTAGTCCACGTGTGCTTGCATCTGTTTTTGTGTGTGTTTTCAGTTGCAAACATTTCTCAGCACTCTGTCCCTGCAGGTGTGAAAACCCACGTGTGTTCAAGCTGGGCCTGATCTCTGGGATCTGGTGGGCGCTGGCGCTGCTCTGCTGGGTCAGTGACAGGATACTGTGTGAAATGTGGTCTTCTGTTAACTTCCCCTACTTGCACTGTGCCTGGTAAGCTCAAAGCCGAATTGAAACCTCTGCCGTCATTGCTTTGTCCTGTCTGTGTTTACTATTTAAAGTTTGATTTAGTAGAAACAGGTGAGTTAACGTGAAAGTGCAGAGGAGATGATCCAGATGTTTAAAAATAAAAGAGAAGGGGAAATTCTGCTCTACAGCGGAGGAAAAGGAAGCAGACATAAAGTGGTTTCTAAAATTAATTGCAGGAATGTTATCATGCTTTGGGAGACTTGTTTTAAGAAAACATAATAAAACACATAAATCATAGCTATTAGGTGGAAAAAGAATGGTTTGTATGTGATGCATTTTACAGTGAATCTGTCTTATTAATACCTTCCTTGCTCTTGCAGGCACATCCTCATTTGTCTGGCCTCTTACTTGGGTTGCGTTTGTTTCGCCTACTTTGACGTTGCAACCGAGGCCCCGGAACGAGGCCCCGTCATAATGTTCTGGCCTAACGAGAAATGGGCTTTCATCGGTGTGCCGTATGTTTCCTTACTCTGCGTCCACAAGAAGTCAACTATCAAGGTGACTTAAAGAGGGCCGAGTCCAGCATTCTGCAGATTCCCACCAGCAAGATATCACAGCAATGCTGCCTCAGCTGGTGCTTTTTGTTGACAGGAGGATGCACATTTTAGCCAAGCGCAAGGACTTACCTTTTCCTGTCTTTACTTTGTGATGAAGTAGTGTTTTATGAGACTCTGGGGTAAAATATGTGTGTAATATAACACAGGTTACTCTGTAAATAACATCTCAAACCCAAGAAACCTCTACAGTTTTGTCAACATATTCTCAGGCTTTTCATAATGAGACATCGTGTAATGTATTAAGGATGAAAATATTTCTCTTATGCATTGAGACCACTTCAAGAGCAGATTTATGACATTTCGTGATGGTCTGAAAATGCTATGAGCATTATGTTGCCTTTATATGCATTCATCTACCATCTCAAAACAATGGCAATATAAAACCATGTTTAGAGACAATAAAGCACTGGATTAATCAACTGTGACTAATGCAGACTGCACAGCTCAGCCAGTCATGTAAAACTCAGTAAACTAACAAGCAGGTCAATAACATGTTCAAGAACAAGAAGGTAATTCACCCAACGCCTTAGTCTAATATATTCTTGCCCTCTGTGCTGACAGACTCCTTACTTAAAGTGTCAAACACTTTCTACTTCTCTCTGTTACAGATGTGTTTTAATTTCAGCATGCTACAGTAATTGTTTAGAATAATGTAAGAGAAATGTGTTAATTATATTTATGAATGACTTGGCACCTTAAATAGAAGCCTACCCCCAAAGTAGAAATGTAAGAAAAAAGAAATACATGTTAGATAAATTGAGTTAGTCTAAAGTTAGCCTGCTAATGCTCAGCTTGTAAAGCTTTATTTTTCCTTTTTGATTGCTCAGACATCTCAAATGATCAACTGCTCTTCGGGGTTTTGATAAAAGTATTTAAAATTGTGCAAATAAAAAAAGAAAACCTCAACCAAACAAGATAATTAGTTACAAATAGTGGCAACTAAATGTGTTTGTTGGATGTGCATCAGGTGGAATAGGAGGACTAGTAACTCTAACTTAAAACCAAAAACAACTTAAAGGTGCTGCTTATACAAGTTTGAAGTTTTTTTTCTTTGCAAATGTTTATTGGCTGTTTAGCTCATCATATTTCTTGCCTGTCCTTCTGCACAGGCTTCTGGGAGCTTGACCTGTGAAATTAAATTGTACAATCATGACCTGTCAAATGAAGGATCACAAAGACAATTTGGCAGAAATACTTAAGCAATATTTTTTTTAAATTACATTACTTTATTTAATCAAAAACTACATTTTTCACATGAGAGATGCAACTAAAATTAATGGTTGAATAATTTTGCGACCTTTTATATTGCCATTTTTTTTATGTTAGTTTCAGGAGGAATTTTTATGGAGTATCAGGAATGTGAAGAAACCCTTTGAAGACAGTGTTCTGCAAGACATGGTAAATTATTTGTTAGGTTATTTGTAACATATTGTGAAATTCGAATATTGACGGTTTGATAATTAAGTTAATGAATGAGCATGACATGAAGGACAAAGTGTGACCAGAACAGCTTGTTGAATGCTATCCTCTGCATTATAATGTATAACTACAGACATAAGGTATGAATATGAGTTATGTCTTCTTACTGACTTATATAATTTAAATCTGTGTTTATCCACCTGTATTGATAATACAGAAAAATTGCACAGAAATATTTATTTTCATAAATTATCCTGTTTTGTAACCAAATATTTGTAACAGATAATAATTTTAATATTTTATTTTATGTAATAAATATTGAATCTGACTACAGTGGGTTTGACTCATGTGTTCAGTCATAAAAAAATGTTTATAATAAATTGTGCACGTGCAGCTGTGACTCCTGTCCTGTATACTTTAAGTTCTCAGATGAACTCATGAAGATGCAGTGAGCAGACGCTGCCACCAGGGGGCGACATAATTGCCTGTAGCCCTATAAACTGTAATAAGCGATCACACACATTACAATTATTAAATTGAAGTTTATTAATAAATGGATCCCCAAGATATCATTTCGTTACAGCCTCATCAAGTGTCAAACCGGGCGTTTATTTCTTTTAACATTTGTATACCTGCATTCAGTCAAGAAACTGTTACGACAGACTGCAGTTCAAGGTGTGGGGGTGGAGAGGGGAAACGTGCATGCGCTTTGTTGGTGTGCGTATGGGTGTCTGCGTGTGTGTGTGATATTTTTAAATAGCTTTGTCATAGATGTTTGTGGGTGATGGCTTCTTTTATTTTAATATGCATATTGTTTCTATAATAATTCTATAGGCACTTGTGTTGATTTCAGCATGAAAAGTGCTTTATAAATAAAATTAATGTGATTTTAGTTTGAGAGTGCAAAATGTATTGTCATCTCTTTTAGAGAGACAGACCATTTCTTGTTCAGTTGAATCTCAGCTGCTGCGTAAACAAGAACTGCTGTTCAGTTACACACTGTAAAGCTGATTACAGTAGGAGCACTTTAGAAATTATTTTGGATATCTGAAGCCTGCTGGCAACATTTTACTGTAAACAAAACAATACTTTACAGTGTGAGATATTAACTTTCCTGTAGGTCATTATGAATATTGGGGTTAAGCTTTCCTTTACAAGTGAAGTTCAGTAATATGAAAGTGTGAAAATATAAAGAAGAACTATTAAAAACAAGCAAAAGGCTGTTAGAAAATGACATCTAGTGATTTATCTAGCTGCAGTACAGGTTCTACACCCCCTAAGAGAACAAGCACCCTTCCAAAATCACTAATGACATCTTCTCCTCTCTCGCATCCTTCTTTTGATTCCCTTGTCAAGTCATTTATATGTAATTCAGTAATAAACTAAATTAAAACATAAAGAACAATACTCAGTTGTCCATTAGGCTCCCTGTTGGTAAAGCATTTGTTTGTCTCAACACAGCAGCCAGACCATCATTCTGTTTGCTATGATGCTAGATAGCACAGTTAAAAAAAACAAACAAACAAACAAACAGACAGACAGACAGACAGACAGACAGACAGACAAGGTCAAAGGCAAGGTGACATCCAGCATCATACTTGAAGTGAACAACACAGAAAAACAATTAATTACAATACTAACAAATACAGTTAATTTTGCAATTGTGCTTCAATTCAGTTCATGCTATTTTGCTTAGTTTTTTTTTAGTTTAAACTGTTTTTTTAATTATCTTTTTAAAGTGTCCTATAAAAAACACAGAGAGAAAAAACGGAAAATAGCTAATAATGAATACCAAATTAAAAGGAAAAATATAGAATAAAAAATGGATAAATACAAAATAGTCTATAGATTCAGTATATATTGACATTTCATAACACTGGGGTATTTTAATAAAAAAAATTTATGGATTATTTAGCAGTTTTAAGGTGTTAAGATTATATATTTTAAATATTTATTTATGTTATTTATCTATTATAGCCAGTTAATAAAATATTGATCATTTTGGGTCTCCATGGGCTCATGGATGCAATTAGGTTTAAATTAGTTCCATTAAAGACGCAATTAGTGATGATTAAACTAAACCCTAAAAGATTAATCGCTTTGTATGATGTGGTTTTATTGCTATTTGTGAGGACAAAGAGGAAGTCCCGCCTTCTCCAAGTAGCTGATCATCTTCATTGGCTCCGAGAATCGTCGCTCAAGTAACAGCCATGTCCATGGTATGGGCTGCGGGTCAGACCGAAAACCGTCGCTTCTAATCTGGTTACCTCCGTGGATTTATCTCACCGTTACACGTTTGTGGATCTAGGGCGGGTAAAGCTGCTGCGTGTGGACAGACCTGACGGAGTTAACGCTCCTCTGCGGCTGAGTCTGCACCTTTTGTCAGGATGATCCTCACAATAAGACGATAAAAAAAGAAAGAAAAGAAGAAAGAAAACAACGGCGCGTTTTGTCGAGCCATGAAAAAACATTAAAGGGTGTTTCCACCCGCAGGTTGTCAAACATCAGAGATCCGTGCATGTGATTCCTTCCAGCGTCGCGCGGACGTCGTTTGGGAACAAAATGATGTCAGGAAAGCATTTCAAGGCTCATGAAGTGAGCTGCTGCATCAAGTATTTCATCTTCGGATTCAACATCATATTTTGGGTAAGTCCCTCTGTTGGCTGTTTGCAGCGTCAGGCCTTCGTTTACACGCTGATATGACGGCTTTTCTTATTTTGCGGCGTTTTGTGTTTTCACCGGACACAAAAGGAGGCATCATCTCCGCAGCCTCCTCTCTCTCTCCTCTTATCCCATCTGTCACCTAACAGCACGCCGTGGCTTTTGTTGTCCTGCACCCTCATGATGATGTTTGTGCAGGGAAGCTGCGCTCAGAGCTGTCATCATCTCCAATCACCCCGTGAAACCACTGTGAAAGAAAACAAACATCGCTCAACACCAGGCTGTGGGCCTGTCCTAAACCCACCTGGCCACTATGGAGAAAAAAAGGGGCCATTCTTGCTTTAGTTAAGCTGTTATTAGACATAACACTTCTCATTTAATAATTTGAGGCATGGAAGCTTAACCTAATGAAAGGAAGGATTTAAAAATGAGTAAAAATCAGCTTGTCATGTGTCTGATTGATCAGTGATGTAAATAAATCAGCTTTAAATTGCTCTACCATTTTGCCAGAGATAATTTAGCCTCACCAATATCCCATAATGTACAATACCAAAGCTTAAACCTAATCTCATCTGAGATGTTACTGGGAATATTTGTTAGTAGTCTGTCTAGTCAACTATCCAGAATTTCCCCCAGTGGACTATTTCCATTTTCTTTTGTTCATTGTTATGATGTAAGATAGACAAAAGGTCATGTGTTATAAATTTCATCATTGTATCAGCAGCCCTTCATGGATATGATGAGAAGGAAAGACAATCAGGCAGTTACAGCCCCTACAAGTTTCATTATTTACTGTATAATTAGTAAAAAGATGACTGTCCATCCTTTACATCTGGCTCATTAACATATAATGCTAATTTACAATGCTATAAGAAAACTATTATCTATGATACATAACCAATGTCATCAGTGATAAAATCTGGCTCTCAGATAATTAAATTTCCATGTTGTAAGTAGAAATTTGTAAGGTCATACAGTCATAATGCATTCAGGCTGTTTAAAGATGTTTTCTAATGTGGGAGTTTCCTGCTGATTCTGCAGGTTGACATGAGAAATATTTAGCTGTGAAGCACTGCCAGAAAAAATCTCTGTGTGGTTTCTCTCCATGTGCTTCTGTGTGATGACTACATGTTGCAGTCACAGCAGAATAATCCTGCTCTCTTGTCTCCCGGCTGTCAGTTCCTCGGTGTGGCGTTTCTTGCCATCGGGTTGTGGGCATGGAGCGAAAAGGTGGGTGTTATGCAGCCTATTATTGCCATTAGAAGTTCCATTAAATGACTGCATTCATTTCTTGCTGGCTGACATCTGCAAATAATCAGTAGATCATTCATTTCTTATTTTTACCCCTTCTGTATGTATGGAATGCCAAAGTGGCTTTACTGAATCAGAAAGGAATGTCATGTTTTCCTGTGGGGCGCCCTCATGAACAATGGACTCTGCATGAATGTGATGCATTTCACAGATTCAGTCATTGTTCTGCTCTTTTAAGAGGAACAGAATGTCTACTAAGAGTGTTGTGACTTTTACAGAACATTTGAGGATGATCTGCTTTTCATTGTTGTTCATCCATTGATTATTTTTTTATCATTTCATGGTATTTGTTATTTTGATGATCAGTGATTACTTCATTAGTTGTTGGATAATAAGAGTCCCCCATGATTGTTGATTGAAATGTTTTAGTAAACGGTATCAATATTTTTTCCCTTTAATATCTGACCTAAAAAATAATGGATAGAAAATATTCATTGTTTTTAATTGGAAGTCTTTATTTGGCCCTTTAAGAAAAATAATATATCTATATGTACCATATATGTATTGCAAGATGTGTCAGATGTACTACAGTGCAAAAACTATCCACCAGGGGGCAGAAGACACGTTTTTACCATAATATGATGCAATACGTCTCAGAAACTGCATATAATACCCATAGCATTATAGGGTCATTACGTTAACGATGCTGCAGCCAGAGAATATGTTCTTTATAAGATTAAATGAAGAGCCAATCATTTCCTGTAAAGAGTTAAATGATGAGTTTGTTGCCACTTTTGTGTTTGTAGCCTAGCCTGCTAGCTTTGTTCAAAAACTAAAAACAGGGAAACGGTTTGCCTGGCTCTCTCTGAAAGTAGTAAAATCCACCTGTCAGCATCCTTAGACCAAATGGAAAAGGGGGCCCTGCAGAAAAAGTTTGTGAACCACTGCCTTAGACACAGCCAGGCAGCTGTTACCCCATTTTTCAGTTTTACGCTAAGCTAAACAGATATATGTCTACTGTACAGAGAGCATAATTCCCAAATCTGAGACTATTTGTTTTAATAAAAAATGCATTTTTGATATTTTTGGCTGTTGATTAGCTCTAATAAGCTAATACATTCACTTTATTTACATTAGCCCAGCTGTTACAGATCTAACCATGATGGTGTGAATAATTTTGGGACGCTAATTTACTAATATGGTACTTTAGTAGTGGTCTATCTTATGTTACATAATTGTAACTGTTACAACATTCAACTTGCTCATGAAGCTATTTTTACTACTATTATTTTAATCATGTACAGGTCAGAGTTTACGTAGGAATGTTAGCTAGGTAGCTGTGTAGGGTGTCAACTCGTTCAAGTAGTTAAGCTAGCTAATTACATGTGGTAACATAACTTGGGGTTCAGTTACTCTACATGATCAGATGTTATGTAAATAAAATGTAATACCTTATTTAATCAGTGATTTATTTTCTGCCTGAAAAGTCTTTTTATGATCCATGTTTACATAAATGACAGACTGTACCTTTAAAACAAGGCAGTACTTTCAAGCTTGTAAAAGTATCCCTACGTTTAAGAACCATATAGTAGGGAGACAGTTAATAAGAGTTCATATAACTTCTCTTATGATGCCATTGACCTTATAACACTTCTTTCAGGGTGTTCTCTCTAACATCTCGTCCATTACTGACCTGGGAGGCTTCGACCCTGTGTGGCTCTTCCTCGTGGTGGGAGGTGTGATGTTCATCCTTGGTTTTGCAGGTTGCATTGGGGCGCTGAGGGAGAACTCTTTCCTCCTCAAGTTTGTACGTTCCCTAAAGGCATTCTCTGAGATTTTATCTCTGGTTTAATTATGTTTGTTAAATTCATAGAGTTGTGAATGTTTTTGTATTTCAGTTCTCTGTTTTCCTGGGTATCATCTTCTTTCTGGAGCTGACTGCAGGAGTCCTGGCCTTTGTCTTTAAAGACTGGATCAAGGACCAGCTCAACTTCTTTATTAACAACAACATTCGGGCCTATAGAGATGACATTGATCTACAGAATCTGATAGACTTCACCCAGGAATATGTGAGCATTGCATTTTGTTTAAACTTCTGTACTAATTCCACTCAGATAAAGTCTTGACTTGCATCGATTTAATTTTGCAGTGGGAGTGCTGTGGTGCTTTTGGAGCTGATGACTGGAATTTGAATATCTATTTCAACTGCACTGATTCAAACCCAAGTCGGGAGAAATGTGGAGTACCGTTTTCCTGCTGCACCAAAGATCCAGCTGTATGTCCTTTTATTTCACTCCTATAACAAGAAAGCATAATAAGCTAATGGGTGCAATTAGCTTTTTTTCTCTCTTTGAGAGTTTAAAATTAGGATTCATTTTAACATGTTTAAACCTTCAGTCTACATTGGACATGACACTGTGAAAGCCTTCCTGGTGACAGATAGCTTTGTTATCTGTGTCCTCCAGAAGGCAATGTCAACAGTCATGGCCACTTTCCAACAGGACGTTCTGGCCTCAGTATTTAGTCCTCTCAGACTCTGCCAGCACAGCACAGTCTAGAAACGAATGGGAGGAGACCTTGAGCAGGGAGTTTTTTTGGGCAGAAAAACACTTTTACTGGTGCTCACCATGTACAGTAGTGACAGCACTCTGCTTCCAGCAAAACACTCTTGCTTCCCTATATGAAAGTTGCCTAGGAGTGTTTATTTGCTGACCTGAGAACATGCTGTTCCACCAAGGTCATCCTCTGAGGAAAACACAGGTATGAAATGTAAGAATATAAGAAGGTTGTTGAATAACAAGAATTCCAGTCTTGTTCACACAGCTGGATTACTAACTGTGCTAAAGGCTAGAAATTAGAAAGACAGGAGTGTTTTTTATTAGTTTAATGTGAGCAGATAATGAAAAGACAAAAACCATCAAACTACATCAGTCTCAAAGTACTTTCTGACTTCCCTTACCTGTCGTGCCAAAAGGAAATCTTGAAAATACAAAACCATTTACAATTTTGAGTTGTGGTAATAACGTCAAATATGTCTGTTTTTCAAACATCTCTGTTCTTTTCCTCAGAAAATGTTGTCAGTAAGATTTAAGTGGAAATACAAAGCATGTTTCTATTTTTTATCCTTTTAAAACAGTAATAGAGAATAGTGACATTATCACCCAGTCAGTAGGTAGGTAATTGGATCAAATAAAATTCCAATAAGGAGGATGTAGCATCATAAAGCAGAACAGATGACAGAATGAAATACACAAAAGGCTTGCTGTAGAATCATTTATAGATACAATAGAATAAAATAGAATAGATCTTTATTGTCCACCAAAGGGAAAAATAGTATTTGGCTCCTAATCACAACCTACACTCACCTCTAAGATATTGTACTGCATCTGTGCAATAACAACACTAGTACAAATGCAACAAAAATACATCTACAACACTAAAAAGGTGAAAAAAAAAAGGGAAGGTAGGTATTAGGAAGTAAAAAGTTGAAGTGAAACAGTTCAAATCAGCCTCAGTGGATTGGTTTCTTTGTAGAGGTGTTGATGAAGTTAAGAGATCAACAAAGTTTACATACATGTCGGACATAAAAACTGCTGAACTGTTGCAATAAAACAAATGGAAAACAAAAACAAACAGTAAGCGGAGGTCAGCGGCTGGCCACTTATTACTTCTGAATAATTCCTAATTCCTGAATGTTTTACCATTGAACTTTTTTTTTGCTAGTTTTTGCCTTTCATGCCATTTGTTGGCAACAACATAAGTATATAAAAAGTATTTTATAAACCTGAGGTCAAGTTATTTCAATGCACAGGCCTAATGATTAAGCAGCCTGAGATGTATCTTTAGAAATCTGACAGAAATCCAGTTTTAAACTACTTCCAGATGTGGTTTGGCGGATGTGATTTGCAAAAATGTACTATGATAAAAACTTAAACCATCCTCTCTTCACAGGAGGACGTTATAAACACACAGTGTGGATACGACATCCGTGCTAAAACGGTGAGTTGCAAATGTTAATTTATATTTCTAAATTAGACTCAGGTCCTCATCTGGCAGGTAATCAGGGATCTAAAAGAGACTAAAGAGCAGAAACTGTGAAATTTTGTGGAATGTTTTGCTTCAGGCAAGTCTTTTTGGCTCCATGAGGTCATTCGGTGCTCCACCCTGGTCACAATATTTCTCTTTCAGTATGTTTCTTAACAGCAGCTGGCTCTCCGTTAGTACTTTGGGCGGTGTGGTATTACTCATGCGGCAGCAATGCAATACGAATTGAACCCCCCCTCCCCCCATCATTAGCTTTGGCTGTACTTCACGGTAGCATAATGTAAGGAAAAGGCTCTGTTCTCTGTTCGTTGCTCTCTTGACTTTACATTTCATCTCCAGTAAAGCAGTTTTAATGAGAGAAGAGAAAAACAGCGGTACACTGGATCAAATTATTGTGCACAACTTTAGAGAAAACTACAAGATAATGAGGATTCATAGTTCCCCCATTAAAAAGAACTTTTTAAAAAGTCAGTTTCAGCATTACTGCATTTTAAAGCAAAAGTCACAACATTTCCTCTACATTTGATTTGATTGTAAATGTTTTCGTCAGGATGCTGAACAGAGGACCTTCATTTACATCAAAGGGTGTGTCCCACAGTTTGAGAAGTGGCTTCAAGACAACCTGACCGTGGTGGCGGGCATCTTTATTGGAATTGCATTATTGCAGGTGTGTGAAAGAGTTTGTCCTTCCATCAAATCCCCTTTTATATTTAACCTTCCTTAATATTTTTTACTGGTTTTTCTGTTTCAGATTTTTGGTATCTGTTTAGCGCAGAATCTCGTGAGCGACATTGAAGCAGTGAGAGAGAGTTGGTATGTGGCAAGAATTCGTTCATATAAGTTCAACGATTTTCAAGCGAGGATGTTTGTGAATTTTCTTTAACAAACTGCTTTAATTGGTGACAAGCAAATGTATCCAAAAGGGTCATTTTCAAGATCACAAAAGTACACTAAAGTAAAGTAAACTAAAGATTCACGCTCCTTTCGTAATGGCTGGCAGCAGCTGGATGACATTTTTGTTGTCACACAATTTGATACAGGTCTGCATCCTTAAAATGAATTACATAACTTTTGTAAGTTCATGACTTTTCATCTATTGCTGGGTAAAATTCCCTACAAGCATCAGGCTAAATTTCTTAAATATTCAAACTCACAGTTAAGTGAAGAGCATCCAAAAATATGACATGGAATTTAGTTTGCAAAAGCCGCTTTCCAATTCACTTAAGGCCTCAAAGCACTTAATATGAAGTAAATGTGAAAAACACACTTAACAGTAAACAATAATCAGACGAAGCTCTAAGGAGTTTGGCAACCTTATTTTTTTCCTTTAATTAGACTATTACATCCTACTAGGGTTTTCATGGTATGACACATTGTTCTCTTTTTGATGCCTTAGACACTTGAGTGTGTGTGTAGAGCAGCCTGGATGCAGATAAAAAGAAAATACCTTTAGGCTGAAGTAAAAACCCAAGTACTGCCCCATGTTTTTAAGGATATTGATGTGATTAAGGCAGTGTGCCAGTGTGTAAGGAATCCCTTTGAGGAGTTTTGACAAGAAAAGCTGAAATGACCTTCAATAGCTATTTTTTTCTGTCTAATAAAAGATGTTGATTAAATGTTCATAGTTCAGATAAAACCTTGACTGGCAATTGCTGTTTAATTTAATTTATTTATTAGACATTAATGAGCACTTTTGTGTAAATGTGTCAGATTTTAGCCATTATCTAATTTGCATCTATTGTTTCCGGGCAAGTTGATGTCATTTAACACATTACAAAAAAATTAACATAAATACATAAAATATTAATGTATGTTGGATCCCTATTATTGCACATTCATCATTATAAAATGTATTACACCAGTCAATAAAATAAATAAAACATTCTCACAGTTACAGATTACACATGTAACAAGAAAAGATTTCAGGTTTCTAAATCATGCTAAATGTAATGACAACAATTCTCAAACATCAAGAAGACAAATCAGCTTATTTTATCCAAAACTCTATATTGAAATTTAAGTGCTTTTTAACAACCGTCTGTAATGTGTCCTGCAGTAATCCGAAAATTGCTGTGCAAACGAACATATCTGTTGATGCACTCAGCTAAAACAAATGGGAAATATGTAGGCTACGTCTTTAAGTGGTAACTTAGTACACATTCTAATGTCAGGTGTGTGTGGTAACACACTGCACTGTCCAACTGTGATCAAATCACCTAAAATGCATGTTCTTGCCATGCATAAGCAAGGTCCAAGTTTCACGTTACACCCTTGAAAGTGAGTATTTGTGAATGAAGAAGTAGGTATCAAGTGAGTGGAATTGGATAGATGGGGTGAGACAGAAACAGGAGAGTTTGGAGTGATGAAGAGGTGACTAATCATGGAAAGGAACCCTGAGGACCTCTGGTGGGTGGAAAGTGTTATGCACAGGAAGCAAACACGACTCGGAGCAGAACGTTTTCAGTCTCATGGTTTATGAAAACAAAAGTAAAACCTCTGAACAAAGCACAGTTGGCTTCAGTTTTCTGTTTGATGTCCATTGGAAACTAGGGATGTGCATCCCTAGTGCATCCCAAAAATATGGTATCAGTGCTGATACCATATTTTTTCAATCGAAGTATAGGTACTTACATTTGAGTACATTTGATTATCAAGTACTGATATGAGTACTAATAAATTCAAGTAAAGTTCAATGGTAGGGAGTGTGGACCAGAATGCCAGATGCAAAGACTGAGAGGTAAATTGTGTGATATATCAAATGGGTCATTCAGTACGGAGGATAAAGTGGGTTTTGGTGGATTTGGTTCACAGATTTAACACATCTTTTTGCCCAAAATCATCTTCTGCTGCTGAGATGATGCCAAATTCTGATTTTTAATATGGCGAGAGTAATAACTTTGTTGTAGGGCTGGGCGATATGGCCTAAAAATAAAATCTCAGATTTTTTTATAACCAAATCTGATTTCCAATTTTAATCAATTTTTTTTCTTTTCTTTTACAAAACATAAATAAACTTATTAAAAATATTTATTTGTTTATATAGATGAATGCCAGCAAAAATAAAGCATATAATGTCATAGCTTTTCCACCATATAAACGACTTCATATCTTACATAGAAATATGCGACACAACTGCATCCGTGATCTCTTTCCATCTGGATCCTTATCATACAGGATCCACTGCAGAAATAATTCCCCTGATGAAGGCTGTCTCTTAACAAGGGTTTGCAGCATTTCTCACTGCAGTTTTATGCACAGCTAAATCCCAGGCATGAGTGAAGGGTCACTTCACTGAAAATCTGTCAGACAAACACCGTTTTGGTGTGGAGAAAGGGCTAAGTCTGCTGCTAACTAACTATGGAAAAAAATCCCGATTTTCATAAAAATAAATCTCCAGAAATGAAAAATTGGATTTATCGATTAATCGCCCAGCCCTACTTTGTTGATATGCTTTTAGAAAATTAATGTGTTAATTCCACAGATTAATCTTTTTAGCATTAACGCGTTTATATTGACAGCCTGAATTTTTCACGTTTTTCGTGTTCAGTCGTATCGGAATACTTTTATGAATAGAGCGTTCTAGTACACTCACATAGTATCAGACCAATCCCTGATACTGGTATCGATGCAGCCGTACTAGCACTTATACATTCAATAGCTAATATACACTAAAACAAGATGGTGACTGTGGTTAGTATTATATCATTTATTTAACATGCTGATAATGCATTTAATAGAGAATTATTGACATGTGAAAGGATCTCATACACACTGCATGTAGCTAAAGCTGAGCCAGAAAGCTAAACTTTACCCTGCTGTACTCTGGTTTAGATCTGGTTTTGTTTATGGATTTCACGCAGTGTTTGGTTCTGCATCATTCTGTTGCACCTGTTTTTGAATCTGCTCTCTGTTTGCATGCAGCTTGTTTACCTAAGACCTCCACTAAGTTTTCAGAGGCAAGAAAGATGCATCAGGTGAGCACTAATAGATTTCATGAGTAATTTATACTCTTACCTGAGTATAAATTACTTATTCGAATCTACCCTGCTTTTAATGACATTTCTTTTCTTTGTTGTTTTTTTTTTCCTCAGGACTTTGTGGTATAAATGGCAGCAGTGAAGGGAAACAATCAGCTGAAGTTTCCAGTATGAAGAATCTACTTCAAATGTAAATAAAGAATAAAGAATTTCTTTCAGAGTTATTTTACAGGAAGTGCAACCTCTGAAATGTAGCGAAGCTCTGATGCAGTCCAACACAAACAAATACAGTCAAATTTATCACAGTACAAGTAGCTCTGGTAGTAAAGACTGTAGAGGAACTGAGGGAAGAAATTATTTGTGCACACCAAAAATGAAGGAAAGAATTTAGGTTGTCTCTAAGGAAGTGGTTGAAAAAAAGGATCTTAGCTTTATTAGCTTCACAACTGCAGTTTTGAACAGCTGCATGGAAGGGTTGTGTACAAAGATTGAAGTGATTTCTGGAAATGCACTGCATGCCCATTGTCTACTGATCGGACTGGTCGGACATCGGCTCACCTAAATGTATTTCATTCTGTATTTTAAAATACTTGTTTTAATAGTTACTGGTAAGCACTTTGCTTAATGTGTAAGGAAATCTGCTCAACGTTAAATGGATTGAGTTAAGATTTAATTCCTCGTACAGACGCATAATTTACGCAGCAACGTTTTGTGGGTCTGTAGCAAAATGTAATATCATGAAGAGATGTGATGTATGAAGAAGGCTTCGTAAAGTTCCAGTTTGAAAGGGAAAACCAGTGACAACAAACGTCTAAATACACTGATGTGGCATGTAATCAATATTCAGCCTTAAGCACTTTAATCACCATAGAGGAGATATGAAGCTCACTGTTCAGTTTGGATGTTTTAGTTTAGCAGAAACCACTGGAAGAGGCATTTTCCCATTAAAAAAAAAAAAAAAAGAAAAGAAAAAGAAAAATTATGCTCCTTTTTTGTCATGCTTTGTCCAAACAGCAGCTTGACGGTGAACGTCTTTTAGCATAGACTAGAAGTGGTGCCACCTCTTGTACATTATGTCTGTAAGTGTTGAACATTCATTTTAGATTGTTGCCGCATTGTAACAGTAATTGAATTTGCCAATGAGGATAAACATTTTTCCATGTTTTGAGCTGTTCATTTTTACTGGAATATGGGGATACAAGTGGTTCCCTTTTGCTGGCACTTAAGTGAGAGTATAATTGGTGTACAGCCTACTTACATGCAGTACTTGAAAGCAGAGCAACGCAGGTTCTGTCACCAGCAGTTTTTAGTTAAACACTGATACTACAAAGCGCCATAAAACATTATATTTTCTGTTTGCCTTTGATTGAGTTCAAACCATCATTTCATGCAAAGGCGGACTGAAATCATACCAAGTTTCTTTGATGATTTTAACTAAACTGGCAAGACTTTACTGAACAGATTGTTTCTACTGTTATTTGCATTTTAAGGACAATGGTGTCAAATATCATTCTTCCGACAATACGAGCTTCAAATGATTGTTGTGATCACACAATTTCTCACCAACTAGTGCCATACTTGTGGTTTCTACATGTTCCTGATTTTGACTATGCTTTTTTTCATGTGTTCCTTATTCTTGTAAATAACTGGATTATGTTGAGATGTAAATATGCAGTATATCTGAATAAATGTGGTTCTTTGTATATTTTGTGTTTCATGATTTTTTTTTTTTCCTTTTTTCAACATGCTTGGTTCAGTTTTGTCTTTTTGTAAAATAAATCAATAATAATGATTTAAAAAGAATAAAAGTTTAATAAAGAAGAATTCCTGGTTGCTAGCCCCTCCTCAGTCCTGGTTAACTTCATGTGGTTTGTGCTATGGCTTTTAGCATGCAAAACCGCTGGCCAGCTGCAGCTTTGCAGTTTTCCAGTGTTTTGCATGGAACATCTGGGCTTTTTAAAGCAGTATGTCCACAAGAAAAATGTCAAGGCTTCACAGAATGTTTTATCTCCCTCAAAAAACAAAGAAGCTCATGTTGCACCCATTAGCAAAAGATGGTACCAAAGTGAAACGGGAGTGCTTGTTGTTACTTCAATGATCTTTGGTTGTCGATTACCTGGAGGTGTAGGAGTTGTAGGGCGGTCAAAGAGGAAGCACCATGAATGTTTTTCTCTTGAAATGAACCTCTTCCATAAAGGGAACAACAGAGATTAATTGTTTACACACACACACACACACACACACAGACATATGTTTTCTTTAACATAACAGATAATTTGCAAATGAGATAACCAGTGCTGATAAGTGTACCTGTTTGCTGTGTTATCGGGGATTGATTGCAGACTTAAGCTTCAACCTTTGGCCAAATGCCTCAGTGTTAGTTCTGGTTCTTTTTGCATGTCTAAAGCAGACTGATGTGATCATTATTTCTTTTTATTCCTCTCAGTTATTCTCCAGGCTAATTTCATACCACTTCATACTTGACAATCAGCTAAATTACCTCTTGACATATTCATTCTTTTGTAGCCTGAAGTTTCACCTTCATTAACACTTTAGACCAACACTGGATGCCTTTTAATAAGTTCTCAAATCTTATTTGAACTTATAATTGTGAATTAAACCTTGTTTAATGACCACAATGAGTTTTAAAACCCAATGCATGATGAGTACTTGATACATTCAAGTTAGGTTTGACATAATAAAAGATGATGTGATTTCCAAAGGACACACGCACACACACATATATGTATATATATATATATATATATATATATATATATATGTATGTATATATATTGTGCTGTATCATTTCCAGATTTTAATCAGTCAAGGTAACCAACACCTGTAAGCTTCGTTTTTGAGAAATCATTACAGCTTTGACACAGTTCAGTGGCTGAAGATGATTTTTGGTCTTATTTGTGAGGATTTTGGCTCCTTATTTATTCAAAAGACTCCCAGCTCTGTTCAATACTTGGGTCATCTTGTATGCTGATCCTTAGAGCTGTGATTCTAATGACAAACCTTTTTAGCTTGTAACTCTTGTAGACGTTTATTGTGGATTTTAAGTTGTGTTCAGTACGATTGTTCCTTTTTTTAAGGCCAACCTCATTTTACCATCAGCTTTTTTATGGTCACTTTGCTTCCATAATTTGTCAGTGACCCATTAATCAATGCTTCCCTATCTATCTATCTATCTATCTATCTATCTATCTATCTATCTATCTATCTATCTATCTATCTATCTATCTATCTATCTATCTATCTATCTATCTGTCTGTCTGTCTGTCTGTCTGTCTGTCTGTCTGTCTGTCTGTCTGTCTGTCTGTCTGTAGAAATGAGGAATCAGTCCAACTTCTTCTCACTCTGATGTTCAGAGTACTCTACAGTTTAATCTAAAATTTAATCCTAATTGTTGTTACTTCAGGACAATGAATGAACTGCTGGAGGGATCAACTGTAAAGGGAACTTTTGTTTTCAGCACACCTTGGATAAAATCTTGGTTTTAAAGAGGCTGCAAACTGGCAACCATCTGAGATGAGGATAAGAGAAACTGACACCCACTGGCAGTTTAGTCACATTTGCATGTTCTCAGGCCAGTGATCATGTCATTAGTTTCTGAGTTTTGTAATACATCAAATTTACTTAAATGTTGTACTTCAGTGGAGTTGTAATCAGTGACTGATTTAACAATATATTTAATTGCTAAAATGAGCTTCATGCTAATCAGCAGGATAATTTACAATTCTGCTTATATGTGAATGCATCAGTAATAATTTGAAAATGTAATAATCCAGCAGTAACATGGTTTGTCTACATGATGAGTACTTTATGCTCAGACATTTACTCTTGGTTTGTAGTGATAAAGGTTTTCAATATTGTATTGTAATATTGTATTATCACTTGCCTTTTTTAATGACAAATACAGCTTGTTTGTCAGAAGACATGTCATGAAGAAAGTTTTGTTTTCTGTCCCTATTTTTACTACATTTGGGTTGATGATGCTCAGTTACACTAGTGCCTGTATATTGATGGGTGGGTTTTCTTTTTCAAAAGCAAACTTATTGCTTTTAAACCTTAAGGTGCCAAAGTTACAAAATTGTGACAAACACAGCCTTCATAAACTCTGGTTCATATTCCACATTTTTTTTCTCATTTACAGTATATCTTATAAATTTTAAAAACGTCAGTGCCAAAAGTGTTACTATCATCCAAATGAACATTAGTAAGTTTTAATAAGCATAATTATTGATCATATAAAATGATTATGTCTTGTGAAGTTGCTAAATATAAAGATGTTATTATTAAGCTTTACTGTGACTTTTCTTTCACTAAGCAGCTGGACATTTAAAGGGTTATTTGGCTGTATGAATACGAGAAATCAACCAGGTGCAGCAATACCATTAAATATGCCTCAGGAATAAAAGCCTTTATATAAAACGATAAACCATAAGGTTGGATATGATGTAACATATTGTAAAAATGCAAAGACAGATAAAGATGAATAATCAAGGCTGCCACTGACTGAAATAGGAGACAGAGGCAGACTCTCAGGGGCTTTTTGGTTTAATGGGGTCCAGAACCAAACCATATCCATCCACAGAAATTTTAATAAAAGCTTTAGGCTACTTATGTTTAAATTAAACAACCCAAAGATCCAATATGTTCCATAACTTTCATGTGTATGCTGATTATGGGCTCCATAACCTCCATAAACCAGACTCAAAACTTACAAATCTTTGGGAGGCTGTCATTTGAGCCTTAGGGCTGGTTTTTCCTCAAAAGACTGCCCATTTCCTCCAACAAGGTCACGACGACAAAGTAGAGCCTGTTCACCAGGAGGAGAAAGTAGGTGAAAGGTGTCTGACATGACGACCTCTGTCTTCCAGCTCCTGGTAAATATAACTTCTTTTTTTTTTCTTTCTTTTTTTCATTTTTCTTTTCTCAAGTGATCGAATTTCACTATTTGTTAACGAGCTTCATGTATTTGAAAGAATAAACTTAAGACATCGGGTCTTACTCGAGAATGAATCAATCTGATAATGTCAACGCAGATTAATCAATCGCATGTCCGCGCGCAGACGCAGACACCGCCCTGCTGCTTTAAAAAGGAATACTTGAACGCATCTATCAATACTAGAAGTTCCTGTCAAATCTGTGCAGCTAAGGTTAATGATTTGCAGTTATCTCGTACTTAGTACTTGAGCGTGGAGTTTGGAGTCTGCCCTCCCCTCAGATAAAACATAACAGGGGAGGTTTGGACTTGCTTTGCCTTTCTTTTTGGCCTTTTGGTGCCACTTCAGCCACTGACTCTTTAGTGCCGGTTAGAATAACCTGTCTTGAGAGCAAGCAATGTTGGTTGTTGTTGCATTCGTTCTCTGTGCAGCCTCCTCTGTTTCAGCATCTACCAAAGGTGAGTTGGTTACTTATTGTGACCTTATTATTTTTCATTCAGCCGATATTATTTCGATGTTTGGGTGCAAATAAGAAGTTTTAGATAAATACTACATGATGGCGGAGTTTACTTGTGATATGAAGATGGCTTTTTAATTCTATGTCAGTAGAAATTAGCCAAGAGAACTTTTAGACTTTGAAAAAGACATTTTTATGGTAGAGATAAAGGTTAATTACCAAGGGTATTTGGTTAAGATTTTTAAGATCCTTTTCTTTGAGAGTGAGATTTTTATATAAGCAAATGAATGGATCCCGACTGGAAACACCCTCTTCCATATTCATGGTCAGTGGAGTATCTTCTCTTTATACATCACTTAGTGATAAGTAGAGGAAGAGCATTTAAGCTAAGGCACATTTGTAAGAAAAACATAACAAATTGCATTTATATTTTACTGTTTGTTCCTGAAACATTTTGCCAGCTGTCTCAACAGACGAGCTGCCTCAGCATTTATGGGATGGTCTCTAGTCTACATGGGGGACTGATGATGAAATCAAATAATGACACGTCAGTCTGTTTTCTGTCTTGGTTGAAAGTCACATCTAAGCTTGTCATTATTAGAGCTGAGGAGAGATTTTTTTATCTCCTCTCACCTGAAACACGCCCAGTTCAGTGGCAGATGATTGAATCACTTCAGATCCTCATTCATTGTGCACCTCTGTCATTGAAAAGGGATACTGAAGAGGAAGAGCTTTATGTTTTGTGGGAAAAAAGTTTGAGAAATGTGTTTGAGAAGCATAAGATGCAACATGAAAAAGACTTTCCAGCAGTAAAACAGATGTTATTTTGTTTAAAAATACTAGTAGGCCCTTTTCAGAGGCTTTACACACCACTTCATTATAATACATATGTCATAAGCATGGTCTGTCAGATCTGCTGCTTTCAGTTCATCCAAGTACACTTGGTGTTCAAACAGTGGCCTTTCTGTGCAGAGTTTGTATGTTCTCCCCGCATTTTCTCCTGGTATTCTAGCTTCCCCCCTCTGTCCAACGACATGCATGTTAGCTTAATTGATCCCTTTAAATTTGAGACCTAGGATTGAGTGTGAGCAAGAGTAGTTGTTTGTCTCTGTATTGGCTGGTGACCTGTCCAGGGTGTGTCTTGCCTCTTACCTCCTCATTGCTGGTATAGGCTCCAGCTTCCCTGTGACCCAGACTTAGAATAAGTAGTATAGAAAATGGAAGATGAGTCTTGTGAGACAATTTCTACATATTTGAAATGAATGTTTCTTCCAACAGCTAAAAATTCTCCTTATTATAACTGGTCTTTTTCTGTTTGATATTATGATCAGTGTGCATTGTCTAAATATATTATCTTACTGAGAGTTTAATCATAGATCACTCTCACTGTGGGTTTGTTTCTCCAACTGTGTTTCCTGTGTTTCTTCAGATGTTGCAGCTGGACCCCGGCTGAACAACAACCAGCTGTACAAATTCAGCTACACCACTGAGGTCCTGCTAGACAAGGCCAGAAGGTCAAAAGAGGGCAGCGCTGGCTACAGAATCTCAAGCGACGTAAACGTTAACCTGGTTTGGAGAGATCCAAACAGCAAGGATGACCAGCTGATTCAGCTGGCGGTATGTAGGCCTAATCATGTGTTTAGAAGGATATAATATCATCTTATGATTTTTTTAAAAAGACAAGGCAGGTTTATTTGTATAGCACATTTCATGTACAAGGCAACTCAAAGTGCTTTACATAAACATCAAAAGCATTACAAGGTGCAAAAGAAGCATTCAGTAGTAAAAATTAAAACAAACTAAAATGAATAAGAGATGAAAAATAAAAGAATTTAAACAAACTTAAAAGAATAATACAAATGATAGAGAAACAGAACAAGCTAAAATAGATATAAACAGACAACAGAATACATGCAGTGAGGTACATATGATACAAGCAGACATCAACAGGATATATATCATCATCATCATTGTCAGTGTACAGATTTGAAAAAATATATTCAAAAAGACAAAGAAAAACTCCACATTAATTAAAAACAGTGGCACATACATGATTCTTACAACCTCATTTAAAAGGACTAATGCTCTTAGAAGTCTCTGTGGCTCATCTGGTGTCATCAGATCAGACATATATTTTGGAGTAAATATATAGTCAAGTGAAATTTATATATATATGCACATAATGTTTTGAACTACAAATGTGTGCCTGCATGCTTCATTGGTTTGGTTTGTTTTTTCTTAAAATAACACACACAAATTATTCTCTCTTTAACAGATCTCAAACGTGAAGATTGAGCCTGCATCTCACAGACCAGAGAAGAAAAATATCCTACATGGATCCACAACTGAAAGCATTTTAGGGAAAACCAAACTAGCCGCTCTGACAAAACCTTGCCTGCTGCACCTCAAAAATGGAAAGGTGAGGACATTAACAATGAAACGCTTGCCATGGATTTTCTGCAGAATTTGTATTTATCCATTAAACCAGTGCTTTAGTGGTTCACAGAAAAAAGAACATGGTTGCATAAGTTATTAAATGGTGGAAAGTCAACGTAGTACTTTCTTGTGCTTAGGTCTATCTATGAGAACTAACAAGCTTGATTTTACTACAGTGATGATGCTGGAGGGGAAAATACCAGATAAATTAATGTGTGTACGTAAGTGTGTGCAAAGGTCAACGAGTGCAGAGAGTCAGTGACTGAGTCACAGTAAAATAATGACTAGAGTTTGACAAGGATAATGCTGAAGTAAACTACTGAAGTCTGTATTTATGATTCAGTGCAATGTCGAAATGCACAGCAAAGATTAGGAAATTAAAACGAGTTTATGAGTTGTCAATAATGGCTTTACTAATAGTAAATACTAAATACATTTTTTAGCAATGTTATATATTGCAGATCAGCAGACTGGTTAAAAGCCATGATTTGGAAAATCTCATGGGTTGCCTGATTGATAAAAACACAAATTGGACATTGTGATCACTTACTCTATCGACTAATGTATAGCATAATAATTTTAATTCAAAATAATTAATTACACCCTTCATAATCACATGTATTACATGATGATACACAAACAAATTTAACTAGCAAGGATTTTTAAAACAGGCAACTGCAAATTTATCCTTTAAATTGTACAGCATTTATGAGTACTTTGTTAACCCTCAATAAGCCATTTATTATATAATTAATTCTTTAGAAAGTATTCCTTTTAGGAAAGTATTCAATTTCTCATGTTCAGTGAGCACTGCAGTCAGTGGGAAATTGTTTGGGCATTATTTCTGCTGGTTTACACTTGACATTAAACAGTGAATTATTTTCATACCACATTACTGTTAAATAAAAGCTGAAGAAAACATTTGGTAGGACATTTTATCTAAAATTTAAACTAATGCAGGTTTGTTGTGGACTAATGCGTTGAGTCCTGTGTGTCTGTGAAACAGGCGTCAGGAAAAACCAGACAGTAGCAGCGGACAGTCTATTTATGGTAGTCCTATCTGATATTGTGGTTGGGTGCCACAAATAAATTTCATACTGTAAAGGAGACACTGTAAGATGAAGTAACAGACGGCTGACATTCATTACAGGACACAGTCCATCAGTGAGCCAAACTGAAGTCTCACTAAAGAAGTTTGTAGTGTGACACCAATGCTTCAGAACTAGTTCAACTTGTCATTTCAGCTTTTTAATATGACCTTTTAAGATAAAATATGACAAGAGTGGAAAAGGTGAAGAGGTATGTTAATGAGTAAAAATGACCAATCTCTGTACATCTGTGTGTTACCTATAGGAAATAACAGGAAAATTCAAAGATCTAAAATGACAAAAACCAGTGCTGCAAGTTGATTGTTGTCTTAGATCTTGAATGTTTGCTGCAAAATCAAATCTCAGAAAAATCCACAAGTCTACAAATTAAACAGTGGGTTTTATTTTGGTTGCTTAGCAATTAATCACCATCACTTCATCACTTGCCACAGAAGTAGTAATATTAACAGTAGTAGTGCAGCATTGTTTCTATCACACTGCGTGATTCATTTTGTAATTTAGTCATTCACTTATTGGTAAGATATTTCACAGGATTTGTTTATTAAAATTTGCAAGAATTTTGCACTAATTTGGCTAGCACTGCCATGAGTGCTAGCCACATATGCTAACTAGCTTATGCTAACTTGCGCAGCAACATGTATTTGAACACAGACTGCCATTAATGTTAGCTGCACTAGCTTTTTGGTTAGTCTTTTTTGGTTAGTATTTTACATTAGGCAAGCTGACAAGACTTGCCTCAAAACACATGTAAAAAATCTGTTGAAATGAGCTTATCTGTTACATTTTTCATTCCCAGTGGTGGTAGTGACAACTGCTATCTTCAAACTTACTATCTTTTCAAGTAAAAGCCTGTTATGACAGAAATGTAAAGTTTGCTTAAATAACATTAAGAAACCCATATCAAATAAATATGTTGAAAGTAATTACCTTACATAGTATGTCATTATAGGGTGTTGGTAAAAATATTTTTAGTTGGTGATAGTGTCTTATGAGTGACTTTTTAAATAACTGTAGGTGCTAATGCTTAAGTAGTCGGGGCTTGTTTTTGAACTGCACTTCAAAGAATAACATATAATGTAAATACTCCTTGATGTCATAAGTATGCACACATGTTTCTGTACACAAGTGTGCAAAGGGAAAACTGACACCCTGAAGGCCATTGTGAGCAGGGGCCCAGAAGGTTGTTTACCTCAGTAGCTGCTTTATCATCTGGTCAAAGTATATATGCTTTGTAAGAAAACATACATTTCTGTTATAACACATTGTTTTCTTTTTTACACATCTGTTAGACAAAAGCCTTTTATTCCTACTGGGCAGAACCTGCAACCATCAAGAATCTAAAACGAGGCCTGGCCAGCTTATTGCAATATCAGTTCCATACTGGGAAGGTTGTAGAGGTAAACAGTAAGATGATTCCCATATCACATTAAGTTCAGTCAAATTTTAATGCATTTGACTAATGTGATGTCTTTAAACAGAATGACGTGTCTGGAAGGTGTACAATTCAGTATCAGGCAGTAAAAGGTCAAGTAACAAGAACCAAGATCCTGGATACGTGTAAAACTTCAGAGACCGGATTTACTACACATAGTAAGGTTAGTCTGCATCAGAACCAACACATTGTTCTACAGGATAAACTTTAGCAAGTAGGTTACTTATTTTGTCTAAATGTCCTCTTTCTCTTATTTAGGTCTTGGGTATTAGCAAGAAGTCCAATTCTGTTACAGTGTTCACACTTGAAGATGGCTTTATCCGCTCAGCTGTGGCTGAAGAAATGCACTCACTGACTCTTAATGCACGGAGATCTACAGCAGCTAAAGTCGTTTCCAGGTAAAGACCCATTAACATTTAGGTTGCTATGTTGGAAGAAATGCAATTTGATATTTATACTTTTTTCATTTAAGCTGTGTGAAAATAAGAAAGAACTATGTTTTATCATTGCTTGACTACATTAGCCCCAAACACTGGCTCTTAGGCAGTTTTTTATTTCTTACAGCACTTTGAAATTTGTACCTCTAGATGTCACCATATTCTTCACGCTAGACCTATTTATTTGTGATTCCATGTCTTGACAACTGCTCCTTTTAAATATGTGTTTCCCTTTTTAACAGGCAAACCCTCACGTTGGTAGGTACAGAGGCTGGACCACTGGAGGCTGCTGGAAAAGATGTTTCTGAAGTTGTCAAGTCAGTTGATGGCAAACTGGCAGCTGTTGGTATTGTGGCTGAGAAGGTGAAATCCAAGTGCAAAGGCTGCCCATCAGTGAGTACTGTTTCATTTTAGTACAATGAATCTTTACTTTTGTGGTCATATTTAGACACAATTTTCTGTTAATTTGCATGGTGGCAGCTGTTTGAACAAATAGTTGCACACAACAAAGAAAACCCACACACCCGCCTCAGGGGTTAAAAGATTAAGCCGTGGACATTTAAGACCTGACCCAAAATTAGTTATTTTCGAAGACTTACAAATTAAAATAGCTAGCTTTGAAGCAGAAACAAACCGTAATGGTATTTGGGCTTTTTAGCTCATTTCTCCCCTTCATTAGACAAGTTTAACTTTTAAAACTGTAAGCACCAGTGGGCAACATAAGGGTCTTTGCAGATCATGTCTGGCCCCACAAACTGTACAAGTCATTATTTTAAAATGACACTTAATAACACTGTATTAGTAACCAGATATAATGTATTTTTGTACTTTAATTACTCTCTGAGGATGATCTGTCTTCTAATCCCCCTCTCCCCTGTGCTCTCCCTCATAGCTTTTTGAACATTGGCAGGCTGAACAGAAGCAGCTGGAGCCAGCAAGCCTGTCCAAGACCACAGCTCCTCGCAGCTTCCTGGCCCTCATCCAGAGCATTAGGAAGGCATCCAAGGACGAGATCCTCAAAGTGCTGAAAAGTGCCAGCAAGACGTCTCTGTAAACCAGCTCCTCCTTCATTTCTACATCTTATTTTGCTACTGTTGACACGATGGTGTCTTTCTGAAATCATTTTAAGGACAGTGGCATATGGATGCAAATATTTTTACATCTTAACCTATTGTTTTGTTAATGTCAGACCTCAGGTGGTGGATGCTGTGACTTCCTCTCAGACTTCCGCATCTCTGGATGCCATGCTTGAGTTTCTTAACTTCACCGATGCCAAGGGTTTGGTTTTGCAGGAGCGGTTTCTCTATGCATGTGGCTTTGCTTCTCATCCTGACGAGACAATGCTAAGGGCTTTGCTGGTAAGTACCAAGTTAAAGCAAAGTGTAAAACCTTCTGTCGTATGGTAGCATCTGCCTACAGTGCATTTAAAATAGGAGTTTGCTGCTGAGCAAGCAATTGTGTGGTTGTTTTCTGATTCCTAGAATTTAGGAAAAGGCAGCTCATCGCAGATTATAGAATTTTCGCCATATAGTTGAATTTAATTTTCAAATATTGTGTAAATTATTGATCAAAATTCAACAAAATCAACTAAATATGTTCTGTTGTTACTGGAATACCATCTTTTTTGTGAATTTGCTTATAGGAATTTGAGAAACGAACTACATTTTTATACTTTAGCTGTGTGCTAGAACAATTTATGGTTATGTGTCCTCTTTCAATATTTTTTTAACTAGGAGTAAAAATGCTGTCTTTTCAGGATATTTCCAAAGGAAAAATTGGCAGCACAGAAATTAAAGAATCAGTGGTGATCATTATGGGAGCACTGATCCACAAGCTGTGTTTGAAAGGAGGCTGCAATTTACCGGTGAGTTTACAAAAATATCCCATATATAACAACATATAGTAAAGAGATAACCATGTGAGGGATCTAAGCATAGCATTTGTATGGTACACACTCAAGATTTACCATATAAGGTTCTCTGTCCTACAGACTGGATTCACACACGAACATGTCTTCTATGCACACGAACATCCTATATGCAAACTCTATGATTGGAGGATACAGGACTGAGGAATTTTCTTTGTTTAAACCATATATAAGACAGAACGACACATCAGGTCTTTAGGTCTTCGTTCTGGTTTTGGGACCTCCAGATTTTTCTGCAGAAATCTGTTTTGATGTCTGAACTTTTGTAATAAACTTCTTTTTATTATTCAAGTCAGCGTCCAGAGACATTTTTGCCTGAGGTTCAACTTTTCCACATCTCCTTATCAAGATACATCACATGCCTCAAAAAAAATCTTGTGAAAGATGCATTTATAATGTATCCGAACTTGAAAAAACACCACTTGTATGTTTAACTTTCAGACAGTGGTTCAGGTGAAGAAGATTATTTTAGGTGGTCCTGGGAGCACACAGGTTGAGAGTGAGGTCCAGATGTACCTTCTGGCCCTGAAGAACTCTCTACTACCAGAGGCCATTCCCATCTTTACTAAATATGCAGAGTCAGAGGTTGGCTCTTACAGCACCATTGCCCTTACTGCCCTGCAGAGATACGATGTCAATTTCATAACCAGTGAGGTAAGCCACAGCTTATGTTACATTTCCTTTAATGTATTTACTGCTATTTTGAATCTCCTTTCTGATACCATATTTTTTTCCAGGTTAAACAGACAGTGAACAGGGTTTATCACCAGAATCGTCGAATCTATGAGAAAAATGTGAGAGCTGCAGCTGCTGATGTCATCCTCAGCAGCAACCCTTCATACATGGAAGTCAAGAATCTGCTGCTGTCAATTGGAAACTTACCCCTTGAAATGAACAAGTATATGCTGTCAAAGATCCAGGACATCGTCCGCTTTCAGATGCCTGCCAGGTGTGCAGCATAGCAAAAGATTACCCATTTAACAAAAACAAAATAGTACATTTATGCCGTGGATCCCATCTTATATGATATGTTTTGGCTTTTTTTTTTTTCAGTAAGATTGTGCGACGAGCAATGAGAGACATGATTTCCCACAATTATGATCGCTTTGCTAAGGTTGGGTCATCGTCGGCGTTCTCAGGATTCATGGCACGTAAGTTTGAGGAAAAAAGAAAAAAAGACAATTATAGAAAGTAAATGTCTGTCAAAATATGTCTGTCATAAACCATGTTAACAGACAGGTTAATGATTAAGTTTTTCCTCAAATTGTTTATGCTAGTCACGTTAGCTAAAACAATTTTAATACTAACTCACAGATACAGCTTTAGCAACTAAACATTGTGCAGAACTTAAGTTTTGTTTGACCAGTTTGAAGACTCACTGACTCATGTTTTAAGCAGTGAAATGATCAACGTCAGAGCTGCATTCATTCTATCTGAGTTCTTTTAATGAGCTGCTACATTATTTTTGGCTTTATGCCTTTCCTATTTGCTTTAAACAGAAAGAATAACTTTTTTCTGTTTTTTAACAGAAACAGCAGTTCTTGAAATGCATTTCTATTTGAGAACCACCACGACTCAGTTAATTTAAATGTATCATGGCATTGTGTTAAATTATATAAAAGCAGCTAAATGTTTTCATAACTTTAATCAGGTTACCATCTGCCTGAATTATACTGAGAGACAAAAAATTGTAGAAAATGCTGTTTTGAAACCATTAAGACTGGGTGTGTATTATTATTAGACAATGTACACACCTTTTCTGCTATTGTGCAAACTTAAACCATGTTAGTATACCTTGTTAGCACATAATTAGAGAGCGACGTCTTTACTTAATCAAAAAATCTGGCTTATGCTGAAAACAACTGACCAAAGAGCTTGTTTTTTTAAATAGTAGGGACTTAAAGAATCTTTCGAGAACAAAAGAGGTGCTACAGCAATGTAGCCTGCGTGAGAAAATGATGTGTTTTTAACCAATTCATTGCGTGCCAGTCAAGATTAACATTACATGACCCTTAAGTCTTGTGTGTGTGAATAAATAACAAAAAACAAACTACCCCCTCTACAGAATCTGCTGATTTGACCTCCACATATAGTTTGGACATCCTGTATTCAGGCTCTGGGATCTTGAGAAGAAGTAACATGAACATTTATGGTGCTAGTAAAGAAGCAATGTTACATGGACTACAGGTACTTTAATAAATTAAAAATAGAAGCACACAAAGTTTTCATGTAGCGTCAATGGAATCAAATATCTATTTCATTGCACCTTTTGTCTTCCAGGTAGCAATCGAAGCCCAGGGTCTGGAGTCCCTTATCGCTGCAACGGCTGATGAGGGGGAGGAAGACCTGGAGTCATTTGCTGGGATGTCAGCACTGCTGTTTGATGTCCAGTTAAGACCTGTCACGTTCTTCAAGGGTTACAGTGATCTCATGTCCAAAATGTTCTCCATGACTGGAGACCCCATAAATGTGGTGAAGGGCCTCATCCTGCTGAGTGATCACTCTGAGGTAAGTAGCCACATTAAGATCCCTTTCACAGTAGACACTTATCGGCATAATGCTCTTATATTTATTGATGAGAAATATTTACTATCCTTCAGAAGTTGCAGGTTGAAAAGGGAAGTTTACAGTAAGTTGTAAAGTAGAGATGTGATTATATGATTGTCATATTGTGTAAGTGATTGAGGGTACATTGTGGGACCTTTAACACGAAGGACTGGTTTTTTTTTCATTTTATGTCTTATTCTGTTCACAAATGTAATAGTGCCTTTTTTGTTTTTTTTTATGACTGTGTGTGTTTGATTGATTCAAAATAGTTATTGTTAATAGACGTGATTGTCTGTTTTAATTAAATTTAATGGTAATTAAAGAGAATATTATTTTTTTTGTATGTCAGAAAGTCTTCTGTGCATAATTTATTCTCATCTGTGGTCCTGCAGGTTATCCAGCTGCAGTCTGGTTTGAAGGCGAGTGCAGAGTTTCAAGGAGGGTTAGCCATTGACATTTCTGGAGGGATGGAGATAAGTCTGTGGTACAGAGAGTCCAAGACCAGTGTCAACAACAGGTACTATTCAGAGACAATAACATAAACATCTTTTTGTATTGCTTCATCACCGCCCCTGCAAAACCTTAGCATATGTTGTAATATGTAATTTTTATTATGGTCCAAACACAACACAGTCATGAAGTGTGATGGATTGTTTTACCAAATTTGTCAAGTACTGTATGCATTGTATGATGTAACACAGTTGTAGGTAAAAAAGCCTTTTGATAGTAAGACAAGTTTTAGAAATAATCTAGGTGATTGAAATTTAAATCATTTTAGAGGTTCCAGCCATGTCAGATAACTGCAAATAGATGTCTGTTGATGTTGGATTTATGTGAACTTTAGAAGGTCGTCAAGGACTGTCTGATTCATTTGCTCCACTGGCACTCTGAACATGCTCCAGTATTGTGCTTCCCACCTGTCTCCTTTCTTGTGACATCAGTTCTGTCTGGTTCTCTATTTTAAAAACATTACAGTCCGTTAAAAACAGTAGCTGCTGAAAATGGAGCACATCATCACTCTGGAATCAGTTCGTTTACAGCATCTGATGATGAAACAAGGTTTACGAATAAAGTGACAGATTTTTAACATTCAAATACGTGACACAAGTGGCATATGATATCATCTCTGAGTGACAAATGGTGGATATTATATTTAGTGGGAGGTTGGTGTTTTAAAGACAGAACTGATGTAGCTATAATTCTTTGGAACAGAGTAAGGGGAAATAAAATTCAAACAAAAATTTTTTTTTTTCATTTTTTTCATATGCCAGTTTCTTGACCACTGTCGAAGGTCATATCTTGGAATTAGACTTCAAGATTATGTGTGTGCTAAGGAATGGCAAAGGCAGGTGAATGGATCAGCATAGTTGTACCTCTTCCACTCTGATAATAGACTGACAGGCTATCTATAGCAGCAGAACAAACCACCCTGGCATCTTTGTCAAAGTGTGTCTCCACGATCCCTCCTGTACCAGAGGATTTTTTTTATCGACTCTTTGATTTAAAACATAAACATTTTTTTCATACAGACAGAAAAGCATTTTGAATAGTTCTTATTTGCTATTTAATTGTATAAATATCCAAACAGTTTCAGGATTACTTAAAATTAAATTAGGCAGAAACCAGACTGTAACAATGGTTTCTAGAGTGAAAATGTCAGATTGTTCAGAAACAAACACATATTATCATTTACATCATCCTTTTTCACTGTGATACTTGACAATAATCATACACATGTTGATTAAAAAACGGCTAGTGATGCTGTTGCTGGATACAGAAATTGTTGCAGATTGTGGAAATAATGGCTTGTTTGGTGTTCATGGAAGTGTAATTAGCATGGTGAAAAACTGAATTTACCTGCAGATTGACTGTTGAAATAAAGAACAAGATCAGCAACTATAATTATAAATGCCAAATAATAGTTGGTAGTCAAAACTGACACAACTTCGTTATGTTGATTTGGTTTGTGTTGAGAAATTGGCAAAATTATGAACAAGATACAGACCTAGCAGCTAAACTTAGGCCAGTGTTTTTTGGCATCATTCAAGCTGTGTTGGAGGATTTATTCCTTCAGGACTGCCCACTTTTAAAAATGTAGCCTGTCATCACCTGGGTTGTGCATGAGTTGCACATGTGAT
This sequence comes from Melanotaenia boesemani, assembly GCF_017639745.1. Taxonomy (NCBI): domain Eukaryota; kingdom Metazoa; phylum Chordata; class Actinopteri; order Atheriniformes; family Melanotaeniidae; genus Melanotaenia; species Melanotaenia boesemani. The sequence continues at coordinate 15,456,752 of NC_055685.1, forward strand.
ATAGTAATCTAACCCTCCCCCAATCCCTTGAATAGATAAAGAAGAGCTATGTGTTTTTTTGGTCACTTTTATTTTCAAGCTGCTATGCATCTGGTTTAGAGTGGCAGTATTAATTTTCTTAATTCTTAATGTTTATGTTATAAACATGAAAAATTGTATCATTTTGGTTAGTTTATGAAATTGTACTTGGTCACTTTGGGTAGATCTCATAAACTTAAATAACTACAGGTTTGCATATACTTCAACTTTAATGAACACATTTAATGTGGTTTTGGTTCTTCCAGGGGAACATTAGTGGTCACTGGTAATGTCACCGTGGATATGGACTTTTTGAGGTCTGGTCTGGAGGTCAGCTTTGAAACAGAGGCATCGCTGGACTTCATTACCACCGTCCAGTTCTCTGAATACCCCTTCCTGGTGTGCATGCAGATGGATAAGGCTACTTTCCCTGTCAGGTATTGTATAACTTACTAGGTTAGGACTAAAAAATGCTGTTCTTATTTCTTTAACTTATGCAACCCTCTTGTATTTTTTATTTTCTAGGGAATATCTTACCAAGTATGAGAATTTGTCATCTGGGAAAAGTGTCACGTCACAAAAGAAAAAAACCCTGCTCGTCCCTGGCTCTGAATTCCCTCTTCATCAGGAGAATTCAAACATGTGCAAGAAGGTTTTTGACTCCAACTGGTAGAGAGGATACCATGAACTATTACTATTGAATGCTTTATTGCATTCTAGGACAGCTATCACACCTCTATAATGAGAAAGTAGGTCTTTACTTCTTAAGCAGTGATCAACCATGAGGAAAAAAGCTGGTGAATCCTTCATTTTTTCTTTTTTTTTTAAGTGACATGCAATGTTTACATTTCTTGTGAGTATTTAAGTAATTGTAATTCAACATTTACGCACAAATCAGGAATTTATGAATTGTTGTTTCATGGATTTTTTTAAAATAGCATATTTATGATGGGCACATACAAGATGTATATTTTGATATAGCGTACTCAGCATAAATAGCACCAACCACTGTAATTTCCTCCAAGACAGTTACAGTGAAGAGGAGCATGTACACATCACACTGGAGACAGCAGATTAAAATGTTCATAAACCAAAATGCTCCTTTCTGCGACCATTCCTATGTTTTTAAACTATGTTGATGAGGAATTTGTTGTTGTACATGTGTCTCTGTCTCACTGTTCACACTCTTGAAATAACTTATCCATTGGGGTGTTTTTCAATAAATTAGTTTCATGATTTTGTTATCTTGTTTTTTTTTCTCCTTCAAATACAATATTTGTGTCTTTGTTTTAATTTTTAATCTTAAATTTAAATTTTAAAATTTAATGTGAATCCAAAAAAGTGAAACCATCCAAACTTGAATTAATTTTTTTTTAAACAGCTGTGATTATGTTGTCTTTAAATGTTTGAGAAGTGAGTAAAATTGCTCTTTTTGTGCCATAAACTGGGTTTTGTTAAGATTTGATATCAACTAAAAATAAATGTGCCCTTGAAATTCTTGATTCTTCCCTTTTTTTGGCCTGACATAATAATGCATTGAGAAATATGACGCAAAAAACATTTGAACAGTATAAAATTCCATCTGTAGAACAGTCAAACGCATTAATTGCTCATGAAAATTGACTTATTTTTCATAAGAATTACAATATGTACATAATAAGATTAGTTTTTAATTTTTTAAATAAATGAATAAGTAATTAATAGAAATATCTTATATATAACACAATAGGTCAAAGAACATGATAGGGCTGACTATATATATATATATATATATATATATATATATATATATATATATATATATATATATACACATATATATATATATATATATAATATATTTATAGCCTTGATAATAAATATTATGCTATGAAATTGCTGCATCTGTTTTGTGTGTTTTTGCCTCTATTTTTGTCACCTGTATGACTCACAAATGAAAGCTAGCCACATTTTTTTAAATGTGCAAAAATAATTCTGCTTTCATGACGTTTTGATTTTATCAGCTTAAATCAAATCACAATATTAGCATTTATTTATTATCAACAATATTATATCAATATTTTAGCTTTAAATATCATATTAATGATAAATACTGGTCTATCACAACACTTTTACAAGACAGTAACAGCAGCTTTATTGGAAATCTGGTTAAATAAATATTAACTGACACACTACTACTTTTATGAAAAGATCCAAACAGATTAAACTTTGGAGTATATGTGGAGGCCCTGTTGAGTCTAGTTGAGCAGGAGTAATTTGCTTTTCCACGTACACTATCTAATTGTCAGTCATATTTTTAAATCTTCGATTTCATATAATTTCAGTTGGACTCAAATATTTAAAAACTTTTTAAATAGTGTGCACTAAAATCTTTTGGGCACTGCTGTATGTCTTAAGGCATCAAAACTATATTACCTAATCTATGTACTGATTCCTGTAGTAGGCCACAGACCTGCCAGCATGTAGACCAGAGGTGCCTAAGTCCAGTCCTCGAGATCTACTATCCTGCAGCTTTTACATGCAACCCTTCCCCAACACACCTGAATCAAATGACTGGCTCATTACCAGGTGTTTGCAGAGCTGTATGACGTAAATGAGGGAATTCAGGTTTATTGGAGAAGGGTTGCATCTAAAAGTCCCAGGATAGTAGATCTCCAGGACTGAACTTGGGCACCCCTGAAGTAGACTCTCATGGGGTGTTCAAGGGGTAATTCTCTGAGCTTCTCCAAGCACATAAGGTGGGGGTGTCATCATCGAAGGGCTTGCGCAGTGTTCTCTGTGGGTGTACCCATTGCTATAAACATGCAGACTGAATAATTCACCATGCATAGGCACAGCACCTCCTTCTGTTGATGCTACTGGAATATATCCAAGATGAGGACACAGTAAGCTTTCAGATCATACTGTTCTCATCACTTAGTTGCAGAAGGAAATTGATACTGGGGAGCTTCTTGAAGGATGACATACCTTATAGGGCATTACGTTTTTCTGTGGTAGCATTCACACCACAGACACTGTGGGAACGCTGAAGTCAAGTAACAGCTAAGCACTAGCTGGTTTATGTGTCCACTTCACATTGTAATTTCATCACATGTAGTTAAAAAACACTCAGCAAAAATAGCACCTCTATAACTTCTGCCATTACAGTTACAATAAAGAAGAACTTAGAAAAAAAAATCCCACATGGGGCAGTAAATTTACATTTTAATGGGCGGAAATGCACATTTCTTTCAGCATCCATTTTTGGATGTTTGCAATTCTTTCCTTGTCTTATTTTGATAGCAGATATGCAATGGCAGAAGTAAAAGTGTTTCATTCGATCACTATAAATGTATCTTGTCTGAACCAATCACAGTACAGTTTAATGGTTTCCCATAATTCAGGAAGAGTAAAAAAATACAAGACTGGATCAAAAATTACCCAACCGAAGGAATACTGTAAACTACAATCATTCCTTCATTGAAGACACCAAAAAAGATGGGGGACTTTCTCCAGTGACTATCTGAAAGCACCCTCATATTGTCTGCATGCAAAAACAAGTTTAAATGGAACCACAGCCCTCTTCATAGTGTTCAAAGACACCTGTTATCCACATTTACACTGACTGTGGTAGTCTGCAAAGACAAGATGTGCATTATTTTGCTCAAATATGAACTCACATGTTGATCCAGGTGAAGCAATAAATCTTGACTCTTCCAGTGTCATAGCCGTGACATCAGAGCCCCTGCTGGCATCCAAATGCAACAACTGGGCCTAATGTAGATTCTTTAGAAAGCACTGAGAGCAGCTGGGGGCAAACGAGTGTCTGCCAGTCTCGCTGCATCCATGGCAACCAAGTAAACACAGCAGCAAACTGTCAGGTTAAACTTAAGCCGTGGTGGGTGATGTTTCAGTGTCACCCGAAAGCGAACCTTGCACGCAGGCACATGCCAAATGTGTACTTCTGTGGACATAAATCTGCTTGATTGCCTATCACCTATGATTTTTTCCCTTTGCGTGTGTGTGTGTGTGTCTATGAGCAAGGGAATTTGCGAGTTCTTCTAGGTAACATGAAAACAAACTACCAAATTTAAATCAACGAACCAAAGAAAAAAAATTGATTACAGTAAAATTATAATGCCAAAAAAATTATTTATTAATCGTTAAAATAAAATAAAAACATATACTAATTGCTTTGGAAGTACATATCAAATCAATTATGTAATAATATTTGAGAAAGAAAATCAAATGTTTGACTGGGTTCACTGTTTATTTTGTTTTCTTTTTATGGGAAGACCACAGCAGCTAGAATTTTTGCTCTTTCAAGAAACATAGCAGAATTAATTACATCTATTAAGAGAATTTGTATCTGTTAATATAATTTGTAAAACAGATTTCCAATTAAAACATTCATTCATCATTACATAAACTAACATGTTTTCAGTTTGTTGGTAAGATTATATAGAAAACCCATGAAACTTTGTGATGAGCTGGTGTGTGGGTAAAGGGAATATCCATTAAATTCTGGTGTGGTAGTACATTGCCTTTGGTGGAGGTCTGTGCTCTCTAATTGCCCTTCTAGTTATTAATACAGGTCAGATCAGTTTCAAGCCTTTTCAGGTTGCCAGGTAGTAAAAAACACCCTTTTACTCTTCACGTCAGCAGGTGTAGATGGTTTGACCCGCCAAATGGATTTTATAATTCCTGGCATCGTAAAAGTGTGTGTGTTTTTTTTTAATCCCTGGACACATTAATAAAATACAAATACATCTCGGAATACATTAATGAAACAGTAATTAATCAAGTATTAAACATCTGCTTACTAATGAAGGACTTCTGTAAAAGCCTTTCATGTTAAAAAGCATTCGTAACCTAAACCACAAGCTCTCTAAAGAAACATGAAACATTTTCATGACTTGTTCCTTGATAATATCCTCACAAGTTGACCTAAAACCAATTCTCATGGACAGAAATGTTCAGTGGCTTGTATTCTGAATTTATTGCAAACATACGTAGGCTTGTCAGTCTACATTACACTCGTTCATGATATTCCTTCCCAGTACATTCAGTATTGTAAATGCAACCACAGCACTAATTTCTCCTTTCCAGATGTCCCTCCGCTGCATCCCAATCTCTGCCATGCCCCACAGCATCATCAAACCAGTGTGTACCATATAACTTTATAGCCATTAGGACATTTAAAACAAACATGTACACCCCACTCCCTCTTTTTTCAAAACAATAACACATCATATGCACTTATCTCAGACCTTCTCAACATCACCTCAACTCAGTCGTCTTACTTAATCAAAATAAAGCCCTGATACTACCAGCTTCCCATATTTTACCTAAAAATCCTGCCAGATATTATGACATTATTCATGTTAAATGCTATCATTAAAAGCATATGCAGTTTTTTGTGTAGGTTTTTTCCAGGAGTGACCTCCTGCCATAATTTTATTTTTAGGCTTATCCAATTCATATGTCATTAAATCTTTGAACACCATCTTACAGAATAGTTTATAATAATAATAAGATCTTTGTATCAGTGCAACTTTAGGATAAATTCTACATTAAAATAGATTGAAAATTTTCAGTCCACACAGAGTTTCTATCACCAGAATTTACAGCTGTTGCTGGTGATGAAACTGTGGCAATTTAAGTGCAATAAGTAGTTTACTGTTCATTGTGAACTTTAAAAAAATGTTTTACACTCAAACTGGAAAAGACCACTGGATCCGAAACACTATAATTATTTTCTTATATAATCTACATTTTCACAGGTTTTAATATAAGATACAAATGAGCTAAAACAAGGAATCAGGGGAATGTAAATATATTTTTTATCTTTGGTATTTTTGACATATATTTAAAAATATATCCAAAACTATGTCTGATTTTGGACCTGTTATTACTAAAAGAATATTTTCCCCTAATTGTATTTATTTATTTATTTGTACACATAGTTAAAAAAAAAAAAAAACAATAAAAATTTGATAATCTCATAGTTTTTTTTCCCGTGAATTTAAGCTTGCACTTCAAAATGCATCACAAGTTGCAAACCACTTGGCAACGTCAACAACAGTTTTTCTTAACCACTGCATTGATCAGTTATAACAAAATCAACTTTTGGGGCAATAAATTTACATTAATTGTTGTCCCAGAGGCAAAACATAATGTATTTTACATGGAGGTACATAGACTGACCAGCAGCTCCAAATACCATATGTGTTTAATCTGAAACATGCTAAGAAAAAAAAAAGAAAAGAAAAAAAAAAAGAACAGAAGAAGAAGAAAAAAGTAGAAGAAAAGAAAGAAAAGCAAAACAAACAAACAAATAACAGAAAAATCTCACAAATCTAAGATGGGCATCAGTCATACATGTTGGTAAGACTGAATCATGTAAAATAGCATATAAAGCCTTGCACATTCAAAGGGAAACAGGACAGAGAAAAAAAAGGAAACTAATGTCAAAAATGTGTAATTAAAGAAATAAACTTTAATTCTTGTCTGGCTTTTACTGATGAACAGCATCTTTTAAATTTTGTGAAACTCTCACCTCAGATAGTTTTAAACACAAGAGGTCCAGAGGAACTGGCATAGCTGTGTGTAAAATGTAAAGACACACTTCACACATGCACAGTCTGGGTAATCATGTCTGCAGCGAAGTAACATAACTCCTTGTTGTACTCACAGAATGCTCAAATGCCTCGCATAGATCACGGCCACATTCAGATGCACACGTCCACTCTCATCTCATTTCACAAAAGTGTAAACTGAAGCAGCGCAAATACAGGACGTTATCCTCTAAATGTTTCAGCTGGCTCTGACTTAATGGGCCCAACTCTGCTTATAGTGAACTAAGTACACCATTTAACCAGAGTCCTAGCTCAGTTTGATCTGAGCAACACTCAGTGTTTTTTTTTTTTTTTCTTCTCTCCTCTCACCATATCAACTACTTTACATCACGCATAAACTTTGTTGGTAGAATTTTGCGAGTCATGACGAAGTGGTGATGGACTGAAATGGAAATGTTATTAACATATGATGTACCTTAGGATGCCAGATGTATTTTACATGACTTTTGTTAAAATATGTCTTATTTCATGTTTTAATATGAAATATTAATACAATATTACATTTTAATCCTCTTTTGCTTATTGTGACAGGAAAAAATTGGTGTGATTCAAAATGTAGTCTAGATAAATGGTCCCGGTCCTTTGATAATTGTGAAAACAATAAATGATTGTACTCCTTTTTATTTCCCCAAACAGCTAAAGTTCCTGGTTGTATAAGTTAAAAAGCACCGATCCATGACAGCAAACTGATCTAGTTTAGAATCTGTAAAAACTTGCTAATTATTTTACAGACGTTAATCCGTTCATTTCCTCTACCGGTCCAGCTGGCAGCAGACTATAAGCAATGTAGATAATGTGTCTCCTTATAGCCACATTCACAACTTTTCCTGGAGGACCCTGAGGCATTCCAAGGCCAGATATGGTATGTAGTTCCTTCAAAGTATTCTGAGTCTGCTTTGTGATGTCTTTCCAGTTGAAGGAGTCTGGAATACCTCTGCAGACATCAGATGTCTGGCAGAGTGACTGTCATTGCCAATATGATTTTTGAGGAGAGAAAAATTCTGTCTAATATATTAGCTGATATTTTTATTTATATGTATTTGTGGAGATACCTCTTGAGTTTGCACAATGAGCTGCATTATATGTGGTGCAGACAGTACTGAAACTGTAAATGGTAGATTTCTTGCTGCTAGACACATTAAATGGTAACACAATTTCTAAATTATGTCAAAAAACATCTCTGCATTATTTTGTGTAATAAAAGTTCATTTTTACATATTGAACAGTATATACAACCATATATATTTGACAAGCCAACATCAGCTAATAGCCTGACCAATTCTGACACCAATCTCTTTTCTCCTTGAAAAGCCAATTGCTCTTGCCATTAACTTCTCTTTTTTGCATTGCCATGCATGGAGCACCTATTTCTGACAAGTCTGAAAACGTGTTCTGACATTTATAACTCAAGTCTTTCATTTTGATGTTTTTATTTTATTTTATTTTTTTTGTTAAAGTAACATATGCTGTGTTCAAATCCACTTGTTTACTATAAAGTGAACTTCACAGTGTGTCAGCCATTTTGTTGCACTGTTCCAAATTTCAACTAAATCATCTTGTTCACTATATTAGTCCACTACATTTCTGTCACGTGGTTGACAAAAAGTATCAAACAGATGTTGTACACAATGTCAGTAGACATAGACCATTATGCATTGCACCTTGGCACAAGAAACTGCCAGGAAGTGGCATATATGGAGTATGCTAATGCTAGCCACATGGCACATACTAGCTCATGCTAAGGTTTGCAGCTTATTACTATGATTTTCTGAGCTGCTGAGAATGCCCTGTGAGCATATAGTGTTCAGCCATTGTGGTAGTAAGACTTCTTTTCTGTCTGACAAAAAGGGCTTGAGAAAATCTTAATGAAATATACATAAACATACTAGCTAGCTTCAGTTCAGACTTAAGTAAACAAATTAGAGGCAAGTTGTGATAGAGCTTGCTTTTTAAATATTTGTGTTTGAGCTACAGCATTTGGTTAGTTGTGACTCTAAAAGCGATTTATCAACAATTTGTTTGTTATGACATTCACTGTTATTATGATTAGGAATTTTAAAAAAACTTATTAACAGCTGTAGTCTGTGGATACAATGCAAAATTACAAGTGCACACATATTTGTGTCATATAGTTTTATGCCAGGGAGAGAAGTGCAATATGTTCATCACTAACAGCTTTACTCTGCTGCCCATCATGTCATATTTGGTATTTACCATTCCTGCCAGCATTTGCTTATCTGACGTAACTGAAGATATGGCACGCGATTATGAAATAGCACTACATTCGAGTAGTGTCCCAAATCCATCAACAACCGTTTGCCCTCACCCAGTAGCGAGTTCTTGACTATGTAAGTGATTGAGTGAAAGAAGAAGTGGACATTCTGAACATAGCCATACTCTCATTTTAGATATGGTAACGTTAAACTCTTAATAAATTGGTACCATAGCCAAAAATAAACAACACTTTATTGTAACAGAACTGCCTTGTTTCCTTTTGAATAAACTTCAGGGCACAAATAGCATTAAACAAGTTAGAGTAGACAGCACCTGAATGTAAAGTATTACAAAGCCGATTTATATCAGAACATCAGCCAGAGGACATGGTTGAATATTAAATCTACAAAGTGCTGCAATGCACACAGAAAACAAAGTTAAACATCAGAACAGGACATGAGCATAAGGTGATGGTAGAAGTTGTCCAGGGCGAAGATCACAGGGATGAAAACTGCACTTAAAATGAATGAAGGCAGATTCCTCAGCAGAGATATCTAGAGGTGACAAAGAAGACAAACGTAACTCAGATTTTATTTATTTGTGCTAAAATCTGTTGTCATGAGCTGAAACGCATTCTCCTTTCATGAAGCAGCTGACCAAATTCAACCAAATCATTGTTGGGCTCATGCAAGTCGTTTTGTTTACATAAAAGTTATGGAGGTCAGCAATGATCTCCACCTCCCTCTCCCCGTTTAGGAAGAGGTAGAGAGGGGGAGGGGGCTATAAAAAGTTGACCCCTTTGCAGTCCCATGGACTCACTTCCAAGCTGGAGCTGCAGCAGCATCTGATCTCTCCAAGCAGCTGTCCTCTCCCCGCATCAGCACAACAAATACTTTGCATTGCCTGACCTTTTCCTCCTGCCTCACTATCCCAGCCATGCCCCCACGTCTCTCCACCCGAAACACCCCCAGCAGCTACGCACACCACACACACATACACAAACACACACACCCTGCGCTTCCCTACTACTCAACCCCATACTAGGCCCTTGCTTGCCACACACCCAGCTGACATGTATCCCTCATGCTCATGCAGTTGTATTATTGCTCTGACACATTAGCTGAGAATGGATTTTGGCAAGGTGTAAGTGTGTATATATGAGTGTGTCAGAAACAGAGCATGATTTAAATTTTTGTAATATGGTAAGTTGCAATGCGTAACAGAGTGTGATATATGTAACATTTGAAGAAGCAAACAAACATAAGGAAACAGCCAGTGTAAAAAATTATTTTATTGTTTAGGTAAATTTGAAAATATAGAACTTTTCAAACATTTTTCAATAAAATAAACTGAAATAAAAAAATAAATGGTATTGAAAATAAAGCATATTATCTTTATATTTACTTAGATGTTTTACTTTATTGCTGAGCGTCAACTCAGGATTCTGTATTATATGATTTGTCTTATTGGTTTCAAGTGGCTTTAAGTTGTTAATATGTACACCAATTATTGGATTTCAGGCTTGCAGCACATGCCAAATAAGTTTGGGATATGGCAATTCAGGGCTGGTAATGATATAAGTGTTAAGGCATTTTTTCATATTTCTTTATAGGTCAGGACTAATTAGCCTTTGTTCCACATCATATTATAGGCCTATGTGAAAGTACACAAAGGTTGAATAGTTGGTCGTCATTTAGCTGATTCTGTAATGCCAGCTTAATGTGTGTAAGGACACATATATGCGAAAGAAGCTTTTGAGGAATCATCAATGACAAATGTGTGAGAAAATCATAGAGTAACTGTAAACGTTCCTCAAAGAATGATTATAGAGAACCTATATATTTCTCCTAAGTAGTGCAGAATGTAATTCAATCATTCAAGCAGTCTGGAATGATTTCAGTGCATTGTTGAGTGCAGCTCTAAGCTGGATGCCTGTGGTCCCTCAGGTGGTACTGCAATAAAAAGCATCATTCATCAATGGCTGATATAACCGCATGGGCAAGAAATTATTAAAGGAAACTTTTGTCAGTCACCGCAGTAAGGAGTTTCAACTTAACTCTGAAAAAAAGAGTCTTTTCTTATGTTAACCTTTTCCTGAGACTTGCAGATTACTCTGGGCTTAGAAGCATCTGGGACGGACCACAACATTGTGGATATGTGTATTGTGGTCAGACCAATCAAAGGTCCAGATCTCTTTTGGAAGAACAAAATAATATCTGAAACACTTAACTGATTGATATTCTCAAGGCCAGAACTTCTATTAAGTGTTTTGAGAAAGAATGGCAACATTGAAAAATGGTAAAAGTTCTCTGTCTCAGCTGCATTTGCAGCAAAGTCTACACAGTACGAGAAATGATCTGCGATTTGAAAACTAAGGAAAATAAATGAGTCCACAATTTTCCCCAAACTATTATCTTATTTTTTTGTTTCATATTCATGTACTGATTTGGGTTAAAAATCATAACTGTGAATTCAGCTCCTTCCTTTATTAGGATTAAAATCCTGTCTGCTAAGAAGAAATTGTTCTACTGTATTCAAGTTTCATGAAGCATTACATACAAGGAGCGAACACGTTAATAAACTGTCATGCTATATGAGAAATTAAAGCATTTATGACCGATTAAGAGTAACTTGATGTAAGGTGTCACTAACTGGAATAGTTTCCTTTCACACCCTGAGAATAAACTGTGTAAACAAACTCGTCTCACGCTATCAAAATAGTCCGACGATGTGTAATGTAGCGAAAAGCTCCGGGTCATGGATGAAAATCCAGACTCTTAAGTTCAGCCGAGCTCTGGGGATCAGGTTACCTGTCATGAAGCTACTGCATGTCTATTAACACTGACACGCCAATGCTAAAGTGGCAAAGCTGAACTGCTGCTTTAGCAACATTTACACATAGAAATAATGAAAAACTCAGGCAGGACCTCTACACAAGCCCTAACACAACAGGCCCCTGAGTGCATACATTTAAGAGGCTCATGGAGGATCAGGTCACCAAAACTGAAAATGTGTCTGAAATGGTCTCAGATGCATTGCATAATTTTTTATAACTTCATGGTCCTTTAGTGTAATTTTAAGGTAATTTTTTACTGTTGTTGGTCATCTGCATCTCAGTTTATCCATTTTCATCTCAGTGAGGCCTGGCTCTGTTTATGGTTACGTGACATATTCTAATTATGTTTTTATGCACTTTTATTTTCTCCTATTCTAATCATTTTACATCTTCTTGTCATTACAGTATACCTAAAAAACAATTCATTTATTTAATTTAACGTGAAAATGAGACATACTGTATGAAATATATCATACACAAACTTGACAAATAACTAATTTAGTCAAATTATGTATTAGTTAAATGATTGGCATGCACATACAAATTTGCTTTCCCCTCCCATCTATTATTAAAGATGAAAAAATGCGCTTTAGAGTTTTTTCAAACTTACACTTTTGAAGACATCTTCTCTTGGTCACCGATGCTCCACTATGAAGCTCATTGTTTTTCCATCGAAGGATGGTGGAGCAATGATCCTTGGACCTTGTTGTGTTGTGATGCTGATAAGTGGCTTTCTCTCAGAGCTTACTAAACTTCCTCTGGTGGTCACCTGTCCCAAATTCACTGGTAAGTACAGTGGCCCCTGTTGAGCTTCTCCCATTGCACTGTAATATGCACTCTCTGCACCTGCTGTGCTGCTCTCCAGCTGAGGACTTCTGGCCTTTTTCATGTTTTCTCCAGCTGCATCCTCTGCGTGACATGGGGACTGTGGCATCACTGCCTGGGCTGCTAAAGTGGGTGAGGGGATAAAACCTGGGTAGATCATATAGGTTGGGGCATACACTCCTGGACTGAGAGCCAGGGGAGACAAAGAGAGTGGCACAGGAGTGACAGATGCCACAGGAGAATGAGGCATGGGTACATCCACATACTGGCCTGTCTCAGGGTCAAACAGTCTTTTAGTGGTGGCCTGTATGGGAGTGTCCACTAAATAATAATGTCCAGTTGTGGGGTCCAAAAGCATCTTGCGCTGGATTTGTGAGGCTATATCTCTAGCAGAGGGTGTAGGTGACACAGTTTGGACGGGAGGAGAAAAACACAACACCTGCTGTTGCTTTTGAGGACTTTCTGCTGCTGTTGAACGATGGTAGATAGATGCAGCTGGGTACTCCGCGATCAAAGATTTCTTCTGCTCAGACCCCTTGCAGTCCCCTGCATCAGTTTTATTGAAGCTTGACGTTCCCTCCTTTGTGTCAGGCTCTCGATTAAACAGTTTTGTTTCATTTGCATGCCCCAGCCCTGGCATTGTTAAATAGTTCTCGGAATCTGAGCAGCCCTGTGTAACAGTGGGATTAGTGGGACTGATTTTGGCTTTTCCCTGTTCCACCTGGCCATGTTTAGGCGGCTCTATTTTCACCGACAGTGGAGCTACCGGTGTCTTGAAGTTTTTTATAGTCGAAGATGTTTTCAGAGCAGAAACAGGTTTACTATCAGATTTAATGCTGACACGGGTCCTATTGCCAAAATGAAGGATGCTTTTGTTAGTAAAAGTTTTACTTTGTTGGGATTGTGTTTTAAAAGTGTCATGGTTATATGGAACATGTATGGTATTTGAAGCTCTTTTATCTTCTTGTGGCTTCCCTGTTTCTGTAGTGTTAACTAAAGACTGCGGAGTTCTTACAGTGTTTGTTGTTTCCAGCTCATCTGCTCCCTGCTCCTCACTGGCAATGAGTGATAGCACATGGCTGTCTGTGACAGGGTGCGGGGCTTGAGTTTTACGCTTCCATTCCTTCTTATCAAAAACATAAAGCTGCTCCATCGTTTTGACTGCAGCTCTGAGTTTCTCCAGCGCATCATGTTTTGGTATTACAGCCTCAGATCTCCTTTCAGCTGTCTCACCTGTAAACTTGTCCTGTCTCTTTTTTTCCAGTTTGGCCTCAAAATTAGTTTGAATTTCAGACTGATCCGAATTGCCCTGCTTAGTTATAGCAGTGGGCACACGGTTAGTGACACACTGTGAAGATTTATTTTCATTTTGGGATGTTTCAGGGTGGATGTCTGCCTCTGTTTGTCTCTGTGATGCCTCCGTGGTAAGGGATTTAGCATTAGTTTTAACAGAGTTGCATTTAATCACAATAGGTGATGGTAATAAATGTTTTCCTGACTCCACTTTAGCTTTTTCCTCAAGTTTTTCAGCTGATGTTGAACATTTACTGTCACTGTTATCTAGAGAAACAAAGCGATATGAGCTTTTTACTAATTTCCGCACATCCCTAACATGATATATTGGTGTTTGAAACTTGCACTTGGTATCTCTTATGTCTCGAACAGTAAAGTTTGGAACCTTATCTGCTGCAGACAAAATGTGGCATTTGCTGTCATCTGCTGTCCTGAGCGTGTTAATGTTTGAATTTATTTTAGGGGTTAAGAGATTGGCAATATTGAGTGTGCAGCCTTTGTTTTCTTTCACACTTCTAAGGCAAATTTTTATCTCAGGTGTTTTTCCTCCCTTGTTATTTTCTTCTCTGCCTTGCATATTTCCATCACTGCCCTTTTTAAGCTCTTTTTCATCTTTCTGTGAACCACTAGGCGCACCTGTGTCAGGTGTGTGTGGTGTCAAATCCTCTGTTAAATCCCTGTCTTCTGGAAGAAGTTGGCAGCTTGGAACAAAAAGCAGTTTTGTCAGCATGTTGCTGGTGTCTAACCTTTCCTTGGCCATGGTCTGTGAATCATTTACACATGCAGGCTCAGCCTCCTTCACATGTTGTGGCTCATCTTCTTTTAATGAATTAAATGCAGTGTTTTGATTGAGGGTAAACAGTGCTTTCGGGGGTTCTTCCTGTCCCTTTTCTGCATTATCAGGGGCTTTGTTGCCTATCAAATCCTCAGCAGGCCCACTGGAACTGGGTCTGCCGCTCTCCAGGTGTTTATCATCAGTAGAGTTAACAGTAAATGCTGAGCCTGATTCAGAACTTTGTCTTTGGATACTTTTACCTTGATTTTTTTCCTTCATGCCATCTTGATCTCTAGTATGGAAACAGGGGGAGAGGACAGGGTGTGTGTCACAGATCTCCCCCCTCTCCATTTTGCGTTCTTGCTCAAACTGCATCTTTTTGGAGATCACGTTTTTTAACAGACTTGATGCAAAAATTGCTCTTTTGTGTATGTCCCCCGTATCGTCTGTGTGGTGATATTGCATCTCACATCCCGACCTCGCCAACACGGTCCCAGTGACTTCATTAAGTCTGTCCTTCTTGGGGCACTTGGGACCCCTGCGTCCATCGTGAGATTCAACATTACAGCGAAAATTCAACGTGACTCCGCGGTGCCCTGGCTCATTCAGTTCATTCATTTGGATCTTTTTACTAGAAGGTGCTGCTTGTTGTGAAACATTCCTCTTGTTAAGGGCATACATCTTGGTTTGTGGAGCTTTCACACAATGTCCCCTACCTGTCTCTACCGTCTTATTCATCTCCAAAGTTGCGCTGGAGGTCTTGTGCGCAATCACGCTGCGCTCTCTTCCCCTTGATACGTTTCCATAGTTCCAGTCTACATACGCTGACCATTTATTTAGCCCATATTCCGACACAGAGGACTCACTGGATGTGCTAAGATTAATGGCATCAAAGTATGGACATGCCAAGCTTCGGAAAGACTTGGCGGTTAAGTTACGCACCTCTTTATCAGCGTCGTCCAATTCACTGATGGAGCTGGACGCTCCACTGGAATACTCATTAATATCTTTCCGTCTCAGTTTGGTTGCAAGGTGCTGACGTCCCGGAGCAGGGATGAAATATTGGCTTCTATCACACAGGGGGGCCGCTCTGGCGCCAGAGCTCACAAAAGAGAAATGACTCCTGTCTGCAAAATGTTTTGTGTATCCAAGGTTACTGTTGTCGAATAAACTGACAGGATCGGTCACCGCTCTGGAAGATGTTTTAATTGATAAGTGAATTTTTCCTGTGTTACAGTCTCCGCTTTGGTTTTTGCACACACTTTCATCTGAGCTGGCGCATTTGTCCGAGTCACAAAGATCACTCTCCTCCTGCTCAGTGCTGACAACTGCTTCACCAAGATTAGACTGGACTTTTGCATGGCTCCTGTCCTCCAGTATCAAAGTCCCCTCGTGGGTTTCATCGCTTTCAAATGAAGCATAATCCACAAAAGAATAAACCAAGTTGTCGTCTTCAAATTCCCAACAGGTCCCTCGCCCTAGGTCGTAATCGACGTCGTGGTCGAGCTCGGTCAGCTGGATTTCATGCGTGGTTATGTAGTGGGACTCGTCCTCCACGGTGTCAGAGCCACAATGGTCGGACAGCACGGCGCTGGTACTGTCATCGGACTCTGTCTTACTGTTTAGATACATGTCCGTGTACTGGAGCTCATCGCTCTCACTACACACATGTTCACTGCAATCACTCGGGTCGAGCTCCGCCTGACGCGGCTTCTCATTCTCCGCGCCTTGATCAGTGCTGTGAGTTTTGGTCAGAGTTTCCAACGTTGACTCACCCAAAACGGGCTGGGGAACGGTGTCCCCCTTGTCTTCTGATCGCTCCTCAATAATTTCATCTGACGTGACTTTCTTCTCCTGCTTTGACAAGTCGCATTTGATCACAGAGAGCTGGTTTCCCTCTCCAGTGAAAGTCACTTTCACCGTTTTCGGGCCGTCAGGTTTCATGTCCAGATCCACATAGTTCGACTCGTTGCTGTTTGTGTCATTGACGTGGTCCTTAATTTTCGGCTTGTCCTTGATGTTCTTGTCTTGTGTGAGCAGCTTTGTTTTAAATCCGGTGTCATCTCGGTAAGTGAGAGTTTTCTCTGCTGCTTCCATTTAGTCCGGCCTTACCGTCAGGTGGTCCTCGTTTACGATGTTACTCTGACACTGGACGGAAAACTCTGCTGGCTGGAACGAGGGGCAGCGAGGAGGGGGCGTGCGTGCGTGCGTGTGTGTGAGAGAGAGAGTGTGTGTGTATGAGAGAGAGAGAGAGAGAGAGAGAGAGAGACAGAAAGAGAGAGAGAGAGAGAGAGAGAGAGAGAGAGAGAGAGGAGGGACAGAGAGATGGGGTTGTCCCAGGGAATATCCCATGAAGCAATCAAGTATTTTATAACTAACTACATTGTAGTCTTCTTAAATAAACCTCCAAAGTTTTCAGCACCTGTGCTACACGAACAGCTCCTCTTTTGGGCCCAAAGTTAGTTTTCATTCCTGCATTATAGATTTGGTAATGGAAATGGAAACAACTGATGCTCAGGTGACCACTGACAAGAGATGCATTGTCAAATACCAGTTAAAACTGGCAGCTGACACCACAATTTCATTTTTTCCGTTTACTTAGAAGTACACCATGATTATCACAGATTTTATGTAATTTTAGAGTCTATTAGCATGTTGTAGTTGAAAATGTTTTACTTTTTAAAGGGCAATAAAGCTAGTTTTTGTTATGTTATTTCTTTTGATAAATCTTCACAAAAAATAAATTCCGACTTTAATCTTTAATATATCTTGATATAATAGCATTATTCTCTATCATCCCTTTGCTTGAAGCTGTTCTGAGGGTAGATACGAATATAGTTGTCTCAGCAGTTTTTTTTCAGCCTCCTAACCCCAAATTAATATAAAAAAACATCACTAACTTTATCTGTGGTACAGCAGGGGTTGTCATTGATTAAGAAAATCCCTACACCATTGACATCAATAAGTGAAAGTGGATTGAACTTGTTTGTCAGAAAATACTGACATTGCAGATAAATAATGGTCTGACATCATTGGCTATTTATTTACATACAGAGGATTTAATAAATACTGTGAGAGTAAGATGCTGTTGTACATCTGCCATTCATTTTTCAGCATTTCAGTACTTTTAGGAATATAAATAATACATCCTAAGTAGGTTATGTGCTCTGTGTCTGTGATCATAGCACTGTGGACACATGTGAGAGCAAAATTCAGATAGTGAGTAGATTCCCTATAAGCTACCATCTTTCCATGTCAAACTCAGAGATCTGACAAAATATCTTAGAATACACAAAAATATTAACAAAATAGTTCCACATTGGTAGAGAGATGCAGGAAGATTCATTCATTCATTCATTCATTCATTCATTCATTCATTCATTCATTCATTCATTCATTCATTCATTCATTCATTCATTCATTCATGTTTGTAACTTCTTCAAAGATGTTCTGCATCATTTTCATTTGCATGGTTTTGCTGTGCTTCAGTGTCTCATGTTTTTTAATGTTTTGTCTCCCATTGGTAATTTGCCATTCTGTCTTTTTTACTTGTTTGATTTTTGTCATTTCATGAGTTTTTTCTTCTGTTTCTAACTGTAGCTGATTTGTTTTTCACTGTGGGACATTTATTTCTTAAATTACACCCTTCAACACCTTGAAGTGCTAAAATCAAGCTACTTAATTCTGCAATAAGTAGCCTAAGTAAATTTAAATTATATAGCTGTTCCAACATTTAGTGACAATGCACTCTCCAGATGCACAACACAGAGCGCTTACTGTAAAGTAACACCAATAGTTTTTGTAAATTGTCAAACAGGAAGAGATGGAGCAAAATATTAAATCACAAAATAAAAGAATTATTATGGAAAAAGGACTACATAACATGCTTGAAAGTGCAAAAGTAAAATATTAGCAGTGTAAGGCTGAATCAAAGCATGCTTAAATAAAGATACTGGTAATATTGTTGTCAATATTAAATAAAGTCAATGTTAAATGCAATTAGATTTGTATACAGGATTATTTATGTTTATTTACCTAGTTAAATAAGCAAATATGGTTACTGTTAGGCTGACATTTCCAAGAAATTTTTGTTACCAAGTAACAGCAATAACTATAAATAAACATGAGATTGAAAGTCAGTAGATTTGTGAATTTTAATAGAATAATAATAGAATAGAATAATAGATAATAAATGTTAACATCTTCTGTTTGGTTGATCACACAGTTGGATCAAATTTGCATTATTAAATGACATGAGAAAATATGGACCAACCATCCCACTGACCATCTCTGACCATTTACCCTGAGCTGCACATATTGATACTCATATGTAGACACAAGAACAGCTTGAATGCTTTGAACGCTCAGAGAAACAGCTGTCTCCACAATAAAGTCAACCTTTAGCTACTGTCACTAAAGGAAGTAATTTAATCCATTCATCTGCAGATGTTTGTGTCAAGCTGATCCCATCTCACACCCTGAACCATGTATTAAAAGGTAGGACAAAACCAAACGAAGGAATCTTTTTGATGATGATGATGTTAGCTACCGAGCAATGCTGAATCAGGCTGCCTTGCATAACAATGATCCAGTTGTTAGACGTCTGTCTAGGTTTTGAAGCCACAAGTGTTGTTCCTGGACAGGGTCCCGGATTGGTGGTATGCAGCAGGGAAGGGGTGAGCCAACAGTTGCTCTATGTAGAGGGCACACTGACAGCGGTATCAAGGACAGAGGCCACCAGTATAAAGCCTTTGTCACCCTTAAATCCCACTTTTACTCTCGACGTCACTAATGTGGAGGACACACTTAGAAACAACCTGTTTTATGAACAGAGATGAAAATAAGACACAAATTTAATGTTTTTACCTAATTAAGTACTGTTGCACTTCAGTATTGAGTGAAAGAGTGTAAGAGTGAAATTTCATGCCTCTACTCTGCTACATTTCAGTGGGAAAGAATTTACTCCCCTACATTCACTGGACAGCTGTTGCTATTTTCAGATTAAGCTTTTACATAAAAACAAATATGATGTAAGATATCTGATCAGTTTAAAAACGTCCTTAACCTTTTTATCTTGTGACCCCCTAAAACATCCTCTGGACTCTATGTCAGCTTTAAAATATGAATATATGAGTTTAATGCAGGCCTTATTTTACGGTAGTATGGTATAATATGTCCTAAGGATTTGATTATGTCCACCACAGCAATTTTTGCAATATTATGCACATGGGTGGATGGATTTTTAGGCAGCTGTTATTTATTCCATCCTACAGTTAATTCTGTGAAACATCTATTAAACTTAATTTACTAATATTATGTATGTCTTGCACCACATATGGTCATATTTTTACCATATAGCATAAGCTTGAGCTACAAAACACATCACAACGAGTACACAGGTTGAAGTGACCTACACAAAGTTGATAAATTTAGGTAGCTATTTAAAATGGTGACACAGCTCACGCAAGTAAGTTGAGATCAGTTTCTTACCGTGACTACATTAAAACAGCAGGTGTTAAATCATGTGAGCCATTAATCAGCGCTACTAACAGATCATCAGAAGCCCTTTTCAACCCTTCCCCTCTCTCCCTCAAACATGAGCTGTTGGTGCAGAAATGAGAGAATCGATACACAATACGCATGCAGCCCTGAAAAAAATCACTTGACAATGAGGGATAAGTTGAATGGGAACACAGCAAATCTTCATGCGCTAACAAGTGTTGATTTCACAGTGACAGCCTTTTAGAGGTGGCAGGTGTTGGTCAGACAGCCTGACATGTTTCTGCATGGACTAGTTAGAAGTGCTAGATAAAGCCTCAAGAGTGTATGAAGACTGGAGCTGCCACCAAAGATGGATTTTTACATTGTTTATGAGAAAAGCAATAATAAATAAATAAATAAATAAACTATTGAAATCAATTCAGTCAGAACAACAGCAGACACTTGCCAACAAAGACCAGCTGACATGTGAATAATGATAAAGATATAGTACTAGTAGCATTTAATTTGAAGTATTTAAACATAAGTTCTGGAAATTACTTGGCTTTTGGCTTTAAACTTAAAGTGTAATAATAAATTATCATATATAGCTGATAACAGTTATGGGCATTATTTTGAGATAGCCACAAAATAATGAGTCAGAATCATAAAAAGTAAAGAAGAATCCTCCCTACACCTGCAAAAGTTGGAGTTTGAAAAAGCAAATCCAGACTATATCTGATACTGTCAGATAGTTAGCATTTAGGGACTATTTTATTTTCTCTTTAAGTATTTTTAGGGGAAAAAAAGCTAAAACAAAACAATGTTTGTGTGCTAAAATAAAAAGAAACATGACCATTTTTTCCACATACTTTGGTAATACTGAATACAGACTGGTCCATTATACGCTTCATACTAGTATGACATGTTTATGTTTTCTGCAGTATCCAGCAACACCAGTGACTTTCTGACCCTGACTCCTGAGCCCTCTGCAGCTCCTGAGTGGGAACCGGAGAAGTCTGAGAGCAGTAACACCTGCTGTAATGCAATTACTGGCAGCCAGACACTGTACTTCTCCAGGTTCCCCTGCTGCACACACACACACACACACACACACACACACACACACACACACACACACACACACACACACACACACACACACACACACACACACACACACACCTGTACGCAATACAAAGACAAAATTCATATCCCAGCCTTCTAGGGTTTCATGGATCAAAGGGTAAAATGTCAATTTTGGATTGTAAAGAGATGCTTGTTCCCTGGTTCTGTGGATGTCCTGGTTTAGCATGTTACCACCGATAATGACAATTCACTCAGGGAGGATAGCTGCTAACTGTAACTGGTTAGTTTGCTTTAACTGAACTCCTGATGAAAAGCTCAGTAGGTTTACGAATACAAAAAAATCATACATGGGAAAAATGACAGATTTATGCAAGAAAACTAGTGAGGACTGGGAGACCTATTTTACATTGTTTAAAATATCACAGCTTTAAAATGCATTCACATCGTTAAAAGTTATATCACTTAATGCATTCAAGGTCTGCTAAAAATTGAAAAGTAAGACTTCAGTCTTATATTTGATCAGTATGTAAGTAAATAACAAATAACCACAGTAAGCAAGTGTCTTTATATATATATATATATATATATTTGTATGTGTGTGTGTATGTATATGACATCCATAAATTTACATAGTCGTGGATCCTTTGTGTTCAGAAACTCTGCACTCTTCAGGATCAACTTTGTTTGTCTTTCTCCATTTGCAGGTTCAAAACAGATTCCACAGAGATCACTGCAGGTTACACATTTCTGTAAATAGTTTTTGTTTCCCTGAGATGGTACTTATTTCAGCTGACTCCATTAATCACACATCTGTGAACAACCAAAGAAGTAAACACGTCATATGTGAGAATCCCTGGTTTCTTTTATTCACAGTGTTTCAGTCATCTTCGGATTAATTGTCCTGCTTTATCACCAATGTCTTGCTGTGTTTTGATATGTGAGTAACACAAATGCAAACAAATGCATTTTATTATCTTCTTAAAGTGGTGCAGATATCCAGGACATGAGCAAAATGTGATAAAATATGTCAAGGGTCACATGTGACAGACATCTTTGGGTCTTTGTGGAGTACAAACTCGCAAATATTTGCATACCAGGAGGAATAAAAATATATTTCTGTAAACTGTAATGCCCAGAAGCTAAATCAAAAACTGATGGTTGTCTAGAAAGAAATAAGGTGAGAGATGTTTGCTGTGCGTCATCTAGTTTCAAATTGCACATGCCCTGAGTGTTTAGGGATTCTCTAGCCTAAAAACAGCTATGCTGGAGGCAGAGCTGTCATGAATTATTCCCGCAATGGCAGATCTGTATGGTTGCTCCTGGTTATTTGGTTTCAGTCATAGATCGGCACCTAGTTAAGGTCTGCTGAAACATCCAACAACCCCATTGTTGTGTGAATTCAGCCCTTAAGAAAAGGATGATGTACTTGAATGATCTGTGAAATGAAATCTCATTCAAAAAACTACACTGACCATAGAGATGATGCAATTATAAATGAGTCTCCTGTAAAGTTTTATCTCTTGCCAGGTAAATATCCTGTAGAGAGTTTCTGTCTTTTGAACATAATCATATTGTTGTTTTATTAAGCATATTCTTCAGTGCCTTTTGCATGCAAATTTAAAATGGGCTTTGCTTGGTTCATTAATCTAAAATTTTGACTGACTTAGTTTTTCCACAAACAACAAGAATAATCCCATAACTAAACATGAACAATCCGAGATGACAAATGTAGAAACAGAATATATGTTGCAAAAAGCACATGATTTTTCCTTTGTTCAATTGAAATGTGACTGTCCCAGGATTTGGAGTTCGTTCTTCCCGTTTTCTCCATCAGCAGCTTCCCTCTAGTGGTGCATTCATGTACCTGCACACAAATGTCCAGCAACACTAATATGCTGTCGCTGTTTGGGCACTAATCTACTGCTGATTTCTAAAAAGAACGCCCTATTTTTATTTTAAAAACTTAAATAATATTAATAATTTCAAAAATTACATTTTCACAATGAAAACTTTTTTTTATTTTTAAATCTAAGAACTTTAGTAGCTTGCTGATCAATAAATTACTTTCTCCAAACTTTCATAGGGGAAGAAATTTAATAAACAAAACTGTCCTTTCCCAATGACAGTTTAAAAAATTTCATTTAAACTTTTAATTCAGAATTAGCTTTCAGAGCTTCCTTAATTATCATGACATTAAACAAGGTACAGGAAACATTTTTTCTGAGCTTTTGGTCCATATTGACAGGATAGCATCACGTGCTGCAAATTTGTCAGCTGCACACCCATGATGAAAGCATCCTGCTCCATCACATTCCTAAGGTGCACAGAGTAACATATGTTGGGATGTTTTAATGAGCCACTTCCGCCGAACACAAGCTGTTGTGAAAATCAGATCGATAATTAACGCTCTCAGTTATGTTGAAATAAAACAATTAAGCACCTATCTGTATTCTTTGTGTTGTTTCTGGTGTGCTTTGGTGGCTACTTCTACCAAACTCGATCTTAAAACAAGTTCTGCTTCTTTAAATAATCTAATTGGGCTTTTGAAAAGCATAAATACGTCTTTGTGCACATACTAATAAACTAATGCCGTCTTTCTCCACAACAAATCATCTTTGTAATTGTACACGATTTTTCCCTCCCCTGGTCTGAAGCAGCCTTCCGGGACCCAGCTGCATCCGTATCAGTCTGTGTCAGGGTTTTCCTCTGTAGTGCTGCAGTTTGATGTCGCCCAGCAGACAGCGCCGACCGCTCTCTCCAAACACAGCCTCATTTACCATCCTTTATGTTTAACAGACAACATGGCCTTCACTGCGCAGTGGTTGGCGGCTGGTCTTGCGCTATTGTGCATTTGTGGAACAGCTGAATCCAAAAGGAATTTTAAATGTCCTTCAGGGTGCTCCTGCTCCAAGGAGACCATCATCTGTGTCGGTACGTCCCAGATCCCCCGGACTGTGCCGAATGAGATCAACTCATTGTAAGTAACCAAAAAAGAATGTTAAGGTGTCATTAGACTACAGGACAGAAAATACAGCAACGACATCGTGGATTTATCCTTCCTGTATGATGACTCTTTATGTATTGAGAAGGCATAGGGTGTTAATGTGTCCTTCATGCTTCTGCCAACAGAAGCATAGTTAATGGATCCATTGCGGAAATCACAGAGGGGATGTTTTCACTTATGCCATCTCTTCAGCTGTTGTAAGTGCTTTTAGTCACGTGAAACTAATTAGTAAGATAGTACTGTCATGGCTTAGTTGCAAAAATAGTGCACCACACATAATATTTAAATGACATGGATTCCGTAATGTTAACATTTCTTTTTAACATGATTTGTTTTTCTTTTCAGGCTTTTTAATGCCAATTCTTTAACCACAATCAAAGATTATGCTTTCTCCGGTCTGTCTCAACTTGAGTATTTGTGAGTATTTGGGTGATGTTTTTAGTTAAATCTTGGTACTTATGCACATTTACAGGTCTCCAATTTACAATATTAATCTACCCATCTCCATTCAAGTTTACCCTACATCCTCACAAATATGCACAAATGCACATCTGATTCCACAGATTCATTGAAGAAAACAAGATTGAAACAATCAACAAAAATGCCTTTCGAGGTCTACGGGCTTTGACTCATCTGTGAGTGCTGATCTTCGTTCTATCAATCAGAAAATAATTTTTGCATTTTAAAATTTAATGTTGGGTTGCTGATATTTAATATTTACCTGAAAAAAATGTATGCTGCAACCTAAGAAAAGACAGAATAGACAGAAATGTGCCTGTATTGTCTTCTTGTGTGTCTGGTTCAGCTCCCTTGCAAATAACAAGATGAGATTTCTGCCAAGAGATCTGTTCTTTGACTTGGATTCCTTGCTGGAACTGTGAGTAAGCAGTTGTGATGTCAGGAGTGTGTTTGTGTGTGTGTATATGTTTGTGTGTGTGGGTTTAAGAGAGAGAAGCTGTATCTACTTTTTCCAATGTGAAGCTGACTCAGATATCTATCTATCTATCTATCTATCTATCTATCTATCTATCTATCTATCTATCTATCTATCTATCTATCTATCTATCTATCTATCTATCTATCTATCTGAGCATGTGCAGCTTCTCACATGTGGTAATCCTTCTGCTGATGATTCCTCCTGTCATGCATCAGGGATCTGCGAGGCAACTCTTTCCAGTGCAGTTGTGAGAACAAGTGGCTGATGACGTGGTTGAAAAACACAAATGCCACAGTATCAGATGTCATGTGTGCAGGCCCCAGTGACATGAAGGGCAAGCGTCTCAATGACCTTCCTATCCCACCAGGCGAATGTATTTCCACAGGTAAAATAACAAGTGCGCCACTAAAGGCATTTATAAACAGGCCCATGTACAGCTAAAATGATCTGGTTAAAAAGAGGGAATCAATAAAAATTGTAATGGCTGAATAATTTAGTAGGACACAACCACATATGCATGTATGCATACATGCTGCACTTAAAACGAACACACTCAAGGTCTGCAAAGGCTTTTGACTCTGAAAACGCTCACAGATAAAAAGTATTCACTCCTTCTTGGTGTTTGTCCTGTTTGTGCTACAACGTGTAATTGAAATGCTTACTTTTGGGGGGGGTGGGGGGTTATTCTTTATGCTTCTTTTCTTTTTTTCCCTTTTTTTCCCAAAACCGAAATTGGTGATGTGACTTGAAACTGGCAGCACCACAGCTTATTTAGTCTTCATAGACAAGGGGATAAATGAATGTGTACATAAAACCTTTAATAACACTTGTACATTTTTTGTTTTGAATGTTTAAAATAGGCAATTTTTTCATTTCACTTTACCATTTGAGATCAATTATTGATTAACTGATTTTTGTAGGTTTTTTAAAAGTCTATTTTTACAATAAAATACTTCTAGAAATGGATGTATTTGGTGTTTTACAAATATGTAATTGAACAAACTGAATTTTTGACCAAACTGTTGCTCATTGTATAAAGTCAGACCATTACTGAATTTATAAGAGCCCACCACAAGGGTCAAATATGGATGCTTACACTAAATTTAGCAATTCATGTAAGACTGATGAGGTATTTCTATCCAAACCTCATGGTGGTGCTAGAGAAAAAAAATTATCAATGAAATACCAAATTCTTAGGATTCATCCTTTGGCCTTTGTGGATAACTGAATCAAAGTTTATACTTTATTTACGAGCTCAGCCCTCTGAAGACTTTCAGGCTTCTTGCTGTAAACTTTAAAGTTGATCTACTGATTTTCTTTTACCAGTTATCCAACACTGGATTGCGTCTCCTGCAGCATTTTAGTTTTTTTCAGTCACTTTGGTACATTTCACACATCAGAATTAACATTTGCACAGCAGTGAGTGTGTTTCTCAAATAGTAACTGCGAACCTGGAGGATAACCTGCAAAAGCGTGTCACTTGCTAAAAAAATAGTTCATGCCTCAAAAGTAAGTATTTATTTTGATTAATCCGCCAGAGCCATCAAAATTAAAAATTCTTTCACCATTGAGTACGAACAAGATACTCAAATGGCTTAGCCGTACACCTTCCACCTTCAGACAGACGAAAACTCCTCTAATGGATTCAGTGAAAGCTGAGAGTCAGCTGAGAGCAGTTGTTCAATTTTAGGAGACATTCCAGGAAAATATTATAAAGAAATGTTTCAAATCTGCTTGACAGATTTTGACAACTACTTTTAAGTCTTTTGTAGATAATGATTCAAGTAATGAAATGAGGACTATTAATTTTATTGACTGTTCTGCAGTATGCAAATAATGATGCCATTAAAATAGCAGAGAATTGTATGAAAGCAAATGCTACATATCCAGAAGCATTCGCAACTTGATCGATGCAATGACAAATGCTACTCTGATGTGCACAAATAAGTAATTGCTGTGGAGTTTAAACTAATTGTTAATTCTGAGAAGAACTTTATTAGAACATACAGTGTAGAAGCAATTAAATCTATCATTTCTACAAAATGCACCCAGTTTTTCCAGAAATTGCTGCTGCTTTTCTGCATGAGCTTCACAGTTTTATAGACTAGATTTGTGGCACAAGTTTAGAAGACAGTCATCATATAATGTGTGTACAAAGTGTAAAGTAACCAAAGGTGGTTGACCTACTGACAGATAATGGGCCTAGCCTGAAATTACTATAGCAGAAAGGCTATGTTTGCTATTCTGTTATAAAAAGTAGACCCACTTTGTGGAAATACTAAAGTAACATATTAACTTCAATCTTAGAGGAGAAATTTTTAAATATATCTGGCAGACATTAAACACTGTTGTGGTTAACACAATGCATATGTAGATGCAAAATGTCAGCAGACATGCTGTACCTAAATAAGATGTGCTGTGCAGAGCTGAGATCACATATAATATGAAGAGATTGAAAACTGCTCAAACAGTAAAATAATATCTATCTTTGCTTTTTTTAAAAAAATCATATTACTGCAAGGCTTAATATGAGAGTATGGGAAGCATACAGTAATAAATGTAAAATATCATTGACACAAATAGGGAAATTTAATAGCTTTGACTGTCAAATGAATGTTTTCAAAGTACTGAAAATGTAATTTAAGCAGGGAGGTCCTTGATCACTGAATCAGCTAACCACCCTTTTCTCCTTTTGTCTGCATCTCACAGACTTTGTGCGTCATCAGTCTATTCCCATTCAGTCCATGTCAGCAGACATCTTCTCCTTCAAAGAGGACATCTATGTGGTGATGGCTGCCCCAAACTCCAACAGCTGCATGATCATGGAATGGGATCACATTGAAATGAATTTCAGAAAATTTGACAATATAACAGGTTTGAAAACACTGCCGTAGTTTTTTGTTTGTTTGTTTGTTTTTAAAGATAAGCCTTTCTCCATTCTCAGTAAATCCCATGGAGAGACGAAGAGACAACAACAAATTGATCATACAGTATACTTCACAAATTTTGTGGTTAAATTGTTTAAAACCTTTTACAGAAGCTTTTATGAATGATATCTTATCAGTTTTTATAGTATAGGATATATATATATATATATATATATATATATATATATCAGTTGTCATATAAGTACAGATAAAAACAGTGTCTAGAGACCGTTTCTGATCAGATAATAGCAGGATGAGTTTACTGGCTTCATGAAGAATATTAGAATATATGGATAAGGGTATAGATGAATCTGAATGGTTTCTGACTGGCTCATCATAATTTTGGTAATGGTAGTTAGGGAGACGCAGATTCAGACATTGGGAGTTACATTTCAGATGGTGAATTACCCAAGTTGACTTTGTACCCAATAAAACGATACCTGAAATTTAGGAGAGCAGGAAGAGGGATGAAAAGGTTAATGATATGAAGAGGGCTGAAAACAGGTAAAGCTGAATTAGAGATGAAGAGGATGAGGGAGTATCCATAGCAACAAAAGAGCCTCTGATAGGCCTCCTTTTACTACATGTGTACTCTAAGAGACCTCAAAGATCAAAGTTCCATCAACCAGCTTGATCATACCCAAGTGGTTGTTGGACTTTAGTATTTATACTATAGTTTAGTATTTCCCTTATACCTTCACAAGAAGGCACTGTCCATTGCCAAAAGGGTAGCTGTCTATCTACAGTATACAGCAAGGAAAACAAGAAGAATGAGCTGATAAAAAATATAAACTGTGTTTACTATTCACACCATGTTTTGTCAAACGTTTAAGTGTAGTTTGAGGATATGGAGAACTATGTAGCAGGGCAGGAGTTGCTTTGGCGACATTTGTCTGATTGGTTGTAAAAGATGGTAGGACTGAAACAGGCTTTTCTCAAAGCTCCAGACGTTCCTGAGAAACAATTCTATACTCGCTGTAAAAAGGGCTGAAAGCTCCTAGTTATGAAATTTGTCAACTTACTCGTCAATCATAATGGGGTGCAAGTAAAATGTCCATTATTTGCACAAGAAGTGCCAAAACAAATACAAATGTAAGAATAATTCAAATTAGTGGTAAGGTGATGTAGATAAGTGAGGCAGGAAAAACCTTGAGAGCAACAAGGATGGTCAGGAACTGTATCTTACATTATGAGAGGAGCTATAATTTGATGTGGATTTTAATTCCAGACCTTTCATGCGTATAATAAAAACAACCTAACATACTGACATAAAGGGAAAATCCAAAAATGTTTAATATTCCATGTTGCATTACCACTGATATCCTTTTCCTTACAGGTAAATCTGTCGTTGGATGCAAGTCATTCCTGATTGAAAATCACGTCTTGATAATAGTCACCCAGCTCTTTGGTGGCTCCCATATTTACAAGTTTGATGAAAAACAAAACAAGTTCACCAAATTTCAGAGTATTGAGGTCTTCAACATCTCAAAGCCTAATGATATGGAGATCTTTCAAATGGATGGGGACTGGTATTTTTTGATTGTGGACAGTTCCAAAGCAGGCCTCTCTACTCTTTACAAGTGGACTGACCAACCAGACCGCAATGAAACAGGTTTCTATTCCTACCAGTTTCTCCATGAATGGTTTCGTGACACTGATGCTGAGTTTGTTGAGGTGGACGGCAAGTCTTATCTAATTCTAGCTAGTCGCTCCCAGTCCCCCATCATCTACCTATGGAATAAGAGTACCATGAAGTTTATACTTCATGGTGAAGTCCCAAACGTCGATGATGTGGTGTCAGTCAAAGCCTTTCGGGTGGAGGGAGACTGGTATTTGGCCTTGGCTTGCTACATCGGTGATTCCAAAGTCCTCAAGTGGGCCAACAAGCAGTTCACTGAGGTACAGGCTCTTCCCTCTCGAGGAGCCATGATACTCCAGCCTTTCACCTTTGGAGACAGACAGTATCTTGCTCTCGGCAGTGATTATTCTTTCACACAAATCTACCTCTGGGATGTAGATACTAAAACATTTCACAAGTTCAAGGATATTTATGTGCAGTCACCCAGGTCATTTACTGTGGTGACCACTGACCGGAGGAGTTTCATCTTCTCCTCCAGCCTAAAGGGAAAGTCAATGGTTTTTGAGCATATTTTTGTAGATCTAAGCTTATAAATGGCTTTATAGGCCACTCAGCTCAGTAATGTGTGTATGCTACAAAGGGGTTGCACATGTTGTATAATCTTACTCAAGCAGAAGGATAGATAATTCTTGATTCATGACAAAAATATAAAGAACGTTTTTTCATTAAATCATTTAAATTTAATGCAATTATGGACCGATGTACGAACAAAGCTAGATTGAGGTCTCAAAGCATTTAATTAAAGCAAATTTCTGAAATGGAAGTGCATGAAAATAATGTTATGGCAAATCAGATATATCCTTACAACATGTTTGCCTTTCTAATAAACCTGACAAGAAACAATAGCTAAAGCAGAGAGGGTCCATAGCTGTCATACCAAATCTGTCCATTAGGAATCATAACAATTTAAAACCCATCACATGTGATTTGTTATAGTGATAAGTTGACACTAAGTTGACACTATTATCTCACCAAATCTTTGGGAAAAAATGTTTATATCTCAAAGTTAACAAATGGACATAGATACGGAATATAATTACTTATGGAAAACATGGAAATTTCCACATGCATGGAAGTGACAGAGTGGGAAAGCAATAATAACGGTCTGAGTGTGAATCTGGAAGGTATTCCCTAAAAGTGACAGGAGATATTGTTTAAAAAATAAAATTAGGAGCTCAAGCTTTAGGCCTTTACCTTCCGCATGCTTAAAAAATTGTCAAATAAATAAATATTAAGCTGTGGCACAAAAAGTAATGACATTGGAAGATTGTATGAAAGTGTTTCAGATGCAGCTTGGCACATGAAAATGAACAAACTGTCAGATAATACTCAAAAATGCTCTTAATTCATTAGGTGAGAGAAGAAAAATTTGTGTCTGTACAGATTTTGATTCCATCTCATTCCAATAACTGTGACAGTATAGCTGACGACTAAAGGTGCAGAAGAAGGGTGTTCAAATCAAAATATAGCAGCATGTAGTAGATAAATATTCTGAATTTAAGTGTACAATATTTACTAGAAGCAAATGTATAATCATGCTACTCAGTGCCTGGTTAATAGCCAAATAGTATATTTACTACTCATCTACTCTTGATCCCTATGCAAAATGTATAACACTGGGTGTTTGTACTGATTTACAGTTACAAGTTGTGGGTTGCTGTAGGGTATATAACTTGAAATGCAGCTTTGATGAAAATATTTTCACTAAGCTACAAATGTGTGCCCTTTTCTTTGAATATAATGTTAAATATTTTTTCTCTGTAGGATAGATTTATTTATAAATCCAACCCTTCCTGCAGTTCTAATGTCATACTAAACAACCATGTGTATGTTTTCCACTCAAATAACCTGAATGCACTTATAAAGAAGTGACCTTTTACACATTTACAACCTTACGTCCAATGTAAAACATGGCTTTGTGGAAATGCATTAAAGACAATTTAACCACATTTTTTGTTGTAAACTGTGTTTAATTCTGTTTTTTACTTTATGTAACCATAAGCAAAGATAAAAGGCCTGGAACAGACAACATGTTTGAAATACTATGTGTGGTAGTCTGGTCAGTATCTGTAGTCTGATGCAGATACTGCCTCTTCGCTGCAAAACGATGAAAAACATTAATAGAATATATTTCAGATGCCAATAGTTGAGTGATACACCTATTGTGTATCTATGGTGTCTAGTGCTCAGGAGGTAGTGTATTAGATCTGCAACCTCCCTAGTCTACAAATTGAAGGTTAAATCAAGATAGCACACCCAGATGTTGCCTATGTTTACTACTTGTAAGATTTTTTAAATAAAAGTGTAAGTTGACATGTACTTATATAGCACTTTTCTAGTCAGCTTGACCACTCAAAATGCTTTACACTACATATCACATTTACCCATTCACACACACACACACACACACACACACACACACACACACACACACACACACACACACACACACACACACATACCTCGATAGGCACATCAGGAGGCAATGTGGGGTTACGTGTCTTGCCCAAGGACACTTCGACATGTAATCAGGGAAAGCCTAAAATCGGTCCATCAACCTTACGGTTGGAAGGCTCTGAGCTTATCACACAGCAACCGCCTCCCATTCTGGTAATAGAGCTGTTATCACCCTTGAAGAGGCCATTTCCATCAAAACAGACATGTTTCATCACAGAATAAAAAACATGTTTGTTTTGATTTTCTGTCTGTTTCAAAGGCTGTGCTGTACATTGAATTATGTCAGGCTGAAAGACACTGGTAGCCATTTCTACACACATTTAACACATGCTGATAAAATCAGTCACCAAGAGTTGCACAGCTGTTCAGCTAAAAATAATCATTTTATGTAATCGTATCATATCTGTTTTGAGCATGGGAATAAATTATGTCTACAAACCTTCAAAGACAATAATAGATTAAATCTTATTGCACACAATACCATTAGCTGAATCTGTTGATGTAAAAATATTAAGCCCACAGTGCTTTGATATCAGTTTTAAAGTTCAGCTTTAGTCATCAATGTCACGGTTTGCATTAAAAACACTGTACAATAATTTATTTCACTATGTACTACTCATTAATTTGATTCTCTCTCTCTCTCTCATTTGTTTACGAGCGTCTCCACTAGCGTCGTGACGCTACTCTGACGTCGAAACATGCGGAAGTGATGCAGGTCGCGTTCCTCCATCAGCTAATCCGTTTTAGTGATGCAAAATGTCTGAATAGAGCTGATGCAGTGCAGTGTTGTTAGTTAAACTCCCCGAGCTTCGTCGTTGACCTTTAAACAGCACGTGCGTTGAGATGGATCCGTCCAGGAGGTGCGAGACTGACTGGCAGGGAACGCTCAACGAGGTGAGAGCAGACGGACGAATTAGTGTGAAATTCTCCACCAATTGACGGTGTGATGAGTGTATCATGGCAAACTAACTACTGTTTTACACTCTGAAGTTGTACCTTGCGTCTCGAGATTGGACCCACAGTTTAAAAAAAATCCCAATTAAACAGAGTTCACATAATTAAAATCCAGCTGCTGCGGTTGCCTTATATCTGTGCTTATATAAGGAAGTAGATATTTGTTTCCTTATCTGCAGAGCTAAGTACCTTCTAAAGTCATTAACAGGTAAACAACATGCACCACAGTGCTGCTTACTCTGTGTGTGTGTCCCCCCCGCATAATATAAACAGGTCCTGTACGTATACATTTAATTAGACAACAGTTTACATTACAGCTGGAGCTACTATTAAGAATAAATTATCTAAGGATAATTTCAGGGTACGTGATGTGTCGCATTAAATATGAACAGCATTAGATGATTAATTTACAATTAACATAGTCTCAAATAATTTAAACATGCACTGCTATGGGAAACACTGTCCATGTGGATGCAAATCAAACATTTTGGTAGTGTTTTGTTAATTCATGAATTATGATGATTTTTTTATGCATGAATTAATAAAGAAAATGTTATAAATTTCCTGTGCTTTTTCAAGCACATTGCCTTGCCTTTATTATGCAGTAATGGAGTTTTCTAGTTTACTGGATCGGCCTGTGGAACCTCTGTTCGGTGGGGCATAAAGAAACCTTAACCATTTTTAAGTAGTTTTATATTTTATATTACAGCAGCTACAGTGAGGCATATCAAAGGCATGAAGCCGCAATATATGTTTTTGTGGGAACCATTTGTTTTCGGGGAATATCAAGTAATCTATGAAGTGACACTGCATTATCATTTATTAACTGATGAGCTAATAAGTGTGAGGTAATGGCATTAATCCACATTGAGTTTACTGTGAACAATGGGAATCCATGACACATTCTGTATTAATCCACACAAACCACAAATCATTACTAAAATATATGATTTATACTCTTAAAGTGTTATCCACTTTGATGCTCTGAGTTAATCTGAATACTTGTCTTTTGTTTCTAGAAAGTTTGATACATTTTCAACTTGTCAACAACTGTTTAACTGATTTTGTATTTTATATGATCTTTTATCATTCTTGTTATTATTATTTTTCAACAATTTATACACCAACCATGCATTTCCTTTGGAGATTAAATGTAATTCAGTTAAAATATTAATTAAAACAGTTTGAATTGTTAAATTCAAGAACAAGTTTTGTGCCAAACTGATTCTGAATTTTAACCAATATTATGCAAAAGTAGTTAATGTACAATTTTTGTGGCTGAGCAAAGAACCAGACGATAACCCTCCTTAAACTTTAACTTTAGCTTCTCATATCTGAGGAATATCTCAAATATCCAGGTTCTGGGAGTTTATTCATTTTCTGACGTTTGCCAGGTTACATGTTCTGTCCCTGTCAAATGAAGATCAATTCATGGTGAAAACCATTGCTAGTTGCAGCCCTAGCTGGTAAAAATATCAACAAAGACCCATGTGTTTGTAGCAGAAGTAAGGGTTGAATGTTTTGTTTTTGCTTGTTCTTATGAGCAGTTCCTTATTTGTAAGCGGAAGTTGGAGAGCAAGAAGGAAGCTCTTCTAATTCTGTCTAAAGAGCTGGACACCTGCCAGCAGGAGAGGGATCAGTACAAACTGATGGCCAACCAGCTCCGTGAACGACACCAGGCACTCAAGAAGAAGTACAGAGAACTCATTGTAAGATGAACTTGTGTAGCTTTAAAAGATCCTTTAATAGGAAGTAAACAGGATAAAACATCAGATTGCCTACTTTTATATTTTGGAGAGAAAGATGATGTTTGTTTTATAACTAACAGGATGGAGATCCCTCTTTGCCTCCTGAGAAAAGAAATCAAGTAAGTCATTTCATCCTGCTTATATTGTTTGGACAGTGCTGTTTAAAAAACTAATTTTAGTGATGCATACTACAGTTCATTTACAATGATCGTACAGATTCTAAAACAGCTTGTGTGTGTTTGCTGTGAAGGGATGTGACAGCACTGATGACAGTGCAGAACCCTGATGAGTCATGCTGTGTGTGGGTGGAGCACCTTTGCTTTGTAATACAAAATCACAACTTCTTTTTATTTCAGATGCTCGTCTCCATTAATGCTGAGTTCATAATTTTAGGTTTGGAAAAATTCATTTTGATACGCTCTGTTTGGAGCATGAAAGTGTGTGATTTTCCTACTCAGGTGAATTTAGCCCAGCTGCTACGAGACTCCAGGGAGAAGAGCAGTCAACTTTCGGAGGAGGTGAAGGAGCTGAAACAGCGACTGGTAGAAGCTCAGGGTGATAACAAGGTGTGTTAAACTAGTCATCATCAAACTGACATCTGTGAAAAACCGAATGACTGTTATTAATGGAAATGTGCTAATCATTAGAAGGATTAAGCACATATCAAAAATCTGTTTTTAATGTGTGATTCCCGCAGCTCCTACGAATGACCATCACTAAACAGAGGCTGGGCGATGAGGAGGTGGGCACCCGACACTTTCCTGCTCATGAGAGAGAAGATCTGGTTAAACAGCTGGAACGAGCAAGAGAACAGGTGAGAACCACCGGCTTCATTCAGATTATTCACCAGCCTTATGTTCATGATTTAACTGCCTGTCAGTCACTTGTTGTGACTTTAGAGCAAGTTTCACAACCACAGAACTTAATAAAATCCAGGAGTATAACAAAGTGCTTTTACCACCAGACTTGGTTTTTGGGTTTTAGGACCTTAACTGTAA
Organism: Melanotaenia boesemani; assembly: GCF_017639745.1. Classification (NCBI taxonomy): domain Eukaryota; kingdom Metazoa; phylum Chordata; class Actinopteri; order Atheriniformes; family Melanotaeniidae; genus Melanotaenia; species Melanotaenia boesemani. The sequence goes on from NC_055685.1 coordinate 15,492,561, forward strand.
GATTCAGATTCGGAACACTTTATTTATCCTTGAGGGGCAATTCAGTTTGCAGACATGAGTCGCAGCAAAGGACAAGACATAAGCCGCACATTCCACGTTACACACAGATCAGTCAGTGTTCATGATAGAGCATCAACTGCTAAAAGATCCAGCCATGAAGTAAAAAAATGGATTAAAACTCGAGAAACAACGTGTAACGTCTCACACTAAGCTCTGCCACAAGGGTTTAAAAGCCTGAGGAAAGAATCGGCATATATATTTGTTTTTCAGCTGGGAGCGAGATAGCGCCTCCCAGAGGGCATCAAGGCAAACACCTCTTTAAGGACATTACCTGAGTGACCAATGAAGCTGTTAGCTTTCTGGAGCACCTGCCTGCTCCACAGAGAGTCTAAATGTGGGATCTGCACACCCATGATCTTGACACAAGTATTAACAATGCTGGACAAGCTGTTTTTATCTTTCACTGAAAACCCGTAATACCAACACATAAAAGAAAAAGTTAAAAGACTCACTGTCAGGCAAAAACCTCCTATGTCCAAAATTCGTTATTTTTGATTTCCGTCACAAATCAGTACTCTTAGTCACCCTTTATGTATGTCTGTTGTTTTACAAATATTTAACCAAATATATATGCTGTAAAACACTATATCAACTTTGATGACATTATATCCAGTTATTACAAAACCGTACAGTCTTTTTCATTTTTTGAAAAATGACAGTTTTGGAGGTAGAAGGTTTGCGCCCGACAGCAGTGATTTAATGGATTTAGATACATTAAAAGAATTAAATTTCTACAGAACGAAGATACACTGTTGGCTTTTGCAATAGCCTCAGTGTTTTTATTAAATTTTAGATTTGAATCCAGTTTTGTGCCCAAATATCTGTAGGTGTCCACAATTTCGACCTTTTCTCTGTTGATGATGCTGACGTGATGCTTTGAAGACGTTTTCAAAACCTGATGTCATTATAAAAAGGGGCTGATCATTTCTTCCCTATCTGAGTCTTCCTCATTCATTTGTTGGAGCATAGCCAAGGCTTATTCTGCATTCATTCTTCTGCTTTTGTTCAATTTTTTTATTATGTTTTCGGCAGCATTAGTTTTTCTGTCTGTCTGTTAGCAAAATAATATAATAATAATATTAAAAGTTATGGACAGATATTGATTAAATTTTCATGAATTTCAGTAATGGAATAAAGTGGTTCAATTTTGGGGATGATCCGGACGACTGTCTGGATCCAGGAATTTTTTTAAGGATTTTTTACTATTGGGAGTTGGGGATAATTTTGGCAGTATAGCTTCTAGCGCAACAGATAATGCCCAGAATCAGTGGCAAAAAAAAAAGACAAAAAAACCAAGATGACATCATGTAGACGTTATAATCCAACATTGTTTGACCTGGATCATGTTGATATTCTGGATCTGGTGATCCAGAAGGTTCAAAATATAGAAATGTAAAGCTGTGCAGTTTACACCTTGACAAGGCACAAATGAGCCACCAGCTAAATCGTTTCACACAATCGGCCATCCATCAGTCAGTCAGTCATTCAGTCAGTCGTGGGGGACTGAATTCATTCCCATGCTATCACGCTAGTGGTCTGCACCTTGGGCAGTTCAGAAGTCCATCATAGCAGCCAACACAGAGACAACAGGTCAGCCAGAAAAAGCCAAAAGCTGAAAGGGGAGTGTTTTCCCACTTCTTGTAGCAGAATCAGAAACTTTTCAGTTAACAAATCAGTTGTCCAAGTACATGGCCAAATAGGGTTTTAACTGCATGCAAACTGACTTAAATCTTCTGGCTTACTAGTTATAAAAATGTAGATGCTTCTTTATGAGGCACATCTTTCACAGTCATCACAACAAAATGGGACAAGGAAGAATACCTAAACCTAGATTAGAATAAAAGAAGACACTAAGAAAACGTCTAATAGGTGTCCTTAAATATTCAAGTATAGAGGCGAATATAAGAAGTTGAAATGTTGAACTAATACAGCAGAAAAAAGGTGGTAAGAGTGGATTAAATCACAGTTCAAGTGAGGACTTGTGTGTTATTTTGTGGCAGAATGAGGTGCTGGAGCACAGCGTGAAGTCGCTCACAGATGAGCTTCAGGACGTTCGGGCAGAGCGGGACGTCTTCCAGCAGAAGGCTCATCGGCTCAACGTAGAAATGAACCACATTGTGGGGAACGATGACGTTCGGATTCTAGACATAGATGCACTCTGCATGGAGAACAGGTTTGTTTTTTTTTCTAACATTTTAGCTGTGAGTTCAGTGAACTGATGTTTTGACAAGTGTACAGGATCTATGTGCTGGGTTACACTAGATGCAGGCTTAATAATGTCTGGACTGAGATTTCTTTTCTAAAAATATAAAATATCTGTCAGATATTTGCATGAGCGGCTCAGTCAGCTTCAAGAAGAGGTCAACCTTCTAAAAACAAACCTGGTCAAGTATAAGGTACCTGATTATCATGCCAATGACATTATTTTACTTTTTACATATTTTTATCATTTATCATTTGTTCAGTTATTATTCTTTGTCATTGATATTTTTAAATTTCTTAATTATTCCATAAAGTATACTACTTTTTTTTATATATATAAATGATATGTTCAATTACAAAATTACCATAGTACACTTACAACTGTTTTCAGAGTGCTCTGGAGAGCAGGAAGAACTCAAAAACCAGCGGCAAACCCAACAGCAGTGCTCTAACTGGAGTGCTTTCTGCCAAACAAGGTCAGAGGACTCGTATTTTTTATAATATTACTTTGAATTTCAGATGTTTTAAAGCAAATTTTTGAAAACCCAAAATTTTTATATATATTTAGATAAATGTCAGCATTTCATGGAAAACGCTGTCTGCTGTTAACTGTGACTGATGATCTGCATGCAGTGAAGGAGCTGTTACTATCTGAGGAGAATGGCTGCAGTTTGCCGGTGACTCCTCAGTCCATTTCAGACCTCAAGTCTCTGGCCACGGCGCTGCTGGAAACAATCCATGAGAAGAACATGGTGATCCAGCACCAGAGGCAGATCAACAAGTACTTAAAGTTCTACTTTAAACTCTGTTTGCTGTACAGATTGTTAAGTTTAATTTGTGCAGAATCTGTACATTTAGTTATTATTTTGACATCTGAAATCTTTTTGTCTGTGTGTGTGTGTGTGTGTGTGTGTGTGTGTGTGTGTGTGTGTGTGTGTGTGTGTGTGTGTGTGTGTGTGTGTGTGTGTGTGTGTGTGTGTGTGTGTGTGTGTGTCATGAGGATTCTTGGAAATCGAGTAGCAGAGCTGGAGAAAAAACTGAAAACACTAGAGATGTCTGGATTATGGAGTCTTCCAGGTGGATATTAAGTCTTATTTTCCAGCTTTGAGACATACTGTATTTATCAAATCGTAGCATCAGATCAGCACACTGTTTAATTTCTTCTTCTTCTCCTGCTCTTTTCCTTCTTGCTGCCTGAAGGCCTGACTTATAATGTGTCTCTGGGAATATATGGAAGTATGTTCCTCTCATAAAAAATGCTATCTGTTAATCAAACTCTGAACTTCATCTTTTCCTGTTACTTCTTGTACCTGCCATCATTTACTCACCTTTGACCATTTTTATGGTTTAAGTACTATATGCATTCAAAAATGCTTAAAGCTTAGTTTGGATTATGTTTTGTGTTAATAGGAGGAAAAGATGCAATCATCCTGAACACTCAGCAAGTTGAATCTCCACATGTGGCAAGACAGGAAGGTAAATTTTCAGTGCAGGTATTAGTCTTCAACCATCTATAGGGAATCTAAACGTTATTCTCTAAACTATTCTTGCAGGTATGATGGTTTCTGAAAATATACCTTCCACCCAGCAGAAGACCCCAGAAGTTCCAGACCAAGTTAGTGAAACAACAGCTGTGTCAGATTTTCAAGAAGATGCACCATCGCCGTCCAGCATGGAAACGTCTCACCAGAGCGTTTTACAGCAGACATCCAGCCCTCACACAGAAATAACAAATATTAAGGACTGTCATGAAAGTGGCCAATCAGAGATCGCAGAGGATTGTACTGTTTTAACGGCCAAACCTGAGTGTCTGAGTGACTCCGCTCCTGAAGTGTTGAGTAAACCCCATTTACTGTCTACCTGTCTACCTTTGGAGAACTTCCAGCCAATGAGAGGAGAGGACGAGTCAGACGGATGTTCTAGAGAGGCAGAAACTGAGCAGATTACAACAGAGAAAGATGTTATTGCGTCGCCTGCTGTTGTCTCTGAAGAGCACCAGCAGGACATCCAGTTAAACCAGCTGACAGATGTGTGTAATAGCCAGGAGACATAAAGTCCTCCAGGAGCTACCATCCTGTTTTAGTGTTTAGAGAGAAACATATTTATGACCAAAAATATCTGAAACTGATGCTTTGACTTACTTTTGAGAAATAGAATCTGAATTTAACTGAAGAAGAAATTCATTCATTTTCTATACCACTTATTCCAATTCAGGGTCGATGGGAAGATGGAGCTTATCCCAGCTTTAGCAGGCGAGGGGCAGGGTACACCCAGGACAGGTTGCCAGTCCATCGCAGGGCCAGTATAGAAAGGCAAACAACCACTGTAAGCATCTCATTAACCTAAAATGCATGTCTTTGGATGGTGGGATGAGGCCGGAGTACCTGGAGAGAACCCATGCATACATGCGGAGAACATGCAAAGTCCATATAGAATGGCCACTGTTCAAACTGCTGTCAACTGATCAAGAGTCTAAATGTGAAGTTATTATAAACCAGTGTTTGTTAGAAGGAAATGGATGGAGAACTAAGGACGTTCATCTTCCAGCCTCACCAGGCATATCCTCAGTAACTCAACATGTGATTACCGCTGTGTCGAAAAAATGCACACCCATCTACTGCTAACACCATTTAAGAAGCTCTCTGGTTTCTAATCAACCATAATGCACATTATAGTATTTTTTTATCGGGTTTATATTGTGACAGTTTGTGTGAGCAAATGTTGTCTAGAAGCTGCAAACTTGGACTAAATTTCCTTACAGAAAGTATTTTAAATTATAGAACGCTGCATGGCCACATTTTATTAAAGGTAAATGCATTTTCAGTAATGTTGTCTTGGTTTAATAGATCTCAAAGAATTTAATTGAAAAATATTCTCAATATATATCAAAAGACAAGGTCTTCACAAAAACAGAGTATAAAAAAGGTGATTTATTAGTTAATATATTGTGATATATAGTGACTGTATCTACTGCAGAGTTTCTTTTTTTTTTTTTACATTGAACAAGAAAACCTTGTACAGGCTCAACTCAGAACGCATTCACAAGGTCAGCATGTTAACTTTTATTTGTAATCAGCGCTAAAGATGCAAGTGCTGACAGTGCTGAGGAAAGATTACTACATTTAACCAGATGAGAATAAAATATGCCACCGATACATTCAGTAGCTGTCAAAAACTACAAATATTAACCTCGATGATAGAAAAATAAAAGATAAATAAATAAAAAGAGTCAAAACAGTTAAGATTTCATTCTTTATTTCTCAAAGTTTATCAGAATTCTATGGCTTTTTTTTAATATTCTAGTTTAGCTAGGCAACAAACTGCTCTCCTGATGTGGAATATTACTTCAACTACTGATTAGCTACTGCAAATATCTGAAAGTGTATATTTGACATTACAAAAACTGAATGTCCAAAATGTATTAAACGCAAAAACAAGCTCTGCAGGCTGAGCAACAGCACATGCCACTAATTTGAGACTAATTTCTTCTCAGCAGCCTAGTATACCGCTTATGTTGTGTATTCCAGAGACTGGGAGAGGAAATCCCAATAATACAGCAGGCAAGCCTTCGGCCTGCATTCCCATGCAACAGGCTCCCAGCATCTCCACCACGCCCTAAGTCATCTATCATTTCATGAACAACCACAGCTCGTCCAAACACAGACAGGCCTCCAAACAGCCTTGCATCGGATTCTATCAGCGAACTGATTTTTCCTTGATAAGGCTCAAAGTTACCAAAGTCTCCCGGGTGGTTAGGGTGATTTACACCATATGGATTGTAGTGGCCACCGGTTGAGTCACATCCGCGGCTGAGGTCTCCGTACTGATGGATGTGCACGGCTCTGGCCTGTGGAGGGCCATCGTCGGGGAAGCCACTTAATCCAAGAAGAACCTGGAGTTTTCCCTGGGGATGATCCTGTTTAAACAACACCTGACCATAGAGTTTGGGCAGGCCATCAGGGAGAGAAGTGCTGGGTCTCACTTTGCAAGCTGCATACAGTGTACCATTGTGCTGTGAGACCTCTGGTGGAGAAAGAGTTTCAGTCTGTGCTGAGGCACATTGTTGAAAAGTTGCCAGGAAGACCAACAGAGCAGTTTCCAATATGCTTGCTGACCTGAAACATATTGGAATCACCAAGACAATACATATCAATTGTGTGGCATGAGGCATACAGTTAATAGTAGTTTATCTAATATATGGATCTCTTACATAACTAAAAGAAGCTGTTGTTTACAGACCGTCTTGCACTAAGGAAGTTATGTCACTGATGGGAGGGGGAGCTGATTTTTACATTCCTAGACAGAAGAGTCTAACACAATTTTAAAGCTTTTATGTTTTGGGTAAAACATGCAAGTTAATTGCGTGCTTGAATGCATTTTAATTTAAAGGCTACATTTATATTTAGTGTGATTATTTAGAGCTGCACAAACAGTGACTGCAGCATTTTAGCAGCTGTAATGTGTTTCTTCAGTTTGTCTACATGCTGTAAAATCAACGCGCGATAAAAACAGACATAAAGTAAAGAATGACAGTTTAAAACTATCATCACGTCAACGTTCGCGGTAAATACACATAAAACAGTTAATGCTGCCACAGGATCAGCTTGAAGAAATTTACATGGGACTACTCACCCGTACAATTGCATGGTGAACATGACAAAAGGCTAAAGAATTAAAATCTGAAGTTTTTACTTTTAAAAAACCGCAGTGATACTCTGATGAACCACAAGTTGAGTGTTTCTTAACGGCTTTTTATATCTTTTTGTTTGTCGGGGGGCGTTTCCTGCTGAGGGTGGAACAGTCTTTTTTTTTTTTCTACACTTGTGTAAACCTGAAACTCACGAGCTGGGGAACAAAAAGTTTGGTAACAATGAGGGTGCAAATATAAATCCGCGCTCCACTTTGTGTGCAGTAACTCCAACTAAAACATAACCGTACACAGCCTTATGCACCGTCTGGAAAATAGCTCGTTTTCTCTGAAGAAGTCAAAGGCAGAACTCATACATTTAGTAATGGAAATGCAGCTGTATTGTCTATTATACATGCTCTACAACAGCAGCCAAAAATTTTGAAAACGACACTACTATATATATATATATAATTTTGATTTTTTTTTCTCAAAATCTGCTACTTCAGTTTTTATTATGGCAAATTGCATGTATCTAATGTTATGAGGAGTGATCAGATCATTTGCTGAGTGCGATAACAGACTGGGTGCTTTAAAAGGAGGATGGAGCTTGACATTGTTCCTACTCTGTTAACTATGGTTGCCTGCAAGGAAACGCCTGCAATCAGCTTTGTACAAAAAGAGCTAATAACAAGGAAAGATATTGCACCTCAGTCATCAGATTATCAACAACTTCAAGGAGAAAGGTTCAACTTTTGGTTGAACAACTTAATAAAAGCCTTTAATACTTATGCATGTATATTTCAATATATCAGAAACATCTGACTGAAAGAAAACCACTAAAGCAGTGACATTGTAAAAATTAATATGTCATTTTCAATTTTTTTGGATTAAGCTGTGCATATTTGGTTTAGTGATGAGCTAGTGCAATTTAATAATATTTAATAAAGTATTTCTATTCTATTCTATTCTATTCTAATTTATAATAAAAAAAACAAATAAATAAATAACTGAAATTTCATGAGTTGGTATAGTATTTCACTAGTTATGTTTAAAGCACCTGCCAAAGAAAGCTATATGAAAGGCTATAAGCCTAGAGTTATTTTAGTTTTTTTGTTGTTTTTATTTGTACATTCTTTTGTTGTTTGTTTGCTTTTATTATTAATATGATGTTTTGTATAATAATTATTTTGACAAAGGAGAAGATTTCACAAGATTCTACAAGCTAAGATGTAAACTTATATGAACAAAAAACAGGAATGTTGCCACCTTCTATGCCCCCAACTTAATTTATGATGCAGTGTCATGAAGTCGAAACTGTAGCATAGCCTAAAAAATAAAATGTAGATTTTGGAAATCATGCTCTGTGTCCTCTGGATTAAAACGGAGGGGAGAAAAAAAATGTTTGTATTGTAAGTATTGTAAGACAGTCACAATTAATAAAGTGCTAAAATTCAGAATCATACAAAAAACAAACAAACAAAAAATAAAAATAAATAAATAAATAAAAACCTGTAATTTCACTTTGACACTTTCAAAGTTGCTGTTGTCCTCAGTTACCAAATATTATCTGTTGTTAAATGAAGAAATGTTGCATCACAGTGTTACAACTATAGAAGAAAAATACACAAAATTATTCAATATAATCAGGATTTATTCGGATTTTCCAACTGTTTCAGTAAGTGATTCCTTAACAGTGCTGTAGACACAAAGATGGGATAAGTAATTTTCATTTTTCACATCAGTACAACACAGGGGTGTTGTGTATCCCATTGCTCACTAGAGGGCGGTAACACAGCGTGTACAACAAAGGGAAACAGAAGAAGAGTCGCTGTCCAGGAATCAGGAAGCCGACTTAGTTGCATTTTACTCAATAGGACATTATTCGTGTCAATTAAATAAAGATTAGCCTAAAAATTCTCTAAAATGTCCAAAAGGCATCGTCTCGATTTGGGCGATGACTACTCTTCCAGTAAGAAGAGGTCCGATGGGTAGGTGAAGCTTCACCTTTAGCGTATCCGCTTTAACAGGCTAAATGTTAGCTTGTGCTAGTTAGGTTAGTTAACAGAAAACTAGACACGAAACAAGTACATCAGCTTTAAATGGCGTACCTCTAGTTTATTCTGTTATTTTGATTTCGCGTGGATAACTGGTTGATACGTGGTTAACATCGCCAGTTAATCAGATAGTAGCTTAATTTAGCTGTTGAAGGCGGCCTTGGCTAACAAACGAAGCGTCAACGTTTCCCGCACCATTGATGCACGTGTGTTGCTAATGTTAATTTAGCTATCTGCTAACAACCCTTTCAAGCTAACGCAAAAGTTTTCTCTGTTCAGCAGCATTTTTAGTGATAATTATTTGTAACTTTGAATTGACACCTACTATAAGAAAACGACTAATTTATTTAACTTCATATACTCCACACTGCGTTAGCTAAGTGCTCCTTAGATGGTGTTAAACTCTGATGACCAATCGCAAATACAGCTAATTAAGATTTGCTGAAAGGCTTGTTTTTGGTAACTGAATTAGTTGCAAATTGTATTTTCGTGAGAAAAATGTGTACATATTGTGATAAACCCTTTTACTTTTTTCTTAAAACAATTAAGCTGGGTTGTCGTACTGTATCTTTCCGTATTTGAAGATCCATATTGATTAATGAGACCTTAAATTCAGCGAAATCATTGCAAAAGCTGCATTTGATAATTTGCATGATACATTTATGATAAATTGATGAGAAATTAAACGATGTTAGTAAAAGCAACAAAGAAACTGCTTTACTGATACGAAATATTAGTAACATTAGTAAAAATGTATAATCGTAAAGTTAGAAAGACAATGCTGTTAGGGAGCAGCTGTGGAGGAAGGAAAATAGTTGAAGCCATAATGAAATGCAATAAGAGTGTTTTGCTTAACGTTGATGTTCATCATCTAAACTGTTTTATTCCCCAAAAGCAAACGTGTGGATGTCTACAAACTTTCCTAAAGGTGTTAAAATTTAATCTTATTGATGAATTGCTTCTGAACCTGAAAAATGAATCATTTCTAATGTGAGCCAGGCCATTTTTATTCCCTCAAATCTGGTGCATATATTCTTAATGCTCAGTATTTTCACTCTGGATCCTGGAAATAATGTTGTGTGGTAAATTTTTATTCACAATGAATTTTTTTTTATAATAATGCAGTGTTATGATATTAACAGGAGAGACAGGGACCGTGACAGAGACCGTGAGGACCGTTCCAGGGACCGGGATCGTGACAGGGATCGTGATAGGGACAGAGAACGGGAAAGAGACTTGAAGCCTTCTGCCACCCCCGCCAACAGCACAGCACCTGTGCCAGGCGTACCACCTTTGAAGCAGATGGCTGTGCACCAGCAGATCAATCCTTTCACCAACCTGCCGCACACACCACGCTACTATGAGATCCTGAAGAAGAGGTTACAACTTCCAGTGTGGGAGTACAAGGAAAGCTTCACTGATATCATCACACGTCAGCAGAGCTTTGTCCTTGTCGGAGAGACTGGTTCAGGGAAGACAACCCAGGTATGAGGAACAATGTACTAATGCTATGATTTGGACGTTATAAGCTTGCCTAATGCTTGTCAAATCAGATAGTAGTTAGTGGGACACCAAGGTGTCATTACATCTTTAAAAAAATATTTAGATTTTTCCCTTCAAATATTTGTAATCAAAATTCTTTGTTACCTTTGTCTTTAATCTCCAGATCCCACAGTGGTGTGTGGACATGGTGAGGGGTTTGCCTGGTCCTAAGAGGGCAGTAGCTTGTACTCAGCCAAGGAGAGTAGCTGCCATGAGTGTGGCTCAAAGGGTGGCCGATGAAATGGATGTCATGCTTGGACAGGAAGTTGGCTACTCAATCAGATTTGAGGACTGTAGCTCCGCCAAGACTATTCTGAAGTAAGTGGTGCTGTAAGTGACTGTAGTCTACTGTGGCTTCTTGACTCTTTTTTTACAGGCCTAGAACAGTTAGATTTTCTTAAACCCAGACATCTAAAACAAGCACAACTGTTATTTCTTTAGGTACATGACAGATGGTATGTTATTGAGAGAGGCCATGAATGACCCGCTGTTGGAGCGTTATGGTGTGATAATTCTGGACGAGGCACACGAGCGAACTCTTGCCACTGATATCCTGATGGGAGTGCTTAAGGAAGTGGTCCGTCAAAGACCAGATCTGAAGGTATGTTCATTTTTTTAAATTTTTTTTAGGTATAAGTAGCTAGGGCAGGGCTGTAAAATTTCAAAATCAGGGGTGATTAAAATGACATCAGTCTCTGTGATAGGTATGAGACTTTCTCAGTCGATCTATCCCCAAAGCCAGCTATGTGTCCCACAGCACACTTCAGTTCACTAGTTGGTGTAGTAGCGTATATTCCTTAAAACTGTTTGCTAACCACCAAAAAATCTAAAAGGGGAAAATAAATAAATACAATTATCAATCATTTGACCGAGGAAGGAAACTAAGCATGAAAATAGTAGAAAAAAAAAAGTAGCTAAATAGAACCATGAAAGTGGAGGTGAGACTGAAACTGAAGCCATGTTGTCTTCCCAGATTGTCACAAGTGGTGGACAAAAGAAACCCCACTATATCAGGAATATGGATGTGGTTTGAATTCTTTTTGATTGGTGGATATCAAAATAAGTTTAATCACTTAGAGGTGTCCCTCCCTAACAACCTACATAAAGCATTAAAACGCAGGCCAGTGCACCAGTTCATGCAGTGCAGGCGTCAAACAGGAAAACAGTCTCTTTATCTGTGGCTGCCACCCTGTATGAAAAGCATTCATAACAAAGCGAAGATATTACAATAACACTCAACTCTGTATCCAAGTTTAACTGCGTTTGTGTTATGTTGCAGACATTACTAGCATATTTTTAAAATAGATAGCTTTAATAAACTCAGTTGTGATCAAGATCAGTCAATATAAAAATGTGATATTTGTTGCCATAATGTTCAGCCTCCTCAGAAACGATCCTCCTGCAGTCAATCAATTCTTGATATTGGAAAAAAAAAAAATCCAAACAATCATGGTTAAAAACAGACACATTCAGGTTTTTCTACCGATTTTGTTTGCACTGTTGTTTATATATAGTAATCCAAATTTATTTGTATACTGCAATTCAAAGACAGGGTGATTCAAAGGCATTGTTCGCTCTGAGAATTCATTTTACAGTAGAATAATATTAATAAGGCAGCGCCTACTAGTGATTTTCCTTGTCGCAGCTGTGCTGCTATGGTCAGAGCAGTCCAGCCAGCAAATTATTACTTCATGTAATGGTTTATTTGAAGGCTTTTAGTAGTCTCAGTTGGTTAAGAAAAAAAAATTAAATGGGCAGCACGTGGCTCTTGATGTTCATCTTTATTATTTTGGTGATGCACATCGATTGCAGGTTTTCAAAAAGATATACAGCATAACTTGAAAATGAGGATGTGAGGTTACACTTAATAAAACAATGGCAAGAAAACAAAGGCATCTTATGAGTCCACGAACTTCTTAAGTTATGCTTCTTCAGGTAACTATGTCATCACAATTTCTATCAAGGGCTTTTTTTATGTTAAAGTGTAACTACACACCCTACTTTTTGCGTAGCTCCACCCACTGCCAAATTTGAAAATTGCCTGAAACTGCAAGGGTTGGAGTGGGAGATGTGGGGTGATCAGCGAGCGGAGAGTGGGCGGGTTGGGATGTACAGGCAGAAATGATTGACAGACAGCAGCTCAGTGGCAACTATAGATGGAAAGCGAGATTCACAAAGCATCTATGCCACAAAGCGGTCTTCGAGGTGGAAGATCTTTCCCCTCTGAATCTCCTCAGCTACACAAGAACAAGGTGGTCTTGAACCGTATCAGTCTGAGCCGTTAGTGCCGTTACGCTGGCCTGTCAACAGCTCTGGAAAACTGTGCGACTCGCGGCAGGTTGTGGCAGCTGCAGGAATTGCCGCTATAAGTTGCCGCTGCTACGATTTGAGCTGTTGTCTGTCGCCAGATGAGGATCAGCAGGTGAAAAAATCTGGTGTTACTTTTACAGCCCTCAAAAGCGCTACTCCGCCCCATTGCAGGAATATTTCATTAGAAACTCTGTGAAAGAATAAAAGTCTGAAACTAGCAAATCTACACCATATCACCATTCATACATGGTGGGCATGGTTTTCTATGCCTGCATAGCGAAGACCCTCCTACCTGCATCTGGGGGGGCAGGAAGGGGGCTGTGAGGATTTACAGTACGGCTTTACATCATGAAAAAAAAAGCTGGTTTTACCCTGTAGGGGGTGTTATAAGCCTTTTTTTTTAAACCACAAAATCACATTTTAAAAAAAAAAAAGAAAAATTTTTTATCAACAGTATAGCTGGTTTTCATCACAATTAAGTAATGCTATATTGTTTACAGCTCAAAAACACATTTTGGGTGAACTACCCCTTTAAGTTCACAGGGCTGAGTTTAAAACTGTGCCTGAGATTTCACTTGCACTTGTTGGCAAACATGAGTAGAAACCAATTTGCATTGATTCCTTTCCTCACAGGTGATTGTCATGAGTGCCACACTGGATGCTGGGAAGTTCCAGGTGTACTTTGACAACTGTCCTCTGCTGACTATTCCTGGACGCACACATCCTGTAGAGATCTTTTACACCCCTGAACCAGAGCGGGACTATCTTGAGGCGGCAATCCGCACTGTCATCCAGATTCACATGTGTGAAGAGGATGAAGGTGACTGCCTTCTGTTCCTCACAGGCCAAGAGGTAAAACTTGTGTTGGTTTTTAATTCTTTCTCAAACAGTGTTGTTCTTTTCTTTTGAAAGGAGAGTCAAATAAAATTGTTCTTTCAGGAAATCGATGAGGCCTGCAAGCGGATCAAGCGTGAGGTTGATGACCTTGGCCCTGAAGTCGGAGACATTAAAATCATTCCACTGTATTCCACTTTGCCCCCACAGCAGCAGCAAAGGATCTTTGAGCCACCTCCTCCAAGAAAGCCCAATGGTGCAATAGGAAGAAAGGTTGGTTTTAAGTAACTGGAAGAGGTAAACAGATGATTCCTTCTTTTCAGATTTAAAAACAAATATCTAACTATCTGTTGCTACCCCCTTAGGTTGTGGTGTCAACAAACATTGCTGAGACTTCTCTAACAATTGATGGTGTGGTTTTTGTCATTGATCCAGGCTTTGCCAAACAAAAGGTGAGCAAAATGTGACTTGATTCAATAACATGCTTTGCTCTAGTCATTTTGTGTAACATGCTGATTAGGCTTTCTCTACTAATTGAATCATGCTACATCTGAAAGGTTGTGTATGCCGTCCTATAAATTTAAAAGAACGATCTAAATTTTGTTGGTGCTACCCTTGTTGCCTTTCTATTTCTCACAATGTAGAAAACATAAATGGCACAAGACATCTATTTTATTTAAACATGTTGTAATTTTTTGTCCAGGTGTACAATCCCCGAATCAGAGTTGAGTCTTTGCTGGTCACAGCCATCAGTAAAGCTTCTGCCCAGCAGAGGGCTGGACGAGCTGGCAGAACACGTCCAGGGAAGTGTTTTCGCCTCTACACAGAGAAGGCCTACAAAACAGAGATGCAGGCAAGAGACCACATGACATACATACATACATACATACATACATACATACATACATACATACATACATACATACATACATATATACATAGATTCATTCATGCGTTCATGCATGCAAATTAAAAACTGCTATAACAAAAACTTTTTGTTGGAGGGTGACAACAAGCTGCTGTTCTCTGTGTCTAACACATAAGCTGTCTGATGTCTGTAGTATTAAATGGGGTTAACCTGGAGCAGCTGGGGCCATTTCCACATGATTTAATCAAGATAAATGCAGTGCATGGGCCTTTCACTGGGGCTTAGGACTCAGGCTCTCAGCTGGTCAGATCAGAGGTTTCAGATTTAACAAACTAAAGGAGAAGCTTGTCACAGAAGGTTTGCTGTGTCCCCCCGGCAGTGACAAGAGCATGGATGAGATACCAGGAGACAGACCAGTATACCAGGAGATGTGGAGGGGGGCGTAAGAGGATAAAATTAATGCATATCCTGGCTGGGGAATAACTGATTAAACCATTTACTTCCAGATTTTTATTTTTTCCATTACCAAATCATTGTTTAAAAATCCCAGAAGTAGATCGCCATCACAGACTGACAGTTCTGTGATATCTGCACCTTTTGAGTAGATGTCCCCCTGTCCACGGTGTCAGAAAATTACTGATCTGTCCCAAATGCAGCACTGGTGCACCATGCTGAAAATGGAGCCTACTAACAACAGCCAAGCACACTTTTGCCTATTCACTGAAATTGTATAGATGACATTTGTCTTCTCATGAAAGTCTTGTCAGATCTATAACATTACAATCACTCCTTTCCAGGATAACACATACCCTGAGATTCTTCGGTCCAATTTGGGATCTGTAGTGCTGCAGCTGAAAAAACTAGGTATCGATGACCTTGTGCACTTTGACTTTATGGATCCACCAGGTGAGACATTCTGCATCAGTTATTTTGTACATCATAAATAATTTGATGATGGTGAGGCATGATTTGTTGATCTCACCGGTCCCTTCTGGCTCCTCATTGCAGCTCCAGAGACGCTAATGAGGGCACTTGAGTTGCTCAACTATCTGGCAGCCCTCAACGATGATGGTGACCTGACAGAGCTGGGCTCCATGATGGCAGAATTTCCTCTGGATCCTCAGTTGGCAAAGATGGTCATTGCAAGCTGCGAGTTTAACTGCTCCAATGAGATCCTCTCCATTACTGCCATGTTGTCAGGTAATGCCCAGGACTGGGCTGACATGTTCTTACACGCCTCTCTGGGTTAATAACACTTGTGGTTAAGATAATAATCCCACCTCAGATGTAAACTGATTACAGCATAGGTCTTCACATTGTTTTTTTTATTCCTGTGAAATTTTTATACAAACCTCAGATTAGTTATTAGGGAAATATTAGCAGTCAAAAATGTTGATATTTCAGACGTTCTTCTGAAATCTAACAAGGAAAAGTTTAGCATTAGTCCCAATGTACATTAATCTAAATTAATGTCTGACATATATAACCATCTTGCCCTCTGTAGGTTGGGGTGTTGTAGGACACGTTAAATTTTAATGATTAGTCATAATAATTGTTATTGTATTAAAGCAATGAAGAACATTATTTTTACAAGATAAAAACAGCTTTCAGAAAACCTTTTTTAATCCACTGTTACTCTTTGGATTGAGTGCCTTTCACTTAGACATCTTAGACATCTGCACACAGCCACATTTCTAATTTTAGTTTTATTTGTGTTTACTGACTAATTAAGGAGCTTTTTACAAGGATTTTTATCTCCAAAGCATGTGGATAGGGCAGGCACCACATAAATTATATCATATTTGTTTATTCTTTTTATTGCAATAATGTACTGAAAACTAGTTCTTGTTGTCTACAGCTGACATGTATCCTGGCAGAAGCCTAACTTTGTCTGTATCAAAAGTCAAATCTCTTGAATCTTGCAACGTTTAAACATTGCTGCTGTTCCTAACACTTTGTAGTTGTGTGAAAACTCTTGTTTTACAGATGTGGTTAAATGACACCCCATCTCTACAAGCTAATAGCCATTACTGTTGGAAATGACCATGAGAAAAGCCTGCAGCCCCCTCCCCTACCCCCATTGATAGAGTGTGGTCCTGCCCTGTCCCAGCGAAGTGTCGAGTGCCCTAGCATCAATAGGCTTTGCTCCATTTTTCTGTGAATGTTTGACTCATCCCTATGGGCGGCTTTGTTGGGGCCCATACCAACCTTGTTTAGTCCCACAGTGTTTTGTCCGTCCCACGGAGGCTAAGAAGGCAGCAGACGAGTCCAAGATGAGGTTTGCTCACATTGATGGAGACCACTTGACGCTGCTCAACGTCTACCATGCCTTCAAACAAAGTGAGCATTCATCTAATTCCTGCACCAGGTTTTATTTTCATTAAAATGTTGCAGCATTGTGTTGAAGTCATTGCACATTTTTTAATTTTTCAGAACAAATTGCAAAGTTGTTTTTTGTAAACATGTTAAGAATCAGCTGACTAGTTAATAATAATATAATAATATTTAAACCTTAGTCCACTATTATGAACCTTTGCTTTACTCTTTGTTTTCAAAAGATGTGTGAAGGCTGTGAAGTTAAAAACATTTTCAACATGTTAAATGAATTCACTTTGCAGCAGCCGCTGAAGGGAGATGCACACAAATGTTTTATCTTCTCTAAGAGGAGCTTGCGTGGTTGCGTTGGTTTTCGTTTTATTGGGTTAGATTAGAGGTGTTTCTTCCGTTTTCCTTATTTTTCTCATTCGTTTTTCCAGACCACGAATCTAATCAGTGGTGCTACGACAACTTTGTGAACTACCGCTCGCTGATGTCTGCTGACAATGTGCGTCAGCAGCTGTCCAGGATCATGGACCGCTTCAACCTGCCTCGGCGGAGTACAGAGTTCACTAGTAGAGATTACTACATCAACATCCGACGAGCGCTCTGCACTGGCTTTTTCATGCAGGTGAGCTGATCTAATGCTTTATGAGACATGCCGTTTCTCCTCAGATAAAGTGTTTGTGGGTTGAGGTCTGTTCTTTTAACAAGAAAAGTAAAAATTTTCATTCTCCTTGTTCCTTTTTGCAGGTGGCTCATTTGGAACGCACTGGCCATTACCTCACAGTCAAAGACAACCAAGTGGTCCAGCTGCACCCATCTACAGTCCTGGACCACAAACCTGAGTGGGTGCTCTACAATGAATTTGTTCTCACCACCAAGAACTACATTCGCACTTGTACAGACATCAAGCCAGAGTGGTAAGTCAAGCAGATGGGCTGATTTAAAGTAAAACACATTATTGTAAAGATACACCTAATTTGTCATCTCACTGACAGGATCATTAACGTTCTCCTATCTTTACTGCAGGCTGGTGAAGATTGCACCCCAGTACTATGAAATGAGTAACTTCCCACAATGTGAAGCTAAAAGACAGCTGGAGCGAATTGTTGCCAAACTAGAGAGCAAAGAGTATTCTCAGTACTGAACAATAGACAAGAAGTGTCCTGGAAAACAACTGCATACTCTAGTTTTAGATCTTTCTGTATCATTGTATCTTAATGTTAACAATGGGCTTTTTGATTTTTATATTTTGTTTGCTTTTTTTTTCCTTTTCCCATCAATGTCAATTCTGTAAGTAGATGTATTGTCTGATGAAATATCAGCAGCAATTAGACCTGGCTATAAAGGTTTTCAAAAGGAATATCAAGAACATGTTAAATGGATGTGGTTCAATTTCCTTTAGGAAACTGTGGAGCCATAACAAATATTTGTGCTTGCTTTGTTTCTTTAATAAAGGAGCTTTGAATTCTTTTCAGTGTATAAATTGATTAGTGAAGCCTGTCATTTGAAATAAAAAAAGGTGTAAATTTGAGTGTTTTTTTTCCTTTAATATGATGCCGTCTTGTTTTGTAATTGGTTGGTACCTCTGCTGTTAATTTTTTTCCCCTCTGCACGGGATCCTGTTAAAACATGCTTCTTTTTAGTAGTTTGTTGTATTTCAGCTTGCCTGTTTTTGCATTACTTGCATTAACAGTGAGCAGAGCTTTTTAATTTTTTACATATAAATCCCCAGGCAGGAAAAAGTCTCACAAGCACTTTTATTTAAAATGCATAATTTCATTACAGCTATACATTTTTTTTCATGCATGTTCCAAACTGACAGTAGGAAAGTTCAGCTGCAACAAGCAAAAGGTGACATTTGGGAATCATGATATAAATATAATCCAAATAAGCATCTATGTTATCTTACAGCAAGCAACTTAGAAGTATACCTTATTCCAAACTTAGTAAAAACAAAACCTAGGAATGACCTCAGTCATTACTGCGTCTGTTCAATATCATCTATAGTTTCTGGTAGACACCTCTTGCGCGTCTCTGACAGTGTCCTTGCCACCACTCCTCCTACTACAGCTGCAGAGCACAAGACCATCTGCGGCAGTTCCTTCCAGATCTCATCCAGTAAGAGGATCAGAGGAGCCACAGCTACACCAAACCGACCCATGAAAGAGTTGTAACCCATTCCATTTTGCCTTGAAGACATGAAAACCACTTCAGAGGAGACTCGCTTTAGGGTTTTGCAATAGTAATTTTTTTGCAAAAAAAAAAAGCCTTGAAATGTTTTTTTTGTACTGTACAATTCATGCATCAAAAATTTTGAAGGGTAGGAGATTGGCATGCATCATTACCTTATTACAGTAGGATACAGTTCAGAGCTGTACAGCACGACAGTTGCAAAGGATGCTGAAGAAAACGCCTTTCCAATGACTGCAACAACTGTTCTGGTGACAGTCATATCTGAAAGGAAAATTATGAAGTGAAAACTTCCTTTTTTTTCTAATCACATGTAGTGACTTGATTTTAACTGAAACTGACAGACGTGAGTCTAAAGGTTATTTGATCTCTACCTTTTGGGATGGCAGTGCTGATTCCAAGACTGAGTCCAGCCAACAGCAGAGCTCCTGCCTGAGTGGTCCGCCTGCCGATCCTATCCAGTAAAAAGTAAATTGACACTTTGGCGGGGACCTCAACTAAAGCATAGGTGAACTGCGTGAGGTGGATATTGAGCCCAAATCCTGCGATGTTGAAGCTGATGCCATAAAATGTGGCAGCCACACAAAACCTATGGACAGAAAATATGTTGAAATTCCAACTTTTTCATCTAAATCTAGCTAAGAAAAGACTATAGCTTACAACCTATACAATGTGTTTGGGTATACAGACCATAATATACCAGTACGCAAGGCCAATTTCCTCATCTTAGGTGTTCGTATCAAGTCAAGGTAGGAATAAGTACGGTCTGTCTTTTCTGTCACAACAATAGTAGATAATGTCTGGAAAATTGCAAAGCAGCACCATTCTTGAACCCATATTTAGAAAATCAGAATATGTATAAATCAAGAATTGATTTTTGTTCTATTGACTTAATCATCTGGGATTCACCAACCTCTCTTTTAAGTGTGTCAGTCAGCTCTTCTGTTCCATTCATTTTGGCACATTTCTTCAGATACATTTGAGCCTGTTCCAGCTTTCCATTAGCAATGAGCCACCTAGCTGACTCTGGCATCCATCTGATAACAAGAACAGAGATGGTTTAGATTTTTCTTTGTCATGGATGATTCACTGTGAGGACATTTTAACTTTGTAAGCACACATCAATAAGAAAAAGCGTTTTAAATATTTTTTAGTCTGTCTTGAAAATAAAATAGAAAAAGGATTTGTGAATTGAAAATGGGATTATATGGAAAAAACAAAGCTTTGTTAAAGGGAATTTATATTTTGTATTTTTTTTATTTAAATGTAACTAGAAATCATAGGTAATCAAATAAATACAGTACAATAAAGCAATAGAGACCAATGTCTGTAGTGGTTTTGTAGCAATTGTAAGGTTCCTGTTGAATTTGATCATCTCAACTTTTGAGTCACCTCCAGGTGATGATGGCCAGAGTTAAAGGTGATGTAACGGCCACGATCAGCCACCGCCAGTCAGTTACAAAATAGCCAATGGCTGCAAATACTGTGTTCCCAAATGTCCATGATAGGCTATCCATCACTCCCACCATTTTACGATGCTCAATGTCCACCCACTCCACACCTGCAAGAAAGAAAGCAAGCCCTCACTGCTGTGTGGTCAAAAAAGAGAGAAAGCCTTCTGTGTAACAGCCTCAAACGTGCTAGATTCTGTGAAGCTAGGATATGTTTTGATACGGAACAGAAATGAATTACTGAGCACTGTTGAGACGATGACGATCCCAGTGATGCAAAACCCAGTGAAAAACCTCAGCACTGCGAACATGACGTAGGTGGTAGAAAATGCACTTGCAATAGCAAAGAGCATTCCAGACACGTATGAGACCAGCAGCATGATCTTTCGACCAAACCTGTAATGAGTCACGACCACCAGCTTTGATTCCATTAAAATGTTGGAAAAAAAGTTAATTGAAATTTTTAGTTAAATGCCTAATAGGTAGTGATACCTGTCACTGAGACTTCCAAAAGTCATTGCTCCAAACATAACTCCAACAAAGAAGATTGTAGCAGTTGCTTTGTTTTTTCCTCGTCTGTCACACACCAGGTCCCACTAATGCAAACATGTAAGAAAAAAAAAGGTTATATTAAGGTGAAAAGTTTAGTCACTGTTTCTGGTAAGGTGTTTGTGACAGTAAAGCACATTTATATTTACAGCAGGATCACCTGTGAAGTTATAGTAGACTTGAAGGTTGTGTTTTCATACACCCATCCATTCTGACATGGCTCAGTGGGAATTTCAGTAATGTTAGTGGAGTTCAACAGCAGATGATACTGAGGATCCACAAACATTTGACAAGAACTCGGAGTCCCATCCTGTTGGATAGGAACACTAACGATAAGCTTCTGTGCATGAGATAAATTCATAAAAATACCTCCATCATCCAGAGAGCTGATATCACAGCGGTGAGCAGGAACAGCCGCTATGAAGTTGTTGAGCATGAAGTGGCAGGGCAGCGTAATGCGGCCAAGAAAGCTGATCGCAATGATCATGATCTGGAACCTTCCAAACCCGTTGATATCAGCAAGAACATTCTCAAACTTCATTGTGGCCTCCTATTACGAATTATGTCTTCATTTGAAATGAACAGTTAAATAAAACATCTCCTCTCGTGTCCCTGTCAGTGTACTAAGAAGCAGTGAAATTTTGGATCTGCCTAGATAAGTCAACCTTTGGTGTTTTACTGTTTCACTGATTACAGATGCAATGAGTCAATATTTTACTTCATTTAACCACTAAAATAACATTTGTGTAACTATGTAAGACTTCACATACAGGAGGATTTAAGTAAAAGTAACATATCTATCAGTTATCTTTTTTTGGCAAATAATCTGATTTCTGTTTTGTTTTTGGATGAATATGTAAAATGTCGTACGTCAGACCACCCATGAATTTCTCTCTGTAGTTGACTTTTGCACTTTTACTAAGGTAAAAATGAGCCCTGTTCACTTTTCCTTTGGGCAATTAATATTTTACCTCATGGAAAAACGTGTGTTTGAGATTCTCTAACAGATTAAACATGGTAACTTTTTGCCTGCCAAAGAACATAAATGATTTGACACTCAGACCTCACAATTAGTAACCGATATCAGCTGATGTTTAACATCACAGACACCGGCAGCAGCACCAAAGCAGAGCCAAATAAAATAATTGTTTTGATGAGCTCATGTTAGGTTGAAAGACGTGTTCAGCAGGCTGTGTAAGGTAGCCTTGAGTTGTAATGTCTCACATGCATGACGATAACACAGTTAACTACTGTGTTAAACTGCACCCTCCAACAAGAGTTTGACAAGTTCCAAATGTCAGCATGTGGAAACCTGTTGTTTGCTCGGATACTGGGTGAAATAAGCTGTTTAGTCATCAGAGCTTGTGCATGTTGTTTTGTGTGTGCGTTTTTCCTTTGAGGCCCCCCATTCATGTTCTTAAATAGGTACTTACTAGTCAACAGGCACACAAATGCTAATAATCTTCCTTCCTAGGAAAACCATAAGGAGACATTTAGCATGTCCTATGAAGTGATCAAATATGGTTCTTAACCCTGTGATTGATTAAAAGAATGTTAAGTGTATAGTGACATGATAGTGACATGATAGTGACATGATCTATACATACATCTATACATACATCTTAACAGACAAATGGGCTCACTTGAGTGAGCAGTGTGATGTAGAAATAACAATTATGTTGAATAATTTAAAATGAGAATACTTTATCATGCCTTCCTCATTTTGGTCAAGTCCTACACCTCCTCTCTAAAATCAATACACACCAGTGTAAAATAATTATTTTTTGGCCACTAAACACCATGTTTTTAGTTCTTGAACTGGTTGACTGACTTTGCCTGAGCTCCACTCTTAGGTTATTCCATGGCTTGACCCCATACAAAAACTTTTCAAAGTTGTTCGTATCTTTAACATTTTGAATTTATGTTCCCCTTTTTATTGATTCCCTCCTGATTCCTGAATAAGCTTTAAATATTTCTGGTAATGGTCTGTTTGTTGCCTTATGCATGATGACTGCTGTTTGTTAAGATACAATATCAGTGAATTATTTATGTGGAATGTTCTTCTGTAGAAGTTCAATTCCACAATACACTTTTGTAATATGACAAAAAGAAGAAAAGTTTGGTTTATATGCTTTGAATTACCTCCATGAATCACCATTTTAACATGATGGAGAGGTTTGAGTAACTCAAATAACTCTGTCACCTGCAGGCTACTTAAACTTGACACATGCCACCTGTTGCTGTCACTTTCAACCTGCCTTATATATATTCTTTTATAATATATTGTATATTGTTCAGCCCTTTGGTCAACAGTGTTGTGTTTAAAGTGCTTTGTAAATAAATTGGATTGATTAGAAATACTTGCCTGGCAGGAGAGATACCGAGCATGGCTCGGCCATTGCACGCCGGCTGTACTGACCCTTGCGAATTTCTCAAATGTGGGAATCTTGACTGCATAATTTCTGCTAGTGGGGGACTGCATTTGTGCTCTCCCCTGATTTTAATTTTAGGGGCAGTGGTAGCCTTGTGGTTACAGAGGTGGGCTTGGGTCTGGAGAACCTGGGTTCAAGTCCCTGGGCTGGCAACGAAGGTAAAACCACTGTGGGCCCCTTAACCCTCAACTGCTCTCCGGATGCTGGAATCTGGCAGCCCACTGCTCCTAGCAACTAGGATGGGATAAATGCAGTAAAAGAATTTCCCAGAATTTCCAAGGATTATAAAGTTAGGCACATTTACACTCCTGGGGATTTCACCTCACTTGTAAGTGAAAGCTGGTGCAGTTCCCTCGTATTGTGAAATGAAACGAGCCAAACAATGAACCAAACAGTGGATGTGAAGTAGAGCAGGTTACAGTGAAACATGCTAGCTCTATGTCTCGCCTACTGGGCAGCTTCTTGTGAAGTGTTTTAGGTTTGAACACCAAAATAAGAGCAGTACCACCATGACTATAAACTTGGTGTTGCTTCATTGTGTACTTACAGTTAATGAGCTGGTACTCTGAGTTCTTATGCTACAGAAATCATTACTGGATTCAAAGATGCTTCCATTTTCCCAGTCCATCTGTGTTTAGCCTGTTCAAAATTATTTAGAGAATTGTATTTGTCTTAATAACAAATAATGACCTCTCACAGATAGCTGTTATACAGTGGTGGACTGTTGGTTCAAACATTTATTGGGGTTCGCATAATGTTGTTAAAAACAACAAACAAAAAATAACAATTACAAATTCTGAAATCAATAATTATAGCATCTCTTTGGAGTCAAATACAAATACATTTTCCCATCAGCATTTAAAGCCACAGCACGATGGATGTAACGCTGCGATTTCTGTTTTAGGGATGCATTATTTTACACATTAGGTCTTTCTGCTAATTCTGAGGGTTCTGAATACATCTTTAGGCTGCAGTGAAGCAGCTACAATGTGGCATTTACACAACAGAGTTGGACTGGATCACAGTTATGATAATACTGGATTGTTTAAAGTCATGCATATAATTAATTTCCTACATTTATATGTGAAGTATCCCTTTATCTCCTGAATTTGCACACATCTGGGGATATCGGGATCATTTTATTGTCTTTTTACTCCTGCACCCAAGCCTTTTTTTTTTTTTGTCACTGAAGCTCTTTTGTTTGCAATGAGAATAACTCTTGTGGAGCAGATTTCTCATCAGATGTGGGGACTGATCGTCTTCTGCAAAACAAAGCAAAATACAAATAATTTTTTTTTTATTTTTCTTTCCCTTAGAATGTTTGGACATACTTAAAAATAAATCGTGATACTGTACCTTGTCTGTTCCACGTCCTCAATGGTCTCTGGCAGACGGACGTTTCTCGTCTCAGGAAGAAAAAAAGCTGAAAGCCCTGCAATTAAAGCCACCAGGGAGAAAAGAATACTTGGCAGGTGGAGCCAAACCTCTTCAAGCATCATCATCACAGGGGATATAGACACGCCTATTCGGGCCATGAAGGAGCTGTAACCTAAGCCATTTTGCCTGTGAAAAGAATACAACAGTTTGTTGCTACAGTTTCATCATGCCTGCAAAATATGTTTGCATTCATCCAAATATTTTTGCAAACCTTCCTGTTTTGGTTAAATGGATAATGTTTTAAAAGTGCAAATTATTGGGGCTGTATGTGTTTTCTGACCTCATGACTGTGGGGTAAAGTTCTGTTGTGTACAGAAATACAGTTGTAAAAGCTGCCTCTGCAAACATCTTGCCCAAAGCTCCCACAGTGGTCCTTGCTGTCCACTTATCTAGGAGAATAAAGTTTTTATTAGCTGTTTCAGATTTGATTGTTTAAGTTTGAACCTTAAACTTGAATTGATAAGGAAATTATGACAATTCATTTCTATGTATGTTTTTTGTTTGTTTTTCAGCACTTGATTTTGCATTGAGTCTATGAGGTTATTGTTGCAATAAGCTGAAAGAAACATAGACTTGAACTGATTATTTACCTTGAGGGATAAACATGTTGCAAAAAATACACAGCCCGGTCAGAAAAAGAGCTCCAACCTGAGTCAACCTTCGGCCTATTTTGTTTAAAAAGAAAATGATGAAGGCTTTTGCTGGAAATTCTATTACACCGTAGATGAACTGTGTGAGATAAATATTCACTCCAAATCCAGTTACATTCAAGCTGATTCCATAATAGGTACAGGCCACTCCAAACCTATGGAAAGGATAAGAGAAAATGACTTGTTACAAAAACTGAAGTGTATAAATATGCTAGTTTCTGCAGTTGTGTAACCATAGTAACAGTACCTGCCTTGTGTTACATAATACTGCTGACACTGTTCCCTGTCTGGGTGTAGTGGTGCATTTAAAAAGATTAAAAATTGGTCTTGCCTTACTAGGGTAAATCAAGGCACTGGAAAAAAGCATTTCACAACACAAAGCATTTCCTGTTTTGATGGTTTCCACCAGATACCATGTACCTCGGCCCCAATTATTTTCACCATCAACAATGAGGTGCTTTGTGCCTGTCACATAAGATTTTTTTTTTCGTTTTATTTGGGTGAGAACACAGATCTAAAAACTTTATAAATGTGCTTAATTTAATTAGGTTGAGCCTACTTGGGAATATACTCCAACAGCCTTGGTATTGAGGTCAGTGAGCACCATTAATTTACCCAGACAACAGCCTTACATCAGGAAGTTGTAGTAAAAAGTAAGTTGTGCTAGTAGTGTTTAAACATGAGCTAGGACATCCGTTATCTTTACTGCTTTTTCCATTAAGGATCATGGGGAAGCTGGAGCTGAACCCAGCATTTAGCAGGTGAGAGGCAGGGTACACCCTGGACAGGTCACTAGTATATCGCAGGGGCAACACAGATAGACAAATAGCCATTCACCCTCACACTCTTTCCAAAGCAGAATTTAGAGTGACCGGCGAACATACATGTGTTTGGATGGTGGGAGGAAACTGGAGTACCCAGAGAGAACCCACACATACACAGGGGAAACATGCAAACTCCACATGCAACCTTGCCCCAGCCGGGGCTCGAACCAGCAACCCTCTTGCTGTGACCAAACCACCGTGCAGCCCGAGCTAGGACATGTTTTGGATTTATGTAGCAGAAGTGATGGGTAGTAACGTGTTACTGTAACGCCGTTATTTTGTCAATAACTAATATTCTAATGCATTACTCTTTAAATGAAGTAACGGAGTTACCATTACTATAGTGTTACTCTGTTACTAGGACAGAGTAACACTAGGAGCTAGGACATGCCCAGCTCAGTTCGTTAAATTAGCTTTTAGTGTAAACACACTATAAGAAAAATAATTGTCCCAGTTGCCATCCACAGTTTTTAAGAGTTGATTGCGCTCAGATTGAGCAATCCTTCATTAAACAATGGATAAAAACAAAAACCAATTATTTGCAATAGGTACAGTAGACCAACCTTGCCTTGGGATAAATGGGTATAGAAAATAAATGGATGGAATGAAGTTTAAAAAGAGTTTCAAACCAAAGCAACATATATACCACACAATTCCTGTAAAAAGAGCCAGTTTTCTCATTCTGGGCGTCCTCACAAGATCCAGATAGGAATATTTTCTGTTTTCGTCCTCTACTAGTATTACTTTGGACAAAACCTGTGGAGTAAAAACAAACGTTTGAGCACAGAGAGGAGTTTTGCTGTGTTAGAACTGTAAGAATATGTAAAATATTGTACCTCAGGCCGTAGGTCAGCCATGAATTCCTCTCTGTGGTTGACTTTTGCACAGTTACTGAGGTAAAAATGAGCACTGTCTACTTTTCCATTACTTATCAACCATCTGGCAGACTCAGGGAGCAAACTGTGAGCAAAGGTGATTTTAAAAAAGGACACATTATTAGATTTTTTTACATGAACTCACACGCCTTTCTTATTAAAACTAGAAATCATACTGCAAATGTGCACAAGTGAAATTCAAATGCTATGGTTGAAAATTTTATGATTATTTTCTCCTTACCGCCAACAGATCATAGCTACAAACAACGGGGCAGTCACAGCGGCTGTCAGGTACCTCCAGTCATTCACCAGATAAGCCACACCAGGAAGTATGGCAGTAAAGAGACTCCAATCCATGCTCATTAAAACACCCACTGAAGTACGATGCTTGATGTCCACCCATTCAACACCTGTGAGGAGCAGTGTTTTTACTATTTATTGTACCTGAGACTGAAAAACAAATTATTTTTTTTGTTTGTTTTATAAAAATTGTGTTAATAATGGGCTAATGGATTAGATTTATATAGCGCTTTTCAAGGCACCCAAAGCGCTTTACATTGTGTATCCATTATTCATTCACTCCTCACTCATACCTGGTGAGGGTAAGCTACTTGTGTAGCCACAGCTGCCCTGAGAAAGGCTGACGGAGACGTGGCAGCCAATCCGCTCCTACGGTCTCTCTGACCATCACCGACCATTCATCCACATTCATTCACTAAGTGTAGTTGAACCTTGTCCATCATTGCTGAGTTTGTATGTCCAATAAAAGGTTTCAGTTTTTATGATTAGTGCAATGCAGGGTTAAAAATAGTCTGGATAGTTTTCATTAACCACTGGGAACTGCTGGACCAACAACATGCTGGATTAATCTAACACAGTAAGATAGTTGATTATTTAATTTAAATTATGTCTTACATTAAATAAAAAGCTGGGTTAATTCTGACTAGTACAAGGCAACTAGCTCTAGTTGCATCCTGAAGAATAAAACGATACTCAACATCTAATGTTTAATCTCACCCACAGTTAGCCGATTGGTTTAGATGTCAAATTTGGGTTAAATACCAAGTTCCCTGATTTTGACAAAACAATAAGTCCATAACATGAAATATGGCTCTTGGCTTTTACTTTCCTTCAGTTTTAGTAATATTGTTTTCAGTTAAAGGGGATTGTGGCTATAAAAGGGAAGGACAGGTAGATCATGTCTGCATACAAAAATCTATTGGGAATCATGACACCCTTATTATATATTTGGGGCAGTTGGCCAAAAGCCTCCCACGCATGGGCATGCAATTGGACTATAGTACGTAGAAGATAAGTCTCTGGATGACAACATTTATGCCACACAAGTAGCAGGTACAGAAATCATTCGTTTCCATTAACCTTTATTACAGCACAAATTTGCTGTGGGACTGTTTCAATAAGCTTCTGCAATGTCACAAGGTTTATTTCCATCCAGTGTTGCTTTAGTTTTTCATCAATATCTTATATTGATGATGGGAGATTCCAATCACTTCACAAAGCTTTCTCCACTACATCCCAAAGATTCTCAATGGGGTTCAGGTCTGGATTCTGTGGTGGTCAATTCATGTGTGAAAATGATGTCTCATGCTCCCCGAACCACTCTTTTACAATTTAAGCCTGATGAATTCAGGCATTGTCATCTCGGAATGTGCCCATGCCATCAGAGAAGATGCAATAACCTGCTCATTCAGTATATTCACATAGTCAGCTGACCTCATTCTTAGGACACATAATGTTGCTGAACCTAAACCTGACCAACTACAGCGACCCCCTATCATAGCACTGTCCTCACAGTATTGAACAGTAAGCACTGAGTACGGTGGCTGCATCACTTCATCTACATATTTTCTTACCTTGATGGAACAAAGTAAATCTAAATTCATCAGACCACATTAACTTCCACTGCTGCCAAGTCCAATCTTTATGCTCCCTAGCAAACTGAAGACTTTTTCTCTGGGCAGCATCATTAATTAGTGATTTTCTTTTGGCTACACAGCTGTTCAGTCCCTTGATTTCCCTTCACATTGGTCAAATGATCTCCCTTACACTCCTAAACATAAAGTTAATTTCAGTTAAGTTCAGTGTATTACTAAAGTACATTTACTTTAGTACTATGCTAAAGAAAAATCAGAAAAAGAATCTATATCTGTGTACATTTTACTTCATGTATTTTTTTAGATGCTCTAAAACATTAAACCATTTGTTAACGATCAGTCATAAAGAATATAACAGCTAGTGGTTTGGCACCCAGGGCTCACAACTAATTAAAATCAACCAAATCTTAATATTACTAATATTTATCAGTACCATCAAAGCAGAGCCAAATCAACTCAACGTTGCAGTGAGTTAGTGATTGAGTTAACCTATCTTAAACTACTGAGTTAAACTGCACCATTCTTTCAAATGCCTTAAACTTATCACTGATAAACACATGATATGATGGTATTCTGAATGTGGAGGCAAATTTTTAGTATTAGCTGCAGAAACTGTTCTGCTTTCTCAATAAACTGCATTTGTTTTAGCATTTTGTACAAACAGCTTTAGGTATGAATTAATGTCCTAATTAAATTTTTTGGTATATTTTCATTTTAACCCATTAAGGCCCGGCACATGAAAAAATGGTAAGAAAAGTCCATTTTTTTAAATATGAGGTCTTTTTTTGGCTCTTTAACAGAATGTAACAAAAAAATTTTTTGGGGTGGGATATCTACCATTTATTACCATGTGATATATTAAAAATATTATAATATGGTTTTCTGCTTCTGGGTATCTGTTAGGACACAGAAGACGAGTATCAGATTGTGTTCAACAGGATTTTGAGCAAAGTTTATACCATAAATTGAAGCAAAATGTCTCAGAAACTGTATGTAACAAATATGTCACGCCAGGCTCTTAAGGGTTAAAAAGTACTGTATATATCGATTTAAATAACTAATATTCCCAAGTTTATTATGAGGAGTAAACTAATATTCACATATTCATATATTAGTGAACCAACATTTGTTTTTTGTGTACTGCGTTATTAAACTATAATAGAGCACTCACAAAGGACAATGCTGACAATACTTATTCCAGAAATTCCAAGTCCTGTTAAAAACCTCATGGCAGCAAACATGGGAAAATTGTTTGAGAAAACACTTGCAAATGCAAAGAGGGTAGTTGCTATATAGGATACCAGAAGTGTTCTTCTGCGACCAAACCTGTAAAAACAGAAATAACCATAGATAAATCTACAGAGCAAATCATATAAAAACACAAAAAATAATAAAATAAAATCATCAGAAAAATCTATGTAGCATGTGATTAGAACAACATATGGGAAAACTTTGGAAATAAAATCAGTAAGTGGAGAATTTCTTATCATGTGATTGTTTTTCTTTTAAACAAAACAATATACATTTAATTTATACGTCTGATTTAAAAATAGTTGTTTTAAATTTAAATCTCATAATTTTTCAAAGCAATTGATAGAATATTTTTCCATTTAATTTAATTTTAGAGGCAAAGACCTGTCACTAAGATAACCAAATACTGCAGCTCCAGCCATGACCCCCATGAAAAAG
The DNA here is from genome assembly GCF_017639745.1 of Melanotaenia boesemani. NCBI lineage: Eukaryota > Metazoa > Chordata > Actinopteri > Atheriniformes > Melanotaeniidae > Melanotaenia > Melanotaenia boesemani. The sequence continues at coordinate 15,523,375 of NC_055685.1, forward strand.
ATGGTAGCTGTTGCTCTGTTCACGCTTTTGCTATCACAAACCAGATCCCACTACAAAGAAAACACAGACAACAGAAGAGAAACAGGTAAAGCTGTTGACCCAGGACCATATTAATCTTAGTACCCAGAAAACTCACCTCTGTGGCCAGCGTGGATTTGAAGGTGGTGTTGTCATACACCCAGCCTCTCTGGCATGGAACTGTGGGTAAGTCAGTAATGTTAGTAGAGTTCAGCAGCAGGTGATATTGAGGCTTTGCAAACATCTGGCAGGAATTCGGACTCCCATCATCTTGAACAGGGATACTAACGATGAGCTTCTCTTCCAAAGATAAATTCTTAAAAATTTCTCCATCATCCAGAGAGCTGATGTTGCAGTGGTGAGGGGGAATAGCCGCAATGAAATTATTCAGTAGGAAGTGAAATGGCAAGGTCATACGAGGAATAACAAGCAAAAGTATAGTTCTTATTTGGAATCTACCAAAGCCATTGACTTCTGCCAGCACATTATCAAACTTCATCTTGCTTATAATTCATGCAACAGTTGAGAGCAGCAAAAACAGCCAAAAGCAGGAAAGAAACTGAGCAAAAAAAGCCTTTTTCTTGGGATTATAAGCTGTTGGTTAATGGTCAGCAACTGTAAAGTGACATGTTGCTGACAGACAAATGTACTCCCTCAAGTGTGTGAAAGGAGTCCATCAAGTAACTTTTTTTTTTCAATAAATAACTTTGAATAAAGGGTGGCACAATGATCCTATGGTGAGCATTGTTGTCTCACAGGAAGATGGCTTCTGCTCCATCTAAGCATAACAAGTCAGCTTAATATTTGCTTAAAGTAAAGGAAAGAAAAAAATAATAATTTTCAATAGTTTAAAATTTTAATGCGAAAAGTTTATCATGCAGTTTTTTCTTACTTTAGTTCAAATCTACAGATCTAGTCAAACGTTAACATACACCATCTTGAACAATAATACCATGGCCGTTTTAGGTTTTTGATGATTTCCTGGAACAGTTTGTCTGTAGGACATCTGTTGTATGATGGTACTAACAATGTGGTGCACGTTTTGAATTAAGGTTTTCTGATATGGACTCAAGGTTATAATTATACTGTATATATATCGTATTTGGTTAATTATCCCATTATTTCAATATGGACCAAAAATCTTAGAGGAATGTTTTCCAACACATGGTCGAATCTATCTGACTTGTGAGTGTAGTATATTTAACAGAATTCACTGAGTATAACGTAACCATTCAAGTCTGATAAGTGTGTGCAAACTTCTGACTGGAACTGTAAACTTTACCACAACTGTATCTGTCCACACAAATATGTTTGTGTACTGAAAAGTCAGAAGAATATCTGTGTAACATTTGAATTAACCTAATGTCTAATTAGATATGCTACAGATGCAGGGTAATGATATAGCAGTTTTTAAGATATGTACCACTGACTACGTTTTTTTTTCCTTTTCCATACACAGAGCAAACTCTTTCCTTTTATTTTTTTATTTATTCACCAGCCAAGGAAAGCGTCAAACTGAGTGAATGATCACTGTCATTGGTTTATTTCCTAGTCACAAACATTACACAAAAATAAATTAGAACTTTTTCATGAAAAAACATTGGCAAGTAAGCAGACTAAAAGGACTGCATCTTCCAGCCTCTTCTAAGAGCATCCCTCTGGTTACTGATGTGTACATGTTCTGTTTCAATTTGTATTGAATTATATTGTAATAAAAAAATATATATTTTTCATATGCTCCTAAATATCTGCTTGATGGACTTGCACACTCAAGTTTCACCACTACTTTGGTGGTGGTGCAGTGTTCTAATATCAGATTGAAATTTTGTGTATTAAAATAGCCTTTTTGTTTCATTTTTAGAATTTTGTAACTTCACACTAATTATTTTACACTTTCATATATGTTGCACTAACTTCTTCTTATTGACATCCACATGTGAACAATGTTTTTATCAGATTGATCTGATTGTTAATGTACATTTCCACAGTATGTTGTTTTTCAGTTATTGTACAAGCACTGTGTGAGAACCAGAGATGGAGCAGGTGGCAGAAATACATGTACTCTCCATCCATTTTTTTCATCAACTCTTCATTCTTTACAGTTTGCTAGTTATCCCTCAACAAACAACTGATAATGAAATGTACACTTATCATGACAGAACAGTAAGAACATACTACCAGGAGCTGCTCCCTTCCAGTGAAACCAGACATTATGTTTTACCACAGACCAACATATTTTGGGTTCATGTTTTTATTGGGAATTTTAACAGTGATAATATTTGAAAGCAGGTGAGATGAATTGTTACTGAATCTCCTTCTTCTTTGTATGTTTCCTACAACATAAAGTCATTTCATCAGTCACTAATGCATGGCTCACTTCAAGGAAAAACGTGCAACACTAGCTTTATTTTTTTAATGAGCAAATGATTGAAACATGTCAAATACTGAGTTATAATATTATGTAACCCATGTAATGTTCCAGAATTATGTCACCAGACTGGATTATTCTTTAGGAAAAAACTTAGTAAGTAGCAAATAATCTACTATATATGTAATATTTGATTTCATGTCAGGCTCTTTTGAAACCTTCCTCTTTTTACCTGGGTTTCTCAATGTCTTCGATGAACTCTGGCAGTTGCATGTTTAATGTTTCAGGCAAGAGAGAAGCAACTAAACCAGCACTAACTGCAACCAAGCAGTAAGTAGCAGCAGGCAGGAGATGCCACACGTCTTCTAAAAGCATGACAAGTGGGGAAATGGACACACCCAGCCGTGCCAAGAATGAAGTGTAGCCTAGACCATTTTGTCTGAAAAGACAACAAATTAATGGAAACCTTTAGTTCAAGGTATCGTGACAGGATAGAAAGTCATTGTCTCTGGTCAGACAGTGGACAAAAGTTTTATATTGACTAACCGTACAACTGTAGGATAGAGTTCAGTTGTGTAGAGGTACATTATTGTGAACGAGGCCTCTGACATGGATTTTCCAAGAACTGCCACAATTGTTCGAATGAGCCACTTATCTGCAGAGAAAGTGTTTAGAAAGGTGAGGTGTATCACCAAAAGTCTGCAAAAATAACTAAATGAAACACAATTATATAATTTAATCTCAATAGAAACTGAAAATTACCTTGAGAAATAAAAATGTTGATGAAGAGACAGAGACCAGTGGACAGCAAGGCTCCCATCTCACAATTCCTTCTACCAAGTTTCTCCAAGGAAAAATAAACGGCTACTTTCATCGGCATTTCAATGGATGCAAATATAAACTGTGTAAGGTATGGGTTTAGACCAAACCCTGTTATATTTAGACTTATCCCGTAATATGTAAAAGCAACTCCGTACCTACAAAATGAAAATTGAAAAAAAAAAAAAAATAAATAAATAAATAAAACATAAAAAAACAAAGACATAAAAACTGTCAGTACTCACTTGAGAGTTAAGGTTGTTAAATGATAAGTATTAACTTTTTTCATGTGTGTACATTGAATACATAATGTGTGGATCAATTCTTTTGTTGTTTTCAAACTCCATTGAAAAGCTCATGATGTTTGTACATGCTCAAAGCAAATTACAAACTTAAAAAAATCTTAAGGGATAGAGTACAATACACTGGAGCTTCCCACAGAAATTAACAGAGTGTTTGCTGGCTCATATGTAGACAGAGCCACCTGGAAATAAGCCACTAATGTTGTATACAATTAACCGATTAAGATTTATGACAATGTGCACCTATGTTGACACTTTATTTATCGTGTGGGATTCTTGTGGTGATGCATGAACAACGTCTAAATGTTTTGTGTAATCTACACATGAAAACTTTAGAGGGAGCTGAGAACCTCAATCTACTAATCATTACTACATATTTACTACATAAATATAAGCAGCATCAATACTTCTTAATTTCAGCCATTGTCTCTGAAAGAAACTAAAAACACTAATTTGTTCCTTCACCCACAAATGATACTTGCCACACAATCCCTGAAGATATAGCAAGTTTTCTGATTTTTGGAGACCTGAAAAGATCTAATGCTGTGTACTTCTTATCTTCAGTGTCAGCTTCTGCAGATTCTAGTAATGTCTGTGAGAGAGCAGAAAAAATTGTCTTTCTTTTTTTTACTGTAAAGTTTATTCATGAACAGTTTTATCAATTTTACAGTAAACCTTGTACCTTTGGTGTGATGGTGGCCATACGCTTGCATTTGTTGTTTGTCTGAGCACATTTCATGATGTAATGATGAGCAGTATCAACCTTCCCTTTTGCTATGAGCCACCTTGCTGACTCTGGAAGCCACCTGAAACGATAAAACACAGACTGTCCTCTCCATTAAATGAAACTGTGGGCTGTTTGTTTGTTCAAGCCAAAACCACATTTAATAAAAACAATATTGTCCCTTCAGTGGTTGTGAAAGCATCTATATGCAAAAATGTAAAAATGGCATCCATGAGATGTAGATAGCTTGTTAAAAGAATGTATTTTAGTCATAACCAGGATTTTTCTAAGCATAATCAAATGAAGCCATTACAGACAACCAACCAGCAAGGGACTAAAGGGGTTGGTTTAAAACATGAAAAAGCTTTCGAGCACACAAATTCAGTGTGATTTGCATTAAAAAGCAACAGTTAAGATTCAGTTTGAAAAAGGTGTACTTTATACCACCAAGCAATAATGGCAAGAACCAGTGGTGACGTGACTGCCAGAATAAGCATCCTCCATTCATTTACACAGTAAGCAATTCCAACCAGAATCCAGTTCCCGATCGTCCAATCCAGGCTTATAATTACACCAGAGAAAGTCCTGCGTTCAATGCTACACCATTCAACATCTGCATATGAAAAGGTAAATAAAGTTAAACAGATTACACAATTGTAAAGAACACAGAGAAAAATGACAGAACAAATTAGCATGGGTCTCCTTACTTAAAGCAATAGAGATTATACTTATTCCTGCGAGGGACATCCCCGTAAAAAATCTCATGATGGCAAACATTACATATGATGTTGAGAAAGCACTTAAAACTGCAAATGTCAAGGACGATAGATAAGACACCAGCAGCAGTGGACGTCTCCCAAACCTGAGGAGAATCAACATGAAGTTGTCATGGTGCTCAGAATTTCAGCTTAAAAATACAATATGTTCATCCATAATTCACAAGATTGGACATGTTATTCATACCTAAAATTAATTGTTTTAAAATAATATATTTCAAATTGCTTGTGTTTTTTTTTTTTTTTTTTTTTTACACTAAACAGATTTTATTGCTATGAAAGATTTTCTTGGGGCTTTATCCAAAGAGTGACAAACATCTTGGATATATATTTAAATGGACACAAAATATTTCAAAGCAAAACTTACCTATCACTGAGAAACCCAAATAGTGGGGCTCCAATCATAACGCCAATGAAGAAAATGGTAGCTGTTGCCTTGTTCATCCCTTTTCTGCTGCACACAAGATCCCACTGCAGGGAAACAATGGATAATATGAACAATATGTCTTTTTACAGTGGCCTGTGGTAGAGGTTAAGTTCAGGGAAGTTTGAAATTTGATGTTCGAAATAATGTTTCTTACTTTTGCATATATTAAAAACTGTTTTAGCCATGAATGTTTCCATCCAGTGAGAGGTTATGTGTTAAATAGATTTTACTTACTCATCAACAAATTTTAAATAACAAAAACATTTCTCAAAAATATAATGAAGGAACTCATAGAGTTGGACATGTTAGTGGAATGACACTTACTTCTGTTACCAAAGTAGTTTTAAAGGTGCTGTTGTCATAGATCCATCCATTTTGACATTTAACTGAAAAGGCTTCCTCACTACCATTTGAACCTGACAGGTACTGATATTGTGGCGTTGTAAACATCTGACAGGAGCTCAGAGTCCCATTCCGCTCTGCCGGTATACCAACAGCCAATTTCTCATGAAGAGTTAAATTTCCAAACAAACCTCCATCCTCCAAGGCACTGATGTTGCAGTGGTGAGAGGGGACAGCGGCCATAAAGTTGTTCAGCAGGAAGTGACATGGCATAGTAATTCGCGATAACATTTGAATTAAAAACAGCCTAATTTGGAATTCTCCAAATCCATTAATTTCAGAAAGTACAGTGTCAAATTTCATTTTGCTGCTTGTCACAAGTCAACAGGAAGCTGAATGCTTTTAAAGTGAGCTGATATAAGGAGACACAGGGTCAAAAAGATACATTTACTAGCTGTGTTAATAATTACAGTTGCTTATAAAAGAGTGTTTTCAGGATTTTTATAAATGAGTTACTCTTTATCAAGCATGTACTCAGTTTGATCTTCTTTTTTTTAAATCAATTTTTATTGAGCCGTCATTACATCCCCACCTCAACCAAAAAAAAAGTCTTGAAACAGAAGCAGCAAATTTTAACAGGCTACACACACACACACACACACACACACACACACACACACACACACACACACACACACACACACACACACACACACACACACACACACACACACACTTGTACAACACAGAGATGAAAATACAATACTGTACAGTTTATGTAAAGGTTTAAAGTACATTACAACATCATATAATTTCTGCATATTTGACACAAGGCAAAATAAATATTAGTGATGTCCTAAAGGAGACCACTTGGTTAGGTTAAAACATTTCCATCTAACTGTTTTGTCGTTTAAGTTACATGATTTTGCTAAAAACATTTTAAATGGGTCCCTGAGGTTTGAATTAAATAGCTTATTTTTGACAAGTTGAGATTTCTTTAGCCAGAGCCCATGGACACCAGCCTTGTGCAGAGTCCACTAGAGTGTCTGACTCAACACATTTAAACCAGCATTGCCCAGATTCATCAAGATGGCACTGGGTTAGACACTGAATGACACTTGAGGAAAAGTGGAGGCAAACAGGATAGCTAGGCCTTGTTCCACACTGAACCATAAAGACTTTAGAAAAATCCAGCTTGTGATAAAGACATGGTTAACAGATTCATTTAATAATAATGATATTAATGGTTTTGATTTATATAGCACTTTTCAAGGTGGCACTTTTCCAAAGCACAATGAATTCGTTATTTATTAACTCCTCATTCATGCTTGGTGGTGTAGCTACGGAAACATGGCAGCCAATCCGCACCAATGGGCTCTCCCACCACCACCGAACATTCATAGACCCTGGAGGCAAAGAGGGTGAAGTGTCTTCCACAGATTGACTGGGGGAGCGGGATTTGGACCAACTTTCTGGTCATTGGACGATTTACTCTACCACCTGAGCCACTGCATAATTTAAACATTTTGAAGACTCTAAACTAACTTCTGAGTTGTTGTCCTTGCTTGTGCATGTCTTACTGGTGTTCACAGATTCACTGTGACCTGTCACCAGGTGAATATAAAGATCTGTCATTTTACGTACCGTACAGCTGAACTTCCCTGATGCTTTACAGACTTATTCACCACTTTCCTTCCTTCTTGTTAAATAGAAATGGGATAGCGTCCCATGACCCTGAAAGATGATGGATTGTGCAGACTCTGTGCAGTGCAGAATCTTCATCAAAACCTGAGTGGAGACCTTTTAAACTGTAGATTTTAGCCTTTAACCACGATATGGGACATTAACTGATTTTAAAGTTACAACTTTAACTTAAACTGTAACTTTACTTGTGTCAATTATTACAGCTCTAATACATATTGAAGATACTGTGGTATAATATGAGTTCCTGTGGATGTTTATGTTAATAAATAAAGGCTTTAATAAAACCTCCCAAACAGAAGAAAGCAGACTTTTATTGAAGCAAATCCCCACAATGACACAAGCTAAATCTGCTTGTTTAAGAAAGTGGCTGAACTGAAGGGCTGCATTAAAGGATAAATAACCTGGGAAAAACACTCATGTTTCCACTAACTGATGCAGGATACTTTCTCACTTTCTTTATTACCTCTGCAAACCACAGCATCAAACTCTGACTTAGTTCCATTTATAGGCATTATGTCAAAGAGATTAAGAGCCGTACCATTTCTGTTTACTGTATGGCTGCTCCATAATGTGTAACTTTTTCCTGAGTTTAATTAATACTCAATCACAGCCTACTTTTATATGAGAAATCCCTTATCATAAATCTTATAGTGGTTGGCCAATAACATATATAAAATTACATCTCTGTAGTCATTAGTTTTATTACTTTATTTTTCTTTAAAAACTTTATTTTAAATTAGCGGCACATTTCAGATTACTCTAAAAATACCTCCAGAGTTCAATATGTCACCTGGCCCCTGCTGCTGCTGCACCATGCTAACTGAGCTGTGTCTGGGAAAAGGGTTGAGACAGAAACACATTTGTTCTCTCACACATAAAGAAGCAAGACTGCCCTACAAGACAGCTGCTGGTAGGTAACGTGAACACCTGCTATTCACTACAAGATCTCAGATGTTTTTTGTGGTTTAGCAGTGAAGCAAGCAGGACATACATTTTGTTATCAACTGACAAGTACAAACTCTTTGTTGCATGAGGGATGATTGCTGCAAGTATTGGATGCTTGACAAGTAGTTCTGCAGTCCTTCTTAAACCTCTAAATTGTTTCATAGGATGCTATTTTAGTGAAGGAAATTAAACCACGTGTGAATGAATTACTATGGATTTCATTGCTTGTTCAGATTATGCACAATTATTGAGAAATTGACTTTACCCAGTACCATGCAAGTTATGTAGGGGGGAAATGTTCCAATCTAAAATGCTGTTTTAATGCATAGTAAACTTATTAAATTATCTGTATTTGTGTGGGCCCATTGTGATTGCAACTATACAGTCAGTTTTATTTTTTTTATTTATTGTTTAGTTGTTTTAAGGCAACTGGAGTGAGTTATAAAAATGTGGACACTGTCAAAAATGGGCATGATTCTCATTAGTGAATCTGGTTACACAGTATAATTATCTGACAACCCTGAATCGTCTAATCTGCTAGAGCTCAGTCCTCATGGGGTCATCCCTCAGAGGAAGAGTTCACTCATTTCAAGGATGCTGACTCTGTGTTTCCATGGAAATGAGTCAACATACTGAAGTTGAAACCATACTAGGAAAAAGAAACTCTGGCCTCAACAAAGTCAGATTTGATGGAGGTCAAGTGTTAAAGTGAAGTGGAACCAAGTGTGAAGAGAAACCTGGAGGGCAGAGATTTGCTTTGAATCACAGTAAGACTTTAAGAGGCACTTACCTTTTGGTAATCTTTTTAGTGACAGATTTTTGTTGCTGAGCTTTTAACAACCTTACAGCAATGTTGTGTCCAGTTACCCCAACTGCCAAATGCTGCAGGTAACAAAAGAGTGCATGGTTTCTGCATTGTCATGTGTTGTCGTTTTTGTTTTGTTTAACCTGAAAGAATATCAGCTACAAGATTTTTCTGGATCCTGCTGTCCAGTATAAATAAGTTAAAGTGTACAAAGAATATGACAGAAAGATTTGCTCTTTGCTACAATTACGCAAACAGTATAGTTAAATAATATTTTAAGTGCACACAACAGTGATCCATCTGTGCACAATGACCATGCTCATGTATTATAACTGTCTTGACACCTGCCTACAAAATCAAATTTGTTAACCACCTCAGTTCAAATGTGTTAGATGTGTAGCAACTAATAAATGCCATCATGTAAAAATAGGTGTCCTTTACATCTTCTGCAAAAATTATGAAAACCAAACAAATATCAGTACGTTTCTGCATTTTATTTCTCTCTTGTCTGGAGATCAGTTATGCTAATGTGAATGAGGCTTTGGAGCTAACTTAGTTGTCCTTCAGTTTTTAGTTTGCTAGTTTGTGCATCAACTTCTCTGTCTACAATAGAGCATGCATGTCGGGAATGCAACCTGGGTGATATAATAAACACCATATTGCCCTTAATGTGTTTATAAATGATGATGAGGATATTATGAAATGAGTTTATCATTTCATCTAGTCAACAAAGCAATGGCTGTTTTAAATTGAGTGGAGCTGTGAATGTTGATGTATGTGTGGCGAGTGATGTGTGATTTAAGCAATGAAGCTTTGAGAAAAGTTGTCAGAGTTTTAATAATAATAATAATAATAATAATAATAATAATAATCAGATATTTACCAAAAACTGTAAGATGTCTTTTTTCAAAAGGTCTCGTAATATTTGCGGCTTTAAATGTGCTTTATTTAGCTGGCGGAAGCAAAAATGGCTCTTTAGATTGCCAAGGTTGCAGCCTAGGTCCTCTGTGTCTAAATACATAGAGCATCGTAAGAATGGATAGTCACCACACACTAAATAAAATATGTCAAAATGACTATATAAAATGACAAGTCAAATGGTACACATGGTACACATTTCCATGCATCATTCCAAAGAAACTGCTGTTTGTTGAATTACAACATGTGTAAACGTTTGAGAACAACACTATGGCACCACCTTCTGGTTAACCTGGGGAATTGCTGTGTTCATGTGTAAAAATCTTTTGTTCCCCATGTTTTTATCCTCCTAAAGAACAGTGGAGAACTTTCTCCTGTCTACATTTTTATATTTGTAAAATATAAATTTTAGAAAGGAATTAAGTTTAAAGTTTAAAGTGATGTTCTAATAGCATTATTGGCTCACTTTTCTAATAAATTAACTGTTGGTGGGTTTCCACTCACAAAACAAACATTGCCCTTAAGAGGACAGCGAGAGGTAAAAATATTAATTAATCTGAAACATCAAAGCATATCTTAAATGGAAATGCTGACAGCGACTGCAGCCCTGAAACTTGTTGTGGTGACAAATCGGAGAAGTGGAGGAAAAGAAACCTTTGTGTAAACAGGAGTTCGGAAAACAGCCACCCAATTGTTTTGCTTATACTCTTGCCATGAATGCTGTTTCCCCCATGATATTACATACCATTCCATTTACAGCAATGGCAGCCCTGATGAGACTGCCAAAGCAAATCTTCAATTCCTATTGGGGATTAGAATAGTTTGGAGAATTACAGGGTTGTCATAATGTTAAAAAAAACATACTTAATGCTCTACACAAAAGTGAAAATAAGTCATATTTATTAATAATAGAACTTGAATATTTCAGCAATACTATTCTAGTATTTAAACGTAGTTTGCATTCATGTCAGTCCATGTGTAATTAACTCTATTATGTTGTGTTTTCTTATGTATGTATATATATATATATATATATATATATATGTAATGTACATTACTGAGGTCTACATTATCTGCAAAAGCTGAAATTACGTTTATTTTGTTCTTAATGAAGGTATCCTTGGTGAATCAGCACAAGAAATGGAACCAGAAGCTGAAGATCTTGAAAAAAGTGATAACTTGACCTGGTCAGGATCTGATGGTTCCCAGGAAATTTGTGCCTCTGAGTCTTTGACAGGGTCCTATAATGAAGATGATTACAGTGAAGCTGAGAACCCCTCAGCCCCTAGGTCTGGATGTGAGTCCCCAGCGTTCCTTAATTTGCATGACTGGGAATCTGTAAATACGCAAGAGTCCCCTGCAGAGCATTATGAGAGGAATGCTGCAGTTTCACACAAAGGCAAGGATGACATCTACATTTGTGAATCAAGAGAGTCCATTACAGGATCTCCTCACACCCAAACCTCACCAGCGTCACTTTCCATAGACCCAGAGCCCCCAGATTCCATGCCTCACACTGGCCACATATTGTGGCAGCATTCCCAGTCTTCCTCCTCCTCTCTTGGCTGTTCTGCAGATCTGACCCAGGCCTTGACCCTGACCACAAAACAGCCCCAGGGAACCAGTTATAGGCAGGGCCCAAGGACTGGGAACAGGAGGGTTGAATCTTCAGAGGAAGGAGGGAGTGGTGAAGCACCTCCTGCTTCTGTCTTCTTTGGAATTTCAGACGAGGGTGCTGAGCAGGCAGAGAAGTGGAACTCAGGGTCTGACACAGATCTGTGCAGACCGGACAGGCACAGGGAAAGGTACACACGTAAGTATCTAATCTTCTTTCCTCCTTCGATATTTCAGTGAAGCTAGTAGTGCATACTGCATGGCATAAAGTGAAAGCTTTTTTCCAAGCTGAAATGAGCATGTGTGATTCAGATGAGATATTATTTAATGTTTGAGACACAAATGACTCCAGATTAAAACCTTAAATATAATTTTTTTGTCTCTATTTGTTGTAGGTGATTTGTACGGATTTTGTTTATCTCATCAATAACTTGTGTGTTACACTATGGGTGCAGCTATTTTCATGCTGTAACATGGGTTCTATTTGAAGTGGATTTAGAGGCAGGATTCCCATGGCTTCATTAGTCAGACCAGGATAAGAATAAAATATGACCATATGATGAAGTTGGCAGAGGCAAATTTGACAGACACCAACATGTGTCTCCCTGGATTGTCACCCGATCCCTTTTTCAATCGTAAGACTGACTGCAATGGAAAGTGAGGAGCTCACTTTTCTTGCCTTACAGACCCCCCTGGGTTAGCTGTAAGTAAATATGATGCTTTTATTAGTGTGCTTGCTTCAGCAGGGGTAACTTAAAATTTCTGCTAGTCACGATTACTTTACAGAATAATACTGAAGATTAAATACTCTGTCCCCAAATTATCTCATTGTGCAATGACGTAGGAAATAATATGGATTTCTGATATCATAAGTGACTTGGAGAATTTAAAGATAAAACAATGTTTGTTCAAATAGATTTTTATATTTTCATATTCCCCTCCTTTCTCTCCTTTTCTATCCTTCCCTTTGTCTCAGGGCTCAAACACACCGAGAGCCAATCAGAGAAACGTGTGAAGGAGACCAAGTCTAAATGTAAACAAATTGCCCGACTGCTGACTGATGCACCCAACCCACAAAATAAGGGAGCCTTGCTGTTTAAAAAACGCCGCCAGAGGGTCAAGAAATACACACTTGTGAGTTACGGGACTGGTGTTGACAGCGAAGACCAAATAGAGGGACAAACTGACGAAATTAGATCAGCTGGGTATAACATTGTGCCTACAAGTGATTCAGAGCAAGAGGAGCAGTATTCTCTTTATCATCAGCAGTATAATTTAACTGTAAGTTGGGGAAGTGTTCAAAATATGGAAGCTCTACCAGAGACAAAAGGGAAGGGAGTTTTGATGTTTGCACAACGGCGCAAACGAATGGATGAACTTGTGTCAGAGCATGAAGAACTGAGGAGTAAAGGATCACCAGTGGAGGCAGTGTCAGAACCACAAAGTATAAGAGGACAGAATACCTATGACCCAAAGGAAATGCATGTGCATGCTGATGAGACCAAATACTCAGATGTAAATCTCAAGAAACATTTAGAATGCCATGATGATATTCAGCAAATGAACCACCTCTCTAACGTCCCCAAACCTTTGGTGCCGAACAGAACTGCAAAACCTTTCCAGGGATTTCAAGATGGTTCAACTCCTGCTGCCATGCCTGGGGGTGTCAGTCCAGTCCAAAAGATGAATGAATCAAGATTTAAAGTACCTGTGCCAATTAATACTAACCCAAAAGTTTGGTCTCCAACTGGAGACATCATAGCCTCAAGAGATGAGCGAATATCTGTGCCAGCCATAAAGACCGGCATCCTACCAGAGTTGAAACGGAAAACCACTAATAAACAGCCATCAACGTCGGCACGAGGCACAGATCCAAACATTCAAAACAAAGGGGAAAGGCGGTCTTATATTGAGTCAGAAGAAGACTGTTTTAGTCTGGGTGCTGAGGCCTGCAACTTCATGCAGCCCAGAACAATAAAACTCAAGAATCCTCCTCCAGTTGCCCCAAAACCCAACATCAACCCATCGTGCCCACCTTGGATGAGGACAAGTCCCTCCAGTGAACCCTATATTCCCCCTAGAAGTCCAGTCCCACAACCCTCTCACAGTCCTGTGGGGCCTCATAGTCAGCATTATTTACAGCAGCAAGATTGGGCTCAACCTCAACAGATGGCCAGCCGTTGGGCATCAGATCAAACTCAGGCAACACTTCAAACACCTGCCAATGCCTGGGTTCCGGTCAACTCCTCTTCTCAGCTTCATCTTCAGCCAACCACAAATAGCTGGAGTCAACAGCCCGCACGATCCCCTGTGAGTATGCAGGCCCGCAGTCCCTCTTACAGCCCACATTCACCCCCAAAGAACAAGTCAGACAGTGCTCCAAACTCTGTTGCTTCTTGCCCACCACAGACAGAGAAGTCATACTTAAACACATCTAAAGGCTTGCAGGCTTCTCCAAAGGGCCGAGTCTCAGACAGGAGTATTAAACAGGGTGCCGATGGTTCAGCCATGGCAGGAAAGGGCGCAGAATTGTTTGCCAAAAGACAGTCCCGTATGGAGAAGTTTGTTGTTGATGCTGAAACAGTGCAAGCTCATAAAACAAGATCCCCCTCCCCAACTTTGTCCCTTCCTAACTCTTGGAGATATTCATCCAATATTCGTGCCCCACCTCCACTGTCATATAATCCTCTTCTTGCTCCTTTCTACCCTCCATCAGCAGCCAAGCAGCCCCCTTCCACGAGCCCCAAAATCAAGCCCAACACCAAAGAGAAGCCTAAATCAGCCCCCAAGCACCTCAAAGCCTTAGATATCATGAAACATCAACCCTATCAGTTGGACTCCTCTCTTTTCAAGTATGATGCTGCCTCTGAGGCAAAAAGCCCCAGCCCTAAACCAACTCCTGTCTCAAAGTTTGAAATTACCAAAAGCCGTAAACAAAGATCTGCCTCATCTCACTCTTCACATATTACCTCTGATCTTGCTGTACATAGCAAGATAGAGACCCCCGCTAAGTCTCCTGGGCCGGTAAGTTCTCAAAATTCCTCTGTCCAAAACACGAGAGCAGCTGAGCCACTAGCTACTGACAAGCACTTGGATGAAAAGCTCGTTGCCACAACTGCAGGCAATCACATAAGCAGCAAGCAAGCACCAAGCGCCCGACCTCCCAGCACGTCCTCTCAGCATTCGTCTATTGGTGACAGCATAGCTTCAGCTTTCTCCCCTGCATCTCTTATTGCTCGAGGCGCACGCCAAATGGCTCCTCGTCCAAAATTTTCTGCTAAGAAACCAGTGGTGACAGGAAAACAGTGGAAGCCTGTTGCTATGCTTCAGTTGATCTAAGACTGTTCATGGTCATGCTTTGTTGTAGTCTGAGGCCATAATTGCACCATTACACCTGCAGCTTGGTGACTTAAATATTTTAACAAATGAAAATGTTTAGACTTTTTGCACTAAATGCAGCCTTCATCCAAAGTGATTAACAGTAAATAACTATGATAAATGTAGGTATTTAAAGATACTGATAAATAAGTTTAAACTTAAATTAATTTTAGATAAATTTTTATTAATAAACCAAACAAAGTAAACAAGTGATAACACTGACTAATTCAGCTTATTTGAATAATAAATGAATGACTTATCGCATTCTCCTTCTAAAACTTGGACATTGTGTGTAGACTTGAAAGGGAAAAGTGAGAAAAAATACTAAATAATTCTCAGGAAGTGCCTTTACATGTGCAATAATGTGTGAATAGAGGCAAATTGTGTTAATGCCTCCAGTCTTTAGTTGTTTTTGTTTTCTCTCTCCTTTGTAAGAGAGAAGATCACATGTAGCAGTAACAACCAGTGAACCCCCAAACAACACAAACAATTATAATCGCCATACTTAACCACTGTTTAAAATTCTGTTAAGTGGTATAACAATTATTCACTTCATATGTACTAAATACTTTTAATTATTAATTGTGAATGGGGGAAACATGTGTACACATTTAATTTGTGTGTGCAAACTTTTTTCAGTTCCTTCTGTCTCATTCCAGATTTTTACAGTATCACAAAAGATAAACAGATTACCATTGGGATCTTTAACCCTGACAACTAAAAGTATTATGCATCATTTTTTAATGTGTACATATCTCTCTGCAAGTATCTGTTATGAACAGTTGTTCAACTGTCAGTAAGTCATCAAACATTCTGCTTCTTTATGTTAGTTGGGAAACACCAACAGCAGAGATCTGAATGCTGACGCTGATTCACATTATAGCAACTCCAGATGAAACAAGGAAAACAACTGTCTTGTTTGTCTCTGTCTTCCTCTGTCTGACTTATCACTGTTTATTGCACTTCTTGTACTCAGCACAGTTATAACATTAAATTTCTTTTTCCTCCTACCTGTGTACTTTCTATGGGTGTTGATACTTACATGAGCTTGTCCTTCTGAGCAGCCCTCGCTTCCTCTTTTATCTCTTTCACCACCCTTTATAAAATATTCACTGATTTTTCATACACTGTCCACAATTATAAATTATTATTTTAAATTTCAATTCACGTGTGTATGTTCACCTCATTTTTTCTGACAGCACAACTTTTACTCTAAATTTGAAAAGTTTGGGACTATCTCGAGGCCTCAAGGATTTTCTGCACATTAAAATCCACTTAAAAGCAGAGTTTGCATTTAGCCGTTCTGTACCAACTTGCCAAATTCATATGAGAATATAACCCATGTTAATTATATTTTTTTCAAAAGATCACAGTGTCTGCACAACCTTAATTAGCTACAAAACAAAGAATATTTTGGAGTGATCAATCAAACAGGTAATACTCAAATATCTTTAAAAAATTAATATCTTCATTAGTAATAATTTTCTTATAATAAGATCTTGATATTTGGTACTATTTATAATCATAAAATATCAACAAGGTATTATTGAATAGCATAAGTGTTTCTTAACATAGCATCAAACTGTAAATAAAACTGTAGTCTTCTTTTATCATTTATTAATTTTCTAAGATTTTATTTAAAAAACCTTGACACTTTTTAAAAGAGAATTTTAACTACTAAGGTTTTGACTCAATTTAAAGATATTATATAATGCAAACTATAAAACCAAATTCAGTGGTTTAATTTCATAAAACAGAATAACATTTTTCTTCCATTAACATTAGTCAATGTTGGTAGAAACAACACAGGCATATATAATATAATCCAATACAACAGTACACTTACCCAAAGTTTCCGTATTTTTGCTTTTTGTTGTTATCACAACAATAATATTTCAATTTCATGTCACAGTTAATTATAATAGTATACTGGAGTTATTTGCAATTTAAAGTATCTCTAATATTTCCCTTTCTGTAATGTATGATATTGATTATGTATGATACATAACATGAACTAAAAATGCTGTGAGTTGATATCCAAGAGTTACCCACTTCTAATGATTTATTAACTAACCAGTGTCTTCAACACAATTATATTTACACGTACTGATTTCTTATACCCAACACTATTTTTTATCACAACATATACATCAGTTCCGTGCTACCATTTCAGCTGAGAACCACATATTTTTCTTTCTATTGTTACAGCATTTTGTAGTTCTTGTATCAGTGTTTTATGGTCATGTAAGGACTGTAATTGACTGAAATGTCCTTTTGTCTCCAGTAAGACTTTGCTAGTCTTGGATAAAAAAAAAAAAAACATTATTCTTACATAATTTCCATAATGCTGAATGACTGTAACAGAAGTAAACCTCTAAAAATCATTCAAAAGCACTGTAACAATCTAGATGTTCAAAGTGACCCACATGCAAACTCTATTTTTAGCTGGTTTTTCAGGGAGAGAAAATAGAAAAACAGTTTCAAGCACATTTTTATGGTTACCTTTTAGATAATATTCTCTCTGTGATCTGGCAGCAGGTAAGTTGTGAAATTGTTTTAATGTCCCAGATTTTACCACAGGTCATATGATGGATCATATCAATATTTTCATTAAGGTATTTTAGTGGGATTGAAATGAAAACTCATTTCTGAAAATGGTTGACTGGTATGATCTCAAATCTGTTGTAGGACAAAGAATTGTAACAAAGTTTATTGACTTCATAATGTCATCGCTATAAAAACCTCTCACCCCAAAAGAAATAATATAATCTTTCAAGACTAAAAAATAATCTGTTATTTTAAGTAAAAAGAGAGACAAAAAAATGGTTTTATTATTTTTTTATTAGTTAACTATACAATTATTAGTTGTTGAAGTTTTCATGAAACTAGAGGATGGCACCAAAGTGTAGAAAGCTTCTGCAGAACCAGTAAACAAATATAAGTTTTTCTTTCAGGGCTTTGGCAGGAGTCGATCCCTCAGCCTGCCCCAGCGACTGAATTCAGTGTCGTCTGCTGAACTTCTGTCACCTGTAAGCACACCTGGAATCCAGCGATATTTTTTGTCTACACAGAGGCAAACATCCATTCAAGAGAAAGTCCCCAAGCCGCCGACACCATGGGAGGCAGCTTCAAGAAGCCCCATCGGCTCAGTGGAAGACGCCTTCATGTTTCAGAGTCTCCCCTCATCTGTCGCTTCTAATGTTAAAGCTGCAGCGCAGCTCAAATCTCTGCCAGAGCCTCCAGATGAATGGAAGCACAGGGTGTCTCTTGATACTGCAGCTCTCAGTAAGGGTCATCATTATCATGCTGCCCCAGCTTCTCAGGCACTGTCCATGAGCAGGACATTTCCAACTAAAAAACCAGTTGGCCCTCCCTTCAGGCCCGCTCGACCCCTGAGAGATGCAAGTGGAGCCAGCACTGGATACATAACACAAGGCCCTGGTCCAACAAAATATTCTCACTTGTATACTGCAGTCCAAAGAAGTTAACTACATTTAGATGAAGTCAGGCATTCATCAGATAAAAGAGAGATGCTAAATTATATTAACATTAATGGTTTGTGCTTTAGATTGTCACAGGCAAAGTGTGTTCAATATATTATAAAAAAATGGCGTATTTACTTTATGTTGCATTAAAAAGTTAAATGTACTTAAGTTTTACTGAAAAGTCTCAAAATTTTAGACAACAGTTGTTAACTGTTGGTGGTAGAGATGTTTGTAATATGAATGGCTGCTTGGTTTGATGAAAGCTGTGAGCTACTTTCCCCACTTTGATGGGTTATTTTATTCTAGAGTAGAAGCAGGACATCGCAGACAGTTTAATACAGTTTGTTTCTATTACATGTGTGTAGAAGGTAGAAAGAATGTGCAGAAAGGAAAAATATTCAAATAACTGAGAAGTGATGTTGACTAAATAATGATGGGCAGGTCACTTTATTTCACTTATCTTAAGATTTTAGAAGTGGTTGTGTCTTAATTATGTCTTCAGGATAATGTAAAGCATGTTATTTTACTTTTAAACATTTTTCGCACCAATAACCATTGTACTTGTCAATCAACCTGTAATAATCAGAGTGTAACTGATGAGTATAAAAACAGCATTACTTGCACCTCACTTTTTATTGACATCATTTTCTAAATTACTTCAAGAATTTTTATCTATATTATGGTCTGACATATACACTGATGCCATTCTGTAATATTCTGTAATATTACCCAATAATATTAGATACAGATAGTTAACTCTCCACTGGGCTTCAGTATGAATTTGTCTTTCACTCATTGTGATCATAGAAAACACACAATTTTATTCATTTATGGCATTTGCTATTGGCTGCAACATATTTCTTCATTCATGCTTCATTATAATGACGTTATTCTAAATGAAGAACCACATGTCAGATTTTTTCATGAACATAGAGATTGTTCTAATAATCATGTATCTAAGAAGAGTGAGTACTACATGCATATATTCACCAAGTATCCCTCACTGTGTGATCTTACAGGATTGTATCTGTGTGAGTTCCTTATAAAACCACATTTATTGCCTAAAAGAATTCAAACTGAGCTTTAACCTTGCACAGATTTTATTTTTTTCACTTTTTAAACACAAACTACATAAATGTAAAGAATTGTAAATGTGTGTGGGTGTGTTTTCTCACTTTTAAAAACACAGTTTCTATCCTCCAGGTATTTTATTCTTATAAAAAGTATGCTTGATTTATTTTTCTTATATTTTTAAAAAACATACTGTGGTCATGTTACACCCTGTTATCATCTGTTTATCTTTATTTGTTCATAAGATAGTAAATTCTTAATGCTCCATGAGATTGATTTAAAAATTAACAGCTGTATTAGGGACAACCAAATCTCTTAATAAATATATTTTTTGTCACAGAGACATCACCCATTTAACCTCTTTTGCTTGTCTGTTTATCATTATCTAAAGTCAGAAAGGACACGCAGTAAGAGGAGCTCAGCTTTGCAGAGAGAAGTAAAAGCTGCAGCTGTGCATAGTATTAATGACCTCCCTAACTTGAAGCCATGGCACGTCTGAAGTTATGTCAACCACCAGGAGACCTGTTCATTTTGAAGATTCACAAAGAAGAGAAGAAAAATGTCTCAGCAGGGGGAATCCTCATCCCTCAAAACATCGATGCACAAAGAGTATGTGTATGCGCTGTCCATCGTCCCCTCTCCCTGCTATCCTTGTCCCATAGTGTCTGCAAGTGGTTTTGAGTGTTTGGCAGGTTAAATTTAGCCTATTGATGTAAGCTGCATTCCACTCACAACAGACACAGGGACACACTCACAGTTTGGCTTTAGTGTCCAGGAGTGTGAAGATCAGGAAAGATCAACCTACCTACTGTGGGTTGACCCCTGAGCCTCTGTGTCTCCTCTTCAAGGATACAAGTTGAACAGCAGGGACAACATCACAGGTATGGGCAAGCATAGTCAAAGTGTATTTTTAATTATCAGATAATTATTCTGAGGCCATGTTTGAATATTTAAGACTGCTGCTTTTTTGTCAGAAAATACATTTGACTGCATGTTACATTTACACTTTTTAAAACTAGAAGAACACTCATTTATCTTCATCTGTTTGAACTTTATTGCCTAACTTCATTGTAGTTTTGTATGGAAAATATTTTCTCAAATACCTTTCCTGATAACACAGCTCTATGCAGCATAGATGAGGTATCTAAAATTTAAATGAGTTGCCGCATCGAGGTCTCAATTTGACATCAAAGCCAGTTGTGAAATCATTTTTATTTGCACCAACTGCCAGTCTTGATATCGTGGTTTAGGACATTTGTTGGCACTCCTGGACATTTGTTGTGCCCAGACTTATGAAACAATGCATCCTTGACCTTTACACTGATGATTTATCTTGTGACAAGATTGAGGGGAGATGTCACAAAGATTAGCTCACACTCTCAAAAACTGGTGCAGCAGAGATTAAAGTTGTACTTCTGAGTCATACCATGTAACACACTGTAATCATTAATTGTGAAGTCTACAGATATAATTATTGCATGGTGAAAGTTATTATGGCAGATTTATTTGAGGGCATTGTCCAAATAATTTTTTAAACTCCAAGTAATAAAGAAATAATACTATGTACAATATTGTACAGCTATATTATGTAATGACATAATAATATTATGACACTTTAAGGCCTGAGAATGAAATGTTGAGAAAAGGACTTGAGATTTTGTTTCCTGGTTGCCATAATGTATTAAACTATGGACCAGCAACACATTACTGCCCTATTGCCTCACTGTGTTAAAATTAAAATACCCTTTTTTATGACATTTTATTTTTTTTGCCTCCAGCCGTCCAGCATTTTGCCAGTGTCACCAAAACAACAATGTCACAATTCAGTACAATGGCAGCTGGATAGAGGAAGAGATGTGCAGCAGTTATTTGCAGAGTGGTGTCAGAACTGAGGCTTGTCAGACAGAAAGAGACAAGAGAACATCCCCCCTGATCAGAGTTCAAAATGTCAGGGTTGTTCTCCAACACTCGCTGTAAATAAAGATACAGGATGATTTATAGCCAAAGATGACTAATCCTTTGTCGTCCTTTTTCTAAAGTCTATTTCTGGGTGGGTGGGAGGGGGGAGGGGAGGGGGGTTGGAAGGGCCAACTGTAAAGCCATATGGGTAACGTGAAGGTCTGTGACAGCTGGGGTCTATCTGTGCATGTGAATGAGGAAACACTATGTTCCCAAAACTAAATCTCGAACATAATTAATTTCTATATTTAATTCTGTATTTAGAGGCACATTCGATTTTATCTATGAACTTTTTCTAAACCTGTCCAGCTAACAATTTTAAAACAAAAGATATTAGCTATTAGCCTGTATCCAACATTATTTAGCTCTAGAACCCGGGCCAGGTTTACTTAGCATGATAGCATTGGTTATTTGGACAACCCCAGACCCAAAACTAAAGTCACATTTTTACACATCAGTCCCTAATTATAGCCAAAACATTTAGGGGGAAAAAATCCCACTAAGACTTTCATAGTTTAATCTGTGCTTTGGAGATACATTTTTCCATTCAAACTTTCACTCAATCAAATTATACAAATCATTAGACTGTAGAGCTGGGGACTTTGTAAGGGTTCAGTCAAGAAAAATCAGTCATTTGTCTGGTTATTTAGATACATTTTGGCATGTGTGTGTTTTTTGGAAATGTTTATGCTACATCCAATTAGTAAGGTGATACTAATGAATATCCACTTAATAGTTAAAAGTAGTTCTTTTGTTTTTGTGTTTTGTTCCCTCATCTTGACATCTCATGTTCATGTCTTTACTCTCTGTAAACCTTTTATTGTCTGGCAGGAGACATTATCATGGATCTTGGAAAGAAGCTCAGCACTCCAAAAGACATCATGTTGGAGGAATTGTCACTACTTTCCAACAGAGGCTCCCGGCTTTTCAAAATGCGCCAGAGGAGATCTGAGAAATACACCTTTGAAAGTATTCAAAATGAAGCAAATGCTCTGCTGAATGTAAGTCAGGTTGTTGGCCTTGTTCATCATTTCATGCATTTTAATGTAATTGCTCCCATTCCTGATACTTACTGTGCCGCTTTGTAAAAGTAGCATTAGTGTCTGAGCACTGTTTATTAAATAAATTTAATCAGGAAATGGGCTCTTAAGGATAAAACGGTTACAACACTTGGATGATAAGGAAGACACGCGTCACATGCCTTTTTTATCCTGTGGTTGGATCTTGTGAGGGGCTTCTCAGACACTTTGTTAAGGAGCTGCTCCCCTCTTTATCAGTACATGTTGATGTGTTGTGGTACTGTTACACTGTTTGAGTAAACGTAGCTAATTGCTTAGAAACAGACAGATATACCATCTAATCAAACATGCAAATATTAATTCAATAAAAAATTATTGTTTTCCAGAATGACGTTCTGAACCAAATGCACACTGTGGAAATTAAAGTGGAACCACCAGCTCAGGGAAACAATGCTAATGCAGATAACATTGCTTCAGGTAAGCATGCCTTTCACCTAGCCTGTTAAATCTAATATGAACCATTACAATTGGCAACATTAGTGAGTAATCATATAGTAATAATTTCATGTGCTACAATGCACCTCTGTCTGTAGACATACGGCTACAATTGAGATGTTATGCTGCACAGCAGAATATGTGCTACTGATTATGTAACTCTGATATAACAATGACAACGTGTATCAACACAACATCCACACTAGCTTAACTAATTTCCCTTGATGAAGCCATGCACAATAAGTAAATATGACTTATTACACAAACTGAGATCTGCTTAATTCTTGTTCAGTTATATAATTTTAATGGAAAACCAGCTCTGTACTCATTCTAAAATGCTTTGGTGTCATGTATCATCCTGTCTCAGCATATTATTTGATGATCACACACTCCAAATGTTCTATTTTAAGTCTTAAGATCATAATGATGGACAGTTCAGTCTGACTGTGTCAAGTGTTTTCAAAGCAAAGTATCTATTCTTAATCTGATTTGCTTTAAGCTTTCAAAGAAAAATGAAGACAAAAGCAAACAGCTGTCAGATCACTCCGTTGTAATATTAGAACAATCATCCACAGTATCGTCTCTTTTTGCTTCCTCACTGACACGACTGCAGAAAAGTCAAACAGCACAGCAATGCCCAAGTCCTACCACTCACCATGGGAGGAGGCCATCCTCCGTGACCCAGACCTTGCTGATACTGTCACACTCAAAATGCAGATACCGGACCCCCGACCTGAGCTCCCTGAATATAAATGTTTCAACCGGTGAGAAAATGACAAGTAGAGTTAAATGAGTTGGTACAGGAAGTGACTCAGCGTGACATTCATGTGTTGTTTCCAATTACAGAGTTGCTACTCCTTATGGGGGGTTTGAAAAAGCTCCCAGAGGGATCACATTTAAACTCCCTGATGTGGACCTGAATCCACCACAATACCCAGAGCTCAATGAACCAGGGACAAAACGGCCCACCTTCAACAGGACAGCCCAGGGGTGGATATCTGAGGGCACCCATCTCATCCTACCAACTGTTACTCTGGAGGCCATCAATGTCCCAGAATCGGATGACCTGTAGATGGTTTTATTGGATGGCAGCATGGTGCAGTCTGTCGTATTTAGCTCAGCTGGTGACAACAAAACAGTTAGTAGCACAGTGCAAGTCGTTTCTAATATTTAAGATTTTATCCCAGACATTAGACATTATTTATTACAGTGGAAAACAAAACATATCCAAAGTAAATCATGTAAATAGCAAATAAAATGGGCTCTTCATTCTCCTATTCCACCAATGCTAAAAGCAAAGTTGTAAATTTTGACAATGTTTGAATAAGATAAGAAAAATGTCATGTAAATAAAGGCTCAAACTTATTTATTTGTGGTACAAGAGCAAAACTGAAACATGCATGTATTGTGACCAGTTTTCAATATTTATAGTCAGTTTTATTTAGCACCAAATCATCTGTGGGCATTTTATAGAGTTTAAGACTTAAAATGTCTTTGTGTGTATCTTTGGTTGGTTCGTTTTCTTTGGTTTGTTTGTTTTTTTCTTTTCTTTTTTGTATTTGTCAGTATGTAGTGCAATAAATATATAATGGATACTAATCAGTTAGTATTGATATGTAATTTTCATGTGTCATATTAACAAGTATAAAAACCATTTGCAAGATTTCCACTAACTGGCTTGAGGCTATGTTCTATGTAAAAGCAACACATGAAGACTTTAACATGTTATAGTGAGCATTGAGGCAATAAATTAGAAACATCAAATTCATGAGTACAGATCATCTGACTGTATTATTATTATTTCATAACTGAAAAATAATTTACACTATCTGCTTTAAGAAAATTACGTCCAGTTTCAGCTATATTGTCTCAAATGGAAAAACTTTGCTTTGTCTGTTCTTTAGTCATTAGACAAAAGTTGTAACTTCCCAGTATGTCAGCACACAGCACAGAACTGTGTTTGATGATATACTGCATGTGTGTGAGAGATGTTTATGCTGAGCCTCTCAGGTCTCGAGAAAATGTGTAACAGGTGAGTCTGTCAACATGTCAAAACATAATGTAATATTTTAGGGTATAGGTAACATTTGTCATTAACTATTGATTTGTATTGGAGAGTGTTAAGTTGACATAATGCAAACCTTCAGCCGTGTATTTATTAATACTGAAGGCTCACCATGTGTTTATTATCTCTAAACCTAACCATACTTTAACTGATATCTAAACCTGATATTGTGTTATTGTAAGAACAGATGGGACTTGGTTCTCTTGTGTGACAATCCTTGCTGTAACACTACTAACAACATTTTTGTTCTTCCTTATAGCATTTTCAGGACATCCAATAGTTGTGCAATATCACGACTGTTTCATGTTATGAAAACGCTACAACTTGCAAAGAAAAATGTAGCCTTGTAAGGCTTTTGGAACTTTAGAAATACACTTATTTGTACTTAAATTTATTTACTTACTTATTCTTTCACAATTTTTACAATTTACAAAACATTTGTCATAGATTCAAATGATGCAAAATCAAGCAATATTATGAATTTGTAGCCCAAAGGGTGCAGAAATTTTACAGTTTTGGAACATTTTACAGTGAAATTGCTTTGTTTTGTGCTCTGGACCACTGTGGCTATTTCCCATGATGTTTCTGACATGAGACTGGGTTTCCAAAGAACTACATTCAGGATGCAAGAGTTCTGCTCTGCCTTTTGAAATGAGTTACCCTTCGATATTAAGTGTTGTCAACACATATTCAAAAGAGAGAGAGAGAGTGGAGGTGTTTTTACTCTTTGACAGCTGGAAAACTGAAGAAAGGCAGGGAAGAAAAAGCTCCCACGGGACTGGATTCAGGGCCACTGGGAACTTATAAAGAAGCATGGACTAAAGAATGTTCATGCCCTTCTTCACAGAGTCAAAGGGAGAAAAGTTTTTTTACCATTTAATCTTAGCTTTGTTTATTTATTTTTTTTTCTATCATGCTTCATCTTGGGACAGTCTTGTGTGTGATAAATATAAACTTACCCAAATTATATTTGAAAAAGAAAAAAAAGAACAACAGAAGAACAAAAATTACTGTAAAATGTCTTATTATGATGGCTATGCACTGAAATTTAGGGCTGCAGGAAGGCTTGATACTTCACAGATAACTGGGGAAAAAAAACAGAAAAGACATCTTTCTCCAAAAATAACCTGAAAACATGAGCATTGAGCTTGACAGCTCATCTGAAATGTGTTCAGCTGAGCTATATCTAGCAAGAGAGAAATATGAGGCATATTTTTATGTTATTTTTAAATACCAAAAACTCAGTGTCTAAAAGATATTTTAAGTTACAGCAGCATCCACATGGGAAAGAAAAGTGTAATACCACCTAGAAAGAGCCAGAAGAATGCTTCATACAGTTATACTGTAGATCAGGGGTGCCCAAGTTCAGTCCTTGAGATCTGCCATCCTGCAACTTTTAGATGCAACCCTTCTCCAACACACTTGAATCAGATGTCATCTGCATGTCATTCAGCTCTGCAGAGGCCTGGTAACGAGCCAGTCATTTGATTCAGGTGTGTTGGAGAAGGGTTGCATCTAAAAGTTGCAGGATGGTAGGACCGAATTTGGGCACCTCTGCCGTAGATCCATGTATATAGTTGTTGTTGTTGTTTGTCCTCATAAGGAAAGTGTGTGTAAACAGCTAGGATGCCCATATCATGAGTCACAGCTTGGTCTAAGGTTTTGCAAGTAATCAAATGTTATTTTGATAAAGAACTGGAGCTTAAATAAGTAAACCTAACAGTAAATAGAGGTGTTTTTTAAGTTTAGCTACAGACTGAGTTACCTTACAAACGACTGATATTAGCCAATGTAATTTTTATTCTAATTTTCACTGTAATACAACAGCCATGCTTTGGCCACAAACAAAAATACAGTACCCAACCGACCAGCAGCAACTTTTAATTGATCTACCTTTCTATTTCTATTTTTGGCTCACTTTTTAATGTTGCTTCAACTCTTTGAGGTTTGCAAACATTTTGCATGTAGCACATTCAAAGCTGTCTCCCTACTGACCTGGGACCATTATAATTTGCTTACAGAAGAAATCGATTAATAGAAAATTCTATTTCCACCATGCTCCACCTCATGCTGTCTCAGGCCCCTCAGTACCTTCAACACCACCATGTCCACCTTCAGCAGCTGGTGGAAAAACTGCAGCTGCCAAAGGTGGACAACAGCATCTATGACTGGGTCTACAACGTTTTGACTCAGTGACAGCAAACAGGGTGGGCAGCCGCACATCAAAGACCATCACACTGAGTACAGGCTCTTTGCAGGGCTGCGTCCAGAGCCCTTTGCCCTTCAGCCTGCTCACCTATGATTGCACTGTCTGATTCTGCAGTAACTCCATCTTGAAATCTGCAGATGACAAGACAGTGGTGAATCTTATTAGGACAACAGCAAGCCTGCATATATGGAAGAAGTGAAACAGCTGAATTCACAGTGCAGTTCCCACAACCTCTTCCACAAGGTGGACAAAACCAGTGAGGTTGTTATGGATTTCAGCTGAGCTGGCAAACAGGATCATGAGCCACTATTCATCAATAGGACTGCTGTGAAGAAGGTCAGCAGTGTGAAGTATCTGGGGGTTCACATTTAAGATGACTTCACTTCATTCACCACCACATCGGCAGTCCTTAAAAAAGCTCAACAGTGACTCCACTCCCTCTGCAGACTCAGGAAAACAGGCCTCCCCACCTTCCACAGGGGCACCGCTGAAAGTATCCTGACCTATGGCTTTACCGCCTGGTTCAGGTGCTGCAGTGTGAAGGACAAAAAGCAGCTCAACAGGCTGGTCAAGACAGTAAAATCATTGGTGCCCTACTCCCCTGCCTGATGGATCTATACCAGCAGCACTGCATCAGCAGAACCACCTCCATCATCAAGGACCCGCTCCACCCCTCCCACCACAACTTCTCCCACTTGCCATTGGAGACAACCTACAACAGCATCAACTGCAAGACTAGCAGGAGGCTGAATAGCTTCTTTCCCCAGGCTGTAAGATTTATTAATGGACTGCACCCCATCCCTACACACACACTCACCCTTGAAAGCAAGCCGCCTGTCAAGTTAAGAGACTGAATGAACAGGAGAAAATGGACTGTTTTATTTATCTGATTTTAACTGATTTTATTTAACTGTCTTTGACTGTTATGATTTTATTATTGTGTTTACTAAATTATTTATTTTCTATTGCAATGCTGTCACTGATGAGAAACGAAATTTTGTTCTCTTGTGTACAAAAACGAACAATGAAAATGACAATAAAGAATCCTTGAATGCTTGAATAGTTCTCTTAAACATCCACAACTTAAGCCTGAGTCAGGATTTAACCTAATCTGGCAACAGCTTGATTATTTTTCAATCATTCTGTTGTTGGGGTGTTTGGGATCATTGTCCTGTTGAGTGATCTCACATTTGACTCTGTGGTACTCAGACAGCTATGGTCACATCACTGACTGAAAGGTCTTCAGGTCCTGTGGCTGACAGATAGTGTTTATGTTAATGGGTTGTGTTTGGTTGTCACCAAACATGGTGCTTTGTATTTTGACCAAAAATCTCAACTCATCTGGTCTCATTTGTTCAAAACAACATAGTCCCATAACCTGTGCTGCCATGTTCTTTTAAAGGGTAGTGGTTTTCTGGTAACGCTCCCAAAAATGCTGCATTTGTTCAGTTTTTCCTCTAATTGTCATTAACTTGCTGAGATCTGAGATGGTATTTTGCTTTTATCTTTTATTTATTTTAATTTAAATTGTCATGAGGTTGGAAAAATTTGAAATGGAGCTGCATGGCCTGACCTGGGAGTAAATTTTCAGGGACACTGACTCCAGATCATATAAAGCTGACCTGACTTGACTTTACTCCAGATCACCAAACTTAGAAACTGTGTTCTATGTCACCAGTTGTTCATCAAGTTGTAATTTCCTAATTTTACGATTAGTTGCAATTTGTTATTACGTTCGAATGTGTAAAACCTTAGAATTGAAAGTGAGTGTACATTCTTTTTCTAAAGAATGTTGCTCGATTACCATTTTAAATTCACTGGCATAATTTTTGGTGAAAGTGTGTTTTGTTTTCATATTAAAAAAATGTTCCCTTTTTATTTTTCTAAACTCAAACCTATGTAAAAAAAAAGACAATAATTAGCATCCCTTTTGCTGACATCAGCTTACATCAGCCTCTTTTAGCCTTCCTGTCTACACTTATAACCTGCTAAGCTCTGCAGCCTTTCCCCTGCCAGGCCCTCCATCTGCCCCAGTTTTTTTTCTGCTCCCATCTTGTTTACTGCAGCACGAGTCCCACAGACAGTAGATATACATTTTTGCAACACTCCATAAAAAACAGCAAAGAATTATTTTATTTTTAAATTAAGTTTCACTTGCATCGCTGTAACAAGTCATAAAAGACCAGATAAAAACATGATATGCTTGTTAAGCTTGAGCAGGTATAAGTGGCATTTTTCCATCCAAACTCTTAAATCATAAAACATAAGGCATTCTGCTCATTTATTGGACATTTTTGTGAGAGCGTTCTCAAAAAATGGGAAGGGGTTAGTCCCCACAGTGCTGCATGATTATGAAACCAGTGCAGTCATGTGATGTCTTCTCTCATCATCATCATGACAAGTTGGAAGTCTGACCTTCCGCTTGCACGCAGTTTACCATGCAGGGACTGAAGATTACAATACAGCAGCAGTGCACTTGAGGGTACACTAGGGGCGGAGTTTGACCTCACAAGGCTCAAAACATCACTAATCCGCGTCGGACATTCTGGTACAGGCCACCATCGATCCCGCTTCTGCAAAAAAAGAAGGAATTTCCACCGAAACAACGCTTTTCACCTCGGTGTGTGTGGCATCACGCTGAGGCTCGGGCTGGCGCTGCTGTGCGTGTCGGTGGACTTGAAAATGCTGCACAGATAGTGCGGTACATGCACCCGGACATATCTGCAGTCGTTTCCATCCAGTTTTATTTTCAGGATTCTGGGAGAAGTGGAGGGATTTTGCGCGTTGGCAGCTGGACTGCCCAGCGCCTTCAGGAGACAACGATCCGCCGTCCTCTAAGGTGAGAGCAGAGCACTTGCTTTCAAGTGCATCCAAGCATGGATGCAAGTTGCGGCATATTTGTAATAGTGTGGTTGAACAGGAGCTGCTCACGTGTAGAATACATCGTGAGTCTGTTGCAAAACTGGCAGCATGTTACCTATTGGGGGAGAGCGCTCGTTTTTAGGAGATTTAAAGCAAGGATACAGATGATCGGCTCATCAAATCCTGTTCAATAAAAGATGCATGCCCTCTGCTTGAACCTGCCATCAAAGATGGTCGCTTATATTAGACCTTTATTGCAATACAGGCATCACATGGTTGGTGCAAAACACACAAGTACAGGCTGTAGATTTGAATCTGCATGTTGAAAATGTGGGAAGATATAGTGCACTCACTAAAATGACTTCAAAACTTCAATCTAAGCGTACAGACATAATTTTGCCTATGTGTGAACCTCAAGCAAATGGGTCTCATAATGTTTAAAGGTAAAAACAAATTTCTGTTATTTGATTTTGGGATAATGGCTGAGTTTAAATTTGGTTTTAAGGTAGTTCAAAGTTTAATTAATGCTACTTGAAGTAACTCAGCCAATTTATTAGGTTAATTATTTAGTATTAAATGACGTGGTCTATATGGATCAAGGCAATTTGTCTACTTTCAATTCCAAGGTTTTATCAGGGTATCATAAAACATAATCTAGGCATGTTAGGTCTTAAAATTAGGTTAGTGTAACCTCAGAGGAACAACACCTCAAAGTCAAAGTAAGTCAAAGTGCATGTGTGTTTAAAAACAAACCCAAACAAAACTAAACAATAAACCAGGTGTGAATTAAAACAATGCCAAGGAGAAAAACATCTCCTTGGCATTGTTGGCATCTGATATTAAAAAAGGCATTCTTGCTTCCCATCAATCTGTCAAGGGTTAAAAGGTCTCTACCAAACAATCTGGAGTCCACCACAAGCATATACACAAGCAGAAAATATTCAAGATGGTTACCAATTTTCAGGAGTGGAAATCACAGTAAGTTCACCCCAATGTCACACTGTGCAAAGCTTAGAGAAACAAAGTTTTGCCTCCAGAGGGTCCATAGTTGGCCCTCGAGGGCCACTGTCCTGCAGGTTTTTGATGTTTCCTGCTACAGCACACCTGAATCAGATTCATGAGTCAACATGCTTTGGCCGAACTTGACAACAAGCTGTTGAGGAGAGTTCTTTTATTTGAATCAGGACCGCATCAGGTTTGCTGAAAACCAAACAGCATATCGGTACAAACTCCTCATGCCAACTGTCTAGTACAGTGGTGGAGGGGTGATGATTTATGCTTGTTTTGGAGCCACAGGACTTATACATATTGGAGTCATTGAGTTTACCACAAGCTCCTCTGTTTACCGAAATATTTGGAGACAAATGTAATACCATCAGTCTGACAGCTAAAGCTTGCCTGAAGTTGGGTCATCCAACAAGACAATGATTCTGAGCATACCAATTAACCAGAATAAAATAAAAAGAATAAAATAATCAAGGTTTTCAAAGGTGTGATCAAAGTCCAACTCATTAAAGTGCTGTGGTATAAACGAATGAATTCTGCAAACCTCAGTCAACTGAAGAAACATTGTAAAGAATAGTGGGCAAAATTTGCTGCACAGCAATCTGAGAAACTAATGATGTCATACAGAAAAGGATTTGCTTCGAGTTTTTACTGCTAAAGGTGGTTCTACAAGCTGCTGAATTTTGGAGTGTACTTAGTTTTTCACACTGTTTCTGTGTTGTGGCTTAGTTTTTGTTGAATAAATAGTATGTTGTATTGTTGTTCATTCAAGGTTGCATTTACCTATTTTTAAGACTAGGTTTTTATTTTTTTTATTTTATTTTTTGTGATAGGATAGCCTGATGAGTAACACCTTAGAAATGATAGACCGAGCACTCTTTTTTCATCTGATGATGGTAAAAATGACACAATTATATAATAACATAAAGTAATGAAAATAATTAGTCATCTCCATGATTGTTTTGCCATTCTTAAGCAGAAAGAGATATAAAAGTTTCTTCAATTGGGAACTGAAGAGACCAGCTGCTGGGTATTTACTTGAGGAATTCTATACCAGTGTTTCTCAATCCTGGTCCTCGGGCACCACTGCCCTGCATGTTTTAGAGGTAACCATCTTTAACACACCTGACACAAATGAATGGCTTGTTAGCAGGCTTGCAAAGAACTTCACAAGCAGTTCAGTTAATTTGAATCAGGTGTGCTGGAGTTGGACAGAACTAAAACATGCAGGGCAGTGGTCCCTGAGGACCAGGATTGAGAAACACTGTTCTATACCATTCTTGTCTGATAAAAGATTGTCCAAACTCAGCTGTTTTTTTTTTGTTTTTTTTTTTTACATTTCATAACACAGCAAATGTTTTTAGTTAGTGAAAGGTCTGGACTGGTGGTGGGCCACTCCAGCACCTGGGGGTTATTCCAGAAAGCAGGTTTACTGGTTTAGCTGGCTATGTTAACCTAGACTAAATAGTAAGCTTGGGTTTTTGGTTCCAAAACGCCTAGTAAGTTAGTACTGAAACATATGGTGTTAACATAGTCTGGTGGGGAGTAGGTTTTGGTCAGTCTACGCCCAACTTATCTCCAGCGTAATCATTTAAGGGAAGGTCACTATCCATGATCAAATTTGTCAAATCCACTTTGATTCAAAGAAATAAACGTCATTTTCAATATTTTTTTATTTCAGCTTTTGTCTGGCAACTTCCTCATTTCATTCTTCATTGCCTGACAAGTGAAACACTTTGTTATGCAATGTTAGCATTCACTGACATTTTGGCCTATGTCTTCATGGATTTCATATCTTCAGTTTTAAATATTCTATTTCTAGGTCTTGGCTGCACGGTGGTGTGGTGGTTAGCACCGCAGCCTGGGGGGAGGTTCGAACCTTGAGGGCAGTGGCCTTTCTGTGTGGAGTTTGCATGTTCTCCCCATGTATGCACAGGTTCTCTCCGGGTACTCCGGCTTCCTCCCACAGTCAAAAGACATGCATGTTAGGTTAATTGATTACTCTAAATTCTCCATA
Organism: Melanotaenia boesemani; assembly: GCF_017639745.1. NCBI lineage: Eukaryota > Metazoa > Chordata > Actinopteri > Atheriniformes > Melanotaeniidae > Melanotaenia > Melanotaenia boesemani. The sequence goes on from NC_055685.1 coordinate 15,556,702, forward strand.
GGAGTGAGTGCGAGTATGAATGTCCCCCTATGTGTTGGCCCTGCAATGGACTGGTGACCTGTCCAGGGTGTACCCTGCCTCTCACCTGTTAATGCTGGGATAGGCTCCAGCTTACCCGCAACCCATAATGGACCAAGCGGTACAGAGAATGAATGTATTTCAGGTCTATCTTTGTGATCTAGCACTGTAGGTGGAGTTTATAGAGTTACTTTGCATGATGTGACCCCTCGGGATGCCCCTCATCATTGTGTGGTTCCGGTTGCTGCTCACTGCAAGCTACTCCACAGGGGTGAGGGGATGTTGCGGTCACCTCGAACCTGTCTTAGGATTAGGGTTATATAATATAATAAAATAAGACTATTAAATTTAATAATAAGATAACACGCGCCAGCTGTAGGCTGTTTGTGTTTAACATCCACTTCGGTGATTTTCGCTGGAAATCCTCCACTGAGTGATCCTAACTTTTTTTTTTTTTTTTTTTGTTGAGGTTTAATTAAAAACAGTTTAAATGTAGCTGCCCAGGTTACCTTATCCTCTTCTTGCTTTGACATATTTATTCTAGCTGCCATTCGATGTACATCAGATGTTTGAGGCTGCCCTGTGGCTGATCCTGACTATGCTTTCCACAAATCGCTGCGGGGGTGCGTGGGGTTGAAATGGATGGAGCCCATGGCCAGACCAACACACCCAGCTCCCATGTTCCAGGATGTCCAGCTGCAGCAAGTCTCCCCCTAACTCTGGAGAAGGTAGATGGCAGGATTCACTGGCATCTAACCAAATAAGTAATTTGGATTAGTGACATAATGAGTAGCATTGAGGATTAACAGAACCATCATCCAGGGACTCTTTTCTGTCATGACTGAATCCTCTGTTTATAAAGTTATGTATTGAATGTTACATCAAGTACATGTCTAAAGTGTTTTTCATTAGCTGCAGGCTCTAACTCCATATCATGGGTGAAGATTTTCAAGAAACCTGGAGGAGGCCTGAAGAAGTCCTACCAGCCTGGGAGCATGCTGTCTCTGGCACTCACAAAAGGTCTGCTGAACGAGCCTGGGCAGAATAGCTGCTTCCTCAACAGCGCTGTTCAGGTGAGAAGAGCTTCCACTTTTGATACACTTCAAATGACTGCAAAACTGTTTCAGTACACAACAAATAATCATCTTTACCTTCAGCATTTTAGCATTCATGTCTTATAAATGCAGGTTGAATCACTGATCATAAGATGTTATCATCCAAGCTTGACAGGTAGATTTTTACTATCTTCACTAGTGGCTTGTTAGTGTTTTGTGCTACTGTTGTGCATGTGTGAGGTAGTGTGAGAGTTACATGGCCTCTGCACACACCAGCAATCCAGAGTAATTAGCTGATAAATAGTAGTAGCTTAGTAAGCTTCTGCTTAGTGTTTGTGTGTTGAAATTTAGCGGGTTCGGCAGTACTTCACTGTCACATCACACAAAAGCTGAGAGGAACCGATTGATTGCCAAGAGGCCAGAATCAGCCAATCTTTGCTTGACCAGCCATGACTGCTGACCTATCAGCAAGCTCTAAGTTTATACCTATTTTGTCAAATTCACACACGTGAACAGCAGTTTAGAGGACACCAACCTTGCAGATTTTAATTCAAACAAATTAAAACTCTACCAACCTACTCATCAATTTGAAGAGATGAGAAAAGACAAAGTAACCAGAACTAAAAAAAACAATGTGTGAGATGCTTGTAAGGAAATGTCTGTTTGAAGAATCATGGAGTAATACTAATGAGGAAGTTAAACCAACAACTGTTTAGAACTTGAGAAGAACTTATTTTCACCATCTAAAACATCATAAACATAAAAAAATGTCTTAGTCATTGCTATATTGTAAATTTTTACACCTTATTACTTTTGCATAATTTTCTTACCTTCAAGGATGTCCTAGTTGCAACACGCTCCATGGTCCATGTAAAAGAAAAACAACACTGTGTCAACACAGAGCCCGTCCGTGTTATGTGGACCCAGTCCTTTTATAATTATACCATTACCTTGTAAATACTGTTTTGTCTTTGTCTTAATACCGCCACATCAAGATAGATTTCATCTATGTGCAAACTTACTTGGCAATAATGTCTGATTCTGAGTAACTGTCCCATGGAAAAGTGAAGCATTTTGAAAATGAAGAATATATTGTTCAGTCAAATTGCAATGAAATTTTCAAGGTTTTCATTGTTTTAGATGGTGGAAATTGTTCTTCTCTGCTAGCTGTTAGCTTAGCACCCCATTCAGAATATCCTCCCTGCCTCTCCAAAGTGAGAGAGACTGCTGTCTACCACAGATAAGGCTTTGACTGGTAAATATTACACACAACCCTACCTAAAGGTAATATCCTTTTAAGGTCAAACATAAATGTGAATGTAGCTAATTTTGTAAGTCCATTGCAGGTAAGACAGTGACCTCTCAACAGTGCTTCACACAACCCCACTGAAAACAAAAATAAAATAAAATAAAATGTTTGTTCCAGTTTTTAATGTTTATCCATTGTCAAACATTCACAGGTGCTTTGGCAGCTGGACATTTTCCGAAGAAGTCTGAGACAGCTCTCAGGTCACTTTTGTCTTGGTGATGCCTGCATTTTCTGTGCTTTGAAGGTACATTACACAAGACATTTCCTTAAACTAAATAAAAAAAAATCTTAATTATAGTGAATGATTTAACATTTTATGTTGTTTTTTTATGTTGTTGACTTTTTTTTTCTTTTAAATCAAATAATTACATTTCTTTTTCAGAGTATTTTCAGCCAGTTCCAGCAGAGCAGAGAGCGGGTGCTTCCCTCCGACAGCCTGCGGAACGCCCTTGCTGAAACTTTTAAGGATGAACAGCGCTTCCAACTCGGACTGATGGATGATGCTGCTGAGTGCTTTGTATGATGTAGCTTTGATGTCAAATCAAAATTAATACTCAGTGGACCTTTCCATTCTAACTGTGCATTATATAATGCATTTCTTCTGCATGTCCTCTACCTTTTACAATATAGAATAATAAAAAAGAAACAGTAACTGGATGTTACAAAGATTAACCTCTGCATGAAGGTGCATTTAGTCCATTTAAGTCTTTCTTAAGTGGGTCTAAGTATTTGAATATTTTTTAATTAATGGGAGATTTGCAGTTTCTTTAGGTCATAACATCCTTTTAGTCTTTGCATTCGTGTAGCTGTGGTTGTGTATTTGTTCTGATCTGTCTTTGTCTGCTTGTATTAAATGTTGACACTTATATTTTCTGCATACAGGAGAACATCTTGGAGCGAATTCATTTGCACATTGTTTCAGACACGCCGACTGATGCTTGCTCATCCAAATCCTGCATAACCCACCAGAAGTTTGCAATGATGCTTTATGAGCAGGTCAGTGATATTTTTAAAGCTTCTAAATGATAATGACTTGCATGATTTACACATTAAAAATGTAATACTGATTATAACTGTAAAAATGAGACACACAGCTGTTGTAACTAGATTTGTAGGTGTAAAATAATGCTTTGTTTTGCAGTTTGTGTGCCGCTGCTGTGGTGCTTCCTCAGATCCACACCCATTCACAGAGTTTGTACATTATGTCTCCACCACTGCTTTATGGTAAGTGTCCAATATACCCTTTGAAAGCACACAAAAATCAAACCAAAGAAAAGAATTTGGTTTATATCCTTACAGTCCTTTAGAAGCTACATCATAAGTATATCAATACGTAATGTCACATAAATAAACATAGAAATGTCTTTGTAACTTTTTTCAAACTTTCTTGTTAATTGTGGTTGACCATGGGCCACCTCTACATTTTACGATGTTTTTATCTCATCAAGACCTCATTTATCTTTTAGCTGCAACAGATGCCTTAAATACTCAAGGCTCTTTGTTGTGAACAACTCACAACAAGTCCTTCTATTGTATTCTAATGTTCAATCAAGTCATTCTTGCATTCAATGACAATTGGAAATCCAATTTTTAAACTTCTGACTGGAGAAAAAAATACAGTTGGATGTCCTGTGTGATTCTAAAACCTTAAACACACTATTAATAGAGCATTATTAACTTATTTCTCTAACATGTTAAGTAGATTCTGCTGATCTAAATTCTTTTATTATTAGCAAAACAAAAAGCAACTACCAAAAGGTTTTAATTATCCACTTATAAGGTACAGTGAATGCAGCACACACTGTACTAAGGTTGGGAGGAGAACATGGGAGCACTACATAAACTACTGTAGTAGCATGATGAAGAATTACTTAGTAAATTGGATATCTTTAATCCTAGAGAACCCCAAAGTGAAAGTTTTTTTTTCTGAATTTTAAGCTGGTAGTGACACCAGACATCCCATTATATGTGCAGAAACACAGAAACGCTTTTATTTTTTAATAATATGACTATTTAGATAAAGAAAATATTACATAACAATTTTCATGGATTATTTGTTGTTGAATATAAAATTGAATATCTACACAGGTGACAATGTGCAACTCTAATACAGTCCAGCAAATTTGTTCAGTCATAAGTTCTAGCTCACTAAATATTAGTTCAGTTTTTATTGATGCTGACATTGATGATGTGATATTAAACTGAATTCTGTCCAGAAGCTTTTCAGAAGTTACTTCTGATCTGTCATTCATGGATTTGTTGATCAGCCAGCAAATATTGTAATTAAGGAAAAACTGTTTAGTAGATTCTGGAGTACAGGAGGAATTTTATCTATAGAGAGCTAATTAAACGGTTCTGTTAAATATGTCCTGCATTAAAAATCTAAAAATCAATACACTTCTTGTGTCCTGCACAGCCAACAAGTGGATCGCTTGTTTGGGAAGAACGAGCGACTCAGGTCAGATATGTTTGGAGAACTTCTGCAGGCTGCAAACAGCACGGGTGACCTCCGAAGCTGCCCGGTATGGTTATACACTTACTGTCATCATTTTTACCTCTGTCAAGATTGATTGTCTGTCTGCTTGCCTGTTAGCAGTGTTACTTAAAAACCTATGGACGGATTTAGATTAAATTTTCAGGAAATGTCAGATATGGAGTAAGGAACAAGCGATTAGATTTTGGGGATGATCTGGATCTCCATCTGGATTTTAAAGGATTTATTTTACTATGGGGAGATAGGGATCATTTTGCCATTACAGCTTCTAACTCAACAAGTAATGACTAGAATCTTTGGCAAAAAAAAAATATAAGATGACATCATGGTTGACGTTAAATACACTAAAAGCTAACCCAGATTGCGGCTAGTTCAGCTTGCTGCCTTTAGAGAAAATCATAACTTTTTTTCAGTAACTTCAAGACTATAATAGCCATTTGCTTCATCTTGGGGTAAGTTTACAGGGTCAAGGATATCTAAATAATATGCCGCATTTATCCTGATGATGGAAATAGATAGTGATATTAGCTTAAAGTATACATGTAAGGGTTGACATGGGGTTTTTCTCACATGACTGAGCCTATGGTTTGGCAGAGGTCTGCATTGTCTTAGTGCTTCTAGTTTTCTACACCAAGGCAGAGGTTATGTTTTCAGCATTGTTAATTTATCTGTCTGTTATAGCACTATATCTCAAAATGTAACTGATGAAAAAATTTGATGAAATTTTCAGGAAATCTCTGAAAGGAAAAGTTATTAGATTTTGGGGGTGATTCAGGTCACCACCTGGATCCAGGATTTTTTTAAAGGGTTCTTTATAGGCACAGGGCATGCGCAATTAAACAGCTGGGAACATTGGTGAACTTTGTCCTATCCCATTCTTTTGCCCGTAAAATCAAAAGGTTGCTAAAGCATAACACCATGGGATTCTCAGCATTGATCCTCAGATTTTTCTTTTGATTTTCGTAGTTTCCTTTAAATATGCCGAAAACTTGTGTTGTGGTTGGCTGCCGCAAACATAGTTGTTCCACAGACAACAAGAGATCGTTCTTCGAACTACCAAAAAGACACAAAAGCTCAGAAAGATGCGATAACTGGCTAGCGGCTATCAAGCGTGTCAGTGCTGACGAGTACACCTTGAAGTTCTTATTTGTTAATATTCAACAATTTGTTAAATATTTAACATTAAGTTTGATATTACTGTTTAAAACTTATGGTTATTTTTGTATAAATGCCAAAAATACCACAAAGTGGCTGGTTACAGTAACTATAGCAAATGTCTGTTGGTGATTATTGTAAAGTTCTCAGTATTTCGTTTTAGCAGCTCCTTCACACTGTGATGGCGGATAGACATAAGGGCATTTGTTCAGTCCTACTAGCATCGCCTCATGTCTTTTTCTAGCCTTGACACTGAGGGGATCAATAAAACTGTATGGCATTATGGATAATTTTCTATCAAAACTTAAAGCTCTGAGAACAAGTGTCACACTTCAGCACGGACGCTTTTATGATGCGGTTTGTTTTCACCGGCAAGCTGTTCATGGTCACGTAACCACCGGTTGGGATGTAGGTTTATGCCTTCCCATGGGGAGATAGGGATAATTTTGCCATTAAAGCTTCTAACTCAAAATGCAATGCCCACAATCATTGGCAAAAAAACAAAACAAAAACAACAAAAAAAAATTCACTGGCTTGGCGGAGGCCTGTGCTCTCTGAGTGCATCTAGTCTTTTTAAATTTTTCTCAACATGTTTCTTTTTTAACAGTATGGTAGCTCAGTACTTTTTTTTGTTTTCATTTTTAGTTAAATATTCAGCTGAATTCACGCATTAGTGAAAGCTTATCCTTTACAGACAGTTCTTAATGAATAATTCATACAATTCTTTATTAGCAAGTTACTCCAGAATAACTGTGCAGAGAGCACTCTGTGCTTTCCGGTGTCACGCTGCACTTGAAGCGGCCGGAAGGAAAATTGTGCCAAACTAGTGTTGAGATATAAATAGCAGTCAGGGCTTAGCCGCTGTTTTTCTCTCATCTGTGTTTGCTACCCCTGTCTCCCTTTTTAAATTGCATCAGTTTAGTAGAGCTGAGCGCCCTGTTCCCTTAAATCCATGCTTCTTCCTGAAACTCTTCCAGCTGCAGTATTAACTTGATGATGCAGACCTGCTGGCTCTTTCCTACTATCTGGTTATCTGGTTTGATGCTGTAATAAAACCCATAATAAATACGCACAGACTGTAACTAAAGCAAATAATGAATTGTTGTATCACTGATTGACTGTTTCACTATGATTCTATTGTTTGTGCCAGTTTTGTTTTCCTATACATTTATATGAAAAAAATCTTATCTATACAGCAATAAAATGAAGGACCTTGATGTGTTCTTTCCTCATTTTTTGAAGAGTGACTGTGGGCAGAGTATCAAGATCCGCCGAGTTCTCATGAACTGTCCTGAGATTGTGACCATTGGATTTGTGTGGGATGCTGAGCAGTCTGATCTCACAGAGGATATCATCAGGTCTCTTGGCCCACGTTTGAACCTGTGTGGGGTATGAAATGAGTAGGCTGGATGACATTATTTATTGTCTGCAAGCACTAGATGACAAATGGGAATGTATTATGTCTTTGTCTTATCTTCTAGTATATAGGGTTTGCCAGATTTGCTAAGACTTGTTATAAAATTAGTTTTCAGAAATTATATTCTTTCCTATATCAGAAGATGCAGGCCTTGTGCTGTAACTGGTTATAAAACCCTGTTTGTGTAATTTTTTTCTCATAGGATTTAGCATCTGGCAGAGTATTATGTGGCAATCAGATGTGATCAAATATACTCTCTTTCAGCTTTTCAACCGAGTGACTGATGAAAATGCCAAACAGAGTGACCTACATCTGGTGGGAATGATCTGTTTTTCAAGTAAACATTACTCAGCTTTCGCCTATCACACCAAATCCTCAAAATGGATGTTTTTTGATGATGCCACTGTAAGGAGGTTAGGACAATTGCTTCTAAATCATTTTACCCCATTTCAGAAGTCTTTCGCTTCTTACTGTGAGTTATATCTTATATCACACTTTTCTTTTTACCAGATTGGGTCCAAATGGAAGGATGTCGCTTCAAAGTGTATCAGGGGACATTTCCAACCACTTTTATTATTTTACACTAATCCTGAGGGGAGTCCAATATCTAATGAAGATGCACCAAGACAAACCACCATGTGTCCTCGCTACAAAGCCCAAGTCAACGGTGACATAACCAGTAAGACAATCCCTCATTTATAAAAGTGACTGACTGTCTTTTTCTTTTAACTACATAAGCGAAAGTATTGAAGTTAATTTTGAGATAATGCACATAGTTGTAAATCATCACTTTCTGTTGATATATAACCTAAATAATAGAAGTTTTCTTCTTTGAAAGTGTAGGTGATAAAATTGTGATTGAAATGTTTTCAATGTTAAAAGTTTTTGTATTTAAGCATAAATTTGCCCTAAAACATCAAATATTTTACAATTTTTGTAAGAAATTATGAACAGTATTGTTATCTGTCAAATATCAAGAAAAAAAATCCAGTTTTAGAGATGAAAAGTATGCAAACATCACGATTAATCTGTTAGTTTAGATCGATATTAAAATCTTATGTATCTAAGTGAATGAAGGCAGAAACAAATATTTTTTGGGACTTAAGGAAATGTTTCAAGTCCACCAGTCTATAGTCCAATAGACTTGTGGACGAACTTTTCTTGGAGTATAACAGTGGTGTTGAATGACATCCATTTGTACAGAGAAACTCCACAGATGAAATATGTAATAGTTTGAAGTCACAAAGAACTCAAGGGTAACCCTTTACCACTAAAGGTATCTCATTTATTATCTCATGTTAATGAACATTGCACAATAATGCTGCACAATTTAATGTGAAACAACCCATGCAGTGATGGGAAAGGAAAATCTCCATGATGCTTAATTGTAATACACATGTGAAAATATTAGAAATCATTATCCGAAATTGTTTATTAATCCCAGAAAGAAATTTTAGCATTACAGTACTTCTTAAAACAACAACATACAGTGACAGAAAAGGAGATAGAAAATAGAGATATGAGTCCAAGTGAAATTAGAATAAGGTGCTGAAATTAAATAAAAATAAATAAAAAATAAAACTGAATCAACATAAAAAAGAGAAATAAAACAGAATATAAAAAACAAATAATACAACAAATACATTAATAAATAGATACACTTTACAATATTTACAATATTTACGAGGGTTATGGCTTAGTCTTCTGGTTCAGTCCAGAGTTAAGAAGTTTGATGGCGACAGGAAGGAATGATTTCCTGTGACGTTCTGTATTGCAGCGAGGTGAAATGAGTCTGTTGCTAAACTTGCTCTTGAGGTTGTCCAGCATGTTGTGGAGAGGGTTGGGAGGACTGTCCAGTATAGTTCTTAGCTTGGACAGCATCCTCTACTCTGACACCCCCCTCAGAGAGGCCAGCTCCACTCCAACAACATGACTGGCCATACGGATCATTATATTGAGTCTGTTGGTGTCCGCTGCCTTCAGTCTGCTGCCCCAACACACAACAGCATAAAGAAGGGCACTGGCCACCACAGACTCATAAAATATCCCGAGCATTGTCCGACAGATGTTGAAAGACCTCTGCTACCTCAGAGAATAGAAATGGCTCTAGCCCTTCTGTAGATGGCGTCAGTGTTTTTGATGAAGTCCAGTTTACTGTCATTGACCACTCCAAGGTATTTATAGTCCTCTGCAGTGTCCACATTCACACCACCGATGGAAACGGGCGTCATTGGTGGTCTTGACCTCCGCATATCTACAACTAGTTCTTTTGTTTCTGCCATGTTGAGCAGTAGATGGTTTTGCTTGCACCACGTTACAAAGTTGCCCACCACAGTTCTGTTCTTCTCCTCATCATCCTCTGTGATGCATCCAGCCACTGCAGAGTTTTCAGAAATTTTCTGAAGATGGCAGGTCACTGAGCAGTAGTTGAAGTCACTGGTGTAGAGGGTGAAGAGGAAGGGAGAGATTGCATCTCCTGCAATGCTCCAGTGTTGCTGACCACTCTGAAACAGTGCTGCAGGTGCACATACTGTGGACTGCCAATCATGTAGTCAACTATCCAGGACACAATGGGGGGTCCACCTGCATCTCTCTCATCTTCTCACCCTGTAGAACCGGCCTGATGGTGTGAATATAGACAAGCTTCAGCAGGTAGATGGTGGCGTCCTTAATCACATGCCTGGGCTGGTAGGCAAACTAGAGTGGATCCATATGTGACTGTATCATAGACCGGAACTGGTCCAGGATAAGTTTCTGACCACATCAGGGCCACAGGTTTGTAGTCTTAAGATCACTGGGTCATGGCATCTTTGGCACGGGCACAAAGCAGGATGGATTATCATTGCCTGTAATTTAAATGCTTATTGTTTTAATTTTACCTTGAGCAGTTCGTAGTGCAGAAATCTCCCCTTTGACCTCCTCAAACTTTTAAGGGGGTTCACGTAAACATTCCCTAGTAAGCCAAAGATATAATCTCTCCAGCAATTTCTGGGTCTACCCCTGGGGTCTTTTCTGGTAGAACATGCCCAAAACACCTTCTGTTGGAGGTTTCTGGAAAGCAAATTATCATGGATACCCCATGATGAAAGGTGGAGGAACCAAACACAGGACTAAGAAGCAGAGGCAGCGATAAGTAAAAATTGATGGCTTTGGTGAAATCCAACAAAAAACACTGCAGTGACAAACCAAGGAACTTAATAGTAACACAAATTGAAGCATAGCTGTGGACAAAAAAAACAAGACTAGTTGACTCAATGAGCTACGAGGACCTGACACTGAACAATGAAAACCAAGAAGCATGTATACTGGGATGGGTGATTAGTGCATGGATGGAGATGGGTGATGAGCAACAATAGGTAGTTAGTGACAAGGTGATATAAAGAGCAGAAAGTGAGTGAGAGCATCTAGGGGCAACGGCAGGTTACAAGGAAAAACAGCCTCAGATATATTAGAACACACAACATGACAAACAAAAAACAAAGCAGAGAAACATGAAACATACTAAAAGCACAAAGCTTTCAAATGAAAATCCCTAAACAAAGACTAGTCTAAAGAAACAAACCAAAAACCATGATAATGCTCAGACCACCTCAACAGACTCTTTTCAATGCAGAGGAGAACCTTCTGAATGATTTCACTCCTAACCCTATCCTACATAAACAACTGTTTTAGTGCTTGGATTCACAGTCTAATTCTTTCTGTCACTCTCACTGCCTCTTAACCATAGGTGAGAGTTGGGACATGGTTTGACTGGTAAATTGATAGCTTAGTCCTTTCGCTCAGCACAGCAGATACTGCCCCAGTCCTCCTGTTAATTTTCCCTCACTGTGACTCAGTGCTAACCCATCAGAGGCAATCCACCCTTTTCCAGTGGAGGAACCTGGAGGTACTGATTCTCATCTTAGCTGCATATCAGTAAGGGAGTGCTTGACACTCCCAGAATATTTCCCCAGCTGAAGTCAGCAGCACTCCATTGCCACTATGAACAGTGTTGGCAATGCACTACTTCCCTCACCTAAAGCATCTGATTTGTTTGCCTGTCTCTTTGAGGCTGATTCAAAGACATTTACATAGTCTCACCAGACTCTTACCATACCCAATTGTTTTCTTTTGTTTGTTTGTTTCTGGTTCCTCTTGGCTTGCTGGTCCCTCAAACATCTTTAGCTTGGCAAAGCTAGGACTTTGGCCACAATATCCCCAGCCTCCCTTGAATTGTAAGAGAAGCTCAGACAGGGATGAAAGTTGAAAAAATGCTGGTCTGTTCCTTTGCCAAAGTTTTCCCAGCACACCCTCAGTAGAAGCTTATGTGCACCATGTCTTTTCAGAATATTCCCCTGCTACCCGAACCAACTCACCACCAGGTGGTGATGAGTTTGCAGCTCCACTTCTTTCTTATTCAGTGTCCAAGACATATGGTAGAAAATTTGATAATACAAAAACAAAATCAATCATCAAGCTATAACCTGAGGCTTTATTGTACCAAACACACCCTTACAAACACTCATAGTATGGTAGCATGTAGTATGAGTATGGTGTTTCCAAAGGGGCAAAAACTGACTAGCACAGAAAACTAGAAAAGAATTTTCATTTGCAACACACATATCTCAGCAAATCAGAAACCATAATGGACCCAGAGCATGGTTGTTCAAACTTATATAAAATCAACTGTAATAATAATAATGATGATGTTTTAATCAATAAAATACTCAAATGATGTACATGAACTGTGCATGCATGCACAACTTCACAAGCATTCTTCTCAGTGTTCTTTGCTGTACCTGCTGTACTTGTGTATTTAACTAAACTTTCCACAGAGAGGTTTATTGAATAACAGAGGTTATCTGCCAGACAGCAGTCACCAAGTTTATCCTTTAACGTGTCATGGGACTTGAGGTGAAATGAAAATGCCACAGCATGATTATGATAGGGATCAAAATGCGGTTGGATTTAAATTTGCTTCACATTTTGATTCCAGGAAAAATTCTCATCTATTATAGAGTCTGGCCAATCTTTATAAAAAAAAACATCATTAAGTGAAAATAACATTTAATCTTTTATGGAATGATTTTGCTCAAGTAACACATTAGGTTATGGTTCACCCAGGTTGTGTTGCAAAACCATGAGCAGAAAGACTGTCAGGTCCTGTGTGCTGGCCTGAACTTCACATGAGGATGATGTCTCTGTTGCACACAGATTACCACCCACGCCTTGCTCCCTAATCCCTGCTGCTGTGGCCAAATGCACTTATGCTCTGGCTCTACAGCTCTCACTCCTCCCCTTGATGTTTCCAATGTTTGCCCCCATTAATTTATCAGCTTTTGTGTGTGTGTTTGTGTGTGTGTGTGTGTGTGTGTGTGTGTGTGTGTGTGTGTGTGTGTGTGTGTCAGTGGCATCTTGCTTGTTAGATGGATTGTTTTGCTTTCTTCCGGTAGCAGATACTTTGGCATGGGACAGGTTTCCTGCTTTTATCAAAATCAGTGTAAGTAACTACATATGGATAAAAATTTTATTAAATAAAAGCATTATTATCATTGTCCTTTTCTATTCCTTAGCTTTTGTGAAATGAAATTTCATACTGATGAGGTACTGCTATCATGCTCTTCTTAGTCATAAGAGTTTCCATTTCTTTAAATTATCCTCACTTACACTTACACTATTACAACTACAGCAAAAAAAAGTTAAAAAATAAAAATAAAATAAAGAAGTGGAATGCCTGGTGGACATAAACTTGCATAACAAAGTCTTTGCCAGTATGTCCCATGTGTGCATTAGTTAATTAGATGGCAGATGTGTAAGTTATGCAAAGGTGTGTCCAAGTGTAAGAAAAGTTTGAGGGGAAGTATTTAAATGTTAGCATTGGACTACACAAGCATGTATGAAAATCCATGATACTACAGATAACTCACTGCTACTGTAACATTTAAAAGCAATAAACATGCACACAACATTTTTTTTCATTGTCCTGATTGTGGAAGGCTTCAGAACAGTTCTTTGATCTATCTATTATTATACTGTTATATAATGCTTTCTCTAGGTCTTAAAAACATAAAGCAGCTTTTTCAGGTACAATGCTAACTACATAAAAATAGATACAAAGAGGAACAGTGCTGCTGAAGGTGGTCTCACTCAAAGAGGAGGTGAGGTATGAAAGTGAAAGACAGCAGCTGTTAGATGAACATGCTTGTTTTATATGTTTTACTTCTTGCATTTATGTTCATCACTTTGAGATTTTTATCTGTGAAAAGCGCTCTATAAATACATTTATTTACTCAGTCAGCAGAAGTTTTTACTTAATTACCGTAAATTCCGGGCTACAAGCCGCTACTTTTTCCACATGCTTGGAACACTAACTTGAACGTCAACAATGCGGCTGTTTGTTACCGGTAGGCTAGATGCCTTCGTGAAGGTCCTCCGACCATAGTGCTTAAGCCAAACTTATCAAATCTTCGTCATGCATTGCCAACAACAAACTGTGTTAAAATTGCTTCCGTTTGAGGGATCTGGATTTGGTGTTTATGTGTGAGAAATTGTTAAATATATATTAGACGTCATCGTCATTGTGAAACTGCTCCTGTTTCAGCTGCACTGTGACACCGTTTGCTAGTGATGCTGTTTACATTAAATAAATAAATACACCTTATTATATGCCCATCACATAGTAAGCCCCTTTCTGACTTGCCCTGGAAAGCACTGTGGTGCGGACCTATTCTTTTATACCGTTCCGCTTTTATAAACGTCCGCTCGTTGATCTGGAGCTGTAGCAGACATGCACAGCCATAAAAGCTGAGATGTTGCGGCGCGTCGTTCTGGCTGAACGGGCTGAACGCACAAGAAAGCGTTGCGGACATAGTTGAAGGGAGGCTGTGCTGACACTGGACGTGGCCAGAACGAAATAAGTCCGCAAGGCATGTTTGAAAAGATAACTCAGGTTAAAGATCAGATGGACTTACCGCACCTATTCCATAATGCATGTCTGAAAATAGCTCAAAGTATAAACGCTGCAAGAACGTAAAGCAGTCATTCAACTTCAGATTAAACTTTTTTTTTGTAACAAAGAAAATGGAGACGTCTCACTACTGGGACTAAATAATTTAATAGATACAGGCAGTCCAGAAAATAAAAAATGAATGACTTATATAAATGTTTTGAGACAGATCACTGCTCTTTTTTGCAGTATACTTGAAAAGTAATTTAATTTGCATTAAAGTAGCCTACTGACAAGAAGCTAAGTTGTTGTGCCCATTATTTGTGTCTCAGATTATTTATTGTTGGTCCTGATTAAACTTGAATGCCCATTAGAGGTTATTGATGATTAACCTTTTCATCTCAGTCTGCTCTGGACAAATACATTTTAACAGAAATCGTTTTTAAGAAACTCATTAAAATGTATAAATATGGGTAAAAAGTTATTTAAATGGTAACATTTGAATCCTCGTGATCGGATTGGTGATAGTTTTTTTTTTGTTTAAAACTCCTTGATCGGCCCCTAAAATTTTGATCATGTAAAGCCTACAAAAACAGTCCTGCCCTCTATTATGGACATGAACTAAGCCTGCAATTTGGTTTGACCAAATATTCTGAACATGTGCAGCAGGCACCAGCATTGGGCACCTATTTGTGTTTTTCTTGGTTTATTGTTGCACATAAAAATCATGGAGTTGAGAATCTATGGTGATTTGATAACAAAATCTCAAAAATTTGTGTTCTATATCAGTCTTGTGCTGTTTACCATTTAGAATGCACAAATTCTAAATGGTAAATATATAATATATTATATATATATAATATATATTTTTTTTTTTATTTTTTTTTTATCCAGCAGTTCCCCCCCCCCAAAGTTTAGTTTTTTTGTTTTTGGTCTCTCTTGTAATTGCTTAATACTTTTTTTGTCTGTCAACAGAGAGTTCATCCCAACAAGTTAACGGAATACTCAAAGTTGATGGAGTCAAACAAGAAGAGGAAGTACACTGCCTCTGATGATCAAAAAATGAAGTCTGCCAAGATCAAGCAGTACTTTTCCCCAGGGGGGGTAACACAAGCTACATTTGATAAGCTCCTGCTTGATTTTATTTGTGAGTTGAGATTGCGGAATACTGTAAAAGCTCAATGCATGTTGATTGTTTAATAAATAAGATGTAACTTGGTACTCAAGTACTTTTTTCACTGTGTACTCTTGTACTCCATCTGAAGGCAGATGCTCGCAGTTCACATCATCAAGGTTTCTCACGGCGAACTGCTTGCTCAGAGAAGAAACACACTGCAGGCTTGGCAGATGAGGCAGCAGTGATGTGTTTTATCAAAGTTAATGATGCAGCATCTGTTCTGTTGTGAGATTTTGTTTAGTTTTGTGTCCCATTTGCTGTAAGCTGGAGGAAGAGAAATGTTCATGAAGAGGAAAAAAATGTCATCAAACTGCATAAAAATGTGTGATGAAGGACTGAGGAAAAGTTCAAAATTAGCATAAAAGACTTAAATCTGAACCAATGTTGTTATTAATTCAGTTCTACTTAAGATTTACATCAAATTTGGCTAACCTTGTAAATATGATTATTTTCTGTGCCTGAAAAATGTCTCTTCAAGCATCATTTTAAGTTAGAGGGATGAATGACCAGAATTAGACAAAAATATTTTCCATTGATCCATCCATCCATTTTCTATACCACTTAGTCCAGTTCAGGGTCACAGGAAAGCTGAAGCTTATCCCAGCAATTAGCAGGCGGGAGGCAGGGTACACCCTGGATAGGTCACCTGTACATGAACATTACTTTTTAAAAGCAGAGATCCAATGTTACACATTTGTAGTTGGCAAAATCATGTGACATTCTAAAACTGACTTGTTTTCAAGGGCAGTAAGCTGGATGTAACCCATATCTAAACCTACAGACAACAAAGTAGATATCACTTCATGTTGCTTTTCCTTTGGGGTCATTGTTTTATTGCACTCTGTGTTATGGATTGCCTACTGCCTATGCAGGGATTCTACATACTGACCTTCAAGGTTCAAGGTTTTTTTTATTGATACCAAGTTTAATGGCAGTCTTATAAATATAACCACTAATAAAGCCCGTTCCATATGCCTCAATAAAATTACCACGGCTGAATGTTTTGGAAATATTACAGCTGGTTTATTGTGATAAATAAGCCACAAAAGGCATGGCAAGACAAGTTTATTTATCTAGCACATTTCATGTACAAGACAATTCAAAGGTTACATTCTGCAGCCTTGTCACACACAGTAACTGCTAAACAGTTAATAAGACTCCTTGGAAGTGTAATGTTCATCACCTCTGTCCAAAATAATTTTGTAGAGTCCACAAATCTGTTTGGAGGGCATGAGGGCCAGTACTCCACTCCAGAATATGATCTGTTTTGTTTATCGTGCTACTTGGCACTGCAATTCAGAATCTCTTGATAAAGTGATTTTTTTCTCTCCCTTTCCTATCTATATCAGATTTGTCCATTTTTACCAAAGTTTTTATTCAAAGAAATCAGAAGGTTACGACATAGCAACAGGGGCAGATACTTTTAAAAATAAGGTATATTTCTTAAAGGATGATGCTCTCATCCTTATATGGAACATGGCATGGCATTTAATGCCACTGCCTGGAATGTGATAGCACTTTCCGATGATAGGGATTTTTTGTTTGTTTTCTGTGTGTGTTTTATACTTTTCTTTCTGTAATAAATAAATTGTAGTTACAACTGTAAATTGTAAGTGAAAATTTCTCAGTTTTCACATTGTGGTGGTGGCAAAAGAAGATATATATATATATATATATATATATATATATATATATATATATATATATATATATATATATATATATATATATATATATATATATATATATATACCAGAGCATGTCTGCCTGTGAGCTAAATATGTAGAGCAAGTGGGTCATGCATCTGAACAATAAGCCTAAGCAAGTTGTTCTACCAAAGGATGTTTAAAGAACAATGAAGTTAATGTTTTATAATGGCCAAATTTAAAGTCATGATTTTAATTCAGCAGAAATGTGGGAGATACCACCAACCAACATCGATGGTGGAGCTGTTCTGCTGTGAGCTATGAGCTGAAATAAATCCTCCAAGCCGATGCACAGAAGTGACCAACAGTAGCATTTAGCTGCACAAAGATGTCACATCATATGGTACCAGTCAAAAGTTTGGACACACTCTCTCATTAAATACAATGGGGAAGTGTGTCCAAACTTTTGATTTGAAGTGTATTTACTATTTCCCATGCTGAAGTCAGATATTAGCAAGTCAAAGAAACTATATCTTTGTCTTAAGAGTCAGAATATACATAAAGATCATTAGTTAGAAAAAAAATGTTACAGACCAATCACTCATCCACCATTTGATTTTTTTTTTTTTTTTTTTGCTCTCAGTGAAACATCCCGTTGGTAGCCCTAGCAAATTTCAAGAATCTTACATGGAGAATTTGCAAAGGCCAGGTGAAACATCCAAAAGAGGACATCGGAGAATTGATCCAGTACAACACAAAGGTAAAGCGTGTTTGCATCAATCTGGACTGTGGTTACAAGGGGACCACTGGAAAAAAAAGTGCACAAATAAAATAGGAATAATTCTGAACATCAGATCTTTTTTTTTTTTTTTTTGCCTGTAAGTGATCTGTTTCCACTCTGCTTAGACGCACCACATGTACGATCCTCATCTCCACCAGAGAATGGGCCAAGGCTTCCTGTGGAAAGAGCAAAAACCTATCCACGCACTGACAAGTCATCAAATCATCCAAGCAGAGGATCTCAGGAGCCACATGGACAGTCCTGCAGCACTCAGAGTGGTGGACAAAACCGGAGAGGAAACACTTCCCCAGGCCGTTATGATCAGGAGAGCTGCCATGAACAATGGGAAAAAACTGGGAGTGGAGGAAGCCGAAAAAAGTCAAAGCCTACTTGGAGACCCATCCGTGAGGTGTTGAATGTGGACACTGTACTGAATGAACTGGAGCAGCGCCGTCAACAACAACAAGACAGCCCCCGATGCAGCAACTCTTCATCCCAGGAAAGAGTGCATGTAGAACAAGTCAGAGACCGCGAGCGAGAATATGCACGGGCCAGAGAAGATCGAAAACAGAAGTGTTTAATGACAATTTATGAGGACGAGCAGCGGCAAGAGACCGAGAGTCACAGCTCTGTAGAGTCGGAGAGCAGGGCCAGCCAACAGAGGGGCAGCAGACTTAAAAGTGGCCCCAAGACTCTGCTGCGTAGTGAGACATGGACCATTCAAAGAACAGAGTCTGGCTATGAGAGCAGTGATAGGCTCAGTAGTGGCTCCACCAATCCTGATTCACCTGGGGTTGATGGCTTTGTTGTAAGACCAGACCAGAGATCAACACCTGAGGTACAATTGCAAAGGTAAGAAAAACTGTGCATCTCTAAGCTCCTTTAAGCACTTACTCTGTTAAAATGTACATTTTTAACACAATTTAGCTACAATATCTCTCATACATGTATTAGAGGTATACAGTATTAAAAATATTCCCAAATTTACAATTTCATACTTAAACTGATTACTGCAGCACTGCGTTTAAGCAACTCAGCAAGCCTGTTTCTAAGAGAACCACTGTAGAAAAGCTTTTTGCAGAGATATACAGCTAAGATAAACAATCACATTCTGTCCTATAAGCACTGAAGACCAGAACATGAGGCTTCATTCATTGATGGACAGTGTCAGCATCACCACTCATAAGCTTGTCTTTCTTAAACTGGAATAATAAACACATAATATACTGTCAACAACAACACACAGTGGCTTAGACTGGTGCTGAGATGTGGTGAACATGGACTTAAACAATCAAAGCTGATATTAAAGTTTCAGTTTTTAACATTTAGGATTATTAAATATCTGTATAGTCACTTGTATTACAACGTGGAGTGTAAGCAGCAGCTCATTCTTTGCTTTGGGCCTATGAATTAGCTCCTGGGCAAGCATTTTCTTAATGATGATGAAAAACCTGGACTACAAGTGAGGCATTTCACAAGCAGGTCAGAAACAGTGTCTTATGTTGGTGAGAATAATTTCCTTTTGTGTTATAGTCATAATGTTGACCTTTTTTAACATGACCAAAGCACTTTATAACTCAATGAAGGTAATAATTAAATATTTTTTATTGATCCATTGTGAGCACACAGTTTTTTTTATCTATTTAATCTATATTGAATTCAAAACTGGGCTGACTTATTGTAATGTTATGCTAAATGGTTGGTCTGTGAGAAGTCAAAGCACATGTGAATTGAGTCCAACGTAATGCAGCAATCAGGGTGCCATAGACTTCAGGTAATGTCAGGGTTTTCAACCTTATCATGTCATATAATGTAAAATACAAATGATGCATAGCTAGATTTCTCCATTGTGGTCAGTTATGTCTTAAAGATAACAATTTAAATTATTATTATTTTATTTAAACTCTTCATATCACCAAACCTCCAGTAAACTGATCCAACCATTGCTAAAAGCAATGCCAGTATTTTATTTTTTCTGGGGTGTTTAGTGACCTAAAAGATCTTAAAAAGTTCCCAAGTACTTTATTTAGTTTGCAAACCTGCTTATTTGTGTTTTCTTATTTCAGCCAGCTGCATCAAAAGGGAGGCAATGCAAAATCAAATATAATGACCTCACCTTCACACAATGGTAAGTTTTAAAAATGTAATGGTGGTCCACAGGTTTCTCTGTCAAAGTCTGCTGGTAATAAACACAGATTGTGGTTCATCAGGACAAAGGGGCCGCTTGTAACTCGCAATTAGTAATGATAAGTATTAGGATCTTTGACTGTACTAAGTTTAGTAACCATATGGTTTACATTATATAATAGTGTGAAAAGGAAAGAAAATATATTGTGAGATTTCAAAGTATCCATGGCAAACATACATTAAAAAGTGGTGTTAGACTGACACAATGACTAAAGCGGGATTAAGAGCATAGTAGAACGTGTCAGTGTGAACAGTTTCTAATCTGCAATTTATCTGCTTCCTAGATAAGATTTGCAAAGGGACAATGGTCTTACCTTGTATTAGAAAGATGTTCACCCTTGGGTGTTTGAAAAGCTTTCTTTTTGTGTATTCATACATATTTTTGCAATTATTTAGCATCACGAGAATATAAATTCCCAAATTTCCTGTCTCTTCTCTGCCTTTGTTTCATCTGAAAACATGTTGCGTGATCTGCGTCTAATGACAATGTGAACGAAGATTGATTTATGTCTTAGGTTGATTTCTGAGCCTGTACTTGGTTATTTAACCTCTTCACCCAGGCGGCCCTGCACAAGCATAATCTGATGATAATCCCAGAAAAACTCATTTAGATTGCACAGCTGGGCATGGCTGCGTGCTTTGTCATAAATATCAGTCTACTGCATGCTCTACTTTGAGTGTGCTGCACTTATCAAGGCTACGAGCCTCAAGAGCCAGTGCTTCCAAACAACAGCTAAAGCTTTTATCCTTGCATGGAGCTCTCTAGGGCAACAGTAAAGAAAAAAATAACACATCTATTTTTACATGGAAGGAATTCAGCACCATGCTGTCTCTAGCTGTGTTGGTGCTTAGAGCAAACTTGGTGACTGATTCATCCAGCTGTGATATAGTCTTGAGAATACCGCTTAGCTGCTGCCCTCTTGTGTCCTCAGAGGGCTATAGCATCATTTTCAGATGTACATTATTTAATCTCTGTTAATCTTCTAATTAAACACTTTAAATTAACTCTGCATTCATATGTTGTGTATATTGTCAATATTTGTAGTAATTTTTTATTCCGTAATATTGTATAAAATTTACAGCAGAGCTGACCGCTATATCCATTCGTATTTCATATTTTCTAATTGCCTTCCTATTGCTCTTTAAAGGTAAACATCAGGCCAAACCTCAGGGAAAAAAGCATGACCAAGTTTCTCTTTCACATCTGAAGTACAGCCCAAGTTCAAGGTATTGTTTCTTACTTTTTAGCATTACAGTGGTACTGGTAATTATGGTTCATTTATTTGACAGATGACTCGCTTGTCTATATTAATGTGCACACATTTCTTTTCATGTGTGGTCCTAAGTTTAACTGTGGTGATACTATCTTTTACTA
Source organism: Melanotaenia boesemani (assembly GCF_017639745.1). Classification (NCBI taxonomy): domain Eukaryota; kingdom Metazoa; phylum Chordata; class Actinopteri; order Atheriniformes; family Melanotaeniidae; genus Melanotaenia; species Melanotaenia boesemani. The sequence continues at coordinate 15,578,241 of NC_055685.1, forward strand.
AAAGTAAAGACATTAAATGCAGCAGTGAAACGCCTGTGTGATAATTTTAATTTGAAAGCTGAATCATATTTATCACTTTTTTCCAAACTGGTGCAATCTGTGATGAAAGTATATTTCATGTGGTAATAATAATTTAATAATAATAATAATTTCATGTGGGAAAAAGGCCATTTTCAGTAGCTTAAACAACCTTTGGTGTAAAATTAAGGCTCTGAAAGATTGCTGACATTTTACACATGCTAATATCACACTCAGAGGTGAGGTAAAAAACCCCAAAGTATGAGATGACCTCTTTAAGGGGACAATAAAAGCATACAGGCAACAGGGCAATTCTGAAAGGCAAAATATGTTTGGAAACTGGTTGTGCTGGTGCTCTCCACAGGGCAACTTTTGCTGAATACTGTTGAACCTAAAATTACTATAACAAATTATTTTGCAAAGTGGCCACACTGGAAGCTTTTATTACTTTACCATTAGCTCCATTTAAAATAAATTATTTAAAATCAAACTTAGCACAAAAAGTTGGAAGATTTGTTTCTCATCTATTTATTTGCTGTAACATTGCAACTTGGCAATAAATCTTATAGGAGTTTGGCTCTAGTGGCCTTTAGTTGACAGTAGCTAGACAGGACAAGGGGTCGGAGAGATCAGAGAATGACATGCAGCAAAGGGTCCCAAGCCAGGATGAACCTGGACCCGCTGCACCGAGGAACTGTAGCCCCTGTAGATGTCAAAACAATTGATGCGTGTTTTGAGTTTGTAAGGAATTTAACAATACAACTTCAGAAAAATAAGAATATAAGAAATAGAAAAATACTTTTGTATAATTCAGGACCCACTGAATTTCCCAGGGACTCACTCAAATAGCTACCTGTTGGTCCCGGGGATTCATTACATTGAAAACTTATCAACATCACTGCTCTTGCTGTGAAAATCATGGTGCATTTCATGGCAGGGGTACTTATTTTGGCAGTACACCTGTCCTCATGCCGCCAGCCCTCCCAGCTGGAGTCAGTGCTAGATATGATCACCACTGCTCCACATCCATAATGAAAATTAACTGCAGGTGTGCACAGCTGCCGCTGGCTGATCCCTCCAGCTTACAGTCAGATATTAATAATGTAAAAAAAAAAACTAAATTAATAAAAACAAAAGCAGGAACAAGCCTGGCTTGTGTTACGTCCAGGGGTTAATGTCCTGTCTTGATGTAATGAGTACCCCTTGTTAAATAATCATGATTTCAGTGTTGACCAAACATAATTATGATTATGATTTTTCTATAATCAAGCAGCCCTAGCACAGCCCACATACTCAACTCTGCTGCTCATCCCTCAAAGGCATTTTCTTTTCAAATGTGGCACCATTTAAAAGAGAAGTTAATAGGCTTTCCAACAGTATAAGAACTATTGCCAAGACACATTGTTACAACAAAGAGCCAATTTACCAAACCCAAATTGCCTTACTTTTTAGGCAACGCTTAAGCTGGTTAAATCAAATGCTCAGCTATCCATATATGACGATTATTTAACATAAACCAACATGAACCTAAACTAGAAGGGTAGCTGAGACTGAAATTTATTATTCGTACATTTTTTAAAGATTATAACTAATCACTATATTGCAATCACAAAATCAGTATTGCCAGGCTCCAACCTACTGATGTGTGGCTGATACACAAAGTTGGGACAGATCTGCACCTTATACTGGCAGCTGCAGGGGAGGATTTAAATGTGAGCACAATGAACAATAGCAGCACACATTCACTGAATGATTCTGTTGCATACAGTGAATGTTGCATTGCTTGTTGCATTGCATTCAGACTGCCTAATTGGTTGACATTGATAGACATACCTCATCCAATCACCTGCTGTAGTTTCTGAAAGTGCTTACCTTTTTCTTACCAGAGTACTTACCAGATGGTTTTGTGAAATAAAATATATATTTTGCCAGGTTAGCAGTTTAACATTGACTCTAGCAGTTTAACATTGACTCAGGAACACAGTTTTGAAGTTTCCAGACCCTTGGTGTGACACTGAAGTAGGACGTAGAGTTGAGTATGAAGTAGAGTTGAGACACAGCAGACATTTAACTGTGACTCAGTGTGTAAACAGGACTCAAACAAACTATGTGACTAAAAAAAAGTACTGTACTAAATCTGAGTCTCTTGTTGCTGTGGACATTGTTATGCATATTACACATGTTCCTGCAAGCTACAATGTGGATAACAAACAAAGTTAACACAACACATAAAACTTCAGTAGTCTTGGAAGATGCACTCAAACGAGCTGCAGTTGCCCTTTAAAGATATGCTTAAGATATTCATATATATCTCCAAAATATTTAACAATTTTTATCCTCCTGTTTTTTGTAGACGAAAGTCAAAGTACACCTCTAACACTTTAAGAAAAGCAGTGTCTTCAGAGAGAAACTCTGCTGGTTCAGAAAACAGGCAGAGTGAGCAGCATGATCTGACGAACTGTAGAGGTCACATTGCAAAAACCAGTAGTTCAGAGTGGAACAGCTCAGATGATCTCGCTCTCTCTGAGCCTGAGGACAGAGAAAGCACTTATCTGTCCAGTAACAGTGAGGCCGCTGCCTCTGATTCCCAGAGCTCTCACATATCCCTGCCATATCACCCTCCTAGTAATGTAACTGGAGAACCTCTTCAACTGAACAACCAGCGTCAGCTTGGTACAACAGGGTCGCCTCACCTTCGACCCACCCAACGGATGTTTCCTCACCAGGCTGAAGACAGCCACACAGTGTTTCGTCCCCGGATGCTTCAAGAACCCTTTCCATCTAGTCCTCGACTTTCGTCTACATCCTACATTAGTCCTCATAAGAAGCCTGACATGTCGGGCCTCCGAACCTTTTCAGATGCAAGCTCAAAGTCAGGTTCTGACCCAGAGAGGGGTACCCAGTCTTCATGTGAGAGTGAGGAAAGACTGACTGGGTGCAGAGTGGAACAGACAGCGCCACCTCAAGAGGTTTCTTTAACAACGTACTTTAATGTGGATAACTGTATGACAGAAACATACCGTCTCAAGTACCACAACCAGAGACCTCTTGTCCTCTCTGCTACGGTGCCACGGACAGCTACTGCTAGTGAGCGCAGAGATAACAGCCACACACTCCCCAGTGACACACATTCACAAGATGTGCCAAAAGCCAGACCTGAAACAAGTAAGTCTCTAAAGAAAAAGGCTACTAAAGTAGACATAAATGTTATAATGAATTATTGATAGTGTTTTTTTTCATTCTTTATGTGTCAGTGTGGGCACAGAGTACAGTAATAAAATATATTTAAACTGGACTTATTTCTTCTTTTTTCTTCATAGGCCATAATAGCAATAAACCCACTGCAAAATGGAACCCAGTGACAGCCAAAGGACTGGATGAGCGTGGTTTTTTATGATTGTTAACTTGGTAAGTTTTGTTTGCACAGTTACAGTATAATTGAATGCCAAAGAGTTTACAGAATGGAAGTATGCTCCGGAGCCCCAACATCTCCAAACTGGGTGGAACTTATTTATGCAAGCTTGTCACATAAGAGAAACATATTTTGAAAAGCTGTTATGCATTGTTTGATGGATTATCAACAATCTCGTATATCTTCCATTGTCCCACAGTGTTGCTGTTAACCAGTTTCAGTTTGTACAAAGGTTATTTTTTTTTGTTTGTTTGTTTTTTTGTCTTTATTTCACCTCTTGTCAAATTTAAAATGTTTCTATTTTTTTATTTAATGCAAAATTTCTGCAGTAGTGCTGCAGAAATAAAGATATATTAAAGGAAAGCATTGAGAGATTATGGTGATCCACCGATGGTACAGTAGTTGTACAAGGAGGAGAGCATCAGAGCAGTTTTTCATAAAAAGGTATGTTTTAGATACTATTTCTGAAGAGATTCTACATGATGCAGTAAAATCATGGTTTGCCTTCTGAATAGCATGTTGAAGGTAGTTCAATAGATAATGGAACCGGATTGTAAATCTTTTTTTTTTTTTTTTTTTTTTTTTTAGTGAATATCTGGGCAGCTTTATAACTTTATGCACTTTGGGGACTTTATGTCACCAAATGATAGATATTGCAATGGTTATATTTGTTTAGTGTACTGATTTTTGTCTGCTGTTATCATTTATCAACTCTTTTACAACATATATGTGTTAATGAATGACTGCGGGCTGCCCCAAGTCAATCACCATCTTTTTCATGTGAACTTGTTTGATAAAGGTTGTGACTTGCTCATTACCCTGAAAAGACAAACTATGTAACATGTTTGATCAGATTGTTTGGCTTTTTTTCAGTTTATGACACTCTACAAAATACAATGTTTTTGGAGCACATTTGAATACATAGAGCAGTCTTTAGGGTATTCAGTAAATCAAAATCACACAACCTTGTGTATTATACTCTCAGTTGTCTTGTAATTTTTATTTATTTATTTTTTTTTGTAGGTTATAGTGATGTCAAAATGTACTTTTCCAGTCTTCCCCTTTAAGTAGACAGATTTCCAAAAAGGTTTATATTTGCAGGTACTTTCATAATGATGCCACACCTTGCCGGATACCTAACATCATCGGTATCCATACAAATCAACACACTGGTATTCTTGTTCATATCAGTAATGTTCTGAAACATGCATGTGGCCTTTACAGAATCATATTAGCTGTCTGTACAGCAAGCATGAGCATGGAAATGCTGGACTGTGAGTCCAGTTAACTTAGCATTATATGGGATTCTATTTAATTGTAATAAAATAAATTAATCAAATAGCCATTTGTAACCATGATTGATTTGGCAACTTGAATGAATTTTCTCCTAATCACATAAGAATACAAACTATGGTTTACTCATCTTAAATCTTAAGTGTAAAATGTAAAGAATATGCTGGAAAACAAATAAGTGTGAGATATACTATGCATTCACTAAAAATGACTTTAAAAATAACTTCAGATAAACATTTAGCTGTTTTTAAGGCTTCGTATTGTGTGCGTTCAACATTTCCAAGAATGTGTTAGGATCGTTGTTGCTCTGCTTTCAGATATATGAAAATCTTTTCTACTCATTAGATTGACAAGTCTTTTCCCATACAGCCTATTTGTACTTTTTTTCACTTTGCAGGTTTATGTTTTACAGTAACCTTTGTCCAGTGTTTCTTAAGTCCACACCTAAGGCACATTTACTCAGTTAATCTGTGTGGGTGTTGTCTTTGTTATCAGGCAACAAATGATAACTTTTTCAGCTTCATGAGTGAATGATCATACCTTTTACTAGTAATTGGATCATGTCCTTGCACTGTTTAAATTCAAGATTAGAACATAGTTAAGAATTAAGAAATCTACAACAATCTCTCACTGACACTGAAACAGAGAAACATGACACTGAGTTGATTATTTTGTAAGAATATCTCAATAAAGACACTGCCTAAAGAAATTATGAATTTATTGGAAGCCAAAGGGGAGTATTTTGACCAGATTACATTAATATTGTCTCACCTGTAAAGTGTCTCTTATGTCTTTGATTTGTGTTTTTTTTATTTTATGTGTCTGTAAAAACAACAAAACAAATTTAATTTTACAGTCTGTCAGCTGTGTCTTCAGCTGTATTAACTGTGCCTTGAAATTTTCAGTGCAGTGTGTGTGTTTTTTTTTCCTTGAATGATCCACATTTATGGAATGAAGTGGGTAAATAAAAAAAGTACATAACATAAATATTAAATATAAATATACAATGCTTACATTGACACTTAAAATGTGTAGGATTGTATGTTCTTCTTGGAAGTGTGTTGAAAGTCCTTTCAGATTCTTTTGAGACCACAGTCACAGCTGCAAACAGTAAATTCAGCAGTGCAGCAAAGTTTGACATGTTCAAATGTCACCAGAGGGGAGTAAAGCTGTGCTTGTAGCACCCATCTCCTGGGCAGTGAAGCTTGGTGCTGAATCTTAATGTAAATTAACTATAAGATTCTGTTTTTTACAGCACTAGATTAGACTTATTGTATGTATATGAATACATGTCTTGCACAAATGGTCTGTAGTCTTTAATCAATTCTCCACAGGCTTGTTTGACAAGAAGTTGACTTTTCCTGTGTCACAGTTGGCAATGCATAATAAACCTTTATCTTGGGCTAAACTTAAAAGGGTAGAGCCTCATTTTACTGTATTGCATCAACACTCATGAACAAAAGAGAATTTTCCACATTATCTCACTGATATTATCTGATAAGTGACAGGCTCATGTGGCCTGATGTGTAGGACCTCATTGAAGCTTTCTGTCATGCCCACTGTGTGGTCTGGTCTGGAGCTGGCCTGCTGTTATTGCTGAATTGAGCTGTTGACATTTCACTGAATGCTTTATGACATGTCTAATTACAAGAAAGAAACATGTAAAAGTCTGTCAACACTTTCTATTTTTGGAGATATTTATTTTTATTTATTACTGAATAAAATCTCAATTACCATATCGCTCTTAAATTAGTCACCTCACTGTGTATGTGTAACTTACACAAAGATTCTCATTGAGCATGATTGTTTTACAAATGAAAGGCAGACAACATCTGAAAATAGGCAGTCTTGGCTTTAATAATGCAAGTATAAAAATGGATTACAGTTTGGGCACTTTTAGTTGTTCAAGAAGTCGAGCATTCAACACAAAGCTGTGTAATCCTGAAATCACGTATCTCACTTCAGTTTGGTGAAGCGTTTTGGTCTAACCCCTCTTGAAAATCCTCTTTGCGTCCACACCTTCATAGCTGTAGTTCTGTTGGATGTAAGGTACAGTTAATGTCTTTCTTTTTGCACATGGCTTAGGTAAAGATCAATATTTGTTTCCACATTCCAAACTGCACACAATGATCCAAATTAATCCAAAGTTTTTAGATAATTTGCATGAATACAAATTCAAATAAGACTTACTTGAATGAGTTCATCTCCTTGGATGATTCTTGTTGTTATCAGTTGTTTTCCATTGTCTTTTCTGGCAAAATCACCTTTTAACACGTCACCCTCCATGGTCCATGCACCCTGTGGAATAAAAAAAAAAACATCTTGACAGCAATTCATGGTGGGAAATATTCTGCAGGAGTTTGAGGAGCGGCAGTGCTCATTAACATTTCCAGTTATTTGTGAAAATGCAGTGAAATGAACTGAGTCTTGTTGAGGTCAGTTTCTGAGTGAGAGCAGTGGTGCCTCACAAGATGCACTTTTGCTTACAGTTAGCTCAGTTCCATCTGCAAGGCTGTAGTCAAAGGTGACCCCCAGGGTGAAGTCTATCTCGATTGTGCGGAAACTGCTGCTCTCCTTTACATGAAACTTGTCTCCAGTCTGTTCGATGGTTATCTTGAGGTTGTCGTGAGCAGCCAGCTTCCTTTTCACCAAGTTAACCCCTATCAACAGACACATTTGGCATATTCAATAGGATCTGAACAATGAAAGGAAGTTTGTCAGGATAAAGCCTCTTCGTGCACAAGTGGTTCCTTCGTTTGTGTCTTTGTAGATGGTAACTACGTACAAAAGTCAAATCAACAACATGTTCATTAAATGATCATGCAGCTGCTTTTGAATGAAACTTAAGCTCAGAGATCTGGTTAAGTCAAAATGTTCAAGCATTTAAAGCTTGACATTTGTATATAACTTTATTATACATCGCAAATGTGCAAATAAAAAGCTTTTTTTTTTTTTTTTTTGCTGATTTTTTTTTTTGGAGGAAATTTCTACGCATGTTCTTATATGTTTAGAAATTTCTTCAAATACCTGCATCTTATCAGCACTTTTTCAGCTACTTGTCGATTTGTTTAGTTGTCATTTCTTTGCACATACAGCATCTGTAGTAATGAGATACTGTAGATAACCATGCATCAAATGCCTTATTTTATTTTAATTTTTAAGAAACATTAAAGCGGTCTAAAAACAAATGTGATGACTGTGACTCACCCATTTTTTCCATGAATTTGTCATAGTTGTCATTGCGATCAACTTTCCAGGTGCCGTTGAAGGTCATGGTGATTGTTTGGTGAGCTGTACCACTCTGCAGAAAGGAGCGCTTTGCTCAAAGTCGGCCGCTCCTTTTAAACCGCACACCCTCTTATCTCGTCATCTATCAGAAGGATGATGTGGCTGTTTAAAGCTCATGTTTTGTCAAGGCAATATCAACACGGGCTGCTTTTTGAATTACAGAATGGGAGAGTTCCTGTTCAACCTGTACTCTTGTTTACATAGGGTGGTAATATGGTTCATATTGCTATCACAGCCAGATTTCAGTGAAGACCTGCAGCAATATTTCATGTACAATTTGATAGAATTTAATATCTTTTATGAAGTTGATACTGCACACTACTGGGTTACACAGTCATTACACCAATAAGCTGAACCTAGCTGAAAATTAGGCCCAGTAGTATATGCTGAGGAGTATATAAATGTGTATGTGTGTATGTGTCTGCGTGTGTGGTGTAATTAAGGCTGCTTCAGTGATAAACAGGAAAAGAAAATTATATGCTATATTTTATAAAATATTTATATTATTGAAATATGACTGCAACATTATTATATCTTTAAAATAGATAACAATTAAATTAGTTAAAAAGTCAAATATGATTAAGCTATAAACTTTATATGACTTTATATGTCATTAGAAGTAAAATATTGTATGTGAAAAACATGTTTTTGGGGGGGAAAAAACAAAACATTTATGTTCCAAGCAGCTGAGAGAATAGCAGCAGAAAACGATATTAATAAAAACATGCTTATATAGCAGGGGGCCAGAACCTTTGAAGATTTTGCTTTATAGTCTGCAAGAATGGTTACAGATGGTGCATGTCAAAAAGGCAGAGACATCTAAACCACGGCTGGTTTCCCAGCTGAATGCTGCATTGCAACAAGATGTTAAGAACATTATCATGTAAAGAACAAACACCGCAGCGGATCCGGTCAGCGGATCCGCTGCTCCTGGAGGTGCCAAGGACGCAGAGGAAGTTCAGAGGGGACAGGGCCTTTTCTGTGGCGGGACCAGAGCTGTGGAACTCTGCCACTGCAGGTCAGACAGGCTTCATAACTGTCCAGTTTTAAATCCCTTCTTAAGACTCACCGCTTTTTATTGGCGTTCCACCCAGTATAAGTTTGCTATTGTTGCTTATATTATTTTTATTTTGTGTTGATTTTTATTGTTTTACTTATTTTATTGTCTTGTCTTTTATTATTTATTGTTTTATTGTTTTTAGTTATTTTATGTTCAGCACTTTGTTCAGTGGCTGCTGTCGTAAAGTACTTTTATAAATAAAGTTGACTTGGCTTAAGAGATTAATAAATACAGCAGGTCAAATGTCTTTCTTATCTAAGTTTCCTCTCACCTGATGTAGCATTAGGAACCTTTGCTTGACACGACAATGTCCAAACCTCTTATCAGACAAAAGACCTTTCTTCCATGACAGTTAAGCTTAAGACATACTTACTTAGTTCCAGTAGATGCTAATCTTTAACATTATTGTGGCTTATCTAAGATGTAGTATCAGTTATGCTGGCACATGAAAAATGATAACATGTAGTATAACTAAGAGGCATATGTCATCTAGGATCCTTCAGTCCTGCTCCCTACATCATCACACTAGCTAGCAACATACTTATGACCAAGAAGTTGTCATATTCATCATAGAACAAACATACTTGGTCATTTATTTACTCAGAAAATTTACACTGTCTATTATAAGTTGAAAAAGTATGAGAACCTTTGCTTTTAAGACCTTATTTTGTAGCTTTGCCTGGTAATAAACTCCAGTGTTCTCAAAATCAGCTTCAAGGAATCACAGCCCATTTCTCAGTAATTAATAGCTTGTTTGGCAGAACAGCTGGTGGATTTATTTGCATGCTCTGGCTGTATGACCTACTTTGTGCTGAGATGCAACTCACAGACAGATGTCTTGTTATTTTCCTTTAAAATTTGCCAAGTCATACAAGCCCAAACACAGCTAAACAGTCTCAAACCATAATACCACCACTACTGTGTTTCACAACATGTTACTTTTACTGGAATGCAATGTCTTCCTTTTTCTAAACTTAAGACTTTTCAACTCAAAATGCTACTGTGATACAGGGAGGGTTAAGGTGAAAATTCGGAGAGATTATGTTTTTCCACTTTTGGTTCCTCTTAAAACATGACTAAACTCAGTGAAACTCAAATTCTTGTCCTCACATAAAGCTCTTAGCGATCTCCTCATATCTCGAAGATCTCACAGTTCCATATGTTCCCAGCATACATCCTTGGTCTCAGACTACAGGCTTACTGGAGGTTCCCAGAGTTTTTAAAAGTAAAGGAAGGGTTTTTGAGTCATTGGCCAATCGGGCCTACGTAGAACCAGCTCCTGGTTTGAGTTTGGGAGTTAGATACTCTCTCTGCCTCTAGGACTTAAAACTTTTCCTTTTCCATAAAGTTTAAGATTAGGATCAGCTCCGGTGACTGAGACTATTTTTTAGATTGCTAACCTTTAAGGTAGCCTTAGTTATTAACTGGGAAAAAAAAAAAATTAATAAAGAATTTAAAGTCAACATTTTCACTCTCACGTGAGAAGATACCTGATGAGACTCCCTAACAACACTAACTAATGAAATTAATAAAACAAGATAAATAGGCCTGAATTGGGAAAAAGATTGAACATACTACATCCTCCTCTTGGAATTAGATACAATATCTCTGAAATTTTTAGGGAACTTGTTTCTGTATGAGTTAATGAAAAATGACAGTAAATATACAAGTATGCTTATGCCCATTCCTGCCCCTGTTGTGGCCAGGCAACTAAATGTTCTGGTGGTTTAGATGTCTATTGACAATCCAGAATTCTTTCATTCATTCTTTATTTTAACGGTACATCTGTTATAATTTTGTGTTGCTATGAATGTTTTGGTTCATGGTATAAGTGCTGCTGTCTGTCTTGGTAAGGACATCCTATAAAGACATTTTAAACATCAAAAGTTTCCAGGTCAATTAAAGGTTATAGACCATTATAAAATGGCAACAGGCTGCAACAGTAGAAACACTTTTTATGGTACTATAAACTGGTGTAGGGTTAGGGTTATATAGAGATATAGATAACTGGTCATTACACACTGAATGAATTTAGACCACTCACTTTGTCTCTTGGAGCTTCTATTTGTAGAGTCTTACATAGAAAGCAAAACACTAAACTACATAATAAAACAATACTGTACACATTATTCCCAGCGGAGCGTTGACCAGAGCATCACCATGCCTCGGCTAAGTTGCTGTCTTCTACAGTGCACCCAACTGTTTTTAACCCAAAAAGCATAGGACTGCATCTAAAAATAACTGTTCCCCTTCTTGTTTAAAGATAGACTGATGTCCTAATATTCATATAAATAATACATATTTTAATTTTAGTCTGCATTAGTATTTCAGAAATGTTGTCACTTTACTTAACTGTACCATGAATCATTGTATAGTATATTTCACACTGTAATTCATTCTGAAATCTTTAACCTATTTTGGTAAGGATTAATTTATTATCTGAGGTGTTCTGGGAAAAAAATAAGTAATATATGTGGGAAAAGCTGTCTTTACGCACCAGCTAAAATCAGAACAAACTGAAATATAAATATCACCTAGAAAACTTAACCAGGACAAAACCAGGAACATGTGGCAGGAGATCAGAAAGCTCACTGGCTTCAAGGACATGCAGACACCAACAGCCTATCGAATACACTAAACCAGTTCTTTGCCCACTTTGACCAACGCAAGAGAGAGGCCTACACCTGTTCTGCTCTTCTGGCGAGAGAGGATGCCCCAATCCAGCTGCAGCAGCACCAGGTCAGAGCCACCCTGCACAGAGTCAACAAGAGGAAGGCCACTGGTCCTGACGGAGTCGCAGGACGAGCACTTACGGCATGCACAGACCAGCTAGCACCACTACATTTTACCACTGTATTCAATCTCACTTCTCCCATCTGTGGCCCACCTGTCCTAAGTCAGCCGCCATAGTTCCAGTGCCCAAGAAGTGCATAGTGAGCTGCCTGAATGTCTATTCCCCAGTTGTCCTAACCCCAATCATCACCGAATGCTTTGAAAAATGCATTTTGCCCCACATTAAAGTTGCCGTCCCTCACATGGACCTCGATCCATATCAGTTTGCATGCAGAGCAAAGAGGTCAAAAGAGGTCAAAACAGCCCTCCACACAGCTCTCACACACCTGGAAAACAGCAACACCTATGTGAGGATGCTGTTTGTGGACTTCAGTTCCGCCTTCAGTGCAGTTCAACCACATAAACTGGTTCAAAGTTAGGCAACCTGGCCAGCTCACTGTGCACGTGGATGTTGGACTTACTCAGCAACAGAAACATCAGAATGGGAGACCACACTTCCTCCACTTTCATCCTAAACACTGGTACAATGCAGGGTGTGTCCTCAGCCCCCTTCTTTCTTCCTCTTTACATATGACTGCTCCCCCATCTGCAGCAGCAACACCATCATCAAATTTGCTGATGACACCATTGTTAAAGAACTAATTGAGGACAACAATGACTCCAGCACAAAGCCAGTGAAATCATTGGAGACCCTTCACACCATGGTCTCCCTGCTTTCTGTCCCCTCCCTCCTAGGAAAAGATAGAGGGCACTCAGAGCAAAAACCCACAAACTCAAGAACAGTTTCTACCCCCAAGCTGTTAAATCCCTCCCCCCTCCAACCGCTGTCAACACACACAAACCTAACCATCTACTAAACTGATTTTCATTGTTCCTGTAACCATGACAACAAAGATCACTATCTGTCTAAGTCATGATTTAATGAGAACCAATAAAGGTTACTTGCTTTGATCAAAGTAGGTCATCGTACAGGTTAAAAGCGGGGAAAATATTAGGATAAGCTTTCCTGAGATATAGTTAATTTGGGGTCCATCAAGGTGGTCTGTGAAAGTTTTCTTAAGGGAGTTCTTCCTGTGCATGCTTGGGTTCTCTCTAGCTTCCTGTCACAGTCCAAAAATTATGCTTATTAGGTTGGAAGTGTGAGTGGTTGTTTGTCTCTCTGTGTTGGCCCTGTGATGGACTGGCAACCTGTCCAGTGTGTGTCCTGCATCTTCCCTAATAGCTGCTGGGATAGGCACCAGCCCCCACATGACCCTTCATTGGCAAAAACAGGTATAGACAATGGGTAGATGGATGACAAAGGCACTCTACTAATCAGCCCAGAAATCCTTTATATTATTTTGAACACATTTTAGATTCTTCAGATACACAATATTGTTTCACGCTATAGACATTCATTCATTTCGAGGCATTAACTTTAATGACAGATTTTTTGTAGCATAAAACTACGTAATGTTTCCCAATCATAATTTATACAATAACAGTAACACAAAATTACTTTTAAACAACTTTAAGTCCTCTTTGGGTTAGCTTTATTTTAAATTATTCATAAAACAAAAATAAAAAAAATAAATCAAAGAGGTCTGTTGACATGCTGGAGCTGTCACCATCCACAGGCTTGCAATGCTCTGATGGCCCACTAGAGGGACAACTCCACAAACTAATCAATTTTGTAGGCGAATTACAGCATCTTAGGAACACTAATGCTTTTACCCTCAGTAAGAGAGCTGGTTTAAATAATGACCCCGAATAACAATGTATCATTAATATATAATGTTTAGTTTTTAAGAGTGTCACAATTGACTGGTGGCAAAGTCAAAAGAAGAAAATCAAGTAAAACATACTTCCCCAAACATGTTTTTCTGTCAAAGCCCCCTCCTCCATAAGGAAACAAGTCAGAAAATAAGCACAGAAATGTGCTCATATAGTACAAGAGACATCTGTTGTTGGTATTACATGAAGTTTAGACTTCATAAATCTGGAAACAGGAAGGAAAAATGAAGCAGAGAAAAGTGAAACTCATCCAATACATAAAGCGTATAATGTTTTTCTGTGGTTATAAAAATGACGGAGGCACATCAGTAATTTCATCTTATTAAAGTTCAGTAAAGTTCAGAATTCAGACAGATTTCAAACAATGTAGCCTTTATCTAATAGCAAAACAATAAATACAAAGTAACAAGAAACAAAAAAGTATGTGTATATTAAACAGCCAACAGTAGACCTAAAAATAGTACTCAGCATGTTTTTTTATCATAGCAGCAGACATAAACTGGCTGAGCAGTGAGAGGCAGCCTCCAGGAAATATATAAAACTGGTGGGGATTTTTATATATGGGTCTATTTAAATAGATCAGTGACAGAAACATAATAATTAGGATATTTCTAATTAATCAAACTTAATGGTCTTTAAAAATACTTTCTGCTTCTGTTTTTATTTCTTTTAGCATAGCAGTTTTTGTGTCAAAGAGCAGATGAACAAAGTAATATAACGGTTTACAAAAAATAACTAATATCTAAATTCTCATATTTACTGAACAAAAGTGGATCTCACAAATATTATGAATACATATTTTTAGATCCATATGGTAATTTTTTATTATAGCTATTAGTTGTATTTTCACTTTTTTGTCATTATAGCTATGAAGTAAATATAATAATAAGTCTTGTCTAAAATGATTATTTTTAATGAATATAAAAAAGTTAAATGAGCTTTTTGGCCATTAACTCTGAGTGACTGCATAAATACAATACACAAAAGCTGCATCTAAAACATGTGTAATTATTTTGCTTACCAAAAGCTTTAATGACAGGCTCAAACAGCTGTTGTATATAATACACTACTTTGTTTAAAAAAAGTATCAAACCTGATTGTATTGCACTAACCTCTAATTTTCATGAAACACTAAACAATTACTTGAACATGGTGAGCTCATGACAGATCATATAAGCAGAAAACAGGAAAGCTTTAGTACAGGTTCACACACACACTGAAAAACCTTCTTTATTAAAATATCGGTATGATCTGGATAGATTATCTTATATTTCACTTATCTATTCCACCCCCACGTCAAAATGTCACAAAACAGTAGCAGGCTGAAGCGTTGATTAAAAGATTCTTAAGCATGTAAGTGTTGAATTATTAAGCTCTGACTGTGGTGGGCTCAGTGTCACTGGTCTTCCTTGAGAGAAACCACACCTTCATTGGCTCCTTCTTTCCTTTCATGGTGACGGGGCCACGATACTCCAAATGAAATTGAGGGTCTGCGTTCTCAGATGACTGCAAGCACCTAGAGAACAACATCGCTATTGACACATCATTCAGTCCTGGGAAAATTTTTGTCTCACTAGCACCTCAAATTAGCATGTCCTTACCTCACTAGACTGATTCATGTTTAAAAAGTACTTCAACTTGTCCACCATATCTACTTAATACTGCCTCTTTTTTTTTACAGCTAATATTATAATGTGTGTATGTTTCATACGAGTTGAGGTAACAGTACTCACCTGTAAGTATATTCTGAGACATTAATTTTCCCCTTTTCACCAGTCGTTTCAGTGCGACTTGTGAGGTTGACTGTATTTCCAAAAAGGCAATATCTGGGCATCCTTTGGCCAATCACCCCAGTCACCACCTCCCCCGTGTGGATCCCAATCGTGATCTGGGAAGGAAAGGAAAAAAAGAAAATAAGAAGATGATTGCACCTTATATTGGTTATCATTTCACTAAAGCAAAAAGAAATAGGACAGAAATATCCCTACTCCTACACAAGGTCTGTAGCACTGATCATTAGTTGAGGGCTGAATATTTATTGCCTAAAGCAACAATTTCAAAACCACACTAATAAAGAGCAGGGCACTCCGCATGCCAGAGAAAATCTATTGCAGAATTAAAATAAACTGGTGTAAATGTTAAATAAAGGACTTTGTGAATTATTTGTGTGATATGGACAAAGGATATATATATATATTTATATATATATATATATTTTTTTTTTAAGAAGAAGAATCTTTTTAATTTCTTTCAGTCTGTTCCCATAACTAATGCAAAATTTATGTATGGATATAAGGCTAACTTTACCAGGGATCCCTCAATGCACTTTTTTTAATGCTTTCAGGCTTTAAAATTGTAATGAACATTTCCAAAAGTAGCAGTAGCAACCCACAAACTAATATTTATACAAATGAGTAATTCAGCGCTTGTTGTCCTTGGATCATGGATATGTGGTGAGTGTCTAGGACATATGAGAATCTATTTTCAGCTACAGGATCGTGAGATGATTTGAGTGTGTTTCTGCTACAAAACCGGACCTCTTTTTCGCCAGTGTCATGTCCCAAAATAACAAACCTTTTGTTAGGCAGATGTGATTTTCCAGCGTTAATTCTCAACAGTCATTCATACAATAACAATCTACAAAGGTCAGTTAAACAAAGCTTTGCTGTTTTTTTTTTCCAGTTTTTCTGCTTATTACTTCATTACTGAAATATGTTCAGATGTGAAGATCTAATGTTTCTAGAATCATCAAAAGAGAAAAGATTTTAAAAAATAAGCCAACAGAGCTCCAGATAGCTCAGATTATCTATGCTAGAGTAACAGATGCATTGCTAAAAAGCTGCAAAAATAATTAAATATGTGGAGAAAAACAGTGTGAAAATCACGACTATATTTGCCAAACACAAACAAACTGCATCACAGAAACTATCCAACACAGAAATTAATGATATACACTGTAGATGGGGCTGAAATGCCATTTTTATCATTTGAAGAATTAATGGCAAAATACTTTAACTGGTTAGGCATGCTGTCCCGATTTGTTAAATAATAATAATAATAATAAAGGATATTTATTTATTATTTTATCTTCCTATAATTGCTTTTACTACAGTAAATCTTTCTCCTGTCATTTAAATTTCAAACAGATTCCCTGTGCACTGCAGTCTACAGTTACACTGCGTTTAGACTGGCCCTGTTGCTCCCATTCAGTCGGACCAAGTTTCAGCTACTGCCGCAAAGCTAAACATACTTTAATTCATTAATTTCACATTTATTTCTTTACCTCTATATTCTCAGAAGAGAGAAACATAAGGAGACCCAGCCATACATTTTGCAGGTATTGCTGCTTTAAAAATAAAAAAAATAAAAGCAATATACTCTCTGCATATGAAAAAAATGTTCCTGAAACTTGAGATTCATATCACACCTGTACTGGTTCATCATCCACTTTAACCTGCCCAGCGATTTCCATCATATCAAGAGCAAGGTGGCAGATCGACTTGGCGTGATGCGTGCACGGCTCCGGCAGGCCACTCACTGTCATGTACTTATCACCGACTGTTTCCACCTGTATACCAACAAACATTTTGCCATGTTTAATGTAAGTGATTTCATGATCTGAACTGCTTTGCTTTGCCCATTTTTCCTTTAGGATAATCTGTTCCCACAATACTACAAAGTGTCATGAAGCCAGAAATAAACTAAAAGACCCTGCGATCAACAGTTAAACACTTTACATCAGCTTTAAGATATTCAGGGCCTCTCTGAGTCCTGCTCAAACCTCAGGACCACCAAGCCATTCAGCCTGTTGAGTAAATATTACTTCTTTTGGTGACCCAGTGCCTGAGGCCGATTCCCTGAGAGTGCCGAGGCCTGTTTGACTTCTCAAAGTGCATTCTTGTCTGAAAGCCTGGACAATAAATCTGCCGTGTGAGGCCTATAAAATGCTACGGTCCCTCTGTAAAACTACACTGTGTTTACAAGTTAGTGCCGCTCTCATGAAAAACTCAAGTCAACTGATATAAATATTCTCCTACTGAATTGTATGCGCCTAATTGCATGACATTATTTCCCATACTGGTGCATTTAAGCTGGAGAAACAATAGAGAGGAAGGTATTTAAAAGCAATCTTGTCCTTTGTGGTCTCTTTTTTTAACAATTTAATCATCATGAGTTTGCATCAGAAATCCCTCCTTCCTTTCCCTTTACTGAAAGGAGATTACACAAATGCATGATAAACTGTGGTGGTAAAGTTCTTGCTCCCAACCTTGTATACATAAGGGTTCTTCCGAGAGTCTGTCAAGATGTCAAAACGAGTGTAAACATCATTGAGCAGGTTGACTATCTTGATGGCTCCCTCCGCTGAGGCGTGCTTGCTGCAGAAAGCATTGAATCCTACAATGCCACTAAACAGGATGGTAACATTGTCGTAGCGTTTTGCTGGGACTGGTCGTTTGTGTCTAAGCTCATTGGCAACAGATGGTGGCAGAACAGAATAGAGCAATCTGAAAGGAAGAAGAGAAACAAGGATTTAGAAGAGGGACATTGCAATAGAGCAGTGGCGTAATGGGCTGGGCTGCCAGACTGAAGTCCGTCATTTGGATCAGCATTTTATTTGTTCTCCCACCACCTTTTGGTCACTTTGCTATGCAAGCTGCTCTCAAATAGGAGGGTGGTGTTTCTATGGTAACAGTCAGTTCGTGTCTGCCTTGTTAACAGCAAAAAATCTTCCTCACTCCATCATAAAACCAGGACACATAATAAATACAGATGAAGAACACCCTTAAAATATATAATAAAATATTATAAAAAAGGAAAATAGTTTTTAATTTTATTAAAATGCCCATAAGATGTTCTATTGTTGTTGTTGTTTATTTTAAATGTTTTATGAGCATACTTTATGAGTAAAATCAGTCATCAATGTTATGGTTGGGAATTTCTGTTATGCATTGATATTTTCAGCTTGGTAATGTCAAAGATTGTGCACATCCTGCGAAGAACACTGAAAAAGCCAATCCTGAATGCTTGCTGGGTCGGGCTTTACAGTTAATTTGCATACACTGTGAAAATCTGACTAACGAAGAAGCTGTTGGAGGCTACAAGGAGAAATGAGCAAATGTTAGGTAGAGAAAATAATTAATGAGCAGAAATGACTCAGTTGATTTGCACTTATTGTAAAGATGGCAAATAGTATGTTCCGTTTCGAGCTTCAAGGGCACAAAATATAATTTGTTAATCTTCATGTTTTTTCCAAAGACTGGATTTAGTTTATTTGGAGGCTTCTTAGCATTCCATGAAATTACCAGAGGGGTTACAGGTCTGTGGTCTTCATTTTCCAATCAGCTGCTTTGCAGCTGAGTTTTGCTACTTAACTACAATACTTTCCAATTCGTTAATCATTTCTATCCTCAGTGGTATCTCTAAGTACTGCAGCTGTGTACATAGAAACCTGAGACATGGAGAACTCTATATAGATCCAATAGGAAAGTAATAGTCTTTTCCACTGTGAAGACTGGTATGCAACAGCAATTTAATAAAGACCACGCTCCACCTCTGTGATCGTCTGCTATGGCACGTTACTATGACAGATAGAAGCCAAAACTCTTTATTAAAACAGGGACTAAATTCTAGCTTAGATAAATATCAATACAGTCCAACCACAAGTGATCCTCTTGTCATGTAATGTTATTATAACTGTATTGGACTGAGACCTGCATCTTGCTGTTTCTTGAGTGTTTCTCATGTTGAGTTCAACCTTAAAAGGAAATGCTTCACCAGTCTTCTCTTTTACCTTCCTGAAGGATAGACTAATGAACAATCTTTGCCATTTTGTTTTTACAGCAGTGATGGAGGATAATGACTTTCAGTTTGACTCACAACACAGAGATAATGAACGGGCTGCTGTATGTAATTATGCATAATTTTATACACAGTTTTTCTTGATAATATACAACAGAGTTTGAGTTACTTTAGCTCTTGAGAAGTTAAAGCCACATTAACAACCTATTTTTGGATAAAAACAGTCAAACCTATCTGTCTTCTTCTTCTCATCCTCCAAGGCTCGGAGTGTGTGCTGGAGACGATCCGTTAAGATTTCCAGCTCTTGGGTCAGCTTGTACTCCTCACGAAACTGCTCACCCAGCAGCACCAAGTCCCGCGTGGCATCATGTAGTGGAATGTCACTTAGGTATAGCCCCCTCCGAGTTAGATCATCCAGGTTCATGACACTAACCACAAAAACCCAAAGCAGAATAAGAGAAAGTGGTGAACTATTTCTTCAATTTTAAAAATCTTTTTGACAGAAGTTGCTTAAAACATGAAACACTGTGAACTGGCTTGTTGTACTTGCATTTATTAGGAGAGGTATAAATTAAAAAGAGCAAAAAGGATGAAGCATTAGCAGTGAGATCATAATCCTAGCTGAGCCTCATGTCTCCAAATAAATGATAATTTTACAGGATGAGGTTAGATATTGCTCTGTATGGCTCTTCTGTGTTATGGTGAATGAGCGTGCTTCACTGTTCATGCTTGCTGGGCAGCAACCTTTTGCAAAACTACTTCAAACAGGTTTGATCTGAGAGGACAGGATCTCTTGAACTTTGCTCTCCTGTATCCAATACTTCAGTAGAAATGGCTTTTGTTCATACTGTATAAGAGCTGCAGAGGCTTGTGGAGATTGCAACTAAACCTTCAGTGTCATTACCTCATCAGTTCCTGTGTGCTATTTTCCTCTCTTGCCATGTATTAACAGTGCTCTTTATTTGTTTGTTTATTTGTTCATGAAAGCTACAGAAAAAAAACATGTTTAAGCTTTTTTGGTTAATCACTTAATTACAACTCCAATGTTAGACATCTGGATCCCAAACTGAAGATGAATATGCAAATAATTAAACATTCGGGTCCAGTCTTACAGGAACTATTAACTCATCACATTAGTGATGTTGTTGCTTTCAGTGAATTTGCTGTCTGATTAATAGTTGTTCTCCAAAACTCCAAACTTGGATTAAAACTTTTGACACACAACAAAATTGTTGCAAGTTTTTCCCAATTTCAGTGTAACTTTCTGAGTAATTCTGCTAACAAAGAGACAAACAAGCCATAAAACCACATTATGTTTTCAGCAGAAGTTGATTCTAGGGTGACATTGTTAACCTTTTAGCATAATGAATATTAGTTTTTAGTTGATTTTGGTCATTTAAAATATTTTTACTATTAATGTCAAGAAAAAAAAACCCCAAACATTTTAGTCTAGCTTTTCATCTGGGGCTTGTGTCCCTGTGCTGTTTAGTGTTGCACTAAATAGGTTCCCTTCAGTAAAAGCAGGTTTTATTAAAACAGCCTTTCTCTCCTCATTCTTTTCAAAGCATTTGCATTAGCAGCTACCTGTTGTCTTCACTCCATTTACAGAGTATGTTGTTCACCCACTTATTTACTACAGTCCTGTTTCCTGTTTGGGTTTGGCAATAATAAGAGTCTGAAATGTCCTCCTGTATGTGAGAAGAACATTGGTTGGAGGTTGTAGATGGGGTGTCATTGTTCTAATGTTGTCTGGTGATCTTTGTTCACATTGTTCTGCAGATTATATCATTCAGTTAGTTTCATTAGGTAGTATAAACAAGGGTTCAATATCATCAGAAAAACGCTTTAAAATATTGATCTGAAAGTATTGTACAATGGTGAAGACTATATGTAAGGCATGGTGTAAGTTACAATTTAAAATATGTGCATTATGCTTATGAACCCCCAAGTTTGGGCCTTACTTATAATAACAGAGATATGAGAACAGAAAATGATGCAGATATATTTAGATAATCATAGTTTTTTAAAACTTCATCGGGACTGGCTTAGACTTATGTTGGATAATATTCAGGGAGAATTACATAAAAGAAGGCCCTTACTTATACAATTACTCTGTTATTACAGTGACAATGTTGTCTTTTATTTCAAGCCAACAATTTGACAATTTGTGAAACCAAACTGGTTCAAGTCGAGTCAAATCATGAAGGTGTTAAGGCTTTTACTAAACATAAAAGATAACTGCAGTCCTAGGAAATTGACAAAAATGAGGTGAACAGAAATTTGTACTTTTGAAACGCAGGTTTTCCACTTGAGTTAACACTTAAAATTGTTGCAGTTTGTAAATATGTGGATCTCACCTCACTAATGCATGTCAGCAGAACAGGCAAGCAGGGATATTCATCAGACTCCTTTTAAATGACTGCATTTAGGCATGAAAATGACAAAAAGAATTTCGGAAACTAAGATAATAAAATGCACCAGGCAGTAAGATGGTAGTCAGTCTTGTACTTGATAGAATAGTTGCAGGTGGGCTGTCTGAATTATGATGTCAGGAACTGTCCTTGTTCAGTATTACTGGACATTGTGTCAACATGTCACAGTAATGTAATCAAGCAGAACATGGGCCATTGATTTTGGGTGAGGGTTTATGTTCAGTAGTTTATAGGTACTCTAGTAAAAATACTTTCATGATGCTTGCACACACAGGGTCATCATGTATGGACCATGAATTTTTATGTCTCAGGTCCCCTGGGGTGTGTCTGGTTACACTACAAAATAAACTGTAAAGACAACCATCCGTTTGTCTGGAGCACGTCTTCTCATCATTAATCGTAGATTTGTTGTTGCTGTTATTGAATGTTAAACCACATCACGGTGCCTCTGAATGAACACACCTTTTTTTCTTTTTAAATGTCTCAGCTGTTTCATTGCTGTGTCTCATTAAGATTTGGAGATGTTTCTCGTTAATCTGTGTAGTATAAGAGCCAGCATTGTGAGATAACTTTATTAACAGAAACACAGTAACATTTTACCAAAGCAAATTTGTGGCTTCTGTAAAATATTCAGATCAGCGAAGAAAATTTTACAATTTAGATTTAGTCTTAGCTTTCAAAAAGTGGCTATGTTGTTGGTTCATTTTCCATGTTAAATATAAAAACCACAATCATTTATTTTTCATATGTTGACCAAAATTGCAAAATACCTGTCACTATTTTCCTTTTTAAATGTTGTTCTTACATTTTAATTTTGAAACCACATGCAGAGGCTTGCAATCCAAAATCTCTTCCTCCATGTCTGGTCCTGCTGCAGCGGTACGTGTGATGTAATCGGGAAAGAGTGGATTTATTAAAATGAGACGTTTTCTGTCTGGTATTTAAGAAAGAAGAAAAAGAATCTGCATTTCAAAACCCATGCAAATGAGCAGAAAATTGTGATTTTTGAATGGGAAACTGCTCCCAAAAGACAAAGAGAAACATAGTTTGTTAGTTTTTTTTTTTTATTTTTTACTAAATGTTTTGTCGGGTTGACACGGGGAGACACCATTTGTGTTTAAATATGTTTTTGGACTTTGTACCTGGTCTTTTAATTGTTTGTTGTCTTAACTGTGTTCAGTGGTCATAGAAAAGGTTTAACTGAGCTGTTAGCTGAGATTCTGGACTTTCTGTGGATATAACATGTCTGTAGTTACATTTACAGACCTGATTTTACACTCCTAAAACCAGATGTTAACCCCTGAACTCACAGTAGCGGAGGATGCGTAACAGTCAAGCTAAGATTGCAAATTTAGAGAATTTATAGGTCAAGAAATCTGGATAATGAAGCACTAAAGGTGCATGGATGGAAGTTATTGTGCATATTGTGAATATTTCTCTCTCCTCACCATCTAGAAGCTGTGAGATTCAAATCCTGCTTTCTGTCTGTTCACCTGATGCTGATATTCATCAAATATTGTTCCTTTTGTGTTCAGAAGGAAGCAGCTTCACGGTTTTAAATTCATCCTGCTGACTTTTTACCTTTTAGTTAGTAAATACTGAAAATTTCAGCTTTCTTTGTCATAAATATTTGATTTTATATATTAAGAGATATTTAACTGTTGCTGTTTAAAGAAGAAACTGCTGCTAAATCTGTTATGTGTTTAGTGCAGGGGTCTGCAGTCTTTCCAATCCAAAGAGCCATTTTTCCCTCAGCCAGCTAAATAAAACTTGTTTAGAGCCGCAAATGTTACGAGACCTTTTGAAAAAAGACAACTTATAATTTTTGAGAAATATCTGCTAAAGGAAATTTGTTGTCATTTTTGAAGAACCACATTTTTATTTCTATTTTTAGGTTTGAAAATAAAGAAAAACTTTTGCAAAAAGAGGACAGACAGACTTTTCTTCTATGAGATGTAGATATTTGTGGGCAATTATGTACAAAAAAAAGCCCATTGTTTCCAATCTAATGACAAGAATAAATGGATTAAATAATAAATATATTACTGGTACTTTTAGAATCATTATGTTGTGGAAATTTAGAGCAATTATTCCATGAAAAAACTGAAAAATTGCTAAAAACCTGCATTCGTTATCATATCTATAAGTAAAAACATTAGTTAGTTCTTTAGCATTTTTATGAAGAGCCATTGTGGAAGGTCCTGAGAGCCACGTGCGGCTCTGGAGCCGCAGGTTGACGACCCCTGATTCAGTGTTTGTAAACCAAAATTTACTGCATTCTCTTCATATGCAGTAAGCCTTCTTTTAAAGGTAAAGGACATTTTGGACTTTGCATAACAAGCCGTGTATATATATATATATATATATATATATATATATATATATATATACGCAGAATGTTAATGTCTGACATTTCTATATTCATGAAAGCGCGATGACAATCATCAAAGCAAACCGAATTTTATATTCCATTGCATCTTCTTTGCTAAAAATGTTATTATTCTTGTGCCACGTGTAAAGGAAAACCAAAACACATGCACGGTGGGCTTACCTGGGTGAGCAAAGAAAAAGGATGTTCTCTGCCTCTGGCAAATAAATCATCTGCCCTTTCAATCTCAGACAGCTGATCTCCACCCCCGTCAGCTCATCCTCATTCTCTACAGTCTCCACATTAAGCAGTCCCTCCTGTCAGGATTACATCACAGTTATGAATATTTCATTGTGCTGTGTGTTCTTTTCTAAATCTGCTTCAAAACTGGCAACCAATTTGCTTCATTCTGGATTTTTAAATGTGCTATTTTTATTTATTTAGTTATTAATATTGATTTAAATGTTAAATTACCACCTCACCTTTGGCAAATGCTACTTTTCATAGGGAAAAAAAAGATCAGCTCTTTTCTATGTCACAACTGACACAGTGGTAATGCTTTTGAGGATCAACGTCTTTGCTATAAATATAATCTGGCTGCGCAACTCAACTCACCTCAACTTTATTTATAAGGCCCTTTAAAACAACCACAGTTAAAACAAACTGCTGTACATAAATGGACAAAGCAACACATAAAAATACAGATATACAGGTATGTGCAAGTATTCTAACAATAAATACACTATAAATTCATTTACTGTCCCTTGAGATAGAAATTTAATAAAATTTGTATTTTTGTTCTACCTTTCCTTTGTAAGTTTTCATTTAAAGCCCGACTCAATGAAAAAAATCGCTTCTCTTCCATTTTTGTTTTATCATCTAAAATCTATTTTCATTTTTCGAATCAACTACATGTCCTTTTTTCTGCTGGACATTCACAGAATTGCACTCTGCTTCATGCATGAGCTTCTTCATAAAACATTTATATTTTAATTTCTTTTCTCTGGTGCATACTGTTCTGTAAATGTCAACAATTCCATGAGTATTAGCAGTGTCAATGAATCCCACAGTCAATTTCCATGCTGCTTCTAAAAATATCTTTGAGCTCATCAATATTTAAGGGGATCTGTTATACTCATCTATAATTTTAATCTGGGACTCTGCTGGACTAGCTTTAAATAATTTAGAGTTCAAAAAGTCTTTTCTGTCTTATACTGGCTGTTTATCTAGCTCCTTAGTTGACACAGTATCAGAAATTATCTGTTTTAGCTCCTGTCCCTTTAAAGACTTCTTCCTTCCAATTAGAAGGTTTTGCAGCAGCCTCTGCTAATCCCACCCAGCATGTCTATATGGGGCCCATAAGGGTTAAATTTGGGCTGCAGACAAGGGTCCTAGGTGGGTTTGTCGGCAGTTTCCACGGTGGCCTCACCAGTGTTTGCCCATTTGGGCCTCAAATGGGTTCTGACTGGGTTCCAAATAGGGCCCATATCCACCGGCTCCCCAATGTGGGGCCCATTTTATAAAAAAAAGTTGGGCCCTATTTAACTTTGCTCTGTTTATGCCCAGGCCCAATTAACCTGTCTAGGTCCCTTATGAGGCTCATACAGCAGGCCGACATGGGTTTTGCATATGGGACCCACGTTACTAAAACCACATAGGACCTACAACAATTGCCTAGTTCAAGCCCATGCCCACTCAGTACCCACATAGACCATATTTAACCCCTGTGGGCCACATACGGACATGCTGGCTGGGGATGTTGCTCAAGTGGAAGTTATAAAAGCAAACTGTAAATCTGCTGTAAGAATTTTTATATCTTGGTTGGAAATGGCAACATCTTATACATGCCTGAACCTGAATCTTGTCTAAAGTCTGCTTTTAAGAAGTACAAACATTTGGCAACAGCAGGATTTATCTCCCTTTATTAAGGGGCCATAAAACTGAAGCATATCACAATATTTTACAAGAACATAAATTGTCCAGGAAACCTTAGTTTGACTGTTAGCTGGAACAGACTGCATGAAGAATGACGTATGACAAACTTTAACATTAGCTCTTAATTCAAATAATTGTATCCAAAACAGCCTGTTAAAAGGAAGCCAAAGCTTCTCAAAGGGATTACATGGAGACACATCAAACAACTTCATCTACTTTTATTATTGACGTTTGACATAGCACACATTGGAGCTTTAAAAAGAAGGTACCTTGACTCCTTTTGGCTCTTGAAAACATTTAACCTCTAATCTAAGATGCTCCTTTAATTCAACTGCCACTGCTGTTTAAGCTCTTAAAATTGCATAGACCTGGATGGCAAACAATTTAGATGTCAGAACATCATAGAACACAATAGTTCTCCTTTTATACGTAGTACAGTAAACACAAACCCTATCGGAAATATTCCAATAAACTTTGATTATTTTAGATTGGTGTATTTTTTTGGTTTCTATTTTAACAAACTGATTATGCTAAAAAAAAAAAAACGTATTGATGTGTTTCCATAACAACACTGAGACAACAACAAAAACATATGTCGTATCTACCTTGCTCCGTAGAACAAAGACGGTGTTGATGTGGGAAAGGATGCCATGAAAGCTGAAGTCAATGTGAGGGCGGACCAAAGAAAAAACTGAAGGGAGGATACAGGTACCAGGCTGGAGCTGTGAAACACAACAAAATCATGCAATTTTCATTCATACAGGAATTGTTACCTTGTTACTTACAGCAGAATTCACATTAACATAAAGGCTAAACAAATGCCATTGTACTATAAACTTGTGTTTCGTATTGTAAAAAACACTTTGGAATTATTAAATGCAAATACACACCTGCGGCAGGACTCTGTAAATAGCATTCCCACACTGTGTGAGCATTAGGTCCTTGTCAAACATGAGGTGAAACGGAAAGGCCTTGCAGAATGTGTAGGGGCTGATCCGAGTCTCCTGAGTGCCATTCTCCTCAAAGCCATCGAGGTCTTCGTAGAATGCCTCCTCCTCTGAGTCCTTCTCCTCAATCAGGAACTTGATGTGGTCACACTCCTCACTTTTTGGTTGGATCACCTGCACCAAGTTAAATTATCAATAGAATAATCATTAATCTACATTTAAATCACCTAATATGAAGTGAAATGTATTGCACTGAAGCACATAATTGCAGCTATGGGACAACCTTAATGAAGTATCTTAACCTTCCAACATTAATGCCATTAATATCTTGATGATAATATAATTATACTCTCCTGTCCTAGATATAGAATTAGGAGGATAATAAATGACATTCAGTGGGTTTATGGGCATAAGGCATTCTGACGTCAAGCTACTGTCTCTGCACCCTGTTGCCACAGCAACAGTGGCTAATATTTTCAGAAAATTGGGCGTCACATTTGGAGCATCTGCCATTTTCTGTTCTTTCACTCCACACACTGTTCAAAAATATTATCCTGTCTGTGCAACATGATTAGGTTTGGAAGAAAATGTCACAGATGAAATATAGAGAAGTCCATCATACAGAATATACCTGAGAAGAATAACATGCCGTAGTTATTTATGTGGATTAAAGGGTGAGATTTGTAGCCTGAAAAATTAAAATTAGACTAACTTTAATGACATAAGATGTGACAATACCTTGTTCTGTTTGTCAAAATCTAATTAGCTTGTTTGGGTTAATTCTACAGTAAACAAGCAGTGGATAACTATTTCGCATTCACCCATCATTAGACAAAGTTTAAGTAAAACCAAGAAGCAAGAATAAAACCCTCTGAACTGTCTGTCAGCTTGTAGCTAGAAACTCTATAACTTGGATCTAAAAATATCCTCTGACTCACAGTGATTAACCAAAAAGCGAGCAGCAGTTATCGCAGCCCTTCCTGTTGGGCGTTTTTTTGTTGTTTAATCTTCACATTATAACCTCTTCCATTATATTCTCAGACATTAACTATTACATTGTGATCCAAAGTATTACAGACACTTAAAGAAGTCATTGAAGGTTGTACCATAAATTAAAAGAGGTGCCAAGAAAACTTCAGGATGTCTTCATTCATCATCAGCAGCAGCAGAGTGAACCATTAGCACTGTGAGTTTCACTGTGCATAAAATAGCCAACAAAAACAAGGCTGACCTTCATCTCTATCTCTGTTCCATGGATTTGCTGAGCGACAGTTTTAATGATGCCAATCACAATATCTTGCAAGCCTTCTCTCTCTGAGTAGTAGTGAAGAATCAGATTGCTTCCTTTCTCCGCATCAGTACAACGAAACGAAGGAGCCCTCATCCCGGGATAAATGGTACCCAGATGATCGTGTAGAGCATCCAGGTTCTGAAAATTTGAATTAAAGATGAAATATGTAGCAACGATCCACAGCACAGACCTAAAGTCTGGCTGAAGCATCACAGTTTATTTGATACCAAACAACATACACGGAAGGTATACAAAAGGTGGATTGAAAAATGTAAATAGTTAAAGCAGATGAGGCTGAGATGACCTTTGATTTAGTTTTTTTTTCTCTCTCTCCAGAAAAAAAACTTACATGAATGCAACCCACTTAAATCCGTTTTTACCTGTATTTTGCAGGTTTGGATTTATTTGGTATGTAAGAGAAAACATTATCATATGTCAGGAAAACAATCCAAAATATGTGGTTATAATGAGAGTCAATAGGACCAAATTGGTCCTGAACGCGAAGAACGTCTGTCTAGTAGTAGTGAACATGGAATTATAAACATAATAATAAAAGAAAAAAAACTTTGCCAAATTTCATACAATTAGCCTTTAAACTGAACAAGATATTGAACTCAATAAACAGAAAGTACATGTTTGATCCCCAAAGGTGCCCCAAGGGTTAAGTGTAACATGTGTGACAGAGGTAAATCTGTCATTAAAGGATTCATGTTGTAATTACAAGTTAATAAAAAAAGAAACTATGAAAAAATGCAGATACTTTAAACATCTTACAGCAGCTTTAACTAACAGCTCCTACTTTGCATTTTCCCTCATAAAAGAGAGCACAAATAGAAGTAAAGTCAGATATAGCCAAGGACAAAAAGAAAAGAAAAAATTAAAACTCTTTTTCGAGTATGAGATCCCTCTAATTGCAAGGAAGAAAAAGCCAGACAGATATTATCCTGTTGATGAAATGAGAAACAAACAGGCAGCGAAGGAGTGTGTTGCTACTGCAGTGAACAAGGTGGGGCAGACGCACAGAGCTGTGGCTGACATAAAAAAAAAAGAAGTTATAAGGAAAAAAAATGAAAAGCCATATTCCTTACACAGTGAAGCTGTTTGTCCAGTCACATAGATCATAAAGCTAAATACCCCTAAATAATCTGGAGAAAAGTCACTTAAATCTTGGCTTTGCTTGAAGATAAAATCATTTACATGTCAAAATGAGGTTCTTAAAAGCACAACTAAGGTTGGATATCTTTACAATTTAAGTCGTGACTCAATTTTATGAAGTTTACAAAGAGATTTGACACAGCTGCCACATGCAGGCAATTTAGGACAATTTAATGGCATCCTCATAAAGTCCAGGCAGGTCCTTATAGTTACGGACTGATGAAGAACATCTCTATTCACTAAGGAAAAATTTATGATTTTTTTACTCTAAGTATTATTATGGCTGCAATTTTAGGTAATAAATAGAAACTAGAAAATGATCTAAATTACAAAATCTAAATAAATGATCTTACTGAATGAGATCATTTAAATTAAATTAAGAAAACTCAAATTATTTTTTTTACATCTGCTGTATCATGTACTCTAATATTTACTATGTTACTGACATCATGTTTCCTTAGATATTGGGGACTTTGTCTGGCATTTTTTTCTCGATAAGAATAATTTCAGAAGTTAAGAACAAATGACAGTGAAAATTCTTGAGATCTCTATCATCAGTATTCAGTCATAACACTTCTTTACAATACACTGAAAGATGTACTTTTAGCATTTGTTAATTATTTTAATAATTTAATTAATTTATTGTAGAACATATAAAAAAACAGAACCTTTTTTTTTTTTTTTTTTTCTTATTTATTTTGAGCGTGTGACAATACATAGTGTACAATAGTGTGAAACATAACAAGACAAATAAAAACAATATATATATATATATATATATATATATATATATATATATATATATGTATATAATCAGAAAGAAAGGAAACAAAATAATAATACAAAATAAAATAATAATGTAATACAATCCATAAATTCGCGTACTTGAATATTTGTAAATCATAAACCAAATCAATGCAATAAGCTCGAAAAGGAGTGGAAGGAAGATAAACTTATTTAATTCCACCCCATCTCCATCATTTATAGAAACAGCCCACAATATTGATTTAGAAGCATAATGATATATAATATAATATGTTTATTGTTAGTATAGAATTAATTACTAGTAGATGTAATTCAATATAATTTATTAATACTAAAAGAAAAGACAAGACAAAAAATAAATAAATAAATAAATAATAATAATAAAAAAAAAAAGACATTCCCCTTTAAACCTCACCCTCTCTGTACTTTGACCACACCCTGTGTTTATAAAGTGCTTTAAACCGCTGGATGTTTGGACTCTGCTTTTGTTCAATCCCCAGTGCGTTCCACAGTTTAATTCCACAGACAGACACACAAAAACTTTTCCTGGTGGTTCTCACCATTGGTATCCTAACTTAATCAAAGAAGGACACAGCCTTCTTTAAAAACCCAAATTCGTCCCATTTCAGGTCAAAATGTCAAAACACTAACAATGCACATGTTGATATTCCAATAAAATTACATTTTTATATATTGTGTACCCTTAATAATCAGCTCTCAACTGTTGGATTCAGATTTTGTGTCTTGTTTTTTTTTTTTTCAATGTTCTTTTTGTTTGTTTTTCTTCTCTTTTTTTAATGTTTAAATACGTAGGATCTCGTGTGCATGACATTTCTGCCACACAGTATCAACTTTGTTGATAGATTCAAGGGTGTTTTCTCTTAACTAGCTGTTTTTGTAATAAACAACCCACTTTTAAATTTAACTTCTTTTAAACAAATATTTGACATAACTGCACTGTGAAAAAAAGGATATTTTAGCCCTACAGCAGGCATATATCTATGAGCCCATGTGCAACCCGTGGCAGACAGCAGTGAGCAGCACATCTGTGAGTGAGCTGTTTGTTCTTGTGCAGCATTGTTCGTGCAGTAACTTAGACAGAGGCTGTGTTGTATATGAAAGACAAAAAGTAGTAGGCTATTCTAACTCAGTCTATGCATTTATCTAACAACATGCAAATAAAACCTAAACTAAAACCAAAAAAAACCAAAAAAAAAAAAAAATAACGGGGGGCCTACCTGCAAAAATTCACGAACATTTGAGCCCAGGACACGCAATATGGTGTCATATCCTGACTCCTGGCAAAATTCAAAAAACATCTTCCCAAACATCTGTAGGATGTCTCCTGCATCAATCTCTGAAATACAGAATAAAAAACCTTATCTATAAAGACAAATATGATGCAAACAGCAATTAACCAGTGAGTATTGGCAGTGATTCAAAAAAGCAAGTGTCACTTACTGAGAACTTTACTTGCAGCTGCGACAAGATCATATGTTTTGGCATCTTCATATATGATTCTAACAAGGAACTGACCCTCAATATCAAGCTGAGCCTCCCTCCTGAAAACAAAGGTTATGCATAACAGCATATGTTACAGCAGCAGTAAACAGTCACTCTAGGCACCTTCTCTAGTTTAAAAAAAAAAGGTAAAATTATTGATGTTTAAATGATTTACAGGTCTGACAAGCATCTAAAGTTTTTCTCACAATGTTCCGCAGCTGCAAAAACATACCAACCCTTGAAATGTTTTACAAAGAAAATAGGAATTCTGTCTTGCGTTACTTGGTTTAGAAAAAGACCAGACCAAATAAACTGATCATTAAATAACAGCTAGTTAGTTTGTTTTTCTTTTTTTTTCTTCTTCTTCTTTTTTTTCCTTTTTTCCTTTTTTGTTTGTTTTTGGTGGCTGGAGAATGACCACTTTGAAAACATTTACACAAGACAGCTGCTGCTGTGCTGTAATTTCCTTTCCTTTTTTCATGTTGGGTCAAGTCTAGGGCAGTTAGCACTATAGATGAAAAATAAACCTTGTTTAAGCCAAAAATTTCAAGATGTTGAAAAACATTAACATTATCACTAAGAGTGGAATCCTTAAGAGTAAACATGTAGACTATTTGATAAAATACCACTCTCTCTGCATGCTGAACCTCAGCTGGTTTCCAAAATGCCAGACTTTGCTGACTTTAATACATTTGAAAATCCACTCAGTAGATACACCCTATTTGGTTTGTGAGAATGTAACTACCATTTAAGACTCTGAAGTCACTTCATATATGTGTTTTCTGTCTGTGTGTGTTCACAGTGCTACATCATTTCAATTGTTCTGCTAAATTTAGTTCAACAAATCAAAATAAAGAAAGGATTCATTGTTTTTTTTCATATTATGCCAAAAATATTATGCCAAATTATTCATATTATGTATTTTGCAAGCTTGCAACAAGACCAGTAATAGTTATGCATCCTCAATTGCTGATCAAATGGCCTTTCAATCCACCAGTATCAGATAAAGGCAATCCAGAAGTTCAAAGGCAAATAGTAAAATATGTAGATATAAGGACTTGAAAGTCTAATATAAAATTAGTAGGTCCATTTGTGAACTTTTGCACATTTGGTTGGTCTTTAAACATATAGTACTTTTCATTTACCTTTCTATTTAATTAGTTTATTTGACAAGTTATTATTGTATCTATGCTGACTTATATTCTTAAAATAAGCGGTTATACATGTAAAACTGCTGCTCATTTTAACAAGAGAATGAAAAGTTGCAGTGAGAACAGAATTAAGGTTAATTATTACAGATACATTCCTGCTGCTGGCCACACTGTACAGTAGGCCTGTGTTCCACTTGATATTAAAGTGGCAACACTGTAACCCGTGAAAGCAACACGGCTGAACAGTTAACACATCCAGAAACTCACTTGATGTCTTCCCACACTTCTGGGCCGTAGTTCCTTAAAACAAGGAGCTCCAGGGCGTGATTCACAAAACCATACTGTAAATGTTCGGGACACATGATTAACACCAATATTGCTTTATGCAATCAGTTTTTCCACAAACATACAGGCCCGTGCGTCTCTATATCTTATTTCCTTCCGTTAAAATTCGCACATATTGCATGCATATTGTGTGCACCCGTTAAACTAACATTATGATTATTCGAGAAATTACAGTACTATCTCTAAATAGTGCTCTTCCAACAGGAAATGTCAAACGCAAATATTCCACGGCGCACACGAAACTGTATTTGTTCAACATGCAAAGTCAATAAAAACCATTAACGCTTGATAAATATACGTACCATGATGACCACAGCGTTTCTTCCTCTTTACTTTTTAATGAAAAATCGTTTAATAACGCGAAACCTTCATCGTTTGCTGCAGATGCTGAGTGTCTCAGTGTTCATCCCCACTAGTTTCACCCACTCGTCAACGACAGCAGAACTGTCCAATAGCAGGCCGTGAATGGTGTTACGTAAGCCAGCCTGGACCATTTAGAAGGAAGCTTTCTGTCCAAGTGATGCTGGTCAACCTGATCTACGCAGATGTAGGTTTTTGCTAACCGCTTGCATCTGAGGATCTCAGTGCTCTTCTAATTAAAAGCTACCCCGTTTCAACACATAGTAACTTGTTATAAAAAATAAATAAATAAATAAATAAACTACTGTAACTTTAATTGACAGCCAGCTGTAAGACACTTGTTTTAAAAACATTATTAATATTTGTTTCTTAGTTATTTTATATTCGTAACCTTTTTGCCACCCCATTCATTTAATAGCTTAAACCGACCCAGGCAGGCTAAATCGTTATCAAAAGCAAATCTCAATAGATTCCTCACGTTATTATTGGACATCTATTGCATGTTTTTGTCACTGGGATTATTACTGATGCACCCGTCTAAACAGAGAAGAATTTTAATTCAACTGTTAAATACTTTATTTTATTATTATGTTATTGATATCTTAATCTACAGCTATGCAATATTTGATCGTGTTTCAAAAATATTCAATGGCCTTTAGATAATATAGGTGGAGTCAAAATCCTTATATTTGCCTCTTGAATATAATAATATCAGTATAAAGTACATTGCATTGAAAAAGCTTAAACAAACCTAAAAATACTTCAAAATTTGATGTAAGAGCATTTGCAAAGTCAGTCACTTGAGTCTGTTATGACAATATTTATTTATGTTAGTTATATTACAATGATAAAAGCATACCATTATGAGTGATAGTATAACATTCACTGTATTCTTGTTGTGTTGTAACCTCTTTATAAGGGGTGCTGTGAGACTTAAATACAGTATAGACATATTTGCTTAAAAAATAAAAACAAACAAATAATATTAAGAAACCAACGTCAATAAACCACACAAATGAATGCTTCTGTGTTTCTGCTTGTGAGATAAATCTTGATCTGATATGATTATAATCTGTATTAAAATTAATCTTGGTTTATATTATCTCTGAAACAATAACAATAATAAGAAAAAATACAACTGTTAAAAATAAACATGTACGGATATTTCATCTTTGTATGCATATCTAAGACCTGCTTGTATAGTTCCCATAAGGCACCTGGATGTAATCTGCTACGCATTGTTTCATTCGA
This sequence comes from Melanotaenia boesemani, assembly GCF_017639745.1. NCBI lineage: Eukaryota > Metazoa > Chordata > Actinopteri > Atheriniformes > Melanotaeniidae > Melanotaenia > Melanotaenia boesemani. The sequence goes on from NC_055685.1 coordinate 15,613,180, forward strand.
TTGAAGGTTGAATCCCACTTCATAAAATAACTTGTGTTGTTATTTTATTTTATTACACAGCACCAGCTGCATTTTAGCATAATTTATGTCGATCTAACATCAAGTTGCTTTAGCAGGTGCCTTGTCTGGGTAGCTATGAAAGGACAAGTCAGATATGTTCAGAACGCTATCTGTTCAGCTACATGATGTCAAACAAGTATTTTGTAACATATCTTGTTGTGCAGGATTAAATATTTCACTTGATTAAAAAAATGCATGTTTGTTTTTCCACATTGACTGTATATTTTCTGTATTTGCAACTCTACTTGTTAAAAATAATAAAAACAGTCGCAAAGTCCTCCTTTAACAGTTTATATATCTGGTGGCAGCGAGAAGTGAAAGCTGTGTTTTTTTTCTTCTAAATAAGCTATCAAATTGCAGAGATGACTCATTCTGGAAGAAAGATGAAGTGAGTTTTTCTCTTACTACAACTGTACAAATGGATAATTGTACAGAGACAAGACGTTTGACAGGAAACTGACATCTTGTAATGAAGCAGCTGCTGCTAGAGTTTGACTGGATAACATCAAAAATGAAACAACCCAAACCAAAGTATACAAGGCAGTTGCACTTGATCACTTGACAAGTTCCTCCATATCTAATCCTGTTGGGTCTTGCTGCAGTTTGGCTTTATTTCTTGGGGAGTTTTGAAGGTTTGAAGGCTGCCTCCAAAAAGTAACAAACACCAGGGATGTCTTCTGGGAAGTTGACAGGAAGCTCCTGTCTGCTCCTGGGAACAAAGACAAACTCTGGGCGACCCTTCAGCAATCTGGGACAAAGAGCATACAAATAAAACATGAATCTAAAAACAATGTAGCGAATTATTTGACACAAGAGGAAACACAGTTCTCGTCTAAAAGTTAAGTTTCCTGTCAAGAGCACTTTGGATCTTTTCTTTTTTTTTTTTTTTTTTCTTTTTCTTCAACAGCATTTTGTTGAAACTACGGAGACTCCTAGGGGACACTGGGAATTTTTGCAAGTGATCGACACCTCACAGCAGTCAGATTATGCCTCTAAGGCAGAGTGCAGACGAAATAATTTATATTTAAGAAAGAAGATCAAATTGTACTTTTTGAGCCAGAAGAGCCACAAGGAAAGCCAGCATTTTTTATTATTATGTATTTTTGACACAATTAACATCTTCTTAATAATAAGCTGTATTGAGCAGTTAAATACTTCACAGCCATTAAAATGAATGGAATTTGGAGGTTATTTAATAATTTACCAATAAATTATTTTAATCTCACTTTACATTCTAAACACAAGCAGCCAAAACAGTAAAGCAGCAACATGCTTGGTACTGTTTCTAAATACAGCAAACCTCACTTGCAATTTATCTGTTAAAGCACTATGTTACAACAACATGCTTTCTCTGTTAACGTGGACACAATTTTATGTGTATGTGCTCGTTATGTTGACTTGATGCTGAGAGGGCAGATGCAGACCAGAAACATCAAAAGCAACGCAGCAGAACGGCTTCAACAGACTGTGCCCGCTCTCATAGCCGTGCGATCAGTGTGTCAGATTATCCCTTTTTTGTGAGGTAACGCAAAAGAAAAAAATTCAATGTTTCCCCTAAGGGCCTCCATATGAAAGCAACAACATAATACACAGATATATACAAAGTAGAAAACAAATTGTTTTGAGATTTTGCTGAGGGAAAAAAGAATTATAAATCTTTTGGTAATTTACGGATGAGATTCTCTGATAATAATGACAACAGCTGCTTGCAGAATATCTTCACCTGTGGGTTGTAGGGCTGATGTTGATTTTCCTCGGTAGGCTGTACGATTCAAACTTGTTTGCCAAGGTGACATTGTTCCCAAAAAGGCAGTATCGTGGCATCTTCACTCCGACTACTCCAGCTAGTACTGAGCCACTGTGAAGGCCGATACGCATCTGGGGTAAAACAAAACAAAACAATAAAGAAACAGTAATCATTTCCCTAATTTATGCTTGCTTAAGATTGTGCATTTACATGAGGATCCATATATATCCTCATGCTTGAAGCCGCTGCAATGCATTTCTGTTTTCATGCTTTTATGCATTTAGCAGAATATCTAAAAGAAAGGCAGTACATCAAGCAAACAGAAATTAATAAAGACAAAAGATTGAATTTAACAAAGAATTTTAAACAGTATTAAAAATGAATTTAATAAAGATTGTATGGGCAAGAAATACAAGATATTTATTAGATATCAAGGAAGTAAATATTAGATTTTATTTAGCAACCCTAATGCTAAACAATTTTTTGAATCTGTCAACTAGTGCTGCTAGTATCTTCATGAACATTGTGTACCAAACAATCTCAGTAATGTTCAGATCAGGGCTCTAGGGAGCCATATTGAAGACAGGGGTGAATGTTTGGGGTCATGTCCAAGCAGTAGAATGAAGCTGGAATCAGCCAGATATGTTGTACAGCATGGTAAATAGGAATCATAACAGCTGATATCTGTAACTTTTCAATGATGTGGCATGCTTGTTGTATTTTCTGTGATTCCATCAGCGATAGTTATCATCATTTGAGGACTTAGTCATTTTAAAAGTTTCAGGCAGAGCCACAGCACACACTGAAGAAGTGTCCTTGATGGGAAATGGAAGTATTTAGGCTAAATATATAGCCTGGGAATCAGGGGGAAATGAGAGCTCATTCTTCATTTGTTCTGGCAGGATCTATTAGTTTGTAAATCAAACTAATTTAAAAAAAGGTCTTTCCTGTCTCACGCCAGCAACTATCATTTATCTAATAATGGGGTAGTTTGATATACTGTAAGACTGCACAGTGAGCACCACTGATGGGCATTGCTTACATATTTTGCTGTTGTGATTTGTTGTATTATGTACCATTTGTACCCACTGATAACGCCCTATCAAAATCAAACACTAATAAAGAAGTTTCAGACTGATACATATGTGTCTGACCTTACTAGGCTGAAGCACTGAACGAGGCTGAACCATATTAGGCTACTAAATACCTTAGAACATGACTGTTTTCAGGAAATCCCACATATAACTTTTACCATTAAGGCCAACCTCCGTCCCGTCACCGTCAAGAGTAACTACATGTAAAATATAAACGTGCCATTCATTAAGGAGATAGTAGTGTAGTACAAATTATGTATTTTAGTTTTAACTGTGGTCATTTTGACTTTAACACCCAATCTTATTACTTAAACCCAACCAGGAAGAAACAAAGTTTCTGTATCACATATTGTTATTATCATCTGTAACCAATGCAACCAGCAATTTGGTATCCACAGAGGTTGCATTATCATTTTCAGTCCCTAACAAATTGATATTATTGCGAAAATCCAACCAGGAAGCGACAAAAGGGTTTAGTAAAGTATACAAGAAGCCATAATAGATTGTATTTAAGGGTATGGACAAATGACAGACATGGTCATTTCAGTAGGGGAATTTGTTGGATAATTATCATTGATGCATAAATGATTTATCGATCCATTAATTCCTTAAAACCAATTGATCTCATCCAGGGACACCAAGGAGGGCAAGAATTTATGTCAGGTACTGAGAAAGAGGCAGGGCACCTGCTATCCCTGGACTAACTCAAAGGAACCTATAATCATGTACAGACACACACACACACACTCTTAGAACAACCTAATTATGGGGATACAAACTTATATTTTCTTAGTATCAGTATCAACTGATTTTCAGCTTGTTGACAAGCTGTCGGCCTCTTGTCAAATAAGATCAAATCAACTGATGATGGTGGCTGACATTAATCTTTGCTCAGAAGCCAACATGATTTAGTTACATTTAATTTTGTTGGTCCAAAAGTAATTTAACTGCTGAAAAGTTATTGAGATGGTAATGGTTTTAACTGGATTTTTTAGTTGTTTGTAACAGTCATTCCCTTTAACACGAATGCAAAAGGCTAAAATAAAGTTTTTTTGTACAAACTTTTTGGACTGATTCAAAGACAGTGTGATGAAGGGCTAGAATGTGTTATTTTCCTGGTAAAGAAAAAAAATGACAAAAACAATCTCTATCAGCTGCAAAATTTAGTCTAACAATGATATTGCTGTCAACCCAGAATATCACAATCGATGTATCCCTGGTAACGAAAGTTGCGTGCCTGGACTGTTGGAGGAGCAACCAGAGAAACCCACGCAGGCACAGGGAGAACAGCAAAGTTCAAGACACCCAGCAGGTTTGAACTGAAAAAACCTCTTGCTGTGAGGTGATTGTGCTAACTACTGTCTCCCCTAATGCCCTGACATTTAGTCAGACATCCAACCCTAACACAACATACTTTTTATTATCACACATTTGTATCAAAAGTTTAGTTCAGTAGACTTTGACCTGTCACATGACATACATACTTATATTATATATATATATATATATATATATATATATATATATATATATATATATATATATATATATATATATATATATATATATATATATATATATATATATATAAAATCCTAATTGTTTGATGAAGTGTGATTATTATAACCAGGTTATCTTTATATGGAGATTAAACTTGAAAATATTATCATTTTAATTACCTATTTACTCTGAATTACGAAATAATGTCAGCCTGAAACTGAACAGTCTGCAACAGAGGAGAAAGGATGAGTTTCTGGTTATGAAAACTTTCAAGTTGTTAGAAGTTATATAATCAGAATGAACAAGGACTATTACTGTGATTAGTACTTGACCCTCACCTGTATTGGTTCTCCAGTTGGTGTCATAACTTCATCTGAAAGCTCCATCATCCTTAAAGCCATGAGTGCTATTTGGACCGCATGGGTCTCACTCTCCTTGTGCAAACCACCAGCTACACAATAAGCATCACCGATGGTCTCCACCTGAATAGAGCGGAAGATCATTAAAATGGTTTCTGAGCTGGCAATCAAGACAGAATAAAGGCTCTCTGTAGCTTTTTGTGGCCTCTCCCTAAAGTCAAGGGTCTCCTGACAGCAGATAGTCGCATAATACTGTATCTTTTGTGGTTTCAACACCTGAAAGTCTTAAATTAACTTTTGGAAATTACTGTGACATGATAAGACAATGAAGTTTAAACACAATGATAAATGTCAAATGGAAATTCATCAATGTCTAACAGTTTGACCTCTTTTTGCAGTTGGAGACATGAAGTCAAAATATGCTGAATAAAACTTTTAACACTAACAGTCTTTGATCCTAAGTCATGTTAGAAAGCCTAGCATTTTTTCCCACTCTTGCTTTGTGTAAATCTGGACTGGAGAGCACTCAGCTATGTGGCCAAGACAAAGTGAATCTATTTTTGGGCTCATGCATGTGGAGTGGAAACAGGGTCCTCAAGAAACCTCTGACTTCCTAGCGTTTTACGAGATCTTTGTCAAACATGCTTCTCTTTTTGTTATGCTTCTGTGACACATTGATTACATTATCCAACCTCCCTGCAGATAAGCAGCCTTTGGCAGGCGCTAGAATAGCTGGTTGAGTTACCATCACAGCGTGTCTCCCAAACACAAAATGGAATTATCTTGACAGAAAAACTAAAATCAGAGATAGCACTTAATGCACTTCTGCATGATCTGGGCAATTACTACATTTATATAATTCTTAATTGTTGAAAGATTTTTTTATGCTTAATGTTGCAATTTCATCTCATTGACCTGTTGCTAATTAACCTAATAAGTAGCTACATGTTTCTCCAGCTTCTTCTATTAGTACCTCTTACTTTTCCAGCCTTTTGTCGTCCCTACCCTCTTTGGGATTTGTCCCTGCCATCAAATTAAAGATGAACTAATATTTTTCATGAAAGCATAAAACTCACTATCCTATCTCCAAAACGGTCATTTTTCAAAAAATGAAAAAAACAGTTTGGTTTTGTAATAACTGGACATAATGTCATCAAACTTTGTATAGCGTTTTAATCATATATCTTTGGTTAAATATTTGTAGAACAACAGACAGACATAAAGGGTGACCAATAGCACTGATTTATGAAGGAAAACAAAAATAACGAATTTTAGACAAAGGAGGTTTTTGCCCAACAGCAACGCTATGCTTTTACTGTACATAAAATATTAATTAGGGAAATTTGCAAATCATTGCATTCTATTTATATTGACATTTTGCACGGATCCAAACTCAGGGTTGTAAATTAGGCATGACTGAATTTTATGTAACTCAACATACTTAACAGTAGAGAGATAACGGAAATATCATTTTAGAGTGTAAATTAATTGCACAAGTAAAACAGAAATTATGATTCTAGTTGTTTTTTGTTTAAAAAAAAAATACTAAGGCTGAAAGATTCTATAAGGTATTGAACTTGTTAATGAACCAGTTGAACCAAAAGACTGAAAATGGATATTTCTTTGGAAAAAGTGCATCATTATCCCTTTGTCCTAAAATACATCTTTAAAATATTATGCCTACCTTATAAACATCAAGCTCTCCACACTGGTGGTCAAACCTGGTGTACAAGTCATTGAGCATGGTGATCACTTGCATTGGCGTACAGAGTGAGCAAACAGCCGTGAAGCCCACAATGTCAGAGAAGAGCATCGTGACCTGGTCAAACTTTTTGGCCTGGACTGTTTCACCCTGCCATAGCTGCTGCGCTACTGTGCCTGGGAAGATGGAGAAGAGGAGGTCCACTGTCTTCTTCTTCTCTTCCTCCAGAGCTTGGTGAGCGTGCTCCAAGGCTGCCTTGGCTTTCCCCAGCCGCTTCTTCAAACCATCCTGGGCTTTGGCCTGTTCACCAACCAGGACCACATCCCGCAGCGCATTATGAATAGGGATGTCAGACATGTAGAGACCGCGGCCTGTTAGCTCCTCCAATTTGTCCACACATGGTGAGCCCAAGAACAAGATGGCGTTTGACTCTGACACATAAATCATCTGACCTTTAAGGTCCATGAGCTGAAAGAAAAATAAGCAAAATTGTTTTAAAGGTTAGTTTTAGTCAAAATTGGGCACATGATTTTTTTTTTTAATAATTATGAGCCTTTGCACTGAAATAACTTGATCTTCACAAAATGATAGTAAGAATTATATTCAGATTACCAAAAACACTGCATCCAGATATAAAATTATATTACCCTTTCACTGACATCTGTGGTATTTATGTGCGCATTCACAGATTCTCTCAAGATCCCTGTTTCTACAATGCTTACATCTGTGTAAACAGAGAAAAATTAAAATAAACTTGTCAAATTTGGTATTTCTGAGATAGCAGCTGTATGCAGCTTTCCAGAACAGTAAGCAAAACTAAAAAGATCTATTTATATTCCAGTGGAGCAGAGGTTAAAAAAGTTGCATTTAAATCAAATTTTTTATTAATCACATTGCAAAGGGGCTAAGAGGAATGCCAGAACCAGCTCAGTCTGTGCACAGCTACAGTCCTGATTGAAATGTTAGATCTAAACAATTATTTTCAGCAATGCCAAGCTTCATATTTGGTTCAGACATTAACCTCCTGACTACCAGTAGTTCAAATTTGTCCTCTGTGGGGGACATTTGTAAACTTGTAAATTTGTGAATATCTCCCACCCACTGCATTCTACTGAGTTAACTCCTTTTGCTATCTACAGAGGACGTTTAGGGCTTTTCAATGATACCAAACGTGAAGGGGCTTTGGTACGTTTTGGTAACAAAAAAAAATGTGATTGGACAGTATTGTTTTTCCTGGTAGTCAAGTGGTTAATGGTGTCCAGAGGTTGAATCCTATCAGCTTTGGTAACTGACCATTTTATCCTGAGGTGCCACGAAGCTGAATGTTGTGGTGCAGTGATGGTGTGTTATTAAATCTAGCGACAACATTCATACAGTATTTATAAACTCCTTCAATTTCACCGTCAGGCCTGAATTTATATCTTCCCAGTATTTCTGTTTATGACCAAAACACTGGACAGATCAAGAACATTTCCATCAGTCTCAGTTGTCTCTGACCTGTTACATGCTAATCCCAAGTGTTATGTGAGGATGTCATCAGGATGTAGTAATTAAAAAATGAAATACAGATTTTGATAATGAATAAAATGGGTGATGCTTAAACAGTATTAGTCACAGAAAAATGCAAGTTTGCTTCATCCTGATACCTTCCTCTCATCAGTTCTTGTCTTTACTTTTTACCAGAAAAGATTCACTTTTTTATCCAACAGTTTGTTACTTCATAGAGTTTTTTTGTGTTGCTACAGACTGTGGGACTGATTTAAAACTATAGCATTATTCATAATAATCATGTCATTTCCACTGGCATTGTAGTCATGTTTGTGCTCATTAGACTGTAAGTAACACATCATCGACCCCAGATGGAAGACACTGCTACGTCTGTTTACTCACCCTCTCACTGATTCCTACCTGTTTTACACTACTGTCACGTTTACTCACTGATCATTTTTTTTCTTGTCATGGCGACTGATTGTTGCACACTCTTACAGAAATAGCATGAGCATGGCTATGCCTTTGATGGATAAAATGGTTTGACATTTGCTTCTGATCTCCACTGGGGGTTTATGTTGATCTCTACCTCTGGCCAAGTGCTCTCAAGTATACTACTAATAGGCTCAACTGCTTGTAAACAGCTCAAATTTTTTTCCCTTCTGTCTCCCTCCATTTATTATCAACATAATTGTGAGAGAACCTTTTCCACCTCATTACTCACTAATGTCACTTTTGAAGTTTTTCTCACAGATATGTCCACATACCTTCCCTGTGTTATCTGCGGTGGCGACTCCGTGTTTGATCCGAATGATAAACTGTGCATTCAGCATGGTCAGGATGCCCTGAAAGGTACATTTAATTTGGGGGGATACAATAGAGAAGTGTTCTTGAAATGTGGAAGACCGTCTCAGTCCTTCTTTTCTGGTAAGTCTCTTCCTGAGCCCATGTCCTATTTGTACCAGAACCAGGTCCTGGTCCAGAATCAGATGGAATGGAAAGATAGTGGAGAAGAGAGAGGTAGGAAGGGTCCCAGCTGATGTGGCCCGTAATGGACTGGGGCTAAGTGTTTTGGCATCTTTAACTACAACTGTGTACAGAAGACTAGGCTGTGGGCTGGACTGCAAGATGCTGTCTTTAGCATTGAGGGGTCCTTTCAACACATCCACAGTTGTGTGGTACAGCAGGCGGGCAGCAGCTTTGATAACTCCGGGGAAAAAGAGCTCAGTGGTGGGGCATGGGTTGAAAAAATAGACAATAAGCAGACCTGGGTCCTTGTCTAAACACAGCACCGATGGTTCGTTTACACAATCCTCTCTGTCCAGGTTGGGCAGCATGCTGCTCTGTTTTAGCAGCACATTGAAACTGTTGAGAAAGTCGTGCAGTGCTCCCCCCACCACTCTCAAAATGTGCCTGTCCTCTTCGTAACACATGTTGAAGACCTCCTCGCCAAAAGCAACTATCAAAGCCTCCATTGGGATTGCTGTTTGATACAAAGGGGGAAAACAGGTGAAGATCTGATGCATGACCCAGTGCTCTAAAAAGCCAGTTACATGTTGTGCATAATAAACATGAGCATTGTTGTTACCTGTTTTGGCTGAGTAACTTTTCATCATCTCTACTAAATGCTCTGGTTCCTCGCTGCAACTCTGGTAGTGAGTACAGCAAATTGCAGGACTGGAAGGTCAAGAAATATCTAATTCAGGCTGTGCTCAGAGGATCTGTTTTTTTTTTTTTTTTTTTTTTTTTTTTCAGTTCAATCAATTCATCAGACTTGGAATGAAATGATAATAAAGATTATTTTTAGTTATGCATTTTTCAAGGATTTTTACTCTCATGTGAATGATTTCAAAGAGGATAACACCCAAAATACTCGGTCTGCTGTCATGACCAACAAGCAGATTCTAACATTGGAGTAGCTTTTAAATATTCAGGAACACAAATATTTACCATTTGTGGACAAATAATTGGCCATGAGACAGACAGTTTTATCTCCATGTGTTGAATTATAAGGAGAAAATATTGTGAAGATTGTGTCTGCCATCATCGTTTTCAGGGGATTTGTAAGCCATTTCTCTTTTTCTCCTGGTATCCATAGCAGCCTGAGTCTGTATCCCGCCTCATTGTTGTTGTCCTAATTAGTATGAGTCTGGTCGTGAGACTGACAGCAGGAATTTGTAAGGTATTGGTAAACACTATAATCATTTTTGACTACAAGAAAGCATGCTGTGGTGTAAGTGGTAAGAAAACATGACCAATAAATAAATAAAGATACAAAACAACTTACCTCTCAGAGTCCCTGTTGTGATCTCCTAGTGCCATCATTCGCTGAAGGGCAGTGTGCAGTCTTTGAAACTGTATTACAAAGTGTCCGGCAAGTTAAAGGTCATCGTCCATTAAGACTTAATATTACATGCGCCTATGTGCTATTTAATGATTGTAGAATTACCATTTAATTATCTCAGGTGAACAAGCAGGCATACTGTCTATGCCTCAAGACAAAAAATGCGACAACGCAAACTGCTGGAGATGACAGATCATCACATTTCTACTAAACAAGCTGCAGTACAGTCGCATGAGGTGCAAACTAATGCATTTAGAACTCACCTCTGGACATGCCAATTTTCGAACGCTCTCCCCAAGAGTATGCAGGTTAACTTTGGCTCTTCTTGTCTTCTGTCGAGGTACATCCTCACTAATTTTTCCGTGCACGTCCTTAGAAATAGGCAATAAATCCGCAGCGTCACTTGAGCGTTCTTCAAAGTCTCCGAGCTCATTATTTTTGGCGCTGCTGGAGAATGGACACTCTCCGGATATCTTCAGTTCTTTCAGCTTGGCGCAGAACATCTTCCCTGCCGAGCAGTCTCCTGTCTCTGCTCTCTTATCTAGTTTCAGAGGGAGACAGATGTGGTCGCGCAGCAGCAGACTCAAGAAATCCCATCATCTCGTGTGCTCAACCATGGTACCTTCGTCCTCGCAACGCGCTGAATCAAATGATCAGTGCCAAAGCACCAAAGCCAGAGACATACAATATTTATTGAAAACTGCATGGGCAAATGATGGCAGGGGCACTTTCACTGAAAAAAGCCAATGAGAAACTGGATGGGGAGGGGGGAGGGGTTGGGGGGTGGTAGTAGGGCAATCCATGAGCAAATGGGGCTGGTGTATCTAAAGAACCTATCAGCAAAGAAGATAAATTATTTCCAGCCGACTGCTCGCATGCAAACATTTTTTTCTTCTCTGGTTTTCTTTTTCTTATTCTTCTTGTTATTTTATCCTAAGGCATGCAAATTCGAGGAAATGATGCACAGAATCTTGTAAGACTTGTATACGCCCAAAAATACTTATGTATATATATACATATACTTATTCATTCATTCATTCGTTCATTCATTCATTCCAGTTACAAAATGATTATTGATGTGTTTTTGCCACTGATCCTGGCAAGTTGTGACAGACAGCAAGGTCAAAGAGGAACTTCATTGTCTTTATTGGGTCAATGTTGGTTCAAGGCACTCAAACTCAGTTTTCTTGTACGAAGGGTCATATCCAGACCCTTCCACTGACTTCATATCAGTAATTCATAAATGAGTCAAATGATCTACAAACTTTCTACCAATACAGTTTCTTTCAGTCAACTAATAATTACAAGACTTTGATTGCTTTATTATTAATATTAATGATATAGTGATAAGCAGTGCAAATCACTATTAGCATTTCTTTCTATTGTATTTTTATTTATTGAAGCCTTGCCTCACAAAGCTTTATGAAATTATACTGACAATATTAACTATATTAATTCTAAAAATAATAAATAATAAAAAAAAAACTCACATAATGGTCCTGTTTGTGGCTTTGCATAAGCCTGTAACTTCACTGGACAAAATTTAAGACACTTCATTTCACAAATTGCTGCTAGCTACATCAAATATACTGGAACAGAAATGTGATATATTTTTAAATAAATTTGGTAAAATATATTAATCATCATTAGCACATGAGTTATTTAATTTTGGCACAGGAAAAAAATCAAGAGTATCATCAAGTGAATCAGATTAGTGCAATTACAGCCAATTCAGGAAATATTTCAGTACTGAGTAGACATGTAGTCAGAAATAGACTTGGCAGACCTTGATAAGACTGCAGGTCTATTCATTGGCCTTGTTTGGCCTGAAAAGGCAATGCCACATTCTGAGATTTTATTTAAACCCCCACTAAATAAAAGCATCCTCATTTCTGACTTAAATGGCAGCATAACAGGGAGGTAAATTTTGTCTTCATGGATCAGAGATACCTGGGTTTTTTTCTTCCTTATTTCAGTGAGGACAGTGATGTAACTAAGACATCCAACATTAAAACCGAAAGACCAGAAATCAAAGTTTAATACTTTCATTTGCTTCTAATATAGCTGCAGCAGAGTAATTAATTAAACTGCTGATGTGAGCTGAACATAGCCCATACTGAAATGTGAGGGTGTGATGGCTGCATTTACAGCCACAGTGGTAACCTGTAATGGACAGTATACACACACTTATACATTGTTTTCATATTGGATTTTATTTACAGAGCACAATATGATTTTGTTTGACATTAGTTTAATTTAATCATTAACATGTAATCTAAAAATGGCACATGTTTTAGTTGATATTGTGGTGTTATAATTTATTTTACTTTTGAGTTGTTTCAGTGGCTCCAGTCGCTTGGCTTGGGAACCAGCAGGTGGCCACAGGCGGAGCCAACTAATTGGACCAGACACACCAGCATAAACTGGGGTTTCCTTTGCTAGCTTAGTTATGTTTTTGTGTTTCCCCTTTTTGTTTGGGCTCATCAACCACGATTTAAGTTTACCCTTGTGTCTCATTTGTTAGGTCAGTTTGTTTCATTTGTTTGTTTGAATTATTTTTGCCACAAATTGTTATGTTGACCTCTTTTATGGGCCCGATTACTCACTTATTTAGTAAATTGGTTTTGGATTACTTTTTTAGAGTTAAAATAAAACCCCCTTTTTTTAACTTTAAAACTGTGCCTTACTGTCCGTCATTGCTTGGTCCATCATATTTGATGTCAGTAGTGGGAACTTGTAGTGTAAGATTTTTTTTGTTTTTGTTTTTTTTTCTACATTCCCTCCCTACATACTGGAGAAAACAGGAAGGAGTGGTAAAGGAGCAAAAGGAGATGGTCAAAACCAGCCTGTTGGAGAGGAGCTTACTCATGGAGAAGAGGTATATGGAGCCTCTGGAGGCCAAGGTAGGGAGCCAACCATGTCTGAATTGGTGTCTATTCTCTGTTCTCATGGGCGCCAGCAGGAGGAGGTAAGACAGAGGGAGGACTTTGCCCACCAGGAACAGTGTTTTAGAGCACTGCAGCATCAGTTCCAGCTCCTGCAGATGGGAGTGCAGTCTCAGAACCTACCAAGGATGAACCCTCTGAAACTGATAACCCTCCCTGTGCGGACTCCAGTGGTGAGGAAATGCATGCTCCACCAGGTCAGTCTTGTTTTGTTTTGTTTTGGTTTGTTTTTAGCCCAGATTGGCGACATTAACATTGAACACTTTCTAATGACTTTTGAACGCATTGCTCTGGCTTGCCAGTGGCAGGACCAAGACTGGGCTTTTCATCTGGTTCCGCTACTGACGGGGAAAGCAAGAGTGCGTATGTTCACATGGATATGGATGGTTCTTTACAGTATGACAAAGTTAAGGCAGTTAACATTCTACAGAAGTTATGATATCAATCTTGAGACGTACAAACAGAGGTTCTATTTTCTGGAAGTTAAATTGGATGAAAATCCAAAAGAACTGTATGCACACCTAAAAGAGCTGTATGGGAAATTAATAAAGCCAAAAGAAAAAACTGTACAAGAGATTGGTGAAATTATTATTCTGGAACAATACTTGAGAATGCTGTCCTGAGTTACAGGTCTGGATCAAGGAACATAACCCAAACTCTGCTGCAGAGGCTGCACAGCTGGTGGACGTGTTTGTGGCAGTATGGTGAAAAGGACTGCCTTGAAGTACCACAGCATGGAAGACGAAACACATTACCAGAAAGCGGGTGTGAGTAGACTTCCAAGGAGCCAGTCAATCAGTGTGTCCATGAGATCTTCAGCCAAATCTGTGATTGGCTACTTGTGTGGCCACACAAAGCCAATGTATCCCAGAAATTCTGCAAAGATAACACAATTGTGTTATGTTCCCCAACAGAGTATTGAACCAAAAATTGAGTTTAATAATGGGTTAAAGATGACATCTGTTGAGCTTAATGGCAGAACATTAAAGGCTCTTATTGATTCAGGAAGTACTCAGACTCTTGTGCACAGATTTTGTCCCAGCTAATAAAGTTAACATTACTGACACAATCTTTGTTGGCTGTGTTCATGGTGATGAAAAGCCATATCCGACAGCAGATATGTACATCAAGGTACAAGGACAAACTTACCTTTTAAATATTGGGGTTGCTGAAAACCTGCCATTTACAGCTGTGTTGGGTCGAGATTTACCTGGGTTATTTGACTTGATAATTGTTGTCATGCGCGTAATGTTGCAGTAACTAGAGCTCAGGTCAAGAGAAATCTTCTCACACAATTGGTGCCCTGCCTTTTTATGATACGGACTTGGACACAACACCCGGGAAGTCTGGTAAGTCACGCAGACAAAGAAGGATGGAGAAATTCCAACACACTGTCAAGATTTCCTCTAACACTGAGCCTGAGTTGCCTTTGGATTTCAAAATCCCTAATATTGGTGAAATGCAATGAGATGATCCTGAAGGTCCGATCGAGATGTCGGCAGCAGAGAGGAGTTTTTGCTGAAAAATGGTGTTCTTTATCGTCAGCAGGGGTCAGCATTGCAGCTGATGGTCCCTAAAGCAGTCCAGGAGGTTGTGTTAGCTTTTGGGTCACTCCATTCCCTGGGCTGGCCATTTGGGAAAGCACAATACCATGACCCGCATCAGGAAATATTTTCACTAACCTGGATTTTGGACGTATGTGGCCTTGTTCTGTAAGAGCTGTTCTCAGTGCCAAAAGTCCTCCCTGAAAATCCCCTCAAGAGCTCCAATCCAGCCATTCCTGTTCACGGTTAACCACATCCCTGGCAAGGACAACTGCACGGCGGACTGTCTCTCTCGCTGCCCCAGCAGCTGATTTGAAGAGGAGGAGTGTTTGTAATGGCTGCATTTACAGCCACATAAATGATAACCTGCAATGGACAGTACTACACACACTTATATTGTTTTCATATTGGATTTAATTTACAGACCACTATATGATTTTATTTGACATCAGTTTAATTTAATCATTACCATCACATGTAACACTACACATCAATATCATTCACACAGTAAAGCGTGGTGATGACATCATCGCTATGTGGAGATACTTTACTATGACAGGCTCATAACTGAAAAACAAAAGTCAGAAAAAACCCTTTCAAGAGTTTTCAGGGCCTGAAATCAAGGTGAATGTTTATATCAGAATGTTCAGTATATCAGATATTTGCTGGGTGGCTTTCACAAAATTAAATTAAAATTAAATGCAAAACATGGATGACCCAGCTTAAATTTTAATATTAGAAAAATGATTGTGCACCAGTTTTCAGCTAACCTGTTTCGCTTGATAATTTTACAAAGAAAAAGGAAGAAACATGCAAGTGAAAGTTCTGCTAAACAGATCAACAAAACCTGAGCCTGTCTTTGCAGCAAAATGCGCTTTAGCCCTAAATCATGTAAAGGATTTGAATAATTTTTCATTTATATTATATATATAGAGATTGAAAATGAAATGAATGAAATCATGGATTTTATATATACAGTCATGGACAAAATTGTTGGTACCCTTCGGTTAATGAAAGAAAATATCACAATGGTCACAGAAATAACTTGAATCTCACAAAAGTAATAATAAATAAAAATTCTATGAAATTTAACCAATGAAAATCAGGCACTGCTTTTCAACCATGTTTCAACAGAATTATTTAAAAAAATAAACTCATGAAACAGGCCTGGACAAAAATGATGGTACCCCTACAAAAGACTGAAAATAATGTGACCAAAGGGACGTGTTAATCCAAGGTGTGTCCACTAATTAGCATTACAGGTGTCTACGATCTTGTAACCAGTCAGTGGGCCTATATATAGGGCTACAGGTAGTCACTGTGCTGTTTGGTGACATGGTGTGTACCACACTCAATATGGACCAGAGGAAGCAAAGGAAAGAGTTGTCTCAGGAGATTAGAAAGAAAATTATAGACAAGCATGTTAAAGGTAAAGGCTATAAGACCATCTCCAAGCAGCTTGATGTTCCTGTGACTACAGTTGCACATATTATTCAGAAATTTAAGATCCATGGGACTGTAGCCAACCTCCCTGGACGTGGCCGCAGGAGGAAAACTGATGACAAATCAAACAGACGGATAATACGAACGGTAACAAAAGAGCCCAGAAAAACTTTTAAAGAGAATAAAGGTCAACTTCAAGCTCAAGGAACATCAGTGTCAGATCGCACCATCCGTCGTCGTTTGAGCCAAAGTGGACTTAATGGGAGACGACCAAGGAGGACACCATTGTTGAAAACAAATCATAAAAAAGCCAAACTACATGTTGACAAGCCACAAAGCTTCTGGGAGAATGTCCTATGGACAGATGAGACAAAAATGGAACTTTTTGCCAAGGCTCATCAGCTCTATGTTTACAGATGGAAAAATGAAGCATATGAAGAAAAGAACACCGTCCCTACTTTGAAACATGGAGGAGGCTCTGTTATGTTCTGGGGCTGCATTGCTGCATCTGGCACAGGGTGTCTTGAATCTGTGCAGGTACAATGAAATCTCAAGACTATCAAGAGATTCTAGAGAGAAATGTGCTGGCCAGTGTCAGAAAGCTTGGTCTCAGTCGCAGGTTATGGGTCTTGCAACAGGACAATGACCCAAAACACAGCTAAAATCACCCAAGAATGGCTAAGAACGAAACATTGGACTATTCTAAAGTGGCCTTCTATGAGCCCTGACCTAAATCGTATTGAGCATCTTTGGGAGGAGCTGAAACATGCCGTCTGGAAAAGGCTTCCTTCAAACCTGAGACAACTGGAGCAGTTTGCTTATGAGGAATGGACCAAAATACCTGCTGAGAGGTGCAGAAGTCTCACTGACAGTTACAGGAATTGTTTGATTGCAGTGATTGCCTCAAAAGGTTGTGCAACAAAATATTAAGTTAAGGGTACCATCATTTTTGTCCAGGCCTGTTTCATGAGTTTATTTTTTTAAATAATTCTGTTGAAACATGGTTGAAAAGCAGTGCCTGACTTTCATTGGTTAAATTTCATAGAATTTTTATTTATTATTACTTTTGTCAGATTCAAGTTATTTCTGTGACCATTGTGATATTTTCTTTCATTAACCGAAGGGTACCAACAATTTTGTCCATGACTGTATATATATATATATATATATATATATATAATATGTATATATAGTGGTACATATATATATATATATATATATACCACTCTAAAATTCATGCTTTCATTCAGCCATTTCAGAGAGAGGAATTTTTAGAAAAAGATAGAATTTGCCTGAATTCATACATGAATCTAAACGCAAATCTGAAAACTTCCTGTGGACACTTGGGTAAATCCAAATTAATCTCTCTTCCCGCATTTCATCTGTTTATTTATTTTTCAAGGATGTATGTAGGAAGATCACGCATTGCAATAAGCTAAAGTTGGAGCGAAAATTAAAGTAAAAGTCTGTAGTTCTTTAGAATCACATTTCACTTTCTAGCATGACAGATACATTCAAGATTTTCTCTACCAGCGCTTTATCAGGCAAATAATGCAAAGGAACTGCTCTTTTGCATTTGCCTTTTAAATGTCTGATGGGAAATTAGGGAGTAGTATCTTCAGGCACATCTTGCAGCCTATCCTCAGGTCTTAGTGACCCATCTGCTACCACAGAGGTGACAGCTGCTACTGCTGCCTCTCATCAGGACCCAGAGGAGACAGCAGCCGCTGCAGTGGCATGAACCAACATATTTTTCATGATTATAAGGAACATAGACCCTCAAATCTCTGCCAAGATGGGACAGTGGATCAAGCATCAGTCTTTAAAAGATCAGTAACATATTTTATAAGCACAACATGGCTAACAAAAATATGCTTATGGGGGCACAACATCTGTAATGCTAAAATGTCTCTAACTGTTGAAGGGCTTTGACAGTAGAAGCCTTGCTAGATGGATGAAAAAAGGATTGATTCTAGCATTTAGAAAGTAGTTGACAACTTTTTATAAAATTCCTTCTGCTGAACATTTTTCTTTTAAATTTGTACTTCTATGTTATTTCAGGGCAGATTTAAAAACGTACCCATCCATTTCTTTAAAACGATTCAGTTTAGTTTTAAACTATGTTCAAAAACAAAAAATTTAGATTATTTAACAAAATTTTATAAACGTTTACCGCAAACGTGTGCATTCATGGTGAAGTCAGATCAAGTCTACTTAGCTGTCACAGCTGCACAAAAAAATTGTGTATGTTTGCGCTGTCACATCCTGACATATGTCTTTTTGTCATACAAACAAAAGAAAGATATACTTTGCTATGTGCATAAGATAAATGTGCTTTCTTAAAGAGCATGACTTATATTTTGCCTCCACACATACACTTGTAGAGATACAAATGTTCTGTTTATGACACGAACAGAGAAGGCTAATCTCATCACAAATCAAGCTAAGCACGCTAAGCCCACAGAAACCTGACAGAAATGACTTCTTAGTGTAACTATGTACATCTTGAAGCTGAACTTGGTTTAACAAGAGGAAACTTTTTGCAACAGTGAGGCACATAGAGATTTTCATAAGAAT
Source organism: Melanotaenia boesemani (assembly GCF_017639745.1). NCBI lineage: Eukaryota > Metazoa > Chordata > Actinopteri > Atheriniformes > Melanotaeniidae > Melanotaenia > Melanotaenia boesemani. The sequence goes on from NC_055685.1 coordinate 15,631,983, forward strand.
ATTTTAGTAAATCTGTTCATATTATGCACACTTATGGATTATTAATCAATATTCTGAGTGCACATCTGGTACACAAATTTAATATGCAGAAAGCAAAGTTTTTCTTTTCTGATTTTTCAAATAAAAAGCAAAACAAACAAAAACTAATGTTTTCAAAAACAGTTTTTAGATTAAACTGTAAATTCACATTTAATTACAACATTACAACAACATTTAGATGAATGAGTGCACATAAATAATTGTTGCAACTCTTTTCTAGTAATCTTTACAAAGGCTTGATGAGTTTGTCCAGAAACATCGTAAAGATAAAACACCACTGACCCGAAACTGGCCTCATTTTCAGCTCTACTTCCTGGCATGCTCCATTTGACTTTGACAGCATTGCTAAGAATAGCTAAATTTAAAAAATTAAGTTTTAAAATATATTCGAATGTCAGTCATTTTCAAGAGGTTGTTTAAGTCACAATTGCAATGTGATTAATCCATTATTTCTTTGTTCAAAAGTGTCCTTTATTATTATATATTTCTTAATTTTGTAATGTTTTCTCATTTATCCAGACAACGTGTTCTGCATGCAAGTTTCTTTTTTTATGTGGGATAGAAGCAGATAAAAGGTGAAAGTTCAAAAGGTCGCACTTGTGCATGCGTGACAGCTCCATAGCCCTGTGTCCACTTACTCTGTCTCCCTGCCTGGCTTGTGGCATGCAAGGCTCTCATTAATACCCAGAGCAAATGTGAAAGAAGAAATCCAAGAAAGGTTTAGCATGTTAGCAAGTGTTGCATAAGAATGGTGACATGGGCACTGAAGCTGGAATAATTATATATTTTATGCTTCACTCAGTTCTTGTAAAGCTGAACCAGCACAGAAATTACACAGCAACTGAAGATTTTACAGTATGCTCATTAGCTGTGAGAAGAGTTTTCTGAAGCTGTGGTGTCCCTGGTACTAATTTATTTATTGCATGACCCCAAATACAGACTTTGTTGATACTATGGCATTATAGCTTCATTCTGTGCCTGCTTTTAAAAAAAAAAGAGCGAGAGATCTATTATTACTATTATAACTATTATAACACTGCCGTAAACAGAGTTTTTGGAGTCTAACATCTCATTGTAATTTTTTGTTTCAGAATATTCATTCTATGTGTTTGAAGTATGTCTTATTAATTGTAAACTATATGTCAAATTAGCTGACATGTTAACAGTTATTTAAAAATCAATTTCACGATTTTAATTTTTTTTTTTATTAATAAATAACTACTGATTATATAAACAGGTGAGTCTCTGTTTGCTGCAAAATTTTGACTTCAGGACCTTTGGAAAATATGTTTATGTTTTTAATATTTTGTTCCAACACTGACATGTTTAACAATACGATATTCATAATGGTCAAGCTCAGGGAAGGATAAAATAAATAATTACAGGTAGTTTTCTTAAACATTGTCTCTGAATGTGTTCCACACTGTTACAGACATTTACATAAGACCGCAAATAATTAAACATGTAAATATTGATCAATAATAACATTTTCTTGCAAAGAGTATTTCCTTTTTGCTATCATAATATGTTTTATTCTTGAAACTAACAGACCATTTGGTTAAGAACTACTAGATCTCTGGTTTTTTTTTTACCCATTTTTACTGACAGCATGTAAAATATTGGTAGTTTTAAGACCTTTACCTACATTTGCATTTAATGTTCTTCATTTCCGACCATAGCACAAAAAAAAATCACATTACTTTTTTCTTTTTTCTTTTTTTTAATGGAAACTTTACTAAACAAGTTGAAATGAAACATAACACATGGGGCAAAAGACTATACACCGGGTGGAAAGTCTTTGTTTCAGATTCTAAAATTTGATAATTTCATATGTGTGTGTGTGTGTGTGTGTGTCCTGGGTCCCCTGACGCTTTCTTGTCATGGGATCGAGGAGGTCTTTGAAGTATTTTTTCCACCAACCCACAACATTCCAAGTCAAGGTCAGCCCCCCCCATCTACACTGTATACAGTATTAATGGAGCACTGCTTCAACCTCTGAGCCAGTGGATGGTGGACCGGAAGTCATTCTCTTTGGCCTCTCTAAACTCTTTCTATCCCCAGCCTGGCCCCATGGGCAAAGGCCAGGTCACCAGGCCTGGCTCCAGAGGAGGACCCTGGTGACCCACAAAGGAAACCTGGATCTTTGTCTGGTCCCTCCCCTAGAGACCTATTTGCCATGGGTGACCGTACCAGAAGCATAATGTGAAAATACACACACACCTATACAAATGAAGTTAATAATGTTATTATAATTATTACTCTCCAACCTAATTTAAGTCTATGAACCTAGCAGGGTGGACTTTTTTTAATTAATCTAGCTGTAGCTCTTAAACTGATCGACTTTTAGTTAGCTAGCCTTCAACAGAATAACATACCTTCAATAACTAAATCTATTCTCTCTCTCTCTCTCTCTCTCTCTCTACTGAATAAACATTTCACATAATTTGCCATAATAGTGTGGAAGTTTAGGAGTGCCTCATACAGGTATAACATATTTTATAAATAAATAAATAAATAAGGTAATGCGAGAGTGACAGTTGAAGCTTAACTCGTTTCCAACACTTGGGAAACGTCCTATACCATGGGACTTTTTCAATATAAAGAAAATAGCAAATAAGAAATTTAGTTTAACCAGATTCAATTGCATAATAAAATATAGTTTAGTATAGTTTATCAATTCATTACAGAAAAAAGGTTTTATAATTTTATGGTCTACACTTCTTGAGGAAGTTGATTACATTGCACCGCGGACACGATGAAACTGAGCGTGTGTCACCAAAAGGTGAGTAAAATACTAAATATAATATGAAATACATTTTATTATGTTTAAATGATTACAAACACTTGAGCGCATAATTAAAGGACTTCGTTGTAAATACTTAGACATTTTAGAAAAATCAGGGTAAGAGAAAAGTGCGGACAAAAAACGTTGCCGCATGCAAAGAATCACCCAAATGTTAATCGAAGGTTTTTCCAATAGTTCCGTATTACCCTGAACGCAACACCAGTGGGCGGAACCAAGATGAACCAACAGGAAACAGCATCGAGAGACACGTTGAATTACAGTTTATATGCTAGCTTCCTGTCTACGAAGAAAAGTCGATCTTTAAGTTGTTTTATATTACTAAATTGTCTTTATCATGGTACGTTTACAGATAAATAAGCTAAAGGGAATATTATTGCCCCCTTCTGCTCTGCCTTATTTAGCTTTCTGTTTGCATTGCCAGCAGCTATTAACAATTCTTGTCATTCGTGTGTTTCAGTCAATAACACCTTAAATATGATAGCATACGTACTATCAGCTGCTAACTAGATACTGGGTTGTCTTATTTTATTCTAGGTAGTTGTTGACTCCGACAGTGTGACCGTATTTCGACTTAAGGGGCTGCTGGAACTGAGATGTCACCTGGACACCACAGATGGTACGTTTTGACGGTTTCCCCACAATACCATTTCAAAAGTGGTTACTAAAGTTGGATGAGATAATGGGTACCAACAACAGGCCAATGGAGTTATTTGTTGTCACTGCCTCGTTCTTTATATGAATTTGTTGTCGCTTATCACTGGGAATGCCGGTATTACACATGCTATTTACAACAACAAAAGCAAAGTGATCATAACGGGACACGCTTCAGTACCAGACAGTAATGGTCAGGGCTTTAGATATTCTCCAATTACGAGTACTCTAAAATTGCCTTTCCTACACTTACTGTATTAATTTATTTCTAATAAATTACAGCACTACTTATGCAGAAGGTAATCTCAAGGACGTTTGAGACCCTTCGCTTGCAGGTGAAATCGGAGTCCTGTGTTCTTGCAGTGTGTGACAGTCCTGTCATTATTTGGCCAAACAAAGGTATTTATGGAGAAATACCCCCAAGTACACTATGTGAAGATGTACATCAGTGGATACAGTAAGTTCTGTTTTGAATTTCCCTTCTTTCATATTTGGATTTACTGTATTATATATTTCACTGCACTGGAGAAGCATGTTTAGTTTTAATTTGCTGTTTAAATTCTTTGTTATTTCTTTTTTGAAGATCCAGTTTAAATCATGTTGACATTTAATCTGTATTTAAGTTAAAATATAATCAAGGTTTTTAATCATTTCAGACTAGATGAACAAGAGAGTGGTGGAAAGTGGTCAACAAAAAAGAAAAGTAAAAAAGGTTTGTCAGTGGTATGTATGTCCTTTGTTTTAAATGATGGCTGCAGATTATGATTGTATGAAATTAAATTAAGGAGGAAAAAGAAAATAATGGATAGGAGAAAAAGCTTACTGTTCAATACCCACAGCTTATTAGTTAGTGTTTCTATAGCTAAGAATGCTATTGCTACAACTTCAGCTGTGCATCAATTATAGCACAACTTTGCTAATTACCCAAGATGGAACTTAAAATCTCAGTCTCTGGTTTAGGGGCTTAGTGGCTTAACCATTAGGCAACTAAGGTGTATGAAGTCAAGCAAAGCCCACTTCAGACTTAGCCCTCTTTTACTGTAAGTTATATACAGAATAAGAATTCTTTGTGTGAGCTAGTTTGGGAGGCTTAAATGTTTGCAGTGCCTGTTTGATGCTGTTTATCGTGGCCTACACTGCAGTTTGGCATATAATATTTGTTTCCCAGAGTTCAAGATGCCATTTTTCTATGTTAAGCGTTCTCAGAGATACAGTCTAAAAAGTTTATATGTTTAGTCAACTGTCACCAGATTATATACATAAAAAATCCAGCGATTATACTGTATGTACGTGCAAACATGTATGCAAACATGCAAAGTACTATTTTTTGTGTGAGAAAATAAATTGATTTATTTTAGCTACAACAAAAACTATTTTATCTGGGTGTCTTTAAGGTGTCTGTGTGGGCTTATGCTTGCTTGATTATATGTTCACACTTGTCATTAAGAATGTCATAAAGCTTTGCCTGATGATGGACGTGACGAAGCCAGGCCCTCTCTCTGCACCGATCGCTAGCAAAACGGTCCAGAAATCCCATTTTCTGTCTGCAACTCTTCCTATGGACTGTGTTGTGCGTCCGAGCTGCAATGACACAATCAAAGAGTATGTCTAGTCTTAAATGTATTTGATTTATTACTACTCATCAGACTTTGTAAAACTGATGAAGTTTGACTTGACTCTCTTCAATGATGATTTTTTTCTGTTGCAGCACTTGTGAAAAACTGGTGGAGGCGCTAACTCACCAGCTGTGTGAGATGGAGAAGGTGACCCTGCAGTACATGAGGGGAACAACTCTGTTTATACCTGAGCCGCTCCACTTTAATCTTCCAGAGCCAAAAGGGCTGGTGACAGTGGTTTTTCCAGCAGGAGTTCCTGATAGAGAATTAGAGACACAACGCAGAGTAAGACCTTCAGTTTGTCTTCTTTTTTCTTTCTAAATATCATGTCCCTATGTTGAAATTTGTTTGTTTGCTGCTTTCTTTTTTGTTTGAGCAGGAGTTGCATCATCAGTTTGAACTCCCAGATGACAGACCTTACTTCAGAAGAGCCAATGTTTACCACTTTCCTAATGAGCCCTATAAAGACGGTTATCTCAGAAACCCTCATATGTTTCTCACACATCCTACCTTGGATAATGGGAAGGTACATCACATTTCCTCCTCCTCAAAAAAAAAATGCACATTGCAGGGAAGTGTAATCCTGATTTTTGTAGTGAATCTTTTGACCCCCATTATCTTTTCAAGTTGTACTTGGTCCAAGGAACCTACAGCTACCACCACTACATGCAGGACCATGTAGATGACAATGGCTGGGGCTGTGCTTATCGCTCCCTGCAGACTATCTGTTCCTGGTTCCAGCAGCAAGGTTATGTAGAGCTGCCTGTGCCCAGTCACAAGGAGATCCAACAGGTAGAAGCTCTGTAAATGAGTCAGATCCCATTTAGATACTAAATATGCCCACATATGCAATTTTCTTCAAATTCTCACACGAGTGATGTCCAATATGTCTGCCTCTGTTTGGATAATTGTTTTCCAGGCTTTAGTGGATGTTGGTGACAAGCAGGCATCCTTTGTGGGATCACGTCAGTGGATCGGATCCATCGAGGTTCAGGCTGTTCTGAGCCATCTGCTTGGGATCACTTCCAAGATCATGTTTGTGAGGTAGGATGACTTTCCTAATGACTAAATCTAATGAATATTTAAATGGATGATTTGGATTTAACTCACAGCAAATATGTTGATGTTTTTTAGTCAAGGATCTGAGTTGGCATCTAAAGGCAGAGAACTGGCAAACCACTTCCTTACTGAAGGAACACCTGTAATGATTGGTGAGCTGAATATCACTGTAAACAGTTTTATTACGATCTCCTCTGCACAGCCAAAACAGCTCTAAGGGCATGGTCTAAGTAGCAGACTTTACTAAAAAAAAAAAAAATGCCACAAAAACAAGCTGCATCTCAGGCCTCAGTTATGTTAAAAATTATATGTCTTGTTGGAAAAGCTGCCAGAGATCCTTCTCTTTCTGAAAAAAGCACAGCAGCATGGCTTAGGTTTGCAAAATATTTGGATGACCAAAATGGAGATGTTTGACCATATTGGACAATGCAATGTTTGATAAAAACCAAACACAACACATCAGTAAAACACCTCATACCAACTGTCTAGCACAGTGATTGAGGGTCGAGGATTTGAGCTTGGTTTGCAGCCAAGGACACTGTAAGGACCTGGACACCTTGCAGTGATTAATATCTTACCAAGAGCTCCACTGTATACCATCATGACAGGGCATCAGCATTTCTGACAGCTTAAGGTTGGCTGAAATTGGGTCATAGAACAAAAAAAAAAGACAAAATCACTGAATCTACAACAGAATGGCTGAAAAACAAAAAATCAAGTTGTAGCAAGACATTAGAGTCAAAGTCCACATTGTAATCCGATTATAATGCTGTACTGGGACCTGAAGAAACCTGTGCCTAAATTGCTGTCCACAAACCTCATGAACTGACTATATATTGTAAAGAAGAGTGGATTTACTTTGATGTGAGAGCGGATAATGTTCTACAGAAAATATTTATTATTCTGCTAAAGGTGATCCTTCTAGCTGTTGACTCATTGGGTCATCACTTCGTATGGCATGCTATACATATGGCAAATAAATAATGACAGTATAATTTGCCATACATGGTTGTTCATTTGAAGTTGGAGTCTCACTTAGTTTTTAAGTCATCTCCTAATATGTAAAACCCTAGAATTTAAAGAGAGTATTTTCTTTTTCACATGAGAACTTCCATTCACAGTGTCACTCTGTAGTATTTTAACATGTTATTATTGATTAATAAAACATAATAAAAGCTAGTTTCTTTTGCTTTATGCTGCAGGTGGAGGAGTTTTGGCTCATACTATCCTGGGTGTGGCATGGAGCGAGACCACTGGGCAGATTCGCTATCTCATTTTAGATCCACATTACACAGGAGCAGAAGACCTACAAGTTATCACAGACAAGGTAACTACCAAGAACATGCCACACCAGCTAACTTCCCTGTGTGCAAGTTTATAAATGCAATAGTAACCTTAGAGTGGATGTTATCTTTTTCAGGGCTGGTGTGGCTGGAAAGGACCTGATTTTTGGGATCAAACTGCATATTATAATCTCTGTTTGCCTCAAAGGCTGAGGATCATCTGAACTCTACCGGACTTCCATGTAGACCTTATTTAGCGTTTGTACAACCCTTGGAAATCTATGGTGTATAACTTTAACCTGTTAGATGATTTTTGTAAGTAATTTTGTTCAGGCCCCTCATAAATACTTGCCTAGCAACAAATCACACAATCAGAAATTGATGCAATATTTTGTGGTAAAACGAAAATTGATTATATACTGTGCATTCTGTACTTGGAATGGGTTGATATAGCAAAGAATGGTAAAATACAATATGTTGCCTGATTATACTTGTTTTAATTTGAAGAGCATTATCAATTCATTGCAGAGTTCTTATTATTTTTTTTTATTTCAAAGACAAGTGAACCTATACCAGTAAACACAGCTGACTCAAAGTAGAGGTTAGTTTTTTTTTGTGGCTCATTAATATGAAATCCAGTAGAGGTATGCCTTGCATTTATTTGGACAAGACAAGGGTTCAACAAATAATTAAACTATACCAATTTTTTTTATATCTTCAGTTTTTTTTTTTTTTTTACGTTTTGAGATATTTCTGTCTTTGATACCAAACCTGAAAGGGTTTACACTCATGAGGAACATCATTAAAGTCTCCTGCCTCTTATCACAAAGGTCTCCTCTGCACAGCCTAAACAGCTATGAGGGCATGGACACAGATGTCCTCTGGTGTCTGGATCTGGGATGTTGGCAGCAAACACCAAGAGTCCTGTTGGTTTGGAGAGTGTGACATATGTGGATGGTGCTTGTTTTGACCCTTCCTGTAGATGCATGATCAAATCAAATCAAAACTTTATTTATAAAGTACTTTTCATGCAAATCCAGCGCAAAGTGCTTTACATAAAATAGTATAGTGTGTGTATATATATATAATCTATACACACAAGTATAAAACATAAATTCCAGAACACACACCTGATCATACTCTCTTTCACACACATCACACCCCCACCCCTCTTTACACAAACATAAACTCTGGCTTCTTTCTGTCTCCCTAATTGAAGCATAAATATGACTAGATAAACATGATTTTAAGAATTTCCAATGATTACATTGCAATAAATTACAATAATCCACATTTCTTTGTGGAAATCTTGTATTTAAAGGAAGACCATTCCAGGCATCTCTGCTCCCACGCTTACTCTTTGCCATTCAGAGGCCTTTCTCTCTAACAGACAAAGAAAAAAGTGAATTTTATTCTTTTAAATAAAAGAAAAACATTTATATTAACAGGTCATTTTGCAGCGTCAAGACTGAAGCCTTATTTCCATTGGTTGATTGTCTGAGTATTGGTCTGATAACCCCCCACCCCCTTTCAGTCCCCACATACATTCTAGGACAGTGACCAGACACGGGTTTATATGGTAGAACTCCACAAGTGCTATTGTCCTAGGGCATCGGCATTTCATGAGTGTGTGTCACCTCTGAGTCTAACTATGTCATTAAAAGTAAAACCGTGACTAATTGTAATTTCAGGGGACGCGCCTCCAGATAATCCCCTTTCTTGTTAATGGAGATGCACTAGAGAGAGCAGTTACTTGGCACAATAAATCCCTGAAAAAAATTAAATGAAATCCACTCTGTTCCGTGATATGTTGAAGATATTATCACTGGGTCAGAAAAAGTCAAAAATTCAATTGTGCAATGGGATTGATTGTGTGAGCAATTCAAGACAGAAAGTAAAAACTGATTGTAGGAAAGGCTGACAGTTTGTTTAATAATATAATATTTATCATTTAAAAATACAAAGAAATTATATAAATAACAAATATATCTTGCCAGACAAAAAAGCTGGACGCTGCGACTTTCCTTCTCTTGAGAGACCTGCTGTATATGCTTGCCTCTGTTCAGTCCTTGTGATCTGGATAGTGTGTAAGGTTTGTGACAGGCTGGAAAGCTCTCACTCACCACTGCACCCTTTATGCCAGAGTTCAGTTGCCTTTCCAATCCATATGCAGACTTTCACAATGGTATTACTTTATCTATAAATCCATTCTTGGCTTGCTTCCCTCTTACCTTTGTGATTATATTTAATTTAGGTCGAGTAACTACTGTCTGTGCACTAATGATTTTATTATACTGACAGTCCCCAAAGTTTGCACTGAATTTGGCAAAAAGGTTTTTAAATGATATGCCCCTGCATCCTGGAGCTAATCTTGGAGCTTTTAAAGATGTCTGAAAGGGCTGGGAGGCTGACTCAATAGGTGTCTGTAACTGCGTGTCCAGCTAACTATGCTTTCTGTATTCTCTATTTTATTGTTGTTCTAGATTTATATTTTATATGTTTAATACTGTATGTTTTATGTTGTTTTTGTTTTGATTAGCTGTTTTAGTGATTACTGTCTGTAATGGAATTTGGACTGCTGCTGTCTTAGCCATATATATAGGCCTATATTTCGAACCGTTTACATAAAGATTTGATACAAGCTGTTTTTGATCATTAGTTATGATTTATTCTTTTCTTTCTTTCTTTTTTTGTGTCACAGATCTGTCATTGATTGGGAACTTCA